>NC_079198.1:50940464-52152130 GCF_029499605.1 Hyla sarda | reverse complement strand
AGTACATCTGGTGTATTTTTGTGATCTCCTATGAGAGGTCAGACCATCAGAACCACATGTTTATCAAATGTGAATAGTTACTAGAAGTGATATGCATTTAACTCTTTCTATAATGCTTGTAGGACTTTGTTTTATTCTGTATAATTGTACTGCTGTTGCATGTTTGGTTGGTGCAGAGTTAAAGGGGCTATCCAACGTTTTGTCCATAAGGACCTTGTTCTTCTGTTCTTATTCTTGGACCCACCGGGCTCTGTGTTTGGTTTGGTTTGTATATTTCTGTGTGAAAAAAATTTCAATAAAAAACTATTGAAAGTAAAGGGGGCTATCCAACATAACTGACTTTAGTAATTATTTGTCATACAGTAATGGACATGCTTTAGAAGCATCTGTACTTGTGCTGCTGGTAAATGGCCATCTCCTGTGTTCCACACCACGCTGCTGGCTTGTTTTTGGGAACTAGCTACTTTCTGTTTCTGAGGCATCGCTCAGTCAACAATCCCCAGAATCCTTTGTTTCAAGGTGTGGTGTCTTATTTCCCTTCCACACATCGGTCACCCCAGCCATTGTTGCACAGTGCAACCAGACACACAAGCTGAGGATTTGCATGATGAGGAATGCACGCACACGTGCGCTAGTAACTTGCGCTAGGTGTTACGCTCTGCGCTCCGGCCATGAGCGCAGTGTCCAGATGCCCCTGTCTGCCGGTGGGGCTGGGATTCGCATCCCGGGATGCGCCCGAATGCCAATCCCAGCCTATCACTCACCTCACTTCACTGCCTCTGTGTCTCAGCTCCAGCACTCACGTCCCCGTCTCCTAGGGCGCACACATGCACCGGAGCTCTGAAATTTAAAGGGCCAGTGCACCCATAATTAGTGTTTGCACCTGACACCACATTATAAGTCCCTGCACCTCCCACAATTTGCTTCCAGATCTTCAGTGCCCCTAGCCTGAGATTAAGCGACCTTATAGCCTGTTAGCGTTATCCGTGTTTTCAGACCTTCTGCTATGTTATTAGACTCCGCATCTTTGCCGCCTGCCTTGACCTTATAGTTATAGTTATAGTTATAGTTAGTACGGTTGAAAAAAGACATACATCCATCAAGTTCAACCAGGGAATTGAAGGGTAGGGGTGTGGGAAGGGATGGGATATTGGGGAAGGGATGGGATTTTATATTTCTTCATAAGCATTAATGTTATTTTGTTCCAGGAATGTATCTAACCCTGTTTTAAAGCTGTAAATTTTTCCTGCTGTGACCAGTTCCTGAGGTAGACTGTTCCATAAGTTCACAGTTCTTATGGTAAAGAAGGTGTGTCGCCCCTTGAGACTAAACTTTTTCTTCTCCAGACGGAGGGAGTGCCCCCTTGTCCTTTGGGGGGGTTTGACCTGGAACAGTTTTTCTCCATATTTTTTGTATGGGCCATTAATATACTTATATACGTTTATCATATCCCCCTTTAAACGTCTCTTCTCAAGACTAAACAATTGTAACTCCTTTAATCGCTCTCCATAGCTAAGATTTCCCATGCCCCATATTAGTTTAGTTGCGCATCTCTACACCCTTTCCAGCTCCACAGTGTCCCTTTTATGGACTGGTGCCCAAAACTGAACAGCATATTCCAGGTGAGGCCATACCAATGCTTTATAAAGGGGGAGCATTATGTCCCTGTCCCTCGAGTCCATGTCTCTTTTTATACATGACAATATCCTGCCGGCCTTGGAAGCAGCAGCCTGACATTGCATGCTATTCTGAAGTCTGTGATCTACAAGTACACCCAGATCCTTCTCTACCAGTGACTCTGCCAGTTTAATCCCCCCTAAGACATACGACGCATGCATGTTATTAGTACCCAGATGCATAACTTTACATTAATCCACATTGAACCTCATTTGCCAAGTGAATGCCCAGACACTTAGTCTATCCAAGTCATCTTGTAACCTATACACATCCTCTATAGACTGTACCGTGCTACAAAGCTTGGTGTCATCTGCAAAGATAGAAACAGAGCTGTTAATGCCATCCTCTATATCATTGATAAATAAATTAAACAACAGCGGGCCCAGTACTGAACCTTGGGGTACACCACTAATAACCGGGGACCAATCAGAGTACGAATCATTGACCACCACTCTCTGGGTACGATCCATGAGCCAGTGTTCAATCCAGTTACAAACTAAAGTTTCCAAACCCAAAGACCTTAACTTACCTGTCAGACGTCTATGAGGGACAGTATCTAACGCTTTAGCAAAATCCAGAAACACTATATCCACAGCCATTCCTCTGTCAAGGCTTCTACTCACATCTTCATAAAAGCAAATTAGATTGGTTTGACAACTTCTATCCTTAGTAAACCCATGCTGGCTATCACTTATAATACAATTATCCCCTATGTATTCCTGTATGTAATCCCTTATAAGTCCTTCAAACAGTTTACCCACAATGCACGTTAAACTTACCGGTCTATAGTTTTCTGGGGAAGACCTAGAGCCCTTTTTGAAGATTGGCACCACATTCGCCTTGCGCCAGTCCCTTGGCACAATACCAGACACCAGTGAATCTCTAAATATCATGAACAGGGGTACAGATATTACTGAACTTAGTTCTCTAAGAACTCTTGGGTGCAATCCATCTGGCCCTGGAGATTTGCTTACATTTATATTACCTAACTTACCTTGTACCATCTCTACATTAAGCCAGTTCAGTACATTACATGATGTGTTACCAGCACTGACCTGTCCAATGTCAGCTCCTTCGTCCTTAGTATATACAGAACAAAAGAACCCATTCAGTAGCTCTTCTTTCTCTATATCGCCTGTGACAACCTCCCCATTATAATTATTAAGGGGCCCTACATGCTCTGTCCTTGTTTTTTTTGCATTTATATATCTAAAAAAATATTTAGGATTAGTTTTGCTTTCTTTGGCCACCTGTCTCTCATTTAGAATTTTTGCTGTTTTTATTACATTTTTACAGATTTTATTAAGCTCCTTGTACTGTTTAAATGTTATAGCTGACCCATCAGATTTGTATTTTTTGAAGGCTATTTTTTGTTGTTTATTGCTCTTTTAACATAATTTGTCAGCCATGTAGGATTTAGTTTTAATCGTTTATATTTGTTCCCCTTTGGTATATATTTAGCTGTATAGTTATTTAGAGTTGATTTAAAGATGTCCCATATACCTTCTGTATCAGTATTTGAGAACACCTCCCCCAGTCTATGTCCTGTAGTGCAGCTCTCAGCCCAGGGAAGTTTGCCTTTTTAAAGTTATATGTTTTTGCCTTCCACGCCTGTCTTTGTTTTCTACATTTTAAGTCAAAAGTAACTATATTGTGGTCGCTATTACCAAGGTTTTCCCTCACAGTTACATTGCCAACCAGCTCTGTGTTGTTGGAAATGATCAGATCCAACAAGGCATCACTTCATGTTGGGTCCTCCACAAACTGGCCCATAAAATTATCAAGCAATAAATTTAGGAATTGTCGCCCCTTTGTAGTTTTAGCCAACCTCGGACCCCAATCTATATCTGGATAGTTAAAATATCCCATTATTACCACTGTACCGGCCCGGGCAGCCCTCTCTATTTGTTTATGCAGCCGACCTTCTATCTCTTCAGTGATATTAGGGGGTCTGTAGATGACACCAAATATTATTTTTTCAGTATTTCCCTCCTTTTGTAATTCTACCCACAGTGATTCCACATCCTCAGAATCATCACACACTATGGCATCGTTCACACTGACTTTCATACCACTTCTTACATACATACAGACTCCACCACCTTTTCTGTTCATTCTATCTTTGCAAAACAATGTAAACCCCTGCAGATTGACAGCCCAGTCATGCGAGGAGTCCAGCCATGTCTCAGTGACCCCAACTATATCAATATGTTCCTCCAATATGAAGGCCTCAAGCTCCCCAATTTTATTTGCTAGGCTTCTGGCTTTTGCGAACATACACTTTACATTTCGATCCTTTATGTTATTGGGGTTAATGGGATTCAAGGGTGTAAGTTTTATTTTCCTATGAAGACTATTCCTATTAACTATTCTAACCCCTCCCTCCGCTCCACCCCCAGGTACATTTATAATTCCCACCTCTCTATCTACACTATCTTCCCCCTCTATGTTGTAGGTTCCCTCCCCCCCAATCCCTTCTGCTATGTTTGACTACGCTTCTGTCTTATCCTTCGGTACCTTACTTTGCCCAGCTACCTTTGTGGTTGAGCAGTGTCGGGGTTAGCAACCTGGGTGTTGCCTGCCGCAGCAAGCCCATCCCGCAAGGGCGGGCTCTGGTGAAGACCAGCGACACCTTAGACTCTGCTCCCCTATATGGTCCGAGTTAGAGGATCCACATTCAGCTCCATTACACTAGGGAGCTGGCTTCACACACAACAGATACAGCAGCGAAGCCCTTTTTAGCACCTGACTTGTGATGTATTGTCTCGGGCCACACAGCAAGATGGGAAAGGTCAGAGACAACACTCATTCTGTATGCTGCAGAAAATTAACTTCTGGGGAAAAGTAAGACAAATAAATTTAATACCAGCCATCAAACATAGGTAAGTGAAGTATATTAGTAACTAGTCTGTATCTGGAGGAGTACACCAGGTACAGCTCACTAGTATGCAGCGGGCTATTTATCTAGCACTTCGGAAGGGCTGGAATACTGCGGACGTTAATCCGCTGTTCCGCTTGGGGGGTGATCTACGTCCCTGATGTGCAGCAGCAGCTCATAGTAACATATCAAGAAGAAAAGCACTCATTGAGCACTCACTCAGATCTTTGCTGTGTCGGCTTCTTTATTTGTTCATCCGAACAATCACGGGAGACAAGGTGCGGGGAGGCAGAAGGTGAGAACGTGGGGGTATGGAGTGACGGGCCAAAGCGCTTAGGACTCTTGGATTGTTCTGATGTTTTCTTTAGCATGATTAATCCACTTATGAACTCCATTTTCTGTTCTGAGTAAAAATGCTCATGAGATATGGTAAACAGCTGCCTTTTGGTTTTACCTATGTAAAAGTGTCCACAGGGACAACTTATACAGTGTACCACATATTTGCTTTTACAAGTGATAAATTGTTGCACTTTAATTTCTTTGCATCACCATCTCCCCCCCCCCCCCCCCCCCCCCCCCGTGTAAGCTGGTCCGTTTTCATATTCAGTGAACAATACGAACATTGGCCACACGCATAATTGCCTGGTGGAAGGGAACTAGAAAGCCAGTTCCTGCAGTTCTCCTGCGTTCTTTTATTGTTACTCATCTGTGTGTTTTTAATGATATCCCATATTATGTGGTTTCGCCTGAATGTGAGTAGAGGGTTTTTTTTTGCCACATTAGCCAAGTCTTCTTCTTGTTCTAGCAGATTCCAGTTTATTATCTCTCTCTACCTGTAACAGTTCCTGTCTTTCCTTTTGTTCGGCTTTACTGTATGCGCTTTGTTTAATGGACTCTGGATACCCTCGTGCTTTCAGGTGACTTTTGAGCTCTTCTGTTTGTTTTTGATATTTAGATTCTACAGTATTAATCCTTTTCAATCTGATAAATTGGCTGTATGGTAACCCCCTTTTTTTTTTTTTACATGAAATGGGTGCGAACTCTTAAAATGTTAGGTTGGATTCTAAAAAAAATGTACTTCTCCTGAAATGCAGCTAGGAAGAGGGTTGCGAAGGTACATGAAACCGTTGGACCCATAGCGGTAGCGGTTAATTGCCAGTACCACTGGGTCCCATATTTAAAGGCATTGTTGGCTTGTATAAAATAAAGAGCCTCGCTGACAAAATCAATAAATTTAGAGGATTTTCCTGCTTTTTGGAGATAGTGTCTGACAGTCTGTAAACCCTCATCCAAAGGGATGCGGGTGTACAGGCTCTTGACATATATGGAAGCTAGACTGTCACCTGGTTTTAAAGAAAGACTATATGGATTTGATGAGTTTTGTGTTATCTTTTACATACGTTCTTGTGCTGTGAAGGAGGGGACATAATAGCCAATCAAGGTTTTGAGAAATATATATACAGTAGCTGACCCAATCCCCGCGACGATGGGCGGACCAGGGGGCTGGGTCAGTGTTTTGTGTACTTTGGGAATTGCACAACCGACAAGAGAACTAATAGTGCACACACACACCATAAGAAATATTATAAACAATCAATCTTTGTTAAAATATACAATATACATAAAAACATGAGATGAATAGAATGAAATAAGGCACCAGAATACAAACAAACAGATAGGTAGAAGGACTGGGGATGCTTACAAAAAAATATTACAAATGGACTTACAGCACATTACCTATCTACCAGGCAATAATGCGTGTGGCGAATGTTCGTATTGTCCACAGAATATGAAAACAGACTGGCTTACACTGGGTGGCAGAGAAATTAAACTGCAACAATTTATCACTTGTAAAAGCAGATATGTGGTATACTGTATAAGTTATCCCTGTGGCCACTTTTACATAGGTAAAACCAAAAGGCAGCTGTTTACCAGATTTCATGAGCATTTTTACTCACTTAGAAAAGGAAAAGGATCAGGTATCCAGCAAATCTCCTCCCCCCCCCCCCCCCCCCAAGGACGGGGGCAACAGAGACAATATTCTCATACAAATGGAAACTCTCTGGATTCTGAGAACAGGTGCTCTGGGACCGTTGGGTCTGAACGATAGAGCAGAGTTTGGTCCATTTCTGTAGGTCATATGATTGTTTTTAATGAACTTTTATGTGCTTCTGTATAATTATGGTGAAGGCCCCTCCCCCTTCCTTACCTCGTTTTAAATTGCACCTAAAGTTTTGTTGCACCGCATCCTGGTGAGTGATCAGTCCTTTCTTTTCTCTATTAACTGTTACTATGAACTGCTGCTGCACATCAGGGACGTTGATCACCCCCCAAGTGTAACAGCAGATTAACGTCCGCAGTATCCGAGCCCTTCCCAAGTGCTAGAAAAATAGACCGCTGCATACCAGTGAGCTGTACCTGGTGTACTCCTCCAGACACAGACTAGTAACTAATATACTTCCCTTACCTATGTTTGATGGCTGGTATAAAATTTCTTTGTCTTACTATTTCCCGGAAGTTCATTTTCTGCAGCCTACAGAATGAGTGTGGTCTCTAAACTTTCCCTTCTTGCTGTGTGGCCCGAGACAATAAAATCACAAGTCAGGTGCTAAAAGGGGCTTGGCTGCTGTGTCTGTTGTGTGTTAAGCCAGCTCCCTAGCGCAAGTTACTAGCGCACATGTACGTGCATTCCTCATCATGCAAATCCCCAGCTTGTGTGTCAGGTAGCACTGTGTTACAATGGCTGGGGGCGACCAATGTGTGGGAGGGAAATAAGGCACGACACCTTGCACCGCATCCTGGTGAATGATCCATCCTTTATTTTTTCTATGAACTGTCAATATTAGTAACTAGAGTAACTATGCTGCCCCTGTTTTACATTTAAAGAACCAAAAATCCTGGAATACCCCTTTAAACCAAGTTTCTACATACTCATCAAGGTTAGACATAATTTCTTCCTAGCTCTACCCAGTTACTTAATCAGTACTCAAAAGCTTCTTGCAAGGGAAGTGGTATCCGAATCAAATTATTTAAGACCTGTTAATGCTCTATTGAGTAGGGAACGAAAAGTAATAAAGAGAGAGAGAGTAAGAGAGACAGGGAACGAGTACTAAGAGCAGATAGGAGATGTCGAAACCTACCTTAGGTCACATAGGACCAAGTCCATTTCCTGCTTGGATCGTCAGTGACTCCCAGGTGAACCAGCTTTTCGCTGGCCAGAGAAGTATCTTTCTCTAAGAAGTAGGCCAGTATCAGAGAATAACAATTTGTCAAGGACCCTTTTAACAATCCAAAATCTTACTGGACCTCCTTTCGGACATGCTCTACTGCTAGGAGCCATCCAATGTGATTTCTTTCACCTCAGTCAAATTAAACATCTCAAGAACTAGCTCAGGATACTTAATGACTTTGCAAGAGTTAACCCTCTACTGGCTTTACCATCTGTTATTGTTTCACACTTGTTAGAACTAATAATTGTCTAAATGCTGTGCTTTCATGTATGTTGTAGAGAGTAAAATTATACATTGCTCTGCACTTCTCTTTGGTTTCATTATTCCTGTTCCCATTGTCCCAGATAATACTAAACTTGTTTGACATCAGGGGCACTCCAGTGTACCATCAACCAGGCACTCTGAGCCACCATGACCGCTGGGTGCGCGTATGTGGAACGACAAGTCTCTGCTGGCTCACAAAATAACACCTGCAACCCAATGCTAGAATGTAGAACAGTAAGGAGAAATTGGGCTAAGTTGAGCACTTCTCCCTACTTGTCCTAGCGATTGTGGCCGTTTCAGCACCTAGAAATCCATTGATTTTAAAATGTTTTTTTTTTTTTTTTTTCTTTTAAGAAGAGACCTACTCCTGGCAAAATGTCCAAACAAGTCATACTGGTTCAGTCTTTCTAATCGTACTGTAATGAACTTGAACATTAACATGCTATTTGGTGTCTGTGGTCTGAGATATAGCTCTGTTTTTTTTTTTTTTTATTATTTAGTTTTTTTAATCTCTGAGCATTGCATGGTCTGACCTTGTGGTGCATTTGCAGGGACCTCCAGCCCTGGATAGATAGTTTACTGTCTTGAACGTTTTCCTCTTGTGAATAACCTGTCCCACTATAGAACAAAGTACTTTAAATTGTTTGGAAATGGCCTTATGATTGTTCCCATACTTATGCGTAGCAACATTTACTTCTCAAAGATCATTTCCGATTACTAGCTGTCTTTTCCAACTATAGTGGAACTCTTTAAGACAACCATGGTAGTCTTTTCAAAGGAGATGGGCAATATGCAAAATAAATGGTAAAACTGTCACAGAAAATCTGATCTGAATAAGTGGGTGGTCCTCTCGAAGAGGTGGCATTTTTGTGTTAAACCTGCTGCAGTTGCATTTAACCCCTTAAGGACCCGGGCTTTTTCCGTTTTTTCATTTTCAATTTTTCCTCCTTAACTTTAAAAAATCATAACTCTTAAAAATTTTCACCTAAAATTATATATAATGGCTTAATTTTTGCGTCACTAATTCTACTTTGTAATGACATTAGTCATTTTACCCAAAAATCTACGGTGAAATGGGTAAAAAAATCAATGTGCGACAAAATTGATGAAAAAACACTATTTTGTAAGTTTTGGGGGCTTCTATTTTTACGCAGTACATTTTTTGTCAAAAATGATACCTTATCTTTATTCTGTAGGTCCATACAGTTAAAATGATACCCTACTTGTATAGGTTTGAATTTGTATCACTTCCGAAAAAAATCATGAATACATGCAGTAAAATTAATACGTTTAAAATGGTCATCTTTTGACCCCTATAACTCTTTTATTTTTCTGTGTTCAGGGCGCTTTGAGGACTCATTTTTTGCGCCGTCATCTGAAGTTTTTAGCGGTACGATTTTTGTTCTGATCAGACTTTTTGATCACTTTTTATTCACTTTTTTGTGGTATAAAAAGTGATCAAAAATGCGCTATTTTGGACTTTGGAATTTTTTTGCGCGTACGCCATTGAACGAGCGGTTTAAAAAGCGGTATATTTTTATAATTTGGACATTTCCGCACGCGGCGATACCACATATGTTTATTTTTATTATTATTTACATAATGTTTTTTTTATTTTTGGAAATGCCGGGTGATTTAAACTTTTATTAGGGGAAGGGATAATTGAAAGGGTTAATGATTTTTTTACACTTTTCTTATGCAACATTATAGCTCCCATAAGGGGCTATAACATTGCATTAACTGATCTTTTACACTGATTGATCCATCTCCATAGGAATGGATCAATCAGTGTTTTCGGCGATTGAATGCTCAAGCCTGGATCTCAGGCTTGAAGCATTCATTCGGCGATCGGACAGCACAGGAGAAGGTAAGAAGACCTCCTCCTGTGCTACAGCTGTTCGGGATGCCGCGATTATACCGCGGTGATCCCGAACAGCTCCCTGAGCTAGCCGGGCACTTTTACTTTCGTTTTTAGCCGCGCGGCTCAGCTTTGAGCGCGCGGCTAAAGGGTTAATAGCGCGCGGCACAGCGATCAGTGCCGCGCGCTATTAGAGGCGGGTCCCGGCTTCACTATGACGCCGGGCCCGCTGCGATATGATGCGGGGTCACCGTGTGACCCCGCGTTATATCGCAGGACCGGGACCCATGACGTATGCATACGTCATGGGTCCTTACGAGGTTAATCTGTTTAGAGTTTGGTGATTTAAACAGACACTGTCATCTAAACAAGCTTTGCATAGACCATAGTACAAGCATATATAGGAAACCTTGTAATATATATCTTAGTAGACAAAAATGCTACTTTCAATTCTTAACACTTCTTTTACTTGTTTTTGAGCAGCAAGGTGGTCTATGTTATATTTAATGGTGCACGTAAGAAATTTCAGCAAGTATGAGATGCCTAGTTATTATACTATGGCCTCTCTAGAGCTTCCTGTGAGTTAAAATATATAGATAAAATTTAGGATGCAGAACAAATAGCTTGTTGATGTCAGAAGCTTATACCTTGCATATGATTGTAGGTATGATGCATAGGTCATACCTACTGATACACTGTTATTAACTGGTTAAAAGAATCTGTCAAAATCTGTCCAATCCTGATCTTAGAGATTATGAAATAAGTGATGGTAATAAAAAATATGAAGTTTTTACCCTAAAGCACAAAGATACATTTAGTCAGAATAAGGCTAATAGCAACATACAGAGGCTTAGACTTAATGCTAACAATTATTTTGATGACTTATAACTTTGATACATGGAGATAAGCTTTATAGGCTTTGTCATCTCCCCTAGCACTTCTTAGGACAACAAGCATTTGGTTAACTCTTTTTGTCTCCAAAGGAGAGGGATTTTACCAATAACGTAAGGAATTAACCCAATTACTATTTTGGGGATCAGGAAGAAATTATTTTGATGTCAACACAAGACATAGCAGGAGGAAATGTTGTTTTTCACCTTAATAACCTACATCCTTTTTGTTTTTACTGTTTTGCGATTTTCACACCACATTAGTAATGGTATTCATCTTTAAAGAGGCAATTTTTTTTATAAATCAAAGCTTTGTTCCAATGATTTTGAAATATAGTTTTAATCTTTAATATTTAAATTACTATTCATTTTTCTTTTAATACAACAATGCCCAAGAGTTTTTTGTTTACACTATGAAAATTAAGAATATTGTAGCTGAGTAATGTGAATATATCTTGTGCATCGCCTTATCTAGAGGCTTCATGCTTTAACCCCTTAAGGTCCAAGCCCATTTTGACCTTATGGACCAGGCCAATTTTATTTTTGCATTTTAATTTTTTCCTCTTGTTTTCTTATGTTCCTAGCCGATAATACTGATCAGTGTTATGTAGTATAGGGCATAGCACTGATTAGTATTAACAGCTATCTTCTGCTCTGGCCTGCTCTATCTCAGACCAGAGCAGAAGCAGCCGGGAAGGCGGCGGAGGCCGGTGAGGGGACCTCTGTCCACCATGTAAGCTGATCTGATCCCAGCGGCTGTGCTGAGGGGTTCATGTCAGACATCCGCGCGATTGTGGATGTCGGCCATTACCGGTGGGTCCCTGGCTGCTATCAGCACCCGGGACCTGCCGCACATGACCCGAGCATCACTCTGATGCTCGCGGTCATGTACAGGACATAAATGTATATCATGGTGCGCGAAGTACCGCCGCACCAGGATGTACATTTAAGTCCTTGGTCGTTAAGGGGTTAAAGTGTAACTGTCATTAGCAAAAACAACGTTATATATACTTTTGTAATAAAAAACGTGTATATTTTTGGGTGGAAAAAATGCTGTTCCTGCAGGTATTGCCTGTGTGTCTCTGTGAGGAGTCCAAATACAGAAAGTGAGGGCGGGACAAGCAGGACTCTTTGCAGGCTCCTGGCTTTTTGCAAAGATCTTACTCTAATGGCAGAGGAGAGGTGGATCTTCTGTCCTGTGTGGACTATGAATGAACCATACCAGGGAGCGGAGTCTAAAGGTGCTTGCAGCTTGGACTTGCAACAACAGGCGGCACCCGGGTCATTATCCCTGGCACAATCCGTCCACACTGGTTACCCAGGTGATACTTGGCACAGAAGAAGGCGAAATCAGACGAAGCACGGGTCAGGAGGCAGGCAGCAAAGTAGCATAGTCAGGTCACAGACACAAAGTCAGGAGGCAGGCAGCAAAGGAGCGCAGTCAGGTCACAGGCACAAGGTCAGGAGGCAGGCTGCAAAGGAGCAAGGTCAGGTCACAAGCGAAGGGTCAGGAACACTATATGGCACACACAAGGTAACGCTTTCTCTTGGCACAAGGCACGAAGATCCGGCACCAAACTAGGGAGGTGCCGGACTGATATAGAGTCCGCCCAGCAGGGCACCAGTTAAGGGCATACTGGCCCTTTAAATCTAACAATGCCGGCGCGCGAGCCCAATGGACAGGGGATGAGCATGCTGTCGAAGCAGAGGGGCCGGGGACAGAGGAAGGTAAGGGGATGCCCGCGGCTCGCATGCAGGAGCGCCCTGCATAGCGAGTCCAGGGGCCAACAGGAGAACAAAAAGGGGTGCGCTCACGGCCAGACCTCACACCCGGAGTGTTACTTATGGTTACACCTGGGACACGCGTGCGGGTGCATAACGCACCGCGAGTCCCGGAGGCAGGGAGATCAGGGAGGGGGCAGCGCTCATGACCAGAATAAATGGCCAGAGCGCTGCCCCTAACAGTACCCCCCCCGGGTCTCCCCCCTCTTCTTGTCCCACACCAAGCTACGATCAACAATATTCTCCTCTGGTTCCCATGATCTTTCCTCAGGACCAAAGCCCCTCCAGTCAACGAGAAAATAACATTTACCTTTCACAGTTTTCATGGCGAGGATCTCTTTAACCTTAAAAATGTCTGAAGAACCAGAGACAGGATTGGGAGCAACAACTTTTTGAGAGAAACGATTAATGACCAGGGGTTTGGGCAAAGAGACATGAAAAGAACTAGGAATACGGAGGGAGGAGGGTAGACGTAATTTGTATGAAACGGGATTGATTTTCTCAAGGACCACAAATGGACCCAGGTAACGAGGCCCCAGCTTGTAACTGGGATCCTTAAAGAGTATATACTTGGAGGAGAGCCAGAGTTTGTCACCAAGAGAAAAAGATGGAGGAGGTCTTCTTTTCTTGTCCACTTGAGACTTCATTTGGAATGAAGTGGACAGTAATGAGCATCGAGTCTTTCACCAGATGGCAACATTTCTGATTAGAGAATCAACGGCCAATACTCCAGAGGAGTCTGGTAGAAGAAGAGGTGGACGAGGATGAAGACCGTAAACAACAAAAAAGGGTGAAGTCTTTGTGGATTCAGAGTCTCTATGATTGTATAAAAACTCTGCCCATGGCAGAAGATCAACCCAATTGTCCTGCTGAGCTGAAAAAAAATCTTGCAAGTAGCCCTCCAGGATCTGATTGACTCTCTCCACTTGCCCATTGACTTGAGGGTGGTAGGCGGAAGAAAAGTCCATATAAATTTTTAAACGAGAACAACGAACATACCAGAATTTGAAGACAAATTGCAACCAACAATCCAAGACAATGTGAGAAGGGAGGCCATGCAGACGAAAAATTTGTTGGAGGAAATGTTTGGCCAACTGAGGAGCAGAAGGAAGTCTGGGCAAAGGAATAAAATGTGCCATCTTGGAGAACCGATCAACGACCACCCAGATGACGGTATTGTTATTGGAAGGAGGGAGATCGGTGATGAAATCCATTGCTATATGAGTCCAAGGAATATCCGGAGTATCTGTAGGAGTCCTGCTGGTTTCAACTGACGACGAAGTCTGTGACGTCCTGTTTGAGATGTGGCCACCAATAGTGTCTGGAAATTGAAAAGGTATTCCAGGCCAAAACTTTTTTTTATATATCAACTGGCTCCGGAAAGTTAAACAGATTTGTAAATTACTTCTATTAAAAAAATCTTAATCCTTCCAATAGTTATTAGCTTCTGAAGTTGAGTTGTTGTTTTCTGTCTAACTGCTCTCTGATGACTCACGTCCCGGGAGCTGTACAGTTCTTATGGTGATATTCTCCCATCATGCACAGCTCCCGGGACGTGACATCATCATTGAGCAGTTAGACAGAAAACTTCAGAAGCTAATAACTATTGGAAGGATTAAGATTTTTTTAATAGAAGTAATTTACAAATCTGTTTAACTTTCCAGAGCCAGTTGATATATATAAAAAAAAGGTTTTGCCTGGAATACCCCTTTAACTGAAAGGACTTCTTAATCCCAGAGTTGCCAGCCAACAACGAGGAGTGACCCAAACTGAGCACCTGGACTTGAAGAAGAGAAACAGGAGCCGCAGTAATAAGACACTCAGGAGGAGTGATATGCCAAGGAACAAAATCCTGACCAACAACATCAGAGGAACGAGAGAGAGCATCGGCTCTAAAATTTTTCTCTGCAGGACGGAAATGAATGAAGAAGTAGAATCGGGAGAAGAAGAGAGACCATCTTGCTTGGCGGGGATTCAGGCGTTGTGCAGATTGAAGATATAAGAGATTTTTGTGATCTGTAAAAATGCTGACAGGATTAGTAGAGCCCTCTAAGAGATGGCTAAGGCTAGTTTAATGGCAAGGAGTAATGTTTTTACCTTTAGAGGATTTTTGTGTCAGAACTGCACTGGCTCCTACTGAAGACGCGTCAACCTCCAAAAAAAATGGTTTTCCAAGATCAGGTCTAGACAGAAGAGTTGCAGAAGAGAAAGCAGACTTTAACCGAGAAAAAGCTTCTTCAGCCTCAGGAGACCAATTTTTGCTGTTACTATTCTTTTTGGTAAGGGCTACTAAGGAAGAAAAATGAGGAATGAATTGACGGTAGTAGTTGGCAAACCCCAAGAATCATTGAATTGCCTGAAGTCCAGAAGGGCGAGGCCAGTTAAGGATGGCTGAAAGCTTAGCAGGATCCATCTGAAGTCCTACAATTACAGCCGGCCCTCTGCCACTACCACCAGCTTCCGCCCCAGTGTCCAATGCCCTACCAGCCTCCACAGTCTCAGAATTTCAGAGTGTTAAACAGAACATTGAACAATTGACTAATGATGAGCGGCATAGGCCATATTCGAATTTGCGATATTTCGCAAATATTTGGACGAATATTCATCATATATCCGTTAAATTCACTTTTTTTCCTATGTGCATATGCAAAAATGTATGCGCATATGAGAAAATCAATGCGCCTATGCGAATATTCGCGAATATTGAGCCCTCCCTTCTTTAATGGTATAGTGAACTAATGGGCTAGTGCATGAACTCTGTGATTTTTTGCCCATTGAAACCAATAGGCCCATTCCTGGTCTATGGGGATCTCACGGTATGTAAGATAAGCAGGAGGGTCTCGGCAGTGGATGGGAGAACATGTGGTAGTTCAAGTCCCGGGGTGGGACGGAGTGTTACAGTGTTGTGGCTAAACTTTTCTTTCCAGGAAAAGCTGCTGAGTTGCCAATAGCAACCAATCAGATTGCTTCTTTCATTTTGCTGAGGCCTTGTGAAAAATGAAAGAAATGCTCTGACTGGTTGCTATGGGCAACTCAGCAGCTTTTCCAGGAAAAGCTGATGAGTTGCCCATAGCAACCAATCAGATCGCTTCTTTCATTTTTCACAAGGCCTCTGCAAAATGAAAGAAGCGATCTGATTGGTTGCTATGGGCAACTGGACAACTTTTCCTTTGCACAGGTTTTGATAAATCTCCCCCTATGGGGGAGATTTATCAAAACCTGTCCAGAGGAAACGTTTCTGAATTGCCCATAGCAACCAATCAGATTGCTTCTTTCATTTTTGAAAAGGGCTCTGAAAAATGAAGGAAGCAATCTGAATGGTTGCTATGGGCAACTCAGAAACTTTTTCTCAGGAAAGGTTTTGATAAATCTCCCTCTATGGGGGAGATTCATCAAAACCAGTGTAGAGGAAGAGTGGTGCAGTTGCCCATAGCAACCAGATTGCTTCTTTCATTTTTAACAAGGCCTTTGAAAAATGAAAGAAGCAATCTGATTGGTTGCTATGGGCAACTGGGCAACCTTTACTCTGCACAGGTATTGATAAATATCCCATTATGTTCCTTAATCCCATTCATTCATACCCAGCCTTACACATTACATCCAGTTTCAATTAACCCCAATACCCATATTTGGTACCCCATTAACCCAGTTCCCACGGTTCAAACACTCAGTTAATTGCCAATTGACCTAGTTCCCATGGTTCAAAGGCTTTCTTAATTACCAATTGACCTACATTTGTCAATCACGAGTAAAAAAGTTAAACCACAATACTGTAACACTCTGTCCCACCCCGGGACTCAAACCACCGCACGGTCTCCCATCCACTGTACTGCTGAGACCCTCCTGCTTATCTTACTGTTTTACATACCATGAGATCCCCATCAGAAAATATTACCTTGGACCTTGCCTTAAGCTTGCGGCCTAAGTCCCTGAAATCATTTTTAAGGACACTCCCCCTACCTCTTACTTTGTCATTGGTGCCAATATGTACCATGACTGCTGGGTCTTCTCGAGCGCCAGGAAGACAACACACTATTCGGCGATCCCGGTCTTTGTGACAGATCACCCTGTCTGTCCCCCTAATTATTGAGTCCCCAACTACCAGTACCTATCTGGCCTGCCCTGCACTCCTCCCCCCCCTCCTTACTGGAGCAGACACCCCCCTGGCGGTCAGAGGCAGTGTCCTGCTGCAGTACTGCTAGCTCTGAAATGGCATCCCCCTCATCTGCCAACCGGGCAAACTTGTTCGGGTGTGCCAGTTCAGGACTAGCCTCCCTAACACTTTTGCCTCTACCCCATTTTCTAACTGTAACCCAGCTAACTGCCTGACTGTCCTGCACTTCTGTCCCACTATCCTTCCCCACCTCTGCCCCAGAGAGTACTTGAGCAGGAGACTCCTCTCCAGGTTGTCAATGTGTCTCAGTGTTGCCAGTTGCTCCTCTAGATCCAGGATCTGGGCTTCCAAATGAACAACTCGCACACATCTCAGTATGCACCCTCAAACTGCTGTTCAAGGATTGCATACATTGTGCAAGATGTACACTGGACTGATTTTTCCAACATGGAGGCCATACTAGATTTGAGGATTGCAAAAATTAACAGTAAAAATAAAAACCAATCAAATATTTCAATTTAAACTCCCTGAATTTAAATCCCTTAATTTTAAGTCCCTCTCACTTTTATACTTACACTCACTTGTATACTTCACACTCTAGTATACAACAACACAATTGCTAGCTCAAACAATCGCTAGTGTATAATAACACAGTCCACTGTTCTACCGGATACACTCCGTTCTACTTGATGATAGGTCAACACGGCCAGCTGCCAAAGGACGTTTGGACTCCAAGCTACTTTCAACAATTCTCAGCAGGCTTCGATGGAGTAGGTCTCCGACCACCTAAGAAGGATCCAGGAAGCAAAAGAGATTGACAACAAGAAGATGGGCGAGGCTCAGCAAAGGCAACAGCAGGTCTATAACTGTCCTGCCTCTGCAAAACCCCTCCAGTTAGCCGACAAGGTCTGGCTGCGGAAGTTTCCAAGGACACACAAACTGGACCACCTCTGGGAAATGGAGCTCTACATGGTCACGACCGTACCCTATTCAGAATCAGATGTGTATGCAATTCAGAAACCCTGGTACGAGCCACAAGTTGTAAATCGAAATCAGATAAAATTATGTGGAAAAGACCTGCCTGACCACAGTGCTCTCTGCTGACACCTCTGTCCATGTCAAGAACTGTCCAGAGTAGGAACAAATCCCCATAGCAAACCTATCCTGCTCTGGACAGTTCCTGACATGAACAGAAGTGTCAGCAGAGAGCACTGTGGTCAGACAAAAAGGAAATTCAAAAAGAAAAGAACATCCTCTGGAGCATACAGCAGCTGATAAGTACTGGAAGTAAGATTTTTTAATATAAGTAAATTCTCTACTGTATACCTCCAACCTATGCCACTGTATCAGCATACAGTGGCATATGTTAACCATTCATTCACATTGCAAAAAATATATATACCATGTTACATATGTTGTTGTGTTTTTTTTTTTTTTTTACTGAATCCATCTGTATAGGAAATGCTGTGCACTATGCTTTCTCATATAGTAAACAATATAACCTAGTACATGCTGGCCTGTTTATTCCAAAGGTCTATTCTGGCCTTTTTGGCATAAACTTGGTTTAATCATTAGGCATACATGCCAGAAGCAGCCTGAGGCATATGCTGAACACAAAAAAAAGTAGTTTTGGGGCCCATGTACAGAACATAAAGTACATTAGATGATAGTTGCCCTTTGAAGAAATAAAGAGTAAACACCCCCTGCAAACAGTAAAGTGGCCAGATACTGTAGACCAGGTAAACGAACAAAGAATACTACATATATATATATATATATATATATATATATATATATATATATACAAACAACAAAAAACGTGGTCTCAAATGGCTGGAAGTGCTCGACCCCAAATGCGGTTGTGCATTTATACTGGGGGAGCAGATCCTGCCCTTGTAGTCCGTTGCTAGGGGCGATCCCCAGCATAAAAATGCATACAATGGAGGATGCCTGCAGCGGACTACAAGTGCCACAATAGAATCCTACACCAGATATACGGTGTGGATATGTAACAATTAGAATACAATACAAGAATATGGATGCACTACTGTGGTAGATGTAAACAATACATTGGCTATCCCTCAACACTGATGTTAAAATTGAGACATTCGCCAGTGTATCCTTATATGAAGGACACACCAGAGCCCGCACACCAACGCCAAGGTTTCTCAATTTGGTGCGAGACCTAACGCTAGTCCTACCTGTGCTTGATAAACAGAACAGGGGCCAGTGGGCAATTACGGCAGCATTCGGCTGGCTCACAACTTCCTTCCAGATACCAGGCAGCAT
Source organism: Hyla sarda (assembly GCF_029499605.1). Classification (NCBI taxonomy): domain Eukaryota; kingdom Metazoa; phylum Chordata; class Amphibia; order Anura; family Hylidae; genus Hyla; species Hyla sarda. The sequence continues at coordinate 52,133,148 of NC_079198.1, read as the reverse complement.
TAAGGAAGCACCTGTGAGGCCAGGCACCCATAATAGCCAACTCAGGTGGGGCTTGCAGCTTGCCTCCCTCCTCCCATTGCATGTGTGCGTAGTAACACTGGAGGGTATCTGGAAGGAAGTTGTGAGCCAGCCAAATGCTGCCGTAATTGCCCACTGGCCCCTGTTCTGTTTATCAAGCACAGGTAGGACTAGCGTTAGGTCTCGCACCAAATCGAGAAACCTTGGCGTTGGTGTGCGAGCTCTGGTGTGTCCTTCATATAAGGATACACTGGCGAATGTCTCAATTTTAACATCAGTGTTGAGGGATAGCCAATGTATTGTTTACATCTACCACAGTAGTGCATCCATATTCTTGTATTGTATTCTAATTGTTACATATCCACACCGTATATCTGGTGTAGGATTCTATTGTGGCACTTGTAGTCCGCTGCAGGCATCCTCCATTGTATGCATTTTTATGCTGGGGATCGCCCCTAGCAACGGACTACAAGGGCAGGATCTGCTCCCCCAGTATAAATGCACAACCGCATTTGGGGTCGAGCACTTCCAGCCATTTGAGACCACGTTTTTTGTTGTTTGTTTAAATTTTAAATTTGGAGGTGTGTAAACTCCAACATTAATGCGCCTTGAATATCTACCAGGCAGCATTAAGGAAGCACCTGTGAGGCCAGGCACCCATAATAGCCAACTCAGGTGGGGCTTGCAGCTTGCCTCCCTCCTCCCATTGCATGTGTGCGTAGTAACACTGGAGGGTATCTGGAAGGAAGTTGTGAGCCAGCCGAATGCTGCCGTAATTGCCCACTGGCCCCTGTTCTGTTTATCAAGCACAGGTAGGACTAGCGTTAGGTCTCGCACCAAATTGAGAAACCTTGGCGTTGGTGTGCGGGCTCTGGTGTGTCCTTCATATAAGGATACACTGGCGAATGTCTCAATTTTAACATCAGTGTTGAGGGATAGCCAATGTATTGTTTACATCTACCACAGTAGTGCATCCATATTCTTGTGTGTGTATATATATATATATATATATATATATATATATATATATATATATATTGTGTGATATGGGGACCCTAGAGTATTCAGAAACACACATAAACTGTCACATATGGGCAGGGAATAGTGAAGCCCTAACTCACCCACAGCCACTGTCCCTACCTATTGCCTATCTGCCCTAAGTGACAGATCAACAACAACAATGACAAACTCTCCCAGCTAAGTGCTAGGGCAGTGTTGTCAAAATAATAAAATACAAAAACAGTAGAAGTCAGGAAACAGCTGGAGGCACACAAACTAACATACACTAAGACACACACAGTCAAATGAATGTCAGTCTAGCCGAGGTCGGTACCAGAAAATAGCGGAGTACAGTAACGCAGAGCAAGAGAAGAGTCAAGGGGAAAGCCAAAAATCAATAAACAAGCAGGTATCCAGTAAGCAAGAGGTGTCAGCTAAGGTATAACCTTTCACAGATGTTGTCAAAGCACTTCAGGGACATACATGCAGGTGATACAAGGTCCCTGCGGGTGTCTGGTATAGAACGGGTAAAACTGGGCCCCAGAGGAGGAGACTTAAGAAGACACCTCTAGAATAGGGAAACCTGTTGGATGTTCCTCCTGGAAACAAGACACCCGCATGGCCTTAATAGGAGATTGGATTGGATTGTAACATGTCCCTAATATGTGTGTATACTGATGGTAAGCTTTCTCCATGTGGCATATGCATCCTGCATCAAATATGGCAATATAGTAGGTTGTATATTGTATATTATAGTAGGTAGTATAGTGTGGTTCCAATTTAAATCCTGGCATGTTAAAGCAAATAAATCAACTTGTGCTATGTTCGTATTATATTGCCATATGATCCACTATGGTAACACTATTTCTGTATATGTTTTAGCCAACCTTTCAAAAAATTGCTATATGCGGGTTTTGTTATCCTTGTTAATGCAGGTGTGAACAGTCACATACTTGATGTCAAGAGGAGAGTTCTCTCCGGGTCTTCCATCTTCCTGTAGTTTTAAACTGATGATGTAACAGGTCATGTGACCTTGCATAAAGTATTTTAGTAGTGTGTTTTGTAATGTGCTTTAGTCTACGATTAAGCACTGTCTGGTGTGAAACGCATCAGACATGCCTCTCTGTATGTACTGTAACTTCTGCGTCAATACTTCAATAAAGCAAGTATCGATTTTAATCGCATACCTTGAGTGCCGGACATCTTTCTTCATAACCCTTTCACAGACTATGAACTGATCACTGCTCCTAGCTTAAATAGGCAGCTAACATAGTAACATAGTAACATAGTTCATCTAGTTCAACCTATGTCCCTAATAAGTCCCTACTGAGTTGATCCATGGGAAGGCAAAAAACCCTCATACTAGAGGTAAAAATTCCTTCCCGACTCCAAATATGGCAGTCAGAATAAATCTCTGGATCAACGTTCTGTCCCTATAAATCTAGTATACATAACCAGCAATGTTATTACTCTCCAAGAATGCATCCAGACCCCTTTTGAACTCTTTTACAGAGTTCACCATGACCACCTCCTCCGGGAGACAATTCCATTGTCTCACTGCTCTTACAGTGAAGAACCCCCGTCTGTGGTTGTGTAGAAACCTTCTTTCCTCTAAACGTAGAGGATGCCCCCTTGTTATATATACAGTCCTAGGTATAAATAGATCATGGGAGAGATCTCTGTACTGTTCCCTGATATATTTATACATAGTTATTAGGTCTCCCCTAAGCCTTCTTTTTTCTAAACAAAATAAACCCAATTTTGATAATCTTTCTGGGTACTGTAGTCCTCCCATTCCCCGTATTACCCTGGTTGCCCATCTGTGAACCCTCTCCAGCTCCACTATATCTTTCTTGTACACTGGTGCCCAGTACTGTACACAGTATTCTATGTGTGATCTGACTAGTGATTTGTACAGCGGTAGAATTATTTCCTTGTCGTGGGCATCTATGCCCCTATTGATGCACCCCATGATTTTATTTGCCTTGGCCGCAGTTGCCCGACACTGGTCACTATAGCTAATTTTACTATTAACTAAGACCCCTAAGTCCTTTTCCATGTCAGTCATCCCAAGTGTTCTCCCATTTAATATATAACCCCGTCCCAGATTTTTCCTCCCCATGTGCATTACCTTACATTTATCACTGTTAAACCTCATCTGCCACTTCCCAGCCCAAACCTCCAACATATCCAGATCCATTTGTAACAGTGCACTGTCCTCTATAGTGTTTACCGCTTTACAGAGTTTAGTATCATCTGCAAAGATCGCTACTTTACTATTCAACCCCTCTACAAGGTAATTCATTAATATATTAAATAGAACAGGACCCAAGACTGACCCCTGTGGTACCCCACTATTAACAGTCACCCAATCAGAATAAGTACCATTAATAACCACCCTCTGTTTCCTATCACTGAGCCAGTTACTTACCCACTTGCACACATTCTCACCCAGCCCCATCCTTCTCACTTTATGCACCAACCTTTTATGTGGCACCGTATCAAATGCTTTGGAAAAATCCAGATATACGACATCCAGCGATTCCCCCTGGTCCAGTCTGGAGCTCACCTCCTCATAAAAGCTGATCAGGTTAGTTTGACAGGACCGATCCCTCATAAAGCCATGCTGATATGGAGTCATACATCAATATACTCCAAAATAGCATCTCTTAGAAAACCCTCAAGCAACTTACATACAACGGAGGTTAAACTAACAGGTCTGTAATTCCCGGGGTAACCTTTTGTTCCCTTTTTAAATATTGGCACCACATCTGCCATGTGCCAGTCCTAGGGAACAGTCCCTGTTACTATAGAGTCCTTAAATATTAAAAATAGAGGTCTGTCTATTACAATACTTAATTCCTTTAGAACTCGGGGTGAATGTCATCTGGACCTGGTGATTTGTCTATTATGATTTTTTGTAGGCGGCACCGTACTTCTTCCTGGGTTAGACAGGTGACCTGTACTGGGGTGTTTACCTTATCACACTGTATTTCACCTTGCATTTCATTTTCCTCGGTGAATACAGTGGAGAAGAATTTGTTTAGTATATTTGCTTTTTCCTGATCCCCGTTTAAAATTTCTTCCTCATCATTTTTTAAAGGGCCAACACTTTTATATTTGACTTTTTTGCTATTTATATAGTTAAAGAACATTTTGGGGTTAGTTTTACTCTCTTTGGCAATGAGTCTTTCTGTCTCTATTTTTGCGGCTTTTATCTGTATTTTACATATTTTAACTTTTTCTCTATAGCTTTTAATGCTTATTCACTGCTGTCCTCTTTTAGTAGTTTAAAGGATTTATTTTTGTCATTTATTGCCCCCTTAACATTTTTATTCATCCATATTGGTTTTCTTTTATTTCTGACCCTTTTATTCCCATAAGGTATATACATCTCACAGTGAGAATTTAAGATATTCCTAAAATTCTCCAGGACATTATCCCATTTTATATTGTTAAGGGCTTCTCTGAGTTGATTGAACTTTGCCTTCCTAAAGTTCATTGTTTTTGTGGCCCCTCGAGAGATTCCCTTATTGAAAAACAAGTTATAATTTATTATGTTATGATCACTATTTCCTAGGTGTCCATCTACCTGCACATTAGTTACTCTATCAGGTCTGTTGGTTAATATTAAGTCTAGTAGGACACCCCCTCTGGTAGGGCCCTGCACCCTTTGGGACAGATAATTGTCTTTAGTTATAGTCAGAAACCTGTTTCCTTTATGAGATTCACAGGTCTCAGTCTCCCAGTTTATATCAGGATAGTTAAAGTCCCCCATTATTATGACCTCATTTTGATTTGCTGCCTTATTTATTTGCTTCAGTAGTTCACCTTCTACCTCTTCCATTATGTTTGGCGGTTTATAACAAACCCCTACCAGAATTTTTTTATTTTTATCTCCATATATTTCTACCAATAATGACTCCACATTATCATCTCTCTCCCATATATCCTCCCGCAGTGTGGCCTTCAGACTGGACTTTACATAAAGACAAACTCCTCCCCCTTTCTGTTTTGTCCGATCCTTGTTGAATAGACTATAACCCTGGATGTTGACCGCCCAGTCACAGCTATCGTCCAACCAAGTCTCTGTTATACCCACTATGTCATAATTTTCTTCAGACATCAACCACTCCACTTCATCTGTTTTATTGGACAGAGTTCTGGCAGGGATACACCTTCCTGATAGGTAGAAGAGCTGAGAACCACACCCAGATGACACAGGTGAGCTCCAAGCAACTCCAGCGCAACTAGAGTCATTTAACTCTTCATGTTCGGCCAGAGCCAGACTTTACCTAAACATTTCAATAGGATTTGACATAAACCACTAATAATAGAAAATGTAACAGGAAAATCTAATTTGGTGATTTCATGTAGAATACTGATATTTCAGGCTAAATATGGCTTCAGCTCCTCCCTCCCACCTATGTTTTACTAAAATGTGGAACCAGTAATTTACTCAAAAGACCTAGGAAAAAGTTGGGAGGGTAAGGGTACATTTATACATACTTAATCCACTCCAGATTTAACGCTGCCTATTTGATATTGCAGATGTCAGTTGATTGATTAAATCTGCAGCATTATATCTGCAGTGTGAATTCCACTGTGGAATAAATACTTGTGAACATAAAGTAAAAGTTCGTTCACACGAGCGGATCACGCTTCAAACTGCTGTGAGTTTGAAAGGGGCAGGTATGAAAATAAATACGTTCATGTAAATGAGCCCTTAGGCTTTGTTCATACACTGTAAAATGTAGTGGAGTAGTTTATTTAACATACGCATTTTCGGATACAATCTGTAAAAGTGTGTCTGCAATGTGTACAAAAAAATTCACTGTGTAATATAGTGTAACAACAATGATCAGAAAATGAGAAGCAGAAACAGTAAGATCAATATTTTATTGGAACCACAGTGCATTTCACAAGAACCCATTCATTCTTCTGATGAGGATGAAAAAGAGAGTTGCAGAAGCAGACTGTGAGTCAATCCCATAATGCATTGTGGTTCTAATAAACCATTGCTGTTTACTCTACCTGCTTCTTGTCATCTGTTGGCAGCACTATTTTTACACTCCCACAAACTCCATACAGTATGCTCTTACAATATGGGTTTGCTGTCACCCCATTTCTTAGCACTGCTATTGCTATAATATAAGCAGATCAGAGAACCATAAAAAAAAGAGCTAAGAAACCTAATAATGACAACTTACAAATGACATGCCTTAGTTATGTACAGTGACCCCTACGATGGCCCCGACATACGATAATTTCAACATGCAATGGCCTCTCAGAGGCCATCGCATGTTGAAGGCAGCATGAACATACAATGCTTTTTTATTTTATGTCGGGGCCATCGCATAAACAGCTATCCGGCAGCGCAAACTGCTTCAGCTGCAACCGGATAGCTATTTATAGTGCCCCGTGAGCTCCGGTGATGGTCATTCACCTGTCCTCGGGGCTCCGGCGCGTCCTCTTCAGGATCCCCTGCATCGTCGGCGCTCTCCATTGACGTCATCACGTTGCTGCGCACGCCGTCCCGTCATCCAATAGGAGCGGCGTGCGTAGCGACGTGATGGCGGCGACGGAGAGCGCAGATGTCGGGGAAGCAGAGGCCTTACCGGAGCGTCAGGGACACCTCGGGGACGCAGTGACAGCGATGGACGGCGACATCCCGGGCAGCGGTGACGAGCGGTGACGGTCCGAAGCGGCGGGGACAGGTGAGTACAACTTCGTCTAACAGTGGTCTACAACCTGCGGACCTCCAGATGTTGCAAAACTACAACACCCAGCATGCCCGGACAGCCAACGGCTGTCCGGGCATGCTGGGTGTTGTAGTTTTGCAACATCTGGAGGTCCACAGGTTGTAGACCACTGTCCTATACTTTACATTGCACAGATCCCTCAACATGCGATGGTTTCAACAAACGATGGTCCGTTTGGAACGGATTACCATCGTATGTTGAGGGACCACTGTATATGAACCCCTAGGAATGCCGGATTTTCATCAATCAAACATTCATTATAAAATGTGTAAATAAGAAGCATTCTCTTCTTCACATACAGTTTTTTTGCATTTAACAAACACATGAAAAAACTTTAGGACTTCCAGGAGTTTTTAATGATATTTCTGATTTAAACTGAATCTGTCAGCTCTGTTTGCTGCTAAGAGATGCAGACAGCTGTTAAACCTATAAAATCCCCCTTTTATTTTCCGGCCAAGTTGCAAATCTGCTCAGGTTGCAAGAGCCCAGAGTGACTCCTAATTTGCCCTCACTTCCCAATCCCCACCTCTTACAGAGCCCTGTATGTCAGTCAAGGAGGGACTGGGAAGTGGGGCAGGTGAGGTGGCATGCTGGCCTCTGGCACCTGAGCAGCTTGGCATCATCTCCTTGATACTTGGCTGAAAAATAAAAAGGTGATTTTATATGTTTAACAGCTGTCTGCATCTCTTAGCAGCAAACAGAGCTGAGCAGATTGGCATCATCTCCTTCACACTTGGCTGAAAAATAAAAAAGAGCGTTTTAGCAATAGAGCTGAAAGATTCCCTTTAAACCCTTAAGACAAAGCTTGTTTTGACCTTGAGGACACAGCCAATTTTCCTTTTGGTGTTTACATTTTTTTCTCCTCACCTTTTAAGTAACATATATAGAAATAGGAAAATAAAAGGGCAGAGCGCCTTATAGGGTAAAAACTCCCAGCAGTACAATACATCAATACTTATTTTCAAAAAGCAGGGCCCATGAAGGGAGTTTTGAGTCTTGTTGAGCTGACACAGGAGTCAAGGACAAAACATATAGGCTCAGATTTATCAAAGAATGTCTAGGGTAGAGCTTTTTTCACACATTTATTTGGGTGGTGGGTTTGACTAGCGGGCATCTTATTTATCAAGAAGGTGCAGCAGGATGATGAATTTTGCGCAGTTCTGCTGTGGTGGGAAAAACTCTACCACATACACTTTTTCTAGACGCTTGTGAGGGAGGGAAGTAGACACTTTCCCGGGTCCTGAATTTGGCAGGTTAGGTGTTTTTACTTACTTTCACAGAGCATTTTAAATGCTACAATCAAATTTGATGGCAGTGTCTAAGGGGTTAAAGCTGGGCATCACCGTGATCAGTGATGTCTGGCACTAGAGATGGGTCTTGGTGGCAGATAGCCCCCAGGACCACCCAGCTGACCTGCGCTCAGGAGCTGAAGGGGAGTGGGATGCTGTCATCCACAAGAGGTTTGAATTGTGGAAGGTAGAAGTGATTCTCACGCCTACTGGTAGGTGGTGTAGCTTTGTGCCTAAAAAGGTACCTTTGCGTACAAAATAGCGACTTTTGACAAAAGTCGCAAATGATAAATACGTGACCACTGCATGGTCAAAAAGAAAAACTTCAGGCAGTAGGCAAAAAGAGTAAAACTGTCTATATCAAAAGACGCATAAAAGCCGCTAAATATGCTGCTTGCGCTTGAACTGCGCCAAAACCAAAAAAATGCTCTAAAAGCAATGATAAATCTCTCCCCATAATGCCTGAGATGACAATGAATAGAACAGCATGTGCTATTTATGTAGATGTGAGGGAGTAAGCACAGGGCTCCAGGGGCGGACTGACCGGCCGGTCAGTTCAGATGTGGTCCGAGGGCCTGGCTGGGTAAAGGGCCCGCTGCTGCTGGGGATCCAGGACACTTGTCCCGGATCCCAAGACAGAAAAGTGCTGCCTTTCAGGTCCGGCAGCTAAGTTTCACCTATGAGCTGCAGGCTGCCGCACTCCAGTTCTAGCCCTCTGCCCCAAGTCCTATCCCCCGGCCCCAAGTTCTATCAGCTGGGGCAGGGACACTGCCTCTTTAAAACAGCAATTCTTTCTGGGACAGAAGTGCTGTGCGCACGTCTGCTACCTCCCCGACATGTCCCTGCCTCAGCTCCTGTGATCTGCACCGTCTTCTGAGGATTCTTAGAGGAAAAGTTCACCCACAACCCCCCAACATTCCTGGACCTGGAGCCGCCTGGGCAGAGGAGAGAGCGAAGACAAGAAACACTGACCTGGTGAGACCCTGTGCCATGTGTCATATGTCTGCAAAACTGTGTATTCAATCTTTTAATGTGTGCAAATGTCTGCTGTGCTCTGTATCTAATCCTGTCATGTGTGGTACTGTCTGCTGAGCCTGTGTATCTAAATCTGTGATGTGCGATACTGTCTGATGAGCCTGTGTATCTAAATCTGTTATCTGTGATACTGTTTGCTGAGCCTATGTAGCCTATGAATCTAGATCTGTCGTGTGCTATACTGTCTGCTGAACCTGTGTATCTAAATCTGTAATTTGCAATACTTTCTGCTAAGCCTGCGTATCTAAATCTGTCACGTGTGATACTGTCTGATGAGCCTATGTATCTAAATTTGTTATGTGTGATACTGTCTGCTAAGCCTGTGTATCTAAATCTGATATGTGTGATACTGTCTGCTGAGCCTGTGTATCTAAATCTGTTATCTGTGATACTGTTTGCTGAGCCTATGTAGCCTATGAATCTAGATCTGTCGTGTGCTATACTGTCTGCTGAACCTGTGTATCTAAATCTGTCATGTGTGATACTGTCTGCTGAGCCTGTGTATCTAAATCTGTAATTTGCAATACTTTCTGCTAAGCCTGCGTATCTAAATCTGTCACGTGTGATACTGTCTGATGAGCCTATGTATCTAAATTTGTCATATGCGATACTTTCTGCTAAGCCTGAGTATCTAAATCTGTCACATGTGACACTGTCTGCTGAGCCTATGTATCAAAATCTGTCATGTGTGATACTGTCTGCTGATCCTGTGTATCTAATCCTATCATGTGTCATACTACTGCTGAGCTCGGGGCTGGACTGGCCATTAACCACATAGGGACCCAGGGTCGTACAGGTACGCCTTTGGTTCCTGGTACTTAAGGACCCAGGGCGTACCTGTACGCCCGTGGGAATTTCGGTCCCCGCTGCGCGCCTGGCAAGGACCGGACCAGGGGGCCATCAGACCCTCCATGTCAGTGATCAGCGCAAATCGCAAGTGAATTCACACTTGCAATTTGCTTCAGGTCATACGGGTCTATGGTGACCCGGTGACCCGGAATATAAGGGGGATCGCGGTTGTCCATGACACCCACAATCCCGCTGAAGGGATAGGAGTGAGGTGGCAGGGGTGCCACCCCTCCTATCCCTGCTATTGGTCATCAGAAGAGACGACCAATAGCAGATCGGGGGCGGGGGGTTAACTTTCATTTTCCCCATCCGGCCCACCCACAATAGGCGAGGCAGGACGGGGAAACCGACAGGGACCGGGCGCCGAAGTCCACCTACCCATCGGCGATGACTGTGGATCGCGATCGGGACGGGGATCGGCGGAAGAACAGGATGGCGATGCGACTCCCTGGATCCTACAGAAGCCGGTGAGTTACCTAGCAACATCTGGAGGGCTACAGTGGTCTCTATACTGTAGCCCTCCAGATGTTGCAAAACTACAACTCCCAGCATGCCCAGACAGCTACTTGCAGTTTTGCAACAGCTGGAGGGCTGCAGTTTGAAGATCACTGTGCAGGGATCTAACTGTGGCCCTCTAGATCTTGAAAAACTACAACTCCTAGCATGCCCAGACAGCAAATAGCTGTCTGGGCATGCTGGGAGGTGTAGTTTTGCAACATCTGGAGGGCTACAGTATAGAGACCACTGTATAGTGGTCTCAGACTGTAGCCCTCCAGATGTTGCAAAACTGCAAATCCCAGCATGCCCAAACAGCAAACAGCTGTCTCGGCATGCTGGGAGTTGTAGTTGAGTACCTCCAGCTGTTGCATAACTACATCTCGACGATCAGTACATGCTGGGAGTTGAAGTTTTGCAACAGCTGGAGGCACACTGGATGGAAAATATTGAGTTAGATAACTGAAGATTTTCCAACCAGTGTGCCTCCAGCTGTTGCAAAAGTACAACACTTTTTATTTTCACAAGCGGTAAAAGGTAAAAAAGACCCCCAAAATTTGTAATGCAATTTCTCCTGAATATGGAAATACCCCCTATGTGGGTGTAAAATGCTCTGCGGACGCACAATAAGGTTCAGGAGTGAGAGCGCACTATGTACATTTGAGGCCTAAATTGGTGATTTGCACAGGGGTGGCTGATTTTACAGCGGTTCTGACATAAACGGAAAAAAATACCCACAAGTGACCCCATTTTGGAAACTACACCCCTCACGGAATGTAACAAGAGGTATAGTGAGCCTTAACACGCCACAGGCGTTTGACGAATTTTCATTAAAGTTCGATGGGAAAATGAAAAAAAAAAATTTCTCTAAAGTGCTGGTGTTACTCTAAATGTTTTATTTTCACAAGGAAAAATACCCCATATGTGAATGTAAAGTGCTCTGTGGGCGAACTACAATGCTCAGAAGAGGGTGAGGGCCATTGAGATTTGGAAGAAAAAATTTGTCCGGAATTGAGGGCCACGTGTGTACAAAGCCCCCATAGGGCCAGAACAATGGACCCCCCCCTCCCCACATGTGACCCCATTTTGGAAACTACACCCCTCACGTAATGTAATAATGGGTACAGTGAGCATTTACGCCCCACAGGTGTCTGACAGATTTTTGGAACAGTGATCTGTGAAAATGAAAAATTTTAATTTTCATTTGCACAGCCCACTGTTCCAAAGTTCTGTCAAATGCCAGTGCGGTGTAAATACTCACTGCACCCCTTATTAAATTATGTGAGGGGTGTAGTTTCCAAAATGGGGTCACATGTGGGGGGTCCACTGTTCTGGCACCACGGGGGGCTTTGTAAACGCACATGGCCCCCGACTTCTATTCCAAACAAATTCTCTTTCAAAAAGCTCAATGGCGCTCCTCCTCTTCCGAGCATTGTAGTGCGCCAGCAGAGCACTTGACGTCCACACATGGGGTATTTCCATACTCAGAAGAAATGGGGTTAAAAATTTTGGGGGTCATTTTCTTCTATTACCCAGTGTAAAAATGTAAAATTTGGGGGAAAAACTGCATTTTTGTGAAAAAAATTTTTTTTTCATTTACACATCCAACTTTCACAAAAAGTCGTCAAACACCTGGGGGTGTAAAGGCTCACTGTACCCCTTGTTACGTTCCTTGAGGGGTGTAGTTTCCAAAATAGTATGCCATGTGTTTTTTTTTTTTTTGCTATTCTGTCACCACAGGGGCTTCCTAAATGCGACATGACCCCCAAAAACCATTTCAGGAAAATTTGCTTTCCAAAAGCAAAATGTGACTCCTTCTCTTCTGTGCATTGTAGTTCGCCTGCAGAGCATTTTACGTCCTAACATGGGTATTTATATACTCATAAGAGATGGGGTTACAAATTTTGGGGGGCAGCCCTCTGATGTCTTCCAAAAGTAAAAACATGTCAACTTTATGATGAAAATATAAAGTAGACATATTGCATTTGTGAATCAAAATATAATTTATTTGGAATGTCTGTTTTCCTTACAAGCAGAGAGCTTCAAAGTTAGAAAAATGCAAAATTTTACATTTTTTCATCAAATTTTTTAATTTTTCACCAAGAAATTATTCAAGTATCGGCAAAAATTTATCACTAACATAAAGTAGAATATGTCATGAAAAAAACATCTCGGAATCAGAATGAAAGGTAAAAGCATCCCAGAGTTATTCATGCTTAAAGTGACAGTGGTCAGATGTTCAAAAAATGGCAGGGTCCTTAAGGTATAAATGGGCTGGGTCCTTAAGGGGTTAAGCGATAGAGGCCATGTGAGATAGGCCACAATAAGGGGCCCTGAGCGGAGGAAGAGGGAGCAGAGGAGTCAGGAGGGTTTAGGGTTATGATGGGGTCAGAGGGGTCTGGAGGAGGAGGGGACAGAGGGATCTGGTGGAGGACACAGTGGTCTCGGGACAGAGGGATCTGGAGGAGGACACAGTGGTCTCAGGACAGAGGGGTCTGGAGGAAGAGGGGACAGAGGGATCTGGAGGAGGACACAGTGGTCTCAGGACAGAGGGGTCTGGAGGAGGACAGAGTGGTCTCAGGACAGAGGGGTCTGGAGGAGGACAAAGTGGTCTTGGGACAGAGGGGTCTGGAGGAGGACACAGTGGTCTCAGGACAGAGGGGTCTGGAGGAGGACACAGTGGACTCAGGACAGAGGGGTCTGGATGAGGACACAGTGGTCTCAGAACAGAGGGGTCTGGAGGAGGACACAGTGGTCTCGGGACAGAGGAGTCTGGAGGAGGACACAGTGGTCTCAGGACAGAGGGGTCTGGAGGAGGACACAGTGGTCTCAGGACAGAGGGGTCTGGAGGAGGACACAGTGGTCTCAGGACAGAGGGGTCTGGAGGAGGACAAAGTGGTCTTGGGACAGAGGGGTCTGGAGGAGGACACAGTGGTCTCAGGACAGAGGGGTCTGGAGGAGGACACAGTGGACTCAGGACAGAGGGGTCTGGAGGAGGACACAGTGGTCTCAGAACAGAGGGGTCTGGAGGAGGACACAGTGGTCTCGGGACAGAGGAGTCTGGAGGAGGACACAGTGGTCTCAGGACAGAGGGGTCTGGAGGAGGACACAGTGGTCTCAGGACAGAGGGGTCTGGAGGAGGACACAGTGGTCTCAGGACAATGGGGTCTGGAGGAGGACACAGTGGTCTCAGGGCAGAGTGGTCTGAAGGAGGACACCGTGGTCTCAGGACAGAGGGGTCTGGAGAAGGACACATTGGTCTGGGGGGTATAGAGAGGTCTGAAGGAGGATTTAGGGGTCTGGGGGAAAAGGGGTCTGGAGGAGGATTTAGAGGTGCAGGGGACAGATGGGTCTGTAAGGGATATATTTAGGGAGCACAGTATCTGGCTGGGTTATCATGATTATTGTCTTCTTATGGAGGATGAGGATCTTTGGACAAAGTGATTAACCAATGATGTGCTTGTGTCAAACTCCGCAGAGAAGATGCAGCTGGAAGAAGTCATGGCGTCTGGACCAGATAAAGAAGAAAAGACAACAGTGAAGACGTCACTCAGGTCACTGATATCATTGTATATTGTAAGTTCTGCAGGGATGATGGGTGATAATGTACTCCAACATGTGGCTCTGCAGCTATTACACAACTATTACAAGCTATTACAAAACTTCAACTCCCATCATGCCTAGGGCTCTCCAGCATAGTCCAAATTGAAAGTTGAGAGGTCAGGCAGGCACACTGGGTTGGCCCAATCCTTTGTAGTGGACACTATTATGTTTTAAGGGTCTCTTGTATGGTACAGCTATGTACTGAGCACACAGTCTATGTTCTACTATACTATGTCATGGCACACAGTGTGTGGCACTAGTGTACCCTAGCGGCACAGTGTGTGACATTATCCTACTCAATATTCTTGCCGGTGGTGGCCAGGCAGAAGGAATGAAAAACCGGATGATTCTCGGGGCGCACACAGTGGGTTAAAGTGGACCAGAGATGCCGTGAATAGAGTAGTATTCTTTTAGTAAACATAGACAACACGTTTCGAGAGCGCTCTGCTCTCTTTTTCAAGTCCTTTTGAATATGTTTAATAAAAGAATCCGACTCTATCCACAGCATCTCTGGTCCACTTTAACCCGCAGTGTGCACCCCGAGAATCATCCGGTTTTTCACTCCTTCTGCCTGGCCACCACCAGCAAGAATATTGACCATCCTCTAGGGTGGATCCGGACCCAGAGGCAGCCCAGCCATTTGATTTCATGCGATTATAGATGTTGAGCTCTGAGCCCAACATCACCAGGTACGTAGGAAATTAACAGTATTTGTTTTTACATTCTCCCTCCACTGATAATGGCACTTAGGCAGCACCTTAACCTGTCTGCTGTTTTGTTTCTGCATATCTCTGCATTATTATATCCTGGCAGCACAGTGTGTGACATTATTATATCCTGGCAGCACAGTGTGTGACATTGTTATATCCTGGCAGCACAGTGTGTGAAATTATTATATCCACAATAGGTGAAGGCTGTCACTTCCCTAGTTTGGTGGTGCCTGTGGATGGATCAGGCCCAGAACATAGTAGAGAAGTAATCTCAGCACTCACCATATGTTCAAGGATATGCAATAGACTACACTGAATATATGGTAAGTGCTGGAATTACTTCTCTACTATTATTATATCCATGCAGCAGTGTGTAGCACTGTTAAAGCCTGGTGGCATGTAGAGTACGTAGCATTTTATAATTGCCACCACCCCTTCTTTGTGCTAGGGATGTTAGGGATCCGCTACGTACAGGTGGCCGTGGCTAGCGGGCTTGTACTTAATGATCATCAAGTACACTAACAACCCATTGGTGTAATAAATTTTGCTGAGGATCACTGTGCATGTTGTAGATGTGCGACCATTTCTGATTTCTTTCTCTATTTGAATTCACAGACACATTATATATATAAATATATATATATATATATATATATATATATATATTTATATATATGTAGCCAGGGCGGAGTCTTGCAGGGGGCCTTTGCTTTATTTGGTCTGGGGGCCCTGAGTGTTGTCAGTCCGCCCCTGCAGGGCACTCCAGGTATCCACTGGCCTTTTGTACAGTTTGAAGGAGCCTTAAACAATAAAAATTCCCCACTAAAACTAAATGATGAAAAGCCCAATAAGACCCTGTTCTTGTCTATATTTGATATACTGTTAGGAGCCTATGTTGTAGATCTTTGCAAAAATACTGGGCAAATTACTGCGGCACTTAAAGCTATTTTGTTTAGTAAAATGCCAAACTTTATTTAATAAACCTACCAGATTCTATTTTAGTCAATGGGGTATAATGGCCATTGTGTGTTTCTGTCATTGGACCAATCTTTCACCGCCATTATTTTCCTTCCTCTGCTGTACTTGATGGTGTACAAGATATATACAAAATATGTGTGCGACTGGAAGGAAAAATCAAGGTTAACGGTACGGCATCAATACCCAGTACGCCAAAAATATAATTCTGTATAAAATAACAGTGACAGGGACATCTTCTACGATTGTATGTTATTACTACTGAAGAAAGGGTTAGGCTACACCCCCAAAATGTGTAATATCACTCCACATCAGTATTGCCCCTAGTAATACATGCAGAATGTTGAGCAGCACCACAAAATGTAGAGTGAATCTATTGAAGAAAATCCATTCTGGTGAGAACAAACGCTCTCAACAGACATCTCTGTTTGGGAGCAGCAATACAGCAGCCACTTTCCTGCATAACAGGACTACTACAACAGTCACACTCCAACCTTCTCCACGCTCATATAGGCTTGCAATAGGCAGTGGTCCTTCATATTGCTTGAGTGAACCAGCGGAGAACGAGAACAGAGCTGTTGGATACTACAAGCACACTGAAGGTGATTGCTCTAAAAACTTGCCTCCACAGAAATAGTTTGGATTCATTCATTATTTTACAGTGAATTTGAGGATGGAATCTTTCCTTCCCCAGTATTGCATTTGCTTTCTTATTCATTCACTTTTATGCATAACTATTATACAACTCAGTAACCTTGTCCAACGTCACAGAGATCTCCTATATTTAAACCACTAGGACATAAATCCTACAAACAATTCACCACCTGCGTGGTATGAGACCTGAAATATACATAAATACAAATCCTTAGGAATAAAGGTGGACTGAATAACTAAATCCAAAAAATGTAACAAATCTTTATCAGCAAAAATAGCAAAAAATACATAAAAACACACAATGAGGAAAGAAAAAGTCCTGCAAGTGAATGGCTAGTAAAGAGTGGTGCAGAGCAATACAATATTTTGGCTCTATAAATGGGAGTGAGGTGGCTAAGTCCATGTAAGGCTATATAAAGTGACTGCATGAAGCAAAAAAAAAAAAAAAAGTGACAGAGAAATATAAGACCAAAATTTTTCAGTCCAAATTTGGAATAAAATCAATAATATTGCACAATCTCAACAGTCAATAGCCTGTATAAAGTGCATAGTACATGGAAACAATAATAACATAGGCCACCCCAGACAGATAAGTATCCAAGTCCCAAAAGCCCATCAGCCCAACCTTCTCCCAGCAAATACCTGCAGGTGAAAGTACCTCCTTAACGCGTTTTGCGTGCTGCTTGTTCACAGGGCAAGGTATCATAAGAGGGAGCACAACACTATGTATAGGGGACACATGTACCTGGCCATGCCCACATCCTAAAGACCCCTCGCACACACCTGCACAACCTATTCCTGGTTACGATGTGATAGCCCCGGGGTGTTAGTAAGAATACATATGCTATGCTACATCATGATACTAATGATCTGATGAAGGGAAATCATTTTTAATAAATACTTTATTTCTTACATTTGGAGCATGGAGAAGTCTTTACTTTTTGCTGCTGTTTTATTTATTGGATTTGCGGATGCGCCAGGTGTGGACCCTTGAAATATCCTAAAGGCCATCTGCTGCTCCATGTGTATTTGAAACTCCTAAAGGTGAGCAGGTTTGATATTTTTGCTTTTAAGCCCCTGTTGAAACAATATAACACTATGTACACAGTGTGCTCCAGGGCAGCTGGAAGGGCTGTCCGGGTTGCACATCTTACTCCAGTGGCAATCACTGATATGCTGTATGGGCTGGTATAGATGGTGCTTCATCATTGTATTGCGCTGCCTGAACATCGAGGCCGACAATCCCTTATTAAGACGTATGCCTCTCAATACCGACACTCATTCATTACATCACACATGAGCACCACCTCAGCACCAATACCAGCACATGTTTATCACAACTAGCGTTAAGATGGAAGCATCCACCATATGTGCAAAATATAAAAAACATATTGGTAATTGCTATCGGTGAGTATTTGAAAAAAAGCATTGTCACTTGTACTTGGCCTTAAAAAAGGTATCGGTGCATGCCTAGTCATACCAGCACTATAACTTCATTATGACTGCAGAAATTTTTGGTGCTTATCCTTACATACTGTTCAATTGTTAGCTTGATGTTTGATCTTCCAAAGCTGACTGATTTGCTTTCTTATTCAAATGGATGGATGCTTAGCACTGTATATATGTTTAGAAATCAATGTAAGCAGAAGAGCAGCTGTTGACAATTTCTACCTATATATACTTACTTGTACAATATTCAGGTTATCAATGCGGAGTCTACAGCCTGATTATTGATAAGTGTTTATTAGAGCACAACTATAAAAGGTGGGTTTTGGTACCTTCATCCATTAGACTCCTGGTTTAATCCAATTTCAGCATATTGGTCAATTGTGGACCAGAAGTAACATCTGCATGGGGTGTCTGTGTGGGTTTCCTACAGGTACTTGAGTTTCCTTTTCTGTTCTAAAAACATCTTGGCTTCCTATAAATAGGCCCTTGTGTTAGTGTGGCTACACTTGTAAATGAGATATGGATTGTGGGTCCTCACTAAGGACAGGGACTAATGTGAGTAATTACATCACTGAGGGATAGGTCAGCATTACATAAGAAATGGGAACTAAATCATAAATGTTACATTGTTAAATGGGCACTGTCAGATACAAAAACTTTTTATATGTTGTACATCTTGTCAAAATATTCATCTTTCTAATATACTTCATAAGAACATTTTATTTCCTTTTTATAGAACTCATGGCTTTGTCCAAGTGAACGCACAGACATGGACAAAGTCCAGTAAGTGAGGATGGGCTAGTACTCTTCTGTGCTCTCTCCTGTCTGATAGGACTCCTCTGTGCTCTCTCCTGTCTGATAGCACTCCTCTGTGCTCTCTCCTGTCTGATAGCACTCCTCTGTGCTCTCTCCTGTCTGATAGTACTCCTTTGTGCTCTCTCCTGTCTGATAGAACTCCTCTGTGCTCAAACCCTGTCTGATAGTACTCATTTGTGCTCTCTCCTGTCTGATAGGACTCCTCTGTGCTCTGTCCGGTCTGATAGCACTCTTCTGTGCTCTCTCCTGTCTGATAGCACTCCTCTGTATTCACTTCTGTCTGATAGGACTCCTCTGTATTCTTCTGTCTGATAGCACTCCTCTGTGCTCTCTTCTGTCTGATAGCACTCCTCTGTGCTCTCTCATGTCTGATAGTACTCCTCTGTGCTCTCTCCTGTCAAATAGCACTCCTCTGTGCTCTCTCATGTCTAATAGCACTCCTCTGTGCTTTCTCCTGTCTGATAGTAGTCTTCTGTGCTCTCTCCTGTCTGATAGTACTTCTCTGTGCTCTCTCCTATCTAAATAGCACTCCACTGTGCTCTCTCCTGATAGCACCCCTCTGTGCTCTCTCCTGTCTGATAGGACTCCTCTGTGCTCTCTCCTATCTGATAGTACTCCTCTGTGCTCTCTCCTGCCTGATAGTACTCCTCTGTGCTCCCACCTCTCTGATAGGACTCCTCTGTGCTCTCTCATTTCTGATAGGACTCCTCTGTGCTCTGTCTTGTCTGATAGGACTCCTCTGTGCTCTCTCCTCTCTGATAGGACTCCTCTGCGCTCTCTCCTGTCTGATAGTACTCCTCTGTGCTCTCTCCTGTCTGATAATACTCCTCTGTGCTCTCTCCTGTCTAATAGCACTTCTCTGTGCTCTCTCCTGTCTGATAGCACTCCTCTGTGCTCTCTTCTGTCTGATAGGACTTCTCTGTGCTCTCTTATGTCTGATAGGACTCCTTGTGTTCTCTCCTGTCTGATAGTACTCCTCTGTGCTCTCTCCTGTCTGATAGCACTCATCTGTGCTCTCTCATGTCTAATATTACTCCTCTGTGCTCTCTCCTCTCTGATAGCACTCCTCTGTGCTCTCTCCTGTCTGATAGCACTACTCTGTGCTCTCTCCTGTCTGATAGCACTACTCTGTGCTCTTTCTTGTCTGATAGGACTCCTCTGTGCTCTCTCCCGTCTTATAGGACTCCTCTGTGCTCTCTCCTGTCTGATAGCACTCCACTGTGCTCTCTCCTGTCTGATAGCACTCCTATGTGCTCTTCCCTGTCTGATAGCACTCCTCTGTGCTCTCTCCTGTCTGATAGGAGTCCTCTGTGCTCTCTCCTGTCTAATAGCACTTCTCTGTGCTCTCTTCTGTCTGATAGCACTCCGCTGTGCTCTCTCCTGTCTGATAGCACTCCTCTCTGCTCTCTCCTGTCTGATAGCACTCCTATGTGCTCTTTCCTATCTGATAGGACTCCTCTGTGCTCTCTCCTGTCTGATAGTACTCCTCTCTGCTCTCTCCTGATAGCACTCATCTGTGCTCTCTCCTGTCTGATAGTACTCCTCTGTGCTCTCTCCTGTCTGATAATACTCCTCTGTGCTCTCTCCTGTCTAACAGCACTTCTCTGTGCTCTCTCCTGTCTAATAGCACTCCTCTGTGCTCTCTTCTGGCTGATAGCACTCCTCTGTGCTCTCTCCTGTCCGATAGTACTCATCTGTGCTCTCTCCTATCTAAATAGCACTCCTCTGTGCTCTCTCCTGATAGCACTCCTATGTGCTCTTTCCTATCTGATAGGACTCCTCTGTGCTCTCTCCTGTCTGATAGTACTCCTCTCTGCTCTCTCCTGTCTGATAGTACTCCTCTGTGCTCTCTCCTGTCTGATAGTACTCCTCTGTGCTCTCTCCTATCTGATAGGACTCCTCTGTGCTCTCTTATGTCTGAGAAGACTCCTCTGTGCTCTCTCCTGTCTGATAGGACTCCTCTGTGCTCTCTCCTGTCTGATAATACTCCTCTGTGCTCTCTCCTGTCTAACAGCAATTCTCTGTGCTCTCTCCTGTCTGATAGCACTCCTCTGTGCTCTCTTCTGTCTGATAGCACTCCTCTGTGCTCTCTCCTGTCTGATAGTACTCATCTGTGCTCTCTCCTATCTAAATAGCACTCCTCTGTGCTCTCTCCTAATAGCACTCCTATGTGCTCTTTCCTATCTGATAGGACTCCTCTGTGCTCTCTCCTGTCTGATAGTACTCCTCTGTGCTCTCTCCTGTCTGATAGTACTCCTCTGTGCTCTCTCCTGTCTGATAGTACTCCTCTCTGCTCTCTCCTGTCTGATAGTACTCCTCTGTGCTCTCTCCTGTCTGATAGTACTCCTCTGTGCTCTCTCCTGTCTGATAGTACTCCTCTGTGCTTTCTCTTCTGTCTAATAGGACTCCTCTGTGCTCTCTCCTGTTTTATAGTACTCCTCTGTGCTCTCTCCTGTCTGATAGTGCTCCTCTGTGCTCTCTCCTGTCTGATAGCACTCATCTGTGCTCTCTCATGTCTAATATTACTCATCTGTGCTCTCTCCTATCTAAATAGCACTCCTCTGTGCTCTCTCCTGATAGCACTCCTATGTGCTCTTTCCTATCTGATAGGACTCCTCTGTGCTCTCTCCTGTCTGATAGTACTCCTCTGTGCTCTCTCCTGTCTGATAGTACTCCTCTCTGCTCTCTCCTGTCTGATAGTACTCCTCTGTGCTCTCTCCTGTCTGATAGTACTCCTCTGTGCTCTCTCCTGTCTGATAGTACTCCTCTGTGCTTTCTCTTCTGTCTAATAGGACTCCTCTGTGCTCTCTCCTGTTTTATAGTACTCCTCTGTGCTCTCTCCTGTCTGATAGTGCTCCTCTGTGCTCTCTCCTGTCTGATAGCACTCATCTGTGCTCTCTCATGTCTAATATTACTCCTCTGTGCTCTCTCCTCTCTGATAGCACTCCTCTGTGCTCTCTCCCGTCTTATAGGACTCCTCTGTGCACTCTCCTGTCTGATAGCACTCCTCTGTGCTCTCTCCTGTCTGATAGCACTCCTATGTGCTCTTCCCTGTCTGATAGCACTCCTCTGTGCTCCCTCCTGTTTGATAGTACTCCTCTGTGCTCTCTCCTGTCTAATAGAACTTCTCTGTGCTCTCTCCTATCTGATAGCACTCCGCTGTGCTCTCTTCTGTCTGATAGCACTCCTCTCTGCTCTCTCCTGTCTGATAGTACTCCTCTGTGCTCTCTCCTGTCTGATAGCACTCCACTGTGCTCTCTCCTATCTGATAGCACTCCTCTCTGCTCTCTCCTGATAGCACTCATCTGTGCTCTCTCCTGTCTGATAGGACTCCTCTGTGCTCTCCTGTCTGATAGGACTCCTCTGTGCTCTCTCATGTCTGATAGCACTCCTCTGTGCTTTTCCTGTCTGATAGTTGTCTTCTGTGCTCTTTCCTGTCTGATAGTACTTCTCTGTGCTCTCTCCTGCCTGATAGTACTCCTCTGTGCTCTCACCTGTCTGATAGGAATCCTCTGTGCTCTCTCATTTCTGATAGGACTCCTCTGTGCTCTCTCATGTCTGATAGCACTCCTCTGTGCTCTCTCCTGTCTGATAGTTGTCTTCTGTGCTCTCTCCTTTCTGATAGTACTTCTCTGTGCTCTCTCCTGTCTGGTAGTATTCCTCTGTGCTCTCTCCTATCTGACAGGACTCCTATGTGCTCTCTCCTGTCTGATAGTACTCCTCTGTGCTCTCTCCTGTCTGATAGTACTCCTCTGTGCTCTCTCCTGTCTGATAGTACTCCTATGTGCTCTCTCCTGTCTGATAGTACTCCTCTGTGCTCTCTCCTATCTGATAGGACTCCTCTGTGCTCTCTCCTTTCTGGGAGGACTCCTCTGTGCTCTCTCCTGTCTGATAGGACTCCTCTGGGTTCTCTCCTGTCTGATAGGACTCCTCTGTGCTCTCTCCTGTCTGATAGTACTCCTCTGTGCTCTCTCCTGTCTGATAGTACTCATCTGTGCTCTCTCATGTCTGATAGGACTCCTCTGTGCTCTCTCCTGTCTGATAGTACTCCTCTGTGCCCTTTCCTGTTCTATCAGACAGAGGAGTGCTAGCCTACCCTCACTTACTGGACTTTGTCCATGCCTGTGCTTCAGCTTGGACATATCCATCATTTTATGAGCTATGATTTCTGTAAAAAGGAAATAAAAATTTTCTAGGAAGTATATTAGAAAGGTTAATGTTTTACCAAGATGTACAACATATAAAAAGTTTTTGTATCTGACAGTGCCCATTTAAATACAGTAGTGTGTGAATTTGAAACTATAAACTGTCATGTTTAACAGATGTGTCGTAATTCCTACTGTTTTTGTTGTTGTATTCCTTTCTGTGTTCTTTTAATGAATTATTGAACAACTTGTAAATCTATTATATTGAAGTTTAATTTTGTCAAGCAAATTTAGAACACCAGATGGCCACCTTAAAATGACACCTCAGTGATTCTAACCTGTACTTTTACACTTCACAGGTGAGCACAGGTGATCCTTTTACCATCAAGCTCAACCTAGAAACCTACTGCTATGATCCATTATTGCTTAAGTATTTAAACAATTACCAAATGGTAAAATATATAATATATAATTAGCTGAAAATTAGCAAATAAATGTTTGAAACAGCAAATTTTCCTTCTTATGGGAAAAGGTTTGTGCGGAACCTGTTGTTTTACACAAATCCTACTGATAATTTTACTTTAGGCAAATTGCCCTTTAATTTTTACCATTTCTTATCACCCTTCACCATCCATTCATTTTACAAAGCCGATAGCCCATCTAAAGCATGCCAGGCAGTCTGTACTGTTTCCATGGCAACCAACACTGTGGAAATGGCACCCTTCCCCCTATCCCCTTACTGATGCTTTAGGGATGCTGTTTTCACTCTTCCTGATTATTCCCCTCCTCCTCCCACCAACTATACACAATCCCATATTATTTTATGGTACATACCGGACAATGAACAGTTTGCATCATGCACCAAAAATGTGTACTTTACAAGATCCACAAGTTACTCCTGTGCATCCAATCTATAGGAGCCATGCACACAGTGATGCACCTAGTGTTGCGCAGTGTTCATAAAATGGTGTATTTAAAGATCTACATTCCCTCAAAGGCAAATGAAGTAATGTCTGAAATGCTCTTCATTGCTGATGCACCCTACATCAGATTGACAGCTTCATGAGGTGTTATGAATCCTACAGTTTATTGTCAGTGCCATTGATGACCAGTCACAGTAATCATAATGTTAGCAGCCTTCTTTGCATCCAGTCATAAAAAATGATTATTATTCAGTACACACGCTCACACAAATAGGCTGCGCCTGGCTTTCTATACTTCACACTGAGAAATACAAATCCACTGTAGTAAATGTCTACATCAAATGCCATTATAAGACTGTGTATATCCATAGCCCATAAATTAGAAAATAAGATATGACACTTGTTCCAAAACATATCAAACAAGGAATTTGGATAAAGCAGTACACACACCAACACAGCACTACCTGATCTGACTGCTGAAATGAACTGAACGCACAAAGAGCAGCATAGCTAGGAAACCTTACACAGCTAATGCCAGTGCAACAAACCTTGTTATATAGAAAGACACAGGCATATCTCAATGACAGCAATCCTTTCCATTTGCAATATAGCAGTATTGCTGCACAATGTTGCATAAACAGACTTACCTCTTTCATAAAAAATGTATCAAGTATAAAATCCTGTATTGTTGCACATATTCAGAATTCCTGCAAACAGTATCCATGCAAAAAATATAGAAAAGAGGAGAAAAAAAGTATATCGCTTATTATGTTGCCTTGTCTTGCAATTTCGTCCTTTAATTCTTTGTAAATAGCTTGATACAAAAGAAACAGACAATAAAAATTAAGCACTTCTTTTAAAAAATGAAAGTCTTCTATGCTTACAAAAAGACTGGAAAAAATAGATCTAATGTCTATTTGATTCCATTGGATAAAATAGCCATCCCCTTTTTTAACATGTCATTTCTATTGGCTGAAGACATCAATGGGTGTCTGGGTTTTTTCGATAAATCCACCAAGCTCCCTCCTCACTTCCAATATCTCTCCTCCTTTCCAGTAAAGATTGCATCAAGAAACAGTCAATTTTCCATGTTCGATTGGTTTTGCAGGGAAGGCATAAGGAATTGGCAGCTGTATCAACCTTTCCATGCTATGGTGTTCTGCAGCATAAATTAGGTTTCAGTTCTCTATAGTGGTGGAGAGCTTTTCTTTGTACATATGAAATCTCATTTGTCAGAGACCTCTTCCAACAAATTGTATCCCTTAATCTACTAATGGCTTTTAATTTTATTCACCACCCTCTATATCTGTCAGATGTCAGAGAACAGCAGCAGGATTGGCTGTGTTAGAATATTGATTCAGGGGTGAGCAGCTCGTAGCCTAGAGACATCTCACATAACAAGCCTATGTGAACAAATGACAAGGGATGAAGGTTTGGACCACTGCACAAATATACAGCTTGATATGAACTTGCATTAATGACCATTGAGAGATGTATACAGAAAAAACCCTGCAAACGGTTGTAATAGAATTAGACAAATGTTGGACATCTTGTATGCAAAATACATGCCCTCTAAAATAACATAATGTAACAAGACTTTAACATTATTTTAACCACAACATAACAGATTGCTAGCCCCTGCAGGCAAGGTCATCCCCTGTGCCATATGTCATAAGAACATGCATGCTTTCACTCTAATATGTATATTATATTTAGCACAAGTTAAAAGACATGAAGGGTAAACTCAAAATCTCTAAACAATTCATCACTTCAGTGCATACAAATTTAGATATTTAAGGGAAAATATATCAAAAGAAAAAAGTTGAAACAAAAATAAGGTCTTCTAGTTTTACTAGTTCAGTAGCATGAGCTGAGTTTTGATTAGCTATTTTGTTTTTGCTTTAACTCAACAGGATTTTTTGTTATTCTTATTTTGGTTTAAGGCTTATACCCAAGGTTAGCCAAAAATGTATCTTTGCTGGGCCCCAACTGATGACGCATGACATGACAAGGGAGCAACAGGGATTGCGGGAGCACTGCAGTCACTGTAGTACCATAAGGTAACCATTAGCTTCATATGGTATGTCAGTTCAGTCCTGTTCACTAGAAAATATTGAGCTACAGAGCCTCGCTCCTAAAGATTTATTTTTTTTTAAATAAATATGGACTAGGACCAAATGAAAAGTAGGGCACCCAGGGTTGTGCCCTAGGACCTTCATTGAAGCAGCTTAATGAGATTATCATCTTATCAATAGTTTAGGTCAGATGCAGCTCTAGACTTTTTGAAGCATGTAAGAGAATGGCAGTTCATACATCGACATTCATCGGGGAGCACGCAGGAGTTTCTCAAGGGTCAGAGTTTAAAAACATAAAATAATACCTCCACACCAGGAAAACATTACTGCAGTGACTAATATATTATACTCTCATTATATGAACAACACTATCCAGAGATCAATACCATCACTATACAAGGGACAAATAATTCCACTATTGCCACCATATATTGACAGGATAATACTACCATATTGATACTGAATAAAACTACTATACACAGACCAGATACCTCACATTAGGTAGTTAGGTCCCTCCAATAGGTAAACAGGTCCCTTCACATTGTTTCCCCCATAACACAGGTGTCCCAAATAGGTATATGAAACCGGTAGGTAGGTCCCCTTGTAGGTAGTTACTCCCTATAGGCAGAAGTAGCCCCCTATAAGTAGGGGTTACTCCCTGTAGGCAATAACTCCCTGAAGGCAGAAGTAGCCCCCAATAAGTAGGGCTTACTCTCAGTGGGTAGGTTCCCCTAAATATAAAAGAAGCAGCCCTCCATATAGTTGTAGCAGCCCCCCTTTAAGTAGTAGTACTTTAGGTAGTAGTAGTAGACTCCTTTAGGAAGTAGCAGTAGCAGCCCCCTTTAGGTGGTAGATAGTAGCCCCCTATATAAAGTTGCAGTCCCCTCTATATAGTTTCAGCCCCCCCCCCCATATATAGCCATAGCAGCCCTCTTAAGGTAGTAGCAGCGGCACCCCCTTTAGGTATCAGTAGCAGAAGCCCCCTTTAGGTAGTAGTATTAGCCCCTTTAGGTAGTTGTAGCATCTGTAGCCTCCTTTGGTAATAGTAGCAGCAGCCCCCCTTAGGTAGGAGTAGTAGAATTCCCCTTTGGGTAGTAGTGAAGTGGAACTCTCCTTCATAGGCCTAGTGGATATCTGTTCCCATCCTAATTTATTATGATTATTAGAGTTGATGCATGCATCAAAGTGAATAACACTCTGACACATTCTGTTCAGTTAAGAAATTCTTCCTCCATTTATTACAGCATTTCACAGGTTTATATAGACTTCAGAATTAACATAAATTACTAAGCACGTTATTAATTATTAGTGATGTGTTTATAGTCTACGTGTACATAGTTTTGTCATGCGCAAGTTTGACTTGTTTGCTCCTAAGCGCTAAGCAATTATTAACCTTGTTCTCCCCAAATGTCATTTTGACATTACTTTATCTCTCTGCAAATGTCATGTCGTTCCTGGTCTGTATTCACACACAGCTATTGGATTTGCTGTGTGTGAACAGTTTTATGTTCTCTGGTCAGGAAATAGTTAATGTCTCTGGCTTTTTCAGCCTCAGCCTCTGTTAGCTAATAGCCTTTCAATTATTAACCTTGTTCTCCCCAAATGTCATTTTGACATTACTTTATCTCTCTGCAAATGTCATGTCGTTCCTGGTCTGTATTCATACACAGCTATTGGATTTGCTGTGTGTGAACAGTTTTATGTTCTCTGGTCAGGAAATAGTTAATGTCTCTGGCTTTTTCAGCCTCAGTCTCTGTTAGCTAATAGCCTAATAGCTAATAGGTGTGTGTATTTAATGTTAGCCCAGTCTAGACTCTGGGCTGGTGATTGACTTAATTTCTTCCTGACTTGCTAACATGCTGAATATGCTGCTAATGGAGGCTTTGGGTGAAACTCTTCTTATTGGAGCTTTTAATCTACTATCTCTGTTTTAGTATGCACTTTGTATTTTCTGGTTTTAGCCATGTTAGGTGGCATGCTTTTAGTGGATTTTAAGCTGTGTTTGTTTAGTCGATTTTAGGATTTGTTTATCCTTTCTGCTATTTGTCTGTTCACACTGTTCTCTCTTGTATCTATTTAAGTGAAGTTCTGTGTTTTATATTTCCTACTGGGTCAGCTTCTGACCACACTGGTGAGTGTGCCGCTTGCCAGTAGTCTATTTGTATTTATTATTAATGGCTACCCCTATAGTGGAGTGTCCAGTTTGTGTGTTCAGTGTGAATAGTGTTCCATAAATATATCCTGTGTATCTAGAAATCCCTGTTACCACTCCATAGGACTCCTGGTCTACTGGAGGTGTTCTGAAGGGATTGTGATTATTCCTGTCTTGTGTTCAGGGTTAACAGTGTTCTATAAATATATCCTATGTATCTAGGCATCCCTATTACCTGTCCATGGGGACTTCCTGTCTACTGGAGGATTTGCATAGGGAATGCGAATATTCATGATTAGCGATAGATCCCTGTTTCTGGTCCATGGGGACTTTTTGTCTTCTGGATGTTCTGGGGGATTACGCTATATTCCTGTCTGTTCCTAAAGTCTGTTGACTCATCCGTTTTCCTGTCTGGTGTTTTGAACTCTATCTGATCTATAGTGTCCTCTGTTCAAAACCACGGATCTATAGTGTCCTCTGTTCACGACCACTGAGTCCTCTGTTCATGTCCGCTGATATAGTGTCCTCTATGCTGCTCACTGATCTGTGTCCTCTGAGCTTATGCTATAGAATTCTATGTTCCTGTTATGTTTCTGGTTTGTGACCGACTATTTATTAGTATGTGTTTTCATTAGGCCCCTGCACTTTAGCTCAGGGTGGGACCGGCGCCCAGTTGTCAATCCACCGTTTAGGGTGGACTGGCAAGTAGGCAGGGAGAGAGGTTTTAGGGTCAGTTTAAGGCTCACTCTCCCTGTCCCACTGGTCCGTCCCTGACAGCAAACCATTCAATCTTGATTGTCATGCTGCACTGGGGGGGGGGGGCGGCTGATCTCTGTCAGGTCAGCTTAATATTTAGCAAAGAACTAAGCAGATGTAAAATAAGCCATTTTACCAATTAAAATATATTAATATATATATATATATATATATTAAATTCATAAAAATTTCCCCCCTTAAAATGTTTTTACTTCTCCAACTCTTTTTCTTCTTGCTGTACGTTAAATGAGTCATGACTATTCCATTATCCCCCTTGCCACAGACTTTGTACATAGATTTTCAGATGCTGGCCCTTACATATACAATGATTCTGTATTCGTCAGTTTCTGTAATGGGGTATATGGTCCATCATGGTATTCTTCATAGTCGAGGTTCATCATCATGGGAGTAGCATTGTCCATGGCATTTTCACACATCTTCTTCAGGCATAGCAGCACACAACAGATGAGAAATGCAAGGATGATAAGAACTGTTTGAATTGTTATTTCTATTTGAATCAACATCTTTTGCCAACCTCCCATTCCATTAAAATATTGGTCCCAGGGGCCTGACACTCCAGAATTCCTTTTAAGTTCCAATAAAAGGCTTTCTAACTTTTTTATGGCTATGGTTACTTTACCGTTGGGTCCTGTGTTGTCTGGGATGTACAGTGGGGCAAAAAAAGTATTTAGTCAGCCACCAATTGTGCAAGTTCTTCCACTTAAAAATATTAGAGAGGCCTGCAATTTTCATCATAAGTATACCTCAACTATGAGAGACATAATGAGAAAATAAATCCATAAAATCACATTGTCTGATTTTTAAAGAATTTATTTGAAAATGGTGGTGGAAAATAAGTATTTGGTCAATAACAAAAGTTCATCTCAATACTTTGTTATATACCCTTTGTTGGCAATGACAGAGGTCAAACATTTTCTGTACATTTTCATAGGGTTTTCACACACTGTTGCTGGTATTTTTGCCCATTCCTCCATGCAGATATCCTCTAGAGAAGTGATGTTTTGGGGCTGTCACTGGGCATCACGGGCTTTCAACTCCCTCCAAAGGTTTTCTATGGGGTTGAGATCTGGAGACTGGCTAGGCCACTCCAGGACCTTGAAATGCTTCTTACAAAGCCACTCCTTCATTGCCCAGACGGTGTGTTTGGGATCATTGTCATGCTGAAAGACCCAGCCACGTTTCATCTTCAATGTCCTTACTGATGGAAGGAGGTTTTCAATCAAAATCTCACAATATATGGCCCCATTCATTCTTTTCTTTCCACGGATCAGTCGTCCTGGTCCCTCTTCTGAAAAACAGCCCCAAGGCATGATATTTCCACCCCCATGCTTTACAGTAAGGTATGGTGTTCTTTGGATGCAACTCAGCATTCTTTCTCCTCCAAACACGACAAGTTGAGTTTATACCAAAAAGTTCTACTTTGGTTTCATCTGACCCTATTACATTCTCCCAATCCTCTTCTGGGTCATCCAAATGCTCTCTAGAAAACTTCAGATGGGCCCAGACATGTACAGACGGGCCCAGGGGGGACACGTCTGGCACTGCATGATTTGAGTCCCTGGTGACGTAGTGTATTACTGATGGTAGCCTTTGTTACTTTGGTCCAAGTCTCTTCAGGTCATTCACTAGGTCCCCCCGTGTGGTTTTGGGATATTTGCTCACAGTTCTTGTGATCATTTTGACACCACGGGGTGAGATCTTGCGTGGAGCCCTAGATCGATGGAGATTATTAGTGGTCTTGTATGTCTTCCGTTTTCTAATGATTGCTCCCACAGTTGATTTCTTTACACCAAGCTGCTTGCCTATTGAAGATTCAGTCTTCCCAGCCAGGTCTACAATTTTGTTTCTGGTGTCCTTCGACAGCTCTTTGGTCTTGGCCATAGTGGTGTTTGGATTGTGACTGTTTGAGGTTGTGGACAGGTATATTTTATACTGATAACAAGTTCAAACAGGTGCCATTAATAAAGGTAACAAGTGGAGGACAGAGGAGACTCTTAAAGAAGAAGTTACAGGTTTGTGAGAGCCAGAAATCTTGCTTGTTTGTAGGTGACCAAATACTTATTTATTGAGGAATTTACCAATTAATTAATTAGAAATCCTACAATGTGATTTCCTGTATTCTTTCCCCTCATTCTGTCTCTCATAGTTGAGCTATACCTATGATGAAAATTACAGGCCCCTCTCATCTTTTTAAGTGGGAGAACTTGCACAATTAGTGGCTGACAAAATACTTTTTTGCCCCACTGTATGTACAACAGGTGTCCCCAAATATTTTACATACTCCTCCTTTCTCGGCTAAGATCATATCTAAGGCCATCCTATTTTGAAATGTCATAGTAGATGTGGCGCTAAGCTGTTTAGTCTGTCCTTTGAAGGCTTCTATTGAAAAGTGTACAAATCTTTGTTGATCGTAATAGATATAATTTATCCAGCCTACATTCTATTTTATGGTGACTAGGGGTAGTAGGAAAGATTCAAATCCTGCTTTTACTTGGTCTCTAGCCTTAAACTCATCTGGGAGCCTAATTGGAACTCCAATGGCATCAATATACACATGAGGGTCAAGGCTCCCTTTAAGGCTCCAGTCCAGTTTCCTTCTAACCGGGTTCTAAGCTTCATATCTCCACACAACCAGTAAATATCACCTAGAGACTGAACTTGGCCTTGTAATTTGGTTTTATCTATAACTTGATATGAGGAACAGTAACCACCAGTAAAGTTTCCCATGAATCTGCCTTAGTTACCTGGGATGGAATAGCAAGTATAGTTCCCAGGGTAAATGGTGATACCTAATCCTGGTTTAGTGGTTTTGGTGGTTATAGGATATTCCTTCTTCCATCGTTCACAATTTGTGTGATTTGTGGAGCTATTGGTATACAAGCTGAGGAAGCATTCCTCTAATTGTTCTGGGATATATAATAGGGCTGTACCTAGATGAGGCCTGGCGCTACCACAAACCTAACAATTGGTTCCATTACTCTTTCCTGCTGTATACCTCATTCACTCAAGCCAGATGTTACCATCTGAATATCCTGTTTCTATGTCCATGGTGTCTATGAAGGTGGGATTTGCTGTAGCTACCATTTTCTTGTAGGACTGGACATGTTGTTCTACAGAATGGATTAGGGGTACATTAGGGTCTCTCCTTTCCCCTGAGCTATGTATATCCTTAATTTTAAACCTTTTCTGGTGACCATGGGTAGTCCCTCCAAACCACCAACCAAGGACATAAGTCCCTGCATCACTGGGGACAGGATTCTGAATAGTTAGTATTAGCCGCATACCGGGGCCTGTTTTAACAAACTTCATGCAGTCTAACAATGGTCGAACCTCCTTGTCCTTGCTGTCGGTAGCTGTGGACTGTTCAAGTTTGTAACCCCATGGAGACCCAGAATTCCAGGCCGCTGCAGACCAGGACTTACAATCTTCTCCCCATGGGCCTCCAGTGACACACATATCCCTCCCCATATCCCTCATGATACCACTTCAATTCATTCGTCAAAAACATATGTGGCTACAGTGGTATTTACTGAATTAAATCAGAAACGTATTCCTCCCTTTTTCATACTCATGGCTATCTATGGGCTGCCTAGTGCCATTGATACTAGACAAAGGATATTTATGATCTTCATGATTGAGTTGGACTGGTTACTTCGTCTTCTGGCATTTGCACCTTCTTGCAGTGTGAAGCGTGGATCCAGGTGTTGTTCTTACCTTCCACCTTGACTCAAGTGGACATGGTTAGCCAAACTTTTAATGGACCATCAAATCTGGGCTCAAGAGGATTCTTTCTCACAAACTTTTTCACTAGTACCCAATCACCAGGCAATAGCTTTTGAGTCCCAGCAACTGCTTCAGGATCTGGAATAGAAGAAAACACTTGGGC
Source organism: Hyla sarda (assembly GCF_029499605.1). NCBI lineage: Eukaryota > Metazoa > Chordata > Amphibia > Anura > Hylidae > Hyla > Hyla sarda. Next base: position 52,100,536 of record NC_079198.1, on the reverse strand, counting down.
ATGTACTTTAGTCAACTCCCTTGATAATGCGGCCACTTAATTAGTTTGTGCATCAGACTGTACTTGTAACTGCTGAGGATAGTAACACCCTAATCTTGGGGCAGTGCCCAACAAAATCTCATAGGCTGATAGGGAATACACTCCTCTAGGGGTGTATCTGACGCTATAGAGGGGGATGGGTAGACTATCGGGCCAAGGTAGACCAGTTTCTTGGGACATTTTCAACATTCGGGTTTTAAGGGTACCATTCATTTTTTCAACCTTTCCACTGCTCTAGGGGTGATAGGGGGTATGGAAGGATAAAGTGACTCTGAGGGCAGACCAGATTTCTTTTGTCACCATAGCTGTGAAAGCAAGTCCTTGGTCACTTTCTATGACTTCAGGTACTCCATACCGGCATACTATTTCATTGAAGAGTTTCTTGGCCATGGTCTTGGCTGTCATATTGGTAGTTGGATAGGGTTCCGGTGACCCTGAGAACATGTCCACCATCACAATGGCGTACTTTGGCATTTGTATGTGGTCAAACTGTATCCTTTGAAATGGGTACTGTGGTCTGGCCAAGTTTTCTGGGGTGTTTTCTCCATGCGGCCTGGGTTGCACTTTGCACAACTAGCACAGGACTTGCAGCAGTTGTCTGTTAGTGGTGTAATTCCTGGTGCTGTGTAGTACTTTTAAATTAGTGTATTCATGAGAGTTTTTTACAAGTGTGCAGCTTCATGGGCCCATTGCACTATTGCTGGGTACATACTTCTTGGTAAGCAGGGCTTCCTGTTATTTTCAAATAGGCCATTCCTATTCAACACAGCTCCTTTCTGTTTCCATATGTCCTTTTCTTCAGGCCTTGCTGCCTCTTGTAGCTCTTTCAACTGGGATTTGTCTACTGGTAGGGTCTGTAGGGCCAATGTTGGGGTGTCCTCCACTCTGCTTTTCACTTCTTGTGAGTTTCTGGCTGCTTGTTTGGCCACAGAGTCTGCTAGGTAGTTGCCCTTTGCTTCCCTAGAGTTCAGTCGTCCATAGGACTTCACTTTCAGAATTGCTACTTGAGTTGGGAGGAGTAAGGCATCCATCAGATCCTTGATGGCAATGCTGTGTTTTACTGGTGTTCCTGCTGCTGTCAGGAAGCCTCTGGTATTCCACAGTAATCCAAAATTATGGGTGGCACCAAACGCATAAGCCGACCGGTATATATATTCACTGTTTGGCCTTCTGTTCTGTTTTGCATGCCATGATGAGGGCCTGAAGTTCAGCTCCCTGTGCAGAGGCAGTAGGAGGTAGGGCCTCCGCTTTTAGGACTGTATCTTCCTTCATGACAGCATATCTTGTATGGTATTTCCCATACTCGTCTGCAATTCTCGAGCCATCCACAAAGATGGTGAGGTCTGGATTGGGCAGTGGAGTTTCACTTGTAGATGGCAAATGTGTTGTTTCCATCTTCATCAGCTCAAAACAATCATGGGAGTGGTTACCCTGATCCTCTTCACCTTGATCCTCTTCATCACCTTCATTTCCCCCCTCAGGAAATGGAAGCAGGGTAGAGGGGTTAAGAACATTGCATCTTAGGAGGGTGACATTGTCAGGTATCAAGAGTGAGCACTGTAGTCTGAGATATCTTGCTGTGGAGAGATGTTTTGGCTGAGTCTGCTTAAGAATTGCAGAGATGTCACGAGGAGCCAGAAGAATGAGATCACGACCAAGAAGTAGGTCAGAAGTTTGTCCAGGAGTGCCTTTGCAGCAAAGACATCTCTAAGGCAGGACGGGCCTCCTCGGGCCACAGCATCAAGTCTGCAAGAGTAATATCCAATAGGTCTTGTCCTGCTGCCGTGAGAATGGGCTAGGACACCAGTAGCATATCCCTGTTGTTCCGAGACAAAGAGCTTAAAGGGTTTGTTATAGTCTGGCAGGCCAAGTGCATGTGCTGAGGAGATGGCATCCTTGAGTTTCAGGAAGTTGGAGATAGCATCCTCACAGAGGTCAAAGGGAACCGGCTTCAAAGCATTGTAGACAGGTTGCATCAATAGAGAGGCTTCTGGGATCCATGACAGACAGTAGGGGATCAGTCCAAGGAAAGCATGTAAAGCTTTGGGTCTTGCTGGTACAGGGATAGCCTGTATGGCTTGAATTCTGTCTTGAGTAAGGTGTCTGGTGCCTTGTGAGATGCAGTGGCCAAGGAACACAACTGAGGTGAAACACCACTGAAGTTTCTGTCTTGAGGCTTTGCAGCCTTGGTCGGCTAGGTTACAGAGGAGACTTTCAGAATGTTTTTCTGCAAATAGGAGGTCCTCAGCACATGAAAAAAGATCATCCACGTAGCTAAGAAGTACCACGGATGGGTTGTGTTCTTGCCAGGTGGATAGGATGAGAGTCATGGGTTTAGAAAACTGGCTGGGTGAATTTTGAGCTCCTTGCGGCATGACTGTGCAAGTGTACTGCTGTCCTTCGTGGGTGAAGGCGAATAAATACCAGCATCTGGGATTCAAAGGTATGCTAAAGAAAGCATTGCTGAGGTTAACAACAGTGAAATAATTTGCAGTAGGGGGCACCCTTGACAGTATGGGGATTGGGGACAATAGGGGTGTCTAGTACTGTGGCTTCATTCACGGCACTAAGATCTTGAACCTTCCTGAACTTTTCAGGTTCCCCTTTTGCTGTCTTTTTGTTGACCGGGAATAGCGGTGTGCTGCAGGGGGAGGTGCATGGCGTGAGAGACACATTGCTGACCAGTATCTGGACTTGTTTAGAGAGAGCCTCAGATTGGGCAAGCTTAAGTGGGGTTTTCTAGGCAGCGGGGCTCCTGGCTTAAGAGTGACCATGACAGGTGAGACCTTAAGTTTGCCAATGTCTTCTAGGCCAGTTGACCAGAGACTGACTGGTATACGGGCAAGTACATCTGATGGGATTGTGGAGATGGGAGTTTTATGGAGAGCCAACATGATTGGGATGGAGCATAGAGCAAAGACATCCTCAATCTCCAGAGGGGAGGAGATGGATGTAGTTCCATCTATGCTAAATTTAATGGAGGCTTGGAGTCTGGAGAGAACTTCTGCTCCTAACAGGCTGAGTGGACAAGTGTTAGAAACTACAAATCCGGCCAGTACGTGGGGAAGTTGGCTATGCGGAGAGGCTTTGTTAGGGGGTTAGTTTGGGGGACAACATCATCCCCTACACCTGACACATCTATATTTGAGAGGAAAGACTCAGTTGGCAGGTCTTGGGCCCTAATTACACTTATGGCTGCACCTGTGCCTATATGAAAGGTTGTAGGGTGCCCTTCAATGGGTAGTGTCACTTTAGCCAGAGGGCCATCCATGTTGGTTGAGGATACTGCCATTGAAGGTAAGTGAGACACAGGCTTGCTCAAATCCTATGGTAGCAGATCATCCTAGGTAGGTCTTTGCCCTTGGTTTGGGGAGTATCCAGAGGGCTCTTGAGTGCCATGTGGGCCATTGGGTTGTTATAAATTGGTTTATAAGTATTGACCTTGTGGGGGTCCAGATCTTTTTGGTGATCTGCAGTCACGTTTATAGTGGCTGGCCTTGTGGCAGTTGTAGCAGACTACAGGTTGGCGCCATCCTGGCGGTGGGCAGTTGGTGGGGAGATCCCCAGTCATCATAAAAGGGGCAGGCTTCTTGGTGAGAGCTTGGCTAGACTCTAAGCCTTTTGCTACTAAGCCTGTTGCCACTAAGTGTCAACACTCTGTATTCTGGGTGTGACAGAACAAGGCCCTTCTTTACCGGGTCCTTTAGGCCATTCACAAAAGCAGAGGATAACATTGGTGAATGTGATTTGTTGGATGAGTCAAATCCAAGCTCATAAAAGAGTTGCTTGAGTCGGGCAAAGTATTTTTCAACAGATTCACCTTTGTCTTGGCTAATATCATGGACACTAGTTGCTTGATCTTCTAATCTGTCTTTGGCCCATTTTAATAGGCACTCACAGAATAGGCCCCTGACTGGTAGGTAGTTTCCTCAGGGTAAATTCCTTTCTGGAGATGCGGCTCCATAATTGGCCAGTAAGCATCACCAGCCTTAATCTGACATAGGCTCTGCAGATCCTTAAATGAAGCAAAGTAAGATTGTTGAATTTCCCTGATCCTACGGTAAAAGGGCATTGGTTGTTTTTATAGGTCAAGGAGTTGAGAAACAAGGGTAGCTGCTTGGGATGTGTTAAAAGTAACATACATACAGTCATGGCCGTAAATGTTGGCACCCCTGAAATTTTTCAAGAAAATTAAGTATTTTCCCCCACAGAAAAGGATTGAAGTAACACATGTTTTGCTATACACATGTTTATTCCCTTTGTGTATATTGGAACTAAACCAAAAAGGGGAGGAAAAAAAGCTAATTGGAAATAATGTCACACCAAACTCCAAAAATGTGCTGGACATAATTATTGGCACACTTAATATTTGGTTGCACACCCTTTGGAAAAAAATTACTGAAATGAGTCGCTTCCTATAACCATCAATAAGCTTCTTACACCTCTCAGCCGGAATGTTGGACCACTCTTCCCTTGCAAACTGCTCCAGGTCTCTCTTATTGGAAGGGCACCTTTTCCCAACAGCAATTTCAAGATCTCTCCACTGGTGTTCAATTGTATTTAGATCTGGACTAATTGCTGGCCACTTCAGAACTCTCCAGAGCTTTGTTGCCATCCATTTCTGGGTGCTTTTTGACATATGCTTGGGGTCATTGTCCTGCTGGAAGACCCAAGATCTCAGATGCAAACCCAGCTTTCTGACACTGGGCTGTACAATGTGACCCAAAATCCATTGGTAATCCTCAGATTTCATGATGCCTTGCACATATTCAAGGCAACCAGCGCCAGAGTCAGCAAAACAACCCCAAAACATCATTGAACTTCCACCATATTTCCCTGTAGGTACTGTGTTCTTCTCTTTGTAGGACTCATTCCGTTTTCGGTAAACAGTAGAATGATGTGCTTTACCAAAAAGCTCTATCTTGGTCTCATCTGTCCACAACACGTTTTCCCAGAAGGATTTGGGCTTACTCGAGTTCATTTTGGCAAAATGTAGTCTTGCTTTTATATGTCTCTGTGTCAGCAGTGGGTCCTCCTAGGTCTCCTGCCATAGCGTTTTATTTCATTTAAATGTCGACGGATAGTTCGCATTGACACTGATGCTCCCTGAGCATCAGTATCCACTGTCCGGACTATCCTGCGTTGACACCTTTCATCAATTTTTCTCTTCCGTCCATGCCCGGGGAGATTAGCTACAGTGCCATGGGTTGCAAACTTCTTGATAATGTTGCGCACTGTGAACAAAGGCAAATCTAAATCTCTGGAGATGGACTTGTTACCTTGAGATTGTTCATATTTTTCCACAATTTTGGTTCTCAAGCCCTCAGACAGTTCTCATCTCCTCTTTCTGTTGTCCATGCTTAGTGGGGTACACACAGACACACAATGCAAAGACTAAGTGAACTTCTCTCCTTTTTATCTATCAGGTGTGATTTTTATATTGCCCACACCTGTTACTTGCCCCAGGTGAGTTTACAGGAGTTTGGTGTGACATTATGTCCAATTTGCTTTTTTTCCTCCTTTTTTGGTTTAGTTCCAATACACACAAAGGGAATAAACATGTGTAGAGGAAACATGTGTTACTGCAGTCCTTTTCTGTGAGAAATACTTCATTTTCCTGAAAATTTTCAGGTGTGCCAACATTTACGGATATGACTGTAGAAGGGGCATCAGGAGGGGCATTGCCCGTGCATGTCCATCAAGCCGCCTTGGGGTATAAAAGGTATTTCTGATAGGGGTCTCGAAAGAGCTGGCTGGATTAAAGGGTGACATGCAGAAGCGACCAGGTGTAATCAGGTCTACCTGCTGCTTGGGACGGGTGCTTGAGCACCTGCTATGAAGGAAACCCCCGGAGTGGAAGCATAGCCGCCCACTAGGGGTGGCTGCATTAGGGCTGGTTCTATCCCTCCGTAGCTACATTGGTCTTGTTGTCCTCTGAGAATTGCTCCTCCTTCTCCTCCCCATTAACAGAGTGAAGGAGGATGGATGTAAGAGGAACATGGTAGGAGCCATCAGGATTAAGCACAGGATACATGGAAGTAGGCCTTCCGGGTATAGCAAGGAGTATTGGATGAGAATTTAGCTGTATTAACCCCTTAAGGATGCAGGGTTTTTCCATTTTATTCATATTCATTTTTTCCTCATCACCTTCTTAAAAACCTAACCCTTTCAATTTTGCATACAAAATTCCATATAATGGCTTATTTTTTGTGCCACCAATTCTACTTGCAGTCGCATTAGTCATTTTACCAAAATATCCACCGCGAAAAAAAATTAATTGTGCAACAAAATTTAAGAAAAATTGCCATTTTGTGAATTTGGGGGCTTCTGTTTCGATGCAGTGCATTTTTCAGTAAAAATGACATCTTATCTTTATTCTGTAGGTCCAAACGGTTAAAATGATTCCCTACTTATATAGGTTTGATTTTGTTTTACTTAAAAAAAAAATCATAACTACATGCATGAAAATGTATATGTTCGGTATGAGGGCTCATTTTTGGTGCCTGTAGTTTTTATTGGTACCATTTTTATATTGATCGGACTTTTTGATCGCTTTTTATAAATTTTTTCATGATTTGAAAAGTCACCAAAAATACGCTATTTTGGACTTTGAAATTTTTTTGTGCGTACGCCATTGACCATGCGGTTTAATTAATGATATATTTTAATAGTTCGGTCATTTCCGCACGCGGAGATACCACATATGTTTATTTTTATTTACACAGTTTTTTTTTTTAATGGGAAAAAGAGGGTGATTCTTACTTTTATTAGGGAAGGTGCACATACCGATCTCATACACAGATCATTGCCGTGCATTGACACTGCAAAGATCAGTGTAATCGGCGGTCGATTGCTCAAGCTTGGATTTCAGGCTTGGAGCAACCAATCGCAGATCGGAATGCTACGGAGGCAGGTGAGGGGACCTCCGCTCGCGTTCTAGCTGATTGGGACATCGCTATTTCATCTCGATGGTCCCGATCAGCCCGACTGAGCTGCCGGGAAGCTTTTCCGTTCATTTTAGACGCGACAATCAACTTTGAATTCCATGTCTAAAGGGTTAATAGCACGCTGCACAACGATCGGTGCTGCACGCTATTAGCCCAGGGTCCACGTCGTGACCCCGCGTTTTATACCGGGACCATGTGCCGGGGATGTACAGGTATGCCCTGCGTCCTTAAGAGGTTAAACCATGCTTCTTCCGTCTTCAGCAAATTATTATCAACTAATAATCCTTTCTTCTCTCTGAGAATTTTCTGCCATATTTCTGGCTGCAACCTTCCTTCCATTACTGGTTGCATTTCACATTTTTTCATAAGTTTACCCAACTTTTTCACATTTTCTTCACCCTCTCTTTCTGCCACCAGATCACATGCTAACATTCCTCTCTCCAGCTTCACCTGTTTCTGTCCCATCCTTATTTCTTTCAACCTCCCAGTGGGAGCCCAAAAAGATCTGCTGCTCTATTCTGCTCTTCTGTCTCACAGTCCTCTGGCTGTTCTTGGTGGCATGGGCACCTAACTGGCTCACTCCCTTTCTCTCTTGATTTACCTTCTATTTCTTCCAAAGAAAGTCCCTGCTTTGTCCCCATCCTCTATTGAAAAGTGCACATTCAGTCTGAAAACCACTAAATCTTCCAACCTTGGTATAATTGGGTGAAGTCCCAACAATTCATTCGGATAATCAGGGCTAATCACTTTAAGCAATCTCCAACCCACATCTGAAACTGCTAACATTAATCCACAGACACAATTAAGACATGACATAATACATATACAGATAATATACATAACATACAGATAACATACAATAAACACACAAGTCACAGAGATGTCTTATTATCAGAGAAATCCAGTGCATGTGAGCATACCAGAGACACTAAATATACACTGTTTCTCTATTAAACTACTGGCGTCCTCCCAAATTCACTTATTAGTGTCCTCTCTTATTCAATCTCCCAGCCCTCTTCATGAGAATACATACACACATGTTCAACACATAATGTCACTTTATGACAGGTACTTTATGACAGCAACTTAATGTCACTTTATGACAGGTTCAGCAAAACGACTCAGAGCACGAACTTTTACCTGTCTTGTGTGTTGGCCGCAAGCCAGTCAGCTAAGTCATAAGCACCGACCAAGCAGGGGAGACAGAGTACTGGCTAGGTTACAACAAAAAATGTGTCCTACCATACTTTTAGAGTTGATCAGGCATGTCTGTTTCCCGTCTGTGCGATTCGGTTGGTCTGGCTTAATGCCTTATCTCTCGCGACTCCCTTCCGCTGCCAGTAGAACTCTCTTTCAGAGACCTAGTGGATATCTGTTCCCATCCAAATCTATTATTATTATTAGAGTTGATGCATGCATCGAAGTGATTAACACACTGACATGTTCTGTTCAGTAAAGAAATTCATCCTCCGTTTATAACAGCATTTCACAGGTTTATATAGATTTCAGAATTAACATAAATTACCACCCACATTATTGATTAATTATTAGTGACGTGTGTGTTTATAGTCTACGTGTACATAGTTTTGTCATGCGCCAGTTTGACTTGTTTGCTCCTAAGCACTAAGCAATTATTAACCTTGTTCTTTTTCCCAAATGTCATTTTGACATTACTTTATCTCTCTGCAAACAGTTCAATCTTGATTGTCATGCTGCACTGAGGGGGCTGATTTCTGTCAGGTCAGCTTAATATTGAACAAAGAACTGAGCAGAAGTAAAAGAAGCAATTTTACCAATTTATTTAAAAAACAGTAATAGCAGCCCCCTTTAGATAGTAGTAGCAGCAGCATTGCCTTTAGGTTTTAGTAGAAACAGCATCCTCTTTAGGCAGTTGAAGCAGCCCCTTTAGGTAGAAGAAGTAGCAGTCATTTTTAAGTAGTAGTAGTAGTAGTAGTAGCAGCAGCAGCAGCCCTTTTAGGTAATAAAAGCAGCACCCTTTGGGTAATAGTAGTAGAAGCACCCTTTAGGTAGTAGTAGTAACAGCCCCCTTTAGGTGTTACTAGTAGTACTAGCAGCCCCGTTTAGGTGGTAGTAGTAATAGCAGCCCTCTTTAGGTAGTAATAGTAGCAGTCTATTTTAGGGAGTAATAGCAGCCCCCTTTAAGTAGTAAAAAGCAGCATCCCCCTGGCTCCCCCATAGGCCTCTGCTTTCTTCTTCTCCAGTCTATGCTCCGGTGCATGATGACATCAACATCGGAGCACAGAGGAAGGACGCTCTACCTCTTGTGGCCACCTGCATAATGCAGGGGGCCACAAGAGTGATTGACAGGGCGAAGAACCAATGACTTTTCGCTCTGTCAAACAGCAGAGAGCCACGTTTAACTATAGGCATATCATTAAGACCACTAGTGATGGCATCACCACTCACTTTACATACTTAGGGGGATCCCTCAAGCACGGAAAAAAAAAAATATATATATATATATATATATATCCCATATAGCTGCTTGACTTCCCCTTTTCCTTTTCTCCATTAGCACCAGCAGGAAGTGTAAGGTAGGTGTCCTTTTTCTCCTCCCTCATCCACCTCCTTGCTCTTCTCCTTTACTCTCCTTCTCAGCCTACATGCCCTCATCCTGTGTGTCCTTATCCCTTATATGCCTTCTCATCCTACATGGCCTCCTTTATGAGTCTCCCCATCCCCCTTCTCAGCCTATGTGGCCTCTTCCATCCTCCTCCTCAGCCTATGTGGCCTCCTCCTCAGCCTATGTGGCCTCCTCCATCCACTTTCTCAGCCTCCTCCTTCATCCTTCTCCTCAGCCTCCATGGCCTTCTTCCTCATCCTACTCCTCAGCCTCCATGTCCTCCTCCATAACATGGGCCACAGAGCATTTGCAATGCTATCTACCTACTTCTGAAAGCTACCTACCAAATGGGAAAAACTACCTTCTATGTTACCCTCCCACTTAATGGGGGAAATGATTAACCTTCAGGGGTGACCTGCCAACCCCTCCCCCACACTCTCCCTCTCTGAGCAGAAAGCAGATTGTAGAGATCTCTGCCCACTCAGTATGGACTGGTAACAGCTTTTGGGTAAAACTTCCTGAAATGCCACAAGGAGCCACATCTGACTTATGGAGAGTATAAGTGTAAGGTAAGTGTGCTTGTTTTCTCCCTTCTTAGCCTCCTCCCTCATCATTCTCCTCAGCCTCCACCTGAGTTTAATTCAGTTGTTTGCTTCTATAGGCCTTTTGGATGGTGAGCCAGAAAGTAGCTTATGCAGACACACTGTTGACATCCCTTACGCAGGACTGCAGAGCAATATTGCACAGATTTCCCCAAGTGGGGTATTGCTTCTGGCTGGAATGAACTTAACCCCTTTCTGCCCCAGGACATATGCATATGTTCCAGTGGCTGAGATGTTCGCACAACAGGACATATGAAAACAACCTAGTGATCTCCTGCACCGCGCGATGCCGCATCTGCTGAAACTGGGATTGCGCACAGTCTCCCCAGCATTACCCCATAGATGATCAGTCCTGATCACTTTCACTGCATCTATGGGACTGACAGGGGGAGATGGCTCCCCTTGTTCACCAATAGCTGCCTGTGGGGTCCTGATAAATGTCAGGTAATCCTGACAGTTATGCTGTGCTGCAGTACAGATGTACTGCAGCATAGTATAGCAGAAAAAAAAGTAAAAAGCATAAAAATAAAATGTTTTTCAACAAGTAAATAAAGTATAAAAAAAATGCCCCTTTCCCAATAACGTCCTGTCATATTACCAAAATGAAAAAACACCCAAATCTATACATAAATAGGTACTGCCACGTTCATAACAACTTAATAAAATGATAACGTTAATTATCCTGCAAATTGAAAAGGGCAAGAAAGGTAGCATGAATCTAAAAATGTTGCCAGAAAAAAGTCCTGCAAAAAATAAGCCCTCAGACAATGGCATTTGACAAAAAATAAAGTTATGGCTATAAGAACAAGGCGACACAAAAAAGGGGGAAAATTGGGCATCGCCATAATCGTACTGACCCACAGAATAAAGATAACGTCATTTTTACCGCACAGTAAACACACAAAAAATTCACAATATTTTATATTTTTTTGCACAAAAAAATGCTGCATGTATAAACAATATAAACAAAGGTTTTCCTCTAATGTAAAGTACAAGGTGTCAAAACAAGCCCAGTAAAAGCATGTGAAAGTTATTACAACTTAAAGAGACACATGCCAGATTCAAAAAATTGGGCCCGGTCATTAAGGTGCAAACAGGTGGAGTCCTTAAGGGGTTAAAGTGTCAATCCAGACTTGGATTGTCAGATAGCTGAAGCAGCACTGATAGGGTATTCCGCCCTCGTGGATTGGTATGACCTGTGAAAATGTTATTGATACTTAACCCTTAATAAAGTTTAAGGCCCTCCCACTTCTCCAATAAAAATGGACATAACCCTCGGTCCCCTGTGTTTTATTCTGTCCTCTGGACTGGTGGACTTGTCGTGATCCTGCAGGTTTTTTGTCCTGAGCCCTTTTGCCACTTTTATTGCCAACCCTTTTTTGTTTCTTAGATTCTTGTCCAGTGCTCTAGTACGTGTTACTATATTTCTTCTTGTCTATTGTAGTTCAGCATGGCTCTGCCGCAAAAGCATTGCTTGAGGATTCTTTCCTCTTCTGTGCATGCTTCTCAGTGTCGCTCCTTTGTTTCTAGGGATGGTTCACTCCGGTGGCGTCCGCGTGTGCAGCCATCTTGGTGTGAAGTCACTTCCTCTACCCGGGCCCTTGGGTTTTCTTTGAGATTTCCGGGGGAAAAACCAAAAGTTTTCTCTATATATCAGGAATCAGAAAAAAGCAAATATATTAAACAAATTCTTATTCATTGAGGAAAATGAAATGCCAGGTGAATTACAAGATAAGATAAATTCCCCTGTACAAGTCACCTGTCTAACCCAGAAAGAAGTACAGTGCCGCCTACAAGAAATCAATATAGACAAATCACTAGGTCCAGATGGCATTCACCCCCGTGTTCTAAAGGAATTAAAGGGGTATTCCGGGCAAATTTTTTTTATCCCCTATCCAAAGGATAGGAGATAAGATGTCTGAAAATGGGGGGCCCGCCGCTGGAACCCCCCGCGATCTCCCTGCCGCACCCACATTCTATGCAGGAGCTGCGTCTCCAGTTTTGGAAACCTCCATGTGCTGCAGGGAGATCGCAGGGGGCCCAGCGGCGGGCCCCCCATGATCAGACATCTTATCCCCTATCCTTTGGATAGAGGATAAAATGTTTTTGCCCAGAATACCCCTATTTTTAATATTCAGGGACTCTATAGTGACAGGGACTGTTCCCTAGGACTGGCGCAGGGGCAAATGTGGTGCCAATATTTAAAAAGGGGTCAAAAGGTGACCCCGGGAATTATTGGAGTATCTTGATAAAAATAAATTTATGACTACATATCAGCATGGCTTTATGATGGATCGGTCCTGTCAAACAGCTTTTATGAGGAGGTGTGCTCCAGACTGGACCAGGGGGAATCGCTGGATGTCGTATATCTGGATTTTTCCAAAGCATTTGACACGGTGCCACATAAAAGGTTGGTGCATAAAATAAGAAGGATGGGTCTGGGGGAGAATGTGTGTAAGTGGGTAAGTAACTGGCTCAGTCATAGGAAACAGAGGGTGGTTATTAATGGTACTTATTCTGATTGGGTGACTGTAACTAGTGGGGTACCACAGGGTTCAGTCTTGGGTCCTGTTCTATTTAATATATTCATTAATGACCTTGTAGAGGGGTTGAATAGTAAAGTAGCAATCTTTTCAGATGATACTAAACTCTGTAAAGTTGTAAACACTATAGTGGACAGTGCACTGTTACAAATGGATCTGGATAGGTTGGAGGTTTGGGCTGGGAAGTGGCAGATGAGGTTCAACACTGATAAATGTAAGGTAATGCACATGGGGAGGAAAAATCCGGGCTGGGATTATGTATTAAATGGGAGAACACTTAGGATGATTGATGCAGAAAAGGACTTAGGGTTCTTAGTTAACAGTAAATTTAGCTGTAGTGACCAGTGTCGGGCAGGGCCAGATTAAGGCTGCCTGGAAGACGGAGCACTTCATTATGATGCCCCCCCCCCCCCCCCCCCCCCCGACAGTTCCTCCACATTAGGTGAAATATAGTTCCTCCACATTAGGTTGCAGTTCCCCCAGATTAGGTGCAGTATAAGTTCCCCCACATTAGGTGTGCAGTACAGTTCCCCACATTACTTGCAGTACAGTTCCCCCACAAAAGGTGCAGTATAGTCTGTCACATTAGGTTGGCAGTATAGTTCCCCACATTAGGTGATGTATAGTTCCCCTACATTAGGTGATGTATAGTTCCCCCACATTAGGTGCAGTATAGTTCCCCCACATTAGGTGCAGTATAGTTCCCCACATTAGGTGCAGTATAGTTCCCCACATTAGGTGCAGTATAGTCCCCCCACATTAGGTGCAGTATAGTTCCCCCACATTATGTGCAGTATAGTTCCCCACATTAGGTGAAGTATAGTTCTCCCACAGACATACAGCTTTCAGCCATATACAGTGTATGGCTGGAGGCTGAATGCCTGTTTACTGCCCCACTTCAGTGTTCCTACCGCCGCTCCGCGGTCACGATCTACTTTTGTGGCCTATGGGCCATAGCAGTAGGTCCCGGGACCGGAGGAGGTGTGGTCGGAACACTGAAGATGACGTGCCTCTGGTGACTTACCATGCGTGCGCGTCCTCCTCACTGCTCCGCTCCGCTCTTCTATGGGTGCACGCACGCAAGGGACGTCAATGACGTCCCTGCATGCGCTACCTCCCGGCGGCCCCTGCGTTTTTAACTCAGGGTTTTTAATTTTTTGCATTTTCGTTTTTTCCTCCTTACCTTTTAAAAATCATAACCCTTTCAATTTTCCACCTAAAAATCCATATTATGGCTTATTTTTTGCGTCACCAATTCTACTTTGCAGTGACATTAGTCATTTTACCCAAAAATCGGAAAAACGGAAAAAAAATCATTGTGCGACAAAATCGAAGAAAAAACGCCATTTTGTAACTTTTGGGGACTTCCGTTTCTATGCAGTGCATATTTCGGTAAAAATGACACCTTATCATTGTTCTGTAGGTCCATACAGTTAAAATGATACCCTACTTATATAGGTTTAATTTTGTCGTACTTCTGGGAAAAATCATAACTACATGCAGGAAAATTTATAAGTTTAAAAATGTCCTCTTCTGACCCCTATAAATTTTTTATTTTTCCACTTACCGGGCGGTATGAGGGCCCTGTATGTGGAAATTTTTTTCCAGTTTTTATTGGTACCATTTTTGTTTTGATCGGACTTTTTTATCCCTTTTTATAAATTTTTTAATGGTATAAAAAGGGACCAAAAATTAGCTTTTTTGGACTTTGGAATTTTTTTTACGTGTACGCGATTGACCGTGCGGTTTAATTAATGATATATTTTTATAGTTCGGACATTTGCGCACGCGGTGATACCACATGTTTATTTACACTTTTATTTTTTTAATGGGAAAAGGGGGGTGATTCAACTTTTATTAGGGAAGGGATTAAATGATCTTTATTAACCCTTTTTTTTGCCTGGATCTCAGGCACGGAGCAATCGTTTGCCAATCGGACACCGAGAAGGCAGGTAGGGTCCCTTCCGGTGTCCTGTAAGCTGTTAGGAACGCCACGATTTCACCGCGGAGGTCCCGAACAGCCCGACTGAGCAGCCGGGATAGTTTCACTTTCACTTCAGACACGGCGGTCAGCTTTGATCGCCGTGTCTGAAGGGTTAATACAGGGCATCACCACGATCGGTGATGTCCTGTACTAGCCGCGGGTCCCGGGCGTTGATGGCCGCTGGGACCGCTGCAATATGACGCGGGGTTACCGTGTGACCCCGCAGCATATCGCGGGAGCCGGCAGAGGATTTAAATATACGTCCTTCGTCGTTAAGGAGTTAAAGTTAACGCGGGCCCACAGAGAGGTAACAGGGACATCCTTGTGTCCTGAAAAGATTGCTCAGGACACAGGGATGTCCCGAATGTGACGGGGGCCCCCTGCGGGCACAGGGCCCGGAGCAGGTGCTCCATGAGCACCAATGATGATCTGGCCCTGGTGTCAGGCAGCTGCTACCAAGGCAAATAAAATCATGGGGTGCATCAATAGGGGCATAGATGCCCACGATAACTAAATAATTTTACCGCTGTACAAATCATTAGTCAGACCACACATGAAATATTGTGTAAAGTACTGGGCACCAGTGTACAGGAAAGATGTAGTGGAGCTGGAGAGGGTTCAAAGACGGGCACAACCAGAGTAATACGGGGAATGGGTGGACTACAGTACCCAGAAAGATTGTCAGAATTGGGGTTATTTAGTTTAGAAAAAAGAAGGATTAGGGACAACCTAATAACTATGTTTAAATATATCACGGGACCTTACAGAGATCTCTCGCATGATCTATTCATACCCAGGACTGTATCTATAACAAGGGGGCAGCCTCTACGTTTAGAGGAAAGAAGGTTTCTACACCAGCACAGACGGGGGTTCTAAGAGCAGTGAGACTGTGGAATTCCCTGCCTGAGGAGGTGGTCATGGGGAACTCTGTAAAAGGAGGTATGGATGCATTTTGGGAGAATAATAACATCGCTGGTTACGTATACTAGATTTATAGGGACAGAATGTTGATCCAGGAATATATTTGGAGTCGGGAAGGAATTTTTACCTCTAGTATGAAGGTTTTTTGCCTTCCCCTGGATCAACTTAGTAGGGACTCACTAGGGATATAGGTTGAACTTGATGGACTCTGGTCTTTTTTCAACCTTATGAACTATGTTATATATATTGTTGTAGTTTGCGCGATTAGTCTACTCTACTTTGGGCTAAAATTGTATTATTTTTTAGTTCTCTGGGGGTGAGGCTTGCTGATTTTTGAGCCTTGGAGGCCATTTTAACAATGCCTAAGCTTGCGGTCAGCCTCCTAGAGTGCCAGTGCTAATTGATCTACTATCTCAGTACTGTTTTATCTCTTTGAGTTTAAGGGGTTATCCACCATAAGGTGATTTTATTACATACCTGCCAGACAGTAATGGACAGCCTTAGGAAGGATCCGCGCTTGTCTTGGGGCTATGTTGTGAGATTACCATAACACTGTGGCTAGCTTTTTGTGAACTGGTATTTCATTTTTGAGTTGTCTTCTTTGCCAAAAACCCCATAATTCAAATTTCCTTCCTCCCACACATCAGCCACCCCACCCATTGAAACATAAACGAACTGCATCCATTCAAAAGACCTGTGGTTTTCAAACAGGGTGCCTACAGCTGTTGCATTAGTTGCAGATTGACCTCTCTCCCACTAAGCGATCCCTCCACCCATTGAAGCAGACAGGCTCCCTGCCATCAGCTGACTAGTATGTCAGGTCTCGGGCGCGTTGCAACCTGGGAAAAATCTGAGACAACAGTCATTTTGTATGCTGATAAAAATAAATATTGGAGTGAAAATCACAGAAGAATTGTGAGAAAACCGTCACTCACAGGTACAGACATTATATTATGAACTACACTAACTTTACAGCCCCTGTAGCATAGTCAAATAAAAAAAAATCCTGGAATACCCCTTTAAGCCTATATTCTATTATAGTGCTAAAATTGCTGTATTGCCTTTTGCTATACTGCCTTTCTGCTACACTGCTAGTTGCTTAGCTCATTGCCTTGTTTCTGGGCTCATCATCTGATTAGCCTTTGGTTAGTGGTTGTTCGCTTTACTGGAGTCAAGCATTTCTATTAGCTACCATAATTTTTCCTCCTATTTATTTAGTTTTAACAGTTGATTCTGTTTTTCCTAGCGTCTAAGTCTTCTACCGGGGACCGCGACCTTAATATGTCTTCCAGGAAGAACACTTCCAAACGAAAACATCTGCAGTGCCATGACTGCCAGATCGCCCTCAAAGACAACTGCCAGTACTCCCGGTATCCACCCTGTCAGGCTAAAACCCAACCACAATAGGAGCTGTCCATACAAGATGTTGTTATATGGTTAGAGATTTCATCCAGAGGAATATGAATTCCGTGGTAGCATTAAGGAGCTGAAGAGCTCTCAAGACCATCTGTAGGTGTAAAGCTCGATCGCTTTATGGAGGGGCTGTCTGAGAAAAAAGGCAACACCACAGCCCAGAGCCCAAAGAGATTGGGGTTCCTCCAGGGGCTCCAGAGACAAGAAGTCATTGACACTCTGATTGCGGACTTCTTCGAGGCTCTTGGAATTTTTGGTGGCCTGACTGGACCCATCCAACACCCTGCTCCCTCTCTTCCCTACATCACTTTTTAGAATCCTGAAAGTTCCATATTCAAGATCCTTGGGTCCTTTGCATCATCGTGGAGGGTTACTGCATAGATCTGGACAGTTATCTACAGAGTAGATAACTGTCCAGACCATTTTTTTTTACGTATTTGTGACAACCAGACTGCTTCCTAACAAACAGAAGATTTTAGAAGACTACATCCTGAAGTATCTCCAAAAAGGGGCCTTGGCAAAGGTTCCAATTCAGGAACAGGGAGAAGCTATCTAATCCCCAGTTTTCCCGATACCCAAAGTAACCGGAGACTGGAGGATGATTATAGATTTAAGATTCAGTTCATAAAGCGCAAGTGCTTTCAGATGGAAACAATCCAATAAGTAACCAATCTGCAAAGGATAGGAGATAAGATATCTGATCGTGGTGGTCCCACCGCTTGGACCTTCTGTGATCTCTGAGCAGCACCTGGCATTCTGTGTCGGGTGCTGCTCCAGTCTCAGAAACGCTGGATTTCCAAGACAGAGACTTGACGTCACCCAACGCCCCCACCATTCATGTCTATGGGAGGGGGTATGATGGACGATAAGATGTTTAAGAGTGGAATACCCCTTTTAAAGCCTGAGTGAAGAATAGATGATAAAGAAGAGTGTCTCTGTCTGACTATTCAATCTTTTGTTTTCCATTTGTTAGTCTTATTGGATTGTGCATCTTGCAAATCTCTGGAGAATTTTTTCCATTTTATTGCTTTAATTTGTTTTCTTTTTTTGTTTTCATCTTTCTTTTTCTATTCAACCTGCTCAGGCAACTTACCTTATAATAATACAAGTTATTTTGGATAATTGTATAACAGAACATTTTTTTATAAGTAATTTTTTTTAGAATAGCCACTTTTCAACAAGCACGACAGAATGTACTATAATTTGAACTTTAATTACCCTGTGAATAATTCTTACCTATCTGGCATTGGTTGCAATGTACATCATCCCCCCCCTCACACACACAAAGTGGATTATATCCTATAGGCAAGCATGCATTTTATAAATTGTCTCCTCCATTATTTATGTTTCCCTCTGCAGTTTTTTGTATGTTCATGTATGCCATTACTCAGCCTCTTGGAAATGCAGGGCATATGAGTATGCCCTGCATCCACCCTGTGGATTTCCGGTCCCCGCCGTTCGCCGGGCAGGGACCTGACCTGGATGCCTGCAGAAATCATTCAGCAGGCATCCCATGACATCGCCAAGGGGGGTCCCGAGACCCTCCGTGTTGGCAATCGCCACAAATCGCTGGTCAATTCATACCAGCGATTTGCAGCGATTTCCAGATCATACGGGTCTCCGGTGACCTTGAAAATAAGGGTGATACGGGCTTTCCGACACAGCCCCGATCCCCCTGAAGGGATGGGAGTGAGGTGGCAGAGGTGCCACCCCTCCTATCCCTGCAATTGATCAGTCAGAAGTGACCGACCTATCGCAGCACGGGGGTGGGGGTGGGGTTAAAGTTCAGTTCCCCTACTCTGCCCACCCATGGGTGTATGGGCATCCGAAGTCCGTGATCCTCCCCTCCCTCATCCTCCAAAGAACCTGTAGTAAGTTTGCATAAAACCACACACACACAGCAATATAAAAACATCATACAGTATTCTCAAATATGTGGGAAGTATGGAGTTATGAGTGCAGTCAACAGAAAAAGGTATCTGTTATATGGAGTAAAAGGTAAGGTTCAGAAGGGGGACGTATAATAGGTAGCGTTATTTCGGAGCTGGGAACAGCTTCTTCCATCTTCTCCAGTTGTCTTTGCAGGTCGGTCCAGAGTTTGTCTTCCAAGCGTAGGTAGTCTCATAGAAACAGTTAGTTGTCACCATGTCGATCATATCAGCAGAGGTAGGAATAGCTTGAGTACAGGTATGACTGTTAATTAAGCACAATTTCTACACTTACAACTGATCTTTAGTGTACCATGTTAATAAAGTGACTGTCAATAAACAATAATTACAATTTTTGTTCTCTACAGGACATTCATTTAAACTGAGTGATATTTTCATAGCTTTATATATTATGTATTGTATTGTAAAATTTCTTGAAAAAATTCAATAAAAACCATTTGATCATGGGTGTCTGGGAAGAGCGGGGGAACGGTAGGAGCTCACCCTAACCAGGTGGTGGCGGCGGCGGTGACAGATTTCATGGCGACAGAACCTATCTCAGTGTTTACCCACCAGTGTGCCTCCAGCTGTTGCAAAACTACAACTTCCAACATGCACTGACAGACAGTGCATGCTGGGAGTTGTAGGTTTGCAACAGCTGGAGGCACACTGGTGCGGATGCACTGAGTTTGTATGTTACATAACTCAGTGTTTCCTCACCAGTGTGCCTTCAGCTGTGGCAAAACTACAACTCCCAGCATGCACGGTCAGTCCATGCTGAGAGTTGTAGTTTTGCAACAGCTGGAGAGGTTTGTGCACCCCCCCCCCCCTTACAGTAAATTTTCCCCTGCAAGTTTGAGCTGCGGCAAATTTTCCACCACAGCTCAAACTCCCAGCAGGAAACTCGCCGTAAACCACAGCTCATGTGACTATACCCTAAAAATACTAGACTGCACTACACACAATAAAGAGTAAAACACTACATATACACACCCTTACACAGTTCCCCCTTCCCATAAAAATTTAAAATGTCTCGTATGGCAGTGTTTCCAAAACGAGCCTCCAGCTGTTGCAAAACAACAACTCCCTGCATTGCCAGACAGCCATTGACTGTTCAGACATGCTAGGAGTTTTGCAACAGCTGGAGACACCCTGTTTGGGAAACACTGCTGTAGGGTATTTGTGGTGGCGGAGGCAAGTGTAATGCCTGAATCCAGGTCCCCCCTATGCAAATCCCTAATTTAGGCCTCAAATGCGCATGCCGCTCTCTAACTCCGGAGCACAGTCATATTTCAAGACAACAGTTTAGAGCCACATATGGGGTATTTCCATACTTGGGAGAAATTGTGTTACAAATTTTGGGGGGCATTACAAAATTTGTAATGCAATTTATCCTGAGTACAGAAATACCCCATATGTGGGCATAAAGTGCTCTGCGGGCGCACAACAGGGCTCAGGAGTGAGAGCGTACCATGTACATTTAGGCCTAAATTGATGATTTGCACAGGGGTGGATAATAGTTACAGCGGTTCAGACACAAACGCAAATAAAAAATGCTAACATGTGACCCCCATTTTGGAAACTACACCTCAAGGAACGTTACAAGGGGTGCAGTCAGCATTTACACCCCAAAAATTTTCGTTAAAGTTGGACGTTAAAATGAAAAATTTTATTTTCTTTTTCTCTAAAATGCTGGCATTACCCCAAATTTTTCATTTTCACAAAGGGTTATTGGAAAAAAGCCCTGAAAATTGTTAATCCCATTTCTTCTAAGTAAGGAAATACCCCATATGTAGATGTAAAATGCTCTGTGTGCGCACTACAGGGCTCAGAAGGAGAAGGAGCGCCATTGGGCTTTTTGTGAGAGAATTTGGCTGGATTGAAGGCCATGTGTGTTTACAAAGCCCCCCATGCTGCCAGAACAGTGGACCCCCCCCCATGTGACCCCATTTTGGAAACAACACCCCTCAAGGAATGTAACAAGGTGTACAGTGAGCATTTACACCCCACAGGTGTCTGACAGATTTTTTGAACAGTCGTCCATAAAAATGAAAAATTTTTTTTTTTTCATTTGCACAGCCCACTGTTCCAAAGATCTGTCAAACGCCAGTGGGGTATAAATACTCACTGAACCCCTTATTACATTCCTTGAGGGGTGTAGTTTCTGAATTGGGGTGACATGTGGTCCACTGTTACCACCGATTAAAGGAGATTAATGCACAGGACCATAGTAAAGTACAAAAGGTATACATTTTATTAAATTATATATGAGAAAACAACATAAAAACATATATCTTAAGAAATAGTAGGAGAAAAAGACAAACAGTTAGGCGCCAGAATATAACAGAGAACTAGGTGGATATACAGTCTGACAGAGCAAAGTAAAATATATATGCCTAATAACAATGTGGATAAGCAACAAATAAAGAGAACTACCAATAGACCATGGAACACCACATTGCTAGACAGGACATTAAGACATGTAAATACACAAATGGATGCCAGACCATACCCACCAAACCCCAATGATCGTTTTGCTCACAATGTGTTTCCTCAGGGGGCGTCGTGGTCCACTGTTCTAGCAGCACGGGGGCTTTGTAAATGCACATGGCCCCTGACTTCCATTCCAACCAAATTCTCTCTCCAAAAGTTTTTCCTTACTCCAGAGAAATGGGGTTACAAATTTTGGGGGACATTTTTTCCTATTACCCCTTGTGAAAATGAAAAATTAGTGGTAACACCAGCATTTTAGTGAGAAAAATTGAATTTTTCATTTTCACGTCCCAATTTAACGAAAGTTTGTTCACCTGTAGGGTGTTAAGGCCCACTATACCCCTTGTTACATTCCTTGAGGGGTGTAGTTTTTTCCAAATAGTGTGCCATGTGGGCATTTTTTTGCTGTTCTGGCACGATGGGGGCTTCCTAAATGTGACATGCCCCCCAAAAACCATGGCAAACCCAATGGTACTCCTTCTGTTCTGAGACCTGTAGTGCGCCAGCAGAGGACTTTACATCCACATATGGGGTATTTCCTTACTCCGGAGAAATTGGGATTCAAATTTTGGGGGCCTTTTCCCATATTACCCCATGTGAAAATGAAAAATATGGGGTAACACCAATGTGAAGGGAAGCGTTGAATAATCATATTTATATCGATCTATCTCACATCAACCTATGCACTATAAAAGACCTTTATAGGAATGTCTATAGGAATGTTGTACAAACAGGAATATTTCTTACATGGCTTGGGGCATGTCATAAAACACAATATAATGGCCATTAGACCAGGGGCATATTTTGGGATGTGTCCTAAAACATCCTGGAATGGGCCCACATAACCTGCCTCATGCACATATCATGGTAGCCTTGGGATATCTGGCCAGGTCATAGAGAGGCCAAAGCACAGGTGGCATTGTCTCTGGTATGTGCCCACCAAACCTGTGTTGGTGCCTGGGGATATCTGGACAGGGAGGAGGGTGTGAGGACATTCCATGAAGTTACCTATATGAACTAAGTAGGGAGTGATCCTGGAAGGCAGTCACCCTAACAGGGAGCAACTCCATGAGGCAGTGATGATCCAGGCCCAAGAAAGAGAGACCATTATCAAACTGCTGTCCTGCCTCATCTCCTGCACCAAGGGTCCCAACACTGATAATCTGCTAAGTATAATCCTAGGCACCCTCTTTCCTCCCTGCAACCTCCTACCTTTGCCCCAACTACCCTCTCCTAGTAATCTCCACTCTCTCTTGGCTTACACTCCACAGTCTAATCATATTCTTTACCCTCCTATCCCAAGATCCACTAACCCCTTTTCACCCCTCTCTACCAAGAACCCCTTCTATCCCTGTTAACTGTATCAAGCATTGACCCTCTCATTGCTATCACAAACTCCTATAGCCTTAGGGACAGAAAACAAGGATTGAGTGCTTGTGTGTGTGTATTGGTGTGTAATTAGGTGGGCGGGTAATTGGGTTAAATGGTATTATAACTAGTATAATGTTAATGTATTGAAGTTGTCTTAGCCATTGTTGTATACACTGAGATATATTGATATTACACGGATATATATGTTAGCTAAAGTTATATAGTGTATTAGTGAATAAACCTTTGTATTATTAACCCTGTGTTGGGAATTACTTAAATGGTACAATTTACATAGGGAAACAAGAGTAAGTTGTTAACACTTGGAAAAGGAAGAAGGAGAAATAGTATAAAATATTTATATCCATACACATACTTTCAAGCATAGACAGTAGTGTTCCTAAGGTGATGTCTAGCTGGTTGGGAAAAGGCATTCCGGAAGAAAAGGACCTTTTTCAAGCAGCACGAAAGGGACGAGAAGGACAACACTGACCAAGATGGCCAAGGAAAATGTGAGTATGTACTTTTCCACACTAAAACATTTAGCAAAACATAGTAGTTTTGACCCTATACCCCCCACATAAAATCAGCAGAAATGTTATGGGCCACTTTATTAGATCAAGCATATAAATATGACAAAATGCATGTTAGCAAAAGATGTGTTCTAAACAAAACTTCTAAACGACTTAAGATGTTAGCAAAGCTAGTGTATTGCTTTGAAGACACCATTTGGAAGCCTGAACACAGTGAAACAATTACTGCTAACAGAAAGGCAGACAAGGTA
Source organism: Hyla sarda (assembly GCF_029499605.1). NCBI lineage: Eukaryota > Metazoa > Chordata > Amphibia > Anura > Hylidae > Hyla > Hyla sarda. The sequence goes on along the minus strand of NC_079198.1, from coordinate 52,076,930 downwards.
GCTGATTTACATAACTATCACTGCCATAGCTGCTTAGATAAAGTAAAACAAGTGTGTACACTGGAATACCAGTTAGAAGAAGAAGCCCAGTGTACAATTGAAAAAGGCAAGGAAATTTGTATGTTGGAATCAAAACTCTATTACCAAGAGGGGTATTGCTCTGACATGTACAAAGCTTCTTCAATTGTACACTGAGATTAATCAGTATAGAACTAGAATGGCATCTACTGATGCCATGATGGCAACACTTAGGGAAGATCTGGGTGCAAAGTCGCAGATGATTGCAAACCAGCAGCAGATCATCACTAATCTGTCTCGGCCCAGTGCCCATAGCAAGTTGCCCTTGCCAACGAAACAAGTCTGTGTGACGAAGTTGGAAGAGGGGGAGACAGTAGCAATGGCTCCAGTGACTGATAGGCGACAGGTGGAGCGCGGGTTATCATATTCTCCAAAACCTATGGAGAATATGGATAACAGTCCTTGTAATAGGGAGGGAACTAGTGTGCTATTTGGTAGTGGATGGGAAACTGTAAACTCAGCTTTCAGTCTACCAAAGCAATCCCAGCACACCAGAGAGGGGATGGACCCTTGGTCCTGGGTAACAACCAGGCTGATGAACTGGCCAAACTGGCTGCAGTACAAGGAGTCCTCAGGGAACCAGATACCCAGGACAACCCTTCATACCAGGTTTCTGTGAGAAAAAAAAGGTCTCAAGGAGGTCCCAGTGTCATTTGAAGAGGAACAGTCAAAGGATCCTCTTCTGGTAGCACATTTTACCAACCCACAGGATCCCTAGAGGATCTGTCAGGGAATCTTGTGCTATGACACTGGCACCCATCCACTCCCTCTGCCTGTAGTCCCACAGCATCTGCAAGCAGAGCTGACAGAACTTAACCACCAATTGTTGGGACACCTTGGCCGGGATGAGCTTCTGTCCCTTCTAAAGGACAAATTATACTGGTCAGGGATGTCCAAAATGGTGGAGGAAGTCACCCAACAATGCCTGGTGTGTGCCCAGATGAATCCAAGAGCTCCAGCCCTTAAGTGTTGCAACATGTTCCTCTACCGGATTTCATCATAGGACCACTGACAGCAGGCAGTCATAAGTGCCGCTATGCACTGGTGGTTGTGGATGTCTTCTCCAAATGGGTAGAAGTGATCCCAACCACAAATGACACAGCCTCCACTACTGCCCGAGTCCTTTGGGAGCAGGTTTTGTCACGATGGGGAATGCCCAGAGTGATTGAATCCAACCGGGGGACCCATTTCAGATTACCTACGCCATTTTGTGTCCTCCCGCCAAGATGATTGGTCGGACTAACTCCCTTGGGCAGAGTTCTCATATAATTTCAGGCAATCTTCGACCACCATTAAGTCTCCATTTTTTGTGGTTTATGGTCGTCATCCTCTGCCTCCTCTTCTGTACCGGCTGTAGAGGACCTCCTTCTGGACTTCACTTCTATTTGGCGAGAGACCCACTCAGCCCTCCTCAAGACCTCGGCCCGTATGAAGTTCCATGCCGACAAAAGTCGTAGAGCTCCTCCGGAATTCAGCCCTGGTGACAAGGTGTGGCTCTCCTCGAAGTACATCAGATTTAAGGTACCAAGCTACAAGCTGGGTCCTCGTTACTTGGGTCCCTTCATAGTCAAGAGCCGCATTAATCCAGTGTCCTACCAGCTCCATCTTCCTCCCTCAGAATTCATAACTCTTTCCATGTCTCCCTTCTCAAACCTGCTATCTTTAATCGCTTCTCTCCTAAACTTCTTTCTCCCACCCCATGTCTCTGGTACCTCAGATATTTTTTCAGTTAAAGAAATCCTAGCTACCAAGGTCGTTCGGGGGAAAAGATTTTTTTTTGGTCGACTGGGAGTGCTGCGGTCCTGAAGAGAGGTCTTGGGAGCCTGAAAATAACATCTTGGACCGCAGTCTCATCCTCAACTTTCTTGGTGCCAAAAAGAGGGGGAGACCTAAGGCAGGGACACAAAGTGAGCCATCTTCGAAAATCGGACCGGAGCGCCCATTGCCTCAGCCCTCTTCCCCGGGGTCCCGGCGTCTCTCGGTCAGTCGCACTGACCGGTAGCATGGGTCCCGCAGTGTCAAAGATGCGGCTGGCGTGGCGGCTGGTCCCTGCTCACGCCCCGCGTCCCTGTTCGGCTCACCTGTTCCCCGGCATGCGGCTCCATACTCTCCTGCATCCCCGCACGTGCGGCCTTGCTCTCTAGGGTGCGCATGCGCCGGCCTCAGTCAATTTAAAGGGTCAGCGCACCAGTAATTGGTGCGCTGGCTCCTCACCTACTACTGTGTCTTGCATATATAAACTGCCTCCCCCTTCCTGCCCTTGCCGGATCTTTGTGCCTTGTGCCTCTGAGAAAGTGTTCCCTCCTGTGTTAGTTGCCATGCCAGTTGCCGAACCCGTTGCTACCGTATACTCGCTTGTGAACCCTTGCCGCCTGCCCTGACCTCTGCTATGTCCGACTACGCTCTTGCCTGCTCCCTGTGTACCACGCTATATCAGCTGCCAGAGAGGTTGAGTTGTTACTCGGGGATACGACCTGGTAGTTACCGCCGCAGCATATCCATCCCGCTTTGCGGCGGGCTCTGGTGAAGACCAGTAACTGCTTAGAACCGGTCTTCCAGTACAACCCACGCCATCGCCTCTCTGGTCCAGAGGATCCACTACCTTCCTGCCGGTTCGTGACACCTATATAAACTAAGTAGGGAGTGTCCTGGAAGGCAGTCACCCTAACAGGGAGCAACTCCATGAGGCAGTGAGGATCCAGGACCAAGAAAGAGAGACCATTATCAAACTGCTGTCCTGCCTCATCACCTGCACCAAGGATCCCAACACTCTGATAATCTGCTAAGTATAATCCTGGGCACCCTCTTTCCTGCCTGCAACCTCTACCTTCGCCCCAACTACACTCTCTTAGTAATCTCCACTCTCTCTTGGCTTACACTCCACAGTCTAATCCTATCCTTTACCCTCCTATCCCAAGATTCACTAACCCCTTTTCACCCCTCTCTACCAAGAACCCCTTCTATCCCTGTTAACTGTATCAAGCATTGACCCTCTCATTGCTATCACAAATTCCTATAGCTTTAGGGGGAGAAAGCAAGGATTGAGTGCTTGTGTGAGTGTATTGGTGTGTAATTAGGTGGGCAAGATATTGTATTGGGTTACATGGTAATGTAACTAGTATAATGTTAATGTATTGAAGTTGTCTTAGCCATTGTTGTATACACTGAGATACATTGATATTATACGGTTATATATGTTAGCTAAAGTTATTTAGTGTATTAATGAATAAACCTTTGTATTATTAACGCTGTGTTGGGAATTACTTAAACCGCACAATTTACGTAGGTAAACAAGAGTAAGTTGTTAACACTTGGAAAAGGAAGGAAGGAGAAATAGAATAAAATATTTATATCAATATTTATACATGTCTTCTCACATTAGTACACCCTTTTTAGGTGTTAAAAATCAAATTTTTCATTTCCACGTCCAACTTTAACCTGTTAAGGACCAAGGGTGTATCTGTACATCCTGGGTCCTTTCCCTTTCTATAAGGTATGGCCATGGTGTCATAGCGAGTCGGGCCCGGCCGGGACCTGTGGCTATAAGCGCATGGCACTGATCACGGTGCCGCGCACTATTAACCCTTAAGGCAAAGGGTTCAAAGCGTTCAAAGTTGATCGCCACATCTAAAGTGAAACTAAACCACCGCCGGCTAGCTCAGGCGGCTGTTGGGGACTGCAGCGGTGAAATCCCGAACAGCTGTAGGACACGAGGAGGGTCCCCTTACCTACCTCCTGGTGTCCGATCGCCGAATGACTGTTCAGTGCCTGAGATCCAGGCATGAGCAGTCAAGCGGCAGTATCATCGATCAATGGTTTCCTATGAGAAACCCTAATAAAAGTTTGAATCATCCCCCTTTTCCCATTTAAAAAAAAAAAGACCGTTTAAATAAAAATAAACATATGTGGTATCACCGCGTGCAGAAATGTCCAAAGGATAAAAATATATTGTTAATTAAACCACACAGTCAATGGCGTATGTGCAAAAAAATAGCGTATTTTTGGTCACTTTTTATATAATGAAAAAATTTATAAAAAGCGATCAAAAAATCCAATCAATAAAAAAATGGTACCGCTAAAAACTTCAGATCACAGCACAAATAATGAGCCCTCACACCGCCCTGTAAGAAAATAAATTAAAAAGTTATAGGGGTCAGAATATGATAATTTTAAACGTATACATTTTCCTGCATGTAGTTATGATTTTTATCAGAAGTACGACAAAATCAAACCTATAAAATTAGGGTATCATTTTAATCGTATGGACCTACAGAATAAAGATAAGGTGTAATTTTTACCGAAAAATTTACTGCGTAGAAACGGAAGCCCCCAAAATTTACAAAATTGTGCTTTTTCTTCAATTTTGTAGCAGAATGATTTTTTTCCCGTTTTGTTGTAGATTTTTGGGTAAAATGTTTGATGTCACTGCAAAGTAGAATTGGTGGCGCAAAAAATAAGCCATAATATGAATTTTTTACTGCAAAATTGAAAGAGTTATAATTTTTTAAAGGTAATGAGGAAAAAATGAAAGTGCAAAACTGGAAAAAACCCTGGCCTTTAAGCGGTTAACGAAAAGTCGCCAAACACCTGTAAGGTGTTATGGCTCACCTTACCCATTATTACATTCTTTGAGGGGTGTAGTTTCCCAAATAGTGTGCCATTTATTTTATTTTCTGTTCTGGTACCATGGGGGCTCCCTGAATGCAAAATGCCCCCCAAAAACCATGAAAACAAAATTAGTTCTCCAAAATCCCCCAGTTGCTCTTTCCCTCTTGAGCCATGTTGCGAGCCTGCAGAGCACTTTACATCCACATATGATGTATTTCCATACTCGAGAGAAATTGGGTTACAAATTTTTGGGGGCTTTTTCTCCTTATACCCCTTGTAAAAATGAAAAAAAATGGGGCTGCAAGAACATGTTAGTGTAAAAAATGGAGATTTAGATTTTTCTCCTCCATTTTGCTGCCATTCCTATGAATCACCTAAAGGGTAAAAAAAAAAACTTTCTGAATGTAATTTTGAGTTTTGATGGGTACATTTTCTATAATGGGGTAATTTATGGGGGATTCCTCACAGAAAGGCCCCCCAAATACATCTCAAACTTAACTGGCCCCAGAAAATTTTTCATGAAAATTTGGAAAATTGCTGCTATACTTTGAAGCCCTCTAATGTCTTCAAAAAATAAAAACATGTCAATTTCATGATGTCAACATAAAGTAGACATATTGTATGTGTGAATCAATATATAATATATTTGGAATGTCCATTTTCCTCACAAGCAGAGTTTCAAAATTAGAAAAATGCAACATTTTCTACATTTTCAAGACATTTGGGGACAACAATGTACCACTATTTTAAAGTAGAATATGTCACGAAAAAACAAACAATCTCAGAATCAGAATAAAAGGTAAAAGCATCCCAGAGTTTTTAATGCATAAAGTGACAGTGGTCAGAATTGCAAAAAAGTTTTTAAGGTGAAAATGGGCTGAGCCCCTAAGGGGTTAAAAGCTATAACTTTTAAGTAATGGCATACATGAGGTACGCCGCAGAATTTTTTTTTCTAAAAGTCAGGTTAGGGCATGCTGTGGATTTTATTATATGAGTAATGGTAAGGGTATGCTAGGAGTTGTTGCTGCACACATTTTTATTAAAGACCTTACAAGTGACTACAGCACTGATGGGACACAGGATACCGTGATAGTGACTCACAGGTGAAGTCTTCTCTGTAATTTATTCTCTTCTTGATTTTTCCCAAACAACGATGACTTGTTTCTCTCCTCTGTAACGTTTGATACCTGGACATCTTTAGCACTTCACGTGCGCAGCAGATCCTCATCCTTTATACCAAGACAAGCTCCTCATAGTAGCTTACACTTTCTTCCCTAATAACAACAGCTCCACTTACTGCATCACTAAAAAGAATACTGTCATACACTGTTCTGCTAAATCCTTCCACACACCGTACCCCTAAATACAATACTGCCACACATCTGCTCATGAATTTAATACTGCTACACACTGTTCAGCTAAATACTGTCATAAATACAATATTGCCACACACCGTCCTGCTAAATACTGCAACACACTATGCCCTGAATAAAATACTGCCATATACTGTGCCCTGGACAAATACTGCCATATACTGTGCCCTAAATATATAACCCTGTTACACAGTGTCCATAAACATCACACTGCTACACACTGTACCCCTGAATATGATACTGCCACACACTGTTCCACTGAATACTGACACACACTGTGCCCATAATTATAATACTGCTACACAATTGTACCCCTGAATATAATACTGCTACACACTGTACACCTAAATATAATACTGTTACATTCTGTGCCCCTGAATATAATACTTCCATACACTGTGTACCTGGATATAACCCTGACACACACTGCCCCCTGAATATTATACTGCCACACACTGCACTCCTGAATATATTACCACTCACTATTTCTCAGAATGTTTGAATCCCACCCCTGTACTACCCCCCCCCCACATGCTCCATCAGACCCATTTTTCCCCTTACAACCCTCTGTTCCAAAAGACCACTCTGCCCCGACCGCTCTGTCTCCACGTTACAGACACCTCTGTCTCCCCAGACCCCTCTTTCCCCCTTCTCCTATACCCCTTTTTCTCCCCCTTACAGGCTCCTCTGCCACAAACCAGACCCATCTCACCCAGACCCTTCTGTCCTCCCTCTACACCCCTGTCTCCCAATTATAGACCCCTCTGCCCAAGACTATTACAAAGCTATGAGTATTAAGATCTTTGGGCAGATCCTTTATACCAAGGATCCAGCATTTTTTTTCTTATTGACATATTTAGAGTTAGGAATCCTTTTTTTTCCTAATATGCTGAAAATGCATTAATTCCAAAGGGGTTTTTGCCATTCTCTGGTAGGTTAATAGGTTGATGGACCTGTGACTTTTTTCTTAGAAACTCTTACTAGTTCCTCATAACGTTACCTCCTAACATTACCAGATTAATTAACTGTACTCTTGTGATATGAAGAAAGAAGATATAAAATCCCCAAAGCAGAGACTTGACTTTTAATTTAATGAAATTTGACAGATGCCTGCTAGTCATCAAGGCCCCAGAAAAGCAGTCTGAGCACATGGGCAGTATGAGCAAATCATATCATCTTATCCAGTAAACTCAGGCATCGAATGTTTAGAATAGGGAGTCAGAGGAAGCAGGAGGAAATAATCCTGAGAATAAAGCACTTAAAACAAAATTATCTTTCATCTAATAAATGCTTAAGAGCAATTACATGTGAAATCACTATTATACACCTACACATTTACAGTTTCTATAGAGTCAGAAATTATATTTTAAAGAATTACTCTGTGTAATATGAATTTTTCATTTGTAGGATAATACAGTTGAAAAATATTATGAATAAATAGACATGGACAACAATATATACTGTTAATATTTCAGTAAGACATCAATATAATTGACATTAGTATAATGAAAATGAAATTGAAAAGTTATTATGTATAATGGCCCAGATTTATCAAACGATGTAAGAGAAAAAGTGGAGTGATTTTCCCATAGCAACCAATCACAGCTCAGATTTCATTTTACCAGAGCTTGTTATCTGAGCTGTGATTGGTCGCTGTGGGAAAATCACTTCATTTTTTTCTCTCACACAGTTTGATAAATTTGGGACAATATGTATATTTGTGATTCATGGTAAATAGTTTTTTACATAACAAAGTGCCTAATATTTTACTATTTTATAGCATAATTTACAGCGGTAATTATGTATAAAACATTATCATAACTTGTGAATGCCAAAGCTCTTCGTACAGCAAGAATCCACAGAGTGGCAGAAGAAGCCTTTATTTAGAGCTTAGAATTATCAAAGTATTTCCAAAATATCAATGAAAAAAATAATTAGATAGAAGATTCTGTTTTGACAACACTTAAATGGTCAGCCTGTGTCATTAATTGTGTCTCAGTAAGGCTATATATTTGTTTACGGATCAGGGTTACTCATTTATTGTGCAAGACAGGGCCTGGTACAGGAGGCAGAATAAGTCTTCAATGCATATCATTAATGGCCAATCCACACCATTATGTGATGTCCCAGCATAGGCCTTGTCAGTTTGAGTCCCTCAGTGACCTGAGGCTCTCCTGCAGTGTCTCCCCTGCTGTTACTATAATGTCATTAATTGTAATAAAATTGTAGTCAGTGTAATAATATAAAGTCAGTCTAAAGGACCTGTGAGAGGTCATCTAAAGGACCTGTGAAATGTCACATGTTACCCAGAGGGCACCAGTTTAACACATGACCCGCAGGTTGACCAATGGGCTTTGGCTTAGCCCCCCTCTATATAAGGGGGCGGCCATTACAAGTCTCTCTCTTTGTACTTTTGCTCTTTACTGAGACCAGCAAACACCAGAGATCTCAGTGCTAGTGTCCAGCACCTGGAAAGCCTCAAATCTACAGTCTTTCCAGTAAGTCAAGTCCATGTCTGTTGTCACTACTACCTATAGTCAAGTCCAGCCTAAAGTCAAGATTCTAAAGTCTATTACAAGTCTAATTGGTCCCAGCAAGCTGCGAGGTCCTTCTGTGTTCCACCTCTCTTGGATTCTGTCTTAACTCAGTAAAGCCTCCATTAAACCATAACTTGGTTGTGGATTCTCCTTTCACTGCCTAGCCATTGAAATAGCGGATATACTGTTCATGTGGTTCCGGTACCCAAAAACAACTCTGGCGTCATGAACATTAGGGGTTAACAACACCTTGCCCCTGGGGTTAATACCACCTTGCCCCCTCCACCTCCACCCTGTGGTCCCGCCATCCCCGTTGGTCACCACAATCTTGGTGTCATGAACAGGATATGGGTGTGCGCCTTAACCACTTAACTACTAAGTCAAGTCAGGCCACGCATTAACAAGATACGGGTGTGTGCCATAAGCAAAGTGCCGCAAGGCCTTCCCCCCCAGTCATAACTGTGTCCTTGTGAGAAATCGCATGCAGTTGCGAAAAAGTGTGCGACACGAAAGTGTACAGGACTGTGTTATTAACATGTGTCTTTACCATGGCGCTGAAACAGTAGAGGGGGAGGTGAGGAATACTGTAATGTCTATTGTCAAGAGTTAAATCAACTATGTGCAAAGTTAGGCTGGAGGCCATAGTCTGCTGTACCTGCAAGGGTTAACTTGATGGTCGACAAAGGTTCCCGCCAGAGCCAGCGTCCCGCCCCCGGGCGTGGAGATCATGTCGTAGTGTCCAGCCCAAAGTGGAACTTGAAACGAGATGGTGGAATATACTCCAGTGTAAAGCTTGCAAGGGTAATGGGCAGCTGCTGTCACCAGACCCAAGAATCCTACCCAGATCTCGTTCACCTATTTACCCTCTGAACATTGGGACGTAGATCCCTTCAGTCTTCTTCCTCCAAGTGCTAAGGGAGCAGATGTCCAGGAGGAATATCCTGATCCACCAGCGATGGATCCCAAGTTCCTACGTTAGCGTTCCAGTACAGATGTGCCCAGGCCTACTCCTAGGAGCGAGGTGGTTTGGCCTGACCACCGGGCACCAACTAATGTACCCAGGCCTACTTCACCTGTAACAGAGGTTTGGCCTAACCAGCGGGTACCGACGAAACTGCCACAGCCTACTCCTGCAGTGGCTGAGGTTTGGCTGGATCAGCAGGCACAAACAAGTAATCCCCCAGTGGTGCAAGCTTCTGCGGTGCAGGTGGTGGTTACGGTCAGCCCCACCATCACCAATTCCCGATTGTCCCATGTAACACGCATGTTGACCCCATGCAACGGGCCCAGTCTTGCAAAACTAGATTCATCTCACAGCCTAGGGCCTCAGCTGGTAGGCGGGACTGGGAAAGAAAGCTGTCTAAATTATTCTTGTGTACAGTGAAATAACCAGACTTGGTCACCAGACTAACTGACTGTAGTGCTGTAGCACACTTTTGTTGTTCTAGGTTCCTGGAACGTTCAAGGATTGAGCCTGACAGACTTGTCAAGAAAAGTTTTTCTTCTTTTTGCAACCAAGATTTGTAAGTAATGTGCTCGGTTTCAGCCAAAAGACTCCTTGATAGAGGAGATTCACTATTATAGAAAGTATGGGAGAGGCTCTTATCAGGCTAGTGACCTACGACCCGAGCAACTCAAATTGCACCTATACCCACGGTGTCAGAAAAGGCAAAACAAACCTTTTTTTTTGCCGTATAAGATGCACTTTTTCTTCCCCAAAACTGGGGGAGTCTTATATGGCGAATACACACCTATCGGGTCGGTTCCTGCGGCCATCAACGGCCGGGATCCGCGGCTAATACAGGACATCACCAGGACATTGGGCTGTTCGGGACCGCCGCAGTGAAAACGCGGCATCCCGAACAGCTTACAGGACAACGGGAGGGACCTTACCTGCCTCCTCGGTGTCTACTCCGTGCCGGGATCCCCTGCATGGCGGCACTCTCCTTCGACATCATCACGTCGTCGCGCACGCCGTCCAGTCATCCAATAGGAGCGGCGTGCGTAGCGACATGAGGAGGGCGACGTGATGACGGCGACGGAGAGCGTGGATCCTGGGGAAGAAGATGTCCGGAGCGTCGTGGACACCCCGGGGACGCGGCGACAGCGATGGAGCGACATCCAGGGCAGCGGTGACGGGTCTGGAGCGGCAGGGACACGTGAGTATTACCTCCTATCCAGTGGTCTTCAACCTGCGGACCTCCAGATGTTGCAAAACTACAACTCCCATCATGCCCGGACAGCCAACGGCTGCCCGGGCATGCTGGGAGTTGTAGTTTTGCAACATCTGGAGGTCCGCAGGTTGAAGATCACTGTTGGGTGCAGAATCTTTCTTTTCTAGATTTGCGTCTTATATGCCGGTGCGTCCTATAGGGCGAAAAATACGGTAGTAAAGTAATTGAGGCTCAGGGTCTAGAATAATGGTTGAATAAAATTACTTTTATTTCTATTTATATAAATGGGAATGTACGAAATAGTTTGGTCAAATGTAATATGTGTGCCGTGACTCACAGGGCCCTTGTGGGTAAGCGGAAACATAAAATAGAATGATAACAATATCTACTTAATATCGGTGCATTCTCACCTGTGTTGGAATAAAGCCGAATAGATCGTACAGAGTGCCTCCGTGCTGTCTTTCCTTGTATGTTGTATGCTGCGGAGTCTATCCTGTTCATACGGAGAGCACCTGAGATCAAGACCAGAGGTCCGGACGTTCCTACAGCTTCAATCCATAAGCTTATTGGGAGGAGATATAGGAGAGCAGTGCCAGCGGTATACTTTCTTCTTTATTCAATATCTAATTAATATGGCAAAAAATACATTTAAAATATAAGAAAATAGAAACAATCTAATAAATTAAAATAAATACTGGCCACGTCTGTGGATATCCATTCTAAAATAAGTTGCACACGTTTTAAAATGATCCCAATAAATATAGAAGCAATAGTTATAATAAGTGATAATGTGAAAAATCCTGCAATGATTGTGTGGCCGATGGTATGAGTAACAGTATATGTCCGCAGTATATGATAAAGTCCTGGCTCTCTATATGAGAGCTCACTATTAGAGACTCAATCAATAAGTATAGTGATGCTGTATTGGTTTGAAGTGGATACAATACTGGTAATATGTTGCAGATTGAGTAACCATGTAACAATGTAACCCCGCTCTCAATGCAAAGAGCTCGCTGTTAGAGACTCCGCACATATGCAGCGATGTGTGTGGGCTTCAGAATAAGGGACTGCAGCGCTTCAAACTTGCATTTACATGAAATGGTACCTTTGCAAATGACAGTCCCGACTCGTATGAAGAAAGAGGTGGCTGTTAGAGACTTGGCCGTCTCAAAATGTACAGCGGTGGTAATAATAATGGTGAGTCCGGTCTTTTAAAAGCGCTGATGCGATTTCACTAATTCAGCCAGAGGGCCGTCAGTGTCCTCGTGGCCGTGGCAATGTGCACAGAATTATTTGTGTTAAGAGAATGCAGCAATGGGAACAAATAGCTGGATCCTGGATAAGGCTGGACAGTGTGCCGTCTGGAGGTTATAGCTGGACGTGTTTCAAGTCCTCCATAGGACTTTTCCTCAGCAGCTTAAGATTTATCCCAAATGGTCTTTTTGGTGGAATATTTATACATGTATCTCTTCCCTTTTAGGAGGACGTCACATCCACTTAGCAGTAAAAAATTGGGATTTAGTGTACACACTTCAGAATATAAATAGTGTATAATATAGTACATATCATATAAAATAAATGAGACATAAATAATTAATTGAAGTCGGCTAAAAAGAATTAAATAAAATGAAAATGGAAAATGGCGTGAGGTAAAATGAAATGAAATAAAATAGAATAAAGTAATGAAATGAAATAAAGGGAAATCAAATAAAGTGGAGTAAAATAATATAAAATAGAGTGAAATAGAATGAAGTGCAATAAAATAAAATAAAGTATGAATGTACAATGATGAAATGGCAATAGAAAATAGAATAGAAAAACATTCATGAATATGAATATATTTGTAATTAGTGAATATAGAAAATTGTTGGTGAAGTGATTTTGTGAATTTGGGAAGTACTAATCGTCCTGTCAGAAATTGTGCATGTGTGAAAATGAATTAGGAAAGGGAGATGGGGTTGTGATGTGATATGATAATTTAGTTATGGAAATATGTGGTGTTTATCATGAGTGACGAGATGAGACAAAGATGGGTTCTTACCCCTAGGTGTTGCGCTCAGAGCACAACACCTACAGTAGCGTCTGGATGTAGATATTCAGATGGAACCGCTGCCACGAGGAACTTCCCGGTGTGACGTCAGTCGGACCGGTGGAGTAGGATAGCAAGTGATGTGTGAATAAGTTCCTCTCAAGAAGGCACTGGTAACCAAAAGTGGAGATTAACTTCTTTCAGTATATCCTGCTTGCCACACGAATTCATATTGCTTCTCAATGGCGGAAATCAGACCTACATTTTGCAAGAGTAGTGGAGAGGGTTAACTCCAGCATGTTGAACGGAAAATTATCTGCTATTAGAGAAGATCAAGTGGATCAATTTAATTTAGTTTAGGAACCTTGGTTCTCTTCCTCTTATTGCCCTGAGATATGGCATAATTTCTCTCTGTATTGATCCTGTGTCCTCTCTGTTGGGTGGGGACAATTTTAGCGGGAACTATGTTTTACTAGGTCAAGTTTCTTTGGTGACGTCGCTGTTCTATTCTACAGTTTTGTGTGTGGGCATGCTACCAGCACCATTACACATTGTGTTACCTATACTATGCTTATATGTTGGGATATACTAAAGAATGATACCTTGTACCTGGATGTTTTGGTTATTGTTTGGTCTACGGATCAGTTACTCTTTCTATCCTTTGTATTATTGTACTATTTATTGTGCATTTCAATAAAGCTTCATTGTTTGATTGTTAAAAAACTGCCCTGGGTCCCCCTACTACCACCTCCAACTTCACCCTTCCCTCCAGACTTGGCTGCACAAAGATATCAGTGACGACATCACTAATGGGGCACAGTCAGGAGAATATATAATAATATAAATGACTCACAGGTGACCTCTTCTTCTTTATCTAGTCCAGACCGTGGTGACTTCCCTCTGCAGAGTCTTACGCCGGCTTCAGCTGCTGCCAAACTACTAATCCCATCATGTCAAAGCCAAATGCTGACCGGACATACTGAAAGTTGTAATTTTTCAACTTTTGAAGGCATCCTGGTTGGGAAACATTGCTTAACTTAGTTACCCCTGATTCAGCATTTCTCCTATCCCTCTACATTGTGCCCCCCCACCACATCATGTCCCCAATCCCTCCACACAGTGCCTCCCAACCCTCCATAACAGTGCTGCAAAACTACAACTCCCATCATGCCTAGACAGTCAAAGGCTGTCTGGACATGCTAGTTGTAGTTTTGCAACATCTGGAGGCACCCAGCTGGGGAAACATTGCTTCACACAGAGCCACTGAGCATTCTGAGCATAGACTAGAGGAGGAGGGGCAATGGGCTTTTCCTCTTCATGGACCTTGTATGCCTGGTCCCTCCTCCTCTCCTTCTTGACTCCCACTGCAGTCAGAAGATAGGGGGTGGGGCCATAGGATGTCAGGGGTTGGCGCCTCAACAAGGGTGTGTGATCCCTATACCATAGTGTGGCTGAATATTATTACTATATTGTAGCAGACAGACATCACACACAGTTGTGTCAGATGTCACGCACAGTACCAAGAATAATAATTGTGTCAAACAGATAGTGCCCCAAAATTAATAGGGCCCACATAGGACTCCTAACAATAATATATATGCCAAGCAGATAGCCAAAGGCCTCCACATTTCCAAACTGAATATCTACAAAAGTTTTTGTGTCCACACAGTGTCCTTCAAAATAATTGTGACAAGCAGACTGCTACTGAGAGTAACAGTGCGCCTTTAATGCCTAGTAACAGTGCAGTGGTGTAGCGGGGATTGCCAGCACTTGGGGCAAGGCAAAGTATTTCACCCCTCCAACCCAGTCAATGAATGTAAGAGAGTGGTGATGCAAGTGTAAAAATTGATATCAATACTGCCACACCAGGACCACAGGTTACCAATACACTGACTAAATAACACCATTAAACTGTTACTTCATAAAAAACAATATCACTAATACTGTCAAGTTGACCAAAATGATTCTGACTGCCGATCAATATATATATATATCTTAATACTGATATATTTATATGTAATTTCTAATGCTGAAGGAAAAAGATATTTGTTGAACTATGCACCACTTTCCTGAGTTTGCAAACTGCTAGTGACTGAATAACCTTGGATCAATGCCAGACGGCCCAAGATGGAAGTCAAAACATTTGAGGAAGATGCAGATTGTAGAAGAAGGGCAAAGAACTGGAATTTTTCCAGTATTAGAGTGAGAGGGCAGCATAAATTAACTTTGGCCAAGAAATAAATTAATGGACACTAGATATGCTAATATATATGGACTCAATATTTAAACAACCAATCAGAATGTAATATTCTAATTGTGATGTCATAATTCACCCTCCTTCTTTGTACAATGTAAAAAAACAGAACTCCCTGGGGTACCAAGGAAGGAACTCATACCAACCTGGCCTGGTGTGAATTTTCGTATGTCGACGCTCGGAAATTAGTACAGCGGTAGTCACTCACAGGTTAAGGCCGCACATTAACAAATCCTTAACAATACCACCATACAAGGGACAACTAACGCTACCACACTATAAAGGGGGTGATGAAATAGCAAAGGGGTGATAAAATGGCACAGGGGGTGATGAAGGGTATGATGAAATGGTACAGGGGGTGATAAAGAGGGGTGAGAAGCCGGTAGTAGATAATTTTCCCACCATTAGGTAGGTTATTTCCTAATGGGGACCAGACCGGGATGACTGCTGATATCTATCAGCAGGCATCCAGTGCATATGTGCAGGGGGGTCCTGAGACGGTCAATTCAGACCGACGATTTTCGGCGGAGCCAGGTCATACCGGTGTCTGGTGACCCGGAAAATCAGGGGGATCGGGGGTGCCCAAGACACCCCCGGTCCCCCTGAAGGGATAGGAGTTAGGTGGCAGGGGTGCCACCCCTCCTATCCCTGCTATTAGTCGTCAAGATGCGACGACCAATAGCAGATCGGGGGCAGGGGGGGTTAAAGTTCGGTTCCCCCGTCCGGCCCACCGACGGTACTCCGGGCAGAACGGGGGAACTGTAGCGTGATCGACGGTGGCGGCGACGGTGGAGGTCCCTTACCTGATCGGCTGCGGCGGGCGGCTATGACGTGCGGCTCCCTCGTGGCTCCCTGATGGAGACTACGGAAGGGGGTGAATAGTTGACTAGCAACATCTGGGGGGGGGCTAAACTTTGGAGACCACATACAGTGCTCTCTAAACTGTAGCCCCTCGTCCCCAGATGTTGCTAAACTACAACTCCCAGCATGCTAAGACAGCCGTTTGGGCATGCTGGGATTTGTAGTTTTGCAAGATTTAGAGGGCTGCAGTTTGGAGATGACTTTGCAGTGATCTATAAACTGTAGTCCTCCAGATCTTGCAAAACTACAACTGCCAGCATGCCCACACAGCAGTTTGCTGTTTGGGCATGCTGTGATTTGTAGTTTTGCAAGAGGGGCACAGTTTGGAGATCACGCTGCAGTGGTCTCTTAACTGTGGCCCTGCAGATGTTGCAAAACTGCAAATCCCAGCATGCCCAAACAGCAAACAGCTGTCTCGCCATGCTGGGAGTTGTAGTTGCACACTTCGAACTGTTGCATAACTACATCTCCCAGCATGCACTTTGGTGATCAGTAAATGCTGGGAGTTGTAGTTTTGCAACAGCAGGAGGCACCCTGGTTGGAAAATACTGAGTTAGGTAACAGAACCTAACTGAAGGTTTTCCAACCAGTGTGCCTCCAGCTGTTGTAAAAGTACAACTCCCAGCATGCACGGTCTGTCAGTACATGCTGGGAGTTGTAGTTTTGCACCAGCTGGAGGTTTGCCCCCCATGTGAATGTACAGGGTACATTCACACAGGTAGGTTTACAGTAAGTTTCCTGCTTCAAGTTTGGGCTGTGGAAAATTTTCTGCCGCAGCGCAAACTCCTAGCGGTAAACTCACTGTAAATCTGCGCCGGTGTGAATGTACCCTAAAAACACTACACTACACTAACACAAAATAAAGGGTAAAACACTACATATACACTCCCTTACACTGCCCCCCCCCCACCCCAATAAAAATAAAAAACATTGTACGGCAGTGTTTCCAAAATGGAGCCTCCAGCTAGTACAAAACATCAACTCCCAGCATTTCCGGACAGCCACTGACTGTCCAGGCATGCTGGGAGTTTAGCAACAGCTGGAGGCACCCTGTTTGGGAATCACTGGCGTAGAATACCCCTATGTCCACCCCTATGCAATCCCTATTTTAGTCCTCAAATGCGCATGGCGCTCTCTCACTTTGGAGCCCTGTTGTATTTCAAGGAAACAGTTTAGAGCCACATATGGGGTATCGTACTCGGAAAAAATTGCACTACAAATTTTGGGGGGCTTTTTCTCCTTTTACCCCTTATGAAAAGAAAAAGTTGGGGTCTACATCAGCTGGTTAGTTACATAGTTAGTATGGTTGAAAAAAGACATACGTCCATCAAGTCCAACCAGGTAATTGAAGGGAAGGGTGTAAGGGGATAAGGGGAAGGGATGTAGTTTTATAATTCTGCATAAGCATTAATGTTATTTTGTTCCAGGAATGTATCTAACCCTGTTTTAAAGCTGTTAATTGTTCCTGCTGTGATCAGTTCCTGAGGTAGACTGTTCCATAAATTCACAGTCCTTATGGTAAAGAAGACGTGTCGCCCCTTTAGACGGAGGGAGTGCCCCCTCGTCCTTTGGGGGGACGAATTTTTTTACACTAACATGCTGGTGTTGCCTGATACTTTTTATTTTCACAAGAGGTGAACGTAAAAAAAGACCCCCAAAATTTGTAACGCAATTTCTCCTGAGTACGGAAATACCCCATATGTGGGCGTAAAATGCTCTGCGGGCACACAACAAGGTTCAGGAGTGAGAGCGCACCATGTACATTTGAGGCCTAAATTGGTGATTTGCACAGGTGTGGCTGATTTTACAGCGGTTCTGACATAAACGCAAAAAAATAAATACCCACATGTGACCCCATTTTGGAAACTACACCCCTCACGGTATGTAATAAGGGGTGCAGTGAGCCTTTACCCCCCCCCCCCCCCCCCCACAGGTGTCTGACAGATTTTTGGAACAGTGGTCTGTGAAAATGAAAAATGTAATTTTTCATTTGCACAGCCCACTGTTCCAACGATCTGTCAAATGCCAGTGGGGTGTAAATACTCACTGCACCCCTTATTAAATTCCGTGAGGGGTTTAGTTTCCAAAATGGGGTCATATGTGGGGGGGTCCACTGTTCTGACACCACAAGGGGCTTTGTAAATGCACAAGGCCCCCGACTTCTATTCCAACCAAATTCTCTCTCCATAATCTCAATGGCGCTCCTTCTCTTCTGAGCATTGTAGTTCACCAGCAGAGCAATTGACGTCCACACATGGGGTATTTCCATACTCAGAAGAAATGGGGTTACAAATTTTGGGGGGCATTTTCTCCTATTACCCCTTGTAGAAATGTAACATTTTGGGGAAAACCAGCATTTTAGTGAAAAATTTTATTTTTATTTACACGTCCAACTTTAACGAAAAGTCGTCAAACACCTGTGGGGTGTTAAGGCTCACTGTACCCCTTGTTACGTTCCCTGAGGGGTGTAGTTTCCAAAATAGTATGCCATGTGGGGTTTTTCTGCTGTTCTGGCACCATAGGGGCTTCCTAAATGTGACATGCCCTCCAAAAACCATTTCAGAAAAACTCACTCTCCAAAATCCCATTGTCACTCCTTCCCTTCTGAGCCCTCTACTGCGCCAGCCGAACACTTGACATACACATATGAGGTATTTCCTTACTCGAGAGAAATTGGGTTACAAATTTTAGGAAGATTTTTCTCCTTTTACCCCTTGTAAAAATTCAAAAACTGGGTCTACAAGAACATGCGAGTGTAAAAAAGGAAGATTTTGAATTTTCACTGTGAAACAACTAAAGGGTTAACACACTTACTGAATGTCATTTTGAATACTTTGAGGAGTGCAGTTTTTATAATAGGGTAATTTGTGGGATATTTCTAATATGAAGGCCCCTGAAATCCACTTCAAAACTGAACTGGTCCCTGAAAAATTCAGATTTTGAAAATGTTGTGAAAAATTGGAAAATTGCTGCTATACTTTGAAGCCCTCTGATGTATTCCAAAAGTAAAAACATGTTACCTTTCTGATGCAATCATAAAGTAGACATATTGTACATGTGAATCAATATAAAATTTGGGAATTTTTCACCAATAAATTATGTATCGACGAAATTTTACCACTAACATAAAGTAGAATATGTCACAAAAAAATCTCGGAATCAGAATGAAAAGTAAAAGCATCCCAGAGTTATTAATGCTTAAAGTGACAGTGGTCAGATTTGCAAACAAGGCCTGCGTCCTTAAGGTGAAAATGAGCTGCGTCCTTAAGGGGTTAATCAGGATGTTGGTTTTATAAACCAATGTGCAGTGGTGTATTGAAACTTGTTCTCTATGTCCGCACTCTGTACTGTGGCGGGGGGAGGTAATTTCAGCTGTGGATCTAATGCAGGGTATACTGTTATTCTCCGCTGTCAGCGGAGGTCTAGGTGCGCATGCACCTGACTAAGTTCGGCGGTGATCGCATAGAAGGAGAGTGTTGCTAGGGACGCTAGAGTTCGCGCATGCGCGCGGTGCGAATAAATATCTGTCCGTGGACATGCAGTGATACAGTATCTACATGCAGTATCACTGAATGTCCACGGACAGATATTTATTCGCACCGCACACATGCGTGAACTCTAGCGTCCCTAGCAATACTCTCCTTCTATGCGATCACCACCGAACTTAGCCAGGCGCATGCGCACCTAGACCTCCGCTGACAGCGGAGAATAACAGTATACACCACATAAGATCCACAGCTGAAAATAACTCCCCCCGGCACAATACAGAGCGCGGATATAGAGAACAAGTTTCAATACACCACTGCACATTGTTTTATACAACCAACATCCTGATTAAAGTACTTTGAACACTTCAAACACTGTTTACACTGCACGCCGCTCTCCTGCGTTTCCGGCAGGAGAGCTGACGTCAGTCACCTGCCAATCACTTGACTCTCGGCACCCTTTTTAGCTATATAAGCACACTGTTTTTATTACCTGCATATGCCATTTAAACATTGAGAAAGAGGCTAGCAAAGGCCTTGAAACGGATTTGTTTGCTTTGGAACTTTAATAAACGGACCTTCTTTATATACATCACGGACTGTGAGTACTTTGTACGGATTGCGCCGAAGACCCGTGGATTTTTTCCTGTCTCTTCTTGATATCTCTACTCTCAGCTGAGGACTCCTGAGCCGATACCCGGGTGGCTGCACTGACCATATACGCTATCACAGGTGGTTGTGCCTGGCACACAACCACAAAAGGTGAGCAAGATTGCCTATCCTTTTGCCCAATATTAAAGGGCAAATTGACCTAACCAGAAATACTATCCCATGAGAAGCTCTGCTGTGCTTTTTTCCAGATACGCTTACTCATAAAACCCAAAATTCGAAATTTTCCAAAAGCCAAATGTGACTCCTTTTCTTCTGTGCATTGTAGTGCGCCCGCCGAACACTTGACATATACATATGAGGTATTTCCTGACTCGAGAGAAATTGGGTTACACATTTTGGAAGATTTCTCTCCTTTTACCCCTTGTAAAAATAAAAAAATTGTATCTACAAGAACATGCCAGTGTAAAAAATGAAGATTTTGAATTTTCTCCTTCAATTTGCTGCTATTCCTGTGAAACACCTAAAGGGATAACAAACCTTTTGAATGTCACTTTGAATACTTTGAGGGGTGCAGTTTTTATAATGGGGTCATTTATGGCGTATTTCTTGTGAAAAATTGGAAAATTGCTGCTGAACTTTGAAGCCCTTTGAAGTAAAAACATGTCAACTTTATGATGCAAACATAAAGTAGACATATTGAATATGTGAATTAATATATAATATATTTGGAATATTAATTTTCCTTATAAGCAGAGAGCTTCAAAGTTAAAAAAAATGCAAAATTTACAATTTTTTCATCAAATTTTGGAATTTTTACCCAAGAAATGATGCAAGTATCGACTAAATTTTACCACTAACTTAAAGTAGAATATGTCACGAAAAAATTATCTAGGAATCAGAATGAAAGGTAAAAGCATCCCAGAGTTATTAATGCTTAAAGTGACAGTGGTCAGATGTGCAAAAAATGGCCGAGTCCTACACTGAAAATTGACTGGGTCCTTAAGGGGTTAAATGGGTTATCAGGTTTAAAAATAAATGTATTTAAATAACATATATAACTTACTAATAGTATTATTACAAATTGTACTTGCTTCAGTATGTTTTTGCGTGATTCACCACTGACAGGGAGGTGTAGTTCTTTAATTTTCAATGTGATATTGTCTCCAGCTCTCCCTCTCCCCCAAGACAATGCATCATCTTCTACTGTCTTAGGGGGCTTGGCTGGATCTGGTAGTTAGTGAACAGCCTGTATAAAGTGTTTCATTTTGCTGTCCCCTCAAAATAACTCAACATACAACTATTAATGTCTAAACCTTGGCAACAAAAGTGAGAACAACCCTATGTAGAAATTGCTAATGGGGCACAAAGTCTCAATATTTTGTGTGTCCACCATTATTTTTCAGCACTGCCTTAAGCGTTCTTGGGTATGGAATTCACCAGAGCATCACTGGTTGCCACTGGAGTCTTCTTCCACTCATGGAAGAAGACAGAGCCTGTGGAAATTTGAGACCTTGCGCTCCCCCATCTTCCATTTAAATATGCTCAAGGATCTTCACACAGTGGAATTTCAAAGCAGAATTTCCATAGGAATATTCTGCTCAGAAATTCTGCTGCAATGAGTCCCACTGATTTCCGTGGGATTCTGCTGCACTGTGTACACGGTGGAATTTCCGCAGAAATCCTGACTCCGGCATCCGCAGAATACTCATGTCTATTCTTTCTGCAGATTCTGCACGGAAATGCATTGCTGTCTAGGAGACTGCACATTTTCCAGCGGTCCTAACACCTGCTGGATCATTTACAGCCATGGCCATAAATGTTTGCACCCCTGAAATTTTTCAAGAAAATTAAGTATTTCTCACAGAAGCATTGCTATACTCGTTTATTCCCTTTGTGTGTATTGGAACTAAACCAAAAAAGGGAGGAAAAAAAGCAAATTGGACATAATGTCACACCAAACTCCAAAAATGGGGCTGGACAAAATTATTGGCACCCTTAACTTTAATAACATTAATGCTTATGAAGAAATATAAAATCCCATCCCTTCCCCAATATCGCGCCACACCCCTACCCCTTAATTCCCTGGTTGAACTTGATGGACATATGTCTTTTTTCGACCGTACTAACTATTTAACTATTTATTTAACTTAATATTTGGTTGCACACCCTTTGGAAAAAAATAACTGAAATTAGTCATTTCCTATAACCATCAATATGCTTCTTACATCTCTCAGCCGGAATGTTGGACCACTCTTCCTTAGCAAACTGCTCCAGGTCTCTTATTGGAAGGGTGCCTTTTCCCAACAGCAATTTTAAGATCTCTCCACAGGTGTTCAATGGGATTTAGATCTTGACTCATTGCTGGCCACTTAAGAACGCTCCAGCGCTTTGTTGCATTCAAATTTTTGGGTGCTTTTTGACGTATGTTTGGGGTCATTGGGGGTTATTCATCAAGAGTGGTGTAGGTGAACATTTTTTTACCCCATTAATTAATGTGGAGGAAACTGTGTACCTGCACCAAATGTACTACACGGTGCAGGGCATGTGATAAATCTGGTGCTCATCATATTTCTTACTTCCGTACTCCACTTTGTATGGTGATTCCTCTGCGACCTTTTGTGCAACTTTTTATCCAGTGCGACAAAATGTGCGACTTTTTAATAATGCTGTCAACAGTCAGTTTTGTAAGCCAAGTCAGGGCTGGTGTAGATTTGAGCCTAACTGAGCGCAGTTGCAACAAAAGATGCGACAAACTGAAAAGTCGCATTTAATGAATTCCTGATCACTGCATTATTTCAACTGAAATCATGACTTGGTATGTTCCTTTCGAAAAAACTTGTAAAGCAAAAGTCGCAATGAAAAGTTTCAAAACAGTATCTGAGACAAACTGTGAGACAAATGTACACCACAAAGCCAGGGTAAAACCAATGATAAATTCCCCCCATTGTCCTGATGGAAGACCAAGATCTCGGCCGCATACCCAGCTTTCTGACGCTGGGCTGTACAGTGTGACCAAAAATCCGTTGGTAATCCTCAGATTTCATGATGTCTTGCACACATTCAAGGCATCCAGTGCCAGAGGCAGCAAAACAACCCCAAAACATCATTGAACCTCCACCATATTTCACTGTAGGTACTGTGTTCTTTTCTTTGTAGGCCTCATTCCATTTTCAGTAAACAGTAGAATGATGTGCTTTACCAAAAAGCTCTATCTTGGTCTCATCTATCCACAAGACTCTTTCCCAGAAGGATTTTGGCTTACTCAAGTTTATTTTGGCAAAATGTAGTCTTACTTTTTTATGTCTCTGTGTCAGCAGTGGGGTCCTTCTGGGTCTCCTGCCATAGCGTTTCATTTCATTTAAATGTAGGTGGATAATTTGTGCTGAAACTGATGCTCGGCCAGCCTGCAGGACAGCTTGAATATCTTTGGAACTTGTTTGGGGCTGCTCATCCACCATCTGGACTATCTTGCGTTGACACCTTTCATCAATTTTTCTCTTCCGTCTCTCTTAGCTACAGTGCCATGGGTTGCAAACTTCTTGATAATGTTGCGCACTGTGGACAAAGACAAATCTAGATCTGTGGAGATGGACATGTAACCTCGAGATTGTTGATATTTTCCCATAATTTTGGTTCTCAAGCCCTCAGACAGTTCTCTTCTCCTCTTTCTGTTGTCCATGCTTAGTGTGGCGCACACTAAGTAAACTTATCTTCTTTTTATCTGCTTTCAAGTGTGATTTTTATATTGCCCACACCTGTTACTTGCCCCAGGTGAGTTTAACCCCTTCCCGCTATTGGACGTATGCATACGTCCAGGCGCATTACACGTTCGCGCAAATGGACGTATGCATACGTCCAAGTGATCTCCTGCTCTGCCGCGGGCAGCGCAGGAGATCGCGGGTGGGACTCCGCTGTCAATCACAGCCGGAGTCCCACCGCAGCTGCCGGGGCCGCGATCCCGGCAGCATTAACCCCATAGATGCCGTGATCAGTTCTGATCACGGCATCTATGGTGTTTGCAGGGGGAGCGCTCTCCCCCTGCCCATCAACTGCGGCTCTGCGATAAAATAAGGGGGATCGAGGGTGTCCAAGACACCCTCGATCCCCCTTGAAGAGATAGGAGTGAGGTGGCAGGGTTGCCACCCCTCCTATCCCTGCTATTGATCGGTCGAGCGACCGACCAATAGCAGACTGGGGGCGGGGGGGTTAAAGTTCGGTTCCCCTCCGCTATGCCCACCCATCGGTGTCCGGGCACAGCGGGGGGAACCGTGTAGTAGCGGCGGCGGTCACTTACCCCGCGGCGGCTGTGATCACGGCGGCGGTGGAGGCGAGTATGACGTTGCGTGTCCAGGAGTCTCTTGCCTAGCAACATCTGCGGGGCGACAGTTTAGAGAGTGGTCTCTAAACTGTCGCCCTCCAGATGTTGCAAAACTACAACTCCCACCATGCCTTGACAGCTGTTTGCTGTGTTGGCATGCTGGGAGTTGTAGTTTTGCAAGATTTAGAGGGGTTCAGGCTGGAGATCACTGACAGTGGTCTCTAAACTGTAGCCCTCCAGATATTACAAAACTACAACTCCCAGCATGCCCAGACAGCAGTTTGCTGTCTTAGCATGCTGAGATTTGTAGTTTTGCAACATCTGGAGGGCCACAGTTTAGAGACCACTGTCAGTGATCTCCAGCCTGAACCCCTCTAAATCTTGCAAAACTACAACTCCCAGCATTCAGGAACAGCAAATGGCTGTCTCGGCATGCTAGGAGTTGTACTTGCGTGCCTCCAGCTGTTGCATAACTACATCTCCCAGCATTCCCTTTGGCAATCAGTACATGCTGAGAGTTGTAATTCTGCAACAGCTGGAGGCACACTGGTTGGGAAATACCGAGTTAGGTAATAGGTTCTATTACCTAACTCAGTATTTTCCAACCAGTGTGCCTCCAGCTGTTGCAAAACTACAACTCCCAGCATGCACGTTCTGTCAGTGCATGCTGGGAGTTGTAGTTTTGCCCCCCCCCCCCCCCCCTCCCATGTGAATGTACAGGTTACATTCACACTGGCGGCGGATTACAGTGAGTTCCCTGCTTCAAGTTTGAGCTGCAGCAGCCGCAGCTCAAACTCCTAGCGGGAGACTCAGTGTAATCCGCCGTCACTGTGAATGTAACCTAAAAACACTACACTACACTAACATAAAATAAAGAGTGAAACACTACATATACACACGTACACTGCCCCCCCCACCACCCCTTCCACCCCAATAAAAATGAAAAACGTATCCTACAGCAGTGTTACCAAAACGGAGCCTCCAGCTGTTGCAAAACAAAAACTCCCAGCATTTCCGGACAACCATTGACTGTCCAAGCATGCTGGGAGTTTAGCAACAGCTGGAGGCACCCTGTTTGAGAATCACTGGTGTAGAATATCCCTATGTCCACCCCTATGCAAATCCCTAATTTAGGCCTCAAATGCGCATGGCGCTCTCACTTTGGAGCCCTGTCGTATTTCAAGGCAACAGTTTAGGGCCACATATGGGGTATCGCCGTACTCGGGAGAAATTGCCTAACAAATTTTGGGGGGCTTTTTCTCCTTTTACCCCTTATGAAAAGGTAAAGTTGGGGTCTACACCAGCATGTTAGTGTAAAAAAAAAACATTTTTGTACACTAACATACTGGTGTTGCCCCATACTTTAAAATTTCACAAGCGGTAAAAGAAAAAAAGCCTCCAAAATTTGTAACGCAATTTCTCCTGAGGACGGAGATACCCCATATGTGGGCGCAAAGTGTTCTGGGGACGCACAACAAGGCTCAGAAGGGAGAGTGCACCATGTAAATTTGAGGTCTAAATTGGTGATTTGCACAGGGGTGGCTGATTTTACAGCGGTTCTGACATAAGTGCAAAACAATAAATACCCACATGTGACCCCATTTTGGAAACTACACCCCTCACGGAATGTAACAAGGGGTACAGTGAGCATTTACACCCCACAGGTGTCTGACAGATCTTTGAAACAGGGGTCTGTGAAAATGAAAAATAAATTTTTTTATTTGCACAGCCCACTGTTCCAAAGATCCGTCAAATGCCAGTGGGGTGTAAATTCTCCCTGCACCCCTTATTACCTTCCGTGAAGGGTGTAGTTTTAAAAATGGGGTCACATGTGGGGGGGTCCACTGTTCTGGCACCACGGGGGGGCTTTGGAAATGCACATGGCCAAATTCTCTCTCCAAAAGCTCAATGATGCTCCTTCTCTTCTGAGCATTGTAGTTCGCCCCCAGTGCACTTCACGTCCACTTATTGGGTATTCCCATACTCAGAAGAGATGGGGTTACAAATTTTGGTGGGTATTTTCTGCTATTATCCCTTGTAAAAATGTAAAATTTGGGGGAAAACAAGCATTTTAGTGTAAAAAAAATATATTTTTTTTTACATATGCAAAAGTCGTGAAACACCTGTGGGGTATTAAGGTTCAATTTACCCCTTGTTACGTTCCCCAAGGGGTCTAGTTTCCAAAATGGTATGTCATGTGTTTTTTTTTTCTGTCCTGGCACCATAGGTGCTTCCTAAATGCGGCATGCCCCCAGAGCAAAATTTGCTTCCAAAAAGCCAAATGTGACTCCTTCTCTTCTGAGACCTGTAGTGCGCCAGCAGAGCACTTTTCATCCCCATATTGGGTGTTTTCTGAATCGGGAGACATTGGGCTTCAAATTTTGGGGGGTATTTTCTGCTATTACCTTTTTTAAAAATGTAAAATTTTTGCTAAACCAAGCATTTTTGGTAAAAAAAAAAATTTTTTTTTACATATGCAAAAGTCGTGAAACACCTGTGGGGTATTAAGGTTCACTTTATCCCTTGTTACGTTCCTCAAGGAGTCTAGTTTCCAAAATGGTATGCCATGTCATTTTTTTTGTTGCTGTCCTGGCACCATAGGGGCTTCCTAAATGCGACATGCCCTCCCGAGCAAAATTTGCTCTCAAAAAGCCAAATATGACTCCTTCTCTTCTGAGCATTGTAGTTCGCCCGTAATGCACTTCAGGTCAACTTATGGGGTACCTCCATACTCAGAAGAGATGGGGTTACAAATTTTGGGGGGTATTTTCTGCTATTAACCCTTGCAAAAATGTGAAATTTGGGGGGAAACACACATTTTAGTGAAAAAAATATTATTATTTTTTTATATATGCAAAAGTCATGAAACACCTGTGGGGTATTAAGGCTCACTTAATTCCTTGTTACGTTCCTCAAGGGGTCTAGTTTCCAAAATGGTATGCCATGTTTTTTTTTTTTGCTGTTTTGGCACCATAGGGGCTTCCTAAATGCAACATGCCCCCAAAAAACCATTTCAGAAAAACGTACTGTCCAAAATCCCCTTGTCGCTCCTTCGCTTCTGAGCCCTCTACTGCGCCCGCCGAACAATTTACATAGACATATGAGGTATGTGCTTACTCGAAAGAAATTGGGCTACAGATTCAAGTATAAATTTTATCCCTTTACCCCTTTTAAAAATTCAAAAATTGGGTCTACAAGAACATGCAAGTGTAAAAAATGAAGATTTTGAATTTTCTCCTTCACTTTGCTGCTTTTCCTGTGAAACACCTAAAGGGTTAAAACACTTACTGAATGTCATTTTGAATACTTTGGGGGGTGCAGTTTTTGTAATGGGGTCATTTATGGGGTATTTCTAATATGAAGACCCTTCAAATCCACTTCAAACCTGAACTGGTCCATGAAAAATAGCGAGTTTGAAAATGTTGTGAAAAATTGTAAAATTGCTGCTGAACTTTGAAGCCCTCTGGTGTCTTCCAAAAGTAAACACTTGTCAATTTTATGATGAAAATATAAAGTAGACATATTGTATATGTGAATCCAAAAAAAAAATATTTGGAATATCCATTTTCCCTACAAACAGAGAGCTTCAAAGTTAGAAAAATGCTCAAATTTTTCATCAAATTTTGGGATTTTTCACCAAGAAAGGATGCAAGTTACCACAAAAATTTACCACTATGTTAAAGTAGAATATGTCACGAAAAAACAATCTCAGAATCAGATTGATAAGTAAAAGCATTCCAGAGTTATTAATGTTTAAAGTGACAGTGGTCAGATGTGCAAAAAAGGGCTGCGTCCTAGAGGTGAAAATGGGCTGTGTCCTTAAGGGGTTAAAGGAGCATCACATGCTTAAAACAAACTTATTTATCCACAAATTTAAAAGGGTGCCAATAATTTGTCCAGCCCATTTTTGGAGTTTGGTGTGACATTATGTCCAATTTGCTTTTTTCCTTCTTTTTTTGGTTTAGTTCCAATGCGCACAAAGGGAATAAACATGTGTATAGCAAAACATGTGTTACTACAATCCTTTTCTGTGAGAAATACTTCATTTTCTAGAAAATTTTCAGGAGTGCCAACATTTATGGCCATGACTGTATATGTGCAGGAATGTCTGCATGGAATCGGTATTGTGGACATGACCTAAGTGTGTGTATTTATGCACTTGGCGTTAAGAATCAAATCAATACTGAATAAATCAATATGTTTTCAATATTCTGTTTTTTATCATCTGAAGATAATTAACATGTTTATGATTCTGTAATTTTCATAATTCCTCAACTTTTTCTTTTTGGTGTGGCAAATTCAATACTTTCCAATAGAGGACTGAACAAGGGTGTCCATAGAAGAATGTTTAAATGAAAAAGTAAGATTTCTTTTTTCCTGATTTTGTTTTTTGTGTTGACCCTTTCCAAAGCTTCCTGTATTTTCTCACCACAGGATGTGTATATCAAATAAGTGATTAATACATCCACTGACTCACAGGCGATATCTTCTGTGATCGGAGTTGGTGACTACTTTTTTTTCTCAACCTGAGAAGGTTCTGGGTTTCCAGGTTCAGAATCTACAAAATATCTTAGGCTCCGCACTTTTCCTACACCCTCCTAACCTTTTTCCAAATGTGTGTGTGTGCATATATATATATATATATATACACATACACACATATACATACAGTGAATACTCTTTAAAAAGTCCACCCAACTTATCTCTGCTGAGTCCAGTGCTAACACTCTGATCCTTCCCACCATCCACCATCTTTGTTTACTTCCACACACTGATTTTGTCCTCGGGGCACCTTGCACCCATGACTGGCCTTAATAGTCTTAGGTTGACTAACTCGGGGGTCAGGGAAGACTGAAGAGTGTCCAGGGAGGTCATCAGTACTTTATGCTGCTTTCCAATAACGCAGCAAAAACCTGGTGACAGATTCCCTTTAAATCACCGAAGTGGTCACTAGAACCCTTCATTTCCCAACCAATACACCTGATTTTCCTAAATAACTAAGTTATATTCTTTATTGAAACTAGAAATTAGACACACAGACAAAGACACATAAAAACAGGCAATCAGTATATAACGCCATATATATCCGCCAGCATAGTTAGCTTGAAACCATTAGTACGAGTTTCATGTAGGGTAAATGACAATATTGTCCCACATAATTATTCTGAGACCCACCACACTGCAATTTTAAAACCAAAGAATCACAACCCCCTCAGCGTTTCACACCACATCTGTGGCTTTGTCAAGAGGCATATGGGCTATGGTGGAAAAACGCCATTCTGGGGTTAAAAATCTCCCAAAAGTGACCTCATATCCAGAAAGGACCAATCAAACATCCAAGAAGGATGGGCAAAACTCTTTTACCTAACAATGAGTCATAAATCATTAAAAATGAAAGAAATTGGGGCTCAGAGTCTTGAATATTGGATTAAATTAAAATGTGTATTAAATATGATATAAAATTGGACATATAGGTGTAATATACTGCAGATCACAGGGCCCTTGTGATCCCACAGTAAAATTAGTAAATATTTAATCCTTGGCAATTTAATATATAATGTTAAAATACAATAATTATAATAAACAAATAAAAATGTACAACAATAAATAAGTGTCCACGTATCTATAAGGATGATCGGAATTGGTGATTTGTGAATAGCGGTAATATAAGAGTTTGAATTGCTATTTTCACAAATATTTGTATCCAGTTGGAAGAGAAAGTGGTTAAAGTCTTGAATAGAATACAGCAAAAATGAATGGTAATTGTATCAATTTCTATATACTTTTGTATCAGGTTTCAATCCTCTGTGCAGAGGGCTCGCAGCTGGAGACACTGCCGTCTCCTGATTTATGCAGCGGCAATATGACAAATGAATAATGAAATCATAGTGTTTTGTAAAAAGTTCTAATCCTCCATGCTGATGATTCGCTGCTGGAGACACTGCCATCTCCTCTATATGCAGCGGCAATTTTGAATGTAAAACAGCGCTTATGAGATAAGTTCTTGATCCTCTATGCAGAGGGCTCGCAGCTGGAGACACTGCTGTCTCCTAGTATGCAGCGGCAGTACGATGTAAGGTACAATGCTTATGTCTTATAATCAAAGTTGGTACCTTTTGTGGTTAGCGCTGGTCATCAGACGGGTTCTGGTCCCTGAATGGAGGGTGCGCTGCTGGAGGCTCGGTAGCCTCAGGTATGCAGCGGCAGAAGTGGGCTCCGTTTATGGGTACTGCAGCAGTTTTCCTGCTGGCAGCAATGCTTGGCCAGCGATCTCTTCGTGGTGGGAAGTGGTACGTACTGTCAGAGGTTGATTGACAGATATGGTGAATCCTTTGAAAAAGCTGTATTCTTTGATAAAGATGATGTGGCACTTAGAATAAGTGGGTAAAGCTGGACATGTTTCAGGTCCTCCGTAGGACCTTTCTTCAGCAGCAAAGATAAATGCACATATATACAAATTGATACAATTACCATTCATTTTTGCTGTATTCTATTCAAGACTTTAACCACTTTCTATTCCAACTGGATACAAATATTTGTGAAAATAGCAACTCAAACTCTTATATTACCGTTATTCACAAATCACCAATTCCGATCATCCTTATAGATACGTGGACACTTATTTATTGTTGTACATTTTTATTTGTTTATTATAATTATTGTATTTTAACATTATATATTAAATTGCCAAGGATTAAATATTTACTAATTTTACTGTGGGATTACGAGGGCCCTGTGATCCGCAGTATATTATACCTATATGTACAATTTTATATCATATTTAATAAACTCTGAGCCCCAATTTCTTTAATTTGTATCTTCCCCTTTTTCGGCACCGTGGGTATAGGTGCTATATGGGTAGCTCGAGCCATTGGTCACTAGGTTAATACGAGCCTCTCTACAATTTTTTTCCTTCATAAATCATTAAGATGACATTTCATACAACAAGTCAGAATGTACAAAACAGCCAATCCACATCCTTGCAATGCTCAGCATGCCCAATGAAGCACCGGATGTTTTCTGTTTAATGCCCTATCTATGCACGATATGTTCAAAGATAGGGCATTAAACAGAATACATCCTGCGCGTCATTAGACATGCTGCGTATTGCAAGGATGCACTGACACTTACCCTCCACAAACAATTTTTTACCTACGAAGGTGGAATAAAAACAAAAAAAGAAAAAGAATATTATAACATAACAAAAGGGGAATAAATTAAATCACCAATATAAGTGTCCATAAGTTCTTTTTTTTTTTTTCTTTTCAGTTTTCTTTCTTTTGTTTTTCTTTCACCTTCATAGTTAAACAAACTGGTTCTGATTTTTCAAGTATTACTTACCGTATATACTTGAGTATAAGCTGACCCGAATATAAGCCGAGGCCCCTAATTTTACCCCCAAAACCCAGGAAAAGTTATTGACTCGACTATAAGCCTAGGGTGGGAAATACATCATCCCCCATGTAATCATCCAGACTCCCGTCATCATCCAGACCCCCGTCATCATCCCCCCCCTTTATCATCACCCCCTGTCAATCCCTTCATCAGTGGTCTTCAACCTGCGGACCTCCAGAGGTTTCAAAACTACAACTCCCAGCTTGCCCGGACAGCCATTGGCTGTCCAGGCATGCTGGGAGTTGTAGTTTTGAAACCTCTGGATGTCCGCAGGTTGAAGACCACTGCAGCCTTCGTCGTCATCCAGCCCCCCCCCCCCCTTTTGTTTTGTACTCACCTCCCCTCGGCGGGACGTTAGGATGAGCTGGTCCGGGCCATCTATGCTGCAGGGACCGTCCGGTGGGGATGGTTAGTCGTTGCGGGCTGTCCATTTTCACCGGGGGGCCTCTTCTCCGCGCTTTGAACATCCCTGTGCGTCGTCGTCAAGGCAACATCACTACTCCGGGGCCGAAGCGCGGAGAAGAGGCCCCCCCCGGTGAAAATGGACAGCCTGCAACGACTTACCATCCCCACCGGACCATCCCTGCAGCATAGATGGCCCGGACCAACTCACCCTAATGTCCCGCCGAGGGGAGGTGAGTACAAAACAAAAGGGGGGGGGGGGTCTAGATGATGACGAAGGCCGCAGTGGTCTTCAAACTGCGGACCTCCAGAGGTTTCAAAACTACAACCCCAGCATGCCCGGACTGCACAAGCACATTAGTTTATCCTCACTTGCTATGGAGGGTAAGTGTTAGAACATCCTGCAATGCGCAGTGTGATGTTTTCTGCTTAATGCCCTATCTATGGACAAAACGCACTTAGTGTGGATTGGCTGTTTTGAATGTACATTATGATTTGTTGTGAGAAGTGTCCGCTTAATAATTTATCACTGATTGGTCCCTTGTGTATATTAGATAACTTTTGGGAGATTTTTAACCCCCAGAATGGTGTCTTTCCACAATAGCCCATATGTCTCTTGACATAGCCACATATCTGGTGAACCATTGAGGGGGGGCTGTGATTCTTTGGTTTTAAAATTGCAATGTGGTGGGTCTCAGAATAAATATGTGGGACAATATTGTCATTTGCCCTACATGAAATTCGTACTAATAGTTTCCAGCGGACTATGCTGTTATATACTGTTCTACATCTATTTTCTAGTTTCAATAAAGAATATAACAGGTATTTAGGAAAATTAGTTGTAGTGGTTAAAAGGTTCTGTTGACCACTTTGGTGGTTTATAGTAACATAGTAACATAGTTCATAAGGTTGAAAAAAGACCAGAGTCCATCAAGTTCAACCTAGAACCCTAATAAGTCCCTATTGAGTTGAGTTGATCCAGAAGAAGGCAAAAAAATTCCTTCCAGACTCCAAATATGGCAGTCAGAATAAATCCCTGGATCAACCTTCTGTCCCTATAAATCTAGTATACATAACCAGTAATGTTATTACTCTCCAAAAATGCATCCAGACCCTTTTTGAACTATATTACAGAGTTCACCATGACCACCTCCTCCGGGAGAGAATTCCACAGTCTCACTGCTCTTACAGTAAAGAACCCCCATCTGTTCTGGTGCAGGAACCTTCTTTCCTCTAAACATAGAGGATGCCCCCTTGTTATTGATACAGTCCTGGTATAATGATCATGGGAGAGATCTCTGTACTGTCCCCTGATATATTTATACATAGTTATGAGGTCTCCCCTAAGCCTTCTTTTTTCTAAACTAAATAACCCTAATTCTGATAATCTTTCTGGGTACTGTAGTCCTCCCATTCCCCGTATTACTCTGGTTGCCCGTCTTTGAACCCTCTCCATCTCCACTATATCTTTCTTGTACACTGGTGCCCAGTGCTGTACACGGTATTCTATGTGTGGTCTGACTAGTGATTTGTACAGCGGTAGAATTATTTCCTTGTCGTGGGCATCTATGCCCCTATTGATGCACCCCATGATTTCATTGGCCTTGGCAGCAGCTGCCCGACACTGGTCACTACAGCTAAATTTACTGTTAACTAAGACTCCTAAGTCCTTTTCCATGTCAGTCGTCCCAAGTGTTCTCCTATTTAATACATAATCCCAGCCCGGATTTTTCTTCCCCATGTGCATTACCTTACATTTATCAGTGTTGAACCTCATCTGCCACTTCCCAGCCCAAACCTCCAACCTATCCAGATCCATTTGTAAAAGTGCACTGTCCTCTATAGTGTTTACCACTTTACAGAGTTTAGTGTCATCTGCAAAGATTGCTACTTTACTATTCAACCCCTCTGAAAGGTCATTAATGACTATATTAAATAGGACAGGACCCAAGATGGACCCCTGTGGTACCCCACTAGTTACAGTCACCCAATCAGAATAGGTACCATTAATAACCACCCTCTGTTTCCTATCATTGAGCCAGTTACTTACCCACTTGCACACATTCTTCCAAGCCCAAACCTTCTCATTTTATCCACCAACCTTTTATGTGGAACCGTATCAAATGCTTTGGAAAAATCCAGATATACAACATCCAGCGATTGCCCCTGGTCCAGTCTGGAGCACACCTCCTCATAAAAGCTGATCAGGTTAGTTTGACAGGATTGATCCCTCATAAATCCATGCTGATACGGAGTCATACATTTATTTTTATCAAGATATTCCAAAATAGCATCTCTTAGGAAACCCTCAAACAATTTACATACAACTGAGGTTAAACTAACAGGTCTATAATTCCCAGGGTCACCTTTTGACCCCTTCTTAAATATTGGCACCACTTTTGCCATGTGCCAGTCCTGGGGAACAGTCCCTGTCACTATAGAGTCCCTGAATATTAAAAATAGGGGTCTGTCTATTACATTACTTAATTCCTTTAGAACACGGGGGTGAATGCCATCTGGACCTGGTGATTTGTCTATTTTAATTTTTTTGTAGGTGGCACTGTACTTCTTCCTGGGTTAGACAGGTGACCTGTACTGGGAAGTTTACCTTATCACACTGTATTTCACCTGGCATTTCATTTTCCTCAGTGAATACAGTGGAGAAGAATTTGTTTAATATATTTGCGTTTATCATTTCTTCCTCATCATTTTTTAAAGGGCCAACACTTCCATAATTAATTAACTCTCCAATCATAGGTCTCTTTCTAGAGACAGATTCCCTTTCAGAGACTCAGGGAGGCAACTGAAAATTATGGACAGGCAAAATAGAATCTGAGTAAGTGGGAGAGGCCAAGCTGAGCCTTCGCACCAAGGCCTTATACATACATACATACATACATACATATTATAGCATAGATAGTAACACATTTTAACCACAAAGAGCATTTTTGATATTTATTATTTGATTTTTACTGTATTTATTGAAGTAGGTTTCTTCATGTAGTGCTGCCAACAACATGCAAATCTTTAGGTAAAGAGGGGGTTCTGGTTTTGAAATAGAGCCAATAGTCCACTGTCAGGTGTGGGATCCTTAATAATCTTCTGAACCTGGACAACAAAAATAAAAGTTTATGTAGTTTAAGGGTACAGTCCTACATAGCGCTTGCACAGCGTATTTCATGGTTTGGAGGTGGGTCTGTGCGCCGGCGTGGCCCTGCCTCCAAACCTCGCTGCACACAGGGCTGCAGAGGGAAGCCCTGTGTGTATGCTCATCGGGGAATATGCAGCATATTTTTGGTGGCACAGCATGAAATATAAAAGGGTCACATGTGCCACATTTTGCTGCTGCGTATTTTTCTACTCAATGAAGACAATAGCCCTGATTTACTATTGTAAACCCGAAATGTTTTGTCGGGTTGTGCGCCAGATTTCACAAAGAAAACTACAATCCACTCTTAGCAAATGGGTACCAAAATACACAGCTGATTTTGCTTCCAAATTGATTTTAATGGGTGTGAAAATAGGCAGCAGTAAATATGCAGCAAAATACGGCACATATGACCTTACCCTAAAGAGCTTTGCTCCACCTTTTACTGGATGACTTAAAATGCTGATATTGGTCCCCAAAGTTACCAGTTGATTCACACATTATTTGCTGGGGGGCGAAACAGTAGTAATTTTCTGTATGTAACTCTGTGAGAATGACTTCCAGTCACTCTGTGAAAATGACTTCTGGTCTACATAGCAAGTGCTGTGTGCAATAGCTAGTCATTTTATAGGTTCGAGGAAATGAAGTAAGTCCATGTTCAAATGGCAGAATTCTGAACAAATTCTGTTCAGCAAAGTTTGCTAAACAAAATTTGCCAAATTGCAACGGAACTGCGGCAAAATTGCAGCAGAATTCTGTGTTTTTTAAAGACAGAATTCTGCCGAAATTAAATCCCCATTGAATTCAATGGGATTCCAGCCACAATGCTTCAAAATTTAAAGAGAGGTCTTTAAACTTTGCAGAAAGTGGAAATTCCACTGTGTGAACAGTGGACTACCATTAAACATAATGGGCTTTAAAATTTCAGCAGAATTTCTGCACACAAATTCTGCCATGTGAACATGGCCTGAGAGGGTGAGTTTTCCCTGGAGTGGTTCTCTAAAGAACCATTAGGCCGGTGTCACACACAGTGAGGGACATATTAAAAATCTAATGTAATTTTTGTTACACTGATATTAATCACAGTTTTTTTTCTCCTCACAAAGGTTTTTTGGGCTGCTTTGAAAATATGCGAGAGTTTATTTTCATGACACCTTTGTTTTAATTTTGTGCCAAAATTGCCAAATCTGGACCCAAAATCAGCAATTTTGGTGCAAAAATTGCTGATTTTGGCGCAAAATTTTAAATCGTGGAAAATTTTGGCGGAACAAGTGTCTAAACAAGTGATAACTGTGTGGATAAAACATGTAAAGAGGTTAAATGTGAGTGCAGGTGCAGTGACCATGAAAAGAAAAAAAAAATTTTTTGCCAATAATTAATATTCATATTTCAATAATTGTTTAAATAACACATTTTTGTCATTTTTACACTAGCAAAGAGCTGTTGTGAATTTTTTTTTATGTAAAATGGACTATCACCCTTTGAAAATATCGTGTAAAACATGAAATTAACATAACCACCCCCACTTTTCCAGAACTGGCATGACTAGTGGAAACCTTAGATTATTTTCATGTAAAACACTTTTAATATGTGATGGGAATTTTTTTTGCACCAAAATTTTGTCTTGCTAATTTTTGACTTGAAGAGTTTTGATTATGTCCCGTGTTTTTTGTTTTTGTTCTTTTAAATTACTGCAGTATTTCATATTACAGGGGATTGCCAGAGCAGTTTAAAAAGTGCACTGAGGCTCTGTGACAGGCTCCTGTATCACACATCAGGATGACTGACAAGCCAGGAGCCTGCACAGAGCCCTGCTTGTCCCACCCACATTGCCTGTTTTTGTTTGTCTGCACATATACCATCCTCATATTTTGTCCTCCTATCCTGTCCTCATATCCCGACCCCATATCCTGTCCTCATATGTCATCCTCATATGCCGTTCTCATATCTCATCATCAGGTGAGTTGTGATGAAGATATTGTAAGTCGAAAATAGAAGGGGAAGTGGCTTTGCGGGAGTGGGCGTGATGCACAAAAAGGTAGAAAATAAAAGGGGTGTGGCTTTGCAAGATGTGGCGTGGTATGTGGGGAGAGTGTGGCTTGCAAGTCGGACTGATGCATTCACAAGGAGATGCAGAGTGGAGCTTGTGGAGTAAGGTACCGAAAGTCCCATATACTTGCATGGGACTTGAAACAAAAACGTCATCCTTCATGGAAGGGGTAGGTTAGGGTTAATTTAACTGTCCTATATTTTTATTTGACATATAAGTAAAATGTGTACCATTTGTACCAAGTATTATCAAAATATATCCAGCTGGACGGAAGTTATGCTGGAACATACATTTCCTATAGACTTGCATGGGACTTTAAACAAAAACCCTGACCCTCCCAAATGGGGGTAGCTTAGGGTTAATTTACCTATTCTATGTTTGTAGTTGACATGTAAGTAACATGTGTACCAAGTTTCATGGAAATATCTTTAGCTGTTTGGAAGTGATGCTGGAACATACATACATACATACATACAGTACATACTCCACATTGGGGGACATTTATCATTGGCTTTATGCCACTTCAAATTTCTAAATGCCCCTGCAAATTTTGCGCAATTGCATTTTTTGCATAATTTTCGGTAGAACATCTTTCAAAGCTGTTGTTACGCCGAGCGCTCCGGGTCCCTGCTCCTCCCCGGAGCGCTCGTGGTGTTCCTCTCTCTGCAGCGCCCCGGTCAGACCCGCTGACCGGGAGCGCTGCACTGACATTGCCGGCGGGGATGCGATTCGCATAGCGGGACGCGCCCGCTCGCGAATCGCATCCCAAGTCACTTACCTGTCCCAGCCCCCGGCTGTCATGTCCTGGCGCGCGCAGCTCCGCTCCTTAGGGCGCGCGCGCAAGCTCTCTAAGATTTAAAGGGCCAGTGCACCAATGATTGGTGTCTGGCCCAATTAGCTTCCACCTGCTCCCTGGCTATATTACCTCACTTCCCCTGCACTTCCTTGCCGGATCTTGTTGCCTTGTGCCAGTGAAAGCGTTTAGTGTTGTCCAAAGCCTGTGTTTCCAGATCTTCTGCTATCCACATTGACTACGAACCTTGCCGCCTGCCCCGACCTTCTGCTACGTCTTACCTTGCCTCTGCCTAGTCCTTCTGTCCCACGCCTTCTCAGCAGTCAGCGAGGTTGAGCCGTTGCCGGTGGATACGATCTGGTTGCTACCGCCGCATCTTAGAACCGGTCCACCGACACGGTCCACGCCAATCCCTCGCTGACACAGAGGATCCACATCCAGCTAGCCGAATTGTGACAGTAGATCTGGCTATGGATCCCGCTGAGTTGCCGCTGCCAAGTCTCGCTGACTTTCCCACGGTGGTCGCTCAGCAATCGCAACAAATTGCCCAACAAGGACAGCAGCTGTCGCAGTTGACCGCCACGTTACAGCAACTTCTGCCACTGCTACAGCAGCAACCATCTCCTCCGCCAGCTCCTGCACCTCCTCCGCAGCGACTGGCCGCTCCTAGCCTCCGCTTGTCCCTGCCGGACAAATTTGATGGGGACTCTAGACTCTGCCGTGGATTTTTGTCTCAATGTCCCCTGCATATGGAGATGTTGTCGGACCAATTTCCTACAGAACGGTCTAAGGTGGCGTTCGTAGTGAGTCTTCTATCTGGAAAGGCTTTGTCTTGGGCCACACCACTCTGGGACCGCAATGATCCTGCCACAGCTACAGTCCAGTCCTTCTTCGCTGAAGTCCGTAGTGTCTTCGAGGAACCAGCCCGAGCTTCTTCTGCCGAGACTGCCCTGCTGAACCTGGTCCAGGGTAATTCTTCAGTAGGCGAGTACGCCATCCAATTTCGTACTCTCGCTTCAGAATTATCTTGGAATAACGAGGCTCTCTGCGCGACCTTTAAAAAGGCCTATCCAGTAACATCAAGGATGTGCTGGCCGCACGAGAGATTCCTGCGAACCTGCAAGAACTTATCCATTTGGCCACCCGCATTGACATGCGTTTTTCTGAGAGACACCAGGAGCTCCGCCAGGAAAAAGACCTTGATCTCTGGGCACCTCTCCCACAGTATCCTTTGCAATCTACGCCTGTGCCTCCCGCCGAGGAGGCTATGCAAGTGGATTGGTCTCGCCTGACCCATGAAGAGAGGACTCGCCGTAGGGAAAAAAATCTATGTCTGTACTGCGCTAGTACTGAACATTTCTTGGTGGATTGCCCTATTCGTCCTCCACGTCTAGGAAATGCAAGCACGCACCCAGCTCACGTGGGTGTGGCGTCCCTTGGTACGAAGTCTGCTTCTCCACGTCTCACTGTGCCCGTGCGGATTTCTCTTTCTGCCAACTCCTCCCTCTCAGCCGTGGCCTGCTTGGACTCTGGTGCTTCTGGAAATTTTATTCTGGACTCTTTAGTGAATAAATTCTGCATCCCGGTGACCCGTCTCGTCAAGCCGCTCTACATTTCTTCGGTCAACAGAGTGAAGTTGGACTGTACTGTGCGTTACCGCACAGAACCCCTCTTAATGTGCATTGGACCCCATCACGAAAGGATCGAATTGTTCGTCCTTCCCAACTGTACCTCTGAAGTCCTCCTCGGTCTGCCATGGCTCCAGCATGATTCTCCCACCCTTGACTGGACCACCGGGAGATCAAGAATTGGGGTTCTGCTTGCCGTAAGAAATGCCTCACCTCTGCTCCCAGTCCCGTCTGTCGGGCCTCAGTGTCTCCTCCTGTGCCTGGTCTCCCCAAGGCCTATCAGGACTGTGCCGTGCCTCCTCATAGCCCCCGTCCTGGTGACACCCTGCCCCGTGCCAAGCTTCACCCTCTGCCCTCCCTCCCCATTCCCACTCCTGCTGTACTGCCTGCCTTTGAGGAAACCCTACAATCGCTCCCAGTGTCGTTCCATGTGAAGCAATTGCCGGACAAAAAAAGGGGGAGACCTAAGGGGCGGGTACTGTTACGCCGAGCGCTCCGGGTCCCTGCTCCTCCCCGGAGCGCTCGCGGCATTCCTCTCTCTGCAGCGCCCCGGTCAGACCCGCTGACCGGGAGCGCTGCACTGACATTGCCGGCGGGGATGCGATTCGCATAGCGGGACGCGCCCGCTCACGAATCGCATCCCAAGTCACTTACCTGTCCCGGCCCCCAGCTGTCACGTCCTAGCGCGCGCGGCTCCGCTCCTTAGGGCGCGCACGCCAGCTCTCTAAGATTTAAAGGGCCAGTGCACCAATGATTGGTGTCTGGCCCAATTAGCCTAATTAGCTTCCACCTGCTCCCTGGCTATATTACCTCACTTCCCCTGCACTTCCTTGCCGGATCTTGTTGCCTTGTGCCAGTGAAAGCGTTTAGTGTTGTCCAAAGCCTGTGTTTCCAGATCTTCTGCTATCCACATTGACTACGAACCTTGCCGCCTGCCCTGACCTTCTGCTACGTCTGACCTTGCCTCTGCCTAGTCCTTCTGTCCCACGCCTTCTCAGCAGTCAGCGAGGTTGAGCCGTTGCCGGTGGATACGACCTGGTTGCTACCGCCGCAGCAAGACCATCCCGCTTTGCGGCGGGCTCTGGTGAATACCAGTAGCATCTTAGAACCGGTCCACCGACACGGTCCACACCAATCCCTCGCTGACACAGAGGATCCACATCCAGCTAGCCGAATCATGACAGCTGTCTACTGTTTGGTGCACCTTACCCCATTTTTGCAGAGGAGCTGTATTTATTATTCCGCAAATGAAATTTAGAAGTTTTTTTTTTTTTGCGCAAAGCCTACTTTTTTTGCGAAAATCTACACCACCTAATAGGACACGTATAAAAGTGGCAGATGCCAGAGCACAATGCTTAAACCAATCTATGCAGCTCACTGGTTTCTATAATTGCGCAAAATTTATGAAGACCTGTGCACCGTTTTGGTAAGTATTGAGCAACTGTGCATACAATACATCAAGCAAACAGGGGTAAAAAATATACTTCCTTACACCAACATTGATAAATGTCTCCCATTGGCCCATTGGAGAGATTTTCCCATAGCAACCAATCACAGCTCAGGTTTCCCTTTACAACAGCTCATTAGCTGAGCTAAATGGTTACTGTTGGAAAATCTCTTAATTTTTTTCTCTCACACAGTTTGATAAATCTGGGCCATTCAGTTTCATATATCGTGTTAAGGACGATGGGCGTACAGGTACGCCCTTGTGTCCTGGTGCTTAAGGACCAAAGGGTTACAGGTACGCCCTGGATCTTTAAAAAGGTACACCCGTGGAAAAAAAAAATGTTTACATCAACTGGTGCCAGAAAGTTAAAGGGGTAGTCCAGTGCTGAAAAACGTATCCCCTATCCTAAGGATAGGGGATACATTTCAGATCGAGGGGGTCCGACCACTGGGGCCCCCCGCAATCTCCTGTACGGGGACCCGGCTCACTGGCCAGATAGCGGGTGTTCACCACCGCACGAAGCGGCGGCTGACACCCCCCATCAATACATCGCTATGGGGCCCCTCCGCAATCTCCTGTACGGGGCCCTGGCAGCCCGCGGGAAGGGGGCGTGTTGACTACTGCACGAAGCAGCGGCTAACACGGCCCTCAATACAACTCTATGGCAGAGAAGGAGCGCTGCCTTCGGCAATCTCCGTCTCTGACATAGCGATGTATTGAGGGGGCGTGTCAGCCGCCGCTTCATGCGGTGGTGAACACCCGCTATCCACGCCAGTGAGCCGGGGCCCGTACAGGAGATCGCGGGGGGCCCCAGTGGTCGGGGATAAGTTTTTCAGCACTGGACTTCCCCTTTAACTTTCTGGCACCAGTTGATTTAAACATTTTTTTTTCTACTGGAGTACCCCTTTAAGGATCCAGGGCTGACACGCCCCCTCAATACATCGCTATGGCAGAGCCGGAGATTGCCGAAGGCAGCTCTCTTTCTCTGCCATAGAGTTGTTTTGAGGGGGGCGTGTCAGCTGCTGCTTAGGATAGGGGATACGTTTTTCAGCACTGGATATCTCCTTTAAACAGATATGTAAATTACTTCTATTAAAAAATCTTAATCCTTCCAGTACTTATCAGCTGCTGTATACTACAGAGGAAGTTCTTTTCTTTTTAAATTTCTTTTCTGTCTGACCACAGTGCTCTTTGCTGACACCTCTGCCCCTGTCAGGAACTGTCCAGAGCAGGAGAGGTTTGCTATGGGGATTTCCTCCTGCTCTGGAAAGTTCCTGAAATTGAAAGAGGTGTCAGCAAAGAGCACTGTGGTCAGACAGAAAAGAAATTCAAAAAGAAAATAAC
The DNA here is from genome assembly GCF_029499605.1 of Hyla sarda. Lineage (NCBI taxonomy): Eukaryota > Metazoa > Chordata > Amphibia > Anura > Hylidae > Hyla > Hyla sarda. The sequence goes on along the minus strand of NC_079198.1, from coordinate 52,034,394 downwards.
TTCCTTTGAAACATACAGCAGCTGATAAGTACTGGAAGGGTTAAGATTTTTTAATAGAAGTAATTTACAAATCCGTTTAACTTTCTGGCACCAATTCATTTAAAAAAAATAGTTTTCCACTGGAGTACCCCTTTAAGCTGCTTTGAAGTGAGTGCAGGAACTGAGCTCGCTTCAGAGCAGTGAGTGTCGGCTACTATTAGCAGCCTCACACTCACTGCTCATGCTGGCATTTAACCCTTTAGACGCCGTGATCGATGCCTGCGTCTAAAGTTAAAGTGAAAGATGCCAGCAGCTCAGTGGCGCTCACAGAATGCTCGTGACATGATCGCGGGGGTTCCGTGAGCCAAAATGGCGGAGGAGGGCCCCTTTACCTGCCTCCTGCCACCCGAATGTCTATTCAATGATGTAGCCTGGCTTATCCAGGCTATATCAGTGGATTGCTGATCACACTGTATAATGCTATGCCATAGAATAAAGAAATAAAAAAATCCCATCAAAACAAATAAGGTACCGATAAAAACTACAGATCAGGGGGCAAAAAATGAGCCCTCATACATCCCTTTATGTGAAAAAATGTAAAAGTTCTAGGGGTCAGAAAATGACAATTTTAAGCATATGAATTTTGTTAAAAAAAAGTCTGCATTTATTTTAAGTAGTACAATAATAGGAAAACTTTAAAAAGCTCAGCATTGAACAGATCGGAAAATTGCATGGTATATCCCCCTATGGGGACTAAAAAAAAAATAAATAAGGTGTAAAAAAAAAAAAGTTAATAAAAGTGAATTAACCCCTATCTAATTGAATTTGTACACCGTATTTATGTATTAATTCTTTTTGTCCCCATAGGGGGATATACCATGCAATTTTTCGATTATTTGTGGGGTGAAATTAAAAAAACAAAAACGCCAGTTTGTAAATTTTGGGGGCTTCAGTTTCTATGCAGTGCACTTTTCTGTAAAAATGACACCTCATCATTATTCTGTAGGTCCATATGGTTACAAGGATACACAATTTATGTTTTATTTTATTTTACTACTTTAAAAAAATTATGACTACATGCATCAAGATTAGTATGCTTAAAATTGTCCTCTTTTTCCCTGCATATAGGGCAATATGATGTCTCCTTTTTTGCTCCGTGATATGCAGTTTTTATCGGTACCATTTATATTTTGATGTGACATTTGATCGCTTTTTATACATTTTGTTATGGTATATGAAGTGATAAAAATGCGCAATTTTAGACTTTGGTATTTGGTATGCCATCAACGGTGCGGTTAAATTAACCTTATATTTTAATAGTTTGGACATTTACACACGTGGCGATACCACATATGATTATTTTAATTTTTTATTACATTTTATTTTTTTTAAATGGGAAAAGGGGGGGGGGGAGCATACAGCAGTACAGCTAATACAGCTGATAAGTACTGGAAGGATACATTTTTTTAATAGAAGTCATTTTACAAATCTGTTTAATGTTCTGGCACCAGTTGATTTAAAAAAAAAACAAATTTCACCAAAGAACGGTTATAGGGGTTTTCCCATCTTGCAAAGTTTGCAAAGATATTAAAAAGTTTAAAAAGTTATAAGGCTTGTAAAGTTATCCCTTATCAACAGGATCGTGGTAGGTCCAACTGCTGGGGTGTCCTGCGATCTCTAAGTCTCCTGGCAGAAGACTTTGTTCTTTTGAGTTGCCCAACAAAACATTTATTGAAGCCATCTCATGTGTTCATAAGCACATTCATAGTAGACCCTAGTTATAGGTTGTCCTACTTCACAGAGTATATTGATATTATTTGGGGCTTAGAAACATTCAGGGTCGCCATCAAGAGGGTACAACCCATACACCTGTATGGGGCCTGGAGCTTTAGGGAGCCCGGCCGGCCCTGGACTTTTTTTTTCCGGCTTGTCAGTGAGGCACGCACGTCTACTCCAGTCACCTGACCTGTCCCTGCGTGATCTCCAGTCCAGACGATCCTTCCCGTGCACAGGAGCAGCCTCCGATCCCCGGCAGCCAGCAGGGTAGGTGAACTTGTGGGGCAGGGGGGTTTGCAATGGTTATGAGAGGTGCGGGGGGAGAGGTGCTTAGGGTGTTATGGGGGTGATGAGAGGTGCCGGGGGGGGGGGTGATGAGAGGTGCAGGGGGGGGGTGATGAGAGGTGCAGGGGGGGGGTGATGAGAGGTGCAGGGGGGGTGATGAGAGGTGCAGGGGGGATGAGAGGTGCAGGGGGGATGAGAGGTGCAGGGGGGATGAGAGGTGCAGGGGGGGATGAGAGGTGCAGGGGGGGATGAAAGGTGCAGGGGGGTGATAAGAGGTGAAGGGGGGTGATGAGAGGTGAAGGGGGGTGATGAGAGGTGCAGGGGGGTGATGAGAGGTGCAGGGGGGTGATGAGAGGTGCAGGGGGGTGATGAGAAGTGCAGGGGTGATGAGAGGTGCAGGGGGTTGATGAGAGGTGCAGGGGGGTGATGAGAGGTGAAGGGGGGTGATGAGAGGTGAAGGGGGGGTGATGAGAGGTGCAGGTAGGGTGATGAGAGGTGAAGGGGGGGTGATGAGAGGTGCAGGGGGTGATGAGAGGTGCAGGGGGGTGATGAGAGGAGCAGCGGGGGTGATGAGAGGAGCAGCGGGGGTGATGAGAGGTGCAGGAGGGGTGATGTGAGGTGCAGGAGGGGTGATGAGAGGTGCAGGGGGGTGATGAGAGGTGCAGGGGGGTGTTATGGGGGTGATGAGAGGTGCAGGGGGGGTGAGGAGAGGTGTAGGGGGGTGATGAGAGGTGCAGTGCAGGGGAAGGGTGATGAGAGGTGCAGTGCAGGGGGGGTGATGAGATGTGCAGGGGGGTGATGAGAGGTGCAGGGGGGTGATGAGAGGTGCAGGGGGGGTGATGAGAGGTGCAGGGAGGTGATGAGAGGTGCAGGGGGGGTGATGAGAGGTTCAGGGGGGTGATGAGAGGTGCAGGGGGGTGATGAGAGGTGCAGGGGGGTGATGAGAGGTGCAGGGGGGTGATGAGAGGTGCAGGGGGGTGATGAGAGGTGCAGGGGGGGTGATGAGAGGTGCAGGGGGGGTGATGAGAGGTGCAGGGGGGGTGATGAGAGGTGCAGCGGGGGTGATGAGAGGTGCAGGGGGGTGATGAGAGGTGCAGGGGGGGTGATGAGAGGTGCAGGGGGGTGATGAGAGGTGCAGAGGGGGTGATGAGAGGTGCAGAGGGGGTGATGAGAGGTGCAGAGAGGGTGATGAGAGGTGCAGGGAGGGTGATGAAAGGTGCAGTGCAGGGGGGGGTGATGAGAGGTGCAGGGGGGTGATGAGATGTGCAGGGGGGTGATGAGAGGTGCAGGGGGTGATGAGAGGTGCAGGGAGGGTGATGAGAGGTGCAGGGGGGTGATGAGAGGTGCAGGGGGGGTGATGAGAGGTGCAGGGGAGGTGATGAGAGGTGCAAGGGGGGTGATGAGAGGTGCAGGGGGGTGATGAGATGTGCAGGGGGTGATGAGAGGTGCAGCGGGTGATGAGAGGTGCAGGGGGGGTAATGAGATGTGCAGGAGTGATGAGAGGTGCTGGGGGGGTGATGAGAGGTGCATGGGGGTGCAGGGGGATTGATGAGAGGTGCAGGGGGGGTGATGAGAGGTGCAGGGGGTGTTATGGGGGTGATGAGAGGTTCAGGGGGTGTTATGGGGGTGATGAGAGGTCAAGGGGGTGTTATGGGGGTGAGGAGAGGTACAGGGGGTGTTATGGGGGTGAGGAGAGGTACAGGGGGTGTTATAGGGGTGAGGAAAGGTACAGGGGGTGTTATGGGGTTGTTGAGAGGTGCAGGGGGGTGTTATGGGGGTGATGAGAGGTGCAGGGGGTTATGGGGGTGATGAGAGGTGCAGGGGGGGTTATGGGGGTGATGAGAAGTGTAGGGGGGAGAGGTGCGGGGGGTTATAGTAATGATGAGGAGAGGTTTGGCGGGGGTGATGAGGAGTGATGAGGATACAGAGGATAAGAGGCGGTGTATATGTATATGATGTATATGCATGTATGGCAGTTTTATATTTAGTGGGTACAGTGTATCGCAGTATTATATTTGGTGAATACAGTGTGGGGCAGGATTTTATTTAGTGGGTACAGTGTGTGGCAGTATTATATTTAGTGGGTACAGTGTATGGCAGTATTATATTCGGTGAATACAGTGTGGGGCAGGATTATATTTAGTGGGTACAGTGTGTGGCGGTATTATATTTAGTGGGTACAGTGAATAGCAGTATTATATTCAGGGTACAGTGTGTGGCAGTATTATATTCAGTGGATACAGTGTGTGGCAGTATTATATTCTGTGGATACAGTGTGTGGCAGTATTATATTCAGGGTACAGTGTATAGCAGTATTATATTCAGGGTACAGTGTATGGCAGTATTATATTCAGGGTACAGTGTATGGCAGTATTATATTCAGAGGGTACAGTGTGTGGCAGAATTATATTCAGTGGATACAGTGTGTGGCAGTATTATATTCAGTGGATACAGTGTGGCAGTATTATATTTAGGGTACAGTGTATAGCAGTATTATATTCAGGGTACAGTGTATGGCAGTATTATATTCAGAGGGTACAGTGTGTGGCAGAATTATATTTAGTGGGTACAATGTGTGGCAGTATTATATTTAGTGGGTACAGTGTATAGCAGTATTATATTCAGGTTACAGTGTGTGGCAGGATTATATTTAGTGGGTACAGTGTAAAGCAGTATTATATTCAGGGTACAGTGTGGGGCAGTATTATATTCAGTGGATACAGTGTGTGGCAGGATTATATTTAATGGGTACAGTGTATAGCAGTATTCAGGGTACATTGTGTGGCAGGATTATATTTAGTGGGTACAGTGTATAGCAGTATTATATTCAGGGTACAGTGTGGGGCAGTATTTTATTCAGGGTACACTTTCTGGCAAGGGTTTAATGATTACTGTCTTCATGCAGAGGATGAGGATCTGCTGACAAAGTGAGGAGCCAATGATGTCTGGATGTCAGAGTCTGAGAAGATATCACTCAAGTCAGAAGACGTCACTCAGGTCACTGATATCATTGTGTGTTCTCTTGACTGTCCCATCAGAGCTGTAGTCACTTGTAAGTTCTGCAGTGAGGATGGGTAAAACTGTGTCCAATCTGTGTCTCTCCAGCTGTTACAAAACTACAACTCCCATAATGCCTGAGGCTCTCCAGACATGATGGGAGTTTTAGCTTCCCAACAGCTGGAGAACCACTTCAACTGAGGTGATCGGTGGGGGTCTCAGCAGTCGGACCCCCACCAAAAAATGGTCTGCTTATTCTTAAATGCCTGTGCGGTGCTGTATAACACTGTGCTATTAAAGGAGTTTTCTGGTAAAAAATTACTTATCCCCTATCCAAGGATAGGGGATAAGTTATAGATCGCAGGGGGGTCCATGCACTGCGCTTGGACCCCCTGCGATCTCCGGGGGCCCGGCAGTTTGCTGGAAGCTGACGTTTGTACCCCGCAGGAAGCTGCGGCTGGCACACCCCCCCCCCCCCATGTATCTCTAAGGGGTACATGGAGGGGCGTGTCGGCCGGTGCTCCGTGCGGGTACAGCACGCCCCCCTTCCAGCCGAGATAGCAAGGGGCCCAATGTTCTGACCCCGCGCGATCTATAACTTATCTCCTATCCTTGGATAGAGGATAAGTTATTTTTTAGCAGGCAGGTCCTTTAATAGCACAGTGTTATACAGCACCGCACTCTGCTCTAATCTAATTTGAAATATATATGTCTAGAAAATAAAATAAGAATGTAGGGCAGGCCCTGGGAGGGGGCAGGCCTTGAGCTGTGTATGGGGCCCCGAAATTTCTGATGGCAGCCCTGGAAACATTCATCGCCTTGGTTGAACATGTATCTTTTTTTTAACCTTACTTACTATGTAACTAGTTGTCCAGCAGGAACTAATACACAGGTGACAGGAAAACATGGTAAAATGTGAAGTAATCTCTGCACATACAGCACATAAAAGGCTAAATATGAAGTGTGTATAACGTGTCTTGTTTGTGTGTGGTAATACCCCAAGTTAAAAAAGACACTGGAAATTTACCTCTTTGAATTTAGGATGTGCAGCATCCTGTAGTAATTGTAGGATCACTCCTTCACCGGTGGTAAGAAATGCTCCACTCTGCTTCATTCTGGAGAGAGCTACAAGGCGGTCTACCTGACTAATGAAAGAATAATTGCATTATATTAAAATATATTACCTCACAAAATTTATGTCGTTTACTTAAAGAATTTCCATCTTTTTCTAACCATTTTGACTTATTTCATGGTGCGAACAGTTTGCTGATGGACAAATACAGCTAGGATTAAGAGTTTTTTTAACTCTGCAACTATGTAAAGCAAAAAAAAAAATATAAAGTGTGGTGTCATGTGAATCAAAACATGCATGTGCTTTTGTGTCAAAAAAGACCGACATATTTAAGGCTTGATTTCTTTCTTGGCTACCCAAAATATTATCATTAGGTAAAGTTATAAATTAATAACTGACAGAATAGCACAACTTTAAAATATGTTATGTCAAGACATGTGGGGGGGTCACAGTTATAAGCCAAAGTCATTTAAAGGGGTACTCCGGTGAAATTTTTTATTTTTTTTAATCAACTGGTGCCAGAAAGTTAAACAGATTTGTAAATTATTTCTATAAAAAAATCATTACCCTTCCAGTACTTATTAGCAGCTGTATTCTACAGAGGAAATTATTTTCTTTTTGGAACACAGAGCTCTCTGCTGACATTACAAGCAAAGTGCTCTCTGCTGACATCTCTGTCCATTTTAAGAACTGTCCAGAGTAGGAGAAAATCCCCATGCTCTGGACAGTTCCTAAAATGGACAGAGAGGTCAGTAGAGAGCACTGTGCTCGTGATGTCAGCAGAGAGCTCTGTGTTCCAAAAAGAAAATAATTTTCTCTGTAGTATTTATTTTTACAGCTGGTTTGTAACGCATGAATCTCCTTATCCACTGCTCTTAACCTCCCCCCACAGGACTCCTCCCCACTCACCATTATGTCCTGACCCCTCTCTAACCTATCCATCCCACTGTCTGCTTTCTTTGCTTTATTATCCTCCCCCCACTCACCTAGTTTAAATACTCAGCCACCCCTTCCAGGATTCTCTCCCCCAGCACAGCGGACCCCCTTCCATTCAGGTGCAAATTATCCGTAGAATAGAGTTTGTACCCCAATGAAAAGTCAGCCCAGTGCTCTAAAAACCCAAACCCTTCCCCCTCACACCATGACTTAAGCCATGCATTTAACTCCCTAAGCTCCCGCTGTCTTTCCTGCGATGCGCATGGCACAGGAAGTATTCCAGAGGACACAAACTTAGAGGTCCTTCCCTTCAGCTTGGCACCTAGTTCCTTGTAATTATTCTTCAAGGACCTCCACCTACCATGTATTCTGTCGTTGGTTCCCACATGGACCACGACAGCTGGGTCATCCCCAGCCCCCCCTAGTAATTTGTCCACCCTTTCCACCACATGCCGAACCCTGGCACCAGGGAGACAGCAAACCATTCGGTTGAGGTGGTCTTGGCGACAAATTATTCTATCCGTCTTCCTGATTATAGAATCCCCTACCACAACTAACTGTCTTGGCCTACCTGCGTTACCATCCCCCACACTACTAGTTGAGCTGTTCTCCCGGCTGTTAGGGAGACCAGTATCCACTAGGGTTGCCATCTCTGATACTGAGGCCCTCGTATCATCTCCCAACTTGGCAATTTTACTTGGGAGATCAGAAGCAGAAGTGACCTTCCTTTTCCTTGCCCCCTTTCCAGTCCCTCTAACTACATTAACCCAGCTCCCCACTTGGGCCTCCTGGCTAGTTTCTCCAACCTCCATTTCTACCCCACTAACTGCTTGCTCTGTAAGATTGTCAATTGCCCTCAATGTTGCATTTTGCTCCTCTAGATCTCTAATACGAGCTTCCAGGTGGGCAACATGCTCACATTTGTCACAGCGGTATTCCCCCTGAAGCTGCTGCTCCAGAGATGTATACATGTGGCACAATGTGCACTGAAGAAAACCTCCAATCCTGCTGTCCATATCCTTGGTGACAAACAGCTGTTATTAACTATTAAGAAAAAACGACTTTTATCAAGGGAGTGTAATACTTACAGTTACAGTGGGTCCTGCTTACAACTCCTGCTTTTTAAACTTCTGTTTATAAAACTTCTCAGATGTAACACTTAATAATACAACACTTTAGAATACAGACCCAGCTTCAGTTAGACTCAGTCAGAGCCAACATTGGCCAGGTCAGTGCTGGTAACACATCATGTAATGTACTGAACTGGCTTAATGTAGAGATGGTACAAGGTAAGTTAAGTAAAGTAAATGTAAGCAAATCTCCAGGGCCGGATGGACTACACCCAAGAGTTCTTAGAGAGGCAAGTTCAGTAATATCTGTACCCTTGTTCATGATATTTAGAGATTCTCTGGTGTCTGGTATTGTGCCAAGGGACTGGCGCAAGGCGAATGTGGTACCAATCTTCAAGAAGGGCTCTAGGTCTTCGCCAGGCAATTATAGACCGGTAAGTCTAACATGCATTGTGGGTAAATTGTTTGAAGGACTTATAAGGGATTACATACAGGAATACATAGGGGATAATTTTATTATAAGTTATAGCCAGCATGGGTTTACTAAGGATAGAAGTTGTCAAACCAATCTAATTTGCTTTTATGAAGAGGTGAGTAGAAGCCTTGACAGAGGAATGGCTGTGGATATAGTGTTTCTGGATTTTGCCAAAGCGTTTGATACTGTCCCTCACAGACGTCTGACAGGTAAGTTAAGGTCCTTGGGCTTGGAAACTTTAGTTTGTAACTGGATTGAACACTGGCTCATGGATCGTACCCAGAGAGTGGTGGTCAATGATTCGTACTCTGATTGGTCCCCGGTAATTAGTGGTGTACCCCAAGGTTCAGTACTGGGACCGCTGTTGTTTAATTTATTTATCAATGATATAGAAGATGGCATTAACAGCTCTGTTTCTATCTTTGCAGATGACACCAAGCTTTGTAGCACGGTACAGTCTATAGAGGATGTGCATAAGTTACAAGATGACTTGGATAGACTAAGTGTCTGGGCATCCACTTGGCAAATGAGGTTCAATGTGGATAAATGTAAAGTTATGCATCTGGGTACTAATAACCTGCATGCGTCGTATGTCTTAGGGGGGATTAAACTGGCAGAGTCACTGGTAGAGAAGGATCTGGGTGTACTTGTAGATCACAGACTACAGAATAGCATGCAATGTCAGGCTGCTGCTTCCAAAGCCGGCAGGATATTGTCATGTATAAAAAGAGGCATGGACTCAAGGGACAGGGACATAATACTCCCCCTTTATAAAGCATTGGTAAGGCCTCACCTGGAATATGCTGTTCAGTTTTGGTCGCCTGTTCATAAAAGGGACACTGCGGAGTTGGAAAGGGTGCAGAGACGCGCGACTAAACTAATATGGGGCATGGAACATCTTAGCTATGAGGAGCGATTAAAGGAGTTACAATTGTTTAGTCTTTAGAAGAGACGTTTAAGGGGGGATATGATAAACGTATATAAGTATATTAATGGCCCATACAAAAAATATGGAGAAAAACTGTTCCAGGTTAAACCCCCCCAAAGGACGAGGGGGCACTCCCTCCGTCTGGAGAAGAAAAGGTTTAGTCTAAAGGGGCGACACACCTTCTTTACCGTGAGGACTGTGAATTTATGGAACGGTCTACCTCAGGAACTGGTCACAGCAGGAACAATTAACAGCTTCAAAACAGGGTTAGATACATTCCTGGAACTAAACACCATTAATGCTTATGCAGAATTATAAAACTACATCGCTTTCCCTTATCCCCTTACACCCTTCCCTTCAATTCCCTGGTTGGACTTGATGGGCGTATGTCTTTTTTCAACCATACTAACTATGTATTCAGCAGCTAATAAGTACTGGAAGGATTAAGATTTTTTAATAGAAGTAATTTACAAATCTGTTTAACTTTCTGGCACCAGTTGATAAAAAAAAAAAGTTTTCCACCAGAGCAACCCTTTAAGGGTTCTTTTTTCCACAAATGGAAGGGTAACAGAGGTGATGACTTAGTCCAGAGATCAAGTATGTTCATGTAATAAGTCATAAATGAAGTTGTTAGGTTAAGTCAATGGTTGGAATGTTATCAGTTTAAGTTCACAGATTTTCCTCTCTGTGTCTTTCTTAAAGGGAAACTGACAGCCAATTAACCCACACTAAACCTAATACACAGGGTTATAGTGCAGGCAAACAGGATTACAAAGAGGTTTAACTTACCCAGATCCACATTTAATACACTCAGGACATATCTGTTGTATTAGCTTGGTATGCTGAGTCCCACCTTCATTATGCCATGCTAGTCATTTCCAGATTTCTCTGGAACCTGACTGGGGGTCCAGGTAAGTAATACCTCATTGTAATCCTGTTCGCCTGCACTGTGTATACCATGTACCATGTATATTGGGTTTAGTGCAGTTAAACCCACTGTCGGTTTACCATGATCATTAACTTTCAGTGTTAAAATGTTAAATCTGTCATACTATGCCCTGAGCCATAGAAATGTTTGCCCACAAGGGTGTCCAGATTCCTTCTTATTTCTTGTTTGTATAGATTGATCGTGAATTGTAGTTTCTGCTTTATTTCTAAAGTGTAGAATTTTTTTAGGCATTCTTGTTCATCATATGATGTATACCACATTGGAGGATATATAGTACATGAGAATGTGTCAGAAATTTTATTGGGAATGTGGACTTTGCATGTTGGTAAGATATTGGTACAAGCTGTACATGCCCTAGTGTGGTAAAGTGCCAGTCCTTTTTATGGACCAGGAGGATACAATATGACTTGGCCCAGCGACTGTTCACTACAGTATATGCCTCCTACTCCGCACGCAGTTTCCATGTAGCCCTAGCATAAGGTGCCACGTAAACTCTATAGTGGAGCAGGGACTTCTGTCATTTTGACAACAGCCCTGGCTTTTATACAGTAAGCTGTGCTGTGATATACATTGTTGCTTATTGTATGGCCAGCTCCACATGGGATAAGGACTATAATATTATGTTAAATATTATAATTATTAAGGGAGGTACGAGGTGATGATTTGCCACTTAACTCCTTACACTTTCTAGGCCAAAAGCTCTGCATCTGCCCCAGTGAGTGAAGTGTTAAATTGGAATCCAAATCAGCAATCAAATCTGAATAGAACTTAACATCTGATTCAAGCAAAACTTCCCCAAATGAATTTTGGGAATTTTGTTTATCTTTGGGAATTTAGCTCTCTCTCTCTCTGTTGAGTCAATAATAATAGGTAGTGCTTCTAAAATTTTAAAGTCTTTTGTGACAGAAAATATTCACATGAAATCACATAAAACCTTAAAAGGAGTTCTCCAGTACAGTTAAATGTATCCCCTATCCTAAGGATAGGGGATAAGTTTCAGATTGCGGGGGGTCCGACCGCCGGGACCCCCGTGATCTCCCGTACAGGGCCCCAGCATTTTGGGGGATGGGGGCATGCGACCCCTGCACGAAGCGGCGGCTGACATGCCCCTCGATCCAACTCTATGGGAGAGCCGAAGCACTGCCTTCGGCAATCTCCGGCTCTGCCATGGTGCTGTATTGAGGGGGCTTCATGCGGTGGTCGACACACTATCTGGCCGGAGAGCCAGGGCCCCATACGGGAGATCGCAGGGGTCCCAGTGGTTAGACCCCACGCGATCTAAAATGTATCCCCTATCCTTAGGATAGGGGATAGTTTTTCCTTTACTGGACTACTCTTTTAAGACATTTTTTGATTTTCCCTGCTCAGAGGATGAGAAAGCAGCTGTGAAATTTAACAAATTATCATTATCCCTTTGTAGACTAAACTAATTTCTGAAAAAATAAGGGACTTTGTAATGAAGACGTCTGTGGAGGAGAGCCTTGATAAGGAGAGGATAGGCATTACGTCTCAGAAATTGAACCGGAACAGTGGGATAGAGAAGGATGACATAAAGACGATGAGTACAAGACAGATAATGCACTGCCTGTAGACGAGGCCTGGCTGCTAAACAGCTGGGGGGGGAGGGATCAGTTGTAGGGGCAAGGTGTTCCTTACATTTTGGGGCATCTCGACTGTCCCACGTGGCCTTGTTATGTCGCTTCATGTGCCTACGTAGAGACGTAGTTCCTACACTGGCCACGGCTTACTTTCTGTTTGCAGAGACGTCACAGTGCCAAGTTTTATGCATCAAGAAAATAATTTCCACACAGCAGAATACCGAACAGGTACACCAACACCAGACTGTGCCCCTCCTCTGGAAGGTTGTTGACTAGCCTACAGTTGCAGCAGCGTCGCCATCACCTAAGCTGATCAGACCAGCAGGCCTACATCTGTTACATTTGACAGGTGTTCTGGCCCTATCTCGGCTACGCTCTTCTTTGCTGACACTACCACTACCCTCCTGCTGTGAACATGTCACCTCCTCCTCTCCTGGTTCCCACATTCTGTCCAACTCCTCATCATCATCCCCCCCCCCTCCTATCTGCATACATTTCTAATGTTTGATTATGGGCTTCTTGCTTTCCGTTAGCATATTCACCACACCTACCACAACTAATCCTACCAGTGCTATGCACAGCCACTGCTTCCACCTCCTCTGCAATCCACTGACATATGGCTTAACATCATATCGTTAGACTCTTCCTTTTCCTCCTATAAAGACCTTGAACGAGTCAACAAGGGCCATACCATCTTTCGAAACCACACAACCCCTGGAAGACAGAGAGAACTTTTACTTGCTGAAGCGGTTGCTGCTACTACCACCAGGCGCCTGGCTGCTGCTGCTACCTGGCAGGGGTGCTCTGTCCTCTACCTTTCCAAAAATTTCTTTACCAGACATATCTTTTTTTTTATTGCAAAAGAATTGGGGTGCTTCATGTCTCACCTATGTTTAATTGAACCCAGAAAATACTTGTAACTGAGCCTTACATGGCTATTCTGCGCTCAATCTCAACACTACTAACGGTGCAGTTTTTCTAAAATAAAAAAACATAATTCTGATAATATTTCTGGATAGTGTAGTCCTCTGCTTCCCTTATTATTCTTGTTGCCAGTCAATGAATCCTCTCCAGCTTCACTTTATCTTTCTTGTACACTGGTGCCCAGTATGCAGTAATCCCTGTGTGGTCTGACTAGAGATTTGTACAGTGGTAGAATTGGTCAACAGTGGTAGAATTGGTCAACACGTCACACTGCTGATCAGCAAATCACCAGCTGCAGCAATGTCCCTGTCACGATCCCGGCTGGTAGGAGGTGGATTCTCTGTGCCAGAGAGGGATTGGCGAGGACCGTGCTAGTGGACCGGTTCTAAGTCACTACTGGTTTTCACCAGAGCCCGCCGCAAAGCGGGATGGTCTTGCTGCGGCGGTAGTGACCAGGTCGTATCCACTAGCAACGGCTCAACCTCTCTGACTGCTGAAGATAGGCGCGGTACAAGGGAGTAGACAGAAGCAAGGTCGGACGTAGCAGAAGGTCGGGGCAGGCAGCAAGGATCGTAGTCAGGGGCAACGGCAGGAGGTCTGGAACACGGGCTAGGAACAAACAAGGGAACGCTTTCACTAGGCACAAGGGCATCAAGATCCGGCAAGGGAGTGCATGGGAGGAGGTCAGATATAGTCAGGGACCAGGTGGAAGCCAATTAAGCTAATTGGGAAGATTGGACCAGGCACCATCATTGGTGCACTGGCCCTTTAAATCGCAGAGACCCGGCGCGCGCGCGCCCTAGGGAGCGGGGCCGCGCGCGCCGGGACAGGACCGACGGAGAGCGAGTCAGGTACGGGAGCCGGGGTGCGCATCGCGAGCGGGCGCCACCCGCATCGCGAATCGCATCCCGGCTGGAGGCGGTACCGCAGCGCACCCGGTCAGTGGATCTGACCGGGGCGCTGCAGCAACGAGGATGAGGCGAGCGCTCCGGGGAGGAACGAGGACCCGGAGCGCTCGGTGTAACAGTACCCCCCCCCTTGGGTCTCCCCCTCTTCTTGGGGCCAAAGAACCTGAGGACCAAAAACTCAATTTTTCCGGGATGAGGTCCGAGGCACATTAGGAGGGGTTCCGAGCGGTAACGCACGGCACAGTCCAATCTTTCATTGTTAACACAATTGATGTAGAGGGGTCTGGCGAGACTGGTCACAGGGACGTTGAACCTGTTGATAAGAGAGGCCAAAAAAAAATTTCCTGCAGATCCGGAATCCAAGAAGGCCATAGTAGAGAAGGAGAAGGTAGAGGCAGATATCCGCACAGGCACAGTAAGGCGTGGAGAAGCAGAGTTGACATCAAGAACTGTGTCACCTTTGTGCGGAGTCAGCGTACGTCTTTCCAGGCGGGGAGGACGGATAGGACAATCCTTCAGGAAGTGTTCGGTACCGGCATAGTACAGGCAAAGATTCTCCATGCGGCGTCGTGTCCTCTCTTGAGGTGTCAAGCGAGACCGGTCAACTTGCATAGCCTCCACGGCGGGAGGCACAGGAACGGTTTGCAGAGGACCAGAGGAGAGAGGAGCCGGGGAGAAAAAACGCCTCGTGCGAACAAAGTCCATATCCAGGCGGAGCTCCAGACGCCATCCGGAAAAACGCATGTCAATGCGAGTGGCAAGATGAATGAGTTCATGTAGGTTAGCAGGAGTTTCTCGTGCGGCCAGAACATCTTTAATGTTGCTGGATAGGCCTTTTTTAAAGGTAGCGCAGAGAGCCTCACTAATCCAGGACAACTCGGAAGCAAGAGCACGGAACTGAATGGCGTACTCGCCAACGGAAGAAACACCCTGGGCCAGGTTCAGCAGGGCAGTCTCGGCAGAAGAAGCTCGGGCAGGCTCCTCGAAGACATCACGGACCTCAGCGAAGAAGGACTGGACTGTGGCTGTGGCAGGATCATTGCGGTCCCAGAGTGGTGTGGCCCCAGACAAGGCCTTTCCAGAAAGGAGACCACGGCAGAGTCTAGAGTCCTCATCAAATATGTCCGGCAGGGACAAGCAGGGGTTAGGAGCGGCCGGTTGCTGCGGAGGAGTTGCAGGAGCCGGCGGAGGAGATGGTTGTTGCAGCTGCTGTGTCTGTGACTGAAGTTGCTGTATCTGCGGCAGCAGCTGCTGTATCTGTGACTGAAGTTGCAGTGTCACGGTGGTCAAGTATGCCAGCTGGTGATTTCGTTGGGCAATATGTCGGGCTTGCTGGGCGACCAGTGTGGGGAGGTCGGCGACAACTGGCAGAGGAACTTCAGCGGAATCCATGGCCGGATCTACTGTCACGATCCCGGCTGGTAGGAGGTGGATTCTCTGTGCCAGAGAGGGATTGGCGAGGACCGTGCTAGTGGACCGGTTCTAAGTCACTACTGGTTTTCACCAGAGCCCGCCGCAAAGCGGGATGGTCTTGCTGCGGCGGTAGTGACCAGGTCGTATCCACTAGCAACGGCTCAACCTCTCTGACTGCTGAAGATAGGCGCGGTACAAGGGAGTAGACAGAAGCAAGGTCGGACGTAGCAGAAGGTCGGGGCAGGCAGCAAGGATCGTAGTCAGGGGCAACAGCAGGTCTGGAACACGGGCTAGGAACAAACAAGGGAACGCTTTCACTAGGCACAAGGGCATCAAGATCCGGCAAGGGAGTGCATGGGAGGAGGTCAGATATAGTCAGGGACCAGGTGGAAGCCAATTAAGCTAATTGGGAAGATTGGACCAGGCACCATCATTGGTGCACTGGCCCTTTAAATCGCAGAGACCCGGCGCGCGCGCGCCCTAGGGAGCGGGGCCGCGCGCGCCGGGACAGGACCGACGGAGAGCGAGTCAGGTACGGGAGCCGGGGTGCGCATCGCGAGCGGGCGCCACCCGCATCGCGAATCGCATCCCGGCTGGAGGCGGTACCGCAGCGCACCCGGTCAGTGGATCTGACCGGGGCGCTGCAGCAACGAGGATGAGGCGAGCGCTCCGGGGAGGAACGAGGACCCGGAGCGCTCGGCGTAACAGTCCCATTGGTTGGCTATAGGCTGAGCGTCAGTGTAACGCATTAAGCCCCGCCACTGTTCACCAGGGCTCAATGCATCACACTGCAGATCAGCCTATTGCCAGCTGAGGTTTGACATCGCTGTGGCCAGGGATTTTCTGATCAGCAATGTGACACATTACATGTATAAAGACGGGCACCACCGTAACAATAAAAGATATGGTGCTATCAGTGGCTACAACAAGAACTGTATACCAAAGAAAAGAAAAGCTAGCCACTATTAATAGATGCACACCCCAATAATAATGTAAAAAGTATATATATTTAAAACCACTTAAAAACACAAAGAACATGGTGGAGGATTGTAACCCAAATAACCACCTACCCCCCTGGGGATACACAATAAGCATATGGTAAGGGCCCCTGGAGTAAAGACCAAAGTGGGAGGGGAAAAAAAACACCTGCATCAGTAAGGCTGGTAATAAATATGGAGTAATGCCATGACTCAAGTAAAAATCCCAAATATGGCTATCACCACCAGCTAATACTGTAGCGCCTATCAAATAGTGTGCATGTATATCAGGGGCTACCTCACCAACCAAGGGGGGGACACACAGCAGCTCCATGCGTTCCGCTGTACTGCAAGACAGCTTCCTAAGGAAAGATGTGTGCTATGTTGTGTGAGAATAAATATACCAATACATCAATAACACGTGTGTAAATTAATTAAACCAATCAAAGCTTCAGTAGTCAGAACTGGGTTTCACCTGTATGTGCTATGTGCCAAGTGCACCCGCCGCCATTGTCTCCAATGTGGCCAGGAAGTATACCAATACATCAATAACTCGTATCACATGACAGAGGACCGGAAATTGTGTTATTCGCATAGTGCACGCATGCCGTGTTTCCATGATCCGCATGATGCGCATATTGCGCATGCGTGAATCAGGAAACCTAGATCGAAATGAACCAGGCCTGTGAACCGAATAACCCTACCTGTGGTAGAGAAAAAAAAGGAAGGTTGGGCACCTAAAATGGGCGGAAGTTGGGGGATAAAGGTTTTAATGCCATTTAACAACCAAATGGCGTGGGGACCTTGAATTAAAAGAAAAAAATATCCTTTATGCTCCAATGGACCTACCATATCACGTGAAAAATAAATAAACTAAATAAAATAAACATAATGCATCCTGAACCATGTTTGTCAGATATACAAATACATCTGTGTCAACTTATGTAACCTAGAACTGAGAAAGCACATGCATATCAATTTACAAATTATCAATTTACAAGTGTCAAACGTGTCTTAAATGTATATTCTTTATAAATGGGGAGTTATACTTATAAATGGGGAAATGCAAAACACGTTAGGATCCCCATATTGTGACAAAATAAAGGTGTAAATAGTCATAACATAGTGAATAACACAACTATCAAGAACCATTGGAAGATACATCCCCCAGGTGCGTCAAAAAAGACGCAGCCTTTTGAGCCCTCACTATGGCTATTCCATAGAGCCTATAACCACTCTAGAAGTGAAAAAATAATAATAATAAGCAATACTAATAACATGATGTGACACATAAAATATAATAGATGTCATAGTAATAGACAATACTGTCAGATAATATGGCACATAATAAGTGTGTAGCTGACAAGTTTTCTCATCCCGGTTCTTGGAGGGACAGGAAGCATAATGAGTTGTGTATATTAATGTTGTATTCATCATGAGGAGTAGGATCACGGTCTACCGCAGTGTAGCTCTCTGAGTGTCTGCTCCTGTAGTTGGCCACCACCGATGTCAGTGTCCGATCATGTTTAAAATCCCTCTCCGCCAGCGATACCGTCGAGAAGTGCTTCTGGATCCGCTTACGTAGCTCCTGCGATGTCTGTCCCACGTAGACCTGTCATTTCTCCTCCTCTGGGGCTCCCCAGCTGAAAATGGCTTCTTGTTAGCATATCCTTCAAATTACGGGCTCGTCGCACCGTCATCATCGGAGTGGGGGTGATAAGCGTATCGATCTTTGGATCCGATTTGAGGATCCCCAAATGCCTGTCCAGGATCTGCCCCAGACGCCTCCACTGATTGTTGAAAGTCGTGACGAAGCGCAGGCTGTCATCATCTTGCCTAATCTCTGGGTGTAGAAGTATCTCCCAGTCAGAATTTTTGGGCCTCTGATAGGCCCTTCAGATAACACCCCGTGGGTAGCCTCTTGCCTGCAGATGATCAGACAGATCTCTTGCATGCCTTTTTAATTCTTGAGGTTCTGAACAATGGCGTTTATTTAGAAGAAAGCTCCCATAGTGCAGTAGGCTGTTTGTTGCCGTGCTTTTCCTGTGAAGTGTCGTGGTAATCCGGCCATCAACCTTCATCAACTTCCAGCAAATCTACTGCTACATTCGAAATCTGCCAGGCAAGTTTGATCTGTTCCTCATTCTCGTTGAGCTTTTCAACGAACCGCACACACTCCTCCTTTGTACCTTTAGTATTGAGGATCTCCATGACCGCCTTTATTTCATCTTCATGCATAATGTTGGAATATAACGACTCAATGTCGCACGTCACCAGCACGAAGTATTTGGGTAGGGCCATCTCTTGTAGTTGCTCCATCAGATGCAATGAGTCTCTAAGATACGAGGGCTGTTCCAGTACTAACGGCATTGGCAGCATATAAAATGTAGGTACCACGGGCTTTGGGACACTTAGATAGTGGTGTACTTTCTCCGATACTATTCCATATCTCTTTGTTGAATCCAAGAGACGATTCAATTTCCGCTTAAATACTTCCGTAGGCTCCATGTAAAAGGTATTATTGCCCAATTGCCTCCTTGCTTCTTCCACAAGAAGATCCAATAAATCCTGAAGCACTTGACAATCCATTTCCGGAGTTAGAAGGGTGTCCCCAGATTGAGAATAAATGATTTTCAGAGCTTCCTCTCCTCCCGACACAGGGTATATGTAGAGAGATTTAGAATTTTCAAGGCATGGTCTAGATGCAATGGCGGCAAAGGGGTCCCTGTAACCTCCCCCCGGTCCCGATGTGAAGGTGGCATGGGAATTTCTAGTACTTCCTCCTCTGTCAATAGGTGTGCACCGAGGGATAATTGTGATTGGCTTTATGCTTCTTTGGGCCCGTTCTCACATTTGGGGCGACGTTTGCCCCGTCGGGGGTCCTGTGTCTATGTCGCTTGACCAAAAAAAATCATTGGAACTGGAGGCTGCTGTGCCCACAACTATTAGGGGGTCCCTGGGCTCCAAATTGCCCCTAACATTGCCCGTGTATTTCCATCTATACACTGAATTTTTGTCACAATCCCCTTTATCACGAGCAAATTTGGACCGTTTCCCAGCAATCACATCCTTCTCATACCTATCTATGAGATCACTAAGTTATTTCTGAAAGGGTTCCACCTGAGAGGAAGCTGGCTCTGAAAATCATGTAATCTCAATCTGGGGACACCCTTATAACTCCGGCAATGGATCGTCAAGTGCTTCAGGATTTATTGGATCTTCTTGCGGAAGAAGCAAGGAAGCAATTGGGCAATAATGCCTATTACATGGAGTTGCCCTCTGACCCTATGGAAGTATTTAAGCAGAAATTGTATCGTCTCTTGGATTCAGCAAAGAGATATGGAATTATATCGGAGAAAGAACACCGCTATATAAATGTCCCCAAGCCCGTGGTACCTACATTTTATATGCTGCCAAAGCCGTTAGTCCAGAAACAGCCCTTGTATCTTAGAGACTCATTGCATTTGATGGAGCAACTAAAGGAGATGGCCCTTCCCGAAGACTTCGTGCTGGTGATGTGCGACGTTGAGTTGTTATATTCCAACATTATGCATTAAGATTAAATAAAGGCGATCATGGAGATCCTAAACAAAGGAGGAGTGCGTGCGGTTCATTGAAAAGCTCAACGAGAATGATGTACGGATCAAACTTACCTGGCAGATTTCGGATGTAGCAGTAGATTTTCTGGACTTGAAGTTGATGAAGGTTGATGGCCGGATTACCATGACACTTTACAGGAAAAGCACGGCAACAAACTGCACTACGGAGCTTCCACCCGGAGCATACATGGAAGGGTGTCCCTGTGGGCCAGTTTCTTCGAATTAAATGCAAATGTTCGGAACCTCAGGAATTTAAAAGGCATGCAAGAGATCTGATGGATCGTCTGCAGGCAAGAGGCTACCCACGGGGTGTTATCTCAAGAGCCTGTCAGAGGGCCAAAAATTCTGAACGGGAGATGCTTCTACACCCACAGATTAGGCAAGCTGATGACAGCTTTTTTTCCCCCACTTCGGTCTTTACTCCAGGGGCCCTTATCATATGCTTATTGTGTATCCCCAGGGGGGTAGGTAGCTATTTGGGTTACATTGCTCAACCATGTTCTTTGTGTTTTTAAGTGGTTTTAAATGTCTGTGCTTTAGTTGTGTTATTTAATAAAGACATATACTTTTTTCATTATTATTGTGGTGTGCATCTATTAATAGTGGCTAGCTTTTCTTTTCTTTGGTATACAATGTGACACATTGACCATGGGCAACCATGAAGAAGATGGCAGAGGAGGACTGGAGCAGGCACCAAGGGAGCAGCAGCAGGTAAGTCCAGTTGTTGTTTTAGATGCTGGCAGCCTGGGCACAATGGTACAAAAAACTTCTAGATGGGACTTCTTTAACTGCACCAGGGGTGGGTTTGAGGGTTTGAAGATGCAGACCCCCTGGGTCCCGTTCATGCCACATTGGTTCAGTCTAATTTTGTAAATATAGTGTCCAAAAATAATAATACCATTTTACACTATTCTATAGATATATTTTGTAATTAAAAAAATTGCAATATAAAAAAATAGGAAGCAGATATAGGCAGATGTCACAAACAAAACAATTTCTTTGTTTACATCCTTAAGAACCCAAATCACAAATGTCGGTAGTAGCTTGGGGACAACCATAAATGTTAGAATGGGGTGATTATGTATTCCAAAGTTCCTTATTTGGAGGTATACAAACAAATTCCAACAGAAATACACAATGACCCTAGGATATGACCAAGCAGACAGGCCACATTATAGTCAATGATTAAAGTGTGTATAAAAAGTTGTATAAAATGTATATAAAAAGAGAGAAGAGAAAGAACCACACATCAGTGTAGAAAAAGACCTCTGGGTGTAAATATAATAATATAATAATTATTGTACACATCTATATTCAGATGTTTTATGTTTGTTGTAGTTAGTTTATTTGATTTTATGTTGGGGTTATTGTGATGTATATGTATTGTACTGTTTGAATGTATGCTAAAGGATACAATGGTGGTGGAGGAAGACATGGACTTTTCTCAGGCACAGCTAGGGGATGAGGCTGACACTCCTTGTAGCAGACAACATGATGCTGGCCATGACCCACTATGGCCATAAAAGTTGGGCAGGAAACAACTATAACATTTAAACAGTACAATGAGCTTAATAAAATCTGTAAAAATGTAATAAAAACAGCAAAAATTCAAAATGAGAGACAGGTGGCCAAAGAAAGCAAAACTAATCCTAAATATTTTTTTAGACATATAAATGCAAAAAAAAACAAGGACACAGCATGTAGGACCCCTAAATAATGATAATGGGGAGGTTGTCACAGGCGATAAAGAGAAAGCGGAGCTACTGAATGGGTTCTTTAGTTCTGTATATACTAAGGAAGAAGGAGCTGACATTGGACAGGTCAGTGCTGGTATCACATCATGTAATGTACTGAACTGGCTTAATGTAGAGATGGTACAAGGTAAGTTAAGTAATTTAAATGTAAGCAAATCTCCAGGGCCAGATGGAATGTACCCAAGAGTTCTTAGAGAGGTAAGTTCAGTGATATCTGTACCCCTGTTCATGATATTTAAAGATTCACTGCTGTCTGGTATTGTGCCATGGGACTGGCGCAAGGCGAATGTGGTGCCAATCTTCAAAAAGGGCTCTAGGTCTTCCCCAGGAAACTATAGACCGGTAAGTTTAACGTGCATTGTGGGTAAATAGTTTGAAGGACTTATAAGGGATTACATACAGGAATACATAGGGGATAATTGTATTATAAGTGATAACCAGCATGGGTTTACTAAGGATAGAAGTTGTCAAACCAATCTAATTTGCTTTTATGAAGATGTGAGTAGAAGCCTTGACAGAGGAATGGCTGTGGATATAGTGTTTCTGGATTTTGCTAAAGCGTTTGATACTGTCCCTCATAGACGTCTGACAGGTAAGTTAAGGTCTTTAGGTTTGGAAATTTTAGTTTGTAACTGGATTGAACACTGGCTCATGGATCGTACCCAGAGAGTGGTGGTCAATGATTCGTACTCTGATAGGTCCCTGGTTATTAGTGGTGTACCCCAAGGTTCAGTACTGGGACCGCTGTTGTTTAATTTATTTATCAATGATATAGAGGATGGTATTAACAGCTCTGTTTCTATCTTTGCAGATGACACCAAGCTTTGTAGCACGGTACAGTCTATAGAGGATGTGCATAAGTTACAAGATGACTTGGATAGACTAAGTGTCTGGGCATCCACTTGGCAAATGAGGTTCAATGTGGATAAATGTAAAGTTATGCATCTGGGTACTAATAACATCCATGCGTCGTATGTCTTAGGGGGGATTAAACTGGGAGAGTCACTGGTAGAGAAGGATCTGGGTGTACTTGTAGATCACAGACTTCAGAATAGCATGCAATGTCAGGCTGCTGCTTCCAAGGCCGGCAGGATATTGTCATGTATAAAAAGAGGCATGGACTCAAGGGACAGGGACATAATACTCCCCCTTTATAAAGCATTGGTACGACCTCACCTGGAATATGCTGTTCAGTTTTGGGCACCAGTCCATAAAAGGGACACTGTGGAGCTGGAGAGGGTGCAGAGACGCGCGACTAAACTAATATGGGGCATGGAACATCTTAGCTATGAGGAGCGATTAAAGGAGTTACAATTGTTTAGTCTTGAGAAGAGACGTCTAAGGGGGGATATGATAAATGTATATAAGTATATTAATGGCCCATACAAAAAATATGGAGAAAAACTGTTCCAGGTTAAACCCCCCCAAAGGACGAGGGGGCACTCCCTCCGTCTGGAGAAGAAAAAGTTTAGTCTCAAGGGGCGACACGCCCTCTTTACCATGAGAACTGTGAACTTATGGAACAGTCTACCTCAGGAACTGGTCACAGCAGGAAAAATGAACAGCTTTAAAACAGGATTAGATACATTCCTGGAACAAAATAACATTAATGCTTATGAAGAAATATAACATCCCATCCCTTCCCCAATATCGCGCCACACCCCTACCCTTCAATTCCCTGGTTGAACTTGATGGACATATGTCTTTTTCAATCGTACTAACTATGTAACTGGGTCAAGCTGCATACTTGCTTGCTTACATGTTGACTAGCATATCCTTAAAGTATAGTTTCAGGTGACTTTTAGGATAGGCTGCCATGAGTGTGTACATGACAAGCATCACTATGTCTGGCCATTATATATCTTGTATATGGCATTTGCAGCATATTTTTGCTATACAGGCTACATACAATACACTACACACACAAAGAGATCATGCACTTCTATGTTTGAGTGAAAAGCCTAAACTGTAGCTGCCTTAAAGGCGTGATAAAGCAGCAGTGAGCAGTCTACACTGAGTATGAAGCCCAGGCCGTGGCGTTGCTACAGGGGTGCGGACTGCATTAGGTGACCCCATTGTGGCATGAGACTCTGACTGACCCTGATGCTATCCCACCCAGTGTATCCATATCCACAGTAATTAATAATCATACTTACAATCATACCCTTCCAAAATAGACAGAGACACTGGCCCTCATTTACTAAGAAAATCGGGTTGTAAGTCTATGTTGCTTTCTTACCCGACTGCTTTTTTCCCCTGGTATTTATTATTATGTCGCATCCTGTTTGTCGCACGTGGGTTTTGTTGGTTTTGGTTTCCAACTCCTCTGAGCTGTCGGGAAAAAATACACAACAATTCAACAAATTCGGGTTGGAAACCTTAATAAATATGTGGGAAAGCTCAGAAATGTCGGGTAACACCCCTTTTTCGGGTTTGGGAGAATCCACATCGGGTCCGTCGGGAAAAAATGTTGCATCGTGTCGCAGACTGGCGCAGGATGTCTGCGACATGGCGCAGACAAAGATGCGACAAAAAAACCCGACAAAAGAGGTCGGGTTTAGAATAGTAAATGAGGGCCACTGTGAGCAACCTGGACACATCGGAACTCTAATACCCAACAGCACTGTATCACTAACACACAGAGCAGCAGGAGAACAGCAGGAGTAAGGCTGAATTATTCTGTGGTACTGTGTGAGGAGAGTGAGCAGCTCCTAGGAAGGGCACAGTGTACAGGTATTGACAACTGTGGATATAGAGTGCATGTAGCAGAGCAAGGGGTACACCCTACCTAGTGAATTAGCCAACCAAGTCAGGAGTGGGGTGGGTGGAGGGTTGGGCATCAGGCACAGTAATGTGGGGGCTTGAGGCACAGTAATGTAGGGGCTTGGGTGGGGGGCATGAGGCATAATAATGTGGGGGCATGACATACAGTAATATGGGGGCTTGGGGGGGCATGAGGCTCAGTAATGTGGGGGCTTGGGGGGGCATGAGGCATAATAATGTGGGGGCCTGAGGAGGGACATGAGGCACATTAATGTGGTGGCTTGAAGGCACATGGGGGCACAGTAATGTAGTGGTTGGGGAGGTTATAATACTGTCATGAGGCACAGTAATGGAGGGGTGGGGGTGTTTGAGAGGCTGTCATGAGGTAGTAGACACAGTAATAGGGGAAGGGTGGATTCTGACCTAAGGCAAAGTAGATACAATGGCAAGGGGGGTAGGTACAGGGTTCAAGTCCTGCAGAAGTACATGGGAACAGAGTTCCTGCACTTTACCACAGCAGGAACACTGTTTTTATTAGCAGAAGTCCTGAAGGACCAGTCCTTGAGTGACAATCTTGAGTGAGTTATAGCCGGCACAACAGCCTAATACACGGGTGCACACTGCCATGGCATCAGAGTATACAAAAAAAGAGGATTGCAGCAGCACACATTGGTCAAAAAAATTGAGGCTCTTAGCGCACTTTTTGATCAAAACGTGTCCCCCATCCACCACGGGCTATTAGGCTGTTGTGCCGGCTATCTTTCTTTTTTCTTGTGTGTACAATTCAGGGGGTAATGGCACCCTGTTTAGCTGTGCACCCCTCCCCCTTTCTCACAGGTGGAGTTTTAAATGGATCCAGCATGTCACCCAGTCAGAGGCTATATGCCCAGCAGAGGTGAGTGGATAGTTGAGTGTTAGGCTCAGAATTTGTGCTAGGTTCCCATCCTAAATGAGGCCACCTCCCCGTGGTGGATGGGGGACACGTTTTGATCAAAAAGTGCGCTAAGAGCCTCAATTTTTTTGACCAATGTGTGCTGCTGCAATCCTCTTTTTTTGTATACTCTGATGCCATGGCAGTGTGCACCCGTGTATTAGGCTGTTGTGCCGGCTATCTTTCTTTTTTCTTGTGTGTACAATTCAGGGGGTAATGGCACCCTGTTTAGCTGTGCACCCCTCCCCCTTTCTCACAGGTGGAGTTTTAAATGGATCCAGCATGTCACCCAGTCAGAGGCTATATGCCCAGCAGAGGTGAGTGGATAGTTGAGTGTTAGGCTCAGAATTTGTGCTAGGTTCCCATCCTAAATGAGGCCACCTCCCCGTGGTGGATGGGGGACACGTTTTGATCAAAAAGTGCGCGAAGAGCCTCAATTTTTTTGACCAATGTGTGCTGCTGCAATCCTCTTTTTTTGTATACTCTGATGCCATGGCAGTGTGCACCCGTGTATTAGGCTGTTGTGCCGGCTATCTTTCTTTTTTCTTGTGTGTACAATTCAGGGGGTAATGGCACCCTGTTTAGCTGTGCACCCCTCCCCCTTTCTCACAGGTGGAGTTTTAAATGGATCCAGCATGTCACCCAGTCAGAGGCTATATGCCCAGCAGAGGTGAGTGGATAGTTGAGTGTTAGGCTCAGAATTTGTGCTAGGTTCCCATCCTAAATGAGGCCACCTCCCCGTGGTGGATGGGGGACACGTTTTGATCAAAAAGTGCGCGAAGAGCCTCAATTTTTTTGACCAATGTGTGCTGCTGCAATCCTCTTTTTTTGTATACTCTGATGCCATGGCAGTGTGCACCCGTGTATTAGGCTGTTGTGCCGGCTATCTTTCTTTTTTCTTGTGTGTACAATTCAGGGGGTAATGGCACCCTGTTTAGCTGTGCACCCCTCCCCCTTTCTCACAGGTGGAGTTTTAAATGGATCCAGCATGTCACCCAGTCAGAGGCTATATGCCCAGCAGAGGTGAGTGGATAGTTGAGTGTTAGGCTCAGAATTTGTGCTAGGTTCCCATCCTAAATGAGGCCACCTCCCCGTGGTGGATGGGGGACACGTTTTGATCAAAAAGTGCGCTAAGAGCCTAAATTTTTTTGACCAATGTGTGCTGCTGCAATCCTCTTTTTTTGTATACTCTGATGCCATGGCAGTGTGCACCCGTGTATTAGGCTGTTGTGCCAGCTATCTTTCTTTTTTCTTGCTTATAGCTATATTACTTTATGCACTGGGGAAAAAAATCAGAAATCATATAATAATCCGGGCAAGGGCGGCCATGCAGTTGATGTGCAGTTGAGCTTTCCCAAGCTCCTGGCACATTAAGGAGCTTGGGAAAGCTGGGGGATAGTGTGGAAGTTTTTTTATTTTTATTGGATAAATGTTATTGGGAGTGGGTAGTAATGTACGCACATGTGGTAGCGGGCAGGAGTGAAACACATACATTGGAGAAGCTACATAGTTACATAGTTAGTATGGTTGAAAAAAGACATACGTCCATCAAGTCCAACCAGGGGATTGAAGGGAAGGGTGTAAGGGGATAAGGGGAAGGGATGTAGTTTTATAATTCTGCATAAGCATTAATGTTATTTTGTTCCAGGAATGTATCTAACCCTGTTTTAAAGCTGTTAATTGTTCCTGCTGTGACCAGTTCCTGAGGTAGACCGTTCCATAAATTCACAGTCCTCACGGTAAAGAAGGCGTGTCGCCCCTTTAGACTAAACCTTTTCTTCTCCAGACGGAGGGAGTGCCCCCTCATCCTTTGGGGGGGTTTAACCTGGAACAGTTTTTCTCCATATTTTTTGTATGGGCCATTTATATACTTATATACGTTTATCATATCCCCCCTTAAACGTCTCTTCTCAAGACTAAACAATTGTAACTCCTTTAATCGCTCCTCATAGCTAAGATGTTCCATGCCCCATATTAGTTTAGTCGCGCGTCTCTGCACCCTTTCCAACTCCGCAGTGTCCCTTTTATGAACAGGCGACCAAAACTGAACTGAAGCGGGCAGGAATTGTCAGAAACCTTGGACCCTCCAGCAAGTGCAAAACTACAGCTCCTGTAATGCCCAAGATGCAGATGGGAGTTGTAGTCCTAAAGCTGCTGTAGTGCCCAAAGTAGGGGAGACCATGCCTGCACCCCTTGGAGGTGTCACCTGTCATCTAATTGCCGGCAATCTATACTGTACAAAGAAGAGCCTGGCACGGGACTGGTTTTTCAATCCCACTCCCACCCGTTCCCAATGATAACATAGGAATGTACAGACACTAGGGTGCAATGCTCTGCACATATTCCCCTTGTGTATAGCAGTGTGTGTGTATATGAACATTCCTATACAGGTACAGGTGGGGGTATGTGCAGAGCATTGCACCCTAGTCTGTACTACAGACAAGGGTGCAATGCTCAGCACATACCCCCCCCTTGTGTATAGCAGTGTGTGTATATGAACATTCCTATACAGGTACAGGTAGCGATATGTGCAGAGCATTGCACCCTTATGCTCTGCACATACCCCTCTTGTGTATAGTAGTGTGTGTGTATATGAACATTCCTATACAGGTACAGGTGGGGGTATGTGAAGAGCATTGCACCCTTGTCTGTAGTACAGACTAGGGTGCAATGCCCTGCACATACCCCCACCTGTACCTGTATAGGAATGTTCATATACACACACTGCTATACACAAGGGGGTATGTGCAGAGCATTGCACCCTAGTCTGTACTACAGACAAGGGTGCAATGCTCTGCACATACCTGTACAAGAATGTTCATATACACACACTGCTATAGACAAGGGGGTATGTGCAGAGCATTGCACCCTAGTCTGTACTACAGACAAGGGTGCAATGCTCTGCACATACCTGTACAAGAATGTTCATACACACACACTGCTATACACAAGGGGGTATGTGCAGAGCATTGCACCCTAGTCTGTATTATACACACACTGCTATACACAAGGGGGGTATGTGCAGAGCATTGCACCATAGTCTGTACTACAGACAAGGGTGCAATGCTCTGCACATACCCCCACCTGTATAGGAATGTACATACGCACACTGTTATACACATGGGGGTAAGGTATGTGCAGAGCATTGCACCCTTGTCTGTAGTACTTTTTTTTTACATTATTTTATTTAAAAAATTGGAAAGGTGGAGGGGGGGGGTTACATTTATACATAGGGAAGGGGTTAATTATTGTTTACACTTTTTAACTTTTTGTTATAGCTCCCATAGGGTATGAGCATACTGCAGAACATTGCACCCTAGTCTTTAGAATGCCCAAGGGTGCAATGCTCTGCAGTCTGCAAATACCCACCATGTGTATAACAGTGTGTGTGTGTGTGTGTATGTACATTCCTTTACAGGTGGGGGTATGTGCAGAGCATTGCACCCTTGCAGACTAGGGTGCAATGCTCTGCACATACCCCCACCTGTATAGGAGTGTACATACACACACTGCAATACATATTGGGGGGTATGTACACACCTATACAGGTGGGGGTATGTGCAGACCATTGCACCCTTGCAGACGAGGGTGCAATGCTCTGCACCCTTGCAGACTAGGATGCAATGCTCTGCACATACCCCCACCTGTATAGGAGTGTAGATACACACACTGCAATACACATGGGGGGGGGGGGGGGGTATGTACACTCCCATACAGGTGGGGGTATGTGCTGAGCATTGCACCCTTGCAGACTAGGGTGCAATGCTCTGCACCCTTGCAGACTAGGATGCAATGCTCTGCACATACCCCCACCTGTATAGGAGTGTACATACACACACTGCAATACACATGGGGGGGGGGGGGTATGTACACTCCTATACAGGTGGGGGTATGTGCAGAGCATTGCACCCTTGCAGACTAGGGTGCAATGCTCTGAACATACCCCCCCATGTGTATTGCAGTGTGTATATGTACACTCCTATACAGGTGGGGGTATGTGCACACTGCAGAGCATTGCACCCTTGAATCTGTGGAAGACACTACGGTGCAATGTTCTGCAGTGCACGTAGTGTGCAGATGCCCTGGCTGGGAGGATAGCTAAGACACTTACAGACCCAGCCGGGGCCGCAAGCAGGGGATGGAGCCGCAAGCAGGGGATGGAGCCGAAAGCCGGGATGGAGCCGTAAGCAGGCGCCGCAAGCAGGGATGGCGCCGCAAGCAGGGGCCGCAAGCAAGGACAGAGCCGCAGCACAGCAGGGGCCGCAAGTAGGGACAGAGCCGCAGCAGGGGTCCTCTGCAACATGTGCCCGCAAAACTACAACTCCTGGCATGCCCGGACAGCCAACGGCTGTCCGGGCATGCTGGGAGTTGTAGTTTTGTAACATCTGGAGGTCCACAGGTTGAAGGTTCAGAATCTTTTTTTTCTAGATTTTCATGCCGGAGCGTCTTATATGGCGAAAAATACGGTAACTTCTCTTTGATGTAATTGACTATCTGAGACCAATATTTCCTTAGTGCAATACAGTCCCACATCATTTGAAGAAACCATCCATCTCCTTCCCCACATTTCGGACAACACTGCCTCTCTTTATATCCCATTAGTTTTAGTGCCCTAGGTGACTGATATAATCTAAAAATGATCCCTTACTGGGTGTACCGATATTGTTTACTAGAGGTACAAAATTCCACATTCTTGAAAGTACATTGCCAGGAATCCTTTTCTTTACTCCCTAATTCTAATTCCCACTTCTTTTTAACCTTTTCTATAAATGGTAAAGAGGTTTCTTGCACTAGTAATTTATATATTTTACCAGTCAAACTCTTGTGTGTTGTGTTCTGCTCAATAATTTCAATTAACGGATGTGAATTAATAGTGAAAAATTGTTGACTATTCATAGCCCTAGCTGCTTCAAACACTTGTATATACCAAAACTTAGACTTATCTGTGATATCAAAATCCTCTTTTATGTGTGCAAAAGATTTAATTTGGTTATATGTGACTATTTGGTGCACATATTCTACACCCTTTTGTTTCCAAAAATCCTGTCCCTTACCTTTATTAAAGTGCTTTAAATTTAAATGATCCCATATTCTAGTGAATCAAATGCACCCAGTAATTTTACATCGTATCTTCAATTCCTGCCATACTCTTCTAAACATACTTATCACCGAGACACCTGCATATTTATCTTGTACTGGGAACCCCGATTCAGCCCACTCAATATAATTTTTACTATTACCATTTTTATGAAGCCATAGTTGTTTCAATACCCAATCTTTTCCGCCAATTTTTACGTTTTATATTTTCACCGCCAGATAATATAGCCTCAAATCTGGGAGTGGCCAGCCCCCCTTCCCCTCTGGCAGAACCAGATTTGAATATTTTAGCCGGACCTGCAACCTCCCCCACATCAATCTACTTAACATTGCCTCAATCAATTTGAACCATTTAGCAGTGATCATAACTGGGGATGCTGAGATCACATATAAGACTTGTGGCAATATTACCCTTTTTATTAGGCACACTCTATCTGCTATTGATAGGGGAAGCCTCACCAACACATCAATTTCCTTTTTAATTTAGTTCATTAGAGGTTTTAAATTTAATATTAAAAATGAGTCTACTTTTATTCCCAATTTTTAATCCCAGATAATCAATACATTCCTCGTTTCCCAGTACCCTCCCTTTCTCTATTTATGATATAGCCCCTTGAGATCTGGGGAGTATCATTGATTTCTCCCAATTAATTTTTAGGCCAGACACCTTACCAAATTTATTGACTATATTCATGACCTCCGAAAGCATAGTCTCAGTCTTTTCTAAAAATAACAGTAGGTCATCTGCGTATAGCAGAACTCTATCATCCCTCCCTTTTAGACCGAACCCTGATATTTTATTTGAATTCCTTATTATTACGGCCAATGGTTCAATAAACAACGCAAAAAGCAATGCTGAAAGGGGGCACCCTTGTCTAGTTCCTCTTGTAAGATAGAAACTTTCTGTTAAAGTACCATTTAGACTGATCTTAGCCCTTAGCCCTTGGTGTAATTTTACCCAATTCAAAAATTCCCCACCCAAACCATATTTTTCCACAAGCTGCCACAGAAACCTCCACTGGACCCTGTCAAATGCTTTAATTCAACTGGCCCACGATGACCAATCCACTTTCCAGGAAACTGTTCATCTAGGAATGCTCTGACCTGACACCCATAATGTGGTGGTGCACCATCTTGCTGGAAAAACTCAGGGAACGTGCCAGCTTTAGTGCATAAAGAGGGAAACACATCATCATGTAGCAATTTCGCATATCCAGTGGCCTTGAGGTTTCCATTGATGAAGAATGGCCCCACTATCTTTGTACCCCATATACCACACCATACCATCAATTTTTGTGTTCCAACATCCAATGTGGGTTAGTGTCAGACCAATAGCAGTGGTTTTGTTCGTTAACTTTACCATTCACATAAAAGTTTGCCTCATCACTGAACAAAATTTTCTGAGTAAACTGAGGGTCCTGTTCCAATTTTTGTTTTGCCCATTCTGCAGCACCCGAAACTACAGATACTGGAAGCCTGTGCTAGCATTTCTCCTGCGGTGTTGCTATCAGTGTGTGAAGAGTGGGAGAAGAGGGTTGCATTGACAATCCAACACAATGGGCAGCACATTGAACACATTTTATAAGTGGTCAGAAACTTGTAAATAACTCATGAAGTTACGTTAAAACCAAGCACATCATTGTTTTTCTTGTGACATTCCCAAAAAGTTTGATGTGTCACATGACCCTCTTCCTATTGAAAAAACAAAAGTTGGATTCAAAATGGCCGACTTCAAAATGGCCACCATTTATCTTGAAAAGTTTCCCCCCTCACATATACTAATGTGCCACAAACAGGAAGTTAATATCACCAACCATTCCCATTTTATTAAGGTGTATCCATATAAATGGACCACCCTGTACAATTAAAGTCCCCACACATATATAAGGGCAATTGATCCTTTCCCTTTAAGAAACTTAACAGATCTCTAATAGCCTGAAGATTGAATGGTGGAGGGATATAAAAGTAAGCCAGTATAAATTCCAATGCATCAATTCTTAAGTGAACAAAAATATATTGTCCCTGTTGGTCTATTTTTTTTTTTTTTTAACTTTTTATCTGTATATTGATATTTTTATGGACATATAGTAAAACCCCCGCTGAATAGGTAGAAAATGTTGAATGTAATTCTAACTGTGCCCATCTTCTGGCTATCCTGCCTTTTGATTCCTCAGATACATGGGATTCAAGTAAACACAATTGCTGTCAAGTGTCTATTGACTTGATCAAAGACTGCTATTCTTTTATTAACCTCCGCCAAACATCTTACGTTCCATATCATGAAATTCACCGCAATCTCTCAAGAGGATAGAAACCCCCCCGACCCCACATATGATCCGTTCCTGTCATTCCTATCTCTATACCTTATCATGCATTACCCTCCCCCCAACACCCCCGCTCAACACCATCAAATAAATATTCTCGTACTCAGCTCAGTATCATATCATTTCATATCCCTTCCTGCTTTAACCATTGCTGTGCTTCAATATAATCCTTAAAGAATAAAACCTTATCTTTATAAATAATCCTAAATCTAGCAGTAAATAATAAGGAAAAAGATATTTTAGCTTGAAACAGTATGTCCTTAACATTTTTAAATGAGGCTCTTCTAAGACGAGCCTCTTTGACAAAATCAGGGTAAAACAAGACCTTAGCACCACTCTTTCTCTATACAGGTTTTGATAAATCTCCCCAAAATGTTTAATTTGAAAAATTGTGGTCTAAATCTCTGTTCTTCAGAAAGCTGATATGTTTATATGCTCTTTTAAGGAATGCAATTTTTATTGAAAGGCTTCTACGAATTTGCTTTTTTAAGGCATGCATCACCTTCAGGGTTGGA
Source organism: Hyla sarda (assembly GCF_029499605.1). NCBI lineage: Eukaryota > Metazoa > Chordata > Amphibia > Anura > Hylidae > Hyla > Hyla sarda. The sequence goes on along the minus strand of NC_079198.1, from coordinate 52,001,124 downwards.
CTGGGACTGAAAATAGCCCTGGCACACAAGCTCCACCAGTCAACATGCTATATTGCCTCCTACCACATTTTGCAGAAAAACATCTGTCAACAGGGCAGCAATAAGGACAGTACTGGCGTTACTACCATTAGGGGCCCAGGACAAATAAAACATAAAAGGGGCCTTTTGCTGCTTTTTCATTTATATAATTATACAATTGTAAGAAAGGTAGATGTTACACAAACATTACCTACGGGATGAGCAAGCATCGGCCACAATATGGACATCATATCCTTTATCCAGCAGGTCCAGAGTGGTACTCTGCACAAAAAAAAAAAAAAAAAAACATGAATATTTCAAAATCAATAAATATATTTTAATAGATATTATACAGGTTTAGCTTCATCTTAATTTAAAGGGGTACTCCAGTGGAAAACTTTTTTTCTTAATCAACTGGTGCCAGAAAGTTAAACAGATTTGTAAATGAATTCTATTAAAAAATCTTAATCATTCCAGTACTTATTAGCTGCTGAATACTACAGAGGAAATTATTTTCTTTTTGGAACACAGAGCTCTCTGCTAACATCACGAGCACAGTACCCTTTGCTGACATCTCTGTCCATTTTATGAACTGTCCAGAGAAGGAGAAAATACCCATAGCAAACATATGCTGCTTTGGTCAGTTGCTAAAATGGACAGAGATGTCAGTAGAGAACACTGTGATTCAGCAGAGAGCTCTGTGTTTTAAAAAAGAAAATAATTTCTTGTGTAGTGTTCAGCAGCTAATAATTGCTGGAAGGATTAAGATTTTTTAATAGACGTAATTTACAAATCTGTTTTACTTTCTGGCAGAAGTTGATTAAAAAATAAATAAAAAAAAATAAAGTTTTCCACCGGAGTACCCCTTTAAGCCAGACACTTTTTTGACACTTGCATGCTGTGCTATCGAATCCATCTACCCATTAGAAGTCAGTATTGATGGATCCTATGAAATATGTGTAGAAACTTAGTATTCTCTACAGAACAGGAAGTGTCAAATGTTATAAAAATGAGTTAAACATATGAAGGAGCATTTATAATCCGTTGGCCTGGTGTCAATGGCAAAAAGTGGATAAAGTGGGGGGAGCGTGTTGCAAAGTGGTTGTGGCAACATGGACACACAAAAATTTATCAAAGTTTATGCCTGTAAAAAGATGTAAATTGAAGCTTACAACGTACATGTGAGATCCCAAAAACCTGTTATTTGTAACTCAGTACCTCATCCTGATCATGTGCATATGATTTTTATGTGTCTACGACCTATATTTCTCTCAGAATTACCTTTTATTTACATGCTAATCTTGTTCACTGTCTTTTCAAGTCTTTCAGAAGGAGGAGGCTGGTCCCACTCTTTCCCTCACTGTGATGACTTCGCCCCCTTCATCAATCTGCTCTGACTCACTGATCTCTGGAGCAAGCCAACTGAAAACTACAACTCCCAGCATGCCCAAACATCCTTTGACATCCTTTGATGCTTGGAGTTATAGTTTTGCAACAGCTGAAGGCAGTTTGGAAAACACTAGGTTAGGGAGAGAACATCTAGCTAAATGAGAGTAAAGTGGTTGAACCATTCCCCCCTCCCCCCCCCTGTGCCACACGAAGCTCCCAGCAGTGCAAGTCACAATTCAAGTAAAGTCCTGCACAGAGTTTGTGACTGATTTGTGACTTGTGTGATAAGAGCTGCTTGGAGGAAACAGCTGATCAGAGCAGCGCTGTCAGTATTTCACAAAAGTCACGTGTTGACTGTAACAGCCGATCAGCTGTTTTCTCCTATGCCAAACTCTGCAGCCATAACAATAGCCAGTAGAAAACCTTACAGAAATATATAGTCATGTCCCTTGAGGTGATGCTCCTTGAACTGATGTTGTAGATCCATGCATGCTCAGACAGGTGGGGAGCGAGCACAGCCTTGTCAATCAGTCATCTCGTGTCCATGACATGTTCATGACCCTTGGACACGCTGCTACTGCTGAGGGACTCGTCAGTGTCTGAGGAGGTATGGGGACCCCTAGGGGCAGTTTTCTTTAATAAAATGTGAATTTAAAAAAAAAGAATTATTGTTTTGCCAAGATGTACAACATATAAAAAGTTTTTGTATCTGACTGTGCCCATTTAAATATATACCAGCTCCAAACCTGCTCCAAACTCCAAAAAGGCTTGTTCACCACTACATTAATCCAATATGTAAGTGTGTTGGTAGGGGATATGTGTTTTTACACAGTGTACTTCATGGTAAAATTGACATGTTCTCTGCATTCTGTAGCTCAACATTTTTGTTTTCATGGCTCTTTTTGATCGCTTTTTTATTCTTTTTTTTTCTAAAATATTAAATTATTAACAACCTGTATTTTTGAACTTTGGAAGTTTTTTATGTTTACGCCATTCATCTTACACAATCATTAACATAATATTTTAATAGATCAGACATTTCCTCACGCAGCATGACAGATTCATTATTTATTATTATAAGGCTTATTCACTTTTATTAAAAATTATTATTATTTTATTTTTTACACTTTTTTAGTCCCCACAGGGGACTATTTATTTCAATTGTTATATTGCTAACACTAATCACTGCTATGTATAGTTATCTGAGATCTACTTCTCTAGTCTGCTCGATGAAAGACCAGAGAAGATGACCCCAAGACCTCCATCTTAGCTGATTTGATCCCAGCAGCTGTGCCCAAGGGCGATAAATCAGCCACCGGAATTGCTGCAGATGCTGTGACCAATATTGATCACTGCATCTGAGGAGTTAATAGAAGACATCAGGGCGATCGCTGATGTGTGCCATTACTGGAGGATCCCTGGTTGCTAATAGCATCCTGGGCCCGCAGTCTTTAATGCGAGCATGGCTCCTGCACTCACTTCATAGCGGCGGGCCACAGGACATACATGTACGTTCTGGTGCACAAAGTCCCAGGTGCCCAGGGCGTGCTTGCATGTCCGGTGTCCTCTAGAGGTTTAGATGGCCCTGTAAACTTGTAAGTGCACTCATTCTTTTAATAAAAACAGCTCCAATAATAGGTGAACTCAATGGCAAAATCAACAACAATTCTATAGTGGCAAAAAGCTGGGTGCAAACTTTAAAATTTGTACAGTTATTTTTTACTATTTGAGAATTAGGTCTTCTCCCATGTATTAATAGCATGTAGAGATCGTAACCTCTTAAGAGCACAGCCCATTTTGGCCTTAAGGACACAGCCAATTTAATTCCAATTTCATATAAATGTATATAAAAAAAAATGTTAGTACATTTTTTTTTTAAAACAAATACATGTTTAGATTACCCCTATTCTGACTCTCTAATAACTTTCATATTGTTCCGTATATGCGGCTGTATGAGTGCTTGTTTTTGTACAGTGATCTTTAGTTTTTATTGGTACCACTTTTATTTATATGTGACATTTTAATTACCTTTTATTAAATTTTTGGGGATGTGATGTGACTAAAAATAACCTCTTTTTGGACTTCAGCATTTTTTTTTTATGTTTACACCATTCACCACACAGGATAATAAGCACAATATTTTAATAGTTCGGACAGTTCTGCAAGTATTAATACCAAACATGTTTCATTTTCTACATTGTTATATTTGTAAAAATAGGGAAAATGGGTGATTAAATTTTTATTGTGGAAGGGGCTTTTTAACCACTTAAGGACACAGGGCATACAGGTACGCCTTGGCTCCTTGGTACTTAAAGACCCAGGGCGTACCTGTATGCCCGTGGGAATTCCGATCCCCATCATTCACCAGGCACCCCGTGCAAACCCCTGAGGGGGGTCCTGAGACCCCCTCCCATGTCAGCAATTCAGACAGGCAATCTGCAGCGATTCCAGGTCATACGGGTCTCCAGAAAATAAGGGGGAACCCCCTGAAGGGATAGGAGTGAGGTGGCAAGGGTGCCACCCCTCCTATCCCTGCTATTGGTTGGTCAGAAGCAACCGACCAATAGCAGAATGAGGGGCGGGGGGGGGGGTAAAAGTTCGGTTCCCCACTCTGCCCACCCACTGTAGTCTGGGCAGAGCGGGGGAACCGGCTTTGACCGGCGCGGGAGGTCACTTACCGGTGGCGGGCGGCAGCGATAAGGTGCGGCTCCCTCGTGCGGCGATCCTACGGAAGCCGGTAAGTTGTTGCCTAGCAATATCTGGAGGGCTACAGTTTGGAGACCACTATACAGTGGTCTCTAAACTGTAGTCCTCCAAATGTTGCAGAACTACAACTCCCAGCATGCCCAGACAGCTGTTTGGGCATGCTGGGATTTGTAGTTTGGAAAGATCAAGAGGGGTACAGTTTGTAGATAACTGTGTAGCGGTCTCTAAACTGTGGCCATCTAGGTCTTGCAAAACTACTATAACTAACAGTATGCCCACATAGCAGTTTGCTGTCTGGGCAGGCTGGGATTTGTAGTTTTGCAACATCTGGAGGGCCACAGTTTGGAGATCACTGTGCAGTGGGCCTTAACACACAGGTGTTTGACAAAATTTTTGTTAAATTTGGATGGGAAAATGAAAAAAATATATATTTTTAACTAAAATACTACCCTAAATTTTTCATTTTGACAAGGGAAAATAGGAAAAAAGCTCACTAAAATGTGTAACCCCATGTCTTCTGAGTAAGAACATACTCCATATGTGGATGTAAAGTGTTCTGCGGGCAAACTACAATGCTCAGAAGAGAAGGAGCGCTATTGGGCTTTTAGAGAGAAAATATGTCAGGAATTTAAGGCCATGTGTGTTTACAAAGCCCCCATGGTGCCAGAACATTGCACCCCCCACGTGACCCCATTTTGGGAACTTCAACCCTTACGTAATGTAATAAGGGGTGCAGTGAACATTTACACCCTACAGATTTTTGGAACAGTGGTCCGTGAAAATGAAAAATTTTCTTCCAAACAATTCTCTCTCCAAAAGCTCAATGGCACTCCTTCTCTCCTGAGCATTGTACTGTGTTAGCAGATCATTTGACACCCACACATGAGGCATTTCCATACTCAGAAGAAATGGGATTAAAAATTTTGGGGGCATTTTCCCCTATTAATTTGGGGAAAAAACAGCATTTTAGTGAAAAAAAATTTCAGACTTTAACGAAAAGTGGTAAAGCACCTGTGGGGTGTTAAGGCTCATTGTAACCCTTGTACGTTCCTTGAGGGGTGTAGTTTCCAAAATAGTGTGCCATGTGTTTTTTTTTTTGTTTTTTTTTTGCTGTTATGGCACCATAACGGCTTCCTAAGTGTGACATGCCCCCAAAATCCATTTCAGCAAAATTCACTCTCCAAAATGCAATTGTCGCTCCTCCCCTTCTGAGCCCTCTAGTGCACCCACACAACACTTTACATTCACATATGAGGTTTTTCCTTACTCGAGAGAAATGGGGTTACAAATTTTAGGGGGCTTTTCTCCTTTTACCCCTTGTAAAAATTATAAGACTGGGTCTACAAGAACTTGCAAGTATAAAAAATAAAGATTTTGAATTTTTTCCTTCACTTTGCTGCTATTCCTTTGAAACACCTAAAGGGCTAACAAACTTTCTGAATGTCATTTTGAATACTTTGAGGGGTGCAGTTTTTATAATGGGGTAATTTATGGGGTATTTCTAATATGAAGACCCCTGAAATCCACTTTAAAACTGAACTGTTCCTTGAAAAATTCCGATTTAGAAAATTTTGTTAAAAATTGGGAAATTGCTGCTGAACTTTGAAGCCCTCTGATGTCTTCCAAAAGTAAAAACATGTCAACTGTATGATGCCAACATAAAGTAGACATATTGTATATGTGAATCAATATATAATTTATTTGGTATGTCTATTTTCTTTACAAGCAGAGAGCTTTGAAGTTAGAAAAATGCTAAATTTTCAAATTTTTTATGAAATTTTCCAAATTTTCACCAAGAAATGATGCAAGTATTAGGGATCGACCGATTATCGGTATGGCCGATATTATCGTCCGATAATCACTATTTTGGGCATTATCGGTATCGGCAATTATCTTGCCGATAAGCCGATAATGCCCCGCCCCCGCACCGCCCCCACCGCACCGCGACCGCCACCCCCTCAACCCGCCGCACCGCACCCCCGACCCACCGCACCGCGTCGCCCCCCCACCGTGATGCTAGGCGGTATACCGGTATGGATTTTTTCCTATACCGGTCGGGCCCCTCCCCCACCCTCCGAGTCAATAAAAAAATTAAACTTACCCGTAATGGGGGTGGTTCAGGCCATCATTCCTTCATGTAGTGTCCGGGGGCGTTCCAGGTGGAGGGTGGTCCAGTTCGGGCTGTCCTTCTCCCACGGTCTTCTTCTCCACTCCGGGCAGGCTCCGGCCTAGTACGCTGCATAGACGCCGCTACGCCGTGACGTCAGGTGCATCGCTGCGCACGGGCGTCACTGCGCAGCGGCGTCTATGCAGCGTACTAGGCCGGAGACTGCCCGGAGTGGAGAAGATGACCGCCGGAGAAGAAGGACAGCCCGGACCGGACCACCCTCCACCCGGAACGCCGACGGACACTACATGAACGATGGATGGATGGCCCGGAGCACCCTGGCAGGTAGGGGAGAGAAGCAGGTGGTGGCGGCGGCGGTCTATGGCCCCGCAAAAGCCACTGCAGATCATTGATTTAAAGTGCCCGCTTTAAATCAATGATCTGCAGAGGTGTCGCAGGGGGTTAAATAGCCGATAACTTATACCGGAATATCGGTATAAGTTATCGGCTATCGGCCCTAACCTGCACCGATTCTCGGTATCGGTATCGGCCCTAAAAAAACGATATCGGTCAATCCCTAGCAAGTATCGACGAAAATTTACCACTATGTTAAAGTAGAATATGTCATGAAAAAACAATCTTGGAATCAAATTCATAAACAAAAAGCATCCCAGAGTTTTTTAATGCTTAAAGTGACAGTGGTCATATGTGCAAAAAATGCTCGGGTCCTTAAGGTGAAAATGGGCTGGGTCCTTAAGGGGTTAAAGAGTACCAGCCACCAAATAAACTTTTCTGAACTAACTCAGGCTATGCTTACCTACTTCTAACACCCCTACCACTGTAAAAAAAAATTCTGGGCTTTAAAAAGCTCTGTATTTTACCATTCTTCTTGCTCACATAGTGTAATCTCCCAGAAGGAGAAAGTGGGTGTTTCCCAGCATGTATGACATCACTGAAGCCTGCTGGGGGACCACTTCCGCCCTCACATCTTTGCAGTGCTGTAATGAATAGAAGACCTCAGGCTCTGTGCATCTTTCAATGAAGCTCTTTGCAGTTTTCAGTGACTGTCAATCAAGCTCAGTGCAGCCAGAAGCACTTCCTGAGTTTGGTTTCCTGCCAGGCCGGGAGGAGACTAAACTCAGAGCATTAATTGCAGCAGGGACGAGAACAGCACAACCTAGTGGCCGATTTTTCTATTACATTTGAAACATATTTATGTTGATAATTTTAAAAGCAAGTGAATGGGAAAGTGTATGCTAATTATACAAGGAACACTATATTAAAAGTTTTATTTGGTGACAGGTACTATTTAAAAAAAAAAAAAAAAAAAAGCCCCCTTTTTTTTCTTACATTTTTTAAGCCCCCACAAGGAACTATTGATTTCCATTACTGGTCAGTGATATGCATTGGCAGAACATACAAGTGGATGGCAGTAGAGCAGGTAAGCAGAGCTCTGGCCGCCATCTGAACACATCGGACCCCCGCAGTCATGCAGTGGGTGATTCAATGAGTCACACAAGTCAATTTCCATGCGTGATAATATTGAATACCTCTAAATAAGTAATACAGTCACCAAGTAACAGTAGTATATAAGGAACAAAGTAAATATTACCATAATACTCTTACTGACCAAATCCTGTCTACTGAGATCAGTATTACCAATAACACCAGTATACAAGGAGCAAATATTACCACCATACAAGTTACCATCATACTGTTACTGACCAAATCCTGTATATTGAGATCAATATTACCATTAATACCAGTTTACAAAGAGAATTATTATCACCATACATATAACCAAATCCTGCATACTGAGACCTATATTACCAATAATACCGGCGTACAAGGAGGAATATTATTACCATCAGGGGCGTAGGAACCGGGGTGGACGGGGGGGGGGGATGAATCCCCCCAAAAAATTAAGGCTGGGGGACCGATAATGGCTTTTCTTCTAGGAAAGCTGAGTGATGATTCCAGTGAGAAATAAACGTACAGCCATGTTTTTTTTCACTCAGCTTTCCTAGACTTCAAAACAGCCAAGTTTGACTACATATGTGGTAACACATCCAACACTTCATACAGGGGAGTGTATGTCGTTACCACACATATAGGCATAGTCTTCAGGCGGTGTAAGGGAAGGGTTTTCTATTTTGTTAATGTTAACATATTTTTGTTCCAGACTTAATTTCATCAAGTTACAAGAGCAATGGTTATGATTAGTCATCACATTGAAAACCAGCAGCGATACTAAGTGTGCTCCACTACTGAGAATTCACCAACTTTGCCTGAAAAATACCGTATTTTTCGGGGTATACCTCGCACCGGCCTATAACACGCACCCTCATTTTACCAAGGATATTTGGGTAAAAAAAGTTTTTACCCAAATATCCATGGTAAAATGAGGGTGCGTGTGTGCGTGTGTATACCCCGATACACCCCCAGGAAAGGCAGGGGGAGAGAGGCCGTCGCTGCCCGCTTCTCTCCCCCTGCCTTTCCTGGGGTCTAGAGCCCTGCTGCCTGCCCTTCTCTCCCCCTGGCTATCTGCGCCACTGCCCGTTCTCTTCCCCTGACTATCGTTGCCGGCGCCCCATTGCCGGCGCCGAAAGCCAGGGGGAGAGAAGCGGCACCGACAGCCAGGGGGAGAGAAGTCATGCGCCGCGCCATGCAGCGCATAGCAACGACGCAGGGGACGCACGCCGGAGGCCTGAAGCAGCGCGGACCTGACCCCGGCAACAGGTAATTATGCAACCGGGGATGGGGGGAGGCAATGGGGCAGTGGCTCCGGCAATGGGTGCCGCTGCCCCTTCTCTCCCCATGGCTGTCGGCGCCGGCACCGATAGTCAGGGGGAGAGAGCGGGCAGTGGCGCCGATAGCCAGGGGGAGAGAAGGGCGGGCAGCAGGGCTCTAGACCCCAGGGCAGGCAGGGGCAGAGAAGCCGGCAGCGCTGGCTGTCTCTGCACCTGCAAATCCGCTGCAGTTCATTGATTTAAAGCACCCGCTTTAAATCATTGAACTGCAGCGGCTTATCAGCGTATAACACGCACACAGACTTTAGGCTAAAAATTTTTGCCTAAAAAGTGCGTGTTATACGCCGATAAATACGGTATGTTACATCTATGATCTTGGGATAGGAAAGCACAACTGCAGGTAATATTATGTTCTGCCTAACATTCATATACAGAACTGTTATAGGCATTAAAGGGGTTATTCAGGAAATTTTTTTTTATATATATATATCAACTGGCTCCAGAAAGTTAAACAGATTTGTAAATTACTCCTATTAAAAAATCTTAATCCTTTCAGTACTTATGACCTTCTGAAGTTAAGGTTGTTCTTCTCTGATGACACCTGTCTCGGGAAACGCCCAGTTTAGAAGCAAATCCCCATAGCAAACCTCTTCTAAACTGGGCATTTCCCGAGACAGGTGTCATCAGAGAAGAACAACCTTAACTTCAGAAGGTCATAAGTACTGAAAGGATTAAGATTTTTTTAATAGAAGTAATTTACAAATCTGTTTCCAGTTGATATTTAAAAAAAAGTTTTTTCCTGGAATACCCCTTTAAGGAAATTCAAAAACAAAACAACTTTGTGTCTTATACAGCAGCTGATACGTACTTGTAGGATTAGGATTATTTAATAGAAATGATTTACAAATCTTTTCAAATTTCTGGCAACATTTGATGGACAAGAAAATGTATTACAGTGGAGTACCCCTTTAACCAACATGGTAGAGTATATGTCAAGGGGCATTGTGTTAGGCTGGGTTAACACACAGTATTTTTCCCTAACTTTTCAGCCATTTTTTTGTGGACCAGCATAGACACATGTAACCAAAAATGTGTAAATTTGTAATATGTAAATGTGGTAACCAGTATTTTAATGATGATTATCTAATTCCTACTTCTATGATTGTTACGCAGAACCCATTTGTGACTGGCATCATCACAAATTATATAGTAGTGGATGGTTTGAACAGCAGTATTGAATCCCAACCATGGATTGCCTTACTTTACAAGATCAATGGGAGAACCATAAACCAGAATTTTTCCCAACATCTTCTAGTATGGTGGTGGCAGTCTTCTAGGCTCTTACTGTAGCACACTGCTTTTCAGATAGGTAGGTGACAGGTAAAAGAATTATTGTAAGCTATGTCATCACAACAACATTGCTTTTTGAGGATTCACAGACAATTTGTCTATTTATAATGTGGAGTATTCCAAAATTTGGTAAATTAATATGTATTGTAATATGCATGCAGCTTATAAAGATTTCTCTACATGGTTAGTCTTATGTCTTCTGTATCATGGTTGTGACACTGTTTATTTTTTTTCTCTACTTGGCTAACAGAAAGAAAAAAATATCTAGTTATAGTTGTAAAATCTTGAAGAAGAAAAAGAGAAAAGGAGGACAAGGGGTAAAGATTTTTATTGACAAAAATAAACCAACAGTAGAACTGAAGGGATAACACCATTAATAGTGATATTGGTAAGAAATTCGGAAGTGTAAAAATAATCGTATGCTTTGTATGTGACTACAGCACTGACCTCAATACTATTCTTTTAGTATTGAAGAAGATTCAGGAGACGGGAGACTACTGACAACCTGCTGTGTGCTGTTGACTCCAAGTGGAAGGTTGTTGCTTGCAAGGTAAGACCATGATGTTAATATGTATCCCAATTCAGGAGTGGACTGACACCTCATAAGGCCCCAAACAATAGATACTACTAAGCAATCTAAATTGGTATCTACTTTTAATTGGCTTACTGTTATGCCAAAAAGTTGCTTGTTTAAGTTTTTCATAGTTTATTTCCTTACTGTTTTGTAGGGAGACTCTGGTGGCCTTATCTGTCAGCACAATGGGAACATGAATTTCTGATAATCCAGCACATATTTGCAACACAGAACTGCCGGATGATCTTGATTCTCTTAAAACTAAACAGAGAGAACCAGGTCGTGACTTATGAATATAAAGATTATTTTGTGTAAATTGTCCCTATTATACAGTATATGCTATATCTGTTTATTCTAAAAGATAGTAAAATTATTTTGTAGTTCCTTTTGCTTTGGCACATTTAGGCAGATTTAAAATGGATATCCGCAATTTTTTTGTGAAGTCTAGTAAAGCAAGCACATCCCTATGTCAGCAAGAAGAGATAAATGAGTCAACAGTTACACATGATGTTGTAGAGACAGAAAATGAAAATGTAGAGGCGGTGTCTTTAGAAGTAGCTGTCAGTGATTCAGATAGTGAGGAAGAACATGCTAGTGGTCCAGTAAAAAATATAGATGTTCATACTGATTCTAAAATGCATAGAAAAGGCATTTCACTTCCGGCTGAGGAAGAGGAAATGCTACGAACATCAGTGGTACCAAATCAACCAGATTACAAAATTATTCCAGTTCAAACTATTGTAACACAAAATGTAAAGAAGCATGTTTTAAATTTCCAAGAATGTTGGTTCCAAAATTTTCCATGGCTGCACTATAGTTTTAGTCTTGAAGGGGTACTATGCTTTTACTGCGCTAAAGCTAAGGTATTGAATCTGACTCCTTTACAAAAGAATATTGAGCCAGCATTTGTGTGTGTGGGCTTTAAAAATTGGAAAAAAGCCATTGAAAGGTTTAAAAAACATCAGAGTTGTTCTTCTCATAGATATTCCATAAACCAGCTATTGCATCATAAAGGGTCACAGCCAATTAATGCTCAGCTTTCCATGCAAGTTCAACAGCAACAAAATGATGCATAGCAATGTCTTATCAAAATGATCAAAACCATAGCCCTGTTATCAAAACAAGGTCTCCCTCTTCGTGGCCATGATGACAATGATGGCAATTTAAGGTAATTCCTGCTTGCACGAGCAGATGACTTACCTTATTTAAAAAAAATGGATAATACATAAAACAGAATACATGAGTCCTGACATTCAAAATTAGATTTTAAAGTCATTGTCTCACACCATATTACGCCTTATTCGCAAAAAAATAGGAAATAATGCCTTTGCCGTTATAGTTGACGGCACACAAGATATATCTGGTCAAGAACAGAAAAGTTTTTGTATTCGCTATGTTGATCAAGACTTGTACCCACATGAGGACTTCATAGGCTTATATCATGTTGAACAAACAAGTGGTTCTGCAATTGCAAAAACTGTTAAGGATGTGTTATGCCGTAATGGTCTTTGCATGTCATTGTTGCGAGGCCAAACATATGATGGAGCTCCCAATATGGCCGGAAAATATCATGGTGCCCAGGCACTAATCAAGCAGGAACAGCCACTTGCCATCTTTGTCCATTGTGGTGCACATTGCCCAAATTTAGTTACACAGGCCACAGCACATCAGTGTCCAATAATAGAAGATGCACTTATATGCGTGCAAGATCTTGGGAATCTGTTTGGCCAAACTGCCAAATGCAGAACCGCATTTTCAGAAATTGTACAACGGGAAGCTAACGGGCCTCTTAGAGTAGTACATATAAAACCATTGTGCCCAACACGTTGGACTGTTAGGGTGAAGTCTGTGCAAAAAATTCTACAAAACTATGGGGAGATTTTAGAGACGCTTGAAGAAATTTCGAACTCTAGAGGTAGTGGGGATATACACGTACGTGCACGTGGACTACTACAAAATTTTAGGCAAGGGAAAATCCTGTTAGGCCTTCAAATCTCCCTTAGTGTTATGGAGATACTGGAATGTCTGAATGTATCTTTGCAAGGGAGAGAACAAACCATATCTGAACTTTTAGAAACTGTTAAACTGACTCATGATGCTATACAAAGGTTACGCTGAAAAAGTGCTTGAATCCACTATGCATCTAGTTGAAAAATACCAAATAATAGAAATTACAGTACCAAGGAAACATAACGTTCCTAAACGTCTTCAACATGGGTCAGGTGAACAGTTTCATGCAATGAATGTGACAGAATACTTTAGACCTCAGTATTTCCAAATAATGGATACTATATTGACACAGTTAATGCAGCGCTTTGACCAAGAAGGCTTACTTCTCCTGTTGACAGGAGAAAATAGTGAAGTTCTTCCCCAATATCCAGAGATTGAATATCACCTTCTCTCCGCTCAGTTAACCACCTTATTAAGTGTTTACAAGTACCATTCAGTATCACAAGTTGTAGATATTCTTAGAAAGATGCCTGCCAGAGAAAGATGTTTTTTTACTCAAGTAGAAAGAATGGTTAGAATATTAATTACTACTTCTGCTGCTTCGTCATGTGAATCCGAGAGAAGTTTTAGTGCACTGCGCAGATTAAAAACATGCACTTGGGGTTGAGCACCTGTTATCACTTTGAGACTACGTTGTTTTGTTTTTTAGATTAAAAACATGGTTGCGGTCTACAATGACCCAAAAAAGATTAAACCATGTTGCTATATGCAACATCCATAAAGACATAATGGATGAAGTAGACATAGAAGCTGTAGCAAAGGAATTTGCAATGTGCAGTGATCGCCGCAAAAAAATCTTTGGATTTTAGAAACTTTTGATATTATTTAAAGTAGTTAACCAGTGGGAGAGGATTTTTTATCCTTTTTTTAAATTGTTTACCTCCTCCACTTCAGGGGTGCCTCCAGGGTCCCGCTCCAGTCCCCAGCCGCCATCCTCTTCCTTCCCTGAGACCTCTTCTCCAGACTGAAGGTATCTGGGCATCAGATGTCTCAGGTGTGAAGGTGTCTTCTCCAGACTGCAGGTATCTTGGCCCACTCCTCATAAGATACTGCTCCAGCTGTCTCAGGTGTGAAGGGGTCTTCTCCAGACCTCAGATATCTTGGCTCCTCCTCATAAGATCCTGCTCCAGCTGTCTCAGTTGTGAAGGTGTCTTCTCCAGACTTTAGGTATCTTGGCCCGCTCCTCATAAGATCCTGCTCCAGATGTCTCCGGGGTGAAGATGTCTTCTCCAGACTGCAGGTATCTTGGCCCACTCCTCATAAGATTTTGCTCCAGATGTCTCAGGGGTGAAGGTGTCTCCTCCAGACTGCAGGTATGTTGGCCCACTCTTCATAAGAACCTGCTCCAGCAGTCTCAGGTGTGAAGGTGTTTTCTCCAGACTGCAGATATCTTGGCCCACTCCTCATAAGATCCTGCTCCAGATGTCTCAGGGGTGAAGGTGTCTTCTCCAGACTGCAGATATCTTGGCCCACTCCTCATAAGATCCTGCTCCAGATGTCTCATGTGAAGGGGTCTTCTCTAGACTGCAGATATCTTGGCCCACTCCTCATAAGATCCTGCTCCAGATGTCTCAGGGGTGAAGGTGTCTTCTCCAGACTGCAGATATCTTGGCCCACTCCTCATAAGATCCTGCTCCAGATGTCTCAGGGGTGAAGGTGTCTTCTCTAGACTGCAGATATCTTGGCCCACTCCTCATAAGATCCTGCTCCAAATGTCTCAGGGGTGATGGTGTCTTCTCCAGACTGAAGATATCTTGGCCCACTCCTCATCAGATTAGGGCTCTTAAAAGCCACATCATAATATTCCTATGTTACGCTCTTTGCCATTCTTGGTTCTTTTTAGGTGTGTGTTTTGGATCAATATCCTGTTGGAGGACCATTCCAATGACCTGTGACTGAGACCAAGCTTTATGACATTGGTTTAAGTCACAGGTCATTGGTCCTCCAACAGGATATTAATCCAAAACACACACCTAAAAAGACCCAAGAATGGCTAAGAGCGAAACATTGGAATATTATGGTGTGTATTTTAAGAGCCCTAATCTGATACCATTGATCATTTGTGCAAGAAGCTGAAATCAGCAAGATGGAGGAAGCCCATTCACACCTGAGACAGCAGGAGCAGTATGTTATGAGGAGTGGGCCTAGATACCTGCAGTCTGTAGGAGACACATTCCCACCTGAGACAGCTGGAGCAGGATCTTATGAGGAGTGGACCAAGATACCTGCAGTCTGGAGAAGACACCTTCACACCCGAGACATCTGTAGCAGGATCCTATGAGGAGTGGGCCAAGATACCTACAGTCTGGAGAAGACACCTTCACACCTAAGACATCTGTAGCAGGATCCTATGAGGAGTTGGCCAAGATACCTACAGTCTGGAGAAGACACCTTCACCCCTGAGACATCTGGAGCAGGATCTTATGAAAAGTGGACCAAGATACCTGCAGTCTGGAGAAGACACCTTCACACCCGAGACAGCTGGAGCAGGATCTTATGAGGAGTGGGCCAAGATACCTACAGTCTGGAGAAGACACCTTCACAACCGAGACATCTGTAGCAGGATCCTATGAGGAGTGGGCCAAGATACCTACAGTCTGGAGAAAACACCTTCACACCTGAGACATCTGTAGCAGGATCCTATGAGGAGTGGGCCAAGATACCTACAGTCTGGAGAAGACACCTTCACCCCTGAGACAGCTGGAGCAGGATCTTATGAGGAGTGGGCCAAGATACCTGCAGTCTGGAGAAGACACCTTCACACCCGAGACATCTGTAGCAGGATCCTATGAGGAGTGGGCCAAGATACCTAGTCTGGAGAAGACACCTTCACCCCTGAGACAGCTGGAGCAGGATCTTATGAGGAGTGGGCCAAGATACCTGCAGTCCGGAGAAGACATCTTCACACCTGAGACATCTGGAGCAGGATCTTATGTGGACTGGGCCAAGATACCTGAAATCTGGTGAAGACACCTTTACACCTTAGATAGCTGGAGCAGGATCTTATGAGGAGTGGGCCAAGATACCTGCAGTCTGGAGAAGACACCTTCACGCCTGAAACATCTGGAGCAGGAGCTTATGGGGAGTGGGACAGGATACCTGCAATCTGGAGAAAATACCTTCACCCCTGAGACATCTAATGCAGGATCTTATAAGGAGTGCGTCAAGATACCTGCAGTCTGGAGAAGAGGTCTCAGAGAGTTACAGAAATGGCTGAATTTCAGGGACTGCCTCAAAAGGTTGTGCAACAAAATATTACATTCAGGTACCATCATCATTATGTTGATGTTGAGCGACTATTTGACAGCAATGTCTGATTTTCATAAGTTAATTTTCAGTAAATTACTAATCTCTATTTAGTCAGGTTTAAGTTATCTCAGAGAGTGTTATGGGATTTTATGGAAGAAAAGTCCAATGGGGTGAATTCTTATGCAAGTCACTGTATGTTAAATGGGATTGCTGGCGACACTTTTTAAGAGTACTGATTTTCTTTTTTGTGTTGTATAACTGAATTTATACCCAAAAAACATTTGTTTTGTTAAGAGCTAGGCAATATTATTACCAATGCTTTAAAATTTCATAATTGAAATATATGGAAAACGTATTTCTTAATTTCTTTGATGTGATAAATAGAGGTTACTTTTTTGTAACAACTAAACATGATACCTTTTTTGTGAGAAACTTTGAAAACACACATGTGAACTCTTAACATTTAAAAAAAATAAATAAATCAGTTTACTGAATAACAATATACCGGGTATGTAAAAATGATGTCAATAGTGCCTACACTAACCCCTCGTCCTGACCTCACACACAGCCTACCTCCCACAGTCCTGACAGATCCCTATCCCTTGAATTCACTGCTTCCTGAAGGTACCTGGGATGAGGAGCCTGTATTGACCCGCCCCATTTAGTCCCTCCCCTTTTAGTCCATCCCCTTTTATGGCTCCACCTTTTTTGACGTCTCAATGCTATCTCCCCAGATTTTTTGGGCTTCCTACGCCCCTTATTACCATACATCTAACCATCATGCTGTTACTTACCAAATTCAGTATATTAAGACCAATATTACCACTTAGTCTTCCCTTTTCGTTTTCTTTTGCTTTTCTTCTTCATCTGTCCTGGTCATCATGAAGACTTTCCAGGCCAAGACTTGTCTACGCAGAATCTACAAATATTTTGACAAATATTTTAGGCTCCTTGCTACAGCACCATACTTACCTCTATATAAACTTCCCAGCGATTTTGGCTCACATAGTAATAGTGCCCCAGAGACCCCTTCTGTGCCACATATAGTAGTTAAATAGGCACTCTCAATAAAACAAATTTTTGCTATTGCACTCCTTATGGTAAATAAAAACTATTTCTAATATACTTTGTTTAAAAAAAAGCTCAAGAGCACATTTTCCCCCAACTCATACACAGACCACAGACTTTGGACCGAAGCCCAAACACAGGAAGTGTAGACTGGAGTGCTGGGGGAGGGGGGTCCAACCAACAGCATATGGCAGCCAAGTGTGAGAGGAGCTATGATTGGATGAGGCTGGACAACCCCCCCCCCCCCCCCCCCCCCCCAATAGCACTCCAGGCTGCATTTTCTGTGTTTGGACTTCGGTTCAAAGTCCATGTATGAGGTGGGGGAAAATGTGCTCTTGAGCTTTTTTTAAACAAAGTATATTAGAAATATTTTTTATTTACCATAAGGAGTGCAATAGCAAAAATTTGTTTTAATGAGAGTGCCCATTAAAAGAATGTTTTATAGAATTGTATATAAAAAATAAACCTCTACTTACCTCCAGCACTCCCGCAGTGCCTTCGATGTCCTGCTCCTGTCCTTTTTATGATCGAAAGCGTGATGTCAGGGCCCAGAGCAACGCTTTCTCACAAGGATCACAAGGATCAAAGCCGCTCTGTGTCCCATATAGTATTAGGCCCCCTCTGTGCTCCTATATAGTAGTTAGGCATCCTCTATTATCCAACATAGTAGATATGCCCCCTCTCTATGCCCCCATATCGCAGTTAGGCCTCATCTATGCTCTTTATTGTTATTAGGTCCCCTCAGTGCCCCCATATTAACCCCTTAACGACTAAGTGTCACTTCGCACACAGCGCCGTACATTTACAGCGCAGCGTTACTTCATCACCACGTCACCGAACGCGGTGATCGGAACGGGATGACTGCTGATATCTATCAGCAGCCGTCCAGGCATATTGCCCGGGGGGGGGGGGGGGGGGGGGGGGTCTTGAGACCAGCGAATCACGGCTTCTCTGGTGACCCGATAGCCCAGAAAATAGGGATGTCAGAGACAGCTCCGATCATTCTAAAGGATAGGAACGAGGTGGCAAGGGTGCCACCTCCTCCTATCCCCTGCGATTGGCCGATCAGGCCGATCAGCGAACCGCAGGGCAGGGTCGGGGGGGGGGGGGGGTCAACGTTGAGATCCCCGCTCTGCCTGATCTGGAAGTCCGAGCAGAGCGGGGCAAAGATGGAGGCGGTTACCGGCGGCATACTGCGGAAAACGGCGGCAGACAACGGGGGACCGGCGGCGGGGAGGACTGGCGGCAGCAGAATGCAGCAGTGAAAATCTGGTAAGTGAGCTACACTGCTGCCTTGTAGTTTCACAACTACAACTCCCAGCATGCCTAGATAGCCAAAGGCTGTCTGGGCATGCTGGGAGTTGTAGTTTTGCAACATCTGGAGGTCTAAATTTTGGAGACCACTGTATAGTGGTCTCCAAACCGTGCACTTCCAGATGTTGCAAAACTACAACTCCAAGTATGCCAAGACTGTCCAGGCATGCTGAGCGTTGTAGTTCAGCAACATCTGAAGGGCCAGATGTTGCAAAACTACAACTCCCAGCATGTCCTTCTGCTCTGTGGGCATGCTGGGAGTTGTACACTGGATGCACACTTGTTTGGAAAAACTCTTTGTTTTCCAACTAAGTGATTCCCAACCTGTGTGCCTCCAGCTGTTGCAAAACTACAACTCCCAGCATGCATTGACAGACCATGCATGCTGGGAGTTTTAGTTTTGCAACAGCTGAAGGTACACTGGTGCGGAAACACTGCGGTAGTCTGTTACCTAACTTAGTGTTTCCCAATCAGTGTGCCTCCAGCTGTTGAATAACTACAACTCCCAGCATGCACAGTCGGTCATTGCATGCTGGCAGTGTTTCCAAAACGGAGCCTCCAGCTGTGCAAAATAACTCCTAGTATTGCCGGACAGCCATTGACTGTTCAGGCATGCTGGGAGTTTTGCAACAGCTGGAGGCACCCTGTTTGGGGAACATTGCCGTGTCCGTCCCTATGCAAATCCCTAATTTAGGCCTCAAATGCACATGGCGCTCTCTCACTTCGGAGCCCTGTCGTATTCCAAGGCAACAGTTTAGGGCCACATATGGGGTATTTCCGTGATCAGGAGAAATTGCCTAACAAATTTTGGGGGGCTTTTTCTCCTTTTACCCCGTATGAAAAGGTAAAGTTAGGGTCTACACCAGCATGTTAGTGTAAAAAAATTAAAAATTTTACATTAACATGCTGATGTTGCCCCATTCTTTTCATTCTTACAAGAGGTAAAAGGAAAAAAAGACCCCCAAAATTTGTAACATCATTTCTCCTGAGTACAGAGTGGGTGTAAAGTGCTCTGCAGGCACACAACATGGCTCAGAAGTGAGAGCGCACTATGTACATTTGAGGTCTAAATTGGTGATTTGCACAGGGGTGGCTGATACAGCGGTTCTGACATAAACGCAAAAAGAAAATCACTCACATGTGACCCCATTTTGGAAACTTCACTCCTCACGGAATGTAACAAGGGATATAGTGAGCCTTAACACCCCACAGGTGTTTGACAAATTTTCGTTAAAGTTGGACGTGAAAATTAAAAATCAGATTTTTTTTCTCACTAAAACGCTTGTGTTACCCCAAAGTTATTATAGGAGAAAAAGCCCCAAAATTAGTAACACCATTTTTTCTGAGTATGGAAATACCCCATAAGTGGATGTAAAGTGCTCTGCGGACGCACTACAGGGCTCAGAAGAGAAGGAACACCATTGGGCTTTTTGAGAGAGAATTTGGCTGGAATTGTATGCCATGTGTGTTTACAAAACCCCATGGTGCCAGAACAGCGGAACCCCCCCACATGCGACCCCATTTTGGAAATGACACCCCTAACGGAATGTAATAAGGGGTACAGTGAGCATTTACACCCCACAGGTGTCTGAAAGATTTTTGGAACAATGGTCCGTGAAAATGAAAAATGTAATTTTTCATTTGCACAGTTCACTGTTCAAAAAATCTGTCAAAAGCCATTGGGGTGTAAATGCTAACTGCACCCCTTATTAAATTCTGTGAGGGGTGTAATTTCCAAAATGGGGTCACATGGGGGGGTTCCCCTGTTATGGTAGCACGGGGGCTTTGTAAACCCACAAGGCCCCTGACTTCTATTCCAACCAAATTCTCTTTCCAAAAGCCAAACAGCGCTCCTTCACTTCTGAGCATTGTAGTTCGCCCCCAGAGCACTTTACAGCCACATATGGGGTATTTCCATACTCAGAAGAAATTGTGTTACACATTTTGGGGGGCTTTTTCTCCTATTACCCCTTGTAAAAATGAAACATTTGGGATAACACCAGCATTTTAGTGAAAAGAATAAATTTTTCATTCTCACGTCCAACTTTAGCGGAAATTCGTCAATCACCTGTGGGGTGTTAAGGCTCACTATACCCCTTGTTACATTCCTTGAGGGGTGTAGTTTCCAAAATAGTGTGCCATGTGTTTTTTTTTTTTTTTTTTTTGCTGTTATGGCACCATGGGGGCTTCCTAAATGAGACATGCCCCCCAACAACCATTTCAGCAAAACTCGCTCTCCAAAATCCCATTGTCGCTCCTTCCCTTCTGAGCCCTCTAGTGCACCGGCAGAGCACTTTACATCCACATATGAGGTATTTCCTTACTCGAGGGAAATTAATAGATCAAAAGAAAGGGCAAAATAGTACCAATATATATTAAGTCGAGTGTGTTAGTAACTAACAAGAGATCCTATATACACACTTGAACATCGATTCCATACGTTAATAATAAACTTTATTGAGAACATCATTTGATAAAAACAATTAAAAAGGACAGTATAGCCAGAAAAAAACTGGAGTTGGTAAGGTAGGTAATATATCATAAATTAGCATAAATGCAAACATGACATAGTTATTCCTATCTAAAGAGTAGGGCCACATGTATAACAAAAATTTTAAGTTACACATACTAGTCATGTAAGAATTGCACAGATAACAATACCTAAATAAGGAGGTCACTGAATAAATGGCCTCCAGCGAGTGGTCAGGAGGAAGGGGAAAGGGAATAATAGTGTGCGAATAAGAGCTCAAAAGAACTGCAGGATAACAATCAATGCCCGCCTGTCTTGAGCACAAAAAGCAACATAACTATAGAGCTTCCCCACTCACAGAGCACAGGCTGGGAGACATAGACAGTGTACCTACCCACACAACACCAGCACCCCAACGTCGTTTCGCCGTTTGGCTTCCTCAGGGAGTAGTTTTTTTCTGGCTATACTGTCCTTTTTAATTGTTTTTATCAAATGATGTTCTCAATAAAGTTTATTATTAACGTATGGAATCGATGTTCAAGTGTGTATATAGGATCTCTCGAGGGAAATTAAGTTACAAATTTTGGGGGACATTTTTACCTATTACCCCTGGTGAAAATGAAAAATCTGGGGTTGCACCAGCATTTTAGTGAAAAAAATAAACATTTTCATTTTCACGTCCAAATATAGTGAAAATTCGTTAAACACCTGTGGGGTGTTAAGGCTCACTGTACCCCTTGTATGTTCCTTGAGGGGTGTAGTTTCCCAAATAGTGGCCATGTGTTTTTTTTTGCTGTTCTGACACCATGGGAGCTTCCTATATGAGACATGCCCCCCAAAAACCATTTCAGCAAAATTCGCTCTCCAAAATCCCATTGTCGCTCCTTCCCTTCTGAGCCCCCTACTGCGCCCGCAGAGCACTTTACATCCAAATATAAGCTATTTCCTTACTCGAGAGAAATAGGGTTACACATTTTGGTGGACATTTTTACCTATTACCCCTATTAAAATGAAAAAAAAAATGGGTTTACAAGAACATGTTAGTGTAAAAAAATAAAGATTTTGAATTATTTCCTCCCATTTTGCTGCTATACCTGTGAAACACCAAAAGGGTTAACAAACTTTCTGAATGTCATTTTGAATACTTTAAAGGGGTGCAGTTTTCATAATGGGGTCCATTATAGGGTATTTCTAACATAAAGACCCTCAAATTCACTTCAAAACTGAACTAGTCCCTGAAAAATTCCGATTTTGAAATTTTCATGAAAAATTGGAAAATTGTTGCTAAAATAAAAAGCCCCCTAATGTCTTCAGAACGTAAAAACATGTCAACTTTATGATGCAAAAACAAACTAAACATATTGTATATGTGAATCAATATATCATTTATTTGAAATGTCCACTTTCCTTACAGGAAGGGAGCTTCAAAGTTAGAAAAATTCAAAATTTCAATGTTTCATGAAATGGGATTTTTTCACCAAGAAATGATGCAAGTATCGACAAAAATTTACCACTAACATGAAGTAGAATATGTCACGAAAAAACAATCTCAGAATGAAATTAACCCCTTAAGGACGCATCCCATTTGGGCCCTAAGGACGCAGACAATTAAATTTTTACGTTTTCGTTTTTTCCTCCTCGCCTTCAAAAAATCATAACTCTTTTATATTTTCATCCACAGACTAGTATGTTTTTGTTTTTTGCGCGACCAGTTGTCCGTTGTAATACCATCACTCACTTTACCATAAAATGTATGGCGCAACCAAATAAATACTATTTGTGTGGTGAAATTAAAAATAAAACAGCAATTTTGCTTTCACGTCGTACAATTTACGGTAAAAATTACATGTGTTCTTTATTCTTTGGATCAACACGATTAAAATGATACCCATTATTACATACTTTTTAAACCAAATTAGCACGTTTAAAATCCCCCTATTTTGAACACCTATAATTTTTTCATTTTTCCGTATAAGCGGCGGTATGAGGGCTCATTTTTTGTGATGTGATCTGTACTTTTTATTAATACCATATTTGCTTATATAGAACTTTTAATCAATTTTTTATAAAAATTTTTGGGAATGAAATGTTATAAAAAAGCATCTATTTTGGACGTTTTTTATTTTTACGTTCACGCCGTTCACAGTACGGTATCATTAACATTTTATTTTAATAGTTCAGATATTTACGCACGTGGTGATACCAAATATGTATATAAAATATTTTTGAACACTTTTTGGGGGTGAAAGAGGGAAAATGGGACAATTTACGTTTTTATTAGAGGAGGGGGGTTTTCAAATTTTTTTTACTTTCTTTTTTTTTACTTGTTTTACTTTGATTTTTACACTTTAATAGTCCCCATAGGGGACTATTTAAAGCAATCATTCGATTGCTAATACTGTTCAGTGCTATGTATAGGACACAGCACTGATCAGCATTATCGGTCATCTTCTGCTCTGGTCTGCGGGAAGGCAGATCAGAGCAGAAGACAACGGGAAGGCAGCGGAGGCAAGTGAGGGGACCTCCGTCTGCCGTGCTGGATGATCGGATCGCCGTGGCAGCGCTGCGGGCGATCCGATAATTCATTTTAGTGACCGCAATGCTGCAGATGCCGTGATCTGTATTGATCACGGCATCTGAGGGGTTAATGGCTGACATCCGCGGATCGCGGGTGTCCGCCATTACGGGCGGGTCCCTGGCTGCGATCAGCAGCCGGGACCTGCCGCGCATGATCCAGGCATCGCTCCGATGCTCGTGGTTATGCTTAGGATGTAAATGTACATCCTGGTGCGTTAACTACCACCTCACCAGGACGTACATTTACATCCTTCGTCGTTAAGGGGTTAATAGTTAAAGCATCCCAGAGTTATGCTTAAAGTGACAGTGGTCATATTTGCAAAAAATGGCTGCGTCCTTACAGGGGTATTCCAGGAAAAAACTTGTTTTTCAACTGGTTTCAGAAAGATAAACAGATTTGTAAATTACTTCTATTAAAAAATCTTAATCCTTTCAATAATTATCAGCTGCTGAAGTTGAGTTGTTGTTTTCTGTCTGGCAACAGTGCTCTCTGCTGACATCTCTGCTTGTCTCAGGAACTGCACAGAATAGAATAGGCTTGCTATGGGGATTTGCTTCTAAACTGGGTGGTTCCCCAGACATGTGTGATCAGGGAGAACTTAGACAGAAAAAAACAACTCAACTTCAGAAGCTCATAAGTACTGAAAGGATGAAGATTTTTGAATAGAAGTAATTTACAAATCTGGCAGTATCCAGGCAGTCTTGCCGATTGCCTGTGACATCACACGCCATAGGACACCACAAGGCTGAATCTAGAAGCCGCCTGTTACCATCTATCAACGTGCACCTTGGGAGCGGCACAATTCCAATTCCATCTTGGTCTGTGGCAGGCAGACCACCACGGTAACGCATGCCAGCGTTGTACACCACCCAAGCATTGCGGACCTCACCTTTTGTCCTAAGGAGATCGCGGCTGAGCCCCCTACCAGGCTGGTAACTATATTCTTATTTTATCACCTCCATTTGCCATATCACGGTTTGATCCAAAATACGGGACATTTCATAATTGTCTGGACTATCAGATACCGGATTACTGAAAAATGTCATCTATTTCATAAAACAGTGCTAAATATCGGTGTGTACTGTGTTACAGTTTATGGTTTTATAATACCTCTATTACCTTTGCACAAGAGGTTTACTTGCATCTATATTCTATTTTAATAAAATGTTATATTATTTGTATCACCTAATTGAAGCACGGACTCAATTCATATTTAATTAAATCTAATTCATGTATCGGTTATCTGATACTAGTTTTGAGGGGTTGGTACTTGTTTACATTTTTTTTTTCCTAAATTATTCCACACCAGGTGTAGGTGTATAACCTCCTTACCTCAACTAGTTAATTGTGAGC
The DNA here is from genome assembly GCF_029499605.1 of Hyla sarda. NCBI lineage: Eukaryota > Metazoa > Chordata > Amphibia > Anura > Hylidae > Hyla > Hyla sarda. Next base: position 51,976,188 of record NC_079198.1, on the reverse strand, counting down.
TGCACATCCCCTTCTTTTTTGTAATTTACAAATCTGTTTAACTTTCTGGAGCCAGTTGATATATAAAAAAAAAGTTTTTTCCTGGATAACCCCTTAACGACGCAGGACGTATATTTACGTCCTGCGCCGGCTCCCGCGATATGAAGCGGGATCGCGCCGCAATCCCGCATCATATCACGTCGGTCCCGGCGCTCATCAACGGCCGGGACCCGCGGCTAATACCACACATCGCCAATCGCGGCGATGTGCGGTATTAACCCTTTAGAAGCGGCGGTCAAAGCTGACCGCCGCTTCTTAAGTGAAAGTGACCCGGCTGCTCAGTCGGGCTGTTCGGGACCACCGCGGTGAAATCGCGGCGTCCCGAACAGCTGACAGGACACCGGGAGGGCCCTTACCTGCCTCCTCGGTGTCCGATCGGCGAATGACTGCTCCGTGCCAGAGATCCAGGCAGGAGCAGTCAAGCGCCGATAACACTGATCACAGGCGTGTTAATACACGCCTGTGATCTGTGTAAAAGATCAGTGTGTGCAGTGTTATAGGTCCCTATGGGGGCTATAACACTGCAAAAAAAAAGTAAAAAAAAAAAAGTGTTAATAAAGGTCATTTAACCCCTTTCCTAATAAAAGTTTGAATCACCCCCCTTTTCCCATAAAAAAGAATAAAACAGTGTAAAAAAAAATAAAATAAACATATGCGGTATCGCCACATGCGTAAATGTCCGAACTATAAAAATATATCATTAATTAAACCGCACGGTCAATAGCGTACGTGCAAAAAAATTCCAAAGTCAAAAAAACGCATTTTTGGTCACTTTTTATACCATTAAAAAATGAATAAAAAGTTATCAAAAAGTTCGATCAAAACAAAAATCATACCGATAAAAACTTCAGATCACGGCGAAAAAATGAGTCCTCATACCGCCCTGTATGTGGAAAAATTAAAAAGTTATAGGGGTCAGAAGATGACATTTTTAAACGTATAAATTTTCTTGCATGTAGTTATGATTTTTTCCAGAAGTGCGACAAAATCAAACCTAAATAAGTAGGGTATCATTTTAACCGTATGGACCTACAGAATAATTATAAGGTGTAATTTTTACCGAAATATGCACTGCGTAGAAACGGAAGCCCCCAAAAGTTACAAAATGGCGTTTTTTCTTCGATTTTGTCGCACAATTATTTTTTTTCCGTTTCGCCGTGCATTTTTGGGTAAAATGACTGATGTCACTGCAAAGTAGAATTGGCAATGCAAAAAATAAGCCATACTATGGATTTTTAGGTGGAAAATTGAAAGGGTTATGATTTTTAAAAGAAAAGGAGGAAAAAACTAAAGTGCAAAAACGGAAAAACCCTGAGTCCTTAAGGGGTTAAGGTCAAAACCCCTTAAGGACCAGGCCAATTTTCAGTGCAGGACCCGACCATTTTTTGCACATCTGACCACTGTCACTTTAAGCATTAATAACTCTGGGATGCTTTTACCTTTCATTCTGACTCCGAAATAGTATTTTCATGACATATTCTACTTTATGTTAGTGGTAAAAAATTTGATGAAAAAATAGAAAATTTTGCATTCTTTGAAGCTCTCTGCTTATAAGGAAAATGAATATTCCAAATAAATTATGTATTAATTCACATATACAATGTGTCTATTTTATGTTGGCATCATAAAGTTTACATATTTTTACTTTTGGAAGACGACAGAGGGCTTCATAGTATAGCAGCAATTTCCAATTTTTCAAAACATTTTCTCGAAATTTTTCAGAGACCAGTTCAGTTTTGAAGTGGAGTTGAAGGGCCTTCATATTAGAAATACCCCATAAATGACCCCATTCAGGGCCACCATCAGGGCAGTATAGGCAGTACTGCCATCAGGGGCCCGGACCAGAAGCACTGTGTAGAGGGGCCCGCAGCTGCCCACGCTTTCACCTTCCTCTCACACTCCACACCTAATGTCAGTAAAAAGAACAAGCTCCTTGCAAAGCAACAGGGCTTGTTCTTTTTACTGAGCTAAAATCACGGGAGCCCATCCTCTCACCTCCCCCATGCCCTGCCTGTACCCTGGCCTCTCCCCTCTCCCCCACACAGGCCTCTTGCTGTATACATTTCAGCAGTCAGGGAATAGGAGGAGGAGGGGGCTGTAGGGGCACAGTCTGAAGCCTGAAACTAAAGTGAAACTGAAACTAAAAGTCACACAACATGTGGACCCCCCTGGAGCTGCTCAATTCTGCCTAAAAAGTAGGTGTGTGTGTGTGTGTGTGTGTGTGTGTGTGTGTATGTATGTATGTGTGTGTGTGTGTGTGTATGTATGTATGTGTGTGTGTGTGTGTGTGTGTGTGTGTGTGTGTGTATCTTGTGCCTAACAGGGGTGTTGAAATTTTATAAAAAACTACTTGTCCACGGGACTAAAATGGAGCAAAATCTACTTGTCCCTCATGACGATCTACTTGTCCGGGCCAATTTTCGCTTTTACGCTCCGATTTTTTCCTCCTCGCCCTATAATAGCCATAGCTACCTACTATAATGATAACTACCTACTATAATGATACCTTTTAATTTTTCAATAACGTATTCTCTGAACCAAAAAATATATATATATTTAGGGAAGTGAAATTGAAATAGTAAAAGATAATTTTGCAGATTTGGTGTTTTTCTTTTCTGCGCCATTTACCTTGTGGTTGAGATAACATGTTAGTTTTATACTTTAGGCCGCCTGATTACAGCGATACCAGATTTGTATCGTTTACGTCATGTTTTACTAATTCTGAACTTTTTCTAATTTTTTTAATTGCCATTTTTTAACCCCTGTAGCTTTATTTTTTTTTCCGCATACCAGGCTGTATGAGGGATCATTTTTTGCTCCATAATCATTTTTTTGTATCGGTACCATTTTGGCATTGATCTGACTTTTTAACCGCTTTTTAACTTTTTTTTTCTGGGATATTATAAAAATTGCAAATCTGTGGTTTGGTATTTTTATTACATTTACCGTACGAGATACATAATGTTATATTTTAATAGGTTGTACAATTACGCACAAAGCGATACTAAATATGTTTATTTTTATTATGTTTGCATGTTTTTATATAGGAAAAGGGGGTGATTTGAACTTTTAACATGGAAGGGGTTAATGCAGCGGTCTTCAAACTGTGGCCCTCCAGATGTTGCAAAACTACAACTCCCAGCATGCCCGGACAGCCAACGGCTGTCCGGGCATGCTGGGAATTGTAGTTTTGTAACATCTGGAGGGGCACAGTTTGAAGACCACTGGGTGTCTTTCAAACTTTTATTAAAACTTTTTTTTTTCTTTTACACTTTATTAGACTTATGAGGATTCATTAGATTCCTCAGACAGATGAATAGATTCTATTGAACTCTATTAATCTGTGAGCTCTGTGATCCATTGATAGAGCCTGGTCCAGCCAGGATCTATCAATGACAGAGCCAGGACAGGAGGAAGCAGAGGTAAGTTCTCCGGCTACCTCCATAGTGGATCGCCCCCCTGCGATCGCGCTGCGGGGGGGAGGGGTGATCCACACCCCTAGCCCACCAGGGAGCATTCACATGTCCCTTTAGACCAGTGGTTCTCAACCTTTTCGGTGACCGTACCCCCCAAGGCCTGAAAGTATGTCCACGGGTACCCCCTCACGCGGAACTTGCGAGCGAGGGGTACCCGCAGACAAAAGGCGTGTTCTTACCTTTATACTAATGCATCCCATCTCCATCTTAATCCCCTTGTGCTATTATTCCCCTCCGTCTTACTCCCCCTGTCCCACAATTCCCACCTCCCTCTGATTCCCTTTTACCATTATTCCCCCTCCATCTTTATCCCCTTGTGCCATTATTATCCAATATGGAACAAGGGGATTACGATGGAGGAGGGGGGGGGTTGATAATTCCCCCCTCCCTCTGATCCCCTTTTGCCATATCGGATAATAATAGCACAAGGGGATTAAGATGGAGGGGGGGGGGGGGGGATAATCAACCCCCCCCCTCCTCCATATTAATCCCCTTGTGTCATTATTCCCCCCTCCCTCTGATCCCCTTTTGTCATTTTCCCCCCTCCATATTAATCCCCTTGTGCCATTATTATCGCATATGGCAAAAGGGGGATCAGAGGAAGGGGGGACTGGTGCAAGGGGATTAAGATGGAAGGGGAGAGGGGAGTAATAAAGCACAAGACATAAAATTTCAATGCCTTGTGCTTTATTACTCCCCCTCCATCTTAATGCCTTGTGCTCCGTCCCATACAGTCCCCCCCCCCCCCCCTCTGTGCCATACAGCTGTTTACCTGGCGTCCTGTGGTCCCGTTGCCTGCTGCTTCACGGGATGTTCCACAGGGCCGCACTGACGTGTGACGTCCCTCTTCGCTGTGCGGCAACTCCGCGCAACGTCAGGGGAGGCCACACGTCTCCCTGGCAACCACGCAGCTCACTTACAGTAGCCCCGGCCGCATCTCTGGCCGCGCTACTGTACAGTGAGCTGCCGCGGCGATGCGCTGACATATACTGGCCAATGCATGGCCGGTATTTGTCAGCGTTTTCGCGTACCCCAGGTTGAGAACCCAGGCTTTAGACGCCGCTGTCAGCTTTGACAGCGGCGATCTAAAGGGTTAATAGCCAGCCGCGGCGATCGCCGCATGCTGGCTATTAGCGGCGGCCCCCGGCTACTGAGAACAGCCGGGGGCTGCAGAGTATGGAGCGGGAAGGAGTCCGGAGCCCGTTCCATACATACTGCAGAGCGCCGCATGTATCTCCCCGTGCAGACGCGCCTCCTCCCCTCAGCTCTCCGAAGCTACAGCTGGGGGGAGTGAAGGCAGAGGACGCAGATCTGCACGGGGAGAAGTAAGCCACGCCCCCTCATCTCCCCCGCACGTCTGCAGAGCAGGGGAGAGAGACATACACAGCTTCTCATCTCCCCTACTCTGCTTCGGATCTGCAGTCTGTATGGAGCGGGCTCCCGACTCCTGCCCGCTCCATACAGACTGCAGATCCGCCGCACTTGTCAGGTCCGGCCCTGCTTGCCCGAAGCCGGGCTAAGGGCCGGACAAATTCACCTGCCCGGCGCCCAAAACTGCTAGTCCGTGGCGTCGGGCGATAGAAATTCCACATCCCTGCCTAATCATGTGTGTATATAATGTATACATGTTATGTTTGTACTGTGCATGTGTTTGTATCTGTGCATTGTTTGTCTATGTATGAATTTATGTGTGTGTTCACAGTGTGGGGCACTACTTGGGTATATGAGGCTCTCTTCAGGTCACTGGGAAAGCTGTGTGTACTGCCTGTCACCCAGCTTTCCCACTCTCCTGAAGGGAATATGTGTCTGGTAAAACATATTAGCCATATTAGAGAGATGACATTGAGGGAAATAACAGATGTCACAATAGGCTTACAGTACTTCCCCAGCTTTATAAGACTCCTGAATAGCAGAATACTAGTGTGACATCTGGTACTTAATGTCTTCAATATAGCTGCTTTACCAGACATATTCTCTTCAGGAGGCCAGGAAAGCTCGGTGACAGGCAGTACATAAAGCTAGGAAAGTAATGTGAGCCCTGCACTGTGTCATGTCACCCAGCTTTCCAAGTCTCCTGAAGTCCCAGAAGTGATGGACTGCTTATCCTCCCTTTACTTGTCATGGAGTATGGAAGCTGTGCCTTCTCCCTGCCACAGCCCTTCACACTAAGGCTGGGTTCACATTACTTTTTGATGATCTGGTCACCGGACACGGCCCGTATCTAATTCATTTGAATGAGGCAACTGGAGTCATATAGTGACTCCGGTCGGCTCATTTTTGCACTGTATCAAGTTTTCTGACCAGACCTAAAACCATTGTAGACGGTATTTTTTTGGACTATTGCTTTTGGTGAGTTGGGGGGGGGGGGGGGAGTCCAGACATTATGACTTTATGGGGCCCCGGAATTCCTGATGGCAGCCCTGACCCCATTATACAAACTGCACCCCTCAAAGTATTCAAAGTGACATTGAAAAGGTTTGTTAACCCTTTAGATGTTTCACAGGAATAATGCTCAATCACAGGATCTATGGATGACGATCCTAAATGTATGACACATATCTCACAAAAAATGCCATAAGCTTGCTCCTCAAATGAGGAGACTCATTGGCCAGATGAAATACTGATATAGTTCCTATAGGATAGATGGGGTACAGGTAAGTGAGGGGGGATAGGGAGGGAGGACCTAGGGCGGTGTAGGCTTGGTGTGGATGTGGCCACTACCTAAGTGTCCCTACAGTAAGAGCCCTACGCTACCCCTATACCTAGGCGGGTTGGTCTGTCCTAAAAAGGATGGGCCTGCACTGGAACCTACCCCTGTATTCCTAGAGATTCCCTATGTAGATAGACAATGAGGGAACTGACTGTGTCACTGGATCAGCCTATCTAACTAGGTAAGGGTAGGAATTGGGTAGACAGGTGGCCTATTGCCAATACTCAGTGTATATATGGTAGCACCTCACTATTGTGATTGGAAAACAGATGCTGGATCCACAAATATACCAGTGATAGATGATCAAATACTGGTGGGCTAGTAGCCAACTGTAAGGACTAATAAAGTTCTATTTATATAATGTGACACAAATATATGTCTAGATGATGATTTACTGTAATCAATACTACTAAAGGAATATAGGGTTGTTCCCAATGAGTATACAAACAACTATAAATAGACAGACATGTGTCTAGAGATAACTTAGACAGTTGTAATTGCAGTGGCACTAGGACCCACAATGTGGCCAGCAATAATTAATAAAAAGTCCAATTTATCTGGATCTTGTAACATTGTTAATGATACAACTTATCTGGGTCTTATGGCATTATTGGTGGTGACGTCTCGACGCGTTTCTTGCCCCAATCATCAGGAGACGGTAGGGGGCCTGAGTGATGTCAATCAGATGTCTATGATGGTCGGTCCCGGTAGCTGATGTATGCTGGAAGTGATGCCGCCATGCCGAATCACACAGCTTGTTCCTATTTATATGGTGGATGCTAATACATCCACCAATGACCAAACGTCTACCTACTGTGGATAAGTCAATCAGTGGCGCTGTTACAGACAGCGGTATATGTAACCGGAAGTCCCAGTTAGCGCTACGTCACATCCGGTACGTTGATGTTATAAAGAGATGGAGACGGAGTGTGTATTGGTATCCAGGATACTGATCACGTGAGTGATCACGTGACCGTTCCCATAATTACGCGTCTTATGGGACGTACATCCGGGTATGGGGTCACATGATGGATCGTAACGCCCGATCATGTGACATACTTCATCATCCAAAAGGATTGACGGGACGTGTGCATTTGCGTAGCCGCATAAAGTTAAGATCCCGATCACATGACCCGGGTATTGGAATGCATCATTGTGAACCGCAAATAGACAAAAAGGATTAGTTAATCGGCATGTTAGAACCAAGCTGCCAAGATGGTACGCCACTGAAAGCTGATAAAAAAAAGAGGAAAAACTTAGATAAATTGGGTACAGTTGTAGATCTAAAGGTAAGTATTCCGGTAATATGGGACCTATTTAGGAGACATGTAGTAATAAGAAATTAATGATAAAATATTAGAAATCCTAGATGGACTGATGGATAAAAACAAAGGAATGAGCATGCAGATTCCAAGTAGGTTGGAAAAATTGGATTGGTTGATCACCTGTACACTGGGCTCTATTAAAGATGAATAGCCCCAGTTAGTGGTCAGCCAAAATCGTCATGGGTTAACTAGTGTTAAATAAAGCTAGTAAATGACAGTGTCTAATTGAGACCAAGTGGAGCCACAGATTGAAATCTGTGAATCCAACGGGTCTCTTTTTGAACCAACAGTTGGTCAAAATTGCCCCCTCGCTTAAACGGACGGACCACTTCAATGATAGAGAATTTAAGACTCTGGGATGACATTCATGGACATGTCTAGCTATAGGTGTTAATCTAGCGTGCTTGATGTCATTGATGTGTTCACATATTCGTCTACGAAATTCTCTTATAGTTTTCCCTATGTAGTCCATGGGGCAACTACACTGATACAGATATACCACTCCTTTGGATTTGCAATTACAAGCCGTGTGATTCGGCATGGCGGCATCACTTCCAGCATACATCAGCTGCCGGGACCGACCATCATAGACATCTGATTGACATCGCTCAGGCCCCCTACCGTCTCCTGATGATTGGGGCAAGAAACACGTCGAGACGTCACCACCAATAATGCCATAAGACCCAGATAAGTTGTATCATTAACAATGTTACAAGATCCAGATAAATTTGACTTTTTATTATTTATTGCTGGCCACATTGTGGGTCCTAGTGCCACTGGGAAAGCCAAAATATAGACTAAAATATAACCTTTATTGGATTACTTTAAAACCATTCCCACACTGGGCTAACAACACCAAAAAAAAAGTGCTCAAACTGTGACAAATACCACAAAACCAGATATGATACAACTGATATATTATAAATTTGCTTCTAACTAATATTTTCCCTATCCCCCTGGCTCAGGGTGGGATTGGTCAGGGATAACAGGCAGGGCGGGGTAGGGAACCTGATACACCCTACAATACCCCTGTTCTATTTCCCTGTCCTAGGGGGAGTTTAAGTCCTGATAAGGACGGCCCCGCTCTGGAACCTAGTCTGATCTTACTAGGTGTCCCTAGATGAACTAACTTACTTCTGTATACACTATGGAAGAGGGAGCTGACATTGGCCAGGTCAGTGCTAGTAACACATCATGTAATGTACTGAACTGGCTTAATGTAGAGATGGTACAAGGTAAGTTAAGTGATATAAATGTAAGCAAATCCCCAGGACCGTATGGACTACACCCAAGAGTTCTTAGAGAGGTAAGTTCAGTAATATCTGTACCCCTGTTCATGATATTTAGAGATTCTCTGGTATCTGGTATTGTGCCAAGGGACTGGAATCTTCAAAAAGGGCTCTAGGTCTTCCCCAGGAAACTATAGACCGGTAGGTTTAACGTGCATTGTGGGTAAATTGTTTGAAGGACTTATAAGGGATTACATACAGGAATACATAGGGGATAATTGTATTATAAGTGATAGCCAGCATGGGTTTACTAAGGATAGAAGTTGTCAAACCAATCTAATTTGCTTTTATGAAGAGGTGAGTAGAAGCCTTGACAGAGGAATGGCTGTGAATATAGTGTTTCTGGATTTTGCTAAAGCGTTTGATACTGTCCCTCATAGACGTCTGACAGGTAAGTTAAGGTCTTTGGGTTTGGAAATTTTAGTTTGTAACTGGATTGAACACTGGCTCATGGATCGTACCCAGAGAGTGGTGGTCAATGATTCGTACTCTGATTGGTCCCCGGTTATTAGTGGTGTGCCCCAAGGTTCAGTACTGGGACCGCTGTTGTTTAATTTATTTATCAATGATATAGAGGATGGTATTAACAGCTCTGTTTCTATCTTTGCAGATGACACCAAGCTTTGTAGCACAGTACAGTCTATAGAGGATGTGCATAAGTTACAAGATGACTTGGATAGACTAAGTGTCTGGGCATCCACTTGGCAAATGAGGTTCAATGTGGATAAATGTAAAGTTATGCATCTGGGTACTAATAACCTGCATGCATCGTATGTCTTAGGGGGGATTAAACTGGCAGAGTCACTGGTAGAGAAGGATCTGGGTGTACTTGTAGATCACAGACTACAGAATAGCATGCAATGTCAGGCTGCTGCTTCCAAAGCCGGCAGGATATTGTCATGTATCAAAAGAGGCATGGACTCAAGGGACAGGGACATAATACTCCCCCTTTATAAATCATTGGTACGGCCTTACCTGGAATATGCTGTTCAGTTTTGGGCACCTGTCCATAAAAGGGACACTGCGGAGTTGGAAAGGGTGCAGAGACGCGCGACTAAACTAATATGGGGCATGGAACATCTTAGCTATGAGGAGCGATTAAAGGAGTTACAATTGTTTAGTCTTGAGAAGAGACGTTTAAGGGGGGATATGATAAACGTATATAAGTATATTAATGGCCCATACAAAAAATATGGAGAAAAACTGTTCCAGGTTAAACCCCCCCAAAGGACGAGGGGGCACTCCCTCCGTCTGGAGAAGAAAAAGTTTAGTCTCAAGGGGCGACACGCCTTCTTTACCGTGAGGACTGTGAATTTATGGAACGGTCTACCTCAGGAACTGGTCACAGCAGGAACAATTAACAGCTTTAAAACAGGATTAGATACATTCCTGGAACAAAATAACATTAATGCTTATGAAGAAATATAAAATCTCATCCCTTCCCCAATATTGCGCCACACCCCTACCCCTTAATTCCCTGGTTGAACTTGATGGACATATGTCTTTTTTCGACCGTACTAACTATGTAACTTACTAATGGTATCACTGACTCACTTGGGGGGCAATACCCTATGTATATCTTCAGATATTAGAATATACTATGGTTGGAGTTCAGCAATATAGAAAATATGGGATAATGATATGAATATTTACCAGTATATCCCTTGTTGTCAGAGTATGACTTAAATACGTCTATAGATAATAATTGGATAAAATTGAGTTACAGAAAGTTACAAATATGATTATGTTCATATCCCAGTATCCAACCAGGTATCAAATATGCAGTATTTATTCCTCATGAGTATATTAGATATATCCACAGAACATACCCAAGTAAAGGATAATTAATCTACCATTAGTAGGATTCTAAGATTGTGCCAAATAATTAGGCACGAACAAGAGTTATACTAGTTCAAACTATAGATACATATAGGTGTTAGTTAAGAAGCGATACTTAGTCTGTCAGATGGAAAGATAATTCATGTCTCAACGCGTTTCCTTGCTTAAGTCGTCAGGAGACTATTAGAAGCTTGATGCAGTGAGCACGCCATGGTTACAAATGATGGTCTGATAGAGGATACGCGTCGAGACGTCACCACCAATAATGCCATAAGACCCAGATAAGTTGTATCATTAACAATGTTACAAGATCCAGATAAATTGGACTTTTTATTAATTATTGCTGGCCACATTGTGGGTCCTAGTGCCACTGCAATTACAACTGTCTAAGTTATCTCTAGACACATGTCTGTCTATTTATAGTTGTTTGTATACTCATTGGGAACAACCCTATATTCCTTTAGTAGTATTGATTACAGTAAATCATCATCTAGACATATATTTGTGTCACATTATATAAATAGAACTTTATTAGTCCTTACAGTTGGCTACTAGCCCACCAGTATTTGATCATCTATCACTGGTATATTTGTGGATCCAGCATCTGTTTTCCAATCACAATAGTGAGGTGCTACCATATATACACTGAGTATTGGCAATAGGCCACCTGTCTACCCAATTCCTACCCTTACCTAGTTAGATAGGCTGATCCAGTGACACAGTCAGTTCCCTCATTGTCTATCTACATAGGGAATCTCTAGGAATACAGGGGTAGGTTCCAGTGCGGGCCCCTCCTTTTTAGGAAAGACCAACCCGCCTAGGTATAGGGGTAGCGTAGGGCTCTTACTGTAGGGACACTTAGGTAGTGGCCACATCCACACCAGGCCTACACCACCCTAGGTCCTCCCTCCCTATCCCCCCTTACTTACCTGTACCCCATCTATCTTATAGGAACTATATCAGTATTTCATCTGGCTAATGAGTCTCCTCATTTGAGGAGCAAGCTTAATGCATTTTTTGTGATATATGTGTCATACATTTAGGATCGTCATCCATAGATCCTGTGATTGAGCATTAAAGGGGTATTCCAGGAAAAAACTTTTTTTATATATCAACTGGTTCCAGAAAGTTAAACAGATTTGTAAATTAGAAAAACTATGTGGATGTGTGCAGCTCACAACTATTACGCACCGAGGTCAAACAGGGCAAGCAACTATACCTTAATTGCTAAGAAAAGGGAAACCAAAAAATACAATGTAGCCCGGACCTTCTAGATGAGTATAAATGGATATACAAGGATCGTGCTTCAATAATAATTGTCATTTATTTATAAAAATAAAATTTCATCACTTCTCACAGGGCCCTTGTGAGAAGAGCATACATAAAAAAAGGTATTAGGCAATAGTATTAAAATTAAACACTTGGCATAGAGTATAGAATAATAGAATAAAATAGCTGAGTAAGAGCTGTACCATACAGATATATTAGAAAGTTTAGGGTAAATATGTCCCTTTTTTTAGGATACAGTGACAGACAGTCTGTATTGATAGTAATTGTTACCGGTCTGTCGGTTGTGGCTCAGCTACTCCAACAGTCTCTGGATCATGTGAGAACATTAGATAGGACCACCTTTTTTTCAAAAAGAGAAAAAATCACTAATGCTGATATCTTTGGAGGCAAATTGGTGATTCCTTTTAATAGATCATATAAAAAAATAGAAGGAATAATTAAAAAACATTGGTATTTATTACAACAAGACCGAGAGGTGGGCCCACTACTACCGTCACGTCCCCCAATAGTATACACTCGAGCCCCGAATTTAGGCTTGACTATAGCACCATCCATAAAACCACCCCCAAAAAAACTAAACAACTCCTGGCTAACCACCAAAGGATTTATTAGGTGTGGAACATGTGCTAACTGTACAAAAATAAAGGGCCCCAAAAAAGTTGTAGAAATCTGTTAAATGGAAAATTGAAGATCTAATAACTTGCAATTCAAAAGGTGTCTTATACATCATAGAATGTGGATGTAAGAAGCAATATATTGGCCGAACCAAAAGGGCCCTCAAAATGAGGATAGCTGAACATCTTAACAATATTAAAAACAAAAACCTGAAACACCCACTGTCTGCACATTTCTCCACAGTTCATAATAGTGACATGTCCTCTCTCTCCTTCACTGGTCTCCAGCTAATCAAAAAAGATTGGCGTGGGGGCAGTTTCTTATTGAAAATGTCCAAAGCGGAAAGTAAGAAAATATTTGAATTTGCAACATTAGAACCTGGTGGACTCAACTCCAACTTTGAACTCTTTGGATTCCTATAGGGGATTCACTCGGCCCATCGGAACACCCCTATTTGGTCATCAAGGGGTTGTCCCATGGGCTGACTTCATCCCCTATAGATTCATCTACAATAATGTCCTATTATTATTATTTTTTGGGTTACTGTTATTATTATTATTATTTTTGGGTTATTATTATCATTCTATGTAGTCATTTATTTAAATTGTACTTTTTGTTTTCATTTTCATTTTTATTTTTATGTTTATTATATTTTCATTTATTTTATTTCCATTTTTATTTTTATTTTATTTTTATTTTAATTTTATTTTTATTTCTATTTTTATTTTTATTATTTTTTCATGTTTTCATGTCTTCCTGTTTTATTTTATTTTATTTTATTACATTGTTTTATTATATATTTTTATTTTCCTTGTTTCATTTCTGTTTCATTTCTGTTTTATTTCAATTGTATTTCATTATATTTCCTCATTTATGTATTTCCAACACTCTGTTATACAATACTATGTTCCTTTACTATACAAGAAAAACTCATCCATTTAAAAACGCATTGCCACAATTTTCCAATAAAATTGACACACTATTCTATATCTAGTATTGCTCTCTAGGTGAACCGATCCATTAAATCCATTCATGCTTTTTACCATTATCTATCAATGTGTTAAGGGGTGGGATTTGTGCCCATATAAAACAACTGATGATCTATGGCAACTATTATGACTACTGAGGAAAGGGTTATACCATACAACCCTGAAACGCGTCTAGTCTTTATCTACTGGCATAGCAGTATTAAAACTGTGCCCAAATTCTATGGCCAGTTACATTCTATGAACTGTACCACCAGTTGTGCTCACGCTCTGCTATTCACCCGGTCCAGCAGTTCGGATCCATCCCGGCGCAATCATCCCGGTGCAACTATCCTGCTGTAACCATCCCGGCTCTGACGTCAGATGCCGGCACCACGAGGTGAACCTCCAGCCTTCCAGTACATGGTCCTGTTTTCCAACTAATGAAGCGGTGAGGAATACCAACTTTAGCGCACGCTAGCGCCAGCAGTCCCCGGACACCATCACGATCTTTGGCGCCTGCCAGCGCCTTATCCGACAGCGACTGCCACCACGCTCAGACCTTACTGGATCAGGCTCACAATTGGAGGCAACATACAGTGGACTGTATATACTACGGACACTTATCTATTGCGGGAGCAACATCCACCGCCTGAGCCACAACCGACAGACCGGTAACAATTACTATCAATACAGACTGTCTGTCACTGTATCCTAAAAAAAGGGACATATTTACCCTAAACTTTCTAATATATCTGTATGGTACAGCTCTTACTCAGCTATTTTATTCTATTATTCTATACTCTATGCCAAGTGTTTAATTTTAATACTATTGCCTAATACCTTTTTTTATGTATGCTCTTCTCACAAGGGCCCTGTGAGAAGTGATGAAATTTTATTTTTATAAATAAATGACAATTATTATTGAAGCACGATCCTTGTATATCCATTTATACTCATCTAGAAGGTCCGGGCTACATTGTATTTTTTGGTTTCCCAGATTTGTAAATTACTTCTATTAAAAAATCTTAATCCTTTCAGTACTTATGAGCTTCTGAAGTTAAGGTTGTTCTTTTCTGTCTAAGTAATCTCTGATGACACGTGTCTCGGGAAACGCCCAGTTTAGAAGCAAATTCCCATAGCAAACCTCTTCTAAACTGGGCAGTTCCCGAGACACGTGTCATCAGAGATTACTTAGACAGAAAAGAACAACCTAAACTTCAGAAGCTCATAAGTACTGAAAGGATTAAGATTTTTGTAATAGAAGTAATTCACAAATCTGTTTAACTTTCTGGAGCCAGTTGATATATAAAAAAAAGTTTTTTCCTGGATAACCCCTTTAATACTTTTAGCCTCTCTTTTGAGTAGCACTGTGGTGTTTTTTTTGATACATTTTATGCTATATTATTCATTAAAAGTTATATTTTAGTGTTTTTTTGGTGATTGGTAATTTTGTAAGACAATAAATATTATTTAGTTCTGTGAATTCTTCTTTTTCACAGGAATAGCAGCACATTTTTTACACTGGCATGTTCTTGTAGACCCAATTTTTGAATTTTTACAAGGGGTAAAAGGAGAGAAATCTTCCTAAAATGTGTAACCAAATTTCTCTCGAGTAAGGAAATACCCCATGTGTGTATGTCAAGTGCTCTGTGGTTGCACTAGAGGGCTCAGAAGGGAAGGAGCGATGGTGGGATTTTGGAGAGTGAGTTTTTCTGAAATGGTTTTTGGGGGGCATGTCACATTTAAGAAGCCCCTATGGTGCTAGAACAGCAAAAAATAAATAAATAAAACACATGGCATACTATTTTGGAAACTACACCCCTCAAGGAACATAAGGGGTACAGTGAGCCTTAACACCCCACAGGTGTTTGATGACTTTTCTTTAAAGTGGATGTGTAAATGATTATTTTTTTCACTAAAATGCTAGTTTTCCCCCAAATTTAACATTTTTACAAGGGGTAATAGGAGAAAATGCCCCCCGAAATTTGTAACCCCATCTCTTCTAAGTATGGAAATACCCCAAGTGTGGACGTCAAGTGCTCTGCTGGAACACTACAATGCTCAGAAGAGGAGGAGCACCATTGAGCTTTTGGAAAGAAATTTTGTTTGGAATGGAATTCAGGGGCCATGTGCATTTACAAAGTCCCCCGTGCCACCAGAACATTGGACCCCCCCCCCCACATGTGACCCCATTTTGGAAACTACACCCCTCACAGAATTTAATAAGGGGTGCAGTGAGTATTGACACCCCACTGGCGTTTGACAGATCTTTGGAACAGTGGGCTGTGCAAATGAAAAATTACATTTTTAATTTTCACGGACCACTGTTCCAAAAATCTGTCAGACACATGTGGGGTGTAAAGGCTCACTGTACCCCGTATTACATTACGTGAGGGGTGTAGTTTCCAAAATGGGGTCACATGTGGGGGGTCCATTGTTCTGGCACTATGGGGGCTTTGTAAACACACGTGGCCTTCAATTCCGGGCAAAATTTATCTTCAAAAGCCCAATGGCGCTCCTTCTCTGCTGAGCATTGAAGTGCACCCGCAGAGCACTTTACATCCACATATGGGGTATGTTCTTACTCAGAAGAAATGGGGTTACAAATTTTGGGGGGCTTTTTTCCTATTTTCCCTTGTGAAAATTTAGGGTAACACCAGTATTTTAGTGAAAAATTTAATTTTTTTTTCTTCATTTTTCCATCCAACTTTGAAGAAATTTAATTAAACACCTGTGGGGTGTTAAGTCTCACTATACCCCTTGTTACGTTCCGTGAGGGGTGTAGTTTCCAAAAATGGGGCACATGTGGGTATTTCTTTTTTTGCGTTTATGTCAGAACCGCTGTAAAATCAGCCACCCCTGTGCAAATCACCAATTTAGGCCTCAAATGTACATAGTGGGCTCTTACTTCTGAGCCTTGTTGTGCACCCGCAGAGCATTTTACGCCCACATATGGGGTATTTTTGTGAGAATAAAAAGTATGGGGCAACACCAGCATGTTAGTGTCATTTTTTTTAATTTTTTACACTAACAGACTGGTGTAGCCCCCAACTTTTCCTTTTCATAAGCGGTAAAAGGAGAAAAAGCCCCCCAAACTTTGTAGTGCAATTTCTCCCGAGTACGGAGATACCCCACATGTGGCCCTAAACTGTTTCCTTGAAATACGACAGGGCTCCGAAGTGAGAGAGCGCCATGCGCATTTGAGGACTAAATTAGGGATTGCATAGGGGTGGACATAGGGGTATTCTATGCCAGTGATTCCCAAACAGGATGCCTCCAGCTGTTGCTAAACTGTCAGCATGCCTGGACAGTCAGTTGCTGTCCGGAAATGCTGGGAGGAGTTGTTTTGCAACAGCTGGAGGCTCCGTTTTGGAAACACTACCATACAATACGTTTTTCATTTTTATTGGGGGGGGGGGGGGGGACAGTGCAAGGGGTGTATATGTAGTGTTTTACCCTTTATTATGTGTTAGTGTAGTGTAGTGTAGTGTAGTGTTTTAAGGGTATATTCGCACTGGCGGAGGTTTACAATTTGCCACAGCTCAAACTTCAAGCAGGAAACTTACTGTAAACTCGCCCATTTAAATGTACCCTGTACATTCACAAGTGGGAGCAAACCTCCAGCTGTTTCAAAACTACAACTCCCAGCATGTACTGACAGACCAAGCATGCTGGGAGTTGTACTTTTGTAACAGCTGGAGGCACACAGGTTGGAAAACCTTCAGTTAGGTTCTGTTACCTAACTTAGTATTTTCCAACCAGTGTGCCTCCAGCCTTTGCAAAACTAAAACTCCCAGCATGTACTGATCGCCAAAGGGCATGCTGGGAGATGTAGTTATGCAACAGCTGGAGGTACGCAACTACAACTCCCAGCATGCCGAGACAACTGTTTGCTGTTTGGGCATGCTGGGATTTGCAGTTTTGCAACATCTGGAGGGCTACAGTTTAGAGACCACTGCACGGTGATCTCCAAACTGTGGCCCTCCAGATGTTGCAAAACTACAAATCCCAGCATGCACAGACAGCAAACTGCTGTGAGGGCATGCTAGGAGTTGTAGTTTTGCAAGATCTAGAGGGCCACAGTTTAGAGATCACTGTGCAGTGGTCTCTAAACTGTAGACCTCCAGCTGTTGCAAAACTACAAATCCCAGCATGCCCAAACAGCTGTCTGGGCATGCTGGAAGTTGTAGTTGCAACATCTCGGGGGGGGCTACAGTTAAGAGATCACTGTATAGTGGTCTCAAACTGTAGCCCTCCAGATGTTGCTAGGCAACTTACCGGCTTCTGTAGGATCCAGGGAGCCAGCTGCACAACATCGCCGCCCACCGATCACCGCAGCCGATCGCCGCCCACAGCCTCCCCGATGGGTAAGTGGACTTCGGCGCCGGTCCTCTGTCGGTTTCCCCGTTCTGCCCCGCCTATTGTGGGTGGGCAGAACAGGAAAACCTAAAGTTGCCCCCGCCCCCGATCTGCTATTGGTCGTCGCTTCTAGACAACCAATAGCAGGGATAAGAGAGGTGGCACCCTTGCCATCTAACTCCTATCCCTTCAGGGGGATTGTGGGTGTCTTGGACAACTTTTTTGGGTCACCATAGACCGCAATCGCCGACATGGGGGGGTCTGATGACCCCCCTGGGTATTTGCGCGGGGTGCCTGCTGATCGATATCAGCAGTCACGCCCGCCCAGCGGGCGGCAGGGACCGAAATTCCCACAGGCGTACAGGTACTTCCTGGGTCCTTAAGTACCAGGGTGTCAGGACGTACCCGTATGCCCTGGGTCCTCAACAGGTTAAGGGGTTTAAAGGGGTACTCCATTGGAAAACTTTTTTTTTTTTTTTTTATCAACTGGTGCCAGAAAGTTAAACAGATTTGTAAATTTCTTCTATTAAAAAACATTAATCCTTCCAATAATTATAAGCTTCTGTATGTTGCAGAGGAAGTTCTTTTGTTTTTGAATTTCCTTTCTGTCTGACCACAGTGCTCTCTGCTGACACCTCTATCCATTTTGGAAACTGTCCAGAGCAGGAGAAAATCCCCATAGCAAACCTATCCTGCTCTGGACAGTTTCTGACATGGACAGAGGTGTCAGCAGAGAGCACAGACAGAAAGGAAATTCAAAAAGAAAATAACTTCCTGTTGAGCATACAGCAGCTGATAAGTACTGGAAGGATTAAGATTTTTTAATAGAAATAATTTACAAATCTGTTTAACTTTCTGTCATCAGTTGATAAAAAAAAAATGATTTCCAGTGGAGTACCCCTTTAACTAGATAGATCCCCCTCCCCCATATTAGGTCAGAAGAGCATTCTCCCCACTTATATTAGATAGGTAAGTAGGTAGGCCCCACCCCTCCATCTTAGCTAAGTAGATCTTTCCATCCCCCCCCCTTATATAAGATAGGTAGGATGGTAAGCAGAACACCCCCCCCCCCCATATTAGTTAAAGTGTACCTGTCATAGTGCAATAAAAAAATAAAAAAAAGTGATATGTTACTCAGGACCCAATCCTGATCATGTGCATATAATTTTTATGTCTCGGAACTATATATCCAGAGATATAAGCATTTATCTGCTGGTGAGTTACTTTTTCATTGTGCAGGCTGGAGGGGGCGTGTCAGTCTGTCTCCCTCACAGGAGCAAGCCTGGGCAGTCAGCCAATCAGTACTCTCTACTCTGTAACCCTTTCCTCTCTGGTTTTATGCTGTGTCATGTGTTAGAGGAAGATGCTTGGAGTTTGCCTGCAGTAATCAGAAGACATTACGGGGAATTCATCACAGGATAAAATGTATAAATATAAGAATAGATCTTTATAAAATTAGTGCAAAGATTTTTAGATAACAGTACAGCATTTTTATGAATACATGTTCTATCTGTTTTATCTTCTCCTGTTTTATCTTCTTTGTCATTCAGGAGTCCCAGAAAGATTTGACTATTTCAGCATGCTGGGAGTTGTAGTTTAGTAACAACTGAAGCTGCAATGTTTGTAAATAACTGTGTTAGAGCAGTGTTACCTCCAGCTGTTTTAAAACTACAGCTCCCAGCATTTCCACACATCCTTTATCTGTCGTTTTGCATACACAATAGAAATCTCCTATACTGGATACCGGTATGCTTTACGGCCGGTATCCAGTATGCTGTAAAATCTAGACTAATCTGTCTGGCTAAAAGAAAGGCGAGCCCTAGTGGTGGCTATTTTGAGCTTGAATTTCAGGTGAAAATTTAAAATTTTTTTAACAGGTGTATATTGTGAAATGTCATATTATAAAGAGTCCTGCAATATATGAAAAGTTTTTAACAATGACAGTGCCTCTTTAAGTAGATCTCTCCATCCCCCTTATATAGGTAGGTAGGCAGGCTTCCCCAGCACCACCTCCTGGTAGGTAGGAGGCTTTCCATCCCCCTGTAGGTAGGTAAGAGGCTCCTCTCCCATAAGTAGGTAGGTAGGAGGCTTAAAAAAAATAAAAATAAAACACCAACACAAATGAACAAGTAAGGATACGTTTGCATTGTCATTGTGCGATGTCCCACTTTTTTTATGTGCCAAATGGCCCCCAAAATGGGTTGGAACACAACTGACGCCAGCGGGTCACCACCAGGTCCTGACAGATCTCATGCATGCACTATTTTTCTCTCCACTAAACTCCTGTCGTTTTGATGGAATTTCCGACTGAGCTCCATATAGCAGAGCCTGACGGCAATGTGAAGGAGGCCTTACCTTTCCACCGCAGCCACTCTTCCCTTGTATATACACACAAGGGAACACTAAGATAACACATCCTAGATCTGAATGAATGAACTAATCGTATTTTGTCTTTAGATAGTTGAATGTGCTGACAACAATATCACACAAAAATTATTAATGGAAATCAAATTTATCAACCCATGGAGGTCTGGATATGGAGTCACACTCAAAATCAAAGTGGAAAACCACACTACAGGCTGATCCAACTTTGATGTAATGTCCTTAAAACAAGTCAAAATGAGGCTCAGTAGTGTGTTTGGCCTCCACGTGCCCGTATGACCTCCCTACAATGCCTGGGCATGCTCCTGATGAGGTGGCGGATGGTCTCCTAAGGGATGTCCTCCCAGACCTGGACTAAAGCATCCACCAAATCCTGGACAGTCTGTGGCGCAATGTGGCGTTGGTGGATGGAGCGAGACATGATATCCCAGATGTGCTCAATCGGATACAGGTTTGGGGAACGGGCGGACCAGTCCATAGCTCAATGCCTTCCTCTTGCAGGAACTGCTGACACTCCAGCCACATGAGGTCTAGCATTGTCTTGCATTAGGAGGAACCCAGGGCCAACCGCACCAGCATAAGGTCTCACAAGGGGTCTAAGGATCTCATCTCGGTACCTAATGGCAGTCATGCTACCTCTGGCAAGCACATGGAGGGCTGTGTGGCCCCCCCAAAGAAATGCCACCCCATACCATTACTGACCCACCACCAAACCGGTCATGCTGGAGGATGTTGCAGGCAGAACATTCTCTGTCACGCCTGTCACATGTGCTCAATGTGAACCTGCTTTCATCTGTGAAGAGCACAGGGCGCCAGTGGCAAATTTGCCAATCTTGGTGTTCTTTGACAAATGCCAAACGTCCTGCACGTTGTTGGGCTGTAAGCACAACCCCCACCTGTGGATTTTGGGCCCTCATACCTACGTCATGGAGTCTGTTTCTGACCATTTGAGTGGACACATGCACATTTGTGGAGGTCATTTTGCAGGGTTCTGGCAGTGCTCCTCCTGCTCTTCCTTGCACAAAGGCAGAGGTAGCGGTCCTGCTGCTGGGTTGTTGCCCTCCTATGGCCTCCTCCACATCTCCTGATGTACTGGCCTGTCTCCTGGTAGCGCCTCCATGTTCTGGACACTACGCTGACAGACACACCAAACCTTCTTGCCACAGCTCACATTGATGTGCCATCCTGGATGAGCTGTACTACCTGAGCCACTTGTGTGGGTTGTCGCAACCCTTAAACTAGATCCCTCCCGATTAAAATCTATCTTTTATTGATTACTATTAAAAAGAAATTAGTTGAAGTGCAGTTAGCAGTGTGTCCACTAGGTGTCAGGACCTCACAATGATTAAAACCACAGTTCCAGTCTACCTATAGTATAGTTTGTGAGTGACAGTCATGCTACTGTTGGTCAGAGTGCACTAATATTTGTATGGCCTCTTAATTCAGGCACTATTTCTGACTGTCACTTAGGACACTATAGAGCTGCTAGTTAAAATATTAATTAGCCAGTGCTTTGAAAGTTTCACTTGTTCCCAAGCTTCCTCAGAAAAGACTGGTGGCTTTCTGAGGAAGTTTGGGAACAAGTGAAACGTTAAAGGCACTGGCTAATTAATATTCTAACTAGCAGCTCTATAGTCTCCTAAGTGACAGTCAGAAATAGTGCTCGAATTAAGAGGCCATACAAATATTAGTGCACTCTGACCAACAGTAGCATGACTGTCACTCACAAACTATACTATAGGTAGACTGGAACTGTGGTTTTAAAGGGTACCTCTCATCAAAAAAAACTTTTGATATATTATAGATTAATGTATGCAGAATAACTTTACAATTGCATGTTATTAAAAAATATGCTTCTTTCTATTTAATTTTCCACTTTGAAGAAATGACCACTAGGGGTCTCCCTACCAGTCCTGGCAGCAAGCATTTCAGACTCATGCTGGAGTCCTAAACATTACGAGCTGCCAGTCTGCTTTGTTCACAAAGGAGAACACTCAGAGCTGCCAGTCTGCTTTGTTCACAGCCTGTTTGGCTGTGAACAAAGCAGGCTGGCAGCTCTGAGTGTTTAGGACTCCAGCATGAGTCAGAAATGCTTGCTGACAGGACTGATCGGGAAAAATACAATAGAAAGAAGCATATTTTTCATTAACATGCTATTGGAAAGTTATTCAACATTCATTAATCTAAAATATATCAAAAGTTTATTTGATGAGAGGTACCCTTTAATCATTGTGTGGTCCTGACACCTGGTGGACACATTGCTAAGTGCACTTCAACTAATTTCATTTTAATAGTAATCAATAAAAGTTAGATTTTAATTGGGAGGGATCTAGTTTAAGGGTACCCCTTTGGGGGTTTCCCCTAAAGTTGTTGTTAATTGTTATTGCCCTGGTGCCTCCTGGGGTTTTTGTTGTTTAGGTTGTAGACTCTGTCTCATGCTACCACCGCCAGCATTGAAAAGTGACAAATACATCAGTAAGGAGGCATAGGAACTGAGAAGTGGTCTGTGGTCACCACCTGCAGAACCACTCCTTTATTGGGAGTGTCTTACATTGTGTTGTTTAAGTGTTACCTTCATTTTATTTTTTTTGCAGTGTATATATATATATATATATATATATATATATATATATATACACACACCGGTATATATATATATATATATATATATATATTTATAAATAAATAAAAATCCAGACTCCAACAGCACATGAGCTTGGTGAGAAGAAATTGGGTGCTTATTGCATCACCATTTAACTGAAGCAACGTTTCCGCAGCCTCTCGTCGCCATTTTCAAGCTTGAAAATGGCGGCGAGAGGCCGTGGAAACGTTGGTTCTGTTAAATGGTGATGCAATAAACACCCACTTTCTTCTCACCAAGCTCGTGTGCTGTTGAAGTCTGTACTTTTATTTCAAGTCAGGACCCCTTACCAATGTCTCTTTCCAGCGTGCACCACCTACTTCATTGGAACATTGATTAATTGTGCTGCTGTTCTGGATTTTGATTATATATATATATATATATATATATATATATATTACACAGTAGACAATGTTGCCATTACACATTATATAAACTATATCATATGTGCTCAGATTAGTAAGGAGCTATGTGCTTAGATTAGTAAGAAAGCTTAGCATACATGTGCTTACACGTGTATATACTTACATTTACTTACACATGCTGAGTTCACCTTTGCGTCATGCATAATTTACAAAGTTGTGATGATGTCCTACTTAGATTCAGTCAAGTCAGCAATGGTCTACGCTGTTAAGGACTGCTTATAAGTTTTCAAAGTGAATTTTTTTTTTATCATAATGCCATGATGTACTGTAAAGGACAATACAAGATGTACAAGAAAAACAGCGTAGATAGCAACACACGAAAAGGAACTTAAAGAGCCCCCCCCCCCGCCAAACAAACTGGGAAGAGAAGAAACACGATACTTACGAACAACGGTACGACTGGCCCACCAACTACAAAATGAAGAAATTAGAAAACTAAATACACGAGGCCTGACGACCGGAGTCAGCGCCAATTGGAGTGACATATTCGTAACGTAATTGTGAAAAAATCGGGGTGAATGGTAGGGATCGACCGATATAGATTTTTTAGAGCAGATACTGATAGCCTGTGAACTTTCAGGCCGATAGCCGATTACTTATACCAATATTCCATGCATTTTAATTGTTGGCCATTTTAAAGCAGGGCCATGTACACTGAGGACAAGCAGGGCTCTGTACACCTAGGACAAGCAGGGCTCTGTACACTGAGGACAAGCAGGGCTCTGTACACTGAGGACAAGAAGGGCTCTGTACACTGAGGACAAGCAGGGCTCTGTACACTGAGGACAAGCAGGGCTCTGTACACTGAGGACAAGCAGGGCTCTGTACACTGAGGGCAGGCAGGGCTCTGTACACTAAGGACAAGCAGGGCTCTGTACACTGAGGACAAGCAGACCTCTGTACACTGAGGACAAGCAGGGCTCTGTACACTGAGGACAAGCAGGGCTCTGTACACTGAGGACAAGCAGTGCTCTGTACACCGAGGGCAAGCAGGGCTCTGTACACCGAGGACAAGCAGGGCTCTGTACACTGAGGACAATCAGAACTCTGTACACCGAGGACAAGCAGGGCTCTGTACGCTGAGGACAAGCAGGGCTCTGTACGCAGAGGACAAGCAGGGCTCTGTACACAGAGGACAAGCAGGGCTCTGTACACTGAGGACAAGCAGGGCTCTGTGCACTGAGGACAAGCAGGGATCTGTGCACTAAGGACAAGCAGGGCTCTGTACACTAAGGACAAGCAGGGCGCTGTACACTGAGGACAAGTAGGGTTCTTTACCTGAGGACAAGCAGGGCCCTGTACGAGAGAGAGAGAGAGCAGGGCGGCGGGCGCACTGATCGGTGGCACAGGGAACTCCGACTTGGCTCTGCAGCGCTTTGATGTGAGGTCACGTCACCCCCACGGTGACGTGACCTCACGTCTAAGCCCAGCAGCGCCACGCCGGAGTTCAAAGCGCCTCTCCCAGGCAGCCACTACGGTTTTCTTACAGGGCCGCCGTGACTGTGTGGGAGATGCAAAACAGCAGCCAGCAGCACCGTTCTCCGGGCCCGGGTGTCGCGGGCAAGACGCAGTATCGGCATTATCGGCAAGGTTACATGCCGATACCGATAACTTACAAAATCGTGAAAATCGGCCGATAATATTGGCCAATCCGATAATCGGTTGATCCCTAGTGAACGGAGAATGGTACGGTACCTTGATCACGGAAAATGCTGATAATTGAATTCAAGATCTTGACAACAAATGAATAGGAAGAACTGCCCTATAATATGAGACAAAGCATGGAATAGAAAATAAACCAGCATGACCCCTTGGTGCAAGACATAACCTTAAAGGGGTACTCTGGTGGAATTTTTTTTTTTTTTAAGTCAACTGGTGCCAGAAAGTTAAACAGATTTTTAAATTACTTCTATTAAAAAATCTTAATCCTTCCAGTACTTATTAGCTGCTCAATACTACAGAGGAAATTGTTTTCTTTTTGGAATACAGAGCTCTCTGCTGACATCTCTGTCCATTATAAGAACTGTCCAGAGTAGGAGAAAATCCCCATAGCAAACATATGCTGCTCTGATCAGTTCCTAAAATGTCTGCAGAGAGCACTGTGCTCATGATTCAGCAAAGCGCACTGTGTTCCAAAAAGAAAATAATTTCCTCTGTAGTATTCATCAGCTAATACGTACTGGAAGTATTAAGATTTTTTAATAGAAGTAATTTGCAAATCTGTTTATCTTTCTGGCACCAGTTGATTTAAAAGAAAAGAAAAGTTTTCCACCGGAGTACCCCTTTAAGATAGCTAAAACACAACCCAGAGTCAACAAATAAAAAGCCCTAATATCAAACTTATTCCCCCTTTCCTCAGCTCTAGCAGAATGGTGTGAACAGTTCTAACGTATGACACTGAATATGAAAATGAGTAATGTAATGAGTAGTCTAACCAGCAGAAAAGTGATTACAGCTCTGGAGGACAAACAGAATATGACTTAAGATCGGTATAGCATAAGTAAAGTAATGAATGTACACATTTACCCCACCAGAAAAATAGTGAGTACAGGTCTGGAGTATAATACAGGATATAACTCAGGAACAGTACAGGACAAGTAATGTAATATATGTACACAGAGACCCCACCAGCAGAATAGTGAGTACAGGTCTGGAGTATAATACAGGATATAACTCAGGATCAGTACAGGACAAGTAATGTAATGTATGTACACAGAGACCCCACCAGCAGAATAGTCAGTACAGGTCTGGAGTATAATACAGGATACAACTCAGGATCAGTACAGGACAAGTAATGTAATATATGTACCCAGAGACCCCACCAGCAGAATAGTGAGTACAGCTCTGGGATATGATACAGGAAATAACACAGGATCAGTACAGGACAACCGATGTAATATATGTGCACAGTGACCCTGCCAGCAGAATAGCGAGTACAGCTCTGTAGTATAACTCAGGATCAGTACAGGATACATAATACATGAGTGTACATGGAGACCTCACCAATAGGATAGTGAGTACAGCTCTGGAGGATAAAACAGGCTATAACTCGGGATCAGTACAGGTTAAGTAATGCAATGCATGCACATAGTAGTCCAACCAGCAGAATAGTGAGCACAGCTCTGGAGTACAATGCAGGATACAACTCAGGACCAGCAGAGAACAAGAAATGCAATGTATGTACACAGTGAACAGTGAGTGCAGAACTGGAATAAAGCACAGTGCCATCCTCATTAGCAATAGCGAGTACAGCTCTAAGAGGTACGCAATTTTTGCAGGCTGCATATAGACAGAACAGCCCTGCATGTCTATGTAACCGTGACAACTGCCCCCCAGTTAAACAAATACCAGGGATCCACGCCCAACCCCTTGTGCAAACATTGCCGGCCCGAATTCCGTGGGCTTAGAACCTCCCTGTGAAGCATGTATGTGCTGCGATCCCCCGGTGGTGGAGCGTATATATAGCAGCAGAGTAAAAGTAATTGAAAATTCTAGCGCAGGCGGGCTGCATTCTTATCTAAACTCAGCACCACAAGGAGAAGGTGCCGGCAAGGAGAAGGTGACGGATACGAAGTGCCGATGCTGACTCAGAAGTGACCCCGCTGACCCAGAAGTGACAAACGAAACCGACGGCAGTGACCTATCCACCCCCGCGTCACTTCTGTCATAGCACCCAGACTCCTCCCACAAATTAGGTTAACTGTTTCAGTTAACCTTCACTTATCATAATGCTGTGATGTACTGTAATGGACAAAAGATATATGCCATAAAGGTCCAGATAGTATGTTCTCTTTTTAAAATATTTGCTCCCCTGCGTGGGATACTGTTGTCTTGTATATGAAACTTCTGCACACGTGTTTGGGGTGTTCCACTATGTTTTGTACTTGTTTTTTTTTTGCTGTTCAATAAAGCGGGAAAAAAAACAAAACAAAAAAAAAAAATATATATATATATATACACACACATAGATATAAAATACTATATATACTATAAATACCATGATGCATGCTTGTGTCTCAATTCCACACAAAATTACAGAGCGTCGTTCAGGGATGGACTGAAGTTCTTTCTCCACTTCAGAAGTAAGCATACTGAAACATGTTTTAGAATATTTTATAATATCATCGGCTCCAAGTTCAGGCACTGTATGACCAAGGCCTTTAGGGTACTGCTCAGTTACAATAATTGGTATTTCCAATATCTTTGCAGTCTGCAAATAAAAGAGAGATTAAAAGTTGTTACTTTAAGGTCAGAATGACTATTGCTTCTATAAGATCTCAATTTAAAGGGGTACTCCGGTGGAAAACTTTTTTTTTATTTTTTTTTTTTTTTAAATCAACTGGTGCCAGAAAGTTAAACAGATTTGTAAATTACTTCTATTTAAAAATCTTAATCCTTCCAGTACTTATTAGCTGCTGAATACTACAGGGGATAATTCTTTTCTTTTTGAAATACAGAGATGTCTGCTAACATCATGACCACAGTGCTCTCTGCTGACATCTCTGTCCATTTTAGGAACTGTCCAGAGCAACATATGTTTTCTATGGGTATTTTCTCCTACTCTGGACAGTTCTTAAAATGGACAAAGGTGTCAGCAGAGAGCACTGTGGTCATGATGTCAGCAGAGAGCACTGTGTTCCAAAAAGAAAAGAATTTCCTCTGTAGTATTCAGCAGCCAATAAGTACTGGAAGGATTAAGATTTTTTAATAGAAGTAATTTACAAATCTGTTTAACTTTCTGGCACCAGTTGATTAAAAAAAAGTTTTCCACCGGAGTACCCCTTTAAGAGTCGAATAAACTCAGAATGAAACAAGTGAAGTTAAATACATGAATGGAATTAACCGATTAAGGACACGCGCCGTAAATGTACGGTGCTGCATAGCGTTAATTTGCGCACAGCACCGTACATTTACGGCACGGCTGTGACGCGAGTGCAGAAGATGCGCTCGCTTCATTCACGGTGGGTGCCGGCAGCTATCAGCAGCCGTGGACCCGCCGGTAATGGCGGACATCAGCGATGGCGCTTATGTCTGCCATTAACCCCTCAGATGCCATGATCAATACAGATTAAGGCAGCTGCGGCAGTGCGGCACTTAAAATGGCTGATCTGATCGCCTGCAACACTGCAGGGATTAGATCAGCCAGGATGGTAGAAAGAGGTCCCTTCACCTGCCTCCGTCCGTCTCATTAGATAAAAGTTTTAAATCACCCCTTTTCCCCATATTAATACAAAATAGCGTAAACAAAAGGTAAATAATAAACCTATTTGGTATCGTTGCATGCGTAAATGCCCAAACTATAAAAATATAACAGTAAAGAAACTGGGGCTCAAGGTCAATGAATATTGGATAAATGTATTAATTTAATGAATAATCAACAATATGGTAAAAATATAAATAGTGGTGTGCGACCTACAGGGCCCTTGTAGGTCAGCTGTACCACAGATGTTGTGTGTATAAAAGTAATGAATATATAAATTACTAAAAAATCGGTATAACTAATAAAATAACATATAAAATATACATTTGATAAGAAATAACCACAATAAAAAAGTAGGTAGCCTGGATATGTGAAGAAATGTTCTGATAAATACTGATCTGTCAGTATTGGGTAACTGTTCTAAGTATACTATAATCCAGGTGAGAAGTTAACATTTCCTTTAGATGTATATGATAACAGTGCTGGTAGTGCCGAAAGTATATCTGGCTTGTGATAGTTTATAACAATGTTAAAGAAGTCTGTAATGACCCCTCGATGGTGCAAGTGTCAATCCTGGCTCCTGCGCCTGCTGCAGGAGACTCAGCTGTCTCACAGTGGAGCAGCAGAGAGCGAAATTCGGTAGACACAGAATGCAATATCAGAGTAAGCAAACAGTCAAATAGAGTACATTACCGGTAAGCGCTGGTCTCGGTGAGTTCCAGGCTCCCTGAGCAGGGAACGTGCCGCTAAAGACTCAGAGCCTGTAACTCACCGAGACCAGCGTACTGATTTTGTTAAAAAAAAATAAAAAATTGAGATTTTTTAACCCCTTAAGGACCTGGGTTTTTTCTGTTTTTGCATTTTCGTTTTTTACACCTTACCTTTAAAAAATCATAACTCTTTCAATTTTGCACCTAAAAATCCATATGAGGGCTTATTTTTTGCGCCACCAATTCTAATTTGTAATGACGTCAGTCATTTTACCCAAAAATCTACGGCGAAACAAGAAAAAAAATCATTGTGAGACAAAATTGAAAACAAAAACGGCATTTTGTAACTTTTGGGGGCTTCCGTTTCTACACAGTACATTTTTCAGTAAAAATGACACCTTCTCTTTTACTTCTGGAAAAAATCATAACTACATGCAGGAAAATTTATATGTTTAAAATTGTCATCTTCTGACCCCTATAACTTTTTTATTTTTCCGCGTATGCGGAGGTATGAGGGCTCATTTTTTGCGCCATGATCAGAAGTTTTTAGTGGTACCATTTTTGCATTCATAGCACTATTTTGGAATTTGGAATTTTTTTGCGCATATGCCATTAACCGTGCGGTTTAATTAACGATATATTTTTATAATTCGGACATTTCCGCACACGGCGATACCACATATGTTTATTTTTATTGACACTTTTTTTTTATGGGAAAAGGGGAGTGATTAAAACTTTTATTAGGGGAGGTGTTAAATGATCTTTATTCACTTTTTTTTTTTTTTCACTTTTTTTTGCAATGTTATAGCTCCCATAGGGGGCTATAACACTGCACACACTGATCTTTTACATTGATCAGTGATTTCTCATAAGAAACAACTGATCGATGATTCTGCCGCTTGACTGCTCATGCCTGGATCTCAGGCACTGAGCAGTCATTCGGCGATCGGACAGCATGGAGGCAGGTAGGGATCCTCCGGCTGTGAAAGTGATTTTAGAAGGTGAGGAGGAGAAAACGAAAACGTAAAAATAAAATTGGCTGTGTCCTTAAAGGGTAACTCTCATTGAAACCAATTTTTGCTATTTCACTCATTATGGTAAATAAAAAATATTTCTAATGTACTTTGTTTAAAAAAAAAGAAAGTTTTCTATGCTTTATTTGCGCTTAAAAAATCTCAAGAGCACATTTTCCCCCATCTTATACACACACCTAGGACCGAGGTCCAGACACAGGAAGTGCAGCCTGGAGTGCTGAGGGGGGGGGTGTCCAGCCTCATCCAATCATAGCTCCTGTCACACTTAACTGCCATATGCTGTTGGTTGGACACCCCCCCCCCCCCCCCCCTCAGCAC
This sequence comes from Hyla sarda, assembly GCF_029499605.1. NCBI lineage: Eukaryota > Metazoa > Chordata > Amphibia > Anura > Hylidae > Hyla > Hyla sarda. The sequence continues at coordinate 51,945,568 of NC_079198.1, read as the reverse complement.
TCCAGGCTGCAATTCCTGTGTTTGGGCTTCAGTCCAAAGTCTGTGTATAAGATGGTGGAAAATGTGCTCTTAAGCTTTTTTAAGCACAAATAAAACATAGAAAACGTCATTTTTTTTTTAACAAAGTACATTAGAAATATTTTTTATTTACCATAAGGAGTGCAATAGCAAAAATTTGTTTTAACGAGAGTGCCTATTTAAGGTCAAAATGGGCTGCGCCTTTAAGGGGTTAAAGAGGATTTGCACCAAAAATTCTAAAATAGTCCATCTAAAGAGTATGAAAGGGCCTTTTAATTAACTTTAGTAAGTAGATTATATTTATCTGAAGATATTGGCATTCGGTTGTTTTTTGTTGTTGCTTTTTTTTTTTGCAGCATCCTTTTTTTATAACATAAAGTTCAACTTTCAAATTAGCTTCTTAGAAACGTTGCATTTTACAATGATTCCACGTGTTCTTATAGCAACATTTCCTTAGTATTCCTTGTCATTTTCTGGAAGTCCTCAGCTGCTCTGCTTTTTACTCCTCCGTTCTTTATGACCTTGCAAATGTAACCCTGATTCTTGGCAAGACTTTCCACTTTGAGTCTGCATGCATGACCTCAGATTATGTTTCTAACTACTTCTTGTTGCAATCTACACCAATTATAACCTAGAAAAACTGCTCACAAGACTGTTATCTACACCCCCTAAAATTACATATAAAGGGGATCTGTCACCACTGATGATATACCAGATACAGTAAATAAAATAATTCATCACAATATAGGTTCTTCAGCATCTTTCTTCTGTGTTGTGCAGTTACTCTGTTATTCCTGTATGAAAAAGTAAAGCAACTGTCTCTTACTACCGTATTTTTCACCGTATAAGACGCACTTTTTCTTCCCCAAAACTGGGGGGGAAAAGTTGGTGCGTCTTATACGGCGAATACACACCTATCGCGGCGGTCCCTGCGGCCATCAACGGCCGGGACCCGCGGCTAATACAGGACATCACCGATCGCGGTGATGCCCTGTATTAACCCTTCAGATGCGGCGATCAAAGCTGACCGCCGCGTCTAGAGCGAAAGTGACACTAACCCGGCTGCTCAGTTGGGCTGTGCGGGACCGCCGGGGTGAAATCGCGGCATCCCGAACAACTTACAGGACACCGGGAGGGACCTTACCTGCCTCCTCGGTGTCTGCCCCTGCATGGCCAGCGCTCACCTTCGACGTCATCACGGCGTCGCGCACGCCGTCCCGTCATCCAATAGGATCGGCGTGCGTAGCAAAGTGATGACTGCGACGGAGAGCGTGGATCCTGGGGAAGAAGACGTCTCGAGTGTCGGGGACACCACGGGGACGCAGCGACAGCGATGGAGCGACATCCAGGGCAGCGGTGACGGGTCCGGGGCGGCGGAGACACGTGAGTATTACCTCCTATACCAGTGGTCTTCAACCTGTGGACCTCCAGATGTTGCAAAACTACAACTCCCAGCATGCGCGGACAGCCGTTGGCTGTCCAGGCATGCTGGGAGTTGTAGTTTTGCAACATCTGGAGGTCCGCAGGTTGAAGATCACTGTTGGGTTCAGAAACTTTTTTTTTCTAGATTTTGCACCTTTAAAGGAGTACCCTGTCGCGCACTTTTTTCCTTTTATCCCGTCCGGGCTGCAAAATAAAAGAAAACACACTTTCTCTTACCTGCCAACGAGCCCCCGGAGCTCTGGTACAGGTGTTCGGTCCCCGGGCTGTATTCTTCTTACTTCCTGTTAGCCCGGCACGTCACACGGAGCTTCAGCCTATCACCGGCCGCAGCGATGTCCTACCTCAGCCGGTGATAGGCTGAAGCTCAGTGTGACGTGCCGGGCTAACAGGAAGTAAGAAGAATACAGCCCGGGTACCGAACACCTGTACCCCGGACTGTACCGGAGCTCCGGGGGCTCGTTGGCAGGTAAGAGAAAGTATTTTTATTTTGCAGCCCGGACGGGATAAAAGGAAAAAAGTGCGCGCCGGAGTACTCCTTTAAAATTGGGTGCGTCTTATATGCCGGTGCGTCCTATAGGGCGAAAAATACGGAATTTCTAAGGGAAATAACAGAAAAGTGCAATGTTATGAGGAAAAACTGCAGCAGAATAATTATTTTAAAGGTAATACAAGTATTTATGCACACAGACATGTCAATAATGCTGACAGGCCCTCTTTAAAGTTCCCAAGAGTACCACAAAAAGTAGTAGCAGGACTACATTGAATTCTGTTAAGCTGAGAAGCTAAATTAAGTACATAGCACAGGGAAACTTTGGAATCAAATGGCATACTAAATAGATCTTAGAGGATGACTGACAGCAGTCAGAAGTGTTAGGATTCAAAATAGCAAGACACTCATTGTTCTATTTACATGAAGTATTTACACTGTCCTAAAATGGACACCGTACACTACTAATAAACAACAGATTTACTGTGCGGATTCCTCTTCACTACTCTTTCCTCTCCACAGTGAGGCACTCGAATCAAACAAATATCAGGTACTATGTGGGATACTAGATGTTGCTATTCTCTAGTATCTCACGTTGTATCTCCAGGTTGTATAGGGTACACAACCTTTCTGTTTGCTAGTTCTCATTTGGTATGATTTTCTTTAGTGTTGAGTTGCCTGTTCTACTTTTTCTTTTCAAATATCAGGTTCTTAAAGGGGTACTCCGGTGAAAACCTTTTTTCTTTTAAATCAACTGGCTCCGGAAAGTTAAACAGATTTTTACATTACTTCTAAATCTTAATCCTTCCTGTCCTTATTAGCTGCTGGATACTACAGAGGAAATTCTTTTCTTTTTGGAATGCTCTCTGATGACATCACGAGCACAGTGCTCTCTTTTGACATTATTATAATAATAATAAGTCTTTATTTATTTATTGTTGTCCTTAGTGGGATTTGAACCCAAGGCCCCAGCACTGCAAGGCAGCAGTTCTAACCACTAAGCCACCATGCTGCCCTTAGCATACATCTGCTATGCACGGTTGCTAAAATGGACAGAGATGTCAGCAGAGAGCACTGTGCTCGTGATGTAATCAGTGTTCCAAAAAGAAAGGAATTTCTTCTGTAGCATTCAGCAGCTAATAAGTACTGGAAGGATTAAGATTTTTTAATATAAGTAATTTACAAATTTCTTTAACTTTCTGGCACCAGTTGATTTAAAAGAAAAAAGGTTTTCACCGGAGTACCTCTTTAAGTCTACAAACTAGCCTAGTAGAGCTGGATGTCAGGCAGCAGCCCAACACCTTTCACACTGTGTTAAAAAAAATTCAAAAAATTCAAAATCATTATTGCCACATATTGTCACATATGTTTGCATCAAGTGTACAACTATAAAGAGATATAGGGGCTTCATACATGTTATTAGTCAAAAGTGTGTCCTCTGTGTGTAGAAACATATCTGTTAATCATTTGCTTTTAAAGGGGTACTCCACCCCTAGACATCTTATCCCCTATCCAAAGGATAGGGGATAAGATGTCCGATCGCTGGAGACCCCCGCAATATAGCATGTGGCACCCACCTGTTTCTTGTCCGGAAGCGCTGGAGGGTCTGGGTCGCGACCACGGGAACGGAAGTCCGCGACGTCATGACTCCGCCCCCGTGTGACGTCATGCCCCGTCCCCTCAATGCAAGTCTATGGGAGGGGGGGGGGTGACGGCTGGACCTGCAGTGTTTGTAAAGCAATGTGTTAGAGCAGCGTTGCAAAACTAAAACTGCCAGCATGACCACACATGCGTTGTCTGTAGTTTTGCAAGAGCAGGAGGCACATAGCTGGAGAATACACAGCTCAAAAACAGAGATTTACAAAGATTGTACCCCCAGCTGTTGCAAAACTACAGATACCATCATGGGAGTTGTAGTTTAGGAACAGCTAAAGGCTGCAGTGGTGCATCACTGATCTCCTATACTTGATACCAACACACTTTACGGCCGGTATTTAGTATGCTGCAAAATACAGAGTAGTCTGTCTGCATAAAGATAGATGAACCCTAGTGGCGGCTAGTTTCATTTTTTTGTAAAATAGATTTTTTTTTTCAATAAATGTATATTTTAAAAAGTCATCTTATCAGTAGTACTACAAAATATAAAATGTTTTTCATAATGAAAGTGCCTCTTTAAGGTTATTAGCAGGGTCAACTTTAAAATTTGGTCATTTACTAGACTTCATGTATCAAAATAGTTTCAGATAAAACTTTCCAGCCTTATTGCCATTTAAAAGCAGTTAGAATTATTGGGGTTATCTTAAAAAAAAAAAAAATAATAATAATAATATAATGCTGGGACAGGGGAGGGGAAAAAGAAAAAAAAAAGTTACACTCACCTAGCCGCGGTCCCGTATTGGTCCCTAATAGCTCCTTTTCACCTCCATCCAGTACCTCGGGCTTCTGTCTTCTTCCTGATTCTGAGACAAGCCATCAGGGCAGAACTTGCCCACTCACTGGTTGAGTTGGGACCCCTCAGTGGCCAGTGTTTGGCTGAGCTGGCAGGTCCTGCATTGAGCTCTTAAATCAGAAGCAGGAAAAGGAGAGAATATATGGGAGCGGTATACATTTTTTTCTATTTTTCCCACAGCCTACCATCATACTAGGTTTTTCTTTTTAAACAATGGATAACCCCTTTCATTTTCAAAGTTGAGCTGGATTCACACGCAGAAGTAGTGTGCTGCATATATATTATTGAAAATTGCATTGGTTTTTAACAGGAGTTACATGTTAAAATGCCTTTAACATTTATCTAATTAAAATAAGATTAAACACAACCCCACGGAAAAAATCCCTTTAACCCCTTAATGATGCAGGACATAAATGTACGTCCTGGTGAGCTGGTACTTAACGCACCAGTACATACATTGGAAAACTTTTTTTTTTTTTTTTATCAACTGGTGCCAGAAAGTTAAACAGATTTGTAAATTACTTCTATTAAAAAATCTTAATCCTTCCAGTACTTTTTAGGGGCTGTATGCTAAAGAGAAATCCAAAAAAGAAATGCATTTCCTCTGATGTCATGACCACAGTGCTCTCTACTGACCTCTGCTGTCCATTTTAGGAACTGTCCAGAGCAGCATATGTTTGCTATGGGGATTTTCTTCTGCTCTGGACAGTTCTTAAAATGGACAGCAGAGGTCAGCAGAGAGCACTGTGGTCATGACATCAGAGGAAATGCATTTCTTTTTTGGATTTCTCTTTAGTATACAGCCCCTAAAAAGTACTGGAATTATTAAGATTCTTTAATAGAAGTGATTTACAAATCTGTTTAACTTTCTGGCACCAGTTGATTTAAAAAATTAAGTTTTTCACGGAAGTACCCCTTTAAATGGGCACTCTCATTAAAAAATTTTTTGCTAATAAGAAATCTTTACCAGATTTAAAAGTTTTCTATATTTTGACTTTTCCGGAGCAAATTTTCCCCCATCTTTTCACACACTTTGGACTCCTGCTGGCCTGGCAGAAGTCCAAACACAGGAAATGCAGTCTGGAGTGCTGAGGGGGGTGTGTGCAGCCTCATCCAATCATAGCTCCTCTCACACTTAACTGCCGTTTGCTGTTGGTTTCAGAGTAAGGGAGGAAGTTCTCCCCTGTAAGGCTTGAGATGATGTCACGTCTGCTGGGTAACTCCCCTCCCAGTCTGTGAACCTGAACCTGAGGCTGAGCAGAAAATACAGAGCAATATCAAGGTAGAAAACAAAAAAATAATAAAAATAAAGGCAGGGGTTGGTTTATCATGATGGGGGCAGTGAACTGGGAGAATTATAAAATGTATCAAGTTACTGAGAGGTACTCTTTAAGGCCCAAATGGGCTGAGTCCTTAAGGGGTTAAATTGCACAACCCAAAAATTAGGTAGTTTAAGAATGACAGTACTTAAAGGTGGCTGAATCCAAATGTGGTAGAGTATAATCAACTGGTTCCAGAAAGTTAAACAGATTTGTAAATTACTTCTATTAAAAAATCTTCATCCTTTCAGTACTTATGAGCTTCTGAAGTTAGACTTTTCTGTCTAAGTGCTCTCTGATGACACGTGTCTCGAGAACCGCCCAGTTTAGAAGCAAATCCCGATAGCAAACCTCTTCTACTCTGTGCAGTTCCCGAAACAGACAGAGGTGTCAGCTGAGAGCACTGTTACTAGACAGAAAACAACAACAACTCAACTTCAACAGCTGATAATTATATAAAGGATTGAGATTTTTTAATAGAAGTAATTTACAAATCTGTTTAACTTTCTGGAGCCAGTGGATATAAAAAATAAAAAAAATAAAAAAAAATTCCTGGAATACCCCTTTAACAGTCACAGTGTTTCTTTAAAGCCAAAGAAGGAGCATGGCAAGCTCAATTAAAAAGGAAATTGTTTAATGGCAAGTTATTTTTACATAATAAATCCATTCAGTGACACAATAAAAGAAATGGATTATATGTTAACTTGTGTAAGCAATTTAATTAATCTGGCCGCTGAGAGCAATATCTATATCAGATATGGCATGGTAACCAGATAACAGGTGCCCACTCCACATAAATAGCACTGCACTTCAGCTGGCAGAAGAGAAAGCACGGACTAAATGGAAAAACAGTCTGTCATTGCTGATTGAAATAAAAGACAGTACACTTCAGTGACTGCCAACAAGCTTATCGGGGTACTTGTATGTCACAGCACCAAGAAGGATGAGTCAGAAGAATTTATAGGGAACAGGAAAACACTTAAAATAAGTTAAAGTTATTCAGTGTGGATTAGCTGTAGCTCATGCTGGATTTCAAACAGGTGATATTTATCATGATTTAAGCTGGCCATGGAAATATTAAAATTTTATTTGTGTCAACAAGAGGGTCAAAGCAAAAATGCTAAAATATGGTACGATACTATACCAGTCAAAATGCAGACATAGTTGCAGGTTTTGTAGAGAAGAAATGGGAAATTTTGTAGCATTACAGCAAAACTAGATGAGACTGAGCCACATAGCAAACTTGCTCCCCCTTCAAACATGAAAAAATATCAACTCTATGCAAAACAGTAAGTCAAAGACACTTTCCAGACAATTTGCATAAAATAAAATAAAAAAAACGATAACCCTTGGCCACCAATGTGTCCTTAGCCTAGCCGGTTTAGCTTGACAAAAAGTTAAAGGGGTATTCCGGGGAAAAACATGTTATCCCCTATCCAAAGGATAGGGGATAAGCTGTCTGATTGCGGAGGGGCCACTGCTGAGACCTCCCGCGATCTCCCTGCAGCACCCGCTTTCTATGCGGGTGCTGAATCTCCAGTTTCGGAAACCTCTGGGTTTCCGGGACTGGGGATGTGATGTCACGGCACGCCCCCTCCATTCATGTCTATGGGAGGGGGTGTGACAGCCGTGCTGCAGGGAGATCGCGGGAGGTCTCAGCAGCGGGCCCCCCGTGATCAGACATCTTATCCCCTATCCTTTGGACAGGGGTTAAAATGTTTTTGCCCGGAATACTCCTTTAAGCACTGATATGTTACCCCATACAAGGACCCTAAATATATATTACTACTACATGGTGACTGGGCATTACCACCATACTGTTGGTGAATAAAAAACAATAAACAAAGACCGATATTAGCCCCATATACTGACCATACAGTAGTAGATGCCAGTTCTACACAGGCACTTTGCTGAATGTATACAGAGTACAGTTGAATATGGGGACTCCTAGGAGGTGTCTTTTCTGATTGGAATAATTTCCTTTTTCCATCTTTTCCGTCTGGCCTAGACTGCCATGAAGACTTCTTTCACCCATAACTTGTCTGTAGAATTTGCTGCCAAGACACGTTTGACTCCTATCCCTAAAATCCCTATCCATAGTGCCCCAAACAGTAATGACCCCTCCATGGTGATAAGGTCCAAGACGGCAATAGTGGTTCCCTTTGTTCTCCCACTTAGTAGTAATGCTATCTATTTGCCCCTACTCTGTAACAACTACATGTAAATGGTAAGCGATATACTGTCTGAGAGCTTACACACACACACACACACATATATATATATATACATATGTGTGTGTGTGTGTGTGTGTACAATTACTGTGCACCATTGCGAAACGAAGGCTGTCAAAATGTGCTGTCAGAGATGCGACTGCAAAGTTTATTCCACTGGCCTAGAGGACTGACTTTTGTCAAGCATGTTGCATCTTAGTTATGAGGAAAGAATAAAATAATTACAATTATTTATTCTTTAACCCCTTAAGGACCAAGCCCATTTTGACCTTAAGGACCAGAGCATTTTTTGCTAATCTGACCACTGTCAATTTAAAGCATTAACCCCTTAAGGACGGAGCGTTTTTCCGTTTTTGCACTTTGGTTTTTTCCTCCTTACCTTTTAAAAATCATAACCCTTTCAATTTTGCACCTAAAATCCATATGATGGTTTATTTATTGCACCACCAATTCTACTTTGTAATGATATCAGTCATTTTACCAAAAATATACGGAAAAACCCAAAAAATTGATTGAAGAAAAAACAAAACTTTGTAAATTTCTGGGGCTTCTGTTTCTACACAGTAAATTTTTTGGTAAAAATTACATCTTTCCTTTATTCGGTAGGTCCATACGATTAAAATGATACCCTACTTATATAGGTTTGATTTTGTCTTACTTCTGGAAAAAATCATAACTACATGCAGGAAAATTAGTTTATAATTGTCATTTTCTGACCCCTATAACTTTTTTATTTTTCTGTGTACGGGGCGGTATGAACGGTATTAGTGGTACCATTTTTGTATTGATCGGACTTTTTGATCGCTTTTTATTCATTTTTTCATCATATAAAAAGTGACTAAAAATACCCTATTTTGGATTTTAGAATATTTTTGCGCATTGACCATGCAGGGTTTAATTAACTATATATTTTTATAGTTCGGACATTTACGCATGCGGCGATACCACATGTTTATTTTTATTATGGTTACATATTTTTTATATGAAATTTGGGAAAAGGGTGATGATTTTAACTTTTGATAAGGAAGGGGTTAATGGGTGTATTTTTAAACTTTTTAAATAACTTTTTTTATTTTTTTATTTTTTACACTTTTAGTCCCCTTAGGGGACTTTTAGGAGAAATCATTGGATTCCTCATACAAATCAATGTGGTTTCATAGAACCACATTGATCTGTGTGCTCTGCACTCGATTGATAAAGCCTGGTCCTGCCAGGCTTTATCATTCACAGCGCAGCAGCCGGAACGGAAGGAGAGGTAAGCCCCCAGGCTACCTCAGCAGTGGATCGCCCCCCCCCCCCCCCAATCGCGCTGCTCACATATATAATGGGGGAGATTTACTATCATTTTCTATTCTCTGCAGTAGTTTAGACGAGAAAAGTCTCTGAGCGTGGGTCTATTGTCATGGAATTTTATCAAACGTTGCACAGCATTTAGTAAATCTTGCGAATGGACATTATTGTCTATTCTACACAGCACTTTAGATGAGAAAAGTCGAATAAAAGTCTCAGAGCCCGAGACAAATAGACAAGAAAAGTCTCATAAAATTCGCAGAGCCTAAGACAAATATATCAAAAGTCGCACGCTTAGGCTAGGTTCAGACTACGGAATCTCCGGGAAGAACATTTCCACCCGGAGATTCCGAGTGTGGCCAGCGCTGACTTAATCAGTCGGCGCTAAGACCGCGAAGACACTGCAGTCTCCAATAGACCGTAATGTGTTCCGCGAGTATTTCCGCCAGTAGAAAGAGCAACCCCTTTCTTCAGGCGGAAATTTCCAAGCGGATTTTCCATTCACAAATTCCGCTTCACAAATTCCTAAGTGTGAATTTGTGAACGGAAAACCATTCACTACACTATACATTTTAGCAAGCGGAAGTCCGCCTGCAATTTCAAAGCGAAATTGCAGGCGGAAATTCCGTAGTCTGAACCTAGCCTTATTATCACGGACTTCCTGCCACACAGAAAGTAAACTATAACCCCTTAAGAACACAGCCCATTTTGACCTTCTTAAGGACACAGCTAATTTTATTTTTGCGGTTTACTTTTTTCCTCCTCGCCTTCTAAAATTCATAAATCTCTTATATTTCTATTAACAGACTCGTATGAGAGCTTGTTTTTTGCGTGACCAGTTGTACTTTGTAATGACCACTCATTTTACCTCCCCAAAAAATGTTTTGTGTAAGGAAATTTAAACAAAAATCATAATTTAGCTAATTTGGGGGGCTTTGTTTTCGCGCTGTACACTTTACAGTAAAAATTACATGTTTTCTTTATTCTCTGGGTCAATACAATTAAAATGATACCCATGGTTACATGCATTTTTTTTTTTACAAATTTAAAATTGCCCTATTTTGACCACCTCTAACTTTCTTACTTTTCCGTATACAGGGATGTGTGATGGCAAATTTTTTTGTACCATGATCTGTAGTTTGTTTTGGTACCACGCTTGCATATATGTGACTTTTTGATCGCTCTTTATGAAAAATGTTTGCAGTTTGATGAAATCTGAAAAGCTGAAATCTTTGACTTTTTTTTTTTAACGTTTACGCCATAGGAGATTGTTAACATTATATTTTTATAGTTCTGACATTTATGCATGCAACGATACCAAATATGTTTATTATTTATGATTTTTTTACGCTTTTTTACGTATTAATATGGGGCAGTGTAGCGATCAGCCATTATAAGTGCCGCACTGCCGCAGGTGCCGTTATCTGTATTGATCGCTGATGTCCGCCATTAACGGCGGGTCCGCGGCTGCTGACAGCTGCTGGGACCCGCCAGGAATGAAGTGAGCACAGCTCCTGCGCTCGTGTCACAGCCGCGCCGTAATTGTAAGGCGCTGTGTGCCAAGTGATGCTATGCAGCGCTGTACATTTACAGTGCATGTCCTTAAGGGGATAAAGCAAACATCTATTATGTCTTCTTTGAGGTGTCAGCTGGTTCCACTTGCATTCATTCTTAGGTTCTGATATTTGTACAATAAATTCTCTCTCCAAACCACGTTTTTCTTAAAAGTATTTCTATTCTTAAATTTTTATAATTTTTTAAAATAATTTTTTAAAGCATTTTAAGTTAGCTCTCAACTCTGTTAGTCTAAGTTCAAAAGGAGGATCATCCATGTGGTAAACGGCCAGAATCGTAGGCTAGGTTCACACCATGGAAATTCAATTCTGAATTCCGGATAGGAAATTGGGATGGAGATTCTGCTTCAGTCATGTTTAACTCCTTGGGGACGGAGGGCGTACCTATACGCCCTCAGCCAGCTCCCTGTCTATAAACCTCTAACAACGGCCGGTACCCGTGGCTAATAGCACGCGGCATTGATCACTTTGCCGCGAGCTGTTAACCCTTTAGACGCGGCGTTCAAAGTTGAACGCTGCATCTAAAGTGAAAGTAAAGCAGTGGCGGTTAGCTCAGGGTGCTGTTCGGGATCGCCGCGGCATCCCCAACAGCTGTAAAGACCGCAGGAGGGTCCCTACCTTCCTCCATGCTGTCCGATCGCCGAATGACTGCTCAGTGCCTGAGATCCAGGCATGAGCAGTCAAGCGGCAGGATCATTGATCAGTGGTTTCCTATGAGAAACCAATGATCAATGTAAAAGATCAGTGTGTGCAGTGTTATAGCCCCCTATGGGAGCTATAACATTGCAAAAAAAAAAAGTTAAAAAATAAATAAAAATATGTGTGAATAAACATGTGGTATTGCCGTGTGCGGAAATGTCCGAATTATAAAAATATATCGTTAATTAAACCACACCGTCAATGGCGTATGCGCAAAAAAATTCAAAAGTCCAAAATAGCGTATTTTTGGTCACTTTTTATATCATAAATAAATGAAAAAAAGGGATCAAAAAGTCCGATCAATACATAAATGGTACCACTAAAAACTTCAGATCACAGTGCAAAAAATTAGCCCTCACACCGCCCCATACGTGGAAAAATAAAAAAGTTATAGGGGTCAGAAGATGACAATTTTAAACGTATAAAATTTCCTGCATGTAGTTATGATTTTTCCAGAAGTACGACAAAATCAAACCTATATAAGTAGGGTATCATTTTAATTTTATGGACCTATAGAATAAAGATAAGGTGTCATTTTTAGCAAAAAATTTACTTTGTAGAAACGGAAGCCCCCAAAAGTTACAAAATTGCATTTTTTCTTCAATTCTGTCGCACAATGATTTTTTTTTCTGTTTCGCCGTCGATTTTTGGGTAAAATGACTGACGTCATTACATTACAAAGTAGAATTGGTGGCACAAAAAATAAGACATCATGAGGAATTTTAGCTGCAAAATTTAAAGGGTTATGATTTTTAAAAGGTAAGGAGGAAAAAACGAAAGTGCAAAAACTGGAAAACCCTTTGTCCCCAAGGAGTTAATTCAATGTGACTCTGATGCTCAGTGCACACGGTGGAATTTATATGCCAGATCTTTCCTGAACGGAAATTCATTTGTCTGTGTCCGCACTGAATGAACGCGGTCATTCTTTGTGCGGAAGCCACATGGAATGCATAACTGTACGAGACAGCGCATTCCTGTGCGGTCCAAGTGCCGGAAGATTCTGCCAGTGCACGCACTGTATGGAACCTGCGCTTAGAGATTCTCCGTGTGGACATTCTGTCGTGAGAACAGTCATTATTCAGCAGAATAGTGTTGTGGAATTAGAAAGGGGGAGATTGATGACAACATTTGTAGAGGAGGAGTGGTGCAGTGACCAGAGCAACCAGATTGCTTTTTCAATTTTTTTCAGGCCTTAACACAATTTAAAAAAATTAAAGAAGGAATCGAATTGGTTGCCATGGGAAACTGCACCACACTTCCACTACACGTTTTCAGAATTCTCCAGAGACTAAATTGCACCATGCGCATGGCGTAAATTCATATGCTTTCTTGAATCAGCTGCAAAAGTGAAATTGGAGCACTAAAATAAAGAAAACCAAAAGAAAAAAAAGAAATTGCATCAGACATCTACAAGGATAACAAAAATGACCAAAAATAAAAAAAAATAGGGATCACTGGGACATTGGGATTAAACTGTATTATTTTAGAATTTTATATATTATTAGATTAGATTACCCTTCAGATTCAAGCTAAAATGTCATTTGAAACGCAAACAGCCCTGGGTTGCATGGTACATCCCAAAAAATTGATAAAAGGCTTTCTACTAGCTGTTTAGATTGGATTTCCAGCAGGTCTGACAGTCTGACATTTTGAGGTATTTTCCGTTGAATAGACTTTTTGAGACTTTCCAATAAAAGTCTCAGTTGATAAATTCCTGACCACTGCATTTTATCCTCTATTGTAGACCACTATACTATTTCTGCAGAAATTTCATTTTCACAAGGGGTAGTAGGAGAAAATGCCCCCCAAAATTTGTAACCCCATTTCTTCTGAGTATATAAATTCCCCATATGTGGACATAAAAAAGTGCCCTGCTGGCGCACTACAATGCTCGGAAGAGAAGGAGCAAAATTTGGCAAGTTTTGCTGCATTGATTTTTAGGGGGCATGTCGCATTTAGGAAGCCCCCAGGGTGCCAGAACAGCAAAAAAAAAAAAAAAAATGGCACACTATTTGGGAAACTACACCCCTCAAGGAATGTAACAAGGGGTAAAGTGAGCCTTAACACCCCACAGGTGTTTGACGAACTTTCGTTAAAGTGGGACATAAAAAAAAATGTCATTTTTTTCACTAAAATGCTGGTGTTACCCCAATTTTTTATTGGAATTACCTATGAATATGCACCAAACCGCACATAAGAATTATCAAACAATACTTCTTTATTAGATACACAATAAAATACAGAAAAAATGCATTAAAAATCAGCAAAAGAAAAAAAGACTCATGATAAAAACGTCTCCATGGTGACATGAGATATATCACTAAATAATGGGGTAGGCTTGGATCCGTTCAGAGTATAACATATTGTCAGATGGATTAAGGGGACGTTGATTATTATTTATTCCATGTCTGATGTATGAAATTGGTGCTTCAATGTTTATAAATCTGCTTGGTCCTCCATTTGCAATTGATTCACCCATGATATCACTTGCACCAGTGCATGTATCAAGCAACTGACATTCATATGCTATCTCACTATTGCTTGTCTATAATATATTAGGTGGGATGGATATACAAGTTTTGTACAAGGGTATATACCATTTGTTGTGATATTTCTCACTATTTACACAGTGGTTATCAAATTTTTTACCCATTATTTAGTGATATATCGTCACCATGGATACGTTTTTATCATCTGATCTGAGTCTTTTTTCTTCCGACAGCTGCTGATTTTTTATTGCATTATTTCTGTATTTTATTGTAATTTTGTAGAATTTTGAAGTATTTTGTAATAATTCTTATGTGTGGTTTGGTGTGTATTGAGTAAGAATTGGAGTAAGAATTTAGCTGGAAGTAAAGTCTGGGGCCATGTGCATTTACAAAGCCTCCATGGTGCCAGAACAGCCTAAACCCCACACGTGACACTATTTTGGAAACTAACCCTCAAGGAACGTAACAAGGGGTGAAGTGATCATTTACACCCCAATGGTAATTCCAAAATGTTTTGAACAGTGCGCTGAAAAATATTTTTTTATTTTCAGAGCCTACTGTTCCAAAAATCTTGGAATCACCTTTGGGGTCTAAATACCCCTGCCTACATTCCTTGAGTGGTGTAGTTTCCAAAATGTGGTTACATGTGGGGGGTTTCCACTGTCCTGACCCAATGCTCCCACACTATGCTCCAAACTTCCATTCCAGCCAAATTCACTCTCCAAAAAAACTGATGGCGCTCACTCCCTTATGAGCTCTGCAGTGTGCCCGCACATCACTTTACGTCCGCATATGCGGTATTTCCATGCTCGAGAAAAGTTGCGTTACAAATTTTGGGGGTCCTTTACCCTATTTATCCCTTGTGAAAATGAAAAATGTGGGGCTACATCAACAGGTTAGTGTAAAAAAAAATATTTTTTATTTTTCATGGCTCATTGTTCCAAAAATCTGTCAGACACCTGTAGAGTCAGAATGCTCACTGCATCCCACTGCATGAGGGGTGCAGTTTTCTAAATGGGGTCACTTGTCGGTTATTTTATTTTAGTTTTTATGTGTGAACCTTTGCAACAATCAGCCATTGCAGTACAAATCACCTATTTAGACCTCTAATGTACATGGTTGTCCCTCACTTCTCTCACTCCTGACCCCTGCTATGCACCCACAAAGCACTTTACATCCACATATGGGAAATTTCCATACTCTGGAAAAGTTATGTTACAAATTTTGGGGGTCATTTTCCCCTTTTACCCTCTGTGAAAATGAAAAAATATGGGGGTACACTAGCATGTAAGTGTAAAAAGAATTTTTTTTACACTAACATGCTGGTGTAGCCCCAAAGTTTTCATTTTCAGAAGGGGTAAAAGTAGAAAAAGCCCCCCTAATTTGTAAAGCAATTTTTCCAGAGGACAGAAATACCCCATATGTGGCCCTAAACTGTTGCCAGGCAAATGTGACAGGGCTCAGGAGTGAGAGAGCTCCCTGTACATTTGAGGCCTAAATTAGTGATTTACACAGGAGCGGCTGACAGTTGCACCAAAATACATGTGTGTACCAAAACAACGCAGTAAGTAAATATCTCCCTATTGCAGTGTTTCCCAACCTGGGTGCCTCCAGCTCTTGCAGAACTGTGACTCCCAGCATGCTGGGAGTTGTAGTTTTGCAACAGCTGGAGACAGGTTGGATGGGAAGCCCTGCCCTACTGTTTTTATACAGAGGCAAAAAAAAAACCCTTATGCCAATTTGCCCCATATCAGGGGAAAAAATTCCTTCCCGACTCCAAATATGGCAATCAGAATAAATAACTAGATCAACGTTCTTGGGACTTTTTTGGGATTACTACAACCAGGGACTGGAATATCCCTGTGTTGCCAATGCATTTGAAAAGCGCTGTACATAGCCATGGTCCAAGCTCATGTACAACGCCACCAACACATTGGAAAAGAACAATAGCATTGTACAACGCCGCATGGCTCATGTACAACGCACAGTAAATTTGGGGAAAAATATAAATGGGGTAATTCATAAATTTAGTACTCCATAGATGTATGATACGCCATGAAGCATTCTTTGATGCAGAGGCCTGGTTTTTAAGGAAAGATGTTGCACTGGAAAATGGTGTCCCTTCTTATCCCTTTTTAAAAAAAGACTTTGTATCTTTTCTAGGACCATCCCTTCTTTCCAGTGTGGGGGACCTCCCCTGGAAAATGTTGCCCTGGTACAATACAAAGGCCTAAAGTTCCAGAGCAACTTGGGCCCGCTCCTTCCTGGTCAGCAAAGATCAGTACCTTGATCACTACCTCCTGGAACTGAAGGAATGTCCCTGTGTTGCCAGCGCTTCGGAATAGTACAAAAGCGTTGTACAATGCCCTCTGGACGATGTACAACACTACTTTTTGTACCATCTTCTGGTTTTGTGCATGGCGCTATATGGTCTGAGGACTTGATCCGAGAGAGCAACTCCTTCCATATACTGATTGTAGTCCAGGATACAATCAGTCTTGAGGATTGCTGAAGCAGTACCTTGTACAGGGATCTGGGTGCGGCCGTTACCGTGAATTGTGGTCAGCAAAAGGACCTCCCTCTTGTCCTTATATCTGACCAACAACAGATTTTTTTCACTAGTAAGGACCCTGCTCTCACCCCTGGGGATTGGAATTTGGATAGGATTTGTCGGGAGGCCTCTGATTTTTTCCGCACATTGCCACAAACTGCAGTGGCTCTGGCGTACGGTGTCCATCTTAGGACATAGTCAGTTGTCAGCCGTAATTCCATCCTCCGTCAGGTGAAACGGCATCCCACCTCCTCTCTTGGGCCAATCTCCATCAAGCATCAGCCGCAACTCCTTTCTCCCTCCTTTGTCATCCTAAAGTCTCTCATCCGAAACTCCATTATCACTCAGACGAAAACCTTTCCTGCCGTGTAGCAGAGCCGAGTCAGTGTCGGCTCTGCCATACAGACTCTGTAGCACATGTAGTGTCTGTAGTACACACATGCAAGTTTCACATCTTCAACTCTGCTATACATGCTGTGCAGCGTAGGCTCTGCTATGCGGCAGGAAGTTGGTTCCGAGGGAGAATCGTCTGAGGCATGACAGCGTTTTGGACGAGGGGGTTTCGGATGAGGGAGGAGGGCGTTGTGGCTGAAGGATGACGGCAATTGGTGTGAGGGAGGATGCGGGACGCCGTTTCACCTGACAGAGGACATAGTTATGGCTGACGACTGACGGCGATTGGTCCAAGGGAGGAGGTGGGACGCCGTTTCACCTGACGGAGGACGGAGTTACGGCTGACGATGTCCTAAAATGGACACCGTACTGGCGGAAAGGGTTTTGAAAAGAGGGATGCTGGTATAAAAGATATCCACATAGAGGTGGTAACCTTTCTCCAGCAGTTCCCACACAGTTTTCCCGCTAACTTCCAGGATGGGGGGGCATTCTGGGGGTTCAGTGCGGGAATCCTTCCCTTCGTGCACCCTAAACCTGTAAGTGTACCCTGAGGTACTCTCACAGAGTTTGTATACTTTCACGCCATACCTTGCCCTTTTACTGGGAATGTACTGGCGGAAATGGAATCTCTCTTTGAAACTAATAAGGGACACCATCAATAGCGACCTCCTTTTGGGGGACATAGTCCTCTGCAATGAAATGCTCTATGACCGGCCTTATTTTAAATAGGTGGTCATATGCCGGCTCATTTTGGACGGGCACGTTGCATTATCAACATAATGCACGACAGCCTCAAAGCCTCAAAGTGTGTCCGTGGCATGGCCATACTGTAGGATGGGGTGTTATACAGAAATTCCCCACTTCAGTATTACCTAATGGTCAGCTTTTTGACTAAGCCCATATGCAGCATAAGGCACCAAAATGTCCTCATCTCGGCTGCATTGATGGGGGTCCATCTATTGGGCCTAGCCAAAAAAGAATTGGGGTGCTGGGACACAAATCTGTTGGGTGTACAAGTTTGTTTGAGCCACCATCAAATTGACATAGTCCTCACTGAAAGAAAACTTTATAAAGTCGATTTCGATTGCATCTAAAAAAAAATATACATAGGGACATGCTGCAGCAGCAAAATTCACCAATGGGTCACCCAGACCCACAGAGCAGTGCTGCTGAAGAACAAGTTAACTGTCACTAACTGCTTTTCAGCTCACCCTCACTCACCAACGATCCGGCTGGTCAGTCACAGGATGCCGCAGCCGCCGCGCACCTCCTGCCGCACACTACACCCGCAACCCACTACACCTGTTGCAGAACTCCTTCCTCTGCTCCCACTCGAGTGAGCGGACAAAGCGTGGGAAGGAGTTTTACAAATTTTCTCACTGTGCTGCCATTGGTCGGCTGGTCCCGATCGACCAATGGCAGCAATCGAAGGAGTGGAGGAGGAGGACCTTACCACCTCCCTCCTTTACTGAATGGTGATTGGTGCTGTTACCATTTATACCCGGCCACCGGGTCACAGGGGGGCCAAAACAGAGCTGGATTGTTGAGACTGGACAGTAAAAAGTTATGTCCAATCACAGCGATTGCCGTTACAGGAGGCGACGTGCGAAGATGGCTGCTGTTAGAAAACAGATGGGAGGTAAATGTACGTCATGGTGTGGGAAGTACCACCACATCATAACGTACATTTATGTCCGTTGTCGTTAAGGGTTTAAAAGAGATGTCTTATGGGGGACATGATTAACCAATCAATGACGTTCTATTAAATGAGAAAGTTCCTGATACCACACAGTCAATGGCATCATTTGAAAATAAACACCAAATACTTACATTTTTTGGGGTCAAATCATGGCAACACATGTTAATGTTTAATTAAGACGTATGGTAAAAAAAAATTTTTTTTAAAAGAAAGTTTTATGTCAGTAGACACCTCTTTCGGCCCCCGTCATCACAGTTGTCCTGTCCGGCTATGCTTTGAATAAATCAAAATATTCATCAGCGCCAGAGGAGTGTCATAATCTTTCCTTTTATATGTTTCATATTGGATATCCACATATAACATCGACAATGAGCACCACCTGCTGCTTGAATTTAAACACTGTGGGAGGATTTATCAAAACCTGCTTAGATTGAGCAAATCTTGTCATCAAATAGGGTAGCACAGAGACCGGAAATAGGCCTGGGTATTTTAGACTATGAAGCCCATTTTGTTCATGGGTATGGCTAATAAAAGGCGGAGCCACAAAGGGGATGGTCCAAATGTGAATCCTAGTCAAACTTTTTTTTAACAAAATAAGTATGCTTAAAATGAAGGCTTATTACTTGTGCCATGATCTGCAGCTTTTATTACATAGTTACTAGAGTTAAGCAAACTTTTCAAACTGGCAATGAAATAAGCCTCAAAAAATGCAAGCCGCAGCACAATCAGGAACTCACCCAGGGATGTGGAAATTGTATCACCCGACGCCCGGGACATGCAGTTCCGGGTGCGAGTCAGGTGAATTCTTCAGGCATTTAGCCTTGCTTTGGGCAAGCAGAGCTAAACGCCTGAGGAATTCACATATAACGGGGCAATCAGTTTTGCCCTGTAACTAAACTCCTATAGACTGCAGCTGTGCTCTGCAGCCTATAGCGAGCCGTGCAGGACGACAGTGTCCCGGCGTAGGCGCGTGTGATGATGTCACTCATCGCGCACCCCTACGTCAGGACCGAGGATGCGGTCCAGTAACAACAGTGACCGCCGAGCCCCTGAGCGAACATGGGGGCAGACAGGTAGCAGGGGATCGGAGAGGAGGTGAGGTTTAGTAAATAATAATAGCGCAGGGGGCATCAGAGGGGAATATAATGTCGCATCGGCATCAGAGGGGGGGGATATAATGGCGCAGGGGGCATCAGATGGGGGGTAATATAATGGCGCAGGGGAGCATCAGAGGGGGGGGGTAATATAATGGCGCAGGGGGCATCAGGGGGGAATATATTGGCGCAGGGGGCATCAGAGGGGGAGGGAATATAATGGTGCAGGGGGCATCAGAGGGGGGAATATAATGGGGCAGGGGGCATCAGAGGGGGGATATAATGGCGCAGGGGGCATCAGAGGGGGGAGTATAATGGTGCAGGGGGCATCAAGGGGGGAATATAATGATGCAGGGAGCATCCGGGGGGGGGGAATATAATGGTGCAGGGGGCATCAGGGGGAGGAATATAATGGTGCAGGGGGCATCAGAGGGGGGAATATAATGGCGCAGGGGGCATCAGGGGGGAATATAATGGTGCAGGGGGCATCACAGGGGTATATAATGACACAGGGAGCATCGGGGGGGGGGGGGTTACATAATGGCGCAGGGGGCCCTACTTGATCCCTACCTGGTAAAGGGACATACCTACCTGACGGGAGACTACCTACTTAAAGGAATACTGTAGTGCAAAATAACTTATCCCCATAAGTGATAGATCGTGGGGGTCTGACTGCTGGGACAACCCCACCCCAATCTCTTGTATGAGGCCCCAGCAGACGGCATGAAGGGAATGTTCCGTCCCTGCATGACACGGCTGCTGAAATGCCCCCTCCATGTATCTATGTGATACATGGGGGGGGGGGGGCGTGTCCGTCGCTGCGTCATGCGGACAAGCCCCCATTCCTGCCGGGGCCCCTTACGAAGGATCGGGGGGAGGGGTTTCACAGCGGTCAGGATAAGTTATTTTGCACTGCAGTATTCCATTAGTGGGGCGGACTTACTTATCAGGGACCCTATCCACCTAATGGGGTGACATACTGGTCTGCCTATCAAGTTTTTATTGATAAAAGACCTTATTTACATACTATTTGGGTTAAAATTATTTTGTACCAGGACAGGTGGATTTTTATGAGGGACAAGTAGATTCTGCTCCGTTTTAGTCCCTTGGACAAGTAGTTTTTAAAAGAAAATTTCCACCCATACAGGGGGGCACTGATACAAAGAGGGGTGGGGCACCAATACGGGGAGGTGGGGTGCCGATACAGCACCTTGCCAGGGGCGCAAGGGGCACTTGGTATGCCTCTGGTGACAATTTACTGAGCTCGACTGTGCTGCACTGCCGAGAGTCCCTGAAGCCAGCCAGGGACCAATTGCAGCGGTCCCTGGCCGGTGATAGCTGCTATTGGTCTGTCAGTACTGACAGACCAATAGCAGTGATATTGCGGGGGTCTCCTCCTTCCCCCTCTCCTCCGTTGCTTCACACAGTGAAGCAATCGGAGGAGAGGGGGGCCCCATCGAAGAAGGCCACCCGCAGCACTCAGTATTGGAGCTGTGCTCTGATCCTGAGTTAACCCTATAGACACAGCGGTCACTATTAGGGTTACAGAGGGAGAGAGCTCCCTCTGTTCCTGATCGGCGGTTTGCAAAGTGAAAGCAGAGCGCCGAAGGTTGCCATGGCAACTGGAGGCCTGACAATGGCCTCCGTTGTCATGGCAATAGAAGCTAATCAGCCTCTACCTAAGGTAGAGTCTGATCTGAAATCCTATGCCTGCCAGTGTAAAACTGACAGGCATAGACATAATTCAGTATAGATGTGTATTCCACTGAATTATGTGTATAATAGTAGTCCTCACACAATTGTGTCTGTGAAAAAATTAAAAAGTTATGGCTCACAGAATACAGCAACTTTTTTTTCCGAAAATTGTTTTTATGCTATAAATGTAATAAAATATAAAAAAAATAAGTATACAAATTTGGTATCGCCATAATTGTATGAAGCTGCAGAGTAAAGTTAACATGTGACGAATGACCTAAAAAAAATTAAAACATCCGCAAAAAAAGATTTTTTTTTATTTATACCACCTCATAAAAATAAAATAAAAAATGATCAGTGTCACATTTACTCCAGAATGGTACCAAGCGTCAACTTGTCTCCTAAAAATATTTTTGCACCCCAAGGCCAAAATTTTCTTAACTAAAAGGAGGCCCCAAAATCCACACAGCACGCCTTCATGTCTGAGGCCTGTGTGTGAGACACGTAGCGCACAAAGGCCAAATATGGGATATTTCTAAATATCGGGGAAAAAGTCTTGAGTTACATTTCTCTGTCAATACCTGCTGTTACAAAAAAAAAATAATTTGATTAAAATGGAAAATCTGCATAATGTTAAAATTCCACCTCCATTTTGCTTTAATTTCTGTGAAATGCCTAAAGGGTTAATAAACTTCTTTAATGTCCTTCTGACTACTTTAAGGGTTGCAGTTTTTAAAATGGGGTGATTAACTGGGATATCTAACATACAGGCCCCTCAATTCCACTTCAGAACTGACCTCTCAGAATCGCTTTCATAAGTAAAAGTGTTCCAAAGTCATTACCAAATAAGTGGACACATTCAGATTTTGAAAATTTGCCTTGGTCTTTAAGGTCAAAACAGGCTAAGGAGCAAAGGGGTTAAAGGAAAACTTCGGCAAAAGTGAATTTATCTCCAATCCACAGGATAGGAAATAAGTAGCTTATCACGGGGGGCTGACCGCTGGAACCCCCTGCAATCTTTGGGACTGGACCCCGGCTCTCTCAGTGAGGAGCGCGTGACATCTACCGGTAGACAGTATTCATTCCATTCATTTCTATAGGAGTGCGGATGATGCCCGAGTGCTGTACTTTTCGCAGCTCCCATAGAGAATGGAGTTCTTTTCGCCTGCAGCATGGGTCTCATCCTGTGATCTTGGGGGGTCCAAGCAGTCCCATGATCAGTTACTTTTCCCCTATCCTGTGGATAGGAAATAAGGTAATTTTTTGCTGCAGTTCTCTTTTAACTCCTACAATACCAAAAAAAACTAAATCCCCTTATTCCCCATTCACTTATTACTGAAAATACCAACCATCTTTATTATACATAAAGATCAGCAACTTATCCCCTTTTCTGTGGATAGGGGACAAGTTAATATTTGCTGAAGTTCTCGTTTAACTACTACAATACCAAAAACTACCTAACCACTTAATCCCCTTATTTCCCATTGACTTATTGCTGAAAATACTAACAAGCTTTAAAATACATAAAAAATAAGAAATCAAAACACATTTAAAGACTAGGGGTGTAACTCTTCTTATAATGTTTCATAGATATACTTCATAGAGATACTATATCCAAGAGCTACAAATCATGAAAATGAAAAGCAGTATTTCAGATTGTATCTGCAGTATACATCTGATTTTCAGAGATGAAACACACTGATTTAAAGTAATAGATTACAGCCCCCCTTGACATGTTTTGCAACATACAGTGGCTTTGTGACAGAGCAGGTCGACACAGGGTAAGTTGCCTGCCCCTGTCTAACCACTTAGAAGCAGTGTTCAGCATTTAATGCTGCATCTATGCAATTGAATGGCCACAGATAATTATAAGCGTTTTCCTGCACTGGAAACATTTTGGATTAAAGGGTACCTTTCATCAACAAAACTTTTGATATATTATAGATTAATGTATGCAGAATAACTTTCCAATAGCATGTTATTAAAAAAATATGCTTCTTTCTATTTAATTTTGCAGTTGAAAAAATGACCACTAGGGGTCTCCCTACCAGTTGCCTTTCTTATAGATTTCAGACTCATGCCTGAGTCCTAAATCTCAGACTGCAGCCAGGACACAGACAAGCTCAGCACTGCTCCCTGCCAGGGAGCAGTGCTGAGCTTGTCTGTGTCCCGACGTCAGTCTGAGATTACTGCTAATGATTTCATGCAACACTAAAATAAAGACCCACAAATTTTCCTTGCAAAGCTGGATTTTGTTTCTCTGTCATTACATAATTATCTATTATTTAAATTTAAAGATTTTTTTTACCAACACTTCCTCCTCTGCAAAAAAAAAATAAAAATGGGCGCTGCCCTGGAACAACTGCGCTCTGGAGGCAGGCCCGCTGGCTGAATTTAAATATTCCTAAGTGCTGGTCACGTGAGTGCTCATGCCTACTGAGCGCTTACATGACCAACGCTTATGAATATTTAAATCCAGCCGGCGGGCCCACCTCCAGAGTGAAAGTCAGGGCTGAAAGAGGTGGACCTTTGGAGGATCGGGGTTCCCCACTGGTAGGTATAGCAGTCCGAGACCCAGCATAGGTCTCCTGTTCACCCGCACTATAACCCAGTCTATCGGGTTGTAGTGAGGGTGAACGAGTGACCGTTTTCTTTAACCAAAATCAAATCATGGCTAATGATGCATTAACAAAGTATTTTCCCCTAGAAATACTTCTTACACAGGCATCATACAGCATCACAAAGAGTACCTATAAGCGGTTATTGCAAAGAACATGACGTAAATGCTTTCTTCCCATGCAGATGTTTGCTTCCTCTGCAGAGGTAAGCAAAAAAAAAAAAAAAACTGTTGAGTGGGATCAAGCAAAACAAGTCAATGCTCTTATAACTCTAATTTTTATTTTATATATTTTTTTTTTACCTGGAGTATTCTTCCTGCCACAGACACAATTTGATTGAAAAAGGCTATGTTATGTCGAAACTTCTCTTGCATGTCACATAAGAAAAGGGCACTGGACTGCTGCCTCAGCTTTCCTATTCGACTGATTGACATTTTCTAGGGAAAAACATGTATTTAAATACATTTATAGCCCAATAATCATTAAAAGTGTTTCAAATAACACAAAAGTACACACCTTTTATTTATATAATGTAAGACATTTTTTGCAGCCAATGATACAAACCATATGTAACAGTCACATACATAAGATTTTAATTCCCAAAGCCTTAAACCATTAAATTGGCACTTTCATTAAAGGAGAACTCCGGAATAGGAAAATCATCATCCATACTGCTGGCAGTAAAAAAAATAAACATGTACATACCTTCCTTCGCTCCCCCGGTGCCTCCGGTAACCGGCTCCGGCCTCCGCTGCGATCCTCTTCCTGGTTGCCGGTGGTCGGTGAGTCATACTGCACTCTGCCAATCACCGGCCGCAGCGAAGTCCCGACTCGGCCGGCGATAGGCTGAGCGGCATTGTGACGTTTTCGGCCCCGGCAGCAGGTGTTGTGGTTGGTGATTGGCTGAAAGCAGCAGACTCGCCGACCACCAGCAACCAGGAAGAGGATCGTGGTGGAGGCCGAAGCTGGTTACCGGAGGCACCGGTGGAGCGAAGGAAGGTATGTACCTGTTTATTTTTTTACTGCGAGCAGTATAGACGATAATTTTCCTATTCCGGAGTTCTTCTTTAAAACTAATTTTTGCTATTGCACTCCTTACAGTAAATAAAAAATCTTTCTAATGTACTTTGTTAAAAAAAAAAAAAGATGTTTTCTGTTTTATTTGTGTTTTAAAAAGCTGCCACTAGGTGTCTCCTTACTTGTCCAGAGCACATTCAGTGCAAGTCTATGAGAGGGGGCATGGTGACCCATTTAAGGACCAGGCCAATACTTTCAATTTTGCACCTACAGACCCATGTAAGGGTTTGTTTTTTGCAACACCAATTGTACTTTGTAATGACATCAATCATTTCATAACAAAATCTACGCTGATACAAAATAAAAATATTTGTGGAGTAAAGTGCCATTTTGTAAATTTTGGGGGCTTCCGTTTCTACGCAATGCACTTTTCTGTAAAAGTTACACCTTATTCTTATTCTATAGGTCCATATGATTAAAAGGATACCCAATTTATGTAGGTTTTATTTTATTTTACTACTTTAAAAAAAGATAACTACATGCACCAAAATTAGTATGCTTAAAATTGTCCTCTTCTGACCCCTAGAACTTCCCCCGCATATGGGGCTATATGAGGGCTTTGAGGGCATATGAGGGCATTTTTTGTACCATGATCTGTAGTTTGTATTGGTACCACTTTTATTTTGATGGGACTTTTTGACCGCTTTACATACATTTTTTATGGTATATGAAGTGATCAAAAATGTGCAGTTTTGGACTTTGGTGTCTTTTTACGTGTATGCCAACAACTTGTGTGGTTTAACTAACCTTATATTTTAATAATTTGTACATTTACACACACGCGTAAATGTACATTATTTAAATTTTTTTAAATGGGAAAAGGAGGAGATTCAAACTTATTAGGAAGAGGTTTTACATTTTTTTTTTTTAGTTCCCATAGGGGGCTATAACATACAATCTCATGATTGCATACACTGTTCAATGCTATGCCATATTTCCCTCAGAGCTGTGATTGGCTGCAACCATCTGGTCAATCCCCACTCTGGGCAGAAAATATGAATGAGTGATGTTCTATTCACATCACTGGCCGGAGTACAGAGCAGAGATGCGGAGCGCTGTATAGAGCCGCTCTGCATCTCTGCTATATTATGGATGATCGCATCAGGTGTCACGACTGACACCTGGGCGATATGTCTATTAGTACAGGTACTATTTAAAAAAATAGAAAAAAAAAGTGACACACACACACTTTATTAAAAGTTAATAAAAATTTAGTTATAAAAAATATAAATTTCGTTAAATACATATTTTTTCCATCACTACTGCATCCTTTTTTGTTTCTTGTTGGTAACCAACAAATTTTGGGTACCAAAAAAATAAAATAAAACTGCCAAGGTGCATTTTCCACACAAATGAAAGAAACGGAAGAAAAAACTCCAGACGCAGGAAATTGCACTGGCGTTTTTTTCATGCGTTTTTTTCAACCCAAAAAATGCAGGAAAAAAACCAAGTAGAAACTTAGCCTAAGTGAATTTAAAGTGTACCTTACATTTATAAAGACCTTTACCAATCATTAGAACATGCAGAAAGAAGTGCACAGCAGTTCCAGGGAGAGCCCTGGTCATTTTAAAGGAGTACTCTACTTGACTAAAATAAGTTTACTACGTGTCCAAACAAGGGGGGGGGGGGGGGGGTTCTGAGCGGTCGGAGCCTCTGCGATCTCCTGCACGTTGCCCTGACTCTGCAAGAAAGTAATTGTGTCGACCACAGCATGAAGCACTGGCTAACACGCTCCCTCCATGCATGTCTAGGGGAGAGCTGAGCATATACGTTTGTGTATCTCCTACTCTCCCATAGAGATGCATGGAGGGAGCATGTTGACCAACACTTTGTGCTGTGGTCGACACATCTCTTTTCATGCAGAGAGTCGTGGGGCAGTACAGGAGATCGGACTCTTATCCCCTATCCTCTGGATAGGGGTTAAAGTATAGTAAACCGGAGTACTCCTTTAAGTAAATTTTTATGCTGGATCTTCCCTTTGTCATTAGAAGCTAAATTACTTACCTCGAGCAGTACTCTGTGCAATCTCTGCCTGAATATGGATGCATTAGGGTGCGTTCACACTGAGTAAATCAAGAGTAATTCCCGCTGAAAAAATTATGTGCGGAAAAAAGACATTTCTATTCGCACTGAATTTGCGCTGAATTGCGTGTGGAAATGGGGGAGAAAGAAGTGAATGGTTTTTCAGCCATTTACGCGCAAATTCTGCGCAAAAACCATGTCGGGCAGTTTTTTTACCATTGACTTCTATTGATTTCTGCTAGCGGATTCCGCTTGAAGAATGAACATGATCTTTCTTCAAGTGGAAAGTAATTCAGCGTCGGAATTCCGCTAGCAGAATTTGCGATGTGTGAACAGGACAGTAGAAAAAACATTAAAGTCAGTGGGCAGAGAAAATGTGCATTAATTTCGAGCAGAGAATTCAAGAGGAATTACTCAGTGTGAACGCAGGACTAAAAAGTGGGCTGTACGATTCAGACAGTGATTACTGCACTGGTATATGTGGTATATGTGAGAAAAATTCTAAATTCATGTATTTTTGAGACTTCCTACTCTTCAGTTGTTTCTACGCCTGACCCCTCCCCTACATTACCAGACACATGTAGGGGTGTCATAAGCACATGCGGATTTAAAAGATAAATAGCTTCTCCTCGTTCAGGTATTCAATCATTTTTGTGTCATTTTTTCTGTAATACATTAGGCTTTATTTTTAGATAAGTTGATTTTTACATTGTGTCACAATTGACATTTTTTTAAACCTTTTTTTATTAATAGCAACAGGGGCAGACTGACACCACTCAGGGCCCCCAGACCAATTAAAGCAACTCGCACCAGAAAGTTAAACAGATTTTTTTTATTATTTCTATTAAAAAATCTCAAACCTTTCAGTATTTATGAGCTGCTGAAGTTGAGTTGTTCTTTTCTGTCTGGCAACAGTGCTGACATCTCTGCTTGTCTCGGGAACTGCACAGAGTAGAAGAGGTTGGCTATGGGGATTTGCTTCTATCCTGGACAGTTCCCAAGACAGGTATCATCAGAGAGCACTTAGACAAAAAAGAACAACTCAACTTCAGCAGCTCATAAGTACTGAAAGGATTGAGATTTTTTTATAGAAATAATTTACAAATCTGTTTAACTTTCTGGAGCCAGTTGATATATAAAGTTTTTTCCTGGATAACCCCTTTAATTTAAAAATCACATGGACCCCTTTGCCATTTGTTATATTGCCAGCTACATTTTCCCTGCACACTCACATAAATCATTCCCTGATAAAAAAATAAATAAACTAAATTCGTTCCCTAAAAATTCTCCCATCACTACTGCATCATTTATTATTATTATAATTTTTTTTTGTACCTAACAAAATTCGAAAAAAAAAACAAACGCCTGAAAGGAAACTGCCAAATGAGGCCAGAAACAAAGCCTTATTGATAGTTTTTTTACGTCTTGATCCGTGGTTTTTATTGGTACCATTTTTGTTTTGATGGGACTTTTTTGTCGCTCTTTGTTATTTTTTTTCTGGTAAGTGACCAAATATCAGCAATTCTGTAGTTTGGTATTTTTTACATTTACCGTGCGGTTTTAATAATGCTATATTTGTACAGATCAGACATTTCTGTATGTGGCTATAACAAACCTGTTTATTTTTGTTTACATTATTTTATTTTAAAAATGAAAATGGGGGGATTAATTAAACTTTTATTAGGGAAGGGCTTTTTTTTACATTAACATTTTAAATTTTTTTCACAATTTTATTGTGCCCATATGAGAATAATACATGCCAACTTGCCATTGCATACACCAGTGTTTCCCAACCAGGGTGCCGCCAGCTGTTGCAAAACTACAACTCCTAGCATGCCCGGACAGCCTTTGGCCATCCGGGCATGCTGGAAGTTGTAGTTTTGCAAAAGCTGGAGGCACCCTGGTTGAGAAACACTGGCATACACTGAACAAGTGTTTCCCAAACAGGGTGCCTCCAGTTGTTGCAAAACTACAACTCCCAGCATGCCTGGACAGCCATCCAGGCATGCTGGGAGTAGTAGTTTTGCAACATCTGGAGGCTCCCTGGTTGGGAAACACTGCACTGAACAATGCTGTCTGCTGTACTACAGTTCCTGACAGAAATCCTCTGTGCTGCTGGGAAGCCTACTCCTTCACTCACTATTTTCTACCTGCCTTTCCCCACTCTCTACATGATGTCACAGTTAGACATATAAGTTATATCTCTGATTGTGCCACTGCCATCATGTATAGAGCAGTAAAAGGCAGGTAGAAAATACAACTACTACACTGCTCAAACAAACAAAGGGAACACTTAAACAACACAAAGTAACTCCAAGTCAATCACACTTCTGTGAAATCACACTGTCCACTCAGGAAGCAACACTGATTGACAATTAATTTCACATGCTGTTGTGCAAATGGGACAGACAACAAGTGGAAATTATAGGCAATTAGCAAGACACCCCCAGTAAAGGAGTGGTTCTGCAGGTGGTGACCACAGACCATTTCTCAGTTCCTATGCTTCCTGGCTGATGTTTTGGTCACTTTTGAATGCTGGTAGTGCTTTCCCTCTAGTGGTAGCATGAGACGGAGTCTACAACCCACACAAGTGGCTCAGGTAGTGCAGCTCATCCAGGATGGCACATCAATGCAAGATGCGGCAAGAAGGTTTACTGTGTCTGTCAGCGTAGTGTCCAGAGCATGGAGGTGCTACCAGGAGACAGGCCAGTAGGAGGGCAACAACCCAGCAGCAGGACCGCTACCTCCACCTTTGTGCAAGGAGGAGCAGGTGGAGCACAGCCAGAGCCCTGCAAAATTACCTCCAGCAGGCCACAAATGTGCATGTGTCCACTCAAACGGTCAGAAACACACTCCATGAGGGTGGTATGAGGGCCCGTCGTCCCCAGGTGCGGGTTGTGCTTACAGCCCGACACTGTGCAGTGCTTCACAGATGAAAGCAGGTTCACACTGAGCACATGTGACAGTCTGGAGACTGGAGATGCTGTGGAGAACGTTCTGCTGCCTGCAACATCCTCCAGCATGACCAGTTTGGCGGTGATTGAGTAATGGTATGGGTTGGCATTACTTTGGCACAGCCCTCCATGTGCTTGCCAGAGGTACCTGAATGCCATTAGGTACCGAGATGAGATCCTCAGACCTCTTGTGAGACCATATGCTGATGCAGTTGACCCTGGGTTCCTCCTAAGGCTAAGTTTCCACTTTCGGCATTTTTCAGTTTGGCATTTTTTTTTTATTCTTTTGACGTTTTATCACCCTTTTTTTTGCTCCTTGGTGGTTTTGCAAAGTCGCAGCATGTTGAGCCACTGGAATTTTTTCCCCTGAAATCGTGGCCAAGAAAAACGACATGTGGGTTTTAACTTTTCCTTTTTTTAATAAAATTTCATAGGGTATCTTAAAAAAATAAAAAAGATACAGTAGTGATGGAAAAAAATTGTATCTAACCAAATTTGTCTTTTTTTATACCGAAATTTTTATAAATTTTTAAAACAAGGATCAATTTATGAGTGCGGGTAGGGCGCTAAAAATGTAGTCGACAATAATAAAAAAGTAGTGTGTGTATTTTTTCACTTTTTTCTTTATTTTTTTTACATTTTTTTAGGTAGTACTACTACTTCCAGCATGGAATACACTGTTCCATGATGGAAGTACTAGTACCTGTACTAATTGACAGATCGCCCCAGGTCTGTTGTGATCCTCCTGTGTAATGTATAGATGCGACCGGCTGCTCTTCTATGGCCCATGGTATATATACAGTGATACCTCAACATACGATGGTAATCCGTTCCAAATGAACCATCATTTGTTAAAACCATCGTATGTTGAGGGATCCGTGCAATGGAAAGAATCGGAAGTTATACTCACCTGTCCCCGCCGCTCCTATTGGATGACGGGACGGCGTGCGCAGCGACGTGATGACGAAGAAGGAGAGCACCGGCGATGCAGGGGATCCTGAAGAGGAGGCTCCGGAGCCCTGAGGAAAGGTAAGAGACCATCACCGGAGCACATGGGGCACCGTAAACGGCTATCCGGCGGCAGCTGAAGCAGTCTGCGCTGCCGGATAGCCGTTTATGCGATGGCCCGACATACAAAAGCATCGTATGTTGATGCTGCCTTCAACATGCGATGGCCTCTGAGAGGCCATCACATGTTGAAATGATCGTATGTCAGGGCCATCGTTGGTCGGGGGGGTCACTGTACACCTATTCATATTTCCGACAGAGAGCTGTGATTGGCCTAATGGTTCCAGCCAATCACAGCTCTCTGTGGGAAATATGAATAGGTGTATATATACGGCAGTGCAGGGGACCATAGAAGAGCGGCCGGCCGCATCTCTACATTATACAGGAGGATCACAGCGGGCGTCAGGAGTGACATCCGCTATGATCTTTCCTTAACTGCAGGTACTACTATTTCAAACATAGAGCACACTCTGCTCCATGCTGGGAGCTGTAGTACCTGCATTAATAGACAGATTGCAACATGTGTCAGCTGAGTGTGCTTCATGTTGGGAGTAGTAGTACCTGCAGTTAAGGACAGATGACAGCAGGTGTCACTCCTGACATCCGATGCGATCATCCTATCTACTGCAGCGATGCGGAGCGGCTTTCTCCTGCGCTCGCATCTCTGCACTATACTCCGGCCGGCCATGAATAGAACATCACTCATTCATATTTCCCTCTGAGATCGCCGATTGGCTGCAACCATCTGGCCAATCCCCCCTCTGGGCAGTAGATATAAGAGTGATGTCAATTTCTATTCACATCACTGGCCAGCCCAGAGTACAGAGCAGAGATGCGAGCGCTGTATAGAGCCGCTCCGCATCCCTGCTATATTATAGACGATCCCATCGGGTGTCACGACTGACACACGGGGTGATCTGTCTTTTAGTACAGGTACTACTACTCCCATCATGGAACAGTCTGTTCCATGCTAAGAGTAGTAGTACTACCTAAAAAAAGAGAAAAAAGAGGGGGAAAAAAGTGAAACACACACATTTTATTAAAAATTAGTTAAACTCTTGTTATAAAAAATATAAATTTGGTTAAATACCTTTTTTTCCATCACTACTGCATCCTTTTTTTTTTTTTTTGGTACCCAACAAATTTTAGGTACCAAAAAAATGTCACAGGGGCCAAAAATGCAATTTCCACTCAAAGGCAAAAAAACGCAAGAAAAAAATCGGCACACACAGGAAAATGCTGTGGTCGTTTTTTTGGACCACAAAAAAACCAAGTAGAAACTTAGCCTAAGGGCTGGTTCACATCACGTTTTCTCCCATACGTTTCTCCCATCCCGTATGTAATTCATTTCAATGAGCCGTCCGGAGTGAAACGTTCGGTCGGCTCATTTTTGCGCAGTATGCGTTTTTTCCCGGACCCAAAACTGTGGTCAACCACGGTTTTAGGTCCGTTGTAAAAGTGCACACGGCGCAAAAATGAGCCGACCGGACCAAACATTTCACTCCGCTCGGCTCATTGAAATGAATTACATACGGGAGCGCATAGAAAGGCATACGGGAGTGCGAGGTTTTAGCTCTCCCCTGCCGTATGCGCTCCCGTATGGGAGAAAACGTGATGAGAACCCAGCCTTATGCATGACAATGCTAGACCTCATGTGGCTGGAGTGTGTCAGCAGCTCCTGCTAGAGGAAGGCATTGATGCTATGGACTGGTCCGCCCGCTCTCCAGACCTGAATCTGAATGAGTACATCTGGGACATCATGTCTCGTTCCATCCACCAACACCACGTTGCACCACAGACTGTCCAGGAGTTGGCGGATGCTTTAGTCCAGGTCTGGGAGGACATCTCTAAGGAGACCATCCGCCACCTCATCAGGAGCATGCCCAGGCATTGTAGGGGGGTCATACGGGCACGCGGAGGCCACATACACTACTGAGCCTCATTTTGACTTGTTTTAAGGACATTACATCAAAGTTGGGTCAGCCTGTAGTGTGGTTTTCCACACATTTGACTGTGACTCCATATCCAGACCTCCATGGGTTGATAAATTTGATTTCCATTGATAATTTTTGTGTGATTCAGCACATTCAACTATGTAAAGAATAAAGTATTTCATAGGATTAGATCATTCATTAAGATCTAGGATGTGTTATCTTAGTGTTCCCTTTATTTTTTGGAGCAGTGTACATTTATAAGCCACCCACCTTGCCAGGATGGCTTGTTCCTGTGTCCTTGGCCCTGCGCCTGCAGACACCGACTGAGAAAGCCAGTGTACTGAAGAAAACTGTTCCCTGTAGAGAAATGTGTCCAAGCAGCTAATGATAAATGCTCAGTCAGCAAAGCCACTGTGATTGGCTGAGACGCGCACACCCGCCCCATACTATTGGTTGTTGGGGGTGCAGTATCGTTCTGCTATTTTGCAGCCTTGCTGTGCCTGGACACAGTTCTCTGCAAACCCTACACGAGCAGACAGATCAGGGGAACAATTCTCTACACCCTCCCTCCCTGCAGCTGTCAGAGCGGACAGATCAGGGGACAGTTTTCTTCAGTACACTGGAAGAGCAGGGAGGTCTTTAACAGCTGCGGCATAGTGAACTCCTGGGCTTATATGTGAGGTCACTTGTGGGGTGTGACTTAAGCCTCTCCCAGACAGACACTGCGGTTTTCTTAAAGGGCCACCACCACGGTGGCTTACTGGGAGAGGAATTATAGCGACAATGGGCTCTGTGTAGCTAAACACACAATGATAAATATTGTCTGCAATAACACAGCGACTGCGGCAGACCTGGGTGTTTCTTGTGATAATATGAGAAAGACGTGTCCGAATGGAATGGCCGGTCAGTCCTCTTACCACAGTATAGGGATGTGTCTGATCGCAGGAGGGGTCTGACTGCTGGGACGACCGCGATCTCCCGAACGGGGCCCAAGCAGTGCCGCGCTGTGCACCGGCTAATGCGTGTAGCATTGACCTCACTGAGGTCGACTGTACGCCCCATCCACACCGCCTCTAAAACAGCTACGCCCCTCGTGATGTCCCACCCCGCCCCCTCAATGCAAGTCTTTGGGTGGGGGTGTAACGGCACTCACGCCTCCTCCCACAGACATGTATCCAGGGGAAACAAATAAATGTGGTGTGAACGTAGCCTTAGTCACAATCTGTTTGTTATTCCTAGTATCATTGGGAAGGATTTATCATTGTGTGTTTAGCTACACAGATTTTTAAGACTGACTTACCTGGGTCAAGCTAAGTGTACATGTGCCGAATTTATCAAAAGTATGCTGTGTGAAAACTTTGGAGCGTGTGCACATGGTGGGATAAAATTTGCAATGTTTGGAGAAAAGCAGCACATGATAAATTTACAACCACTGCAAGGTCAAAGGGCAAAAATCATTTCAGGACAAAGTCTCACAAAAAGTATAAAATGCTTGATAGATTCCCCTCAATGTGTTTTATGTGTCACAGGTCACCTTCTTTAAGACTTTTGTTCAAGTGGATAGTATTCTGCTTGTGTAGCAGGGAACATGTGACGACAAGTAACCAATCACACAGCTAGCTGTCACAGACTTCTACATATAATAAGAATAACATTCATGGCCGAATGACTTTAGTAAAGAGCAGCTGCATCAATCCTCCATGCACAACAGTCACTCATTTACCATGTGAGGACACTTCACCTTAATCTGTAATAGACACAAGCGCACACACCGTAGATGTTAGCTGACACACCGTAGATGTTAGAGCCTAGAGGACTGAAGGACCTTTGATGATGTCACAGTCATGTGATCAGTCACATGCATAGAGAGAACGAGGCTCTGGTTTGTGGTGCTGAGTGTTGGGATCTGTGCAGCGCAACCAGTGGTTTATTATCTTTGGGGAATACAGAGGATCATCTCTGTGAGAAGAACACTTACTGTCATATGGTAGTGTCTAAATCCTAAGCAGCTAAAGGACCCGGAACATCTGGTGACTAGGAAATAGCTTATGCTACATAAAAAGGCTGATACTATAGGATAAAGGACCCGGTCCATCTCATGACTAGGAAATAGCTTATACTACATAAAAAGGCTGATTCTATAGGATAAAGGACCTGGTCCATATGATGACTAGGAAATAGATTATACTACATAAAAAGGCTGATACTATAGGATAAAGGACCTGGTCCATCTGGTGACTAGGAAATAGCTTATACTACATAAAAAGGCTGATTCTATAGGATAAAGGACCCGGTCCATCTCATGACTAGGAAATAGCTTATACTACATAAAAAGGCTGATACTATAGGATAAAGGACCCGGTCCATCTCATGACTAGGAAATAGCTTATACTACATAAAAAGGCTGATACTATAGGATAAAGGACCTGGTCCATCTGGTGACTAGGAAATAGCTTATACTACATAAAAAGGCTGATACTATAGGATAAAGGACCCGGTCCATCTCATGACTAGGAAATAGCTTATACTACATAAAAAGGCTGATTCTATAGGATAAAGGACCTGGTCCATATGATGACTAGGAAATAGATTATACTACATAAAAAGGCTGATACTATAGGATAAAGGACCTGGTCCATCTGGTGACTAGGAAATAGCTTATACTACATAAAAAGGCTGATTCTATAGGATAAAGGACCCGGTCCATCTCATGACTAGGAAATAGCTTATACTACATAAAAAGGCTGATACTATAGGATAAAGGACCCGGTCCATCTCATGACTAGGAAATAG
Source organism: Hyla sarda (assembly GCF_029499605.1). NCBI lineage: Eukaryota > Metazoa > Chordata > Amphibia > Anura > Hylidae > Hyla > Hyla sarda. The sequence goes on along the minus strand of NC_079198.1, from coordinate 51,909,731 downwards.
CTTATACTACATAAAAAGGCTGATACTATAGGATAAAGGACCTGGTCCATCTGGTGACTAGGAAATAGCTTATACTACATAAAAAGGCTGATACTATAGGATAAAGGACCCGGGCCATCTGATGACTAGGAAATAGCTTATACTACATAAAAAGGCTGATTCTATAGGATAAAGGACCTGGTCCATCTGATGACTAGGAAATAGCTTATGCTACATAAAAAGGCTGATACTATAGGATAAAGGACCCGGTCCATCTGATGACTAGGAAATAGCTTATACTACATAAAAAGGCTGATACTATAGGATAAAGGGCCTGGTCTATCTGATGACTAGGAAATAGCTTATACTACATAAAAAGGGTGGAGACTATAGGATAAAGGACCTGGTCCATCTGATGACTAGGAAATAGCTTATACTACATAAAAAGGCTGATACTATAGGATAAAGGACCTGGTCCATCTGATGACTAGGAAATAGCTTATGCTACATAAAAAGGCTGATACTATAGGATAAAGGGCCTGGTCCATCTGATGACTAGGAAATAGCTTATGCTACATAAAAAGGGTGGATACTATAGGATAAAGGACCTGGTCCTTCTGATGACTAGGAAATAGCTTATACTACATAAAAAGGCTGATACTATAGGATAAAGGACATGGTCCATCTGATGACTAGGAAATAGCTTATACTACATAAAAAGGCTGATACTATAGGATAAAGGACCTGGTCCATCTGATGTCTAGGAAATAGCTTAAACTACATAAAAAGGCTGATACTATAGGATAAAGGACCCGGTCCATCTGATGACTAGGAAATAGCTTATACTACATAAAAAGGCTGATACTATAGGATAAAGGACCCGGTCCATCTGATGACTGGCTTATACTACATAAAAAGGCTGATACTATAGGATAAAGGACCTGGTCCATCTGATGACTAGGAAATAGCTTATACTACATAAAAAGGCTGATACTATAGGATAAAGGGCCTGGTCTATCTGATGACTAGGAAATAGCTTATGCTACATAAAAAGGCTGATACTATAGGATAAAGGACCTGGTCCATCTGATGACTAGGAAATAGCTTATGCTACATAAAAAGGGTGGAGACTATAGGATAAAGGACCTGGTCCTTCTGATGACTAGGAAATAGCTTATACTACATAAAAAGGCTGATACTATAGGATAAAGGACCTGGTCCATCTGATGACTAGGAAATAGCTTATGCTACATAAAAAGTCTGATACTCTAGGATAAAGGACCCGGTCCATATGATGACTAGGAAATAGATTATGCTACATAAAAAGGCTGATACTATAGGATAAAGGACCCGGTCCATCTGGTGACTAGGAAATAGCTTATACTACATAAAAAGGCTGATACTATAGGATAAAGGACCTGGTCCATCTGATGATTAGGAAATAGCTTACGCTACATAAAAAGGCTGATACTATAGGATAAAGGACCCGGTCCATCTGGTGACTAGGAAATAGCTTATGCTACATAAAAAGGGTGGAGACTATAGGATAAAGGACCTGGTCCATCTGATGATTAGGAAATAGCTTATGCTTCATAAAAAGGCTGATACTATAGGATAAAGGACCTGGTCCATCTGATGACTAGGAAATAGCTTATACTACATAAAAAGGCTGATACTATAGGATAAAGGACCTGGTCCATCTGATGACTAGGAAATAGCTTATACTACATAAAAAGGCTGATACTATAGGATAAAGGACCTGGTCCATCTGATGACTAGGAAATAGCTTATGCTACATAAAAAGGGTGGAGACTATAGGATAAAGGACCTGGTCCTTCTGATGACTAGGAAATAGCTTATACTACATAAAAAGGCTGATACTATAGGATAAAGGACCTGGTCCATCTGATGTCTAGGAAATAGCTTAAACTACATAAAAAGGCTGATACTATAGGATAAAGGACCTGGTCCATCTGATGTCTAGGAAATAGCTTAAACTACATAAAAAGGCTGATACTATAGGATAAAGGACCCGGTCCATCTGATGACTGGCTTATACTACATAAAAAGGCTGATACTATAGGATAAAGGACCTGGTCCATCTGATGACTAGGAAATAGCTTATACTACATAAAAAGGCTGATACTATAGGATAAAGGGCCTGGTCCATCTGATGACTAGGAAATAGCTTATGCTACATAAAAAGGCTGATACTATAGGATAAAGGACCTGGTCCATCTGATGACTAGGAAATAGCTTATGCTACATAAAAAGGGTGGAGACTATAGGATAAAGGACCTGGTCCTTCTGATGACTAGGAAATAGCTTATACTACATAAAAAGGCTGATACTATAGGATAAAGGACCTGGTCCATCTGATGACTAGGAAATAGCTTATACTACATAGAAAGGCTGATACTATAGGATAAAGGACCTGGTCCATCTGATGACTAGGAAATAGCTTATACTACATAAAAAGGCTGATACTATAGGATAAAGGACCTGGTCCATCTGATGACTAGGAAATAGCTTAAACTACATAAAAAGGCTGATACTATAGGATAAAGAACCCGGTCCATCTGATGACTAGGAAATAGCTTATGCTACATAAAAAGGCTGATACTCTAGGATAAAGGACATGGTCCATCTGATGACTAGGAAATAGCTTATATGACATAAAAAGGCTGATACTATAGGATAAAGGACCTGGTCCATCTGATGACTAAGAAATAGCTTATGCTACATAAAAAGGCTGATACTATAGGATAAAGAACCCGGTCCATCTGATGACTAGGAAATAGCTTATGCTACATAAAAAGGCTGATACTATAGGATAAAGGACCTGGTACATCTGATGACTAGGAAATAGCTTAAACTACATAAAAAGGCTGATACTATAGGATAAAGGAACCGGTCCATGATGACTAGGAAATAGCTTATGCTACATAAAAAGGCTGATACTATAGGATAAAGGACATGGTCCATCTGATGACTAGGAAATAGCTTATGCTACATAAAAAGGCTGATATTATAGGATAAAGGACCTGGTCCATTTGATGACTAGGAAATAGCTTATACTACATAAAAAGGCTGATACTATAGGATAAAGGACCTGGTCCATCTGATGACTAGGAAATAGCTTATACTACATAAAAAGGCTGATACTATAGGATAAAGGACCTGGTCCATCTGATGACTAGGAAATAGCTTATACTACATAAAAAGGCTGATACTATAGGAAAAGGACCTGGTCCATCTGATGACTAGGAAATAGCTTATACTACATAAAAAGGCTGATACTATAGGATAAAGGACCTGGTCCATCTGATGATTAGGAAATAGCTTATACTACATAAAAAGGCTGATACTATAGGATAAAGGACCCGGTCCATCTGATGATTAGGAAATAGCTTATGCTACATAAAAAGGCTGATACTATAGGATAAAGGACCCGGTCCATCTGATGACTAGGAAATAGCTTATACTACATAAAAAGGCTGATACTATAGGATAAAGGACCCGATCCATCTGATGACTAGGAAATAGCTTATGCTACATAAAAAGGCTGATACTATAGAATAAAGGACCTGGTCCATCTGATGACTAGGAAATAGCTTATGCTACATAAAAAGGCTGATACTATAGGATAAAAGACCCAGTACATCTGATGACTAGGAAATAGCTTATACTACATAAAAAGGCTGATACTATAGGATAAAGGACCTGGTCCATCTGATGACTAGGAAATAGCTTATACTACATAAAAAGGCTAATACTATAGGATAAAGGACCTGGTCCTTCTGATGACTAGGAAATAGCTTATGCTACATAAAAAGGCTGATACTATAGGATAAAGGACCTGGTCCATCTGATGACTAGGAAATAGCTTATACTACATAAAAAGGCTGATACTATAGGATAAAGGACCTGGTCCATCTGATGACTAGGAAATAGCTTATACTACATAAAAAGGGTGGAGACTATAGGATAAAGGACCTGGTCCTTCTGATGACTAGGAAATAGCTTATGCTACATAAAAAGGCTGATACTATAGGATATAGGACCTGGTCCATCTGATGACTAGGAAATAGCTTATGCTACATAAAAAGGGTGGAGACTATAGGATAAAGGACCTGGTCCTTCTGATGACTAGGAAATAGCTTATACTACATAAAAAGGCTTATACTATAGGATAAAGGACCTGGTCCATCTGATGACTAGGAAATAGCTTATGCTACATAAAAAGGGTGGAGACTATAGGATAAAGGACCTGGTCCTTCTGATGACTAGGAAATAGGTTATACTACATAAAAAGGCTGATACTATAGGATAAAGGACCTGGTCCATCTGATGACTAGGAAATAGCTTATGCTACATAGAAAGGCTGATACTATAGGATAAAGGACATGGTCCATCTGATGACTAGGAAATAGCTTATACTACATAAAAAGGCTGATACTATAGGATAAAGGACCCGGTCCATCTGATGACTAGGAAATAGCTTATGCTATATAAAAAGGGTGGATACTATAGGACAGTGGTCTTCAACCTGCGGACCTCCAGATGTTTCAAAACTACACCTCCCAGCATGCCCGGACAGCCATTGGCTGTCCGGGCATGCTGGGAGTTGTAGTTTTGAAGCATCTGGAGGTCCGCAGGTTGAAGACCACTGCTATAGGATAAAGGACCTGGTCCCTCTGATGACTAGGAAATAGCTTATGCTCCCGCTCTACAGTATTGCAACAAAGTTTTATAGGAATCCATTTCCGATGAAGAATCCGAAGTCGATTCGCTCATCCCTAGATGTTAAAGGGGTATTCCAGGATTATTTTTTTTATTTGACTATGCTACAGGGGCTGTAAAGTTAGTGTAGTTTATGATATAGTGTCTGTACCGGTGTGTGACGGTTTTATCAAAATTCTTTTGTGATTTTCACCCCACTATTTATTTTTACCAGCATACAAAATGACTGTTGTCTCAGATTTTTCCCAGCTTGCAATGCGGCCGAGACCAGACTCACTAGTCAGCTGATGACAGGGAGCCTGTCTGCTTCAATGGGTGGAGGGATCGCTTGGTGGTAGAGAGATCATTCTGCAACAGCTGTAGTCACCCTGATTAAAAACCACAGCGATTTGAATGGCTGTAGCTCATTTATGTTTCAATGGGTGGGGTGGCTGATGTGTGGGAGGGAGGAAAATGGAATCATGGGATTTTTAGGCAAACAAGAAAACTGAAAACAGGAAATACCAGTTCACAAAAAACTAGCCACAGAATTATGGTAATCTCACAACATAGCCATTTAGCCCCAAGACAAGCACAGATCCTTCCTAAGCATGTCCATTACTGTCTGCCAGGTACATACTAAAATCACCTTATGGTGGAGAACCCCTTTAACTTTTCATCTCTGGTGTTGTAGTACAGCACCTGTAAACCCTAAGAGGACATTTTTCATTTTCACAGACCACTGTTCCAAAAACCTGTCAAACACCTGTGGGGTGTAAATACTCACTGTACCCCTTGTAACATTCCGTGAGGAGTGTAGTTTCCAAAATGGGGTTACATGTATGTGTGTGTGTGGGAGGGGGGATCCACTGTTCTGGCACTATGGGGCCTTTGTAAACACACATGGCCTTCAATTCCATACACATTCCCTCTCCAAAAGCCCAATGGCGCTCCTTCTCTTCTGAGCCCTGTAGTGCGTCAGCAGAGCACTTTACATTCACAAATGGGCTATTGCCATACTCAGAAGAACTATTGCTACAAATGTAGGGGGGTTTTCCTATTACCCCTTGTAAAAATGAAAACTTTGGGGTAACACCAGCATTTTACTGAAATAAATCTAATTTTTCATTTTCATGTCCAACTTTAACAAAAAAATTTCAAACACCTGTGGGGTGTTAAGACTCACTGTAACCCTTGTTACGTTCCGTGAGGGGTGTGGTTTTTAAAATGGGGTCACATGTGGGTGTTTTTTTTTCTTTTCCGTTTATGTCAGAACTGCTGTAACGATCAGCCACCCCTGTGCAAATCACCAGTTTAGGCCTCAAATGTACATAGTGCTCTCTCACTCCTGAGCATTGTTGTGCGCCCGTAGAGCACTTTACGTCCACATATGGGGTATTTCCGTACTCAGGAGAAATTGTGTTACAAACATGCTGGAGTAAACCCCAACTTTACCTTTCCATAAGGGGTAAAAGGAGAAAAAGACCCCCAAAATTTGAAAAACATTTTCTCCCGAGTACTGAAATACCCCATATGTGGCCCTAAATATGTGTTGCCTTGAAATATGACAGGGCTCCAGAGTGAGAGAGCGCCATGCGCATTTAGGGCATAAATAAATTTTCATAAGGGTGGACCCGGATGCATGCATAGCGCTTGCCTCCAACACCAAAAAATACCCTATGGAAGTGTTTTTCAAACAGGGTGCCTCCAGCTGTTGCAAAACTCCCAGCATGCCTGGACAGTCAATGGCTGTCCGGAAATACAGGGAGTTCTTATTTTGCAACAGCTGGAAGGACAACCAGGGTAATACGGGGAATGGGAGGACTACAGTACCCAGAAAGATTATCAGAATTAGGGTTATTTAGTTTTGGGTACAGTCACACGGTCGGGTTCACAGCGAGTGTCCTGCTTGAAGTTTGAGCTGTGGCGGAAAATTTGCCACAGCTCAAACTTGAAGCTGGTAACTCGCTGTAAACCCGACTGTGTGATTGTACCCTGTACATTCACATGGGGGGGGGGGGAGCAAACCTTCAGCTGTTGCAAAACTACAACTCCCAGCATGCACTAACAGACCATGGATGCTGGGAGTTGTAGTTGTGCAACAGCTGGAGGCACACCGGTTGGGAAACACTGAATTAGGTAACAGATTACAGCAGTGTTTCTGCACCAGTATACCTCTAGCTGTTGGAGAACTACAACTCCCAGCATGCACAGTCTATCAGCAGATGCTGGGAGTTATAGTTTTGCAACAGCTGAAGGCACACGGGTTGGGAAACATTGAGTTAGGAAATAGACCCTGTTTCCCAACCAGTGTGTCTCCAGTTGTTGCAAAACTACAACTCCCATCATGCCCAGACAGCCACTGCTACCGCTGTCTCCGCCACCGACTCTCGCTGCCTTAGCTACTCCTTATCCTCTGCCACACTTGTTCCTGCCGCCAGGCCCCCTGCCACTTTGTTGTTGGTGTAGGTAGAAGTTTTTTGTAGATCATTTTGGTTGGTCATTTTTGTACCCTGTGGCAATTTTTTCACTGGCTTCAGGTACCACTCCATGGGTCAGATGCAGAGGGCCCAGTCCACAGAGTGTAGGGACGTAATGAGTCATGCATATACATGGTGCAGAGCATCACTACTTACCTCCACTGGCTGTATAGTAAACAGGGGTGCACAGTGTACCCATGTATACTATACAGGCGCCCAGCAAGAAAAGAGTTAACCCCCGCTGCTGCTGCTGAGCAGTTCTGGGTTAAGTCTGGGTGTGCCCTATCCTGTATATACAGCTATATATACAGCTATAGATGACTGTATATACAGTAGGCACACTGCAGCAATTGGAGGCTCCCTGTTTAGGAACACCCCAGGGGAGAGCGCCAAAAATGTACTAACCTTTTTTTCTCTCTCTTTTCAGATACGGTGGATTGCGACGATGAACAGCGTATTTTTTTTTTTTTATGTCAATAAAAGGGCTAACGAGGGTTGTGGGGGAGTTTTTCTTTTTGAATAAAAATGTTTTTTTCAATGTGCGTATTTTTTATAATTGAATTTTCAGGCTAAGTAGTGGAAGCCGTCTGGTAGACAGAATCCATTGCTAACCCCCAATTATTATCCCGGTACCCACCGCCACAGGGGTGCTGGGAAGAACAGATACCAACAGGCCCGGAGCGTCAAAAAAAATGGTGCTCCTGGGCCTAGGTGGTAACAGGTTGGCGTTATTTAAGCTGGGGAGGACCAGGAACAATGGTCCTCACCCACCCTGGTAATATCTGTTGCTGCTTGGTTGGTATCACCCTGATACTGAAAATCACACACGTTTTTTTTAATAAAAAAAAAAAAAACCTGCATAGGGTTCCCCATATTTTCAGTATCACCAGATACCTACCAAGCAGCAACAGATGTTACCAGGGTGGGTGAGGACCATTGTTACTGGCCCTCCCCAGCCTAAAAAACACCAATCTGTTACCACCTAGGCCCAGGAGTGCCATTTTTTTGATTGATGCTCTGGGCCTGTTGGTACCGCTTCTTCCCGGCACCCCTGTGGCGGTAGGTACCGGGGTAATAATTGGAGGTTAGCGCTAGCATTTTGGGGCTAACGCTGAGTAATGGATTATGTCTACAAGACAGCTTCCACTACTAAGCCTGAAAATTAAATTATAAAAACACAACACATTGTAAGACATTTTTTATTTAAAAAAAACACCCCCCCCCCCACAGCCCTAGTTAACCTTTTTATTAAAATAAAAAAAACGCTGGTCATCATCACAGTCCTCCACATTCACGTATCAGAAATGGAAAACAAGAAATATAGGTTAGCACATTTTTTGCGCTCTCCGCTGGAGAGAGCGCACATAATGCTGCGTGTTCCTAAACAGGGAGCCTCCAATTGTTGCTAAACCACAACTCCCATCATGGGGGGCTGTAGTTGAACAACAGCTGGAGTCTCCCTGTTTGGAAACACACTGCCAGAAAGGCTTTGTTCCCATTATGCAAAACGCATAATGTGAACAGTCAGACCTAGACTGTGTGGCTCCACCCCCTAATGAAGTCATCAATAGGGGCGGGGCAATAATGGTCGCAGGGGGTCTCAGATGTGAGACCCCCTTTTCGATCTGTCCTTCTGCCCTTGGACTACTATTCCCATCATGGGACAGATGGGAGTAGAACCGCACCGCTGAGGGATGGCACTTGCACATGTGCGGGACCACTTTTTGGACAGTTAGGACTACTACTCCCATCATGACAGACTGTCCATGATGGAAGTTATAGTCCAGTGGCCAATCGCAGCAGGTCATTCTCCAGAGACCCGCTGCGATCCGTATTAACTGTACAAGTCAGCGGTACATGTGGCTCCACTGTGCTCCCCGCCAGCTCCTGTATAAGCTGCCATAATTAATAATCGCCGCAGGGAGATGGGAGCTCTGATTGGTGGACAGTGTATACAGGAGCCGGTGGGAAGCGCAGTGGAGCCGCATGTGCCGCCAGCTTGGACAGTTAATAAATGCAGATCACAGCGGGTCTCTGGAGAATCACCTGCTGCGATCGGCCCCTGTACTATAACTCCCATTATGGGCAGTCTGTGCATGATGAGAGTAGTAGTCCTAACTGTTCCAAGAGTCCCGCAGCCGGGGGGGATGTTCAAGTGCCGTCCCTCAGCCATCATGCTCCATGATGGAAGTAGTTGTAGTTTAGCAGTGTTGAAGGATGGCTCCTGCATGCTCCGGCTGTCTCGGTAGAACACTTTCATACGTGTCCTTTTTGATGGTGTATTTTTGCAGTAAAAAAACCCAAAAAACTTATTTGGGCAAAAAAAACGCGTAAAAAAAACAAAACGCACATGATAAATTAGTATCTACTGCAAAGTTGAATTCCACAATACACCCAAAAAAAGTAAAATAAAATCGAGTACTTTGCTTTTTGCTCTATCAAAAAAGTCACACAAATAAGAAGCAAAATAACTCACTGTGCAAGAAAATTGCGCTACATATAGAAAAGAAAAAGCTTCTACCACCAATGATAAATTTCCCCCTTCGGGTACATCCACACGAGCGGATTTACAGCGGATTTAACGCTGCGGATCCTCTGGTGAAGGCCCCGCTCTATGCTGTCTTTACCACCAATGATAAGCTTCTACCACCAATGATACATTTCCCCCTTAGGGTACGTCCACACGAGCGGATTTACAGCGGATTTAACGCTGCGGATCCTCTGGTGAAGGCCTCGCTCTATGGTGTCTTTAGATGTGCCTGCTCGTAGTGGCAATACGCCGCTACGAGCAGACACTGTAGCGATGTGCATGATGTACTCGCACATCGCAGCCGCTCTCCCTGTTCTGAGCTAGGCAGAGAGCTCCCGCAATGTGCGAGTATACTGCAACTCGCCTTCACAGTGTGTCTGCTCGTAGCGGCATATTGCCACTACGAGCAGGCACATGTAAAGACAGCATAGAGCGGGCCTTCACCAGCAGATCCGCTGCGAAAATCCGCTCATGTGAACGTACCCTTAGCCTGGTTTGCTGGTGAGAAGGGCAGAAGCACTTTAGTAGCGGGTGAGGTTTTCTCTTGGTGGGTGTATCACACTGCCATTTGTGGCTGGTAGGTGATGTCCATTAGGAAGATAGTGGGAGAAAAATGTGTGCATGTGACATCTTTATCTCCCGCTATCTTCAGGTGGAATAACGGGGGTTATAACGGATTCAAGTAAATGGGATCCTCTTTGCCCGTTATGACGACTTCCGTTAGGCTCCGTTACAATAACGGGCGTTAAGAGCGAACAAAGTGAAAAATAAGGGGTACTCCACTGGAAAACATTTTTTTCTTAAATCAACTGGTGCCAGAAAGTTAAACAGATTTGTAAATTACTTCTATTCAAAAATCTTAATCCTTTCAGTAGTTATCAGCTGCCGTATGATCCGCAGGAAGTTGTTTTCTTTTTGAATTTCCTTTCTGCATGACCACAGTGCTCTCTGCTGACACCACTGTCCATTTTAGGAACTGTCCAGAGTAGGAGAAAATCACCATAGAAATCCTCTCTCTGCTCTGGACAGTTCCTAATAATGACAGATTAGTCAGCAGAGAGCACTGTGGTCAGGCAGAAAGGAAATTCAAAATGAAAAGAACTTCCTGTGGATCATAACAGCCGCTGATAAGTACTGGAAGGATTAAGATTTTTTAATAGAAGTAATTTACAAATCTGTTTAACTTTCTGGCACCAGTTGATTTAAAAATAAAAAATAAAATGTTTTCCAGGGGAGTACCCCTTTAATGTCCATTTGTAACAGAGCCACATAGTGTAAATGTAGCCTAAGAAATACTCTGCAGGGGCCTATAGGAGTCGGTCTGGAGTCTGCAAGAAGCACAGTTCATATCACCAGAGGCTTATGAGTGGCTTGCTATAATGCCCTGCAGGGGGGGGGGTCTTGCTATAATGCTCTGCAGGGGGGGGGGCTTGCTATAATGCTCTGCAAGGGGGGGGGGCTTGCTATAATGCTCTGCAGGGGGGGTTGCTGTAATGCTCTACAGGGGGGTTGCTGTAATGCTCTGCAGGGGGGGGGTTGCTGTAATGCTCTGCAGGGGGGTTGCTGTAATGCTCTGCAGGAGGGGGGTTGCTGTAATGCTCTGCAGGAGGGGGGGTTGCTGTAATGCTCTGCAGGAGGGGGGGTTGCTGTAATGCTCTGAAGGGGGGGGTTGCTGTAATGCTCTGCAGGGGGGGGTTGCTGTAATGCTCTGCGGGGGGGTTGCTGTAATGCTCTGCAGGGGGGGTTGCTGTAATGCTCTGCAGGGGGGGTTGCTGTAATGCTCTGCAGGGGGGTTGCTGTAATGCTCTGCAGGGGGGTTGCTGTAATACTCTGCAGGGGGGGGTTGCTGTAATGCTCTGCAGGGGGGGTTGCTGTAATGCTCTGCAGGGGAGGGTTGCTGTAAAGCTCTGCAGGGGAGGGTTGCTGTAATGCTCTGCAGGGGAGGGTTGCTGTAATGCTCTGCAGGGGAGGGTTGCTGTAATGCTCTGCAGGGGAGGGTTGCTGTAATGCTCTGCAGGGGGGGGTTGCTGTAATGCTCTGCAGGGGGGGGGTTGCTGACCATTACAGCAACCCCCTCCCCCCGCAGACCATTACAGCAACTCCCCCTCCCCCAGCAGACTATTACAGCAACAACCCTCCTCCCCCCGCAGACCATTACAGCAACCCCCCGCAGACCATTACAGCAACCCCCCCTCCCCCCGCAGACCATTACAGCAACCCCCCCTCCCCCGCAGACCAATAGAGCAACCCCCCTCCCCCCGCAGACCATTACAGCAACCCCCCCTCCCCCCGCAGACCATTACAGCAACCCCCCTCCCTCCGCAGACCATTACAGCAACCCCCCTCCCTCCGCAGACCATTACAGCAACCCCCCCTCCCCCCACAGACCATTACAGCAACCCCCCCTCTCCTGCACAGCCCCTCTCAGCTGCAGAGGATTACAGCAACCCCCCCTCCCTTTCTCCTGCAGAGCATTAAAGCAACCCCCTCTCTCCTGCAGAGCGTTACAGCAACCCCCCCCCCCTCTCTCCTGCAGGGTATTACAGCAACACCCCCCCCCCCTCTCTCCTGCAGGGCATTACAGCACCCCCCCCCCCCCTCTCTCTCCCCTGCAGAGCATTACAGAACCCCACTCTATTCTGCAGAGCATTACAGCAACAACTCATAAGCCTCTGGTGATATGATCTGTGCTTTTTTGCAGACTCCAGACTGGCTCTATAGGCCCCTGCAGAGTATTACTTGTCCATACACCACCAAGAGAAAACCTCACCCGATACTAAAAGTTCTGCCGTCTCCTCACCAGCAAATCACTCATAAGCTGGCGAGATCAATTGTGTTTCCTACAGACTTCAGACTGGCTCCGCCTACTCGAGTTTAGTCACATGGTCATGACATCATCAGAGGTCCTTTAGCTGGCTAGGAAATAGCATCTACCTTGACCATATTTCCACAAATTTGCTGTCCATTTAACTCCAGGAAAAGTGGATGAATAAAGTGATAGATTTATTGTACTTAACCCCTTAAGGACGGACCCATTTTTTACCTCAATGACCAGGCTCTTTTTTTTTTATTTGACATGTATCTCTTTAACCCCTTAAGGACCCGGGGTTTTCCCATGTTTGCATTTTCGTTTTTTCCTCCCTACCTTTAAAAATCATAACTCTTTCAATTTTGCACCTAAAAATCCATATGATGGCTTATTTTTTGCGCCACCAATTCTACTTTGTAATGACATCAGTCACAACTACATGCAGGAAAATTTATACGTTCAAAATTGTCATCTTCTGACCCCTATAACTTTTTTTATTTTTCCGCGTATGGGGCGGTATGAGGGCTCATTTTTTGCGCCATGATCTGAAGATTGTAGCGGTACCATTTTTGCATTGATAGGACTTATTGATTGAACTTTTTATTAATTGAATTAATGATATAAAAAGTGACCAAAAATGCACTATTTTGGATTTTGGAATTTTTTTTTTTGCGTGTACGCCATCGACCGTGCGTTTTTTTTTTTTAAATGGGAAAAGGGGGCTGATTCAAACTTTTATTAGGGAAGGGGTTAAATGATCTTTATTCACTTTTTTTCCACTTTTTTTTTTTTTTTGGAGGGTTATAGCTCCTATAGGAGACTATAACACTGCACACACTGGGGGACATGTATCATTATTTGTCTATTGTAGACTCAGTTCTACCCCTTTACACTGCTTGTCTATTGTACACTCTTCCTCAGAATTTACTAAGGCTGTACACTCCTTTCATAAATCTTGTGCAAATATAGAAACACCCCCCTTCGCTCTACCGTACACTCCTTCTCTACCTCACAGGAAAAGTGGACGTAGGGATTTTGTACTATTGCTTTGAGGCCAGGATTCCATTGAGGTTTTTTGTCCATCAGCAAAAAACACCAGAAAAACTGTCTCCGCTTTTTTCTGTGTTTTGTCAGTTTTTCTTGCGTTTTTTACTTGCGTTTTTGCTGGTGTGTGGAAACAAAAAAATGTACTAAACTTTTAGTTGTTTTTTTTTCTTCTCATTTTAGATACGTGAATGCGGAGGACTATGTCAGATTTGGTGGATTGCGACGATGAACAGCGTTTTTTTATGTCAATAAAAGGGTTAACGAGGGCTGTGGGGGAGTGTTTTTTTTTTAAATAACTTTTTTTTTTCAATGTGTTGTGTTTTTTATAATTGAATTTTCAGGCTTAGTAGTGGAAGCTGTCTTATAGACGGAATCCATTACTATGCCAGGGTTTAGCGTTAGCACCAAAAACAGCTAGCATTAACCCACAATTATTACCCCGGTACCCACCGCCACAGGGGTGGCGGGAAGAGCCGGTACCAACAGGCCCGGAGCATCAAAAATGGTGCTCCTGGGCCTAGGTGGTAACAGGCTGGCGTTATTTAGGCTGGGGAGGGCCAGTAACAATGGTTCTCGCCCACTCTGGTAACATCAGGCTGTTGCTGCTTGGTTGGTATCTGACTGATACTGAAAAAATGAGGGAACCACACACTTTTTTAAAATGTATTTATAATAAAAAAAACGCATAGGGTTCCCCCTATTTTCAGCCAGATACCAAGCAGCAACAGCCTGACGTTACCAGGGTGGGCAAGGACCATTGTTACTGGCCCTCCCCAGCCTAAATAACGCCAGCCTGTTACCGCCTAGGCCCAGGAGCGCCATTTTTGACGCTCCGGGCCTGTTGGTACCGGCTCTTCCCGGCACCCCTGTGGCGGTGGGTGCCGGGGTAATAATTGGGGGTTAGTGCTAGCTGATTTTAGGGATAACACTAATCCCTGGCTTAGTAATGGATTCCACTACTAACCCTGAAAATGTAATTATAAAAACACGACACATTAATAAAAAAAAATGATAAAAAAAAAATCACTCCCCCACAGCCCTCGTTAACCATTTTATTGAAATAAAAAAAAAACACTGGTCATCGTCGCAGTCCAGAGAATCTGACGTAGTCCTCCGCAATCACGTATCTGAAATGAGAAGAAAAACAAGAAATATGGGTTAGTACATTTTTTGCACTCTCCCCTGGGAAGAGCGCACATAATGCAGCGTGTTCCTAAACAGGGAGCCTCCAGTTGTTGCTAAACTACAACTCCCATCATGGGGGGCAGTATTTAAGCGACAGCTGGAGTCTCCCTGTTTGGGAACACACTGCTCTGTTCCCATTATGCAAAACTGTCCCTCTGCCCTTGGACTACTACTCCTATCATGGGACAGAGTCTGTCCCATGATGGGAGTAGTTGTAGTACTGCAGTGCTGCTGAGGGATGGCACTTGCACATTCCCCGGCTGCGGGACTTTTAGGACTACTACTCCCATCATGGACAGACTCTGTCCATGATGGGTGTTGTAGTCCAGGGGCTGAGGTGCAGATCGCACCGGGTCATTCTGCAGAGACCCGCTGCGATCTGGATTTAAGTTAGGAAGCCGGGCGGTACATGCGTCTACACTGCGCTGCCCGCGGCTTCTATATACACTGTAATAATTCATAATCCCCGCCGCTGGGAGAGGGGAGCTCTGATTGGTCAATATGTATTCTCCAATCAGAGCTCTCCTCTCCCGGCGGGCATTATGAATTATTACAGTGCATATAGAAGCTGCGGGCAGCGCGATGTAGACGCATGTACTGCCCGGCTTGTTAAATGCGGATCGCAGCAGATCAGTCTCTGGAGATCCGCTGCGATCCGCCGGAACACGGGAGCTCTGATTGGAGAACAACTATTGACCAATCAGAGCACCCCTCTCCCGGCGGTGGTGATTATGAATTATGACAGTATATATAGAAGCCACCATGTAGACGCATGTACCGCCGCTTTGTATAGTTAATAAATGCGGATCGCAGCGGATCTCCAGAGAATGCGGCTTCTATATACACTGTGATAATTCATAATCCCCGCCGCTGGAACACGGGAGCTCTGATTGGAGAATAGCTATTGACCAATCAGAGCTCCCGTCTCCCGGCGGGGATTATGAATTATGACAGCTGTATATAGAAGCCGGTGGGGTGCGCAGTGTAGATGCATGTACCGCCCGGCTTCCTAACTTAAATGCGGATCGCAGCGGGTCTCTGCAGAATGAGCCGATGCGATCTGCACCTCAGCCCCTGGACTACAACTCCCATCATGGACAGAGTATGTCCATGATGGGAGTAGTAGTCCTAAAAGTCCGGCAGCCGGGGGATGTGCAAGTGCCATCCCTCAGCAGCGCTGCAGTACTACAACTACTCCCATCATGGGACAGACTCATGATAGGTGTAGTAGTCCAAGGGCAGAGGGGCAGATCGCAGCAGATCATTCTCCAGAGACCTGCTGCGATCCGCATTTATTAACTATACAAACCAGAGGTACATGTGGCTACACTGCGCTGCCAGCCAGCTCCTATATACAGTTCTTATAATTCATAATCCACACCAGGAGAGGCGAGCTCAGATTGATGGATAGCTATTGACCAATCAGAGCTCCTGTATCCCGGCGGCGGGGATTATGAATAATGACAGTGTATACAGGAGCCGCATGTACCGCCAACTTTTTAAATTAATAAATGCGGATCGCAGCGGGTCCCTGCAGAGTGATCTGCTGCGATCTGCCCCTCTGCCCCTGGACTACAACTCCCATCATGGGCAGAGTCTGTCCATGATGGGAGTAGCAGTCCTTTAAAGTCCCGCAGCCGGGTGATCACAAGTGTCCATAATCATTACATTGTTATTAAAAGGTACATGGAATGATTTTAAGTATCACAGAGATAATTTGACTAGCGGCAGAAGCAGAGTAATCTCCGCAATCCGCTCTGAAAAATGAAATGGATGATTTAGAGCATCTCGCTAAGTGCAGTCCAAGACGGCTTATATTTGCGTTCAAAAAAAGGTACTTGCGGAAAATTTAGAGGTGTAAAAGAAAAGTACGCAGTTAATAAATCCATGCCTACTATAGATGTCACTCCAAGCTACGCCATATCGCGACATCAGGAGGAAAGGCTCTATCAGAATATATGCAAAAAAATACGCAAAAAACAGCTTGCGCAAAATTTTGCGCAAGAATTTACACGCAAAAACTGTGTAAATTCTTTGATACATGTCCCCCACTGATCTTTTACATTGTTCAATGGTTTCTCATAGGAAACCATTGATCAATGATTCTGCCGCTTGACTGCTCATGCCTGGATCTCAGGCACTGAGCAGTTATTTGGCGATTGGACAGCATGGAGGCAGGTAATGACCCTCTGGCTGTCCTGTAAGCTGTTAGGGATGCCACAATTTCATTTCATCCCGAACAGCTCCCTGAGCTAACCGGCATTAGTTTACTTTCACTTTAGATGCGACGTTCAACTTTCAACGCCACGTCTAAAGGGTTAATAGCGCACTGCACCGTGATCATTAGCCACAGGGCCCGGCCCGGCCAAGCCCGACCCGCTAGCGGACTCATGACGTACCAGTATGTCATGGGTCCTTAAGGGGCTAAATGGTAATAACTTTAGAACGCTTTTTCTGAGCAGAGCGATTCTGAGATAGTTTTTTCGTCACATATTGTACTTTATATAAGTGGTGCATTTTTGTTGACACATGCAACATTTTTTGTGAAAAACTCCAAAATATTGTGAAAAACTGGAAAATTTGTGGCGTTTTTTTAAATTTTAATTTTTATGGTGTACAATGTGCGGTAAAAGTGATGTTATATTTATTCTGTGGGTCAGTACGATTATGGCCATACCCATTTTATATAGCTTTCTATGTTCTTTTTACTTTTCTGAGCAAAATTATTTTTCTGCCATTCATTTTCCAACAGCTGTAACGCTTATTTTTTGCGGGATGAGCTGTACTTTTTATTGATATCATTCTTGCAATACGTGCTACCCTTTGATCTTTTTTATTCTGCTATTTGTACGGCATTCACCGTGCAGGATAATTTACATTACCAATTATGTATATGATTTGTGTTTGTGACCTTTTTTGGTGATAATACAGTGCTTTTATTGAGAAATTTTTTACACTTCATACTTTTATTGAATAACTTTTTTTTTTATTTTTTACACTTTTACAGTTTATACTATGCTGCAATACATTTGTACTGCAGCACAGTATGACCCGATCAGCTGCACACAGCACAGCCTGTGCGATCCAGCCTGTGGCTGGATCTCACAGACTTCCGTAGCAGGCAGACAGGAGGTCATGATCTGGCCTCCTGCTGCCATAGCAACCAACGACGACCCGCGATCGTATCACCGCGCCGCCGTTGGTGAACAGGGGGAGAGCACTCCCCCTGTCAACACCATAGATGCCATGATCAGAATTGATCACGGCATCTACGGAGTTAATGCTGCCGGGACCGATGCCATCGCGGCTCCAGCAGCTGCGGCGGGACTCCGGCTGTGATTGACAGCTGGGTCCCGACACCGATCTCCGGCGCTGCCCGTGGCAGTGCCGGAGATCGTTATGACGTATGCATACGTCCCATAGTGCGAAGTTGTCGGTTGCTGGAACGTATGCATACGTCCTATAGCGGGAAGGGGTTAAAGGGGTTATCTGTCTTTCACCATTCCTGAGAAAAGATGTGTGGTGAAGTAATATATAGTCACTGGGGGAGATTTATTAAAACCCGTCCAGAGGAAAAGTTGCTGAGTTGCCCATAGCAACCAATCAGATCGCTTCTTTCATTTTTGAAAAGGCCACTGAAAAAGGAAAGAAGCGATCTGATTGGTTGCTATGGGCAACTCAGCAACTTTCTCTCTGGACAGGTTTTGATAAATCTCCCCCAACTGTGCCTAATAGAGCACATTCTAAACTGCCATCTTATCCTGTCACATTTACTATAGCTCTCAGCTGCAGATGAGCAGAGAGCTTTTCTATACCACACCTGCCTTTCGCTTCTCGGCCTTTTGGCTAAGATCAAGTGTAGTATCTGTTCTTATCAGTTTCATGCCAGTGGACAGGCAAGCCTGTGTGGGGCTGATGGGGATGGGTGCTGCATGGAGGGGGCAGGTGTTCCGGGGCTGGTTCTGAGGAATCAGCTTGACAGCTGTCCTGATATAACCGGTTTCCTCCGGGTCTCGCCATGAGGTAGAGGGGTGTAGAGCCGAGGTACTTCTGTGCCACGGGGAGTGGTGATCCTGAGGTGCCGAAACTCACTGGGTGTTATAACTCACTGAGTGAACGCACTGCACCATACTCTTCACCTTTGGCACTCACCCTTGGTATCCCGGCCTTCTGGCTAGGATCAGGGAAATTTTTATAGATCCGGCCGGATGACCGGGCAGTATATCTGCACTCATTCACTTTTTTTTTTGTATGTCACTGTGCCACGTATGTTTTTTTTTCTTTGTACACAGGATTGTTAGGATGCGGTAGCCCTTCTGGGTGTCCCTCCTAGTGGTCTAGGGGAGGTGTGTGTGGCCTTTTGGTTCCTCACCTCCCTGCAACCCCTGGACATCTTGGCTTCGGTCAAGATGCCATCAGTATACAGCTCCTCGGCTGATACTTTGGCTAACGCCTAGGTTGAAGCCAGGGGCATTGGCGGCCCCTTAATGGCTTCGGCGAAAAGGGCCATCAAACCTGGATCCTTGCAGGTGCCTTTTGGCCCGGAGGTGAAGGGTAGGTTTGTTGGGGGGCCCCTTCTGTTGGAGAAGGGCTTAGCTTTAGACCGCATCCTTTGTGCACGTTTTTTAGTGTGACACGTTTGCACTTTTTCTTGCACTGCATCTTCGTCATATACATGTGCCTGGAATATACATTTTTTTAAAACTTTTTATTTTATTTTTATACATACCGTATTTATCGGGGTATACCACACACCGGCCTATAACACGCACCCTCATTTTACCAAGGATATTTGGGTAAAAAAAGTTTTTTACCCAAATATCCATTGTAAAATGAGGGTGCGTGTGTGTGCATGTATACCCCGATACACCCCCAGGAAAGGCAGGGGGAGAGAGGCCGTCGCTGCCCGCTTCTCTCCCCCTGCCTTTCCTGGGGTCTAGAGCCCTGCTGCCGCTGCTTCTCTCCCCCTGGCTATCGGCGCCGCTGCCCGTTCTGTCCCCCTGACTATTGGTACCGGCGCCCCATTGCCGGCGCCGATAGCCAGGGGGAGAGAAGCGGCGCCGACAGCCAGGGGGAGGGAAGGGGCAGCGGCACCCATTGCCGGCGCCGCTGCCCCGTTGCCTCCCCCCATCCCCGGTGGCATAATTACCTGGGTCGGGTCCGCGCTGCTGCAGGCCTCCGGCGTGCGTCCCCTGCGTCGTTGCTATGCACGGCACGGCGCACTGACGTCATGCGCCGCGCCGTGCAGCGCATAGCAACGACGAAGGGGACGCACGCCGGAGGCCTGCAGCAGCGCGGACCCGACCCAGGTAATTATGCCACCGGGGATGGGGGGAGGCAACGGGGCAGCGGCGCCGGCAATGGGTGCCGCTGCCCCTTCTCTCCCCCTGGCTATCGGCGCCGGTACCGATAGTCAGGGGGACAGAACGGGCAGCGGCGCCGATAGCCAGGGGGTGAGAAGGGCCGGCAGCAGGGCTCTAGACCCCAGAAAAGGCAGGGGGAGAGAAGCGGGCAGCGACGGCCTCTCTCCCCCTGCCTTTCCTGGGGCGGTATCGGCGTATAACACGCACATAGACTTTAGGCTAAAAAGTTTAGCCTAAAAAGTGCGTGTTATATGCCGATAAATACGGTATATACATCCAAAACAATAACTACACATCACATTCTACTTAAATTACATTGCCTAATATTCCAACGATTATGCATCCTTAAAAGTCCCAAGAGAGGGAGTAAGAGAAGAAGAAGGAAAAAAAAAGGAAAAACAGGAGGGGGAGGGAAGGTAAAAGTTTGAATATACATGTATAATGTGTGAGCAATTACAATGTGTTGATGTAGCAGCGCTGAATGTGCAAACACAAATTCATTTTTCTCATACATAGTAAGCTGTGGTACACATTGGCCCTGATTTACTATTGTAAACCCGACTGGTTTTGTCACTTTTTAATTTTTTTTTCCTGTCGCACGATCTTTGCGACATGTCGCAGACCTCGTGCGACAGTGTGCGACTCCACTTTTCTATCAACACGACTCGGGTTCATGTGAACCTGAAAAAGGGGGATTTCCCGACAAATTTGAAATTTTCATGCTAGGTTTCCACTTAGGTTTTTTTTTGTTACAAAAACGCCAATAAAAACGCCCATTCTGCCGCATGGCTTTTTTTTGTGAAAAAAAGCTGCGGCCAGATGTTAGCTGAAAGTCCATAGGGAACTGCAAAATGCCAAATCCACTTGGCTTTTCTCAGTTTGGCTTTTTTTTTTAAATCCTTTTGGCGTTTTTGGGCTCCTTGGCAGCTTTTAAAAAAACGACCTCTTGTCGAGACTTTGGCTAGAAGTCTATGGGAGTGAAAAAACGCCAAGAAAAAACACCATGTGGGTTTTAACTTTGGTGTTTTTTCTGGCGGTTTTTATTCTTTTTTGGACTTTAGCGATCCAAAAAGTGATGGAGATACCTTTTTTTATAAAAATTTTGTAGGGTACCATTAAATAATAATAATAAAAAAGATACAGTAGTGATGGAAAAAATTGTATTTAATTACATTTATCTAACATATATATTTTTATAACAAAATTTTAACTAATTTTTAAACAGGGAACAATTTATGTGGGCGGGCAGGGAACTAAAACTGTGTGTGTGTTTTTCACTTTTTTTAAACATTTTTTAGGTAGTACTATTACTCCCAGCATGGAACACACTGTTCCATGATGGGAGTAGTAGTACTTGTACTAATTGAAAGATCGCCGGGGTCTGTTGCGATCCTTCTGTATAATGTATACATGCAGACGTCCGCTCTTCTATGGTCCCTGCACTGACGTATATATACACCTATTCATATTTCCCGCAGAGAGTTGTGATTGGCCAGATGGTTCCAGCCAACCACAACTCTGTGGGAAATATGAATAGGTGTATATATACGGCAGTGCAGGGGACCATAGAAGAGTGGCCGGCCGCATCTATACATTATACAGGAGGATCACAGCGGGTGTCAGGAGTGACAGTCACTGCGATCTGTCTATTATTGCAGGTGCTACAGCTCCCAGCATGGAGCAGAATGTGCTCCATGTTGGGAGCAGTAGTACCTGCAGTAAGGGACAGATCACAGCAGATGTCACTCCTCCTGACACCTGCTGCGATCCTCCTGATGTGAATGTCGGGACTCAGCTTGTTGATTCGTTGCTAGCCTTACCTAAGTGCCGGTAGTGAACAATATCACCTGACTTCGGCATTTGCATATATTTGTGTACTAATATTTTGCATCATGTCCAACTAATTACTTCGCTATATGTATCTGTTGCATTCGCATACATCTGTGCACTAACATCGTGCATTAGGTTCAGCCAACCACTTTAATCAGTATTATTTAGTTTTACTCATTTACTACTTACTACGACTATTATTCTTTAGTGGTAATTATCTCTACTCCTCCTATTATCTATATCTATTGTGTAATTATCTTACACGTAGTGATTAGGGCTTTGCCCGGGTAGAGAGTTAGTCCACCAATTAGTTAGTAAGTTAGTTCTGTGTAGGGAATGGACAGCAGAGAATAGGAGGTTCCGCTGCGGGACCGTCCTTTTTAGGGCGATAATTCAGCCTAGGAGTAGGGCTGGTAACAGGGACTATTTTAGGGAGTGATAGGCTCCCTCCCCTGGCCCCCCCCCCCCCTGTTGTCCCTCCCTGTGTCATCTGGGGTTAGGGCTGGTTAGACACATATTTTGTATACTTTTTGAGATATCGGTTTATATCTTATTCGGACCCAGGAGTGGTCGATGTGATCTGTGTTATGTGCTTTATCAGACACATCTGTATCTTTTATAGTGATCTTTTCACTTTATTTTGTTTATTATTATTGATTTAGTGGTACCCTTGTTTTATGGGCTCGTATTAAAAGTTATATTTTAAATTGGTCTAATATTCTGTGATTTGTCTGTAGTTACTGCCTAAATGTATAAGTTTCATAGTTTTTGATACAAATGTATCTTTAGGTTTAGAATTACTGAATGCTTTCTACAGAGTAGTGTGCTTTCTAACTTAATTGAATGTGACAGTGGCTCATGATTTTTTCTATACAATGTTTGTTTACTCACTAAATATTCGTCTGTCACTGGTTTTGTGAATAGGTTGGATGATGATACTGCTTCATGATACAGGTTTGGAAGAAAGGCTTTTTTTCAATGATAAGCACAGTACATGAAGTATTATATTGTGAAGGTATGAATGGAAACATAAAAATATAGGAAGTATAAAAATTATTATTATTATAAAAATGTCTGTATACATATAAACATATATACACGTGTGTGCTTGCCTACATATATACCTGTGTGTATAAATACATATATAGGATGTAGATATATGCATATATGAATATATCACACATATATGGAAGATATTCTGAAAATCACGTGACCGGCATCCATAGCAACGCGTCCGAAGTGACGCTTGCGCTGGCACAGTCCTCCGCTCCTGACAGCAACACTTCTGCTCCTCTCCGATACCTCCAGTCTATTAAACCACATATTATTTCCTTAACCAGCACAGAGCAGGGTCATTAATTTGGGTCTCTGTATTGACACCAGCCCTGGTTTCTTCATTTCTATTTGTTGCTTCTGAAGCACTGTTCCCTGTAACATCTGTGACATCTGTGACATCCCACATCTGGGCCACGCCCCCTCGTGTGTTTAGCACTATTTTTTCATATAAATATGGATCCTTGTCACCATGTATGCACACCTGATCTGAGAAAGAGGGGATCCCCCTCGGAACGCGTCATCTTTTATTATTTTTATACAATAAACTAATGTTTTATTTAAACTAAAGGTATATTATTATATATATTTGACCTTTTTCCTCTATCTGATGACCAAGTGATCAGCACCTGGACTACATAGGTCTTTTTTCCTCCATCATTGATGTCTGTGTGTTTATTCGCTCATCGTGTCTGGCCCAGGAGAAGCTGCCTACAACCTTCGGACCGTGATTTGGAAAAACTGTGTCATGGCATCACGAAGTGAACAGGTATGTCTACTAACACCCAGTGGCCATCACATTTCCATTTCAGAAGACAGTTTAATTTAAACTGTGTACAATTTTGTGAAGGTAAGTATGTGTTATTTTTGCTCTGGACAAGATCCCTGAGTAGGTCTCAGATAAAATACTGGCTCAAACAAGATTATCAAGAATAGGCGGTTCCTTGTCCCCTTTGTTTTCAAAACCAAGAAACCGGGGGTAACCTGTCACCTGGTTTTACCCAATAAGATCACTCACGATGTGCTACGGGAATATAAATCATCATTCCTACTATGTCCATGGTATAACCATTCTTGCAATCCTCAGAAAAAGAGCTGTAACTATGTCCAGTGCCATATGCTAATTACTACCAAGTAGTCATTGGAACCATAACTAGCAGTTTGCCTGTAATCCTACCTTGGCAGGCTAAAGCTGAGTGGCTGCTGTGAGTGACTGGTAACAGCCATGATGAATAATAGGTAGTAATTAGCATATGGGACTGCCCAGAATAAAAGTCGTCTTCTTATAGACAATGAGAAGGAAAAAGCTAATGTATTAAAAATAAAATCAAAATAGACAAATCACCAGGTCCACATGGCATTCGCCCTTTGGTTCTAAGGGAGTTAAGTAATGTAATAGGCAGACCCCTGCTCAAAAAACACTAAGGGAAAAAAAGGGAACACTAAGATAACACATCTTAGATCTGAATGAATTAACTAATCCTAAGAAATACTTTCGTCTTTACATAGTTGAATGCGTTGACAACAAAATCACATACAAATTATCAATGGAAATCAAATTTATCAACCCATGGAGGTCTGGATATGGAGTCACACTCAAAATCAAATTGGAAAAACACACTACAGGCTGATCCAATTTTGATGTAATGTCAAGTCAAAATGAGGCTCAGTAGTGTGTGTGGCCTCCATGTGCCCGTATGACCTCCCTACAACGCCTGGGCATGCTCCTGATGAGGTGGCGGATGGTCTCCTTAGAGATGTCCTCCCAGACCTGGACTAAAGCATCCACCAACTCCTGGACAGTCTGTGGTGCAACGTGGCACTGGTGGATGGAGCGAGACATGATGTCCCAGATGTGCTCAATCGGATTCAGGTCTGAGGAACGGGCGGGCCAGTCCATAGCATCAACGCCTTCCTCTTGCAGGAACTGCTGACACTCTCCAGCCACATGAGGTCTAGCATTGGCTTGCATTAGGAGGAACCCAGGGCCAACCGCACCAATATATGGTCTCAAAAGGGGTCTGAGGATCTCATCTCGGCACCTAATGGTAGTCATGCAACCTCTGGCAAGCACATGGAGGGCTGTGCAGCCCCCCAAAGAAATACCACCCCACACCATTACTGACCCATCACCAAACTGGTCATGCTGGAGGATTTTGCAGGCAGCAGAATGTTCTCCACGGGGTCTGCAGACTCTGTCACGCCTGTCACATGTGCTCAGTGTGATCCTGCTTTCATTTTTGAAAAGCACAGAGCACCAGTGGCGAACTTGCCAATCTTGGTGTTCTCTGGCAAATGCCAAACCTCCTGCACGGTGTTGGGCTGTAAGCACAACCCCCACCTGTGGACGTCGGGCCCTCATACCACCCTCATGGAGTCTGTTTCTGACCGTTTGAGTGGACACATGCACATTTATGGCCTGCTGGAGGTCATTTTGCATGGCTCTGACAGTGCTCCTCCTTTGACAAAGGTATAAGTAGCGGTCCTGCTGCTGGGTTGGTGCCCTCCTATGGCCTCCTCCACGTCTCCTGGTAGCGACTAGTGTTGCTCGCGAATATTCGCAATGCAAATTTTATTCACGAATATCGCATATTTGCGAATATAGCACTATATATTCGCAATTAGGAATTTTCGTTTTTTTATTTTTTTTTCACAGTACACATCACAGTGATCACCCCTCTCTGCTTCCAGCTTGTGTGATATAAAGAAGGCTCTAATACTATTGTGTGAGACTGGCGTGCAAATTTTCGCATATGTGAAAATGTGCATATGCTAATTTTCGTATATGCGAATCTTCGCTTATGCAAAATTTTGCATATGCTAATTTTTCCCATATGCAAATTTTTGCATATGTTAATATTCGTATATGCGAAAATAAAACGCGAATATTACTAATATGCGAATTTGGCGAATATATGACGAATATTCGTCCATATATTCGCGAAATATCGCAAATTCGAATATGGCCTATGCCGCTCAACACTAGTAGCGACTCCATGCTCTGGGCAGTATGCTGACAGACACAGCAAACTTATTGCCACAGCTCGCATTGATGTGCCATCCTGGATGAGCTGCACTACCTGAGCCACTTGTGTGGGTTGTAGACTCCGTCTAATGCTACTACTAGAGTGAAAGCACCGCCAGCATTCAAAAGTGGCCAAAACATCAGCCAGGAAGCATAGGAACTTAGAAGTGGTCTGTGGTCACCACCAGCAGAGCCACTTCTTTATTGGGGGTGTCTTGCTAATTGCCTATAATTTCCACCTGTTGTCTGTTCCATTTGCACAACAGCATGTGAAATTGATTGTCAATCAGTGTAGCTTCCTGAGTGGACCGTGTGATTTCACAGAAGTGTCATTGACTTGGAGTTACTTTGTGTTGTTTAAGTGTTCCCTTAATTTTTTTTGACCAGTGTATTAAAGGACTGTATAGTGACAGGGTCAGTTCCTCAGAACTTGCGCATAGCAAATGTGGTGCCAAAAAGTGATCCCAGGAATTATAGGCCGTTTAGTTTAATGTCTGTGGTATGAAAATTGTTTAGAGGGTTTTCTAAGAAATGATACATCCTGTAATTGGATGACTTACTTGTGGGGTACCATATGGGTAAGTTTTGGGTCCTATTATTGTTAACATATTAATTACCTTGTAGAGGAATTATATAGTAAAGTATCAATCTTTGCAGATGATACTAAACTGTGACAATTGACATGATAAAGAACTTAGGAATTTTAATTAACAGTAAATTTAGCTGTAGTGACCAGTGTCGGGCAGATGCTGCCACGGCAAATAAAATCATGGGGTGCATCAATAGGGACATAGATGCCCAAGACAAGGAAATAATTCTACTGCTGTACAAATCACTAGTCAGACCACACATAGAATACTGTGTACAGTACTGAGCACCAGTGTACAAGAAAGATATAGTGGAGCTGGAGAGGGTTCAAAGATGGGCAACCAGGGTAATACGGGGAATGGGAGGACTACAGTACCCAGAAAGATTATCAGAATTAGGGTTATTTAGTTTAGAAAAAGAAGGCTTAGGGGAGACCTAATAACTATGTATAAATATATCAGGGGACAGTACAGAGATCTCTCCCATGATCTACTTATACCCAGGACTGTATCAATAACAAGCGAACATCCTCTATTTCTAGAGAAAAGAAAGTTTCAACATTAGCACAGATGGGGGTTCAGGGCCGGCGCTGGACTAATGCAGCTGCATTATGGAGCGCTGGCAGTGGGACGGAAAAATCAGAATTCCCAGCCACTGGCAGGAGATTTGGACTACAGGCCGAAAATGAATGGCGATGCACACGATGTACATCATAACTTAGTACTGCACAGGAGTGGGGAACATAAATCCCTGCTCCTGTGAGTGCTCCCCCATGTGTCCCTCCAA
Organism: Hyla sarda; assembly: GCF_029499605.1. NCBI lineage: Eukaryota > Metazoa > Chordata > Amphibia > Anura > Hylidae > Hyla > Hyla sarda. Next base: position 51,882,334 of record NC_079198.1, on the reverse strand, counting down.
TTTAATTTACCCCCATAGCTGGCATTTGGGCGGTGGCCCGGGCTGTTTGCCTACCCTTGGCTGCTTAGGAGGCCCCATCAGATGGGCAGGGGTATTGTAGCTGCTGGGAGCAGACGTGCCCCTCGCAGGGTATTCCCAATGCATTCTTTTTATAGCTAGGCTGTTATGCCTCTGTCACTGCAACTGTGGCAAAAGTTGTCACAAGAAAAAGTGCGACTACACGGAGTAAATACTTACAGCTATCTACAAGGGGACCTACCTACAGGTGGCACCTACCTACTTGGGGTACCTCTGTAATGGGGGAGCCAAGTGTAGGGATCTAATTAATGGCAGGACCTACCTACTCTTCCGCCAATCTGCTTATATACCCACTCTACTGTGTGAGACACCAAGGGTGGTTATTATTACTTAATAGAGGGCTATAAGTACTTAAAAAGGGCGTATCCAAAAATGTTTGTCTGGCAGATTCGGTAATGGTAGCGGTCATAGTGTGGTGCAATTATTTGTCCCTTGTATAGAGGGAGGTTCTAATGGTCTCTGTATAGTTTATTTTAAATTTAATAACAATATGATGGTATTAGGAGTAATCTGTCGTCCTGGTGTAGACATCTTATTTTATGTTTCTAAACATAATCCTAACCCCATAGAAAATCCTACGTGCACCCCTGGTGAGTGGCGATGCATGCACTGTATGCATCACCACTCTCTTATGTTCACAGGCCACGGGGGGGGGGGGGGGAGCATAATATTCTGCTTTGCCAGGGTGCTTCCAGTCCACGCTATGTCAGTGACATGGGGGTGCAAAATGCACCTCCGCATGTGTAGACAAAAATCCTTGCACTGGCACTGGATTCTTTACTGTAAGAGTAGGGGGACTATGGTCAAGGTGACCTCAATAAAAGTTCAAAAGGGGCCTGGACAAGCTTCCGAAGAGTAATAATATTACAGATTAAGGACACTAGATTCATAGGGGCAGAAAGTTGATCCAGGGATTTATTTTGACTGTCATACTTGGAGTTGGGAAGCAATTTCTCCTCTAATATAGTGCAATTGGCAACAGTAGGGACAGAATAGAGATATAGGTTGAACTTGGACTCTTGTCTTTTTTTCAACTTTTTGTAACTAGGATTGCAAGAACAACCAGCTATACCACAGACATGGTAGGAATTAGGGATCGACCGATTATCGGTTTGGCCGATATTGTCGGCCGATAATCACGATTTTGGGCATTATCGGTATCGGCAATTACCTTGCCGATAATCCAATAATGCCCCGCCCCCCCACCGCCCCGCCCCGGCCCCATTGCCTCCCCCATCCCCGGTTTTATAATTACCTGTTCCCGGGGTCAACACTACTTCTGGCTCCTGCTGCGTCCTGCGTTACGCTGTGCGCAATGACGAGTGACGTGACGCGACGTCACCGTCAGTGCGCACAGTGACGGCTCAGGAGGACGCCACCAGAGCCAGATGTAGAGTGGACCCCGGGAACAGGTAATTATAAAACCGGGGATGGGGGAGGCAATGGGGCCAGGGCGGTGCGGTGGTGGGTGCGGCGCGGTGGGGCGGTAGGGTGCGACGCGGTCGAGGTGGTGGTCATAGGACTCAGGACCCCGGACAGGCAGGGGGAGAGAAGCGGGTGGCGGCGGTGGTCTATGGCACTGCAAAAGCCGCTGCAGTTCATTGATTTAAAGCGCCCGCTTTAAATCAATGATCTGCAGCGGTGTCGCGGGGGGATAAATAGCCGATAACTTATACCGGAATATCGGTATAAGTTATCGGCTATCGGCCCTAACCTCCACAGATTATCGGTATAGGCCCTAAAAAAACTATATCGGTCGATCCCTAGTAGGAATGATTACTTAAATGCCCTTAGCACAGTGTCAGCAGTCTTATAGGGTAAAACCTGGTGATAGGTTCTCTTTAATCTGCTGTTGTGTAATGTTAAAGATCTTTAGCCATCCATCATCTGTAAATTACAATGTACAGTGACATTTTTGGCTGACCGTTCTATTTGTGATGATTTGAAGTGCTGGCTGCACCACACAACAGCTGAATGAAATGCTATGGTCATCCATTATGTAGGAGACATAAAAAAAGAACGGATCCCTATCCTCCTTATTAGGCATATAACTCCTAGCTGCTAGCAGGTGTATGTCAAATGGATTAACTGATTGCTTCAAGTGTTTGTAGATCGTTTGACTTTTATTGGTTTTATTACAATTAACCTTTCTGAATTTCATACAGTAACAAGTTTATGGGGGGGAGGGGGGGGGGGGGGGGGGGGTTTACAATCTTCTGCACACTACTATGACTCGGTTCAAAGCCACATTTAGATGTGTTAGATTTGTTCCTGCAGCACACCACTGCAATGCAAGTGAATGGAGTTTCACACAGCAACACTCACATAAAGGAATGCAATGCCAATGACAAATGATTGATGGGACTAACATATATATCTATATATATATTAAACTCAACGTGTATGTATGTGTGTATGTTCCACAAAAACTTCCAAACGGCTAAAGATGTTAACATGAAACTTGGCACACATGTTACTTATATGTCAACAACAAACATAGGATAGATAATTTAACCCTTACTCACCCCCATTTGCCAGGGGCGGGGTTTATGTTTAAAGTCCCATACAAGTCAATGGGAAATATATGTTACTGCATAACTTCCAAACGGCTGGAGATATTTCGATAATATTTGGTCACATGTTACTTATATGTCCACTTAAAATATAGGATACTTATTTAACCCTTAAAGTCCCATGCAAATCAATGGGAAATGTATGTTCTCACATAACTTCTGTACGGCTGGAGATATTTCAATACCTGGTACACATATTACAGGTCGGGATAAGAGGTCGGGATAGGAGGACGGGATAGGAAAACCGGGATAGGAGGACGGGATAGGAGGTCGGGATAGGAGGACGAGATAGGAGGAAGGGATAGGAGGACGGAATAGGAGGACGGGATAGGAGGTTGGGATAGGAGGTCGGGATAGGAGGTCGGGATAGGAGGTCGGGATATGAGGACGGGATATGAGGACGAGATATGAAGCCTGGATAGGAGGATGGGATAGGAGGACGGGAAAGGAGGTTGGGATAAGAGGATGGGATAGGAGGTCAAGATAGGAGGTCGAGATAGGAGGATGGGATAGGAGGTCAAGATAGGAGGACAGGAAAGGAGGTCGGGATAGGAGGTCGGGATAGGAGGTCGAGGTAGGAGGTCGAGATAGGAGGTCGAGATATGAGGTCGAGATATGAGGATGGGATAGGAGGTCGGGATAGGAGGTTGAGATAGGAGGATGGGATAGGAGGTCAAGATAGGAGGTCGAGATATGAGGACGGGAAAGGAGGACAGGAAAGGACGTCGGGATAGGAGGTTGGGATAGGAGGTCGGGATAGGAGGTCGGGATAGGAGGTCGAGATAGGAGGTCGAGAAATAAGGATGGGAAAGGAGGTCAGGATAGGAGCTCGAGATTGGAGGACGGGATAGAAGGTCGGGATAGGAGGTCGAGATAGGAGGTCGAGATAGGAGGACGGGATAGGAGGACGGGATAGGAGGACGGGATAGGAGGACGGGATAGGAGGACGGGATAGGAGGACAGGATAGGAGGACGGGATAGGGGGACGGGATAGGAGATCAGGATAGGAGGTCGAGATAGGAGGACGGAATAGGAGGTCGTGATAGGAGGATGGGATAGGAGGACGGTACAGGAGGTCGGGATAGGAGGTTGGGATATGACACGAATATATGAGGACTGGATATGAAGTCAAAAGCTTCCTCCTTTGTTTATTTTCCTGTCTAACAGGGATTAGGAAGGAAAAACTGGGCAACGCCGGGTACTCATCTAGTATATATATATATATATATATATATATATATAAAACTCAACGTGTATTGTGTGTATGTATATATGTATGTTCCACAAAAACGTCCAAACGGCTAAAGATATTAACATGAAACTTGGCACACATGTTACTTATATGTCAACAACAAACATAGGATAGGTAATTTAACCCTTACTCACCCCCATTTGCCAGGGGCGGGGTTTATGTTTAAAGTCCCATTCAACTCTATGGGAAATATGTTACTGCATAACTTCCAAACGGCTGGAGATATTTCGATAATACATGGTCACATGTTATTTATTTGTCCACTTAAAATATAGGATAGTTAAATTAACCCTTAACAACCCCCATTTATGAGGGTCTGGGTTTTTGTTTAAAGTCCCATGAAAATCAATGGGAAATGTATGTTCCCACATAACTTCCGTACGGCTGGAGATATTTCAATAACACCTAGTACACATATTACGGGTCGGAATATGAGGTAGGGATAGGAGATTGAGTTAGGAGGTCAGGATATGAGGACAGGATTTGAGGACGGGATAGGTCGAGATAGGCGGTAAGGATATGAGGACAGGAAAGGAGGACGGGATAGGAGGACGGGATATGAGGACAGGATAATAGGTCGGGATAGGAGGTCGGGATAGGAGGTCGGGATAGGAGGACGGGATAGGAGGACGGGATAGGAGGACGGGATAGGAGGTCGGGATAGGAGGTCGAGATAGGAGGTCGAGATATGAGGACGGGATAAGAGAACAGGATAGGAGGTCGAGATAGGAGGATGGGAAAGGAGGTCGGGATAGGAGGTCAGGATATGAGAACGGTATAGGAGGTAGAGATAGGAGGACGGGATAGGAGGTCAGAATAGGAGGTCAAGATAGGAGGATGGGATAGGAGGTCGAGTTAGGAGGTCAGGATATGAGGTGGAGATAGGATGTGGAGATAGGAGGACGGGATAGAAGGTCGGGATAGGAGGTCTGGATATGAGGATGGGATAGGAGGTCGAGATAGGAGGACGGGACAGGAGGTCGAGAGAGGAGGATGGGATAGGAGGACGGGATAGGAGGACTGTATAGGAGGTCGGGTATGAGGACGGGATATGGGGTTGGGATATGACAACAATATATGGGGATGGGATATGAAGTAAAAAGCTTCCTCCCCAACAAGGATGAGGAAGGAAAAACCGAGCAACACCGGGTACTCAGCTAGTCTATATATATATATATAAAACTCAACGTGTGTGTGTGTGTATGTATGTATGTATGTTTCACAAAAACCTTCAAACGGCTAAAGATATTAACATGAAACTTGGCACACATGTTACTTATATGTCAACAACAAACATAGCATAGGTAATTTAACCCTTACTCACCCCCCATTTGCCAGGGGCGGGGCTTATGTTTAAAGTCCCATGGAAGTCAATGGGAAATATATGTTACTGCATAACTTCCAAATGGCTGGAGATATTTCGATAATACTTGGTCACTACTTGGACGGGATAGGAGGTCAAGATAGGAGGATGGGATAGGAGGTCGAGATAGGAGGTCGAGATATGAGGATGGGAAAGGAGGTCGGGATAGGAGGTTGGGATAGGAGGTTAAGATAGGAGGTCGGGATAGGAGGTCAAGATAGGAGGATTGGATAGGAGGTCGAGATAGGAGGATGGGATAGGAGGACGGGATAGGAGGAGGGGAAGGAGGTCGGGATAGGAGGACAGGATAAAAGGATGGGATAGGAGGTCGGGATAGGAGGTCGGGATAGGAGGATGGTATAGGAGTTCGGGACAGGAGGTCGAGATAGGAGGACGGGATAGGAGGTCTGGATGTTGGGTTGGGATATGACAACAATATATGAGGACTGCATATGAAGTCAAAAGCTTCCTCCTTTGTTTATTTTCCTCCCCAAAAATGATTAGGAAGGAAAGACCGGGCAACGCCGGGTACTCAGCTAGTCTATATATATAAAACTCAACGTGTGTGTGTGTGTGTATGTATGTATGTATGTTCCAGCATCACGTCCAAACGGATAAAGATATTAACATGAAACTTGGCACACATGTTAATTATATGTCAACAACAAACATAGGATAGGTGATTTAACCCTTACTCACCCCCATTTGCCAGGGGTGGGGTTTATGTTCAAAATCCCACACAAGTCAATGGAAAATATATGTTACTGCATAACTTCCAAATGGCTTGAGATATTTCGATAATACTTGGTCGGGATAGGAGGACGGGATAGGAGGATGGGATATGAGGACGAGACATGAGGTCGGGATAGGAGGACCGGGATAGGAGGACGGGATAGGAGGTCGGGATAGGAGGACGAGACATGAGGTCGGGATAGGAGGACGGGATAGGAGGTCGGGATACGAGGTCGGGATAGGAGGTCTAGATAGGAGGTCGGGATAGGAGGTGGAGATAGGATGTGGAGATAGGAGGACGGGAAAGGAGGTCGGGATAGGAGGACGGGAAAGGAGGTCGGGATAGGAGGACGAGATAGGAGGTCAGGATAGGAGGTCAAGATATGAGGACGGGAAAGGAGGATGGGATAGGAGGATGGGATGTCGAGATAGGAGGACGGGATAGGAGGACGGGAAAGGAGGTCGGGATAGAAGGTCGGGATATGACAACAATATATGAGGACTGGGTATGAAGTCAAAAGCTTCCTCCTTTGTTTATTTTCCTCCCCAACAAGGATTAGGAAGGAACGGCTGGAGATATTTCAATACCTGGTACACATATTACGGGTTTGGATATGAGGACAGGATGGGAGGTCGGGATAGGAGGACGGTATAGGAGGTCGGGACAGGAGGTCAGGATATGACAACAATATATGAGGACTGGACATGAAGTCAAAAGCTTCCTCCTTTGTTTATTTTCCTCCCCAACAAGGATTAGGAAGGGAAAACCAGGCAACGCCGGGTACTCAGCTAGTCTATATTTGTGTTCGGGGCTTCACACTCGTGCTCATGGTTATAGTAATACAAACGTACCTGTATGGAAACATTACACTAAACGGTCAGATTTGTGCCCAATGACCGCGACGGTGGGCACGCCTTTAGTGGGCATGCCCTGTAGTGATTATTTGAAAAAGAGGGAGGGTTGGGAGGGGTCCGACGGACATCCCAAACGCTCCTCCCGTAGGAGCAGGGGCGTTATATACCCCTGCCCCTACCTATCTCTACTAGACACTCCGCCTGGACGTGTGTGTGTGTGTGTGGGGGGGGGGGGGCGGAGATACTCACGCCCCTCATACAAATTCAGCCAATAGGCTTCCCGCTTGTGTTCAGGGCTTCACACTCGTGCTCGTGGTTATAGTAATACATACGTACCTGTATGGAAACATTACACTAAACCTAACGGTCAGATTTGTGCCCAATGACCGCGATGGAGGGCACGCCTTTAGTGGGCAAAAATGAACCGGGTAGAAATAAAAAGGGGGCAAAAATAAACAGTTAGAAAGTGACACACAGCATGCTACCTGACAGACCTGGGGATGATAACCTTGTGGAGCCATATCTCTTGTAATCAACTACCCTCGAATAGGCAACTTGCCTGACTAAACCATGCCTTCAACTGATAAGCTGCCCACTCAGTGATCTTGGGAGTGATGCCCCGCTGCGATTTACCGATCCTTACATGGCCAACATGCCTGTAGACATGACCAGTCCCCGCGCAACCTACATGCCCATAGACGCTAGGGTTCTATACGCGAACCATCATGCCTGTGGACTAAACAGATTCCACGTACCATCATGACTATGGACGTGTCAGATCCTACCCAACCAAGAGTTCTTAGAGAGGTAAGTTCAGTAATATCTGTACCCTTGTTTATGATATTTAGAGATTCTCTGGTGTCTGGTATTGTGCCAAGGGACTGGCTAATGTGGTACCAATCTTCAAGAAGGGCTCTAGGTCTTCGCCAGGCAATTATAGACCGGTAAGTCTAACGTGCATTGTGGGTAAATTGTTTGAAGGACTTATAAGGGATTACATACATGAATACATAGGGGATAATAGTATTATAAGTGATAGCCAGCATGGGTTTACTAAGGATAGAAGTTGTCAAACCAATCTAATTTGCTTTTATGAAGAGGTGAGTAGAAGCCTTGACAGAGGAATGGCTGTGGATATAGTGTTTCTGGATTTTGCCAAAGCGTTTGATACTGTCCCTCACAGACATCTGACAGGTAAGTTAAGGTCTTTGGGCTTGGAAACTTTAGTTTGTAACTGGATTGAACACTGGCTCATGGATCGTACCCAGAGAGTGGTGGTCAATGATTCGTACTCTGATTGGTCCCCGGTTATTAGTGGTGTACCCCAAGGTTCAGTACTGGGCCCGCTGTTGTTTAATTTATTTATCAATGATATAGAGGATAGTATTAACAGCTCTGTTTCTATCTTTGCAGATGACACCAAGCTTTGTAGCATGGTACAGTCTATAGAGGATGTGCATAGGTTACAAGATGACTTGGATAGACTAAATGTCTAGGCATCCACTTGGCAAATGAGATTCAATGTGGATAAATGTAAAGTTATGCATCTGGGTACTAATAACCTGCATGCATCGTATGTCTTAGGGGGGATTAAACTGGCAGAGTCACTGGTAGAGAAGGATATGGGTGTACTTGTAGATCACTGACTACAGAATAGCATGCAATGTCAGGCTGCTGCTTCCAAAGCCGGCAGGATATTGTTATGTATAAAAAGAGGCATGGACTCAAGGGACAGGGACATAATACTCCCCCTTTATAAAGCATTGGTACGGCCTCACCTGGAATATGCTGTTCAGTTTTGGTCGCCTGTTCATAAGAGGGACACTGCGGAGTTGGAAAGGGTGCAGAGACGTGCGACTAAACTAATATGGGGCACGGAACATCTTAGCTATGAGGAGCGTAGTATATAGTATATAAATGGCCCATACAAAAAATATGGAGAAAAACTGTTCCAGGTTAACACCCCCCCCCCCCCAAAGGACGAGGGGGAACTCCCTCCGTCTGGAGAAGAAAAGGTTTAGTCTAAAGGGGCGACACGCCTTCTTTACTGTGAGGACTGTGAATTTATGGAACGGTCTACCTCAGGAACTGGTCACAGCAGGAACAATTAACAGCTTTAAAACAGGGTTAGATACATTCCTGGAACAAAATAACATTAATGCTTATGCAGAATTATAAAACTACATCCCTTTCCCTTATTCCCTTACACCCTTCACTTCAATTCCCTGGTTGGACTTGATGGACGTATGTCTTTTTTCAACCATACTAACTATGTAACTATGTAACCATTGTGGCTATGGACCTGAGGCTCTTTAATTTTATCTTATTTATTATATTTCCGTTCTTTGCAACCACCTGTGTGTCATGAAATTATTTCTGTGAAAACAAACGTGTCCGTGACAATACCTTCGCAGTGTATGCTCCTGCAGGCGTGGCAGGTATGAAGCGTACACAAACACCTATGTGTCGTGATGTAGTTGCTCGGAAGATGTGTCAGTAATAACAATTGCGCAGTGCCCACCCCTGCAGACGTGGCAGGTAGAACGGGTATACAACAGCCTGTGAAGCGTGGTGTTGTTGTTCTGAAGACGTGTCAGTAGCAATGATTACGTGGTGCATCCCTCTGCAGACATGGCAGGTATATCGGGTATACAACAGCCTATGGCTCGAGATGTTATTGCTCTGAAGATGTGTCAGTAACAATAACCTGCGTGGTGCCTCCCCCTGCAGACGTGGCAGGCATAAAGCGTAAACAACCACCTGTGTGTCGTAATGTTATTGCTCTGAAGATGTGTCAGTAACAATAACTTGTGTTGTGCCTCCCCCTGCAGACGTGGCAGGCATAGCGGGTAAACCACCACCTATGTGTCGTTTAGTTATTGCTCTGAACACGTGTCAGTAGCAATTATTTACGTCATAACGACCCCTGCAGACGTGGCAGGCATAACAGGTAAACCAACCACCTGTGTCGTATAGTTCTTGTTCTGAAGACATGTCAGTAGCAACTAACTATGTGATACCGACCCTGCGGACATGGCAGGCATAATGGGTAACAAACATCTGTCTGTCGAGATGATGTTGTTCTGAAGGTGTACCGTATGTTGAGAAACCGCTTATGCGTCATGATGTTATTTGCTTGAGACGTGTCTGCAACAACTTGTTGAAGAGGCTGACTATCAGATGTCAACGTATAGTGGTAACATGTAATCATTATACCTACTTGGTGACTACCAGGGTGCAACTACTCCAGTAATCTGTATGACCTATCATCTGCGGGAAACCAGTATAACCGCGTGGTGGCGTATGTCCGTGATACTAACTGTGTGGTGGCAATGAGTGAGACTGACTTGGTGGCATACATCACACCATTAGAAAGTGGTTGTTTTCGGAACTTCTGATGAACTAACAGACGTGTGGAAGACACATGCGTGGTTACAACGTCTAACACCCGCGCAGGGTGACAGCTATAGTAGTGAGAGTGTATAGTTGAATGTATCGATGTGACGGGACCGTCAGGAGTATGCCTGTAAATTCTAGCATCGATATCTGTGTGTAACCGAACTAAGCATCATGCGTGGTCGTGAATGTGCGACTGATGCAAGCTAATGACCTGTGTATCATGCTGCAATCGAACTTACATTATCGTATTATATCTAAAGTATGTATGCCCTGAGAGAATGCTGTGTGGTTACATAACGTGAATACTACAAATGTATAACACAGCATACTATGAGCGTATGTACCGTGTACCGAGATGTGTGAAGTACCGTATAAGCTATGACCGTGTGTACCGTGTAAGTGCTGTAGCATGTGCATGGTATGACTATGAGTGTATGAGCCGTATTCAACGAGCACATTTACCTAATAATTATGTGAATGTATACAGAGCATAGATGCCGATCACTGTGCATAGTACTACTATGAGCGTGTATGAGCATCCGAACAGCACCGACGCTACTGGCACACATGCAGCACCACTGCCATGGTCATGAAACACAAAGCCAGGTGTGCATGCATAGCACCAACCGCCAAGGATGCATGTGCCGTATAATACTATGAACGTGTGAACAAAAGAGCATATGAGCCGTGTGATGCCAAGAACGTGTGAACAGTGTACATGCTATGAGCGCGGGAATGGTATAATGTCAACGAATGCCCAGTATAGATGCCACGAGCGAATGGCAGTGTGAAAGCTATGAACGTACCACAGTATAATACCATGGGCAAAGGACAGTATGAATGCCATGAGCGTGAAGACCGTAACGCCACAACATATGAACCAGTATAAACTATGTGTGTGAACAGTCTGAAGCCCCGAGCGTGTGAAACCCGAACAGTATGAACACTATGAGCATGCAATCAGTATGAATGCCAGGAACGTATGAGGAGAATGAATGCCATGAGCCTATGCAGAGTAAAACTTGCACAAGTGTAACGACAGTATAACTACTATGTCTCATGACCAGTATGAATGCCACCATCATATCGACAGTATGTTCCTTGAGTGAATGAATACCATGAGCACCTAACAACGTATAGCCATGACATACAGACTGTAAAAACCTTGAGCATACGCACAGCATGAATGCCATAACGGAGCGAGCAATATCAGTGGCATAAGCGTAGAACAGCATGAATACTATGTGCACACGCCCAGTAGGTGTTCCACAGCATATACATGGAATGTCATGAATGTAAGAACGGTGTGAATGCCATGTATGAACAGCATGAAACAGTGTAGAAGTCCTGAACATAAAACAGTATGGATGTCTGGTAAAACAGTATGGATGTGTGCGGTATAAATGACTTTATAGTTTGAATGTCAAGAGCACGAAATTTTATGATTGTGTGTACAGTAAGCCAAGAGCGTATACCCATTATAAATGCCATAAACGTGAGGACGGTATAAGCAATGAGCGTGTGAATCGAGTGAAATGCTGTGAGCGTATGAACAGTATAACGCCACGAGCGTATGGACACTATACAAGCCATGAGTGAAAAGAAAGCCATGAGTGTGTGAACAGTATAACTGCTGTGAGCGTATGGACAGTGTAAACGCTGTGAGTGCCTTTACAGTATGGAAAGCCCTGAGCGTGTCAACAGTATGAATGCCATGAATGTATGAACAGTATGAATGCCATGAGCGTTGTAACGGTAATTCATTGAATTTAATTAGTTGTATCCTCTGCTTGTGGTATGCGTCCGTAAGTGTGTGCCCTGATGTGGCTATCTTAGACGGCTTGAGCGAGAAGGATTTATTTTTTTATTTTTAAGTGTGGTATAACTATATTGTGGTGTATGTATGTGGTATAACTATATCGTGGTGTGTATATGTGGTATAACTATATCGTGGTGTATGTGTGTGGTATAACTATATCATGGTGAATGTGTGTGATGACTTGTGTAATGTGTGTACAACAATTATGTTGAAGCACCCACGTGGGACATCCGTATCTTGTTATAATTGTCACCGCTACATAAGATTTATGAAGGAACAACTATGTACTGGAGTATGGCGATACGTACGTCAGTAGCCCCCTACGCTTATCACGGAAATAACATCAACACAAGCTATGAGTGAATGCACGGCAAATGCCAACAGTGAACAAATGGTGTAATGCTGTAGAGGAACTGACAGAAAATGCTATGCATGAAGGCAGCACTGCCCAGAGCATGCAACAAATGCTGGAGAATGCATAGTATAAATGCATGCACCAAGCTTGGAGAATACATAGTATAGATGTACACACAAAATGCATGATGGCAGTCAGATGATATGATAAATGCATTCACCCCTGCGCAGAAAGCGATATAATGTAAATTAGCTTAAAGGGGTACTCCGGTGAAAACCTTTTTTCTTTTATATCAACTGGTGGCAGAAAGGTAAACATATTTGTAAATTACTTCCATTAAAAAATCTTAATCCTTCCAGTATTTATTAGCTGCTGAATGCTACAGAGGAAATTCCTTTCTTTTTGGAACACTGATGACATCACGAGCACAGTGCTCTCTGCTGATCTCTGTCCATTTTCGCAACCATGCATAGCAGATGTATGCTAAGGGTGGCTCAGTGGTTAGCACTGCTGCCTTGCAGTGCTGGGGACTTGGCTTCAAATCCCACTAAGGACAACAATAAATAAAGCGTTATTATTATTATAATAACGTCAGCAGAGAGAACTGTGCTCGTGATGTCATCAGAGAGCATTCCAAAAAGAAAATAATTTCCTCTGTAGTATTCAGCAGCTAATAAGTACAGGAAGGATTAAGATTTTTTAATAGAAGTAATTTACAAATATGTTTAACTTTCTGCCACCAGTTGATTTAAAAGAAAAAAGGTTTTCACCGGAGTACCCCTTTAAGCAGATGAAGCCTGAAAATGAACCGGGCGGACTGTATGAAATTACCTTGAAATTAAACTAATGTACTGAGCGAAAATTAAAACGACATATCAGGGTAGGAGGGAGGCAACTATGTTTGAGAGGATGGGGAATCCCTGAGTGCCGTGACTTGTAGCATGTCCCCACAAACAGTACCGGCGCCAAAGACATCCACTGTGACCCCAAGGATTCCCCACCTCCCCATTAGCTATGGACAGGGGGGGGGGGGGGCAGGCAGGCTTAATCCAGCAAGGTATAGGTTAGTTGTGGAATTGCCTGCTGGCCAACAACCCTGCACTGCTCCGGCCCCTCCCCCCTGACAACTCGTGGCGTGGCTCAAGCAGGCATCCTCGTGTGAATGAACGGCCCGTGCTCTGTTTGCGCAGCGTGACAGTAGCCATTTACAAAAGTGCAGCACATGATTGACCAGGATCGGGCTGATCGGGGGTCCCCTCGGTCTCCAGCTTACCTCCGGAGCCGAGGATAACGAAGCTACACAACCCCCGAACAGTCCCGGCCACTTACCCCTCTCTCGCTGCCGCTCACTCTATCGGTTCCGGTCAGCTGACTCGACTAGTGCAGTGCAGAACTCGTGGTGTCCGACGGACATCCAGAACGCCCCTCCCGTAGGAGCAGGGGCGTTATATACCCCCGCCCCTACCTATCTCTACTAGACGCCCCGCCTGGACGTGGGGGGGGGGGGGGGGGGGGGGGAGATACTCACGCCCCTCACACAAATTCATTCAATAGGCTTCCCACATATAAAACTCAATGTGTGTGTGTGTGTGTGTATGTATGTGTGGATATGTTCCAGCATCACGTCCGAACGGCTAAAGATATTAACATGAAACTTGGCACACATGTTACTTATATGTCAACAACAAACATAGGATAGGTGATTTAACCCTCATTTTCCAGGGGCGGGGTTTATGTTTAAAGTCCCACATAAGTCTATGGGAAATCTATGTTACTGCATAACTTCCAAACGGCTTGAGCTATTTCGATAATACTTGGTCACATGTTACTTATATATCCACTTAAAATATAGGATAGTTAATTTAACCCTTAACTACCCCCATTTGTGAGGGTCGGGGTTTTTGTTTAAAATCCCATGCAAATCAATGGTAAATGTATGTTCCCACATAACTTCTGTATGGCTGGAGATATTTCAATAACTGGTATAATTATTACGGGTCGGGATAAGAGGTCGACATAGGAGGACCGGGATAGGAGGTCGAGATAGGAGGACCGGGATAGGAGGACGGTATAGGAGGTTGGGACAGGAGGTCGAGATAGGAGGTCGGGATGTGGGGTTGGGATATGACAACAATGTATGAGGACTGCATATGAAGTCAAAAGCTTCCTCCTTTGTTCATTTTCCTCCCCAAAAAGGATTAGGAAGGAAAAAATGGGCAATGCCGGGTACTCAGCTAGTCTATATATATATATATATATAAAACTCAACGTGTGTGTGTGTGTATGTATTTATGTATTTTCCAGAAAAACTTCCAAACGGCTAAAGATATTAACATGAAACTTGGCACACGTTACTTATATGTCAACAACAAACATAGGATAGGTGATTTAACCCTTACTCACCCCCATCTGCCAGGGGCGGGGTTTATGTTTAAAGTCCCATACAAGTCAATGGGAAATATATGTTACTGCATAACTTCCAAACGGCTGGAGATATTTAGATAATACTTGGTCACGTTACTTATATGTCCACTTAAAATATAGGATAAATGTAACCCTTAACTACCCCCATATGTGAGGGTCGGGTTTTTTGTTTAAAGTCCCATGCAAATCAATGGGAAATGTATGTTCCCACATAACTTCCATACGGCTGGAGATATTTCAATAACTGGTACACATATTACAGGTCGGGATAGGAGGTCGACATAGGAGGACGGGATAGGAGGACAGGATAGGAGGACCGGGATAGGAGGTCGGGATAGGAGGTCTAGATAGGAGGACAGGATAGGAGGACGGGAAAGGAGGTCGAGATATGAGAACGGAAAAGGAGGACGGGATATGACAACAATATATGAGGACGAGATATGAAGTCAAAAACCGGGCAACGCCGGGTACTCAGCTAGTATATATATATATATGTATATATATATATATATATATTAAAAACTCAATGAGGGACATTTATCAATGTTCGCTTATGTATTCTTTTTTTTTTAGTAATTTTTTCCTTACTTTTTTTTTTACTTATGTGTGACTTATTTATCAATTGGTTTCAGCCTGTTGATAATTTTCTTTCACGTAAGCAATTTTTCCTTTTTTACTTTGGTTGTAGATTTTTCTGCTCCATGTTTGAGCTGGAGTGAATTTAGTCAATTTTTAACCCTGTTGCAAAATTTTTCTGCGCAGTTGCGACTGTCGCAGTTAATAAATACCTGACTACCCGTAGTCCATTTTTAAATTATAACTACGTAGTTAATTTTTGGAAAACTTGCTTTTCTCGCTTTCCAGTCAAAATGTCGCGCGAAAAATTGCGTAGTCGCAGTTGCGACAATTATAGTAAAGAAAACCTGACTAAACCCGTAGATAAATGTCCATAAATATGTGTATGTATTTGTATGTGTATATGTATGTGTATATGTTCCAGCATCACGTCCAAACGGCTAAAGATATTAACATGAAACTTGGCACACATGTTACTTATATGTCAACAACAAACATAGGATAGGTGATTTAACCCTTACCCACCCCCATTTGCCAGGGACGGGGTTTATGTTTAAAGTCCCATACAAGTCAATGGGAAATATATGTTACTGCATAACTTCCAAACGGCTGGAGATAGTTTGATAGTACTTGGTCACATGTTACTTATATGTCCACTTAACCCCTTAAGGACACAGCCCTTTTTCACCTTAAGGACTGAGCCCCTTTTCGCAATTCTGACCATCATCACTTTACGAATTAATAACTCTAAAATGCTTTTACCGAATATTCTGATTCTGAGATTATTTTTTCGTGACATATTCTACTTTATTTTGGTGGTAAATTTTCGGCATTACTTGCATCCTTTTTTGGTAAAAAAATCCCAAAATTTCATAAACATTTTGCTTTTTTCTAACTTTGAAGCTCTCTATTTGTAAGGGAAATGGATATTCCCAATAAATTTTATTTTTATTCACAAATTAAATATGTCCACTTTATGTTGGCATCATAAAATGGACATATTTTAGTTTGTTTAAATTGAGGGCTTCAAAGTAGAGCAGAAATGTTCAAAAATTTCAAGAAAATTGCAAACTCTGAAGGGACAGATGTTACAGAACTACAACTCCCAGCATGCCTGGGCAGTCTAGGCATGCTGAGTTGTAGTTTTACAACATCTGGAGGGCTACCGTTTGGGCACCACTGTAACAGTGGTCTCCAAACTGTGACCCACCAGATGTTGCAAAACTACAACTCCCAGCATGCTTGGAAGTTTGGCCTTCCTAGTGGTTGCCACAGTAAAGATCACTTAACTTTCACTTTCATCACCCCCCACCACCGTAGTTTCCCTACCTGAGCTAGGATCTTTGCAGTCTCCAGCAACAATCAGGGGTCCCCAGGCATCTTCTCCCCACATTCCCCTCGACATCCAGGACCCATTGTTCTGCCCTGCCATTGGTCACAATCAGTTCTGACAAATGGCAGGGGATAGGAGAAGATCGCAGCACTGAGACCTCGCTCCTATCCCTCAGGATGATCAGGGCTGTCCGGCTAGCGGCAGGGACCGGAATTCCTATGGGCGTATGCATACGCCCCACGTCCTGAAGGACTCGGGATGCAATGCGTATGCATACGCCCGGCATCCTTAAAAGGTTAAAATGTAGGATAGTTAATTTAACCCTTAACTACCCCCATTTGTGAGGGTCGGGGTTTTTGTTTATAGTCCCATGCAAATCAATGGGAAATGTATGTTCCCACATAACTTCCGTACGGCTGGAAATATTTCAATACCTGGTACACATATTATGGACTGGGATAGGAGGTCGAGATAGGAGGACGAGATAAGAGATAGAGATAGGAGGGATATGAGGTTGAGATATGATGATGGGATAGGAGGTCAGGATATGAGGACAGGATGTGGATTTGGGATATGACAGCAAAATATGAGGACGGCTACGCCTGGTATTCAGCTAGTATATCTATAAAAGTCAATGTATGTATGTGTCTGTGTGTATGTATGTTCCAGCATTATGTCCAAACGGCTAAAGATATTGACATGAAACTTGGTACACATGTTACTTATATGTCAACAACAAACATAGGATAGGTAATTTAACCCTTACCTCGCCCCCATTTGCCAGGGCTGGGGTTATTGTTTAAAGTCCCATACGAGTGTATGGGAAATAGACTGCATAACTTCCAAACGGCTGGAGATATTTCGATAATACTTGGTCACATGATACTTATATGTCCACTTAAAATATAGGATAGTTAATTTAACCCTTAACTACTCCCATTTGTGAGGGTTGGGGTTTTTGTTTAAAGTCCCATACAAATCAATGGTAAATGTATGTTCCCACATAACTTCCATACGGCTGGAGATATTTCAATAATACCTGGTACACATATTACTTACTCCACCAGCTCCGCTTTGCATCTCCTGGTGAATGTGTCAATCTGGCTTGCAAGCCACACCCCTTTCATTATCTACCCTTTTTGCAAATCACGCCCAGTCGCACAAAGCCATGTCCACTTCTATTTTCAGCTTATAATATCTTCATCACAAATCAGTCCCACGTGAGCACGGGACATGAGGACGAGAAAGGAGGTCGAGATATGAGGACGGGATATGAAGTCAAAAGCTTCCTCCTTCGTTGATTTTCCTCCCCAACAAGGATTAGGAAGGAAAAACCAGGCAGAGAGAGTGTGAGTGTGTGTGTGTGTATTAGTCCAAATAGAAGCAGCACCTCCAAAAAGAAAAATTGAAAAATAAATTAAAAAGGGGTGTATGCATGCACTGGACTGCGGTTAATAGGTACAATATAATAGTAAATGGATAAATACAACATCAAACGGATGAAATAAGTGGTGGTTTATTCCATGTTGTAAAGAGATTTCAGTAGACTCACGCATGAAGTTGTTTTTACATCATGGAATAAACCACAGCTTTTGATTTCATCTACTTTGTTTGAGCACTTATCCACTTTTCCGTATTGTCTGAATTATTATAGGGGATGTGTGATCGTGCAGCACCCCAGGCATTTGGGGCACGGTGCAAACTCCACTCTGTTTTTAATTACATTTTCACATCAGAAAAAAATTATAAAAAGCGATCAGAAACTCCCATCAAAGCAAAATTGCACCAATAAAAACTAAAGATCACTGCACAAAAAATGAGCCCTCATACATCCCCGTATACAGAGAAGAAAAAAAAATATATATTATATATATATATATATATATATATATATATATATATATATATATGGGTCAGAAAAGGACAAATTTTATTAAAAGAGCAATTTTTTTTTTAAATCTTATGGGGACCAAGTGTGTACATGTACACCCTTGCTCCCTGGTACTAAGGACCGAGCGCGGGCGGTGATTGGAATGGGATGACTGCTGATATTTATCATCAGCCATCCCAGGACATTGCCTTAGGGGGGTCTTGAGACCCCCCCTTGTCATTGATCGCCATGATTCACCAGTCAATTCTGACCGAGTAATCATGGCTTTTCCGTGCTGATTGGGTCTCTGGTGACCCAATCGCCCGGGAAATTGGGATGATCGGAGCCGTCAGAGACAGCGATGATCACCTCGAAGGATAGGAGTGAGGTGGCTGGGGTGCCACCCCCTCGTATCCATCCGCTCTGCCTATCAAAGGAAGTCCAGGCAGAGCAGGGTTACCAAGGCGGCGGAACGGGTGGCAACAGCAGGACAGCGGTCATGTCGATCGGCGCAAGACGGCCACAGATTGGTGAGTGATTTTTCACCTGTGACCACCTAGAGGTTGCAAAACTACAACTCCCAGCATTCCCAGACAGTCATTGGAGTTGTAGTTTTGCAACATCTGGATGGCCACAGTTTGGAGACTACTGTGCAGTGGTCTCCAAACTGTAACCCTCCAGATATTGCAAAACTGCAACTCTAAAGCACGGCCAGACAGTCCAGGCATGCTAGAAGTTGTAGTTTTGCAACATCTGAAGGGCCACAGTTTGGAGACCACTACACAGTGGTCTCCAAACTGTGGCCCTCCAGATGTTGCAAAACTACCATTCTCAGCATGCTCAGACAGTCAGGAGGGCCAGATGTTGCAGAACTACAACTCCCAGCATGGCTGGCCAGTTTGGCATGCTGGCATTTGCAGTTTTGCAATATCTGGAGAGCCACAGTTTCTCCAAACTGTATAGTGGTCTTCAAACTGTGCCGCTCCAGCTGTTGCAGAACTACAACTCCCAGCATGCCCTTTAGCTGTCAGCGCATGCTGGGAGTTGTAGTTTTGCAACAGCTGGAGGTTCCCCCCTCCCCCCCATGTGAATGCACAGGATACATTCACAAGGTCGGGTTTACAGTGAGTTACTTCTGCAAGTTTAAGCTGTGGCAAATTTTCCGCCGCAGCCCAAACTCCCAATGGGAAACTCGCTGTAAACCCTACCGTGGGAATGTACCCTAAAAGCACTACACTACACAAAAATGTTCACAAGAGTTAAAAAGAGAAAAAGACCCCCACAATTTGTAACACAATTTCTACTGAGTATGGTAATACGCCATATGTGGGCGCAAAGTGCTCGGCGGGCGCACAAGGCTCTGGAGTGAGAGCGCACCATGTACATAATAAATTGGTGACTTGCACAGGGGTAGCCGAGTTACTGCGGTTCGGACAAACGCAAAAAAAAAATTCCACCCACATGTGACCCCATTTTGGAAACTACACCCCTCAAGGAAGGTAATAAGGGGTGCATTAAGCTTTAACACCCCAAAGGTGTTTGACAAATTTTGGGCGTAAAAATGAAACATTTTATTTTTTTTCATTCAAATGTTGGCGTTACCCCAAATTTTTCATTTTCACAAGGGGTAATAGATGAAAAAGCCCCCCAAAATTTGTAGCTCCATTTCTCCTGAGTAAGGAAATACCCCAGATGTGGATGTAAAGTGCTCTGCGGGTGAACTACAATGCTCCGAAAATGTGTTTTTTGGAGAGAGAATTTGGCTGAAATTGAATTCCATGTGCGTTTACAAAGTCCCCATGCTGCCAGAACAGTGGTTCCCCCCCCACATGTGACCCCACTTTGGAAACTACACCCCTCAAGGAGCTTAAAAAGGGGTGCAGTGAGCATTTACACCCCACAGGGTCTGACAGATTTTTTTGAAATCTGTAAACATTTAAAAAAGAAATATTTTTCATTTGCACAGCCCACTGTTCCAAAGATCTGTCAAACGCCAGTGGGGTGTAAATGCTCACTTATTACATTCCATTGGGGGTGTAGTTTCCGAAATGGGGTCACGTGTGTGTGTGTGTGTATGTGGGGGGGGTCCACTGTTCTGGCACCACGGGGGGCTTTGTAAACGAACATGGCCCTCGACTTCCATTCCAACCAAATTCTCTCTCCAAAAGCTCAATGGCGCTCCTTCTCTTCTGAGCCCTGTAGTTCCCCACAGAGCACTTTACATTCACAGTATTTCCATATTCAGAAGAAATGGGGTTACAAATTTTGGGGTGCTATTTCTTCTATTACCCCTTGTGAAAATGAAAAATTTGGGGTAACACCAGCATTTTAGTGAAATTTTTAAATTTTTACGTCCAAATTTAACCAAAATTTGTCAAACACCTTTGGGGTGTTAAGGCTCACTACACCCCTTATTACCTTCCTTGAGAGGTGTAGTCTCCAAAATAGGGTCACATATGGGTGGTTTTATTTTGCATTTATGTCAGAAACACTAACTCCTGAGCCCTGTTGTGCGTCCACATATGGGGTATTTCCGTACTCAGGAGAAATTGTGTTACAAAGTTTGGGGGTCTTTTTCTCCTTTTACCTCTTGTTAACTCTGGTTCAACACCAGCAGGTTAGTGTAAAAAAATAAAAAATTTTACACTATCATGCTGGTGTAGACACCAACTTTTCCTTTTCATAAGGGGTAAAGGGAGAAAAAGCCCCCCAAAATTTGTAACGCAATTTCTCCCAAGTGTGGCCCTAAACAGTTGCCTGAAATCTGACAGGACTCTGAAGTGCCATGCGCATTTGAGGCCTTAATTAGGGATTTGCGTAAGGGTGGATATAGAGGTATTCTACGCCAGTGATTCCCAAACAAGGTGCCTCCAGCTGTTGAAGAACTCCCAGCATGCCTGAACAGTCAACGTTGTTGTTTTGCAACAGCAGGTGTAAGGGTGTGTATATGTAGTGTTTACCCTTTATTTTGTGATTTTGTGTTAATGTAGTGTTTTAAGGGTACAGATCAGGGTTTACAGCGAGTTTCCCACTGGCAGTGGAAAATGTGCCGCAGCTCAAACTTGCAGAAGGAAGTCACTGTAAACCGGACCTGTACATTCAGCTGTTGCAAAACTACAACTCCCAGCATGCACTGACAGCGGAAGGGCTTGATGGGAGCTGTAGTTACGCACCAGCTGGAGTGGCACAGTTTGGAGACCACTGTACAGTGGTCTCCAAACGGTGGCTTTCCAGATGTTGCAAAACTACAAATCCCAGCATGCCCACACTGTCCAGGCATGCTGGGAGTTTTAATTTGGAAAAATCTGGCCCTCCAGATGTTGCAGAACTACAACTCCCAGCATGCCTGACTGTCTGGGCATGCTGAGAATTGTAGTTTTGCAACATCTGGAGGGTTACAGTTTGGAGACCACTGTACAGTGGCCATCCAGATGTTGCAAAACTACTGTCTGGGCATGCTGGGAATTGTAGTTTTGCAACCTCTAGGGGGCCACAGGTGAAAATCTCTCATCAATCTGTGGCCCTCGTCGCGACTGTGGTCCTGCTGCCGCCGGTCGCGCACACACTGCTGCCACCGGTTATGCACACTGCCGCTGCCACTCATCCCGCCGCTGCCCACAGATCCCACAAAAAAAAAAAACAAAAAAAAAAAACAAAAAAAAAACAAAAAAAAAACAAAACACTGTTATATATTACTCAATACCTCATCCTGATCACGTACATATAATTGTTATGTCTCTAACACCCATATTTCACACAAAAAAAATATATATATATCATATTAAAACTGCTCACTGTCTTTTCTATTCTCTTATGTCTGCAGCCCTGCTCTGTGACCCTTTGCTCTCTGGTTTAATGCTGTACATGTTACACAGAGAGGAGGAAGATTATTGGAGATTGCCTGTACTCTACTACCAAAGACAATATGGTCAGTGTATAACTTAGATCTAAATTAGTGCAAAGGTTTAGTGCCAACAGTACAGTAGTTTTTTTTTTCACGCAGACATTTTCTATCTGTTGTATATGTTCCCATGTCATTCATGTGTGTCATCCTTTGGCAGTCCTGTAATGCTGGAACTTGTAGTTTTGATACAGTTGGGAGATACAGTGTTTGGATAACTCTTTTTTGCAGCAGTGCTGCCTACAGCTGTGTGCCTATAGTTTTTGTAAAGCTTTCCAGCATGCTCAGACATATTTTGACTGTCCAGGCATGCTGGAAGTTGTAGTTTTGCAACAGCTGGATACACACGATTGGTAAAACTCTGTGTTACAGCAGTGTTGCTGAAAAGCTATATTCCTCCAGCAGCCTTGTCATTCAGCATTCTCATGTCCATGACCCTTGGACATGCTCATGCTGCTGTGGGATTCAGTGTCCCAGGAGGTATGGGGACCCCAGTGGAGTGATTTTCAAAGGCAGTTTTGTCATGATGTACAACATATAAAATGTTTTTATAACTGACAGAGTCCATTTAAGGGGTTAAAAAAATCCTTTTAAAAACTCTATAGCTGTTTAACCAGTATATGCAAAAATCTATAAAAAAAATGAATTTGTAATCATTGGTCCAGAAATTAGATAAAAAGTGATTTAGAAAATAGCATGTATAAAAAAAAAGAAAATGTAAAAACTACCTGTAATGCACAGTAGACCTCCAAGTACTACAGACAATACCTTTCAGTTATTTTTGCATTTCTACCTCCTTTACTACCTCTACCTCCTTAGGTAAAGACAGTTGACTGCAAATGTAGATTACAGTGTAAACCCGAAATACAGCAATTCTGTTGTTGTATTTTTTCACCTTAAATGGATTTAATTTGTGAAGACACCGTATACTAGAAAACAGAAGCATATCTTGTTTAAATACGGTTATATTTAAAGGCCCTTACGCTAATAAAATATGCACTCACACAATGTTTTATATTTTGAGACAAGAAGAAAAGGACTCCAACAGCACATATTGGAAAGATTCATCTATATTTACATGCGGATCCAAAATAATGACTTGAGAAAAGATTTATATAAAGTTTACAATAAATCCAAAAGGAGATCCAATGCTATTTCAGAGCCCTGATAACTTCAGAGATGATGACAAACTATCCAAGCCGGAGCACAAACTCAACACTGGAGGTCCACCTTCTTCTGTTGGGATAAAATGAAAAATACATTTTGTTTATATATTGTTTATATATTAAGGGTTCTGAGATGACGACTACAATAAACAAAAATAAGTACAATATATTATAGCTGAAGTGGAGCCAGATGGGGGAAATAATTACCCAACACAGCCAGAAGTGGCAACATAGGGCACTGGGTCTGTTTGTTTTTGCCACCTTTTCACTTAAAAAATATTCTCTGAATATTCTATTTAAATAATAAAAAAAAAAAAAAAAAAGCTGCAACAGCACCCCCACTCTCTGCATGTACTATCCTGCACTAAACAAACTTTTTGTAACTGAAGAGACTTTTAATCATTTACAAAACCTGAATGTAGAAAATTGGAGAATAGAGTTTGCTGGAAGGAAAGTTGCCACTTTTTCCCCAATGAAACAATGTGATTTGTGAATGCAAACATTTTTTATAAAAACATAAAATTACTGGTTGGTTTTCTAACAAATAAAGCAGTCACCACAGAAGTTGTTATCCCCTTAAGGACATAGGGCGTACACCCTGCTTCTGCTCCCCTTCTATGATGGGGGCTGAGGAGCTGAGCATGCATCATAGCTTGGTGGTCCTGGTGATCAGCGGTCACAACCCATGCGCCCCTCCCTGCTGGCTCTGACATGTGCGCACCGCCGGCCTGCATTGGCAGAGCGAGTGCTCGCTCCTGCCATCTATGCGCTTTCAATGCAGGGCAACGGTGTGTGCACGTCAGAGCCAGCAGGGAGAGGCGCACGCGCTGTGGACTGCTGTGTCTTACTACACAGCTGTCCCAGCGCTGAAAGAAGATAGGTGTGGCAGTGGCGGGGCTTTGCGAACCCTAAGCCACGCCTATCAGACTGTGCCGGACATCTGTATAAAAGCATTTTATAAGTCAGAAAAGAGCAGCCATAACGGTATGGTTAGACTCACTATATGGTCGTCTATAACACTGATAGTTTGGGGGGTAATAAATGATGACAGTTGCACTTTAACGTTAAGTAACAGATATATATATATATATATATATATATATATATATATATATATATATATATATATATATATATATATATATATATAACATCACAGAAAAGAAAACGTCCGGCACTCGGGAAGATGCAGGTAAAACTTGTCAATGGCTTTATTCACACGCTTAGGCAGGACACAATCTGACGCGTTTCGCACACTCAGGTGCTTAGTCGTAGACTACGACTAAGCACCTGAGTGTGCGAAACGCGTCAGATTGTGTCCTGCCTAAGCGTGTGAATAAAGCCATTGACAAGTTTTACCTGCATCTTCCCGAGTGCCGGACGTTTTCTTTTCTGTGAGATTTCTACTAAGCCGGGAGCGGTACCGGTGTCCGTAGCACGAGATAGTGCAGCAAACGCGAGAGTGGTGAGCAGCCTGACCTTATCTGCATCATATTATATATATATATATATATATATATATATATATATATATATATATCTATATCTATATCTATATCTATATATATTGCTAGAGTAGAAAAATAGAAAATAAAGCTATACTCAACTACCCCTGGTCCCTGGCTGCAGCGCTCATTCAGCTCCTTCCGTTCCTCTGACTCTCTGCTTCCGAGATAAGAGCTGGGGCAGGACCTGTCCATTTAGCCAATCACTGGCTGCAGAAGGTCATGCTTTGAGTTCTCGGTTTGGAAGCAGACAAAGAAAAAAAAAAAAAAGAAAAGAAAAGAAAAGAGAGCAGAGGGACTGGAAGAAGCTGAGCAGAAGCTGCAACAATTGAACAGAAGGTAGAAAAGTATAGCTTTTTGTTCCATTTTTCTACAGCCCCAGCAGTATGTTTAATTAAAATGCTTTTAAACTACAAACATTATTCTGTTGAACTTATATGGATAATCACTTTCTACAAAAGGAGTAAATGGAAAGAGAACTTCCAGGATAGAAGTTGCTTGAACACTTTTTACATTTAAAATGACAATTTTAAAGTAAAAGTTAAACATCTTTTTTTTTTTTTTTAAATATACTTTATTCACGGATCCAGAGCT
This sequence comes from Hyla sarda, assembly GCF_029499605.1. Taxonomy (NCBI): domain Eukaryota; kingdom Metazoa; phylum Chordata; class Amphibia; order Anura; family Hylidae; genus Hyla; species Hyla sarda. Next base: position 51,856,539 of record NC_079198.1, on the reverse strand, counting down.
AAACATCTTATTTTATATCTATGCTGCAATGCAAATAGTATCTCTAAATTAAAAACTATGAAAATAATTTTTAATAACTGACAGTAACAATACCTCTTCTGTACTGTTCTCTGAAGCAGCATTCTGCAAATGTGTTTCATTCTGCTCAGGGGTCTCATGAACCTTAAGAAAAAAATAAAAATAAAAAATAAATCAAATATAAAAAACAAAACCTGAATATACATGTTAAATATAAATAATTTATAGTAAATGTGTCACTTTTTTAACTGATGAGAGCTAGATACTGATTGTAATTTATTTATTTCATTTTTAGCACATTATTATAGGGGCTTGCCTAAGCTATAATATGCTTTACAGAAAGCTGCATGGACAATGAACACCTCTTTAGACCCTATTTTTTTGTATAGGGGAGGTTTTTAAGCATGGTCTGCGACCTCCATGACCTGTGCAGAGGTCATTCTATAGGGGAGGGTGAGGCTGAGCTACTTTGTCTCCTCTATATACTGGTGTCACCTTTCAATGTAATTCTGAACAGAACACTTTCCAGCAAACCAGCCCTGAATGGTCAGAATGAAAACTGTACGATTTCAGGATTATTTTGTAATATAGGGATTGTAAAATACAAATTTTTTAAACTCAGAACCAAAAATTCTTGAAAAACAAACTCCTCCCACTTTTTCAAAGTGGCAATGGCAGTGTAAACCTGCTGAAAAGTGAAAGGTTACTGCCCAAATGAGCTGGGTGCAAATAACGGCCCCTTATCTTTACACCAACACCACACACAGACTGATTTAATACATTCTCCCCTATTGGGATGCCAGTCCGTACTATGCTGAGGATTGCTAAACGGTTGTTGAATGTTCAGGTTACATAGCATTTAAAGGGGTATTGCGGTTTCAGAAAAGTAAATATAAAAAGATTATCGCCCTAAGATATATTGCTTACAAATATTATGAGGAAATTTACCAAATATCTTTGCTAACTCCATTAGGGAGATTTATCAAAACCTGTGCAGAGGATAAAAGTTGACCAATTGCCCAAAGCTACCAATCAGAGATCGCTTCTTTTATATTTCAGAGGTCCTTTTAAAAATAGGAGAAGCAATCTGATTGCTATGGGCAATTGGTCAACTATTCCTCTGCACAGGTAAATCTCCATAAGGGTGTTACCACAAATTATACTGGCTTCAGCATGCTTTTGCATGATTAACTCTAAGAAGGAAATTGTGTAGCTCCTCCCTCTCTCCCAAAACAACACATCATCATTTGCTGACTCAGCAGGCATGGTTGTATCTGGTCTCCGAGCTCTTGCACTGCCCCCTGAGTGATGTCTCCACCTCTGACCAGAACCTCCAGCCTACATCACCAGATCTCCCATTTGCCTGGTGATAAATAATGCCACAGGTAGAGAAGCAGAGGGGCAATGACTGCAGCAGGTGTCCCAACCTCACTGACATGCGATAGTCTACTAGCAATGAAACTAGCAAGAATGCTGTGAGAGATAAATAGGCATGGTGGAAGGACTGTGATGAGCGGAGCACAATGCATTCTGGGAATTGTAGTACTGAATAACTGCTTACATGGGCACTTTCACATTCAAAAACTTTATGTTGTACATCTAGGAAAAATTGGCAAAACATTAACCGTTCTAATATACTTCATAATTTATTATTATTATTTTTTTTTTTACAAATCATGGCTTATAGGGGTCCATATACCATCCAGAACATAATCCTGTCCAGCTGCAGCATGATCTTTGTCCACGCTAAAGCCCAGGCTTGGACAAAGTCCAGTAAGTGAGGGCAAGACTAGCACTTCTCTGTCTTTCAGATTTTTGTCTGAAAACAGAGAGGAAGGGGTTACAGAGCAGTCTACATTGACAGGATGAAGGGACTCAGCACAGTTCAGCAAAGGGAGGTAGTGAATGCATGGCGAGTGAGAATGGGCTCAGTGCATGCCTTGGACATGCCCCCTCTCCTGAGCAGTGGATTTCAGAACGAGGGAGCAGCAGAATGGAGAGATTTGTGAGCCAAATACAGAAGCTAGATACAAGAAAGAGACATGTAAAGCATCTGCATGACAGTGAGTAATATATGTAAGAAATTTTTTTTTTTTTTTCGGTGATACGACCGGCACGCTTTAACCTGAAACATTTATTTGTAGTGGTTTCAGTACTAAGGCAGACAGGTAAGCAATGCCTAATGCTTCTGTAGCATTTTAAAAATGGTGTATACATTTCTTTAATGAAGTTTTTTTTTTTTTGGATAGAGAGTTCCCCAAATAGGCAGATTTAAAAAGAAAACATTCAGGTTGTATGCTGCCAAAGCAGCAATAGCAACCAATAATGCAGTAAATTACTTCTAGTGGGGCTGTCTTGATTACAATGACTGTGGGTCAGTTATAACAAGACATTACTTAATGTTATTATCAGTCATTTGAGTGTAAATCTATCACTAAAGAATTGCTCCTAAAGAACTAATAATATTTTATCTGTCAGTCTGTATAATCTTTGATCAAATACATCCATCCCACAGCAAAAAAAAAAAAAAAAAAAAAAAAAAAAAAAAAGGAAAATATCAATGTGCAATAGATGTGGATCCCGACTATCTAAAATGAACTAAAAGTAAACCAGTTTGCACTAGGTTGTGCCAGGTATATCTGCTATAGTGCAGCACCCATGCTGCAGAAATGTATCTCAGTCTACCAATCTCAGTAAGTTAGAAATAACTTACCTGTTGAATCAATAGTGGAACTGAGGGTTTTTCATAATCACAAAAAGATGAAATATCAGCTCTCTGGATGTGGAGGTCATTGCCTGATGCTCTCGCTGGGTTGTCAAGTATTGAACAAAGGCATTGATGCAGAGAAGGCATATAGCCGACTGCTTGCTTGAGTTTTACATGATTGATAGATACTAGTTCCGACAGATTTCTTTCAGACTCTTCAGTCCTGTTATCCTTTTTAACCCACATTTTTCTACGTGGATGCCAGGTCTCAAAATAATACTGAAAAACTCCTTCTGGACAAATGGCTTTTAGGTCATTCAAATATCGTTCATAGACCTTAAGTGAGCAAGTCTGTGAAAGAATATGTAGGAAGTTTTTAATCTGCGCTTCAACAGTAGGATCAAGGTGAGAGATTTTGCTGTACATAATATTGAGAACTAAATGCATACAGTATCGCAAATTAGCATGTGGAAAATGAGTTTCCAGGGTAATGGTTTCTTGGATGTCAGGACTGAGTGTGACTAGTTTCACTTTGTTACTAATGGAAGGGATAATCTCTAGAAGCAAGTCTGAAAGAAACGTGAATATGCCATCTATTCCTTTTTTGGCAATGCAATAGGCACACGGTGCCCAACCTTCTCCCTTTACGTCGCAAAAAAAAGTGTACAAATCAAAACTATGACTAAAGTCTAAAAAAACGTCAATAAAAAGATATTCAGGATGATTTTGAGCTAGATTTCTCATGGTGGAGGTCATTAAAAAGATTTTCTTCACATGCAACTTATCTTCAACAAATACCAATTTGACCTTTGCTTCAGGGTCAAAAATGAAAAGAGACTGCAACTCTGCCAGCACTTGCGTACGGTCCTCGAAAGCACCAGAACGAAAACGGAGAAGCCGTTTCAAGTCACTTGGTTCTAGAAATTTCTTAGATATGTTGTTAGCCACTTGTGCTGGTAACCCCACTGCAGTAGTTGGCTTATATTTTTTCTCTGGTGGTGCCTCAGATGTATCTTCATCAACATGATTATGATGCAGATTGCTTTGAGTGATGACAAGTTTGTCTTTCTCTGGACCCAGTGTCAGCTCAATGAATGCCGAACAGCTCTTCCTAAACAGACAGAAAAAGAAATGTCTTTGATCATAACAAGAAACAACTGTGTGGATAGGAATGTATCAGCTGGCTTATGTGGACACTTGGCCTCCATTCTGCATAGACAAAAGAAAAAAAAAAAAGAGACACAGACTGAGCGCCACATAGGGTGATGATAAAATACCAGTTAGCAATAGAGCCGCTCACCTGGGTGGGATGTGGTGTAGCCACAACTTCATAAATAGCCCACCAATCCCTCTTTGCAGAGTAATGAAATGATATACTGGATACCATGCAGCAGCGAGTCACTCACAAATAACTGTTCAACAGTGGGGTTGATCTAGTGGGCCAGAAAAAAAAAACTAAAAAATGGTATCTCAAGGAGCGCAACAGTAAACCACTAGTTATCCAAAATGCAATTAAGATTTATTTAGTCCAATACAAAACGCGCTTTTCGGAGGGTTTACCCTTCTTCCTCAGCACGTTCTCAGTCCTGTTATCTTAGGAAGGAGGGTAAACCCTCCGAAAAGCGCATTTTATATTGGACTAAATACATTTTTATTGCATTTTGTAAAACTAGTGGTTTACTGTTGCGCGCCTTGAGACACCATTTTTTTGTCCTCCATTCTTTTCTGAAAAACTGTTCAAGTGCAGTCAATTTTCACTGGGATTGTGAGTTATAAAAAATAAAAATTTTCAAGCACAGCCACTTATTTTCCATTAGACTGAGCCATGAGGGAAGCTGGAAGCAAGCAGCAGCTCTTGGTTTAGTGGACATGGTTTGTCTACATATTACCATTTTAATGTCTGCATGAAAATGAATGGTTACTTATTTACTTTGCTTGACAACAGTAAAACCAATGCCCATGTGTGATTGTAAACAGAGACAGGCACCCAGTGCGACTTTTACCTACTAAGCTGTTTCAGTACAGTTCTACAAAGTATACCTTTTAATCTTAGGCTTGGTGTCTCATCATTGTGGTTTTAATTGATCATTTGAGTGTCCCTGTCATTAAAAAACTTTAGGCGTGTACAAAGTTTTGATTGGTCAGGATCTCAGTCCTGACCCCCACAATCATAAGAAGAAGAAAAAAAAAAAGTGTGTGGTAATGCACTTCACTCCCTTACTCGCTGTGACATCCCATCCAGTTTCACTAGATGGGCTCCAGAGATCTATGTAACTGTCTATTGATTTTTGATGCCCATCAGTCTCGCATGGTGAGCAAATAACCGAAAACTTACTATATCTAGTGATGCTGGATGGAGATGGTTGCAAGCAAATGACTGAAGCACTTAAAAGCAGCCTTTTCACCTTTCCCCTTGTTGTAATGATCAGTGGAGGTCTCAGCACTAAGACCCGACCAGATCAAAACTTTTGACATGCCAAAATGACAGGGTCGTATGAGTATATCTGTAAACAGACAAAATGATTACACACACACATATATATATATATATATATATATATATATATATATATATATATATATATATATATATACACACACATATATATGAAATTAAATTTGTGCAAATAAAAAATTACATTGCAGCACTTTAAAGTGCAAAGATATGTGCAAAACATTTTAGAAAACATTTAAAGGAGATCTCCGGTATAAAAACACTTATTCCATATGTTAAGGATAGGGGAAAAGGGTCAGCCACTGGGACCACCCCTGCAATTTCCCGTACGGGCCCCGACACTCCTCCTGAATGACTGAATGTGTTCAACCACTGCACGAAGCGGCAGCCGACACGCCCCCCCCTCTCAATGCAGCAGTATGAGAGAGAGCTGGATCACTGCATTCGGCAATCTCCACCTCTGCCATAGAGCTGCATTGAGGGGGTGCTGCTTCATGCAGTGGTCGACACGTGGCATTTGGATGGTGAGCCGGGGGCCCGTACAGGAGATCGCAGGGGGAGGGGGTCGGACCCCCCCCCCGCGATTTGAAACTTATCACTTATCCTTAGGATAGGGGATACGTTTTTGAATCCCAGAGTACTCTTAAATCAAACATTAAAAGTAGCACTGAATATGAATTTCTTTCTATGTATACATTTGGAGAAAGCTGTGTATCTGTCCCCTAGGTCGTAGGATAAAAGAAGCATTTAACCCCATTTTCTGTATTTTGCAGAGATTATTAAAAATTATAAAATAAATAACTAAAAAAAAAGGGGGGGGGGGCATACCAACTGCATAAAAGCTGTGCCCAGCTGAACTTCAGAGATTCATTCACATTTGGTGGTAAGGGCACTTCCGCCTTATCCTCTTCAGCAAGCGGTGAAAAACGGAGATTATAATTTGCTTTGGTAAAGCCTTGCAAATATGCACAGAATTCATCCCAGCTGTGAAATTCTTTGCCATTTATTTGAGCTTCACAATCCTGTAGGATGAAATTTAGTCCTTTTAGTGATTACGGTATATAAATGCTAAAGTATTTATAAAACATCCATGAAGGCTGTACATAATTTATGCTGCAGGTTAGCTCATAGGAAAATTTATAGACAGAATTGTGGAAAATTTTGGAGCCTTGGTATATTTACACATTGTGTTTACGCTGTGGATTTTAAAAATCAAAATAGACAAATCGCCAGGTCCAGATGGCATTCACCCCCGTGTTGTAAGGGAGTTAAGTAAAGTAATAGACAGACCCCTATTTCTAATATTCAAGGACTTTATAGTGACAGGGAAGGTTCCCCAGGACTGGCGCATGTCAAATGTGGTGTCAATATTAGGGGTCAAAAAGCGACCACGGTAATTATAGGCCTGTTAGTTTAACCTCAGTTGTATGTAAATTGTTTCAGAGTTTCCTAAGAGATGCTATTTTGGAATATCTTGATAAAAATAAATGTATGACTTCATATCAGCATGGCTTTATGAGGGATCGGTCCTGTCAAACTAACCTGATCAGCTTTTATGAGGAGGTGAGCTCCAGACTGGACATGGGGCAATCGCTGGATGTCGTATATCTGGATTTTTCCAAAGCATTTGATACAGTTCCAGATAAAAGGTTGGTGAATAAAATGAGAAGGATGGGGCTGGGGAGAATGTGTGCAAGTGGGTAAGTAACTGGCTCAGTGATAGGAAACAGAGGGTGGATATTAATGGTACTTATTCTGATTGGGTGACTGTTACTAGTGGGGTACTACAGGGAGTCCCGTCTTGGGTCCTATTCTATTTAATATATCCATTAATGACCTTGTTGAGGGATTGTATAGTAAAGTAGCAATCTTTGCAGATGATACTAAACTCTGTAAAGTGGTAAACACAATAGAGGACAGGGCACTGTTACAAATGGATCTGGATAGGTTGGAGGTTTGGGCTGGGAAGTGGCACATGAGGTTCAACACTGATAAATGTAAGGTAATGCACATGGGGAGGAAAAATCCGGGCTGGAATTATGCATTAAATGGGAGAACACTTGGTACGACTGATGTAGAAAAGGACTTAGGAGACTTGGTTAATAGTAAATTTACCTGTAGTGACCAGTGTCGGGCAGCTGCTGCCAAGGCAAATAAAATCATGGGGTGCATCAATAGGGGCATAGATGCCCAAGACAAGGAAATCATTCTACCACTGTACAAATCACTAGTCAGACCACACATAGAATACTGTGTACAGTACTGGGCACCAGTGTACAAGAAAGATATAGTGGAGCTGGAGAGGGTTCAAAGATGGGCAACCAGAGTAATACGGGGAATGGAAGGACTACAATACCCAGAAAGGTATCAGTATTAGGGTTATTTAGTTAGGAAAAAAAGAAGGCTTAGGGGCAACCTAATAACTATGTATAAATATATCATGGGACAGTACAGAGATCTCTCCCATGATCTATTTATACCCAGGACTGTATCTATAACAAGGGGGCATCCTCTACATCTTGAGGAAAGAATGTTTCTACACCAGCCGGGGGTTCTTTACTGTAAGAGCAGTGAGACTATGGAACTCTCTGCCTGAGGAGGTGGTCATGGTAAACTTGTTAAAAGAGTTCAAAAGGGGCTGGAAGCATTTTTGAAGAACATCATTGCTGGTTATGTATACTAGATTTATAGGGACAGAACATTAATCCAGGGATTTATTCTGACTGCCATATTTTTAGTCGGGAAGGAATTTTTACTTCTAGTATGAGGTTTTTTTGCCTTCCTCTGGATCAACTCATTAGGGAGTTAGGTTGATCTTGATGGACTGTCTTTTTTCAACCTTATCAACCAGATTTGTAAATTACTTCTATTAAAAAAAATCTTAATCCTTCCAGTACTTATTAGCTGCTGAATACTACAGAAGAAATTATTTTCTTTTTGGAACACAGTGCTCTCTGCTGACATCTCTGTCCATTTTAAGAACTGTCCAGAGTAGGAGAAAATCCCCATACCAAACATATGCTGCTCTGGTCAGTTCCTAAAATGGACAGAGATGTCAGCAGAGAGCACTGTGCTTGTGATTCAGCAAAGAGCTCTGTGTTCCAAAAAGAAAATAATTTCCTCTGTAGTATTCAGCAGCTAATACGTACTGGAAGGATTAAGATTTTTTTATTAGAAGTAATTTACAAATCTATTTAACTTTCTGGCACCAAAAATGTTTTTTTCCCCACCGGAGTACCCCTTTAAAGGAGAATTTCAGGCAAAACTACCTCAGGGGATAAGTAGCTGATCGCTGGTGGTCTGACCACTTGGTCCTGCTGTGCTCTCCGGAACGGGACCAGACTGCAAACTGCACATGCTCCATTATTTCTACAGGAACGCTGAAGAGACCCAGTACAGCACTAAGGCATCTCTGGCGATCCCATAGAAATAAATGAAGCACTTGCATCTACCAGTAGACGACACGCCCTCCTTGCTGACAGCCGGGCTCCTGTTCAAAAGATAGCCAAGGTCCGTGCGCTGGGACCCCCTTGCAATCAGCTACTTATCCTCTATAATGTGTATATGGGATATGTTCGTTTTGGCTGGAGCTCTCTAATTTTGCTGTATACAAAAACAGTCAATTATGCTATTGTGTATGTCAAACAAAAATGTATTTGTTGCATTTTGTTTTTCCTTTATAATGTAAGTCAAGGAGAAATGGATTTGGCTGTATAGCATTTGGTAATTTATACACAAGTGGAAAAAAGTATACAACATACGTTAAGGGGGTGGGGTTATTGAGTGGGAGAAAGGATTGCACATAAAATAGCAGCCCGCCTCCAGTGGAGTTAAAGATTCCATCCTGCACCAATTTTGACCCAGTAAGAAGTATTAGAAATAGGCTCTGTCAGATTTCATTCAAGAATTTTCTTTGTCCATGTTTCCTGTCGCCTTATAAGTGCTGTAACTTTTATAGTTTTCTTGTCAACAAAGCCATATGACTGCTTGTTTTTTTGCGGTACAAGTTGAACCATATTGGGGTTCATATATATCTTATTGGTTAATTTCTACTCTTTGTCATTTCCATTATGGTAAAATTAACATTGTAGCTTTACTCTTGTGGGTCGGTACGATTACAGAGAAAGCAAATTGATATGGTTTAGTTTTTTATAGTGACTTAACCACAGCATGTAAGTAGGGGGTTATTTTATCAAGAGGGAAGGTTTCATTGCTCCTGGCAGGTGCAGTGGAAGCCCGGCTGACACGCTGACAGGTAAACTGCTGCGATCATGGCACTTTTTTTTTTGTGAATAAAGCCAGTTTCTATTTTCCTAAATCAGTTTCTACCATTTTCTCCCAATTTTTATTTCTAGCACATTAGCCATATTATATATATATATATATATATATATATATATCCTGAGCTTCAGCTCTTCTGTTAGCGGTAATTAGAGAAATGCTTTTAAGGGATACTCTGCTCCTAGACATCTTATCCCCTATCTAAAGGATAAGATGTCTGATTGCGGGGTCCCACCGCTGGGGCCCCCGCAATCTCTGTGCAGCACCCGGTGTTCATTTAGAATGCTGGGTGTGGGCAGCAGGGGTTGTGACGTCATAGCCATGCCCCTTGTGCCGTCACACCACGCCTCCTCAATGCAAGTCTATAGGAGCGGGCGTAGCAGCCGCCACTCCCCTCCCATAGACTTGCATTAAAGGGGCATGGCCGTGACATCACAACCCCCACCGCCCGCTAGAAGCATTCAAAACAAAATGTTTTGAACGTTGGAGCAGCGGAGTACCCCTTTAAAGAAGCCACATGAACCATACAAAACAAGTCTGTGGCTGACTTATTGATAGAGGTCACTGTGCAGGGAGGGCAAAGAGGGGAACTGTGACTAAATGTGAATGCTCTATCCTATCCACAAGGTGTCACCTTTCATAGTACTCATGTATGTGGTGATAGCGAAGAAACGGCTAATAGTTTCCTCTAAAGAAAGGGTCAGCTTAGTGGTGAGAATGAAAACTGCAAGATATAAAGGTTATTTTAAACTGTAAATAGTAAAATGAAATGTTTGAAGAATTTTTTGGTGCTTTTTTTCTTCTAATATGTATACCAAAAAAAAACAACTAAAAATGGTACCAGTTACCATCAATAAAATTTATATATCATAGATTAGCCTATTTGAATTACTTTTTTAATATACTTCCTAATAACATTTCGCAACTTTGGCCATCAGGGGTCCTTCTTCTGGTCCTGCCTGTAGCACCGTGTATAATGTTGAATCTTTTAGCTCCCTTTGAGCTGAGCTAGACTGTAGAGTTCTGATGCCTTCAGTGCATAGTGCTGAATACTGTGCTAAACATTTCTGCTCCTTTTGAAGCTGGGCAGGTCTGACACATAGGGGGAGATTTATCAAAGGATTTAGACTGGTTTTTCCTGTCTTAATTTGTCGCACAGAAAGTCGCAGTCTAAATATGTGCGACTTTTCTGCGACTTTTGCTGTAGAGGATTTTTAGAACATGATGCATGCAAGTCTATTTTAGACGGAAATGCATTGGAAAATGCATTGGTGCTGAATTTATCAAGTGCGACTTTTGTGCGACAAGTCGCATCTGCCCAAAATACGCTGAAATGTCAGACCATGTTGGAGCAGGTCTAAATGCAATTTAAGCTGTAGACCCTGAAGTCTGAGCACAGAATTTATCAAGGGCTGTGAGACCTTTGATAAATTAGGAGCACAATAGACAGGAGACTACCACATACGCTGGCCTATAAGCATACCCAGAATAGACTAGGTTAGTAAACAGAGCCTATCTCACACTCAACTGCTCTAGGCTGTGTGTTCAGGTGTACCGTCAGATCCCACAAAAAAAATGTAGGTTACTCAGTACGTAATCCTGACCATGTACATCTGATTTTCATTAGCTCGCAGTGCTAGAAATCCTCTCAGGGGAAGGAGGCATGCCCCCTCCCTTGTGGTGTTGGGAGGAGATTGGTGTGTCTGCTCATGCAGCCTTGTTCACGAATCATCTCTTGTCCATGACTTATGGACAAGCCTGATGCTGCTGAAGGACTGGCTAGTGCCCCAGTAGGTATGGGGACCCCTAATGGTGGGGTTTTCAGGATTTTCTTTATTAAATATTCAAATAAAATTTTAAACAACGTTACAAAAGTTTTTGGATCTGACAGGGCCCATTTCGAAGCAGCATAGCAGAACAAAGGAGGAAGTTCTCCCCTGCAGGGCTTCAGATAATGTCACACCTGCTGGGGAACGCCTCTTGCCAGTCTATGAAGCTGACAGACTGATCAGAATATACAGCACAATGTCAAGGTAGAAAACTAAAAAATAATAAAAATAAAGGCAGGTCATGAGAGGTACTCTTTAAACAATGGGTCATTTTATGATAACACTTTCCTAGCAAAATCACAGTTTTAATGGCAGCCTTCTACTCATCACTGTTCCCTTCATTGTACTGCCACGTGGTGTAAAATGTGTGGAAATCATGTGCGGACATTCTGGCGGGCAATAGGATCGTCTCATAGACTGCAATGCGTTTCCGAGCAAAATTAGCAAAAAGAATAGACATGTCTATTCATTTTGCGGACGAGGTGTCGGGATTTCCGAAGCAGAAACATCTGCGGCAGAAATTCCACTGTGTGAACAGAGCAGCAGAACCCTATTGAATTCAATGAGACTCTGCTGCAGTGGAATGTCCGTGCGGAATATTCCTGCAGAATTCTGCAGGGACATTCCGCCGTCTGAACATACCCTAATACAGGCTGCTTTAGACAGACTGTATCTGGGGTGCGTTGATCTCACTGTACAATGCTATAGCATTGTACAATGACATTCCTTCTAATATACCCTTGGTGTGAAAAAAGGGTGAAATAAAAAATATGTTTTTAAAAACATATAAAAGCCCATCCCCCTGATAAAAATATAAATCACCACCTTTATTCATTTTACAAATAAGAAAAATAATGAAACATATTTGGTATTGTGGCATTTTGCATTGTCCAAACTATTAAAATAAAATGTTAATGATTGCGTCAATAGAAAAGCTATGTAAATATGGGTAATATTTTAGCCTTATTGACCAACAGAATAAAGAGAAGTCAGTTTTGCCATAAAAATCACTGGGGAAAAAACGAAACTCCACAAAAGTTGCAATAACTGAAGAGATTTATCAAAACCTGTGCAGAGAAAAAGTGGTGAATTTGCCCTTAGCAACCAAATAGCAGCTTTCATTTTTATAAAGGCTTCAGAGAAATGAAAGAAGCTATCTGATTGGTTGCTATGGGCAACTGTACCACTCTTCCTCTACACAGGTTTTGATAAATCTCTCCAATATGTTTTTGTTGTGCATTTTATGGTAAAATGAAAGGTGTCAGTACAAAATAATAGAGAGTTCTTTCTTTTTAAAAGGCATGGAGGAAAAAAGAATTAAAAACTAAAATTTGCTGTATCCACAAGGCCTAAATGGGCCCGTACCTGAAGAGGGTTAAGTATATGTTAAATAAAAAAAAAAGTAGTGATAGGTTGCTATTGTCAACTTACTATTCTTCCTCCACACAGCTTTTTATAAACCTCCCCCAGTATGTTTGCAAACTCCTGTTCATTTGTGCTTCCAATGACTATTACTCCTACAATTCTGTAAGCTCAGGTTAGACTCGTAAAGGCCTAATAGAATTATGTGGTAGCAATATGGATGTTAAAATGTGGCCTCATGACAGTTGCCTAACTTAGTCCTTACATTAGTTACCGAACACTGAATTTAAATATAGGTAATAAGCACACGTACATATAGACATCACACAATGTACAAAGTCAAATGTGTAAAAACATACCTGATTATCTTCACATTCCGCAGTTTGCTCCATAACCGTGCTGGTTTCCTCCTTGATTGGTATGGATGCCTCTTCTACAGCACAGGCAGGTAAGCTCTCCTCAGTGAGGGAAGCATTTCTGGATTCAGTCTGTTCTTGAACATGGCCTTCATCCTCAACAAGTAAAGCATGTAGACATTGGCTTAAAGTGGGCAATAATCCGAGCTGCGTTTTCAATTCTTCGTGCTTTTGTTTCACATAAGTATAAATTGAGTTTTCCAATTCATTTGTCCTTTTGTCCTTTCCAGACCAGAAAATCCATAATGGATGCCAAACATCAAAATAGTATTGGAAAACCTCATCTGGACAGGCAGCTTTTAAATCATGAAGGTGCAGTGTATAGACCTCAGTGGAATAAGCCCGAGAAAGACTCACAAGCAGTTCTTTTATTTGGGACTGTTCCATTTGACTTAAAAAGGTCATTTTTTGATGCATAAAATCAAAGACAAATGGTAAGCAAAGCTTCACTGTAGAATTAGGAAACAATAGCTTTGCATCCGCATGATTCAGGATATCTGGGTTTAGGGTTAAAAACTTGACGTGTTTGTTCAAATCTGAGTGTACTTGTAGAACAGAAAGCAAAAGAAACCTTAAAGTTTCCTGAGACTGCTTTCTTGCTATACAATAGGCACATACTTTCCACTTAAAATGTTCATCCTGGCAAAAAATGGAATATAAATCAAAGTCTTGATTAAGATTTGGAAGGTAAGCAACATAAATATGCTCTGAAAAATTCTGAATCAAATTCTGCATGCCAGTAGTCATAAAAAATATATTTTTCACTGTAAACTTATCATCTAAATAAACAAGTTTTATTTTTACACCAGGATCTGTATTGAAAAGTGATTCAACTTCATCAAGAAACTGTGACTCCCTGCCGAATGGGAAGTGTAAGTGAAGAAGCTTTGTCAAATCTGTCCTGTCCATAAATTTGTCTGAAACATCAGAAGGCTTTATCGCTGGACATTCCACAAATGATGCAGGTTTTCTTGTAAAACGAGATGGTAGGTCAATTTCTGAATCATGGCTGTGATTTAGATCAGCTTTTGTGATGATAAGTTTGTCCATTTCTGGGCCCAATCGCAGCTGAATGGTGGCAGGACACCGCTTTCTGTGAAGTTAAGAATTACAAGTTATTCGGAAGCCTTTAGAAAATCACTTTATAACAATTAGAAAAGCAGGTTTCTGAGTTTTTAAATTCTGTATTTAAAATATCTCTCTATTATATCTATATCTATATTATATATATCTATATATATCTATATATATATACACATGTACAGCAGAGTGCCCAGTGTTGCCCGGTTTATCCTACATAATCCTTGTGGGAGAGGAAAAGCAACATTGGAGGGAGCTCTTGTCCTAATATCCCGTCTTCATGTGGCGACCCCATAACCCGACCTCATATCACATTTGCATGTCTCAACATATTCTGTCCTCAGGTGGGGCTGAGTTGTGATAAAGAGATTGTGGGTAGAAAATAGAAGGGGCGTGACTTTGCAAGAGGGGTGTGGCTTGCAAGCCAGACTGAGGCACTCACCAGGAGATGCAGAGCTTGTGGAGAAAGGTACCAAAAGTCCCATTAACTTGCATGGGACTTCAGAATAAAAAACCCACACTCACATAAGGCAATAGGTTACGGTGGATTTAATGATTCTATATTTTTATTTTACATATAAGTAGCATGTGTACCAAGTATTATCGAAATACTTTTCCAGCCATTTGGAAGTTATGCTGGCACACACATTTCCCAGAGACTTGCATGGGACTTTTAAAAAAAAAAAAACCTGACCCTCACAAATTAGGATGGATTAGGGTTAATTTGACATATAAGTAACATGTGCACCAAGTTTCATGGAAATATCTTCAGATGTTTGGAAGTGATGCTGGAGCATACACACATACATACACACATTGGGGGGGGATTTATAATTGCATTCAGAGCATTCCTTTTTGCTTACCTGTGCCTAAGCACTTTTTTGCGACTTTTGTGGGTATGCATAAAGTTGCAAACATCCCTACCTAAGCAACTTTCAGTTTTTACTCTGCATTGGTGTAGGGATGCACTTAAAGTAGAACTCCGGCAAAATTAAACTTATCCCCTAGCCACAGAAAAGGGGATAAGTAGCTGATCGTGGGGGGGTCCAATCGATAGACCCACTGCGAGCTACAAGATGGGACCCTGGATCTCTCAGAGAGGAGCATGTCTCATCTTCTAGTAGACCACACACGCCATTCATCTCTACGAGAGCGCAGATGATTCCGGAGTGCTGTATGAGGGTCTTATCAGTCCTATAGAAATAAATGGAGCGCTTTGACCCCCCCCCCCCCCCCCCCCCCCCAAATCAGCTTCTAATCCAGCTTCTTTGCCGGATTTCTCCTTTACTTTGGAAACCTGAATGTTAATGTTAGGAATTTCATACAAAAGATTAGAGTCTTCTTACTCCAAAGTCGGGTACTGTTTTACCTTCTCACACTCAATTTTTTTTTTAAGGCTACTGAAAAAACATTACTTTGCTTTAAAAGGAGTCTCTTTCTCTCCCTAGAATGGAGAAAAAGTGGAACCCGCTTTAGTACAAAAGCAGCACAAGCAAAAACACCTTCGCTCTGGGCATAGGGCACTACTCACCTGATGCCTCCTGTGCCCCCCTCACCTGTACATGCACACAGGGACACCCATGAAATAAGCTCAGACAGAAAACAAAACAAAAAACACTGGACCGTCCCACCAGAAAATAATGCAGCCGGCCACCACACAACACGCCATATTCAAATATGAGGAAAGGCCAAGAATGAAAGGGGAACAGCTGCAGCCATCCACTAACCATAGGGCATGATACCCCAGGCAAGAGGACTCCTGCATAACCCAGTTCATGAAGGAATGAGGACCATGACTGATCTTGCATGAGCAGCCTCTCTCCCAGACACGAAGGCATGGCTGGGAAGATGCTTATTTTAAAGGGGTCATCAGGGAAAAAACTTAGATAGATATATATATATAGATATATATATATATATATATATATATATATATATATATATATATATATATATATATCTATCTATCTCAACTGGCTCCAGAAAGTTAAACAGATTTGTAAATTACAATGTGAATTCAGGTAGAAAACAGACATGGTGCACATCTACAATCTTGCACAATGATCTAATTGCTTCTCAGCATAATATCAAAAACTAACAGGTTGTTAGTATATACGTTTTGATCAAAAAGTACAAGCCCACTCGCCACGTCAAGGCCACCAATTTAGAGTGGGTCCCTAACGTCCCTAGCATAAAATGGCGTAGCACTGGGCGGCGACCACCACCGCCGCGACACCAGTGCCCACAGGGGGAACGACCCACTGGCAGAGCGACCCCAATGCCACTCAAACCAGTCTATGGGTCGCACCTCCCCGCAGACACGGTGCCACGGCAGCAACAGACGCCGCACAGCACCACACCAGTGTGAACAGGATGCTACAGCTCACTTACAATGCTCTCCTGTCAGACTGGGAGGCTGCTAGGAAAGAAATGGCCCTTGTGTAGCTAACTACTACTTATATAGGGTTGGGCTGAGGGGGTGGGGAAGAGTGCAGACAACATGTTCAAAAAAAAAAAAGAGGGGATAGAAAACACAATGTGAATTCAGGTAGAAGACAGACATGGTGCACATCTACAATCTTGCACAATGATCTAATTGCTTCTCAGCATAGTTTCAAAAACTAACAGGTTGTTAGTATATATGTTTTGATCAAAAAGTACAAAGCCCACTGTGAGCTGTAGCATCCTGTTCACACTGGTGTGGTGCTGTGCGGCGTCTGTTGCTGCCGTGGCGCCGTGTCTGTGGGGGGGGGGCTGCGACCCATGGACTGGTTTGAGTGGCATTGGGGCCGCTCTGCCTTTGGGTCCCCCCCCCTGTGGGCACTGGTGTTGCAGCGGTGGTGGTCTCCGCCCAGTGCTACGCCATTTTATGCTAGGGATGTTAGGGACCCACTCTAAATAGGTGGCCTTGACGTGGTGAGTGGGCTTTGTACCTTTTGATCAAAACGTATATACTAACAACCTGTTCGTTTTTGAAATTATGCTGAGAAGCAATTAGATCATTGTGCAAGATTGTAGATGTGCGCTATGTCTGTATTCTACTCGAATTCACAGATTTGTAAATTACTTCTATTAAAAAATATTAATCCTTTCAGTACTTATGAGCTGCTGAAGTTGAGTTGTTCTTTTCTGTTTAAGTGCTCTCTGATGACACGTGTCTCGGGAACCACCCAGTTTAGAAGCAAATCCCCATAGCAAACCTCTTCTACTCTGTGCAGTTCCCGAGACAAGCAGAGATGTCAGCAGAGAGCACTGTTGCCAGACAGAAAACAACAACTCAACTTCAGCAGCTGATAATTATTGAAAGGATTAAGATTTTTTAATAGAAGTAATTTACAAATCTGTTTAACTTTCTGGAGCCAGTTGATATAAAAAATTTTTTTTTCCTGGAATACCCCTTTAACCTCTCTGTTTATGTGATGAGGGGGCTTATTTTGTTCATGGTGCCATCATTGAGGCGGATTCTATGGAACAGGAGTGAAACTTAAAAGGGAATCCATCAGCTTTATTTGCCAGTCCCTCCTTAAATGACATAAAAAGCACTCTCCAAATCTCATGCCTCTGCCATGGAAGCCTATAGAGGCATTAAAACAGTGTCTCATTAGTACATGGCTGGGAAATTTTGCAGGCAAACAGTAATTTTAACCAAAAACCGTGCAGTCATGAATTTGCAAATCATGTTGAAATAGAACCTCGGCAGGGTTTTCTGCCTCCATGCAGCTGCTCCGTGTCTCCTTACCATAACAATTGAGGTATAAAATACTAGTTAACCTTTGTTGAGTTATTGGACTGTAGGCCCCACAGACGGTATAACAGTCTAACATATCTATTTACAAACATTTGTCTTTTAATAGTTTCCATTTTGACCATGTTTTTACAGTGCATCGTCATTCAAACATACCCTGTGATCCGCTTTTCGTTCTGTATGTTCAGTGTATATGCCAGGAAAATCCTCTGACATTTACACCAAATGTATGTTGGCTACATTAGGAAGGTACTGAATATTGACATCTTCCAGTGATCGCAAGGTAAAAAAATGAAAAGCTGATGTGGTTTAGGCCGGTCAATAGAGAATTCCTGGGACAATTCCACATTAACATTGTGGTGGAGATTTATCATTGCTTTTAGAGCATTTTTTTTGTCTATGTTTTGGCGCAGTTCAGGCGCAAGCAGCATATTTAGCGACTTTTATGAGTCTTTTGATATAGACTGTTTCACTCTTTTTGCCTACCCATAGAACTTTTTCTTTTTGACCATGCAGTGGTCACGTATTTATCATTTGCGTCTTTTGTCAAAAGTCGCTATTTTGTGTGCAAAGGTACCTTTTTAGGCGCAAAGCTACACCACCTACAGTAGGCGTGAGAATCACTTCTACTTTCCGCAATTCAACATTTAACCCCTTGTGGAAGACAGCATCCAACTCCCCTTCTATGACACGCGCTCAGGAGCTGAGCGTGGGTCATAGCTGGGTGGTCCTGGCGGCTATCTGCCAACAGGAACCATCTCTAATGCCAGACATCACCGATCACGGTGATGCCTGGCTTTAATCCCTTAGACACCGCAATCAAATTTGATTGTAGCGTCTAAAATGCAAGTGAAAATGTCTCATCAGCTCTGTGAAATTAAGTAAAAACACTTAAATTGCCAAATTCAGGACCCAGGAATGTGTCTACTTCCCTCCCTCGCAAGTGTCTAGAAAATGTTTATGTGATAGAGCTTTTCCCACCACAGCAGAGCTGCGCAAAATTCATCATCATGCTGCACCTTCTTGATAAATAAGATGCCCGCTAGTCAAACCAACCACCCAAATAAACGTGAGAAAATAGCTCTACCCTAGACATTCTTTGATAAATCTGGGCCTATGACTTTATTGCCTCCCCCACACAAACACAGATGTACCTGGTATAACTGCTGCAACCAAGGTTTACCATGCTGTACTTCAGAGACTGCATCAGATGACTACTCATTTCCTCATTGCTCAGGGGTACTGAATTACGAATAACAAATATAATTTTCTGCTCTTCACACCAAATATTCAGGAAGGACTGGAAATCATCCCAACTATAAAACTCCATCTGCTCCAATTCATGCTTTTTATCTTCAGTAGCCTGGAAAATAGAAGTGAAAGACGTTTCATCATAAATATTGTAGATTTTACAATATTTGACATATAAAATGTTCTATATTTCATTAAGAATCAAAAATTACACATTAAGCTTTTAAATGCTACATGCCTAAATGCTATAAGTTGCATAAGATCTACAGTTAGGCAAATCCTAATGTAGTGAACCAGCCATTGATTCCTTTTGTTTTATAAGTCATTTCACTTTAAAGTGTTCTGATTCCCAGGAAAAGTCTGGGTAAAAATATTGACCAAAATATTTTGTAACAAAAATATTTTTTAAACCTGGCCTAAATGTTTCTAGTATGGGTTTGCTTTAGTTTTATATGCTTACAAGGACTATAACACACTGATTTTTTTACCAAATATTGACAGATGCTGAAAGGTGTGTTTTTTTTTTTTTATCTTAAAATTTCCTAGCCATTCTTTTGGACTTCTCCAAAGGTGATCATCCCCTTCCGGGAATGGCCGGACCCTGTTTTATCTATATAATGGTGTCACCTTTTATTGTAGGATAGGGAGGAGAATGCAGAGAAGTTCTCTCTACAGGACAGGAAGTTTCATCTTATTATAAAGCCAATGATAATTGAAGGGGTTGTCGAGTGAAATGCAACTTATTCCCTATCGACAGGCTAAGGGATAAGTGTCTGATCATGAGGGGGCCCAGAAAGGGAGCCCAGCTCACTGCATGTCAGAGACAGTCCGTGCTGCAGACGGCACGCACTCCATTCAGTTTTATGGGAGCTGTACTCTGGCATCTATGAATCCCCCACAGTAGCGAATAGACTGTGTGTCATCTGCAGCACGTGCCCTCTCTGAGAGCCGGGGCCCAATTCTGAAGATTGTTGGAAGTCCCAGCAGTCGAACCCCCTGCGATCAGGCGCTATAGGAGAGGGAATAAGTTATTTTTCACTGGACAACCCATTTAACATCTTCACTGTGTATGTATTTATTTGTAAAATGCTACTGCGTCACTAGACAACAGTGCCATATTGTTGATAAAAATAAAGGGGTTGTCCGACAATTAAACCAATTTTAATGTTTAATAAATTAACATATATTGGTAAATAGTTATTTGATTATGTTTGTTGTCTTCCATGCTTTCGTTCTGCTTTTGATGCAAACTGTCTGTTCTATTGTCTTTTGTACATCCTATAATGGATGTCCTGTGCACAGGATAGTGTAGCCGGGAATTCAGCCAACTCTTTCTCCCTCCCACTACACTTTTTTGATTATACAGTAACCCCCCGACCTACGATGGCCCCGACATATGATAAAATCGACATACGATGGCCTCTCAGAGGCCATCGCATGTTGATGTCAGCATCGACATACGATGCTTTTATATGTCGGGGCCATCGCATTAACTGCTATCCGACAGCGCAAAATGCTTAAGCTGCTGTCGGATAGCAGTGTAATGTGCCCCAGCAGGTTCACTTACCTATTCCCGCTGCTCCGGGTCCACTTCGTGATCCTCCGGCGTCTTGCGCATCTTCTCCAGGGTCCGGGCCTTGCTTTCCGGCGTCGTTATTACATCACTATGCACGCCGCGCCGGCGCAGCAGCGTAATAACGTCACCTGAAAGCGAGGCCAGGACCCTGCAGAAGATGCGCAAGACACCGGAGGATCGCGAAGAAGACTCCGGAGCAGCGGGACAGCATCGGGAGCTCCTGGAACAGCAGCGGGAGCGGTGACTACCTGGTGCGGAGCGGCGGGGACAGGTGAGTACAGCTTCCTATACTTTACATTGCACGGATCCCTCAACATACGATGGATTCGACAAACGATGGGTCGTTTGGAACAAATTACCATCGTATGTTGAGGGACCACTGTAACCTCACCAGAGGAAAGAGTTAGTTAAATTCCATGCTAGAGCGTCCTGAGCACATGAACAGGACGTCCATTACAGGTTCCACAGTTTGCATCAAAAGCAGAAAGAAAGCATGAAAGACAGTCAAACAAAATTTAATATATTTCATTTATTTATTTATTTATTTAAATAGCTCAAAATAGGTTTCATCATGGGAAAATCTCTTTAACCCTTTAACGACGCAGGACGTATATTTACGTCCTGAGCCGGCTCCCGCGATATGAAGCGGGATCGCGCCGCGATCCCGCATCATATCGCGTCGGTCCCGGCGCTCATCAACGGCCGGGACCCGCGGCTAATACCACACATCGCCGATCGCGGCGATGTGCGGTATTAACCCTTTAGAAGCGGCGGTCAAAGCTGACCGCCGCTTCTAAAGTGAAAGTGACCCGGCTGCTCAGTCGGGCTGTTCGGGACCGCCGCGGTGAAATCGCGGCATCCCGAACAGCTTACAGGACACCGGAGGGCCCTTACCTGCCTCCTCGGTGTCCGATCGGCGAATGACTGCTCCGTGCCTGAGATCCAGGCAGGAGCAGTCAAGCGCCGATAACACTGATCACAGGCGTGTTAATACACGCCTGTGATCTGTGTAAAAGATCAGTGTGTGCAGTGTTATAGGTCCCTATGGGACCTATAACACTGCAAAAAAAAGTAAAAAAAAAAGTGTTAATAAAGGTCATTTAACCCCTTCCCTAATAAAAGTTTGAATAAAAGCCCTTTTCCCATAAAAAAAATAAAACAGTGTAAAAAAATAAAAATAAACAAATGTAGTATCGCCGCGTGTGTAAATGTCCGAACTATAAAAATATATCATTAATTAAACCGCACGGTCAATGGCGTACGCGCAAAAAAATTTGGTCACTTTTTATACCATTAAAAAATGAATAAAAAGTGATCAAAAAGTCTGATCAAAACAAAAATCATACCGATAAAAACTTCAGATCACGGTGCAAAAAATGAGTCCTCATACCGCCCTGTACGTGGAAAAATAAAAAAAAGTTATGGGGGTCAGAAGGACATTTTTAAACGTATAAATTTTCCTGCATGTAGTTATGATTTTTTCCAGAAGTGCGATAAAATCAAACCTATATAAGTAGGGTATCATTTTAACCGTATGGACCTACAGAATAATGATAAGGTGTCATTTTTACCGAAATATGCACTGCGTAGAAACGGAAGCCCCAAAAAGTTACAAAATGGCGTTTTTTCTTCAATTTTGTCGCACAATTATTTTTTTTTCCGTTTCGCCGTGCATTTTTTGGGTAAAATGACTAATGTCACTGCAAAGTAGAATTGGCGACGCAAAAAATAAGCCATAATATGGATTTTTAGGTGGAAAATTGAAAGAGTTATGATTTTTAAAAGGTAAGGAGGAAAAAACGAAAGTGCAAAAACTGAAAAACCCTGAGTCCTCAAGGGGTTAAAGGGGTACTCTGGGTAAATAAAACTTATCCCGTAATGTCTGATTGTAGTGTTTCGATTTTAACACTGTACACTTTACGGTAAAAATTACGTTTTCTTCTCTGGGTGAATACAATTAAAATGATACCCATGGTTACATACATTTCTATTATTGTAATGCTTTTAAAAAATCTCAAACTTTTATTTATTTTTTTTTTTTTACAAAATAAGTACGTTTAAAATTGCCCTATTTTGGCCACCTCTAACTTTTTAATTTTTCTCTATTCGGGGATGTGTGAGGGCCCATAGCAACCAGACTGCTGCTTTTATTTTTACAAAGACCTCTAAAAATAAAAATAAAAAGCTATCTGATTGGTTGCTATAGGCAAATGCACCACTCTACCTCTACACAGATAAATTGTGTTGTGTGAATGGGACCTTAAAGTATACCTGTCACTTAAAAACAACTTGTGAAATGTCCCCTACATGGAGAAGAGCGCGAGGTTGAGCGCTCCTCTTCCTGCTCTCTGTGAACGCAACTGACACAATACCATAGCTTGGCATAGTAAGTTTGTCTTGATCCTGTAGCACACGCTTTTCAATACTGGTTTCATTTTTGTTTAATGAATAATGACAGTGGAATTTGCTGTATGTTGTTGTGTGTGTATATGTATATATAATTAAATCAGATTTTTCAGATTTTTCTTCCTGCTTCCGAGATGACAGCTTGATGCAGGACCTGTCCACTCAGCCGGAGTGGTGTTCCATCTTAGCAAGTAACTGGCCAAGTGGGCAGGACCTGCAATGAATTGTCGTGAAAGAAAGAAGTCATCAGGATATTGAGGGCCCGGCAAAGCCATACAACAGGTGCTGCAGGGGGCCAGTGGTAGGAAAGTATAGATTTTTCTTCTATTTTTATACAGCCATAGCAGAATGATTTATTTATTCATTTAAATACTGAAATACCCCTCTAAGACTATGGATGTCTTCGCACTGAAGTTTTTTTTTTTTATATAACTTATTTATGGACATTTATCAACGGGTTTAGTCAGGTTCTTTACTATAATTGTCGCAAAATTGTCGCAACTGCGACTACACGATTTTTCGTGCGACATTTGACTGGAAAGCGAGAAAAGCAAGTTTTCCTAAAATTTACTATGTAGTAATAATTTTAAAATGGACTACGGGTAGTCATGGAATTTATTAACTGCGACAGTCGCAACTGCGCAAAAAAAAGTCGCAACAGCGTTAAAAATTGACTAAATTTACTCCAGCTCAAACATGGAGCAGAAAAAGCTACTACCAAAGTAAAAAAGGAAAAATTGCTTACGTGAAAGAAAATTATCAACAGGCTGAAACCAGTTGATAAATACGTCGCACATAAGCAAAAAAAAAAGTAAGGAAAAAATTACTAAAAAAAGGAATACATAAGCAAACATTGATAAATGTCCCTCATTGACTTCCTAAGAGTTGAATTAAACTATTTTCTAAATAGTCATTAAGCATTTGACACAAAGTACAGCAAAATAGTAGCTCCAGAAAAGAGGCAGATGTACATATTCCAGAGTATAAAGGGGAAAGAAAGCACCCATGTCTTCAGGGAGAGCAAATTCCCCAGTCTGTGTCAGAATATATATATAGGGAGAAAACACATATCAAGCAGTCAAAAATAGGCAGAGATTACAAAGGATGTGCTGAATGTTCACAAGAAGATTTCACGGAGAGTCTGCTTGCAGCAGCCTCTCCGTGATCTTACTGGGAACCTCCAATGAGGAATTGGATTCCGGCAGAAGCCTGAACATGTTCAATCTTCCAGCGGAATCTGCAAGATAAGTCACGTCCGTCAATGGGACAGCGCTTATGTTCATGGAAGACTGCGTCAAACACGGATCATTTTCATTCCATGCAGAAAGACTGTGGATCTATTATAGAAATCCGGCATGGAACACACCCTTATTTTGTCAGTTAAGCATGGCATAGTCTACAGGGAAAAGAAAGGTAGGAGATTAAATACTAATTAGAACCATTTTCATGAGAGAGGAGCTTCCCACAACGGGCTATATAGAAGTACAGGAATGAAGCACTGTTAGTACATAAACTAATGCTGGCAACAGCATCCTAAAGTTACAGATCCCACATCCAGAATTTATTAGTACAGTGACATGCCAACACGAGCAATCTCAAGAACTGGGAGCAGAACTAATCAATAGCACAAGCAAATTCTGTCTGAAAGTCTTAATAGCACAGTATAGATAAAAGACTACAGAAAATGTATATGACAGGCTTAATTCAAGCATAATATTTATTTTACCATACCTCTTCAACTGGATCTGAAGGGGGGTCAGGCTCAGGCTGAGAATCCACATCAATTAATGCTTCTGGAACACTTTCTAGCTCGTGGGTTTGACGAAGAATTACTTTTAAACACTGATAAAGGGATGGCAAAATGCCCATTTTTGAGGACAGTGTGTAATGAAGGGAAGCAACATATGCATGTATGGATTTTTCTGTTCTTATCTTTTTGCTGTCTTTCGTACACCATAATTTCCTACTTGGATGCCATGTATCAATGTAATATTGGTAAAAGTCTCCAGGGCTTGACGCTTTCAAGTCAGCGAGTTGGCGATTGTAGGTTTTCACAGAGCTGGAATGAACCATTGCTTGCAGGATAGACTTAATTTTTGTTTGGGTTTCCACTTGTAAATGAGTGATTTTCTGTTCTAAAACTTTAACAATTAACAACATGCACTGTCTGACTGTTGTGTTTGGCAAGAGCATGCTCAGGTCTAAAGTATCTGAAATCTCTGGGTGTATTACAATGGACTTGATTTGCGCTTTCATTTTTGGAATACTTTGCAACACAGAAACTATAACAAACCTTAATGTATCTTGGTTATTTGTTTTAGATAAGCAGCAAGCACACATATTCCAACCAGTCTCGTCTTCACAGGATACGCTGTACAAGTTTAGTCCAGGACCAATATTACTAAAGAGATCAATATATAGATTCTCTGGGTATTTTTGTGCTAGCTCTTGCATAGATGAGGACATAAAAAAAATGTTCTTCACTAAAACACTGTCTTCTACAAACACAAGTTTTATTTTGGCATTGGGATCGTAAACAAAGAAACTATCTAGTTCTACCAGCACCTGAGTATGATCTTTTAGAAAATTTGAAGCAATTCTTAAAAGCCTGGACAAATCACTGCGATCCAAAAATTTTCTAGAAATGTCGTTGGAGACTTGAGCAATTCCGGCAAGACTTAGCGACCTAACTTTCTTTGTCTCTGGTTTAAAAGCCATATTTGGTAATTCAGCCAATTCCAAGTAATGTGTATTTAATTGTATTTTTTTTTTGTAAATTCCACAATATAAATAAGAGGCAACCTAATAGAGAGGAAAAAGAAAAAGTAGAATGATTAAAAAGATTAACATTTAAATTGCCACTGTCCTTTGGAATGCAGGTCATTACAAGAACAAAATTTTATTAGTTTCGTAATGTACTATTACAAAAAAATATATAATTTGCTTAGCATTACCATATTCTGACCCCCAACTCTATATTGAAACAGATGTTGCCTTGTTGTATCCTGACCTGCTCTTAAAGTTTTGGAAATATAAAAACTCTAGCGAGTGAAGGCTGCAACAGTAAGTGCTACAGCTTCTGTGTGACTATTTGTATTAATTTATACCATTTTGGGGTTTAAATACCTTTTTAAAGGGGTTATCCCGGGGGGGGGGGGGGGGGGGGGGCACGGGGGGTGTCATTCAGACGCTTACTTATATAATGTTGTTAGCCATACTGCACAGATCTTCTATTATCAGCTAAGCCGTCTGGTTTGTAGCACACTTTGAAAGCAAAGCACCTGTTAGTCCTCCCCTCTTTTCTGCTGAGGCCCAGACGATTCATCTGAAGAGGGGGTGCACGTATAACTGCTTATTAGATTTTACGGCAGCAGGAAGCCTCTCTCAAATAAGACAGCAGTGAGCCTGTTCTGATAAAAACTACTGTGACAAAAAAAAAAGCCTACTGCTGCCTTAAAATCTATTGATCATTAAAATGAGCTCCCCCTCTTCACATCAATGGTCTGTTCCTCAGCATACATGCTTTCAGCATCTGTGATGTGATGTCACAGCTTCAAGCTATACAAGCTGGACAGTTCAGCTGATATGGAAGATCTGTGCAGTATGGTTAATAACATTATATTAGTAAGTTGTTTTTTATACTTTTTGACACCATACACAGGTTGCTTCTTTCGCTGGACAACCCCTTTAAGATGTTTTTTAAAGTAGAGGTTTCCTTTCTTTTAACCCCTTAAAGGGGTACTCTGGTGAAAACCTTTTTTCTTTTAAATCAACTGGTGGCAGAAAGTTAAACATATTTGTAAATTACTTCTATTAAAAAATCTTAATCCTTCCAGTACTTATTAGCTGCTGAATGCTACAGAGGAAATTCCTTTCTTTTTGGAACACTGATGAAATCACGAGCACAGTGCTCTCTGCTGACATCTCTGTCCATTTTAGCAACCATGCATAGCAGATGTATGCCAAGGGCAGCATGGTGGCTCAGTGGTTAGCACTGCTTTGTATGCGGAACAAATGCGGAATAAAAAAGTTATAGGGTTCAGAAAATGACAAGAAGCAAAATAAAAGCTATATAAATCCTTGTAACTGTATGGACATACAGAATAAAGATAAGGTGTAATTTTTAGCGAAAAGTGCACTGCATAGAATCTGAATCCACAAAACTTGCAAAATGGCATTTTTTTTCCCCAATTTTGCCCCACAAATTTTTTTTTTCTGGTTTTGCAGTAAATTTTGTGGTGAAATGATTGATGTCATTACAAAGAACAATTGGTTGCACAAAAAATATGCCCTCATATGGGTCTGTGGGTGCAAAATTGAAAGGGTTATGATTTTTAGAAGGTGATGAGGAAAAAAATGAAAGTGCAAAAACGGAAAAACCCTGCGTCCTTAAGGGGTTAAAGTCATTCACCACATAGGATAAACAACATTATTTGAGGTGAGCAAATCTAAATAATTTCTGCCTACATCCTAATCTTATAAATATTCTGACTGTACAAGTGCACAAAAAAAAGTCAGTAATAACAGATTGAGTTTTCTAACAACTGTATTCCACTTCCTAGAAGACCTCAGTGAATACCTAAATTTTTCTTATAGGGATAAATAGCTAAGGGGTGTTACAGTAATCATGGACACAGCTCCTGTACAATCATATTGATGTAAGGGTACCTCATGGGGTCTTAAAGGGAAACAGTCATCAGATTTTACCATCTATAATAACGTGATTACAGCCCCAGCACACAGGACTCGAAGAGAATGGCTCCTGCGTCGCATGATATATGGTAAAATCTGATGACAGGTTCCCTAAACCACATGACTTTACATCAGGGTTTGCCAAGGGGCTAAAAGCTATAAACTAAGGTGAAAATATTAGACTTTATAACATGAAAAAAAAAATACAATTCTGAAAATGTGGGTTTTTCTTTTTTATGCCATTTAACTTGTGATCAAACATGTTATTTTGATACTCTAGGTCGCCCTGATTACAGCAATACCAAATTTGGTTAGTTTTCATCATGTTTTACTAATCTAAATTATTATTTTTTTTTTTTTTAAACTGCCATATTCTGACCCCTTTAACATTTTTATTATTTACCACTTTTTACTTTTACAAAAAATTTTCTGGGATATGAAGTTATAAAAAACGCAATTCTGTGGTTTGGTTGTTTTTCTTTGTTTGTTTTTTAACCATACGGGATTATTTAATGCTATATTTTAATAGTTCGGACAAATAAGGACGCACCAATACCAAATATGTTCATTCTTATGTTTACATGTATATATATATATATATATATATATATATATATATATATATATATATATATATATATATATATATACATATATATATATATATATACACACACATATACATACGGGGAAAAAAAAAGGGGGGGGGAATGGGAACTTTAATATGGAAGGGGTGTTTTTTTTAACTTGTTTTTTTCAGGAATCATGAGATTACTCATAAAGATCAATGCAGTTCCATTGCAGGTGGGGCAAGATGCACCCCACTAGACCACCAGGGATGGTTAAAAATGACCTTTGGATCACCGCTGTAAAAGCTAACAGTGGCAATTGAGAGGGTTAATAGTTGGCCGCAGCGATCGCCACATGCCGGCTATTGGTGACAGCCCCAAGCTACACCAATTAGCCGAGGGTTGCAGGGTAGGGAGTGGGCCTAAGTCAGGAGCCTGCTCCATACACCCTGAGTGCCACCATATTAAAATTAGAGGTCCAGCACTGATGCAGGGCTAAATGCATGAAAAATTTACCTCCCGGCCGTCGGGCAATAGAATTTCCACATCCCTGCTTCTAGGGAAGAAAAATGAATCATGAAAGCACCATACAGTGGCACACAGCGAGCATACAGCTTTGTAAAGTGTAGGAATCCAGATAAGGAATGGCTAACTGAACAGAGAACCCTGAATGGGCCGGATGCAAACGGCAATGTAACTTATTCATGTAAACCTTTTCGCATTCTGGGCTAAGTAGTCAAGTGTGCTCTATGAGCACAATTATACACAAATAGGTGTCAATCATTGAGTAGGGCGACCCACTTGACTACTTTGCCCAGAATGAGCAGCAGTTTCAATGAATAAATGGAAAGTTATATTTAAACTTTTCCCACAAAGATATCTGCTCTATAACATTCTGCACGCATTTTCAATGTGACAGGTTCCCTTTAAAAGGAAGAGTCAACCATCCACTGGATAGGTAAAAACTGCTAGATCAGTGAGGCTCTGACCTCTGGGACCCCTACCAAACAAAGTTCCTCTGTCCGCCCAGACAAAACCAGGGTGTCCTGTACTGGTATGATACAAATGATAATTTCTCCATTTTTACCTTAAGTGAAATACTTTTTAATATCAAACCAAAACAATTTCACATATACGCACCCTGGATAAAAACTTGAGTTGTTCACAACAGGTCACTTAGCATCAATCACATCTTCAAATCATAATGAGTGTTCCATCAGGAAAAATGTAAAGCCTGAAAAGAAAGTAACACATGTAGTATGAGATCCTGTGACATTTTAGAGGAGACAATTTCACTGCTTGTGCTTAACAGCAAACAAAAATGTTATAATAAATATCAGCATTGTCCTTAATGAACAACTTGTCACCGAGGATTCAGTGGATCATTGTAGGTCTGGCAAATGATGGGATTTGCTTTTAAACAGGTGACCACAAATACTACATACCATAGAAAATTCACCTCAGTCAGTCTGATGGCATGGTGAAAAAAAAAGTCTGCTTTACTCCTTAAATGGGCACTCTCATTAAAACTCATTTTTGCTATTGCACTACTTAAAAAAATATTTCTAATGTACTTTGTTTAAAAAAAAAAATTCTGAAATTTTCTGTTTTATTTGTGCTTAAAAAAGCTACCACTAGGTGTCTCACTACTTGTCCCAAGCACATCCCCCCCCCCCCATCTCTTGCACAGACTTTGGACTCCTGCTGGCCTGGCAGAAGTCCAAAATCAGGAAATGTAGGGGGGGGGGGGTGCAGCCTTATCCAATCAGAGTTAATCTCACACAATGAACTGCTCTGGGCTGTGTGTAGCAGAGTAAGGGAGGAAGTTCTCCCCTGTATGGCTTCAGATTATATCACAGCCTACTGGGTAACGCCCCTTCCCAGTCTGTGAATCTGACGGAGCAGAAAATACAGAGCAATATCAATGTAGAAAACAAAAAATAATAAAAATAAAGGCAGGGGGTGGTTTATCATGATGGGGTAGTGAACTGGGAGGATTATAACATTTAACAAGACCATGAGAGGTACTCTTTAAGGACATAGGAAATTTAAAGGTTTGCATTTTCGTTTTTTCCTCCTTGCCTTTTAAGAGCCATAACTCTTATTTTTCCATCCACAGACCCATATGAGGGCTTGTTTATTGCACAACCAGTTGTACTTTGTAATGACGCCTTTCATTTTATCATAAAATAAATGGCAATAACAAAACATTTGTGGGGGGAAATAAGAAAACCATATTTAAAAAAAAATATATAAATTTGAAGGGAAAGTTCATTTTTACTCAGTTTACAGTAAAACTGACATGTTCTGTGGGACAATATGAAATAAATGATACCCATGTTTATGCGTTTGTTCAAGATCGGCATCCCGGCTGAAGCCACTTTAAAATGGCAACCAGTGGCGGCTGCTGAACACGACACCCAGGCAAAGGATATATTTATAACACACAGATAAGGTTTCAGCTGCATATTTTAGTTTAAAAAGGGTTATATGCCGATAAATACGGTATGAGAGCTCTGCAGTCTGATTCTACATTAACCCCTTAATGACAAATACCGTAAATGTACAGCGCTCCAAAGTGCCAGGTCGCGCACAGCACCGTACATCTGCGGCACTGCGTTCCTTGATCACCGCGTCTAGCCAAAGGCTGTCTGGGCATGCTGGGAGTTGAAGTTTTGCAACATCTGGAGGGTTACAGTTTGAAGACCACTGTATAGTGGTCTCCAAACTGTGCACTTCCAGATGTTGCAAAACTACAACTCCCAGCATGCCCTTCAGCTCTCCGGGCATGCTGGGAGTTGTAGTTTTGCAACAACTGGAGGCACACTGGTTGGGAAAGACTGTCCATTTCCTAACTCAATGTTTCCCAACCCGTATGCCTCCAGCTGTTGCAAAACTACAACTCCCAGCATGCATTGACAGACCACGCATGCTGGGTGTTGTAGTTTTGCAACAGCTGGAGGTAAACTGGTGCGGAAACACTGCAGTAATCTGTTACCTAAGTTAGTGTTTCCCAACCAGTGTGCCTCCAGCTGTTGCATAACTACAACTCCCAGCATGCATGGTCTGTCAGTGCATGCTGGGAGTTGTAGTTTTGCAACAGTTAAAAGTTAGCCCCAGCCCATGTTAATGTACATTCATGAGGGCGGGGGTTTACAGCAAGTTTCTCGCTTTAAGTTTGAGCTGAAGCTAAATTTCCGCCACAGCTCAAACTCCCAGCAGGAAACTTGCTGTGAATCCGCCCGTGTATGTACCCTAAAAATACTACACTACACATACACAAAATAAAGGGTAAAACACTACATATACACACCACCCATACACTGCCACCCTACCAATTAAAAATTAAAGTCTCATACTGCAGTGTTTCCAAAACGGAGCCTCCAGCTGTTGCAGAATAACTCCCAGTATTGCCGGACAGCCATTGACTGTCTGGAGGCACCCTGTTTGGGTAACACTGCCGTGTCCCTCCCTATGCAAATCCTTATTTTAGGCCTCAAATGTGCATGGTCGTATTTCAAGGCAACCGTTTAGGGCCACATATGGGGTATTTCCGTACTCAGGAGAAATTGCCTAACAAATTTTGGGGGCTTTTTCTCCTTTTACCCTGTATGAAAAGGTAAAGTTGGGTTCTACACCAGCATGTTAGTGTAAAAAAAAGAAAAATGTTAACATGCTGGTGTTGCCCCATACTGACAAATGCAAAAAAATCACCAACATGTGACCCCATTTTGGAAACTACACCCCTCATGGAATGTAACAAGGGGTACAGTGAGCATTGACACCCCACAGGTGTTTGACAAATTTTCGTTAAAGTTGAACGTGAAAATGAAAAACCTGATGATTTTTTTCACTAAAATGCTGGTGTTACCACAAAGTTTATATTTTCACAAGGGGTAACAGGAGAAAAAGCCCCCCAAAATGTGTAACACCATTTTTTTTTTTGAGTATGGAAATATCCCATATGTGGATGTAAAGTGCTCTGCAGGCAAACTACAATGCTCAGAAGAGAAGGAGTGCCATTGGGCTTTTGGAGAGAGAATTTGGCTGGAATTGAAGAGTTTACAAAGCCCCCAAGCTGCCAGAACAGTGGAAGAAAGAAGAAATGGGGTTACAAATTTTGGGGGATTTTTCTCCTATTACCCCTTGTAAAAATGAAAAATTTGGGGTAACACCATTTTAGTGAAAAGAAAAAAAAAATTTTCATTCTCACGTCCAACTTTAGTGAAAATTCGTCAATCACCTGTGAGGTGTTAAGGCTCACTATACCCCCCTTGTCATGTTCCTTGAGGGGTGTAGTTTCCCAAATAGTGTGCCATGTGTTTTTTTTTTTTTTGCTGTTCTGGCACCATGGGGTCTTCCTAAATGAGACATGCCCCCCAACAACAATTTCAGCAAAATTCACTCTCAAAAATCCCATTGTTGCTCCTAGCCTTCTGAGCCCTCTAGTGCACCCACAGAGCACTTTACATCCACATATGAGGTATTTCCTTACTTGAGAGAAATGGGGTTACAAATTTTGGGGGACATTTTTTACCTATTACCCCTTGTGAAAATGAAAAAATTTGGGGTTGCACCAGCATTGTAGTGAAAAAAAATAAATTTTTTCATTTTCACGTCCAACTTTAGTGAAAATTCGGCAAACACCTGTGGGGTGTTAAAGCTCACTGTACCCCTTGTTACATTCCTTTAGGGGTGTAGTTTCCCAAATAGTGTGCCATGTGTTTTTTTTTTTTTTTGCTGTTCTTGAACCATGGGGGCTTCCTAAATGAGACATTCCCCCCAAAAACCATTTCAGCAAAATTCGCTCTCCAAAACTCCATTGTCGTTCCTTCCCTTTTCAGCCCTCTACTGCGCCCGCAGAGCACTTTATATCCACATTTGAGGTATTTCCTTACTCAAGAGAAATAGGGTTACAGATTTTGGTGGAGATTCAACTTTATGATGCAAACACAAACTAGACATATATTTTTCATGAAAAGATGCAAGTAACTACGAAAATTTACCACTAACATAACGTAGAATATGTCACAAAAAATTCATCAGTTAAAGCATCCCAGAGTTATTAAAAGGAAAACTTTCTGCTTTCTGCCCCCGCACTAACCAGCAGTACTGACTGAGCATGCTGGGGACGCTGATCAGTTTGAGGTCTACCATGCCTGGATCCGCCGCGGCGTTCGGCCCTAATCTTCTATTTTCAGGATATGCAAATGAGGTGCTGACTGGCACTGGCTGGGTTAACTGGCACTCTGACTTCAAAGAAGCTTGCCGCAGCGCCGCCCAGCACATCCATATTCCTCCCCTCTCCTCTCGCTCTTCTCCCCGCTCTAAAAAAACTACAGCTCAAAAACTGAAATTGCGCTAATCCTTTAACCCCTTAACGACAATTGATGTAAATGTACATCATGGTGTGCTGGTAATTAAAGCACCATGAAGAACATTCACGTTCCGCCATGACCGCGAGCACCACAGTCATGCGTGGCAGGTCCCGGCTGCAATCGCGCGGATGTCCGCCATTAACACCTCGGATGCCGTGATCAATACAGATCACGGCATCTGCGGCAGTACAATCGGTAAAAAGGATGATCGGATCGCCCTCGGCGCTGCCACGGGGATCCGATCATCCATAATGGAGGACGGAGGTCCCCTCACCTGCCTCAGTCCGTCTCCTGGGGTCTTCTGCTCTGGTCTGAGATCGAGCAAACCAGAGCAGAAGATGACCGATAATACTGATCAGTGCTATGGCCTATGCATAGCACTGAACAGTATTATCAATCTAATGATTGCTATTAATAGTCCCCTATGTGGACTATTAAAGTGTAAAAAAAAAAAAAAATATATATATATATATATATATATATATATATATATATATATATATATATATATATATTATTATGTATTATGGTATATTATGGTGTTTGTGTATATACCTCCACCTTACTCACACAGGACTTTAGAGGAGATAATGGAATATATGGGAAGAAAGATAATTGTCCTACTATTATACAGGGAGATATGAACTGTGTAATGGATGAAAAATTTGATAGACTAAGGGCTAGTCACGCTGTAGGGGGAAATAGGGGCTCACCACTATTAAAATACTGTCAAGAGGTGGGGTTAATAGATTGGTGGAGAATTAAAAATTGTGAGAAAAAAATTTATTACTGCTGGAACAAATCGTGTCAAACCCTATCAAGAATAGACTTTGGTCTTGTAAATAAAGAGGGATATGCCAAGATAGAATGAATAAAATATCTGACTCGCTGTATATCAGATAACACGCCTTAAGAAGTTATAATCAGTACTCAAACTAGAATTTAATAAAATGAGAAAAATAAACCCATACTGGTTGGAGTTAATTGATATGAAGAGTATAGAGGATCATATGGAAGAATTCTTCCGATTTAATTGGGACACATCATCAGATCAGATGGTCTGGGATACAGCAAAGTCCTTTTTAAGGGGAGAGGTGATGTGGGCCATATCTAAAAAAAGAAAGGAGAAAGATTTAATATCGGAGGTAAGGGATGTGGAATATAGCCATATCCTAGATCCAACAAATCCTGAGAAGCAAGAAATATGGAGGAAAAAAAAATAAAAAAAATCGAGAAAAATTTAACAAATATTTCAGGGAAAAGAGTAGAAAAACTAAAATTTGTAGGTCAACAAAAAATATTGGAGTCAGGAACACCGAATAAAAGACTAAAGAACATAATTCAAAATCAACAGAAAAAACCCTATATTGTGGAAATTAGAAGTACAGGAGAGACAAGTAGGTATTCGAAGAAGATCAGGGAGGAATTTGCAAATTATTATAGAAAGTTATATACTTCGGAAATAAAGCACTCAAAAGAAGATATAATAAATTACTTAAAAAAATATAAATTTATCTAGGATAACAGAACAGCAAAAAGAAGAAATGAGTGGAGTAATAACATTGGATGAATTAGATAGGGTGTTGAATGGGATAAAAGGGAATACCACCCCCGGGGGAGATGGGCTACCCTTTGAAATATACAGGATATTTAAACATTTTTTACTACCAGCGTTATTAAGAACTATAAAAACAGTTCATTAAATGTAGGAATACTCCCTAAATCAATGAGAGAAGCAGAGATAATTTTATTGTTAAAACCCAATAAGGAAAAATTAGAGCTGAGTCATACCGTCCAATCTCACTGTTAACTACAGATGTAAAGATACTGGCCAGGGCCCTAGGGACACGTCTGCAAAATATAATAGGCAAACTGGTACATGAGGATCAATGTGGCTTCATTCCAGGCAAAATGACAAAGCATGTGTATAGAGCTTTAGCCAATATTCAAAATGTAGAAGTTAGTGAGTGGTACCACTCCATCCTGTCACTCGATGCTAGTAAGGCATTTGACAGGGTGGAGTGGGAGTTCTTCTGGGAGGTACAGGAAAGAAATGGGTTCCCGAAGGAATATGTAGACTTTGTCAAATTATTATATGCAGGAGCTGAAGCAAAAGTAAATAAATATAGAAGGGAAAACGTCAGAAACTTTTGAGCTAACTCGTGGTACTAGGCAGGGGTGTCCCCTCTCCCCCCCTATTATTTGCATTGGTGGTTGAACCATTGGCAACCAGAATCAGAGAAGACCAGCAGATAGATGGATTCAGAATAGGGGGAAGAGGCGATAAAGTATTCTTATATGCAGACGATATTTTTGTTTAAGTACCAGGGAAACACTAAACAGAGTAATGGAGGTAACTGGAGAATATGGCACATATACGGGACTGATTATAAACTGGACAAAATCTGTATTATTACCCATTGGCAAGGGGGAAATAGGCCAGGTTAAAGACCTCAAAGTACTGGAGAGGGGAAAAATTTGTATATACTTGGGAATCCAAATATCAGGGTCGAATGGAGATTATCACAAAATTAATAAAAAAGATGGAAAAAAGGGTTAGAGTGTGGAATGAGATGAATCTATCAAGGGCTGACAGGATAGTTATGATTAAATCTGTAATTCTACCAAAGTTTTTGTATATATTTGGAACAGCGCCTATTTGGTGGGAAAAATTTATTTTTTATTAAGATAATAGCTATGGTCAATGCCCTAATATGGGGAAGGAAAAGAACACGGATAAAAATAGACTATTTGTGTCAAGAAAGAGAGAAGGGGGGGGGGGGTTTAAAATGACCAGATATACAAGGATATTACTTAGCAAGTCAAATGTATTTGGTGGAATGGAGAAGATTCGGTTTATTTAGTAAATACCAAAGGATATTGTGAAAACATAGTTCAGGTACTCGAATCAGGGCAGTTAAAAGAAGGGGAATGGAAAAAAATATAATGATTAGAGGGATTAGTAAGACATGGGAAATTTTTAAAATGGAGATAAGTGTAGAAGGAATACTAGAAACAGCACCAATTTCGTACAACATAAACTTGAGGGAGGTGGCTAAATTGGGAATTAATACTCTATATAAAGATACAGAAAAATTATATTCTATATAGATTTTAAAAAATTAAGATGTATGGAAAAAAAAATGGTAAAATGAAAAGTTGGAGTAAGGTGAGGGAGGAGTTTAAATTGGGTAATGGGGTGTGGTTAGAATTTGAGAGTTTGAAGACCACCCTCACCAAATCATTGAGAGAGGAGAAAATACAGATAATAAAAGGAACAGAAATAATAAGGAATGTAAAAGAAGGAAATATTGGGAGAAAATCAATGGCGAAAATATATCAAGCAATAAGGAAAAGTAAAAAGAGTAACCTAAAAAGTAAATGTTTTCAACAGTGGCAACAGGATATAGGGGAAACAAATACGGTAAGTGTAACAGGATAAAAGTGTTTAGGAATATAAAAGCCATCTCCCCGAGTCTAGACCACCAATTAATACAATGGAACATAGTATACAGAATTTATTATACACCAAAATTTTTATTTAGGATTGGAAAGAGGGAGAGTAGTAAATGTCCAAGGTGTAAAGAGGATAATGTGGGGTTTATACACATAATGAAGTAGATTTATCAAAACCTGTGCAGAGGAAAAGCTGCCGAGTTGCCCATAGCAACCAATCAGATCGCTTCTTTCCTTTTTCACAGGTCTCTTCAAAAATGAAAGAAGCAATCTGATTGGTTGCCATGGGCAACTGCACCACTCTTCCTCTACACAGGTTTTGATAAATCTCCCCCAACATGGGAATGTGAGAAAATTCAGGAATATTAGACGAAAGTAATAAAATATATAGAAGATAATTTAAAATATAAAAATTAAAGATAATACAGCATTGATAATATTGGGAGATGATAGTAAAATAGCAAAAATGGGTAAAGAAAGAAGAAGTCTATTAGTAATGTTCTTTTATGCTAGACTATTGATAATTAGGAGATGGCTGGCACCTAATATACCGGGAGTAGAGGAATGGAAGAAGGCGATTGAAGGGGTTGTGGAATAGTACAGTACGGGGAGAGAGTAGGGGAGGTTTTTTTTTTTTTTTTTTTGGGTATATGTTTTTGTTAGAGGGATGGAAACCAGGGGGACACAGGTAAAAGGTTTATTGAATAGCAAAGAGTAGGGAAGGGAAATATATTGCGGAAAATTCATAAATGAGACCTTGGGAATGGACATGTGTCCTCCTGCTTCCTATCTTCTCAGAATATATATGTAAAAAGGGGGGGGGGGGAGATAGGGAAGGGTTGGGGTGGTGAGGGGAAAGGATTAGATTATTAATGTTGTATTTTGTATAATTGTTTTTTATAATGGAAAATAAATAAAAAGTTAAAATAGAAATAAAAAAAAACAATACAAGTTAAAAATAAATATGTACACTGAATAAATTCTAAGCAAAACGTATAATGAAAAACAGTATAAAGAAAACATGTAATTTTTACCGTAAAGTGTACAGTGTGAAAACAAAACCTTCCGAAAATTGCTAAATTGCAGATTTCTTTTCAATTTTCCCACATAATATTTTTTTGGTTGCGCCGTACATTTTATAGTAAAATAAGTGATTATTAGTTATGATTTTTAGAAGGAGAGGAGGAAAAAACAAAAAAAAAATTGGCTTGGTCCTTAACCCCTTAAGGACTCAGTCCATTTTGGCCTTAAGGACCAGACAAATAAAATTTTTGCATTTTCGTTTTTTCCTCCTCGCATTCTAAAAATCATAACTCTCATATTTCCATCCACAGACCCATATGAGGGCTTGTTTTTTTGCGGCACAAATTGCACTTTGTAATTACATCACTTATTTTACCATAAAATGTACGGCGCAACCAAACAAATATTTATGTGGGAAAATTGAAAAGAAAAACAATTTAGCAAATTTTGGAAGGCTTTGTTTTCATGCTGTACACTTTCCGGTAAATATGACATGTTTTCTTTATTCTGTGGGTCAATACGATTAAAATGATACCCATGATTATATTCTTTTCTATAATTACTGCTTAAAAAAAAATCTCAAACCATTTTAACAAAATTAGTACCGGTATGTTTGAAATTGCCCTATTTTGACTACCTATAACTTTTTAATTTTTCCGTATATGGGGTGATATGAGGGCAAATTTTTTTGCACCATGATCTGTATTTTTTAACAGCATCACTTTTGATAAATTTTTTTATTAATTTTTTTTGGAATAAAATGTGACAAAAAAGCGGCAATTTTGGACTTTTTAAAAAAAAATTTATGTTTACGCCGCTCACCGTACGGGATGATTAACAAAATATTTTAATAGTTCAGACTTTTACGCACGCGGCGATACCAAATATGTGTATTAATTTATATTTTTTTACGCTTTTTTGGGGGTAAAATGGGAAAAACGGCGTTTAACTTTTTTATTGGAGGAGGGGATTTTTCAAATTTTTTTTACTTTTTAAAAATTTTTTTTTACACTTTATGTCCCCATAGGGGACTATTCATTGCAATCAGTTGATTGCCAATACTGTGCAGTGCTATGTATAGGACACAGCACTGCTCAGTATTATCGGTTATCTGCTCTGGTCAGCTCGATCTCAGACCAGAGTAGAAGACCCCGGGAGACGTCCAGAGCCAGGTGAGGGGACCTCCGGCTGCCATGCTGGATGATCGGATCCCCGCAGCAGCGCCGCGGGCGAACAGATCATCCATTGTAAGTACCGCAATGCCGTGATCTGTATTGAGGTTAAAGGGGGTTAATGGCGGCCCCCTGGCTGCTGATAGCAGCCGGGACCTGCCGGGCATGACGCAAGCACCGCTCCGGTGCTTGCGATCATGTCGGCGCGTAAATGTACGTCATGGTGCGTTAAGTACCACGTCACCATGACGTACATTTATGTCCATTGTCGTTAAGGGGTTAAAGGAGTACTCCGGTGGAAAACTTTTTTTTTTAATCAACTGGTGCCAGAAAGTTAAAACAGATTTGTAAATTACTACTATTAAAAAAATCTTAATCCTTCCAGTACTTATTAGCTGCTGAATACTACAGAGGAAATTATTTTCTTTTTGGAACAGTGCTCTCTGCTGAGATCTCTGTCCATTTTAGGAACTGTTCAGAGCAGCATATGTTTTCTATGGGGATTTTCTCCTAGACAGTTCTTAAAATGGACAGAGATGTCAGCAGAGAGCTCTGTGTTTCAAAAAGAAAATAATTTCCTCTGTAGTATTCAGCATCTAAGAAGTACTGAAAGGATTAAAAATTTTTAATAGAAGTAATTTACAAATCTGTTTAACTTGCATGTGATTTTCACATCAGATGTTAATTCTTTCAAGGTAGATGGGTAAAATCTGCCACAAATCTTGAGCAAAGAAGATTTTTCCACTGTTTGTGCACCCTTTGAGCATTTTCAGGCCACAAAAACGATCATTGATATTTTGGTCCTTCAGTTCTGGTTTTGGTTCTAAGTAGCAGGTATGAATGCTGCACATCATAAACAATTTTATTCATTAATGCATTGTGCATGATGAATAAGTGTGCCATAAATATTAGATAAATGTCAGCAAGATGAGACGATCATCTAATGTAGACATAAGCAACCTTCTGCACTGCAGATGTTTTGGACTACATCTTCCATGATGCTCTTGCAACCAAAGCATCATGGGAGATTTAGTCCAAAACATCTGCAGTGCTGAAGGTTGCCTACGCTTGATCTAATGTGTAGGGTGTTCTCCTGATGGAGAAAAGCTGGATTTAAACTGCCAGATCCTTTTGTTAGCAGGAAGATAAGCCACTGCAAGGTGTCTGGCAGCTTTCTCCTTTCTTCAAATTGACATATACATACAAGTTTAGCTAGGTATGCAGGGGTGTGAAAATCCTATCGCCTGACGCCCGGGACATGTAGGTGAATTTTTCATAGATTTAGCCCTGTATCAGACTAGCAGGACCACCCGACTTTATTTTTATTAAGCCTGTGTGAAGTGCAGGAGCGGCCGCAGAATTGCATGAGACGCAAGTCTGCACCTCAGGGTGCATGGAGTGGGCTCCCGACACGAGCCCGCTCCATACCCGTTGGCTGACGCTAATAGCCCCGCTAAAAGCCCGGCGATCGCTGCGGGCGGCTATTAACCCGTTAGATCGCTGCTGTCTAAGTTAGCAGCATCTAAAGCACCATCCTTGGTGGTCTAGTGGGATGGATCGACTCCCCCCCACCCCCATAGCGTGATCCACTTCTGAGGTACCCCTTCATTCATGGCTGCCCCCATAGATATGCATTTGATTGAACCTTCCTTAAAGGGGTACTCCGGCGCTTAGACATCTTATCCCCTATCCAAAGGATAGGGGATAAGATGCCTGATCGCAGGGTTCCCGCCGCTGGGGACCCCCGTGATGTTGCACGCAGCTCCCCAGTTAAAATCAGTCCCCGGAGCATGTTCGCTCCGGGTCTGATTACCGGCGACCACGGGGCAGGCGGCGTGTGACGTCACGCCTCCGCCCCCGTGTGACGTCACCCTCCGCCCCTCAATGCAAGCCGAAAACTGTCACGCCCCTCCCATATGCATGCATTGAGGGGCGGAGCGTGACTTCACACGGGGGCGGAGGCGTGACGTCACACGCCGCCTGCCCCGTGGTCGCCGGTAATCCCACCCGGAGCGAAAACGCTTCGGGAACTGATTTTAACTGGGGTGCTGCATGCAAGATCACGGGGGTCCCCAGCGTCGGGACCCCCGCGATCAGGCATCTTATCCCCTATCCTTTGGATAAGGGATAAGATGTCTAAGCGCCAGAGTACCCCTTTAACCCCTTAAGGACCGAGCCCTTTTTCACCTTAAGGACCAGAGCATTTTTTGCAATTCTGACCACTGTCACTTTAAACATTAATAACTCTGGAATGCTTTTAGTTATCATTCTGATTCCGAGATTGTTTTTTCGTGACATATTCTACTTTAGAAAGAAAATTGTGTAGCTCACCTAGGATATGAGATATAGTACTCAAGGTTAACGGTGTTGCCTTCACCCTAAAAGGCCTAAAGCTATGTAGTATTGTAGATATGTAATTACCAGTCCTCTAAAGTACTAAAAGTATAGAATAATGGAAAATAGAGAAAAAGATTGGGAGATGATGATGTACTCAGATTTATGCTAACCAAATATACAATAAGCATTCCACCCATCTTTCTCTACTTTCCCCATTTCCTCCTTTTCTTTTCCTTTCCTTCTTTCTTACCTTTTCCGTGTTTTCCTTTCCTCCCTCATGAGATGAATGTTACATCACTGTTCAGACACTATAAATAGCGAGACCGTTCCTTATAGACCAGATAATACATCGCTACTGAAGAAAATGCCCGAGGCATTGAAACGCGTTTAGCATTTATGTAATATTCCATGCAGTTTGCACAATAATCCAAAACTTTCATTTTGCTATTTGAAACTGCTGGATGCCCCTCGTTTGGAGACCACCGCAACACACGCGCGCGCATAGCGCCTAGGTCAGACACGAGGAACGCCTTCTCCGATCCAGCTACATCCACCATCCACAGCCCCGGCTTCTCTGCGTGAGCCCCGAACATAACTACTAAAGGCCGGACGCCTGCCGTGCCAGTTTGGGACCCACAGACTGCCGGAGTGCCACTCACCCCTCCACACAGACGGGCACCCGCTACAACCCAGGACGCGGCCGCTGACAGCGCAGGACCAAGCCGTGACAGCCGCACTAGCCCCGAACACAAGTGTATCCTGCGGGTGGTGAGTGGTGCTGTGCACCCATAACCAATACAGCGCTCTTCTAATACTAAGACATATTCATACAAGTCAAAGAACTGTTTTTGCAAGAACAATTTCTGCAAATAATCTTGAACTAAATGTTATAAGTGCACCTATATCACCTACGGACAATTACAAGTCTTACATATCCGAACTATATCACCAACGGATCAAGTGCAACTAGCATATTTTTTTATATATATATCTTTTTATATTTTCTATATATTATTTTAATGATACAATTTTACCAAGTG
This sequence comes from Hyla sarda, assembly GCF_029499605.1. Lineage (NCBI taxonomy): Eukaryota > Metazoa > Chordata > Amphibia > Anura > Hylidae > Hyla > Hyla sarda. Next base: position 51,813,746 of record NC_079198.1, on the reverse strand, counting down.
TTATTAGATTGCCGTTCACCTTATGCAAGGGCCCTGCTGAGGTGAAGGCAGATTACATATATTAAACATTTATACTTACATCATCATCTCCCAATCTTTTTCTCTATTTTCCATTATTTTATACTTTTAGTACTTTAGAGGACTGGTAATTACATATCTACAATACTACATATTCTACTTTAACTTAGTGGTAAAATTTTGTGGTATCTTGCATCCTTTCTTGGTGAAAAATCCCAAAATTTGATGAAAAAAATGAAAATTTTGCATTTTTCTAAATTGAAGCTCTCTGCTTCTAAGGAAAATGGATATTCAAAATAATTTTTTTTTGGGTTCACATATACAATATGTCTACTTTATGTTTGCATCATAAAATTTATGAGTTTTTACTTTTGGAAGACACCAGAGGGCTTCAAAGTTCAGCAGCAATTTTGAAATTTTTCACAAAATTTTCAAACTCGCTATTTTTCATGGACCAGTTCAGGTTTGAAGTGGATTTGAAGGGTCTTCATATTAGAAATACCCCACAAAAGACCCCATTATAAAAACTACACCCCCCAAAGTATTCAAAATGACATTCAGTAAGTGTATTAACCCTTTAGGTGTTTCACAGGAATAGCAGCAAAGTGAAGGAGAAAATTCTAAATCTTCATTTTTTACATTCGCATGTTCTTGTAGACCCAATTTTTGAATTTTTGCAAGGGGTAAAAAGGAGAAAATTTTTACTTGTATTTGAAACCCAATTTCTCTCAAGTAAGCACATACCTCATATGTCTATGTTAATTGTTCAGTGGGCGCAGTAGAGGGCTCAGAAGGGAAGGAGCGACAAATGTTTTTTGGGGGGCATGTCACCTTTAGGAAGCCCCTATGGTGCCAGGACAGCAAAAACAAAACAAAACATGGCATACCATTTTGGAAACTAGACCCCTCAGGGAACGTAACAAGGGGTAAAGTGAACCTTAATACCCTACAGGTGTTTCACGACTTTTGCATATGTAAAAAAAATAATTTTTTTTTTACCTAAAATGCTTGGTTTCCCAAAAATTTTACATTTTAAAAAGGGTAATAGCAGAAAATACCCCCCAAAATTTGAAACCCAATTTCTTCCGATTCAGAAAACACCCCATATGGGGGTGAAAATTGCTCTGCTGGCGCACTACAGGTCTCAGAAGAGAAGGAGTCACATTTGGCTTTTTGAAAGCAAATTTTGCTCTGGGGGCATGCCGCATTTAGGAAGCCCCTATGGTGCCAGAACAGCAAAAAAAAAAAACACATGGCATACCATTTTCGAAACTAGATCCCTCGGGGAACGTAACAAGGGGTAATGTGAACCTTAATATCCTACAGGTGTTTCATGACTTTTGTATATGTAAAAAAAAATTATTTTTTTACCCAAAATGCTTGTTTTCCCAAAAATTTTACATTTTAAAAAGGGTAATAGCATAAAATATCCCCTAAAATTTGAAGCCCAATTTCTCCCGAGTACGGCGATACCCCATATGTGACCCTAAACTGTTGCCTTGAAATACGACAGGGCTCCAAAGTGAGAGCGCCATGCGCATTTGAAGCCTAAATTAGGGACTTGCATAGGGGAATTCTACGCCAGTGATTCCCAAACAGGGTGCCTCCAGCTGTTGTAAAACTCCCAGCATGCCTAGACAGTCAGTGGCTATCTGGCAATACTGGGAGTAGTTGTTTTGCAACAGCTGGAGGCTCCGTTCTGGAAACAGTGGCGTACCAGACGTTTTTCATTTTTATTGGGAGGGGGGCTGTGTAGGGGTATGTGTATATGTAGTGTTTTTTACTTTTTATTTTGTGTTAGTGTAGTGTTTTTAGGGTACAGTCACACGGGCGGGGGGTTCACATTAGTTTCTCGCTGGCAGCTTGAGCTGCAGCAGAAAATTTCCCGCAGCTCAAACTTGCCGCCGGATACTTACTGTAATCCTCCGCCCATGTGAGTGTACCCTGTACGTTCACATGGTGGGGGGGTGGGGGGGGAGGAATACCTCCAGCTGTTGCAAAACTACAACTCCCAGCATGTACGGTCTATCAGTGCATGCTGGGAGTTGTAGTTTTGCAACCGCTGGAGGCTCCGTTTTGGAAACAGTGACGTACCAGACGTTTTTCATTTTTATTGGGGAGGGGGGCTGTGTAGGGGTATGTGTATATGTAGTGTTTTTTACTTTTTATTTTATTTTTTGTTAGTGTAGTGTAGTGTTTTTAGGGTACAGTCGCATGGGCGGGGGGTTCACAGTAGTTTCTCGCTGGCAGTTTGAGCAGCGGCAGAAAATTTGCCATAGCTCAAACTTGCAGCCGGTTACTTACTGTAATCCTCCGCCCATGTGAGTGTACCCTGTACGTTCACATGGTGGGGGGGGGGGGGGGGGGGGAATACCTCCAGCTGTTGCAAAACTACAACTCCCAGCATGTACGGTCTATCAGTGCATGCTGGGAGTTGTAGTTTTGCAACAGCTGGAGACACACAGGTTGTGAAACACCGAGTTTGGTAACAAACTCAGTGTTTTGCAACCAGTGTGCCTTCAGCTGTTGCAAAAGCTACAACCCCCAGCATGTACGGACAGCGGAAGGGCATGCTGGGTCTTGTAGTTATGCAACAGCCGGAGGCATACTACATGGGCTGGGATGCTGGGGATTGTAGTTATGCAACAGCTGGAGACACACTGGTTTGCTACTTAACTCAGTGTGCCTTCAGCTGTTGCAAAATTACAACTCTCAGCAGTCACCGACAGCCAACGGGCATGCTGGGAGTTGTAGTTATGCAACCACCAGATGCACCACTACAACTCCCAGCATGCACTTAAGCTGATTGTGCAAGCTGGGAGTTGTAGTTATACAACAGCTGAAGGTACACTTTTCCATAGAAAGAATGTGCCTCCAGCTGTTGCAAAACTACAAGTCCCAGCATGCCCATAAGGGCATGCTGGGAGTTGTGGTGGTCTGCCTCCTGCTGTTGCATAACTACAGCTCCCAGCATGCCCTTTTTGCATGCTGGGAGCTGTTGCTAAGCAACAGCAGGAGGCTGTCACTCACCTGCTGCTCCACGATGCCGCCGCACAGGACTGTCCTCCGGAAGAGGGGCGGAGCGGGTTGCGGGAGTGACAACCGCAGCAGGCGCCCTGATTGGTCGGCCGGGAATCCGGACGACGAATCAGGGCGATCGTGAGGTGGCACCAGTGCCACCTCACCCCTGCTGGGTCTGGCTGTTCGGGGCCGTCTGACGGCCCCGATCAGCCAGTAATTCCGGGTCATCGGGTCACTGGAGACCCGATTGACCCGGAATCCGCCGCAGATCGCTGGACTGAATTGTCCAGCGATCTGCGGCAATCGCCGACATGGGGGGACATAATGACCCCCTGGGCGATATGCCGGGATGCCTGCTGAACGATTTCAGCAGGCATCCGGCCCCGGCTCCCCTCCGGCTAGCGGCGGGGGCCGGAAATGCTCAGGGCGTATCCATACGCCCTCGGTCCTTAAGGACTTGGAAACGGGGGCGTATGGATACGCCCTATGTCCTTAAGGGGTTAAAGGAGTACTCCGGTGGTAAACTTTTTTTTTTTTTTTCTCTTCTAAATCAACTGCTGCCCGAAAGAAACAGATTTGTAAATGACTTCTACTAAAAAATCTTTACCCTTCCAGCACTTTTTAGCAGCAGTATGCTACAAAGGAATTTTTTTTATTTTATTTCTTTTTTTGTCTTGTCCACAGTGCTCTCTGCTGACACCTCTGTCCATGTCAGGAACTGTCCAGAGTAGCATAGGTTTGCTTTGAGGATTTTCTCCTTCTCTGGACAGTTCCTGATACGGGCATCAGTTGTCAGCAGAGAGCACGGTGGACAAGACCGAAAAAGAAATTCAAAAAGAAAAGAATTTCCTCTTTAGCATACAGCTGCTAAGTAGTACTGGAAGGGTAAAGATTTTTTAATAGAAGTCATTCACAAATCTGTTTAACTTTCTGGCAACAGTTGATTTAAAAAAAAAGTTTTCCACTGGAGTACCCCTTTAAGATCTCAAGCACATTGAGCAGACAGATCTTTGAAGAACACTGAAATTCTGGCATCTACATATCAGCCCATTAGTGGACCCAAACATCATTTAAAAAAAAGTGGGTGCAAGGATGGTTGAGATTCAGCAGCAGGACCCAGGGAAGAAGCAGTGGTATTACATTAGTGCTCCTGAAAAATTTCCACTGGAGTACTCCTTTAAAAGGAGATATCCAGTGGTGAAAAAGGTATCCCCTATCCTAAGGATAGGGGATAAGTTTCAGATTGCGGGGGTCAGACCGCTGGGGGGGGGGGGCCGCGATCTCCTGTACGGGGCCCCGACAGCGCTGCCTTTGGTAATCTCCTGCTCTGCCAGAGTTGTATTGAGGGGGTGTGTCGGCCGCCGCTTCGTGCGGTGGTCAACATGCTTTATCTGGCCAGTGAGCCGGAGCCCCCATACATAGATCGCGGGGGGCCCCAGCGGTCAGAGACCCCACAATCTGAAACTTATCCCCTATCCTTTGAATAGGGGATAAGTTTTTCCCCACTGGACTACCCCTTTAAGCAGGCTCAACCAAATGAGCACAGATAAATTGAGTTCAATAGAACTGCATTGATCTGTATGAGAAATGTAATGATTCCTTCTAATAAAGTCTATTTAAAAAATTAAAAAATAAAGAAGTTTAATAAAAGTTTCAAAAAAACACCTATTAACCCCTTCCATATTAAAAGTTCATATCAACCCCCTTTTCCCAAAAATATGTAAACATAATAAAAATAAAAACAAACATTTGGTGCGTAATTGTTCGAAATATTAAAAAATTACATTTTATATCCCGTACGGTCAATGGTGTTAACATAAAAAAAAAGAAATCCCAGAATTGCATTTATGTTTATAACATCATATCCCAGAAAAAAAATGAGGAAAAAGTGTTCAAAAAGTATGATCAAAACCAAAATGGTACCAATATATACAGCAGATTACGGCCCCAAAAAATGAGCCCTAATATAGCCCAGTATACAGAAAAATAAAAATGTTATAGGGGTGAGGATATTTATTTTAACCCCTTAAGGACTGAGCCCTTTTTCACCTTAAATGAGAACTCCAGAATATAAAAATTGTCCTCCATACTGCCAGCAGAAAAAAAAAAAAAAAAAAAAAAAAAAAAAAAAAAAAAAAAAAAAATGTACATACCTTCCTTTGCTCCCCCGGGGCCTCCGCTAACCTGCTCCGGTCTCCGCCACGATCCTCTCCCTGGTTACCAGCCGCAGTGAAGTCCTGACTCGGCGATAGGCTAAGCAGCAGTGTGAGAACGCTTCAAGACACACAAATATTCACTACACCGGCACCTGCTGCCGGGGCCCAAAAAAATGGGGGACAATTTTTATATTCTGGAGTTCTCCTTTAAGGACTAAGCCCTTTTTTTTTTTGCAATTCTGACCACTGTCACTTGCATTAATGCATTAATAACTCTAAGATGCTTTTACCGATTATTCTGATTCCGAGATAGTTTTTTCGTGATATATTCTACTTTAACACAGTGGTAAATTTTCTTCGTTACTTGCATTCTTTCTTGGTGACAAATCAAAAAATTTCATGAAAATGTTGCATTTTTCTAACTTTGAAACTCTCTGCTTGTAAGGAAAATGGATATTCCAAATAAATGTTATATTGATTCTCATATACAATGTCTACTTTATGTTGGCATCATACAGTTGACATGTTTTTACTTTTGGAAGACATCAGAGGGCTTCAAAGTTCAGCAGCAATTTTCCAAGTTTTTGACTTTGTACAGTTTTTTTTCTTGGAATATCAATCAAACAAGTGAAACGTTATTCATAATGGAGTGAAAAGTTAAAAACTTATACATTTTCTTAAAAAACGGATGAAACCATAAATTTTTTTTTAACCGTATTCGTTTTTTAACCTTATACAGGTTAAAATTTGTACACACATTTTGATACAGTTTAGTCAGGTTTTGAGGAATCTGTTATGGATTAAAAATTGGATACGGGAACTGTAATGAACAAACGTGGTGTGAATGCACCCTAAGTGAGAGCTTTCCAAACTTTTCATGGTGACGCCCTTACATAGTTTGCTATACTGTCAATTGCATGCATCGCGTTGCACGTCGACAATTCACAACGTAGTACCAGTATCAACATTAGAAAAGCTGCTACCATCCTGTGCCAGTTCATCCCACATGTATCACACCCTGTGCCGTTATATTACCCCTTCTCTGATGCTTGCTGTGCCATTATATTTCCCCCCTGTGCCATTTCAGCCCCCCCTCCCCCTGTGTCATTATATTTCAGCCCCCCCCCTCCCCCCTGTGCTATTATATTTCAGCCCCCCCTCCTTTGCTACATCATTCACTGATTCACCAAACCCCCTCCCCCTGCTTTTACCTGTCCTCCATCCCCATGTGCCCTCCTGGAGGCTCACCGGCTCTGCGGTTATGTTGCTGGACCGCATCCTCGGTCTTGACGGAGGTGCGTGCGATGAATGACATCAATCGCACGTGCCTATGCCGGGACGCTGACGTCCTGCGCAGCTCGCTATAGGCTGCATAGTCTATAGGAGTTTAGTGACTGGGAAAGAATGATAGCCCTGTTATATGTGAATTCCTCAGGCATTCCGCCCTGCTTGCCCGCAGCAGTGCTAAATGCCTGAAGAATTCACCTGCTCGGCGCCCGGGACTGCATGTCCCGGGCGTCGGGCGATACAATTTCCACATCCCTGCTCCAAGAACCCAAACCCCTTCTTCCTACACCAGCTTCTGAGCCACTTGTTTACCTCCCTAATCTCCCGCTGCCTCTCTGGTGTGGCTCGTGGTACAGGTAATATTTCAGAAAATATTACTATGGAGGTCCTTGCATTAAGCTTGCGGCCTAAGTCCCTGAAATCATTTTTAAGGACATTCCACCTAGCTTTTACTTTGTCATTGCTGCCGATATGTGCCGAACTCGAGCGCCAGATAGTCAACACACTGTTCGGCGATCCCGGTCTTTGTGACAAATCGCCCTATCTGTCCCCCTAATAATTGAGTCCCCCACTACCAGTACCTGACTGGCCTGCCCTGCACTCCTACCTCCCTCCTTACTGGAGCAGACACCCCCTTGGCGGTCAGAGGCAGTGTCCTGCTGCAGTACTGCTAGCTCTGAAATGGCATCCCCCTCATCTGCCAACCGGGCAAACATGTTGGGGTGTGCCAGATCAGGACTAGCCTCCCTAACACTTTTCCCTCTACCCTGTTTTCTAACTGTAACCCAGCTCACTGCCTGATTGTCCTGCACCTCCGTCTCACTATCCTCCCTCACCTCTACCCCAGAGAGTACTTGCTCAGTGAGCAGAAGACTCCTCTCCAAATTGTCAATGCGTCTCAGTGTTGCCAGTTGCTCCTCTAGATCCAGGATCTGGGCTTCGAAATGAAAAACTCGCACACATCTCACACAGCAGTATGCACCCTCAAACTGCTGCTCAAGGATTGCATACATTGAGCAAGATGTACACCGGACTGCATTTTCCAACATGGAGGCCATCTAGTGATTGGGGATTTCACAGATTAACAGCCAAAAATAGACAGTAACAATTAGAATTAAATTCTCAGTAGACCTTTTGAGTTTAACCCCTTAAGGACCAGGCCAATTTTCACTGTAGGACCAGAGCGTTTTGAGCACATCTGACCACTTTCACTTTAAGCATTAATAACTCTGGGATGCTTTTACCTTTCATTCTGATTCAGAGATTGTTTTTTCGCGACATATTCTACTTTATGTTAGTGGTAAAATTTTGGCGATACTTGCATCATTTATTAGTGAAAAATTCCAAAATTTGATGAAATTTTTTTTTTTAATTTTGCATTTTTCTAAAACTTTGAAGCTCTCTGCTTATAAGGAAAATAGACATTCCAAATAAATTATATTTTGATTCACAAATACAATGGCCCTCATTTACTATTCTAAACCCGACCTCTTTTGTTGGGTTTTTTTGGCGCATCTTTGTCTGCGCCATGTCGCAGACATCGTGCGCCAGTCTGCGACACTATGCGACATTTTTTCCCGACGGACCCGATGTGGATTCTCCCAAACCCGAAAAAGGGGCGTAACCCGACATTTCTGAGCTTTCCCACGTATTTATTAAGGTTTCCAACCCAAATTTGTTGAATTGTTGTGGATTTTTTCCCGACAGCTCAGAGGAGTTGGAAACCAAAACCTACAAAACCCACGTGCGACAAACAGGATGCGACATAATAATAAATATCAGGGGAAAAAAGCAGTCGGGTAAGAAAGCAACATAGACTTACAACCCGATTTTCTTAGTAAATGAGGGCCAATATGTCTACTTTATGTTTGCATCATAAAGTTGACATGTTTTTACTTTTGGACGACATCAGAGGGCTTCAAAGTTCAGCAGCAATTTTCCACACAATTTTCAAAATCGGAATTTTTCATGGACCAGTTCAGTTTTGAAGTGGATTTGAAGGGCCTTCATATTAGAAATACCCCACAAATGACCCCATTATAAAAACTGCACCCCTCAAAGTATTCAAAATGACATTCAGTAAGTGTCTTAACCCTTTAGATGTTTCACAGGAATAAAAGCAAAATAATGGAGAAAATACTAAATCTTCATTTTTTACACGCATGTTCTTGTAGAACCAGTTTTTGAATTTTTACAAGAGGTAAAAGGAGACAAATCCTCTCAAAATTTGTAACCCAATTTCTCTCGAGTAAGGAAATACCTCATATGTGTATGTCAAGTGTTCGGCGGGCGCAGTAGAGGGCTCAGAAGGGAAGGAGCGACAATGGGATTTTGCAGAGTGAGTTTTTCTGAAATGGTTTTTGGGGGGCATGTCACATTTAGGAAGCCCCTATGGTGCCAGAACAGCAGAAAACCCGCCACATGGCATACCATTTTGGAAACTACACCCCTCAAGGCATGTAACAAGGGGTCCAGTGAGCCTTAACACCTCACAGGTATTAAACAATTTTTTCCTAAAGTTGGATGTGTAAATGAAAAAAAAAAAATTCACTAAAATGCATTTTTCCCCCCCAAATTTTACATTTTTACAAGGGGTAATAGGAGAAAATTACCCTCAAAATTTGTAACCCTATTTCTTCTGAGTATGGAAATACCCCATGTGTGGACGACAAGTGCTCTGCTGGCGCATTTCAATGCTCAGAAGAGGAGGAGCGCCATTGAGCTTTTGGAAAGGGAGTTTGTTTGGAATGGAAGTCAGGGGCCATGTGCGTTTACAAAGCCCCCCGTGGTGCCAGAACAGTGATTCCCCCCCCCCCCCCCCACACACACACACACACACACACGTGACCCCATTTTGGAAACTACACCCCTTACAGAATTTAATAAGGGGTGCAGAGAGTATTTACACCCCACTGGCGTTTGACAGATCTTTAGAACAGTAGGCTGAGCAAGTGAAAAATTACATTTTTCATTTCCACGGACCATTGTTCCAAAACGCTGTCAGACACCTGTGGGGCGTAAATGCTTACTGTACCCCTTATTACATTACATGAGGGGTGTAGTCTCCAAAATGGGGTAACATGTGGGAGGGGTCCATTGTTCTGGCACTATGGGGGCTTTGGAAACACACGTGGCCTTCAATCCCGGAGAAATTTTCTCTTCAAAATCCCAATGTCGCTCCTTCTCTTCTGAGCATTGTAGTGCGCCAGCAGAGCACTTTACATCCACATATGGGGTATTTATATACACAAGAGAAATGGGGTTACAAATTTTGGGGGGGGGGATTTTTCCTATATTCCCTTGTGAAAATGAAAAATTTAGGGTAACACAAGCATTTTTGTGAAAACATTTTTTTTTTCCCCATGCAACTTTAATGAAAATTCGTGAAACACCTGTGGGGTGTTAAAGTTCACTATACCCCTTGTTACATTCAATGAGGGGTGTAGTTTCCAAAATGGGGTTACATGTGGGTATTTATTTTTTGGCGTTTATGTCAGAACCGCTATAACATTTAAACAGTACAAAGAGCTTAACAAAATCTGTGAAAATGTAAAAAAAAAAAAAACAGCAAAAATTCAAAATTAGAGACAGGTGGCCAAAGAAAGCAAAACTAATCCTAAATATTTTTTTAGATATATAAATGCAAAAAACCAAGGACAGAGCATGTAGGACCCCTTAATAATGATAATGGGGAAGTTGTCACGGACGATCAAGAGAAGGCGGAGCTACTGAATGGGCTCTTTAGTTCTGTATATATTAAGGAAAAAGGAGCTGACATTGGCCAGGTCAGTGCTGGTAACACATCATGTAATGTACTGAACTGGCTTAATGTAGAGATGGTACAAGGTAAGTTAAGTAAAGTAAATGTAAGCAAATCTCCAGGGCCGGATGGACTACACCCAAGAGTTCTTAGAGAGGTAAGTTCAGTAATATCTGTACCCTTGTTTATGATATTTAGAGATTCTCTGGTGTCTGGTATTGTGCCAAGGGACTGGCGCAAGGCTAATGTGGTACCAATCTTCAAGAAGGGCTCTAGGTCTTCGCCAGGCAATTATAGACCGGTAAGTTTAACGTGCATTGTGGGTAAATTGTTTGAAGGACTTATAAGGGATTACATACAGGAATACATAGGGGATAATTGTATTATAAGTGATAGCCAGCATGGGTTTACTAAAGATAGAAGTTGTCAAACCAATCTAATTTGCTTTTATGAAGAGGTGAGTAGAAGCCTTGACAGAGGAATGGCTGTGGATATAGTGTTTCTGGATTTTGCTAAAGCGTTTGATACTGTCCCTCACAGACGTCTGACAGGTAAGTTAAGGTCTTTAGGTTTGGAAATTTTAGTTTGTAACTGGATTGAACACTGGCTCATGGATCGTACCCAGAGAGTAGTGGTCAATGATTCGTACTCTGATTGGTCCCCGGTAATTAGTGGTGTACCCCAAGGTTCTGTACTGGGCCCGCTGTTATTTCATTTATTTATCAATGATTTAGAGGATGGCATTAACAGCTCTGTTCCTATCTTTGCAGATGACACCAAGCTTTGTAGCACGGTACAGTCTATAGAGGATGTGCATAAGTTACAAGATGACTTGGATAAACTAAGTGTCTGGGCATCCACTTGGCAAATGAGGTTCAATGTGGATAAATGTAAAGTTATGCATCTGGGTACTAATAACCTGCATGCATCGTATGTCTTAGGGGGGATTAAACTGGCAGAGAAGGATCTGGGTGTACTTGTAGATCACAGACTACAGAATAGCATGCAATGTCAAGCTGCTGCTTCCAAGGCCGGCAGGATATTGTCATGTATGAAAAGAGGCATGGACTCAAGGGACAGGGACATAATACTCCCCCTTTATAAAGCATTGGTACGGCCTCACCTGGAATATGCTGTTCAGTTTTGGGCACCAGTCCATAAAAGGGACAATGTGGAGCTGGAAAGGGTGCAGAGACGCGCGACTAAACTAATATGGGGCATGGAACATCTTAGCTATGAGGAGCGATTAAAGGAGTTACAATTGTTTAGTCTTGAGAAGAGACATCCAAGGGGGGAAATGATAAACGTATATAAGTATATTAATGGCCCATACAAAAAATATGGAGAAAAACTGTTCCAGGTTAAACCCCCCCCAAAGGACGAGGGGGCACTCACTCCGTCTGGAGAAGAAAAGGTTTAGTCTCAAGGGGCGACACGCCTTCTTTACCATAAGAACTGTGAACTTATGGAACAGTCTACCTGAGGAACTCATCACAGCAGGAACAATTAACAGCTTTAAAACAGGGTTAGATACATTCCTGGAACAAAATAACATTAATGCTTATGAAGAAATATAAAATCCCATCCCTTCCCCAATATCGCGCCACACCCCTACCCTTCAATTCCCTGGTGAACGTATGTCTTTTTTCAACCGTACTAACTATTTAACTATGTAACTAAATCAGCCTCCCCTGTGTAAATCACCAATTTAGGCCTCAAATGTACATGGTGCGCTCTCACTTCAGAAACTGCCTGATGAAGAATCCGGTCCAGATTCGAAACTTTTAAGTTGCACCCTGTTTTATTTTAACTTTATTCTGTTCAAAATAAAAATTGCCTTTTAAACCGATCGGCAATTTTTTATTTCCTACAAAGGAAGGCGCCATTCGGACAGTTCTATTTTTTGTTTTATCCCGCTCTCACTCCTGAGCCATGTTGTGCACCCGCAGAGCATTTTATGCCCACATATGGGGTATTTCTGTATTCAGGAGAAATTGTGTTGCAAATTTTGGGGGTCTTTTTCTCCTTTTACTTCTTGTGAAAATAAAAAGTAAAGGGCAACACCAGCCTGTTAGTGTAATTTTATTTTATATATATATTTTTTTTTACACTAACAGGCTGGTGTAGCCCCCAACTTTTCCTTTTCATAAGGGGTAAAAGGAGAAAAAGCCCCCCAAAATTTGTAGTGCAATTTCTCCCGAGTACGGAAATACCCCATATGTGGCCCTTAACTGTTTCCTTGAAACACGACAGGGCTCCGAAGTTAAAGAGCGTCATGCGCATTTGAGGACTAAATTAGGGATTGCGTAGGGGTGGACATAGGGGTATTCTACACCAGTGATTCCCAAATAGGGTGCCTCCAGCTGTTGCTAAACTCCCAGCATGCCTGGTCAGTGGCTGTCCGGAAATGCTGGGAGTTGTTGTTTTGCAACAGCTGGAGGCTCCGTTTTGGAAACACTGCTGTACATTACGTTTTTCATTTTTATTGGTGGGGAGGGGGCAGTGTAAGGGGGTGTATATGTAGTGTTTTACCCTTTATTTGTGTTAGTGTAGTGTAGAGTAGTGTTTTTAGGGTACATTGGCTCTGACGGAGGTTTACAGTGAGCTTACCGCTAGGAGTTTGCGCTGCAGCGAAAAATTTGCCGCAGCTCATACTTGAAGCAGGAAACTTACTGTAAACCCTGTACATTCACATGGGGGGGGGGGGGGGGCAAACCTTTAGCTGTTTCAAAACTACAACTCCCAGCATGCACTGACAGACCGTGCATTCTGGGAGTTATACTTTTGCAACAGCTGGAGGCACACTGGTTGGAAAACCTTCAGTTAGGTTCTGTTCCCTAACTCCGTATTTTCCAACCAGTGTGCCTCCAGCTGTTGCAAAACTACAACTCCCGGCATGTACTGATCGCCGAAGGGCATGCTGGGAGATGTAGTTATACAACAGCTGGAGGTACGCAACAACAACTCCCAGCATGGCGAGACAGCTGTTTGGGCATGCTGGGATTTGCAGTTTTGCCACATCTGGAGGGCTACAGTTTAGAAACCACTGCACAGTGATCTCCAAACTGTGACCCTCCAGATGTTGCAAAACTACAAATCCCAGCATGCCCAGACAGCAAACTGCTATGTGGGCATGCTGGGAGTTGTAGTTTTGCAAGATCTAGAGGACCACAGTTCCCTGCACAGTGATATCCAAACTGTAGCCCTCCAGCTGTTGCAAAACTACAAATCCCAGCATGACAGCTTTCTGGGCATGCTGGGAGTTGTAGTTTTGCAACATCTGGAGGGCAACAGTGTAGAGGCCACTGTATAGTGGTCTCAGACTGTAGCCCTCTAGATGTTGCTAGGCAACTTACCGGCTTCCGTCGAATCCAGCCGCACTACATGCCGCCCGCCAATCTCCGACACCGATCGTTGCCCGCAGGGTAAGTGGACTTCGGCGCCGGTCCTCTGTCGTTTCCCCGTTCTGCCCCACCTGTTGTGGGTGGGCAGAACAGGGAAAATGAAAGTTAAACCCCCCCCCTGCCTCCGATCTGCTATCGGACGTCACTTCTAGATGCGCAATAGCGGGAATAGGAGGGGTGGCTCCCCTGCCACCTCCCTCCTATCCCTTCAGGGGGATCGTAGGCGTCTTAGACAACCGCGATCCCCCTTATATTCAGGGTAACCATAGACCTGTAATGACCCGGAATCGCAAGTGTGAATTCACTTCCGATTTGCGCCGATCGCCGACATATGATGACCCCCCTGGGCATTTGCGCGGGGTGCCTGCTGATCGATATCAGCAGTTACCCTGGTCCGGTCCCCGCAATTCCCACGGGCGTACAGGTACGCCCTTGGTCCTTAAGTACCAGGGAGCAAAGGTGTACGCCCTTGGTCCTTAACAGGCACCCCGTGCAAATGCCCAGGGGGGGTCATTAGGGCCCACCCCCCTCCATGTCGGCGATCAGCGCAAATCGCAAGTGAATTCACACTTGCGATTTGCGCCGATTCCGGGTCATTACGGGTCTATGGTGACCCGGAATATAAGGGGGATCGCGGTTGTCTAAGACACCTACGATCCCCCTGAAGCAATAGGAGTGAGGTGGCAGGGGTGTCACCCCTCCTATCCCTGCTATTGGTGGTCTAGACGCGACCACCAATAGCAGATCGGGGGCGGGGGGGGGGGGCTTTACTTTCTTTTTCCCCGTCCTGCCCACTCACAATAGGCGGGCCAGAACAGGGAAAACGAAGAAGACCGGGCGCAGACGTCCACTTACCCCTCCGGAGGCTGCGGGCGACGGGGATCGGCGGGCGGAGTGCGGCAGAAGAGGACGGCTCCCTGGATGCGACGGAAGCCGGTGAGTAGTTGCCTAGCAACATCTAGAGGGCTACAGTCTGAGACCAATATAGTGGTCTCTAGACTGTAGCCCTCCAGATGTTTCAAAACTACAACTCCCAGCATGCCCAGACAGCTGTTTGCTGTGTGGGCATGCTGAGATTTGTAGTTTTGCAACAGCTGGAGGTCTACAGTTTAGAGACCACTGCATAGTTATCTCTATACTGCCCGCTAGATCTTGCAAAACTACAACTCCTAGCATGCCCACACAGCTGTTTGCTGTCTGGGCATGCCGGGAGTTGTGGTCTTGCAACATCTGGAGGTCCACAGTTTGGAGATCGCAGCATGCCCAAACACGGTCTGTCAGTACATGCTGGGAGTTGTAGTTTTGAAAAAGCCCCCCCCCCCCCCCCCCCCCACGTGAACGTACAGGCAAATTTTTCGCCACAGCGCAAATTCCTAGCGGGAAACTCACCGTAACCCACCAGTGTGAATGTACCCTAAAAACACTACACTAACACATAATAAAGAGTAAAACACTACATATACACCCCCTTACACTGCGCCCCCCCCCCCCCCCATTCAAAATGAAAAACTTATTGTACAGCAGTGTTTCCAAAACAGAGCCTCCAGCTGTTACAAAACAACAACTCCACGCATTTCTGGACAGCCACTGACTGTCCAGGCATGCTGGGAGTTTAGCAACAGCTGGAGGCACCCTGTTAGGGGTATTCTACGCCAGTGATTCCCAATGTCCACCCCTATGTAATCCCTAATTTAGTCCTCTCACTCCGGAGCCCTGTCGTATTTCAAGGAAACAGTTTAGGGCCACATATGGGGTATCTCCGTACTCGGGAGAAATTGCACTACAAATTTTGGGGGGCTTTTTCTCCTTTTACCCCTTATGAAAAGGAAAAGTTGGGGTCTACACCAGCCTGTTAGTGTAAAAAAATTTTTTTTTTTACACTAACATGCTGGTGTTGCCCTTTACTTTTTATTTTCACAAGAGGTAAAAGGAAAAAAAGAGAATACCAAAATTTCTAACGCAATTTCTTCTGAGTACGGAGATACCCCATATGTGGGCGTAAAATACTCTGCGGACGCACAACAAGGCTCAGGAATGAGAGCGCACTATGTACATTTGAGGCCTAAATTGGTGATTTGCACAGGGGTGGACGATTTTACAGCGGTTCTGACATAAACCCAAAAAAATACCCACATGTGACCCCCATTTTGGAAACTACACCCCTCACGTAATGTAATAAGGGGTACAGTGAGCATTTACGCCCCACAGGGGTCTGGCAGATTTTTGGAACAGTGGTCAGTGAAAATGAAAAATGAAATTCCAAAATGGGGTCACATGTGGGGGGGGGGGGGGGTGTCCACTGTTCTGGCACCACGGGGGGCTGTGTAAATGCACATGGCCCCCGACTTCCATTCCAAACAAATTATCTCTCTAAAAGCTCAATGGCGCTTCTTCTCTTCTGAGCATTGTAGTTCGCTCGCAGTGCACTTGACGTCCAAACATGGGGTATTTCCATACTCAGAAGAAATGGGGTTACAAATTTTGGGGGGCATTTTCTCCTATTACCCCTTGTAAAAAAGTAAAATTTGGGGAAAGACCTGCATTTTAGTGAAATTTTTTTTTTTCATTTACACATCCGACTTTAACAAAAAGTTGTCAAACACCTGTGGGGTGTTAAGGCTCACCGTACCCCTTGTTACGTTCCTTGAGGGGTGTAGTTTCCATAATAGTGTGCGATGTGGGGCGGGGGGGGGGTTGCTGTCCTGGCACCATAGGGGCTTCCTAAATGGGACATGCCCCCCAAAAACCATTTCAGAAAAACTCTGCAAAATCCCATTGTTGCTCCTTCCCTTCTGAGCCCTCTACTGCGGCGCCGGCCGAACACTTGACATACACATGAGGTATTTTCTTACTCGAGAGAAATTGGGTTACAAATTTTGAGAGGATTTTTTTTCCTTTTACCCCTTGTAAAAATTCAAAAACTGGGTCTACAAGAACATGCCAGTGTAAAAAATGAAGATTTTGAATTTTCTCCTTCACTTTGCTGCTATTCCTGTGAAACACCTAAAGGGTTAACACACTTACTGAATGTCATTTTGAATACTTTGAGGGGTGCAGTTTTTATAATGGGGTCATTTATGGGGTATTTCTAACCAGAAGACCCTTCAAATCCACTTCAAACCTGAACTGGTCCCTGAAAAATTCAAATTTTAAAAATTTTGCTAAAAAGTGGAAAATTGCTGCTGAACTTTGAAGCCCTCTGATGTCTTCCAAGAGTAAAAACTTGTCAACTTTATTATGGAAACATAAAGTAGACATATTGTATATGTGAATCAATATGTCATTTATTTGGAATGTCTATTTTCCTTACAAGCAGAGAGCTTCAACGTTAGAAAAATGCAAATTTTTCATCAAATTTTTGAATTTTTCACCAAGAAATGATGCAAGTATTAGGGATCGACCGATATCGTTTTTTTAGGGCCGATACCGATAATCTGGGGAGCTTAGGGCCGATAGCCG
Organism: Hyla sarda; assembly: GCF_029499605.1. Classification (NCBI taxonomy): domain Eukaryota; kingdom Metazoa; phylum Chordata; class Amphibia; order Anura; family Hylidae; genus Hyla; species Hyla sarda. The sequence continues at coordinate 51,796,641 of NC_079198.1, read as the reverse complement.
ATAACTTATACCGATATTCCGGTATAAGTTATCAGCTATTTATCCCCCTGCGACACCGCTGTCGGAGGTCCTGAGACCTATCACCGCCACACCGCACCTAGGGGTGCCTCCAGCTGTTGCAAAAACTACTACTCCCAGCATGCCCGGACAGCCATTGGCTGTCCGGGCATGCTGGGAGTTGTAGTTTTGCAACAGCTGGAGGGCCTCAACAGCTGGAGGGCCTACTGTAGGTATAGTATATTATACAGACCCCTGTCCATCCCAGAACCCTGACTCACCTTCCCAGTTGCTGCAGGGACCGTCCAGGGAGGGTGGTCCGGGCCATCCATCCTTCCTGTAGTGTCCAGTGGCATTCCGGGGGGGAGAGTGAACCGGTCCGGGCTGTCCTTCTCCGGGGGTCCTCTTCTCCGCTCCGGGCAGGCTCCGGCCTAGTAACGCTGCATAGACGCCGCTGCGCAGCGACACACCTGACGTCACGGTGTAGCAGCGTCTATGCAGCGTAGTAAGCCGTAGCCTGCCCGGAGCGGAGAAGAGGACCCCCGGAGAAGGACAGCCCGGACCGGTTCACCCTCCATCAGGAATGCCGAACACTACAGGTAGGAAGGATGGATGGCCCGGACCACCCCCATTACAGGTAAGTTTAATTTTATTTTATTGACTCGGAGGGTGGGGGAGGGGCCCGACCGGTATAGCGGTATGGGCAAAAATCCATACCGTAGGAGAAAAAAAAAATGGTATCCGGTTCATACCGGTATACCGCCCAGCACTACGGTAGGGGGTGCGACGCGGTGCGGTGGGTGGGGCATTATCGGCTTATCGGCAAGGTAATTGCCGATACTGATAATGCCCAAAATCATGATTATCGGCCGATAATATCGGCCATACCGATAATCGGTCGATCCCTAGCAAGTATCGACAAAAATTTACCACTAACATAAAGTAGAATATGTCACGAAAAAACAATCTCGGAATCAAATTTATAAGTAAAAGCATCCCAGAGTTATTAATGCTTAAAGTGACAGTGGTCAGATGTGCAAAAAATGCTCCTGTCCTTAGGGTCATACTGGGCTCCATCCCCAAGGGGTTAAGAACCAGGCCCATTTTGGCCTTAGGGACCAGACCAATTTTATTTTTGCATTTTCGTTTTTTCCTCCTTGCCTTCTAAAAATCATAACTCTCTTATATTTCCATCCACAGACCCATATGAGGGCTTATTTTTGCGTCACCAATTGTACTTTGTAATTACAGCACTTATTTTACCATAAAATGTACGAAGCAACCAAAAAATATTATTTATGTGGGAAAATTGAAAAGAAAACCGCAATTTAGCAAATTTTGGAAGGTTTTGTTTTCACACTGTTCACTTTCTGGTAAAAATTACATGTTTTCTTTATTCTGTGGGTCAATCCGATTAAAATTATACCCATGTTATATGCTTTTCAATAATTGTACCGCTTAAAAAAAATCTCAAGCCATTTTAACAAAATCAGTATGTTTGAAATTGCCCTATTTTGACCACCTATAACTTTCTAATTTTTCTGTATATGGGGCAATATGAGGGCTCATTTTTTGCGCCATGATCTGTAGTTTTTATCACTACCACTTTTGCTTAGGTTTTACTTTTACTTGTAACTCCATTTCTTCTGAGTATGGAAATACCCCATATGTGGATGTAAAGTGCTCTGCTGGTGCGCTACAATGCTCAAGAGAAGGAGCAACATTTGGCTTTTTGAAAGCAAATTTTGCTGAAATGGTTTTTGGGGGGCATGTCGCATTAAGGAAGCCCCTATGGTGCTAGAAGAGCTAAAGCCCCACATGGCACACTATTTGGGAAACAATACCCCCTCAAGGAACGTAACAAGGGGTACAACAAGCCTTTACACCCCACAGGTGTTTGACAAATTTCAGCTAAAGTTGGACGTGAAAATGAAAATTTAGATTTTTTCACTAAAAAAAATCTCAGCCCCCCCCCCAGGGGTTTGCACAGGGTGCCTGCTGAATGATTCCAGCATACATCCTGGTCCAGTCCCTGCCCGGCGAGTAGCGGGGACCGGAATTCCCACAGGTGTACTATCACATGCACTATCAATGTATAACTATATCAGGGGGCAGTACAGAGATCTCTACCATGATCTATTTCAAGGGGGCATCCTCTACGTCTAGAGGAAAGAAGGTTTCTACACCAGCACAGATGGGGGTTCTTTACTGTAAGAGCAGTGAGACTGTGAAATTCTCTCCCGGAGGAGGTGGTTATGGTGAACTCTGTAAAAGAGTTCAAAAAGGGGTCTGGATGCATTTTTGGAGAGTAATAACATCACTGGTTATGGATCCTAGATTTATAGGGACAGAACGTGATCCAGGGATTTATTCTGACTGCCATATTTGGAGTCATGAAGGAATTTTTTTTTTCAACCTTATGAATAGAGATGAGCGAACTTACAGTAAATTCGATTCGTCACGAACTTCTCGGCTCAGCAGTTGATGACTTTTCCTGCATAAATTAGTTCAGCTTTCAGGTGCTCCGATGGGCTGGAAAAGGTGGATACAGTCCTAGGAGACTCTTTCCTAGTAATGTATCCACCTTTTCCAGCCCACCGGAGCACCTGAAGGCTGAACTAATTTACGCAAGATAAGTCATCAACTGCCGAGCCGAGAAGTTCGTGACGAATCGAATTTACTGTAAGTTCGCTCATCTCTACTTATGAACTATGTTACTATGTTACTTCTATTAAAAATCTATCCAGGTTTGTTACTGGACTGAAAACCGTGGCATCCCATGGTTTTCAGTCCGGCTACAAAACTAGATACGGCGCAGACTCCAATCTGCTCTTTCAAATGAAGGAGATGCGGGCTGGGTCCAGCAGGGATACCGTAGCAGAAGGTTTTGACATGTCCCCACCGTATCCGGTGACTGTATAAACTAAACATGGTGTGAATGCACCCTTACTGCAGTCTCCTGAAGGTAATGGCAGTCTCCACTAAGCATGTAAGCCAGGAGGAGTGTGGGAAAGTGTGTGTTGCATAGTAACAGAGAGGTCAGAGTGCAGAGAGGAAACTAGAAAGTGATCAGATGCATGGGGTAGAAGAACACTACAGGGATAGAGGATGATATAGATATAGATATATATATATATATATATATATATATATATATATATATATATATATATTTATTACATACACACACGATTGTACTCCTTTACATATATGTATGGGGTGCATACATACCGATTTTGCCAACTTCATGGGACCACCCCTTTAAGGGGAACCAATCACTAGTTTTACCCTATATAATGAGTGGCAACACATAATAGAGGTTAATATCACGTGTTCTGCCATGTCTGGATGTCTGCTGGTAGATCTATAAATGTGAAGTAAACAACTTTTATAAATGGTCACATGCTGTATGTAAAGGAGGCTCAGTCGGGCGTGCGGCTGCTAAAGTAGTCATGGCTACCAGAGCAGTAATCACGTCTATTCAGGCTCAAATAATACCTATCTAGGTATGATTCAGCAGCTCAGTCAGGGTCTGATGTCATTTCTCAGAGGTAGGCTGTCAATCATGTCTAAATAGGAGTGATTAGAGCCTGAATGAGCGTGAGTACAGCGTGGGGAGCCGTGACTTCTTCAGAAGGCCGCATGCCTGGTGACTACTTGATAGGGATGTAAGAAAAAAATCGATTCTCGCGATAATTTCATTTGCCGATACTGAATCGATTCAAAATATTTTTGAATCGATTCTTTTAGGGATGTGGAATTTTTATCTACTGACGCCCGGAACAGCATGTCCTGGGCATCAGGAGATAAAAGTTCCACATTTGTGGAGCCGGGCAGGCCGGATCTGACACGGCATCGCTCTGGGTGTATGGAGCGGGCTCCGACTCGTGCCCGCTCCGTACTATGCGACCCCCGGCTGATTTCAGTAGCCGGGGGCCGCCGCTAATAGCCAGCATGCGGCGATCGCCGCGGCTGGCTATTAAAGGAGTACTCCGGTGCACACTTTTCTCATGTTATCCCGTCCGGGCTGCAAAATAAAAGAAAACGCACTTTATCTTACCTGCCAACGATCCCCCGGAGCTCTGGTACAGGTGTTCGGTCCCCGGGCTGTACTCTTCTTACTTCCTGTTAGCCCGGCACGTCACACGGAGCTTCAGCCTATCACTGACAAGGACAGGCAAGGACAGGCGCCGAAGTCCACTAACTCATCGGTGGCAGTGGGCGGCGATCAGCGGCAGAAGAGGACAGCGATGCGGCTCCCTGGATCCTACTGAAGCCTGTGAGTTGCCTAGCAACATCTGGAGGGCTACAGTTTGAGACCACTATACAGTAGTCTAATCTGTAGCCCTCCAGATGTTGCAAAACTGCAAATCCCAGCATGCCTAAACACAGCAAACAGCTGTCTCGGCATGCTGGGAGTTGTAGTTTTGCAACAGCTGAAGGCACACTGGTTGGAAAATACGGAGTTAGGTAACAGAACCTAACTGAAGGTTTTCCAACCAGTGTGCCTCCAGCTTTTGCAAAACTACAACTCCCGGCATGCACGGTCTGTCAGTACATGCAGGGCGGGTTAAGTAATGAAAATATTTATATAGTTGTATTTTATTACTTTTAACCCCTTAAGGACCAAGCCCATTTTCACCTTAAGGACCAGAGCGTTTTTTGCGCCTCTGACCACTGTCACTTTAAAGGGGTACGCCAGCGCTGGGGACCCCCGTGATCTTGCACGCCGCACCCTGTTAAAATCAGTCCCCGGAGCATGTTTGCTCTGGGTCTGATTACTGTCGATCACGGGGTCGGGGCATTGTGACGCCGTGGCCCTGCCCCCGAGTGACGTCACACTCCGCTCCCTCAATGCAAGCCTATGCAAAGTAGAATTGGTGGCGCAAAAAATAAGCCATCATATGGATTTTTAGGGGCAAAATTGAAAGGGTTATGATTTTTAAAAAGGTAAGGAGTACAAAACGTAAGTGCAAAAACAGAAAAACGCTTGGTCATTAAGGGGTTAAAGGAAAACTGGCATCAGTTTCACCTGCACTAAGCTTTTGGTACAGACAAGTAGTGTAGGTGACACTGATTAAAACACATACTTATCTGATCCCATTCCGCTGCAAGTAATTGAAACTGATGACAGATTTCCTTTATAATTGAAATCCCATTGACAAACAGAAGAAAGTTTTACCATAAAGTGCACTGCTTAAAAATGAAACCCAAAGTTGCAAAAATGTGTTGATTTTTTACTCCAATAAACAGCCACCCCCTCCCTCCCCATTTGTTTTTATTTTGCAGTACATTTTATGGTAAAATAAAAAAGTTACAATTAAAAAGAACAATTGATCAAGCAAAAAAAATAAATAAATAAATAAAAGTCCTTACATGGTCCTGTAGATGAAAAAAATAAGAGTCATGGCTTTAAAAAGGCAATAATAAAGGAAAAACAAAAACGTGTCCATAAGGCCAAAACCCACTGTGTGTTCCATCCAGCCATTTGTTTTGGTTCAGAAACACTGCCCATTTTCTGCAAGTGATCTAAATGTGTGAACATACCCTAAAGCAGCGGCCTCTAAACTGTGGACATCCAGATGTTCCAAAACTACAACTCCTAGCATTCCCAAACAATTGTTGGCTGTCCAGGCATGCTGGGAGTTGGAGTTTTTCAACTGCTGGGGGTCCATAGTTAGGATAAATGAATAGAACAGCAGCCGCTTCTCTCCAAGTCTAGCAAAAGGCTTTAACAACCGCAGCAGAAGAAGTAGAAATTGAGCAAAACGGTGCAAAAAACACAAACACACAAAACACAAGGGAAAGTATCCATAGCAACCAGATTCTGGCTCTCATGTTTGATAGGCTCCTATTTCTATGAAAGCTGCATTCTGATTGGCTGCTATGGGCATCTCCTCCACTTTCTCCTCGCAATAGTTGTGATGGTGCTCTGCGCTGTCAGATCCCCTAAGGCCCCAGGTCACACAGTCCTAGCCCTGGAGCTCCATTGGGCGGCCATGCAGAGTACAGCAGGCGCTCAGTGGCCTCCCACGCGTAGTGTGAACAGCAGGAAGCGTTTCCTGGCTGGTCTCAATAACACAGAGCCATATGCTACCCACACTGCCGCGCTCACAACTACCAACACTTTTTTTCTGGGAGTTTTTCAGGAAAAAAAAAAAACTGAAGACACGAGGTCACTTACTGCAGTCGCTTCCCGGTGCACTTGTAACTTCCCTATATTCATGAGCGGCTTCCGGTAAATGACGCAAAGAAGAAAAAAAAAAGCTTTCCCTTCAACAACCGATACAAAGGAGGATCCTCTAGCGGAAGACAGGTGCTGACCAATCAGATGACGCCAACGATATACGTCATCACGTGTTGGGTGGACGGAGTTTTGGTTTCAGGAGGGAATCCTTTAGTAGATGAAATGTGAGCGCAAAGCGTCTTCATAATTGAGAGAGGAGGACCACGGCGGCGGCCATCTTGATGGCGCCCACATTTCTTACTGCACACTGTATAAGCGCGGTCCCTGATGGAGTTCTCTATACAAAGTATAGTCATTGCTGCCACTAACTGGTGATTACAAAGTCCTGCCCATGTCAATGTATAACAAATAATACGTGAAAAGTCTTATTGCTATAAACAAGAGAAACATTATAGTTTCTCTTGTTTTAATTATTATTATGAATAAACAGGCTTTAGTTGTCATATGCTCTTAGGCTACGTTTCCACTTGGTTTTTTTTCTGCCAGTTTTTGGAATACTGCCACTGGAGTTTTTGAGCCAAAGTCAGAAGTGGATCCATAAGGGAGGAGATGTGTAAATCCTTCCTTCATATGTCCTATTCCTTATGGATCCACTTCTGGCTTTGGCTCAAAAACTGCAGTGGCAGATATCCAAAAACTGCCAGAAAAAAACACCAAGTGGAAACTTACTAACCACGTTTTGTTAAATACGGTTCCCGTATACGGTTGTAAGGAGGGGGCGGGGTTTAATCGCGGCGCCCGCACTCAGCCGTATTCGGGAACCGTATTTAATGTATGTCTATGAGCCAACCGGAGTGAACCGCAGCCTCCGGTCGGCTTCGTTTTCGGCCGTATGCGGTTTCCCGACCGCAGGCAAAAACCTGGTCGACCACGTCGGGAAACCGCATACGGCCGAAAACGAAGCCGACCGGAGGCTGCGGTTCACTCCGGTCGGCTCATAGACATACATTAAATACGGTTCCCGAATACGGCTGAGTGCGGGCGCCGCGATTAAGCCCCGCCCCCTCCTCCCAACCGTATACGGGAACCGTATTTAACAAAACGTGGTGTGAACCCAGCCTAACTCACTAATGATAAGCCTATTAGGACAGCGATTTTTCATTTCTCTTATGTTTTTTTCCACTCGCTGTTTAATAGCCGTAAGTCTTTTTACACCTATAGGGCATATGAAAACTTGTTTTATATGGGAACAATTGTAATGATGTTTGTAATGATGTTACTCATTTTTCCATAAAATATAAGGCAACGCGAAAAACAAATATTTGTGGGGCAGAATTGAAAAAACACGCAATTTTGCCACTTTAAGGATGCGTTCTCACACGGCGTATATACAGCGTATCTCACGCTGCGCAAAATTTACGGCAGCAGCGGGAAATACGCTGCGTATTCCTCGCTCACTATACACACAGGGCTTTCCGGCGGCAGCCCTATGCGTGTAGTGAGTTTTGGAGGCGGGGCCATGTGCCGGCGTGACTGTGACATGCGGCTCCGCCTCCAAAACTCACTACACGCATAGGGCTACCACCGGAAAGCCCTGTGTGTATAGTGAGCTAGGAATACGCAGCGTATTTCCCGCTGCTGACGTAAATTTTACGCCGTGTGGGAACGCATGCTTAAAGTGGCAAAATTGCGTGTTTTTTCCATTGTGCCCCACAAATATTTGTTTTTCGCGTTGCCCTATATTTTATGGAAAAATGAGTAACATCATTACAAACTACAATTGTTCCCATATAAAACAAGTTTTCATATGCCCTATAGGTGTAAAAAGACTTACGGCTATTAAACAGCGAGTGGAAAAAAACATAAGAGAAATGAAAAATCGCTGTCCTAATAGGCTTATCATTAGTGAGTTAGGCGGAGCTTCCACTTGGATTTTTTTCTGCCACCGGAAAGCCCTGTGTGTATAGTGAGCAAGGAATACGCAGTGTATTTCCCACTGCTGCCGTAAACTTTTTGCAGCGTGGAATACGCTACGTATACGCCATGTGGGAACGCACCCTTATGCTAGATTCACACTACGGAAGTTCCAACTGGAATTTCGAAGCAGAATTCCTTGCTGGAAATGGGATTCCGCTGCCCAATTCACACTGCGAAATGTCAGTAGACCAAATATGTGTATCACAGTATTTTTGTAACTTATGGCGGTTCCACGGTATATAACAGTATTTCTCCCCCCCCCCCCCCAAATCATGTGACCCGCGAGCGCTGTTCTGCTTCTCCCCCCCCCCCCCCCCAATTAATTATCAGCCCAGCGCTGCGCTGTCCCTATCGGGGAACTAATCACATGTCACCTGCAAGCACTGCCCTCATCGTCCTCCTGTTGTTGCGGGTCGTCGGCGCTGGAACTCTCTACTGTACACTGTATCCCTATGCCCGGGCTGCAAAAGATAAAATAAACTTTAACTCACCTTCGGTACCAGCCTCACCTGCTTCCTGGGGAAAGGGACGTCGGAGAGCCGTCAGCCTATCACCGGCCGCAGCGATGTTCCGCCTTGGCCGGTGATAGGTTGAGCGCACTGTCATGTAAGAAGCCGGCTGTCATGTAAGAAGCAGAACAGCGCTCGCGGGTCACAAATGATTAGTTCCCCGATGTGGGGACAGCGCAGCGCTGGGTTGATAATTCATTCCCGAGGGGGAGGGGGCCCAACCGGTATTGCGGTATGGGAAAAATTCATATTGTGCAGGACAAAAATTTTGGTATTCAGTATGAACCGGTATACCGCCCAGCACTAACTGGGCGCACATGGAATCTCCTCCAGGAGCCATGATTGGCTGATGTCACCTTTAGCTCCAAGTCTGGGCTGGCATAGATTTGTGGTGTTTTGCAGGGACTTGCAACTTTTTGTGCATTATTTGCACTTGAGGAGTTCATTATCACAGCAAAGTGAAAACTGAAATTGACTTTTGAAAGATTGCTGGTTTTTGCGTGCTGTTTGCAAAAAAGAAGGCTAAGGCGCACATGCGACTTTTCATGCGACTTTTCTAGTGTGGGCAAAAAAAGCTCTAAATGCTATGATAAAACTCCCCCCATAACATTTTGCTTTTCTGACCCCCTATAACTTTATTTTTATTTTTCGTATACAGGGATGTATGAGGGCTCAGGATAGGGGATAAGTAACCGATTGGTCCTGGACCCCAGGTCTCTCAGTGAAATTCTATGGAAGCGACAATGATGCCCGTGTGCTGTACTCAGGTCTTTTTGGCACTCACATAGAAATGAATGGAGCGCATGCAGCACACGCTCCTCACTGAGCGCCGGGTCCTGTCCCGGAGATTGTGGGGGTCCCAACAGTTGGAACCCCCACAATCAGCTACTTATCCTCTATCTGGTTCAATGTTTTTATTGAAAGTTTTTTAAACAAACAGAGAACAACATGTACAAATTGGATAACAACTGAATACGTTGTAGCACATACAAAGCAGTCTAATAGAATTGAAGAGTACATAGCGTAATATATCAATGAACACAATAGGTTATTCAAATGTTTATAAAGCTCGTCTCTTCAGAATATATCTGCTAATGAGAGTATATGCTAGAGTAATAACCTCCTAAATTAAAGGGTACTCCGGTGGGATACTATTTTTTTTTTTTTTTAAAGCACAACTGTCATGAGATTTTAGCCCCCCGGACTACTACAATGTTGTTACAGATGTCCATAACGTGAGTGTAACCAAGCCACACCTGTCCGACTGTGCCAGGAGGAAAACACATAAAGGTATGGTTACACTCACGTTATGGACATATGTAACTACAATTTTAGTAGTCTGGGGGGGCTAAAAACTCATGACAGTTGCGCTTTAAATCAACTGGTGCCAGAAAGTTAAACAGATTTGTAAATTACTTCTATTAAAAAATCTTAATCCTTTCAGTACTTATTAGCTGCTGAATACTACAGAGGAAATTATTTGCTTTTGCGAACACAGTGCTCTCTGTTGACATGACAAGGACAGTGCTCTCTGCTGACATCTCTGTCCATTTTAGGAACTGTCCAGAGCAGCATATCTTTGCTATGGGTATTTTCTCCTACTCTGGACAGTTCTAAAAATGGACAGAGATGTCAGCAGAGAGCACTGTGCTCGTGATGTCCGCAGAGAGCTCTGTGTTTCAAAAAGAAAATAATTTCTTCTGTAGTATTCAGCAGCTAATAAGTACTGGAAGGATTAAGATTTTTCAATAGACGTAATTTACAAATCTGTTTAACTTTCTGGCACCAGTTGATTTAAAAAAAAAAAAAAAAAAGTTTCCACTAGAGTACCCCTTTAAGATTTTAAGAACATTGTGTAGACAGATCTTTGAATATCACTGAAATTCTGGCATCTGCACATCAGCCCATTAGTGGACCCAAACATCATTTTTAAAAAGTGCAAGGATGGTTGAGATTCAGCAGCAGGACCCAGAGAAGAAGCAGCGGTGTGACATTGGTGCTCCTGAAGCTCTGCCCGCAGACAAAGGTAGAAGATCACAAGCCAACGTTACGGGGACAGGTAAGTATAGTTATGATCAGTGACACCTGCACTACACACTTGTACCAACAGGTTAGTTTTGGTGAAAATGATGACAGGTACCCTTTAAAGGGAACCAAGCAGTAGATTTTACCATATATAAAGTTCGGCACTGAATTATATTTACTAAAATCTTTATCCTCACCATCCCAGGGGAATGTTTTTGCCCCCAGGGATGGTGAGGATATGAAGTCATAAAGTCCCCCCCACCGCCCCGTAAGTAGTCCCCTGGACGGGGAGCTATACTTACCAGGTCCCGTCCTGTGGCCGTAGTGATGCCTCTTGGCGTTATTGATGGCCCGCGTCACTCTGTTGCGTAAGCAGATGGAGCAGAGCAGTTAGGTCTTACTCCTCCTTTCCTGCATTCCTGGCATGATGAAGCAGTTTATCCTCTGCACTGAAGTTCCTAAAGAGGCTGTCACCAACATAAAATATTGATATGTTGCAGTAATTCGAAGACCCTCTCTAATATTTGTCTTCTAACCCCTTCATGACCCTGCAAATTTTTGTTTTGATTTATGTTTTCTTCCTCCTCACATTCTAAGACCCAAAATTTTTTTATTTTTCCACAAAGTTGTATTAGAGCTTATTTTTGCGTGACAAGTTGTCCTTTTCATTGGCACACTTAATTTCATTACATCATGTGCAAGGCAAAATTTTAAAGAAAAAAAAAAGAATTGCCCTTTTTGGTGCGGCAATCATTTTTTTGACAATCAAGGTAATACAGTAAAATTGGTGCTACCTTTATTCTATGGGTAAGTACGATTCCAATGATAAAGGTGAAACTTGGATACATTTTGTTTCATTTAGGGTTACAAAAGATAGAAAACTTAAAAAAAAAAAAAAATGTTCATTGCCATGTTCTAACCCCTTTAACTTTATTATTTTTCCACCTATAGAGCCGTGTTAGTTTTTTTTTTTTTATGCCCCAAGAGCTCCAGTTTTTAAAAGTACCACGTGAACATACATGTGACTATTTGATCACTTTTTATTATGTTTTTCTTTTCTGGGATGTGACCAAAATCAGCAATTATGACATTTGGACTTTTTTTGTGTTTACGCCATAGTTTGGAAAATTACACATGTGGCGATACCAAATGTTTATTTTTTTTAATAGTGTTTTATAAAAAAAAAATGAGAAAGGGGGTCAGTTCAGTTTTTTTCTTACACATTTTTGGGGCCTATCATAAATAAGCCAGGCTGACATAGATCAATTACATTACGCTGATCTAGGTTATTGCACTCAATTGCTAAGGGCTGGCTGAGGCAGCCTTAAAAGGCTACTCCAGTAGAAAACGTTTTTGTTTTTTTATTTTATTTTTTTAAAATCAACTGGTGCCAGAAAGTTAAACAGATTTGTAAATTACTTCTATTAAAAAAATCTTAATCCTTCCAGTACTTATTAGCTGCTGAATACTACAGAAGAAATTATTTTCTTTTTGGAACACAGAGCTCTCTGCTGACATCACGAGCACAGTGCTCTCTGCTGACATCTCTGTCCATTTTAAGAACTGTCAAGAGTAGGAGAAAATCCCCATAGCAAAGATATGCTGCTCTGGTCAGTTCCTAAAATGGACAGAGATGTCAGCAGAGAGCACTGTGCTTGTGATTTAGCAGAGAGCTCTATGTTTTAAAAAGAAAAGAATTTCCTATGTAGTGTTCGGCAGCTAATAAGTACTGGAAGGATTAAGATTTTTTTAATAGAAGTAATTTACAAATCTGTTAAAAAAAAGTTTTCCACCGGAGTACCCCTTCAACCTCTTAAGGACTTACCTTTTAAAAATCATAACCCTTTTAATTTTCCACCTAAAAATCCATATTATCCATATTATGGCTTATTTTTTGCGCCATCCATTCTACTTAGCAATGACATTAGTCATTTTACCCAAAAATCCACGGCGAAACTGAAAAAAAAATCATTGTGCGACAAAATTGAAGAAAAACGCAATTTTGTAACTTTTGGGGGCTTCCGTTCCTACGCAGTGCATTTTTCGGTAAAAATGACACCTTATGTTTATTCTGTAGGTCCATACAATTAAAATGGTTTCCTACTTATATAGGTTTGATTTTGTCGTACTTCTGTAAAAAATCATAACTACATGCAGGAAAATGTGTATGTTTACAAATGTCCACTTCTGACCCCTATAACTTTTTTATTTTTCTGTGTACGGGGCGGTATGAGGGCAATTTTTTTGCGCCGTGATCTGAAGTTTTTATCGGTACCATTTTTGTTTTGATCTGACTTTTTGATCACTTTTTATTCATTCATTCATGGTATAAAAAGTGACAAATAATATGCTATTTTGGACTTTTGAATTTTTTTGCTCGTATACCATTGACCGTGCGGTTTAATTAACAATATATTTTTATAGTTTGGACATTTACGCACGCGGCGATACCACATATGTTTATTTCTATTTTTATTTATTTATTTTTTTTTTTTACTTTTATTAGGGAAGGTGTTAAATCACATTTATTAACACTTTTTTTCCCCTTTTTTTTTTGCAGTGTTATAGCCCCCATAGGGGGCTATAACACTGCACACACTGATCTTTTACACTGATCACTGGCGTGTATTAATATGCCATTGATCAGTGTTATAGGTGCTTGACTGCTCCTGCCTGGATCTGGAGCAGTAATTCGCCGATCGGACACCGAGGAGGATACTTTCAGTTTCACTTCAGATGCGGCGGTCAGCTTTGATCGCCATGTCTGAAAGGTTAATACAAGGCATGTCCTGTTTTAGCCGCGGGTCCTGGCCGTTGATGGCCGCCAGGACCGACCCGATATGACGCGGGGTCACCGCGTGACCCTGCGTTATATTGCGGGAGCCGGCTCAGGACATAAATATACGTCCTGCGTCGTTAAGGGGTTAAATGGTACCTGTCACCAGCAACAAAATGTAATATATTAAAGATTAGCCTACTTGAATTACTTTTCTAATATATTGCTTTATGTAACTTTTCTTTTTGTAACTTTATGTGTTAAATTTACCCCTAAATGTTTGGCCACCAGAGGTCCTTCTGGTCCTGCATGCAGTCCTGCAAGCAGATTTTCTCCTGCAGCAGCCTGGCAGAGACAGAAGTCAGGAAATGCAGGTTGGAACTCATCTCAGCACAGTATATAGAGCCCCCTTTCCCTTTGAGCTGAGCTAGACTATAGAGCAGCGTTTCCCAACCTGGGTGCCTCCAGCTGTTTAAAGGGGTTATCCACCATAAGGTGATTTTAGTATGTACCTGGCAGGCAGTAATGGACATGCTTTAGGAAGGATCTGCGCTTGTCTTGGGGCTGATTGACTGTGTTGTGAGATTACCATAACACTGTGGCTAGCTGTTTATGAACTGGTATTTCCTGTTTGACTTTTCTTTTTTTGATTACAAATCCTACAATTCCATTTCCTCCCTCCCACACATCAGCCACCCCACCCATTGAAACATAAATGAGCTGCATCCATTCAAAGACCTGTGGTTTTCAATCAGGGTGCCTACAGCTGTTGCATTAGTTGCAGATTGATCCTTCCACCCATTGAAGCAGACAGGCTCCCTGCCATCAGCTGACTAGTGAGTCAGGTCTCGGCCACATTGCAAGCTGGGAAAATTCTGAGACAACAGTCATTTTGTATGCTGTTAAAAATAAGTAGTGGGGTGAAAATCACATAAGAATTGTGAGAAAACCGTCACACACAGGTAAAGACACTATATTATGAACTACACTAACTTTACAGCCCCTGTAGAGGCAAATAAAGGGATCTGTGATCCACAAAAACACGGTGCTCCAAAAGCGCTCCTTTTCAAGGTAATGGCTGAGATAAAAGCCCTGAGTCCGGTATTCAATAAAATAAAAGGTTCTTTATTCGTGCAAGAGTATACAGGGATAACGCGTTTCGAGGGGCGGGGACCCCCTCTTCGTCAGATCCAATGCTAGACTGGGATTGGCTCCCTTGCTTTTTATACATAAAAAACCTGCGAAACTATTTCAGCGGGTGATGTTCCTAATGCACAACATATGTTCAGGAAAAACATCATTTTACATTCATATATATTAAGGAGATAAATAAAAGAAAAGGAAAAGAAAGATCGATTGGTACGAAGGAAAAAGTAAATAATTTTATATGTTTGAAAATAACCTTATATTGATTTCCAAAGGTCTTAATAAGTAACTCCTACTGGTACCTTACTTTAACTGAAAGTTAAACTTAGTGGTCAAGCGTTACCATCTCAAGGACCGACGGAGAAATGCAACAGACACTGGCAGGCAGCGCCGAGGATGGGAGACCGGCCCCTGTAGCATAGTCAAATAAAAATTTTTTTTCCTTTTTAACCTCTTAAGGACTCAGGGTTTTTCAGTTTTTGCACTTTCGTTTTTTCCTCCTTACCTTTTCAAAATCATACCCCTTTCAATTTTCCACCTAAAAATCCATATTATGGCTTATTTTTTGCGTCGCCAATTCTACTTTGCAGTGACATTAAACATTTTACCCAAAAATGCACGGAGAAACGGAAAAAAAAATCATTGTGCGACAAAATCGAAGAAAAAACGCCATTTTGTAACTTTTGGGGGCTTCCGTTTCTACGCAGTGCATATTTCGGTAAAAATTACACCTTATCATTATTCTGTAGGTCCATACGGTTAAAATAATACCCTACTTATATAGGTTTGATTTTGTCGCACTTCTGGAAAAAATCATAACTACATGCAGGAAAATTTATACGTTTAAAAATGTCATCTTCTGACCCCTATAACTTTTTTATTTTTCCACGTAGAGGGCAGTATGAGGACTCATGATTTGCGCCGTGATCTGAAGTTTTTATCAGTATGATTTTTGTTTTGATCAGACTTTTTGATCACTTTTTATTCACTTTTTAATGGTATAAAAAGTGACCAAAAATGCACTTTTTTTTTACTTTGGAATTTTTTTGCGCGTACGCCATTGACCATGCGGTTTAATTAATGATATATTTTTATAGTTCGGACATTTACGCACGCGGCGATACCACATATGTTTATTTTTATTTAATTTTACACTGTTTTATTTTTTTTATGGGAAAAGGGGGGTGATTCAAACTTTTATTAGGGAAGGGGTTAAATGACCTTTATTAACACTTTTTTTTAACTTTTTTTTTGCAGTGTTATAGGTCCCATAGGGACCTATAACACTGCACACACTGATCTTTTACACAGATCACAGGCGTGTATTAACACGCCTGTGATCAGTGTTATCGGCGCTTGACTTCTCCTGCCTGGATCTCAGGCACGGAGCAGTCATTCGCCGATTGGACACTGAGGAGGCAGGTAAGGGCCCTCCCGGTGTCCTGTAAGCTGTTCGGGACGCCGCGATTTCACTGAAAGTGACTGAGCAGCTGGGTCACTTTCACTTTAGAAGCGGCGGTCAGCTTTGACCGCCGCTTCTAAAGGGTTAATACTGCACATCGCCGCGATCGGCGATGTGTGGTATCAGCTGCGGGTCCCGGCCGTTGATGAGCGCCGGGACAGACGCGATATGATGCTTCATATCGCGGGAGCCGGTGCAGGACGTAAATATACGTCCTGCGTCGTTATAAGGGGTTAACCCCTTAAGGACCAGGCATGTATGAGTACGTCCCTGTGCCCTGGGTCTTAAAGACCAGGCACGTACTCATACGTCCGTGGGAATTTCGCATCCCGCCGTGCAATGGGCGGGTTGCGAAACTGGACGCCTGCTGAAATCATTCAGCAGGCGTCCGAGGCAAATGCCGAGGGGGGTCCTGAGACCCCCCCCATGTCGGCGATCGCAGGAAATCGCATGTCAATTCAGACATGCGATTTTCTGCTATTCCGGGCTGATCGGGTCTCTGGTGACCTGATCAGCCCGGAAAATAGTGATGAACCGACCTGTCAGTGACAGTCCAGATCATCTTGCAGGGTAGGAGTGAAGTTGCAATGCTGCGATCTCCTCCTATCCCCTGCCATTGGTCAGAACTGATTCTGACTAATGGCAGAGCAGGACAGTGGGTTGCCATGGCAACCCCCTGTTCTGCCCACCCCTGGATGTCGCGGGGAACATGGGGAGAAGATGGAGGTCGGTACCTGCAGGAGAAGATGCCTGGGAACAGCTGATCGCCGCTGCAGACTGCTGGATCCCGGCTCAGGTAGGAAAGCGATGTGGGGGGGGGGGGGGGGGGGAATGAAAGTGAAAGTAATGTGAACTTTACTGTGGCAACCATTAGGAAGGCCAAAGTGCAACTCCCAGCATGCCCAGACTGCCCAGGCATGCTGGGAGTTGTAGTTCTGTAACATCTGTCCCTTCTGATTTTGCAATTTTCATGAAATTTTTGAAAATTGCTGCTCTACTTTGAAGCCCTCTAATTTTTTCAAAAAGTTAAAATATGTCCATTTTATGATGCCAACATAAAATAGACATATTGTATTTGTAAATAAAAATAAAATTTATTTGGAATATCAATTTTCCTTACAAGTAGAGAGCTTCAAAGTTAGAAAAATGCTAAATTTTAAAAATGTTCATGAAATTTTGGGATTTTTCACCAAAAAAAGATGCAAGTAACAACGAAAATTTACCACCAAAATAAAGTAGAATATGTCACGAAAAAACATTCTCAGAATCAGAATATTCGGTAAAAGCGTTTTAGAGATATTAATTCTTAAAGTGACAGTGGTCAGATGTGCAAAACACGCTCTGGTCCTACAGTGAAAATTGGCTTGGTCCTTAAGGGGATAAAGGCATGCTGAGTTGTAGTTTAAAAACATCTGGAGGCACCCTGGTTGGGAAACCTTGCTCTAAAGTCTAGCTCAGCTCAAAGGGAAGGGGGGCTCTATACACTATGCTGAGATGAGTTCCAACCTGCATTTCCTAGCGGAAATTCTGAAGTGTCAACGGGAGTGCGGAATCCCATTGGGCTTTCATTTGAGGAGGAATACCACAAGCAGAATTCCGCTGGCGGAAATTCCGCCATGTGAATAGACCCTTAGAATTCAGAGCAGAGGGGTTGTGTACGGTCTCATCACAGCTCATCACACAATCAACTGCTCTAGGCTGTGTGTTCAGAGCAGCATAATGGAGTAAGGGAGTTCTCCCCTGTATGGCTTCAGATGATGTCACAGCACGCTGTGGAACGCCCCTTACCGGTCTATAATACTGACTGAGACTGATCAGAATATACAGCACAATATCAAGGTAGGAAACAAAAAAAAATAACAATAAAGGCAGGTGGTGGTTTATTATGATTGAGGGAGTGAACTGGGATGATTAAAGGGAACCCGTCATTAAGTTTTACCATATATAACGAGTGGCAACACGTAATAGAGGTTAATATTATGTGTCCTACCATGTTTGGATGTCTGCTGGCACGTCTGTAAATGTGGCAAAAACAACTTTAATAACTGTCACATGCAGTATGTAAATGAGGCTTAAGTAGTCACCAGAGACAAAAAACCTTGGGGATGCAACTCCCCTCAGGGTAAACCCTGAATAAAGACCCTCTCTAGTCTAAAACTTAACTTTTAATTTTTCAAATAATAATCTGTATTAACGTGCTCAAAATTGCCCACTAGGTGGCAGTGTGTGATTAAAATTACAATCCCGTGTTCATTTATTTTAGTTTTACGGCATATTTATGCTTGGATGTATCTGACCAGGGGGCTCTGTATGCAGTGCTCTGCTTCAATGCCGTCTACCGACTTAGCATCTCAGAGCTCCGTGGTCCATCCATATATTGCTGCCGGGATTGAGCTAAAATCTGTTCTCCTCTAAATCAATGTTTCGCCGGTGGGACCCGGCTTTTTCAAGAGTCTGAGACTCTTGAAAAAGCCGGGTCCCACCGGCGAAACGTTGATTTAGAGGAGAACAGATTTTAGCTCAATCCCGGCAGCAATATATGAATGGACCACGGAGCTCTGAGATGCTAAGTTGGTAGACGTGATTGACAGCCTACCTCTGAGAAATGACATCAGACCCTGACTGAGCTGCTGAATCATACCTAGATAGGTATTATTTGAGCCTGAATAGACGTGATTACTGCTCTGGTAGCCATGACTACTTTAGCAGCCGCACGCCCGACTGAGCCTCATTTACATACTGCGTGTGACAGTTATAAAAGTAGTTTTCTCCACATTTAGAGACGTACCAGCAGACATCCAGGCATGGTAGGACACATGATATTAACCTCTATTATTATGTGTTGCCACTCGTTGTATAGGGTAAAACTTGGGTTCCCTTTAACCTGTTAAAGTGCAACTGTCATGCAAATTATACCCCCCAGACTAATACCATGATAGTATAGATGATGATACGTGTAATGCAGCTGTACTTCTGGCTGCTGTTTATCACACTTTATCAGCAGGAAAATTGTTTTATCGTGCGGTCAGCAACAGTCGTATAGGCGTGGCTGGGGATCATAATGCCCCGCCTCCGCCACGCCTATCCCCTGTAAGTGAGCGCTGGACCACTGTGTGATTGACACACAGGTCCCCACCCCCCGATGTCCATGATGTGCGGGCGGCGTGACTCCACTGAGCCTATACATATAATGTGCACCTTTATGTTATATGAAATACAGTGCCCGTACTCCTCTTCTTTCTTCTCATGGTGCCGGAGACGCGCTGCTTCTGCTTTCACTATAGGCAGAGAGCTCACTCCTTGCCTCTAGCACTGCGCAGGCGCACTGAGCTGGCGGCAGACAACGGGAGCCAGCTCTCTGCCTATAGTGAAAGCAGAAGCAGCGCGTCTCTGGCACCATGAGAAGAAAGAAGAGGAGTACGGGCACTGTATCATAAAGGTGCACATTATATGTATAGGCTCAGTGGAGTCACGCCGGCCCGCACAACATGGACATCGGGGGGTGGGGACCTGTGGTCCAGCGCTCACTTACAGGGGAAAGGCGTGGCGGAGGTGGGGCATTACGATCCCCAGCCACGCCTATCCGTCTGTTGCTGACCGCACGATAAAACTATTTTCAAATCTGACCTCTGTCACTCTATGCATTAAAGGGGTACTCCGCCCCATGGTGCCAGAATAGAAAAAAAAAAAAACACATGGCATACTATTTCAGAAAATACACCCCTCAAGGAACGTAATGAGGGGTACAGTGAGCTTTAAAGTTGGTCGTGAAAATGAAAATTTTAATTTTTTTCACTTAAATGCATGTGTTACCCCAAATTTTTCATTTTCACAAAGGGTAAAAGGGGAAAAGGCCCCCCAAAATGTGTAACCCCATTACTTCTGGGTATGGAAATACTCCATATGTGGACGTAAGGAGCCCTGCGGGAACACAACAGTGCTAACGAGGAAAGGAGCAAAATTTGGCTTTTGGAGAAAGAATTTTGCTGAAATGGTTTTTGGGAGGCATGTCACATTAAGGAAGCCCCCAACATGCCAGAACATCAACAAAAAATAGCACATAGCACACTATTTGGGAAAATACACCCCTCAAGTTAAATAATGAGGGGTAAAGTGAGCTTTAAAGCGAACTCAGGTGGAAATTTTTTTTTTATTTAAATCAACTGGTGCAAGAAAGTTAAACAGATTTGTAAATTACTTCTTTTTAAAAATCTTAACCCTTCCAGAACGTATCAGCTACTGTATGCTACAGATATACTACAGAGAAATTTGTGAAGTTCTTTCCAGTCTGACAACAGTGCTCTCTGCTGACACCTCTGTCAGTGTCAGGAACTGTGCAGAGCAGGAAAGGATTTCTATGGGGATTTGCACAGACAGAGGTGTCAGCAGAGAGCACTGTTGTCAGACAGAAAAGAAATTCAAAGATTTCTCTGTAGTATACAGTAGCTGATAAGTACTGGAAGGATTAAGATTTTTTAATAGAAGTCATTTACAAATCTGTTTAACTTTCCAGCTCCAGTTGATCTAAAAACATTTGTTTTCTACATGTTTCCACCGGAGTTCCTCTTAGACACCCCACAGGTGTTTGACGACTTCTCATTAAAGTTGGATGTGAAAATGAAAATTTTTATTTTTTTCACAAAAAGTCAGGTGTTATCCCAAATTTTTCATTTTCACAAAGGCTAATAGGAGAAAAATAAATTGTAAAACCATTTTTTCTGAGTATGGAAATACCCCATATGTGGACATTAAGTGCTCTGTTGGTGCACTACAATGCACTACAAAGAGAAGGAGCAAAGTTTGTTTATTGGGGAGAGAATTTGGCTGGAATTGAAGTCGGAGGCAAGGCAACAATTAAGCTCCCATGCTGCCAGAACAGTGGACGGGGGGTCAACTGTTCTGGCAGCATGGGAGCTTAATTGTTGCACTTGTGACCCAATTTTGGAAACTACACCCCACACGGAATGTAACAAGGGGTGCAATGAGCATTTACACCCCACAGTGGTCTGCGCAAATAAAAATAAAAATTCATTTTCATGGACCACTGTTAGAACAATCTGTGGGGTTTAAATGCTCACTGCACCCCTTGTTACATTCCGTGAGTGGTGTAGTTTGCAAAATGGGGTCACATGTGTTTTTTTCTTTTTTTGCATTTGCGCCAAAACTGCTGCAACTGTCAGTCACCCCTGTGCAAATCACCAATTTAGGCCTTGAAATACGACAGGGTTCCACAGCAAGAAAGCGGCATGTGCACTTGATGCCTAAATTAGGGATTTGCAAGGGGGAATTATTAACATTTGACCGCTAAGCGGTCACTAAGACCCTAAATTTCCCACCCAATATAAAACTTAACGTTTAATGAGCCAAGATTAAAATAACCTCACACATATTGATCCATGGTGCATTGATTGGCATGACACTGCATGCTATAGAAGTGAATTGAAAAATTAGACTGTGGCTGCAGTCCACAGTCTATAGTGTGAGACAATTAAAAATCTAACACATTGCCCGCCCGCCCGACGTTTCGCCACAGGCTGTGGCTTTATCAAGGGCTAAGAGGCAAATGGCGTGCAAACAAGCCTTGCAGGGGTTTAAATAACCTCCTGTCTCTAACGTCATTAGAACATGTCACTTCCTGTATTAACATGACATCTCATTGGTTACAATCATATGCAGACTAATGATTGACCGCTTCCTGGCCAATGAATTTTAGACCAGGATGCATCTTGCTATATTCGTTTGATTGACAGCATCCTCGACCAACCAGCTGAGAACAATCAAGCTTCTGAACTCCTCATTGGTGCCGGAAGCTGTATACGTATGTGCGCCATCGGTCCTGCGCTAACTAATAGCTTCCCGAACCTCCGATATGGGCGCATGCGCAGTACGGATGCGCAGAAGAACGTGCGCGAATACTTAGTCATATACAGGCACTGCTGGAAGCTGCGCGACAGACATATGCGCCGGCACTTAGCCGATTTTTGGCATATGATTCACTCATGGCTATTGTGATAGGGCTGTAATACACAATATAACCACTATTGTGAACAACGACTGCGTAGCAAGTGATAGGTTAATTCGAGAACACTAATAAGTTACTATCTGGCAATATAGGACGGCCAACCTAGCAACATAGGTATAAGATCAGAACAAGGAAATATTAATCGATAGAGGGAGGAGCAAATACTCATCTGTTCTGCATAGATGTAGTCATAATTAATTCATATCATCAACGGAAGTTAATCATAAATATAATTAATAAAGGCTTATAACGGCTCTTCTATATAGTAACAATTGTAATAAGTGATTCCTGTCCTACAAGAAGGCTGCAAAGGTGAAGCCTTCATTCAGTCCATTTGGACTTTGGGATTTTAATCTCCAAATCCAACGGGCTTCTTCTTGAAGCAGTCTGGTGTTAAGATTGCCACGTCTCGGACCTAGTTTACACTGGGTAATGCCACAGAAACGTAATTCAAAGGGAGCATCATTGTGTACAGTCCTCATATGCCTAGCAATTGGCGTATCTTGGTAGGTGTTAATAGTACTCATATGTTTTGAGATACGCCTACGCAATTGTTGAACTGTCTTTCCTACATAGATTTTAGGACAATTGCAAGTGGCTAGGTACACTACCCCCGTCGTTTGACAGGTGATGAAGTCCCTAATTTGATATTTCCGATTATCAATCGGATTAGAGAATTCTTTTGTACGTGGCATAAATTTGCAAAAATTGCACCGTCCACATGGATGTGATCCTTGAATTGATGATTTCAACCAACTGGATGCAGACTCCTCTGCATAAAAACTCCTAACTATTTGATTTTGAATATTGGGTCCTCTACGATAGGTTATAGAGGGGTGAGTAGAGATCACCTCCCTAAGGTCATTATCCACCTGTAATATAGGCCAATATTTCCTAAGTATATTCATGATTTTTTGATTGTGTTGATCAAAAGTTCCGATACACCTAATGATCTTTTGGCCACTATTGTCTTTAGCCAATTTGTGATCACGTAATAATTCAGATCAATCAGATCAATTCAGATCAATCTTCCGTTGATGATATGAATTAATTATGACTACATCTATGCAGAACAGATGAGTATTTGCTCCTCCCTCTATCGATTAATATTTCCTTGTTCTGATCTTATACCTATGTTGCTAGGTTGGCCGTCCTATATTGCCAGATAGTAACTTATTAGTGTTCTCGAATTAACCTATCACTTGCTACGCAGTCGTTGTTCACAATAGTGGTTATATTGTGTATTACAGCCCTATCACAATAGCCATGAGTGAATCATATGCCAAAAATCGGCTAAGTGCCGGCGCATATGTCTGTCGCGCAGCTTCCAGCAGTGCCTGTATATGACTAAGTATTCGCGCACGTTCTTCTGCGCATCCGTACTGCGCATGCGCCCATATCGGAGGTTCGGGAAGCTATTAGTTAGCGCAGGACCGATGGCGCACATACGTATACAGCTTCCGGCACCAATGAGGAGTTCAGAAGCTTGATTGTTCTCAGCTGGTTGGTCGAGGATGCTGTCAATCAAACGAATATAGCAAGATGCATCCTGGTCTAAAATTCATTGGCCAGGAAGCGGTCAATCATTAGTCTGCATATGATTGTAACCAATGAGATGTCATGTTAATACAGGAAGTGACATGTTCTAATGACGTTAGAGACAGGAGGTTATTTAAACCCCTGCAAGGCTTGTTTGCACGCCATTTGCCTCTTAGCCCTTGATAAAGCCACAGCCTGTGGCGAAACGTCGGGCGGGCGGGCAATGTGTTAGATTTTTAATTGTCTCACACTATAGACTGTGGACTGCAGCCACAGTCTAATTTTTCAATTCACTTCTATAGCATGCAGTGTCATGCCAATCAATGCACCATGGATCAATATGTGTGAGGTTATTTTAATCTTGGCTCATTAAACGTTAAGTTTTATATTGGGTGGGAAATTTAGGGTCTTAGTGACCGCTTAGCGGTCAAATGTTAATAATATTGGATTTACCCTCCACTCATAGGTCCCTCCTATTGCATTAATTAATTGGAGTTAATCACTCCTTTTTGTGGACTGTCAAGCTTATTATGCACTGATGGCTGGATTCCTGTCCAACAAACCTAATTTAGAGCACTCTAAAGCTGATGCTGCTCATGTCTTTTCACTTCAAAATCTTCCCTTTAATCAAGTTGATATAAATTCAGCTTTTAGGGATTTACAAAAAACTTATAAACAGTATTATCGTTCCTGGTGGGAGATTGCCAGTCTCGAAACATACCTCCAGCAAAAAATTGTTTATCGTGGTTTAAGAATCAATATCACTCCTAACTCACATCAAAACGAAACTGAATTCATACAAGGTTGGCAACAACTTTTAACTGAAAACTCCTTACGTATGTTACAATATCTACTAGATTTTGAGAAGGGTGCATTTACAAAAATTGGTATACAGTTGGAAACACAAATTAGTGAAATTAAAATATTCCAAACACAACCTGAGTATCCTCTTTTGGAGCAAAAACTTAAGAAACATCTTGATAGTTTTTTAAGTGAGATTAAAGAAAGGAAACACAGGAAATACGTACGAGACAAGAGGGATTTTGAAACAGGACAGATTTATTTAAAATCACAACAACAAGATTTTCAGGGTAATAGGTATACAGATATTTCGGATTCTGAATACTCAGGTACTGAGGATAGTACTAACGTCCAGAGTGGCCCTAAGAGGTTTCACCCTAGATCGCGATCTAGGAGCAATAAGAGACGTCAACCCTACAGAAAAAATACTGGTACTTTTAAATCTGAGAACACCCCTAGACCACAAGGCCATTCACAACCATGCCCACCTCATACTACTCAAGGAGGTGGCCATCCCTCCATGCACTCACATGGATTTTTATCCTCTGCCTTACCCAATCCTGCAGAGGTACATATGACCCCAGTGATACCTGGTCCTACAGCAACAACAGCTGCCCCACGGGCACCTGGCATTCCAACGATTACTCATATGGGAGGATTACCACAGAATCCCCCTCACCTTTTTTTAGAACCAGGGGTCCAACTGAGGGATCGCGACAAATGGGGATACAATCCAATTCCCAGACAATAACTGATGCTACCAGTGACCAATTGCAAATTTGTAACCTGTCATCCCTAGTTCTGAATGAACACCATCTGTCAGTATTACAAAAGGGGTTATCATTCACCCCTACACCACCTTGTAATATTTTTACTTGGACTAAAGATATAAATCTATTTGGCAGGAAGCTTGCCCTACACAAATTTCACAAAAACCTTGCTACCAATCCTGCTGTGAACAGACAACAAGATCAGCAAGTTGTTACTATGCTAGAACAGCTAGAAGAAGAAAGTGAGACAGGAATTGTCTCAGTTGAAGCTCCCTTCTCTAATCTTAAACCTAAGTCAAGTTTTACACCATCCTTGTCACAATACTCTAATATCGATACTTTTGTTAAGATGGTTACACACGAGATCAGTTCCCTAAGGTCAAGGACTCCCCATATTCCATCTAACTTATCTACGGAAGAAATCCGAGCACTTGATGAAATACAACATAATAATGAGATTGTTTGCAAACCTTCTGATAAAGGAGGAAACATCGTCCTGATGGATAAAAGTTATTATAAGGCTATGGTGATGAGACTGTTGAATGATAAAGATACTTATCGTAAACTTGACCATAACCCACTTCAGGAGTTTAACCAGAATTTACGTACAATTTTACAAGAGGCAAGAATAGACCAATTGATAACAGAAGAAGAATTTAAATATCTCTTTAATCCATCGCCAACAATAGCCACTTTCTACGCCCTTCCTAAGGTGCACAAACGGAGTTCCCCTATCCCTGGCAGACCTATTGTTTCAGGGTGTGACAATATTACACAAAATATCAGTCACTATGTAGATCAGTTCTTGGCCCCTTTTGTTTCCTCTCTTCCGTCCTTTATTAAGGATACCAAGGACACTGTGAAGAAATTACAGGAGATCACATTCCCTCCAGGTACTCTTATAGCTAGTTTGGATGTGGAATCTCTCTATACAAACATCCAACATGAACAGGGACTTCATGCTGTACAACATTTCCTAACTACTAAAGGTCTTCAGTACACAGCACACAACAAATTTGTTTTGACCTTATTACGTTTTCTACTTACTCATAATTTTTTCCTTTTTGATAGGCACTTTTATTTTCAGTTGAAGGGCACTGCTATGGGCACTCCTTGTGCACCGAATTATTCTAATTTATTCTTAGGGTGGTGGGAAGACACTCACGTTTTCTCTGACACTTTTCAAGAATTTAACTCTCACATTTTATTTTGGGGTCGTTATATAGATGATATATTGATTTTTTGGGACAGCACCACACAATTATTTCAATCCTTCGTTCAAGCACTTAACACTAATCATATTAATATGCACTTTACTTCTGAAATTCATGATAAATTTCTTCATTTTCTTGACCTCACTATCACTATTGATGCACTTGGTCACATTCACACTTCTATATATCGTAAACCTACGTCAACCAATAGTTTTCTCAATTGGAAGAGTTATCATCCCGTACCATTGAAGAAAGGTATCCCTATCAGTCAATATCTACGAGCCAAAAGGAATTGCTCTGATCCTCTTAAATTTCAAGAAGAATGTGATCTCCTGTATAGACGCTTCACCAATAGAGGTTACCCTAAGAAAGTCCTTCACAAGGCCTTCGCCAGAGCCAGGGCTACTCCAAGATCTGAATTATTACGTGATCACAAATTGGCTAAAGACAATAGTGGCCAAAAGATCATTAGGTGTATCGGAACTTTTGATCAACACAATCAAAAAATCATGAATATACTTAGGAAATATTGGCCTATATTACAGGTGGATAATGACCTTAGGGAGGTGATCTCTACTCACCCCTCTATAACCTATCGTAGAGGACCCAATATTCAAAATCAAATAGTTAGGAGTTTTTATGCAGAGGAGTCTGCATCCAGTTGGTTGAAATCATCAATTCAAGGATCACATCCATGTGGACGGTGCAATTTTTGCAAATTTATGCCACGTACAAAAGAATTCTCTAATCCGATTGATAATCGGAAATATCAAATTAGGGACTTCATCACCTGTCAAACGACGGGGGTAGTGTACCTAGCCACTTGCAATTGTCCTAAAATCTATGTAGGAAAGACAGTTCAACAATTGCGTAGGCGTATCTCAAAACATATGAGTACTATTAACACCTACCAAGATACGCCAATTGCTAGGCATATGAGGACTGTACACAATGATGCTCCCTTTGAATTACGTTTCTGTGGCATTACCCAGTGTAAACTAGGTCCGAGACGTGGCAATCTTAACACCAGACTGCTTCAAGAAGAAGCCCGTTGGATTTGGAGATTAAAATCCCAAAGTCCAAATGGACTGAATGAAGGCTTCACCTTTGCAGCCTTCTTGTAGGACAGGAATCACTTATTACAATTGTTACTATATAGAAGAGCCGTTATAAGCCTTTATTAATTATATTTATGATTAACTTCCGTTGATGATATGAATTAATTATGACTACATCTATGCAGAACAGATGAGTATTTGCTCCTCCCTCTATCGATTAATATTTCCTTGTTCTGATCTTATACCTATGTTGCTAGGTTGGCCGTCCTATATTGCCAGATAGTAACTTATTAGTGTTCTCGAATTAACCTATCACTTGCTACGCAGTCGTTGTTCACAATAGTGGTTATATTGTGTATTACAGCCCTATCACAATAGCCATGAGTGAATCATATGCCAAAAATCGGCTAAGTGCCGGCGCATATGTCTGTCGCGCAGCTTCCAGCAGTGCCTGTATATGACTAAGTATTCGCGCACGTTCTTCTGCGCATCCGTACTGCGCATGCGCCCATATCGGAGGTTCGGGAAGCTATTAGTTAGCGCAGGACCGATGGCGCACATACGTATACAGCTTCCGGCACCAATGAGGAGTTCAGAAGCTTGATTGTTCTCAGCTGGTTGGTCGAGGATGCTGTCAATCAAACGAATATAGCAAGATGCATCCTGGTCTAAAATTCATTGGCCAGGAAGCGGTCAATCATTAGTCTGCATATGATTGTAACCAATGAGATGTCATGTTAATACAGGAAGTGACATGTTCTAATGACGTTAGAGACAGGAGGTTATTTAAACCCCTGCAAGGCTTGTTTGCACGCCATTTGCCTCTTAGCCCTTGATAAAGCCACAGCCTGTGGCGAAACGTCGGGCGGGCGGGCAATGTGTTAGATTTTTAATTGTCTCACACTATAGACTGTGGACTGCAGCCACAGTCTAATTTTTCAATTCACTTCTATAGCATGCAGTGTCATGCCAATCAATGCACCATGGATCAATATGTGTGAGGTTATTTTAATCTTGGCTCATTAAACGTTAAGTTTTATATTGGGTGGGAAATTTAGGGTCTTAGTGACCGCTTAGCGGTCAAATGTTAATAATATTGGATTTACCCTCCACTCATAGGTCCCTCCTATTGCATTGCAAGGGGGAAGACCCGTATGAAAGCTTTACACTTGCCACCACCACCAAAAATACACTACGGCAGTGTGTCCCAAACAGGGTGCCTCCAGCTGTTGCAAAATGTCCAGCATGCCTGGACAGTCAATAGCTGTCTGGCAATGCTGGGAGTTGTTGTTGTGCAACAGCTGGAGGCTCCATTTATCCGTTTTTTTATTTTTATTTGGGGGGGGGGGGGGGGCAAACTGTGTAAGGGTGTGTGTGTGGTGTCCCGGTACCGTATTGCATACCGTACCTAGTGTAAAGGTCCGCAAAGTCAGAGTAACTACGTTTAGGTAGGGTTCCTCAGGTGGGACAGCCCCTAGTCGCCTCTCCTAAGGTCTATCTCTAATGTTAATATATATGTATATATTTAATAATTATATATATTCTATAGTAATGTATAGTACTTACCTTCTTCTTATCTACCTCCCTATCGCTCTTGGGAAGGGTGGCAGTAGGAAAAGCGTCATTGAGGAACCCTTACCCTGGTGTCACAAATAGCAGGGGTTAACAAGCACCCTTTCATTACTGCACAGCTACACTCCCCATACCCTATACCCTCCAGGCTATCACATGGCTGTATATGTTTTACTCTTTATTTTGTGTTAGTGTTGTGTAGAATTACACGGGTGGGGAATTACAGCGAATTTTGCAGCGCAAACCTCAAGCCATTGCAAAACTACAACTGCCAGTTGTAGTTTTGCCACAGCTGGAGGCACATTTTTGAGGAAACACAGACTAACTCCGTGTTTCCCCACCCATGTGCCTCCAGCTGTGGCAAAAGTACAACTCTCATGGTCTGTCAGTGCATGCAGGGAGTTGTAGTTTTGCAATGGCTGGAGGGGCACAGTTTGGAGACCACTGTGTAGTGGTCTCCTAACTGCGCCCCTCCAGATGTTGCAAAATTGCAACTCCCAGCATGCCCAGACTGTCCAGGCATGCTGGGAGTTGTAGATCTGCAACATCTGAAGGGCCAGATAATACAGAACTACAACTCCCAGCATGCTTGGAATGTCTGGGCATGCTGAGAGTTGTAGTTTTGCAAAATCTGGAGGGGCACAGTTTGGAGGGGATAAGACGTCTGATCGTGGGGGGCCCGTTGCTGGGACCACCTGCGATCTCCCTGCAGCACCCACATTCTATGTGGAGCTGCATCTCTAGTTTCGGAAACCTTCAGGTTTCCGGGACTGGGGAAGTGATGTCACACCATCATGTCTATGGGAGGGGGTGTGACGGCCATCATAGGAACGGCGTGGCGTTTCCGGACGTCGTAAATATAATTTTCATCAGTATCACCCGCACTACAAGCCTGTATGACAGGTTAGTGTGGGTGATACTGATGCCAGATTTCCTTTAATATGCCTGTGGCCACAGCTTCTGAATCGTCGCTGACAGACGATATGAAGTGAAATTTCTCTTTTTACAACAGAGATTTCACGGGGTGATGAGAGCGTTAACTAAGAAGATCCAGGCCGGACAACACAGCGCACTCGGGGATTGGGAACGCACATGCTACTTCATTAGCATAATTCGAAAACTGGGAATATCAACGGTAAGTGCCATTGTCTTAAGATTTACCTGCACTAAAATCCTAGGTTAGTGCTGGTGATTCTGATGACAGATTCCCTTTAAGAACTATCATCAGTGTAAAGAACAAGAGGAGAGATTTATCAAAACCTGTGTAGAGGAAAAGTGGTGCTGTTACCAACAGCTACCAATCAGATTGCTTCTTTCATTTTTAAAGAAGCCTGTGAAAAATGAAAGGAGGGATCTGATTAATTGTTAAGGGAAACTGCAGCAATGTTCTTCTACACAGATTTTGATAAATCTCCCCCAAGGAGTCCTGGAAGTGACCATATGGCCCCTACAGAGCCCTGCTTAAATTGTCATTGTGTTTTCCAGGGATTACATGAAGAAACAGAAGGTTCTGAGCAAACATACTGTCAGGCTATATTGGTACTGATAAAATCAGATTTTATGAAATGACAGATATAGATAGTTTAGGCGTCCATCTTGAATCAAATAAGTCAGTTCACCTTAATTTGAGAGAATGGAAAGTTTGAGAAAAACACATGACAGAGTGGAATGTGTGAAGTAAACAAAGTGGATTAGACAAGACAAATTTGTTATCATGTGTCCTCCCATGTTTGGATGTCTGCTTGCACGTCTGTACACGTGGAGAAAACAACTTTAATAACCGTCACACGCAGTATGTAAATGAGACTTAAATGAGCACTCTCATTAAAACAAATTTTTGCTATTGCACTCCTTATGGTAAATAAAAAATATTTCTAATATACTTTGTTTAAAAAAAATGAAGTTTTCTATGTTTTATTTGTGCTTAACCCCTTAACGGCCACGGACGTAAATGTACGTCCTGGCTTGGCGGTACTTCGCGCACCAGGACGTACATTTACGTCCTGTGTATGACCGCGAGCATCGGAGCTGTGCTCATGTCATACACGGCAGGTTCTGGCTGCTATCAGCCATTAACCCCTCAGATGCCGTGATCAGTACAGATCACGGCATCTGCGGCAATGCGCACGTTAAAATAGGTGATCGGATCTCCCGCAGCGCTGCCGTGGCAATCCGATCATCTGTAATGGCGGACGGAGGTCCCCTCACCTGCCTCAGTCCATCTCCCGGCATCTCCTGCTCTGGTCTGAGATCGAGCAGACCACAGCAGGAGATAGCCGATAATACTGAGCAGTGCTGTGTCCTATACATAGCACTGAACAGTATTAGCAATCAAAGGATTGCTATAGATAGTCCCCTATGGGGACATAAAAAGTGTTAAAAAAAAAAAGTTGAAAAATGTAAAAATAAAAAGTAAAAAAAATTTGAAAAATCCTTTCCCCCAATAAAAATGAAAATTGTCAGTTTATCCCATTTTACCCCAAAAAGTGTAATTTTTTTAAATAAACATATTTGGTATCGCCGCATGCATAAATGCCCGATCTATCAAAATATAATGTTAATGATCCCGTACGGTGAATGGCATAAACGTAAAAAATAAAAAAATTCAAAAAATGCAGCTTTTTTGTCACATTTTATTAAACATTTTTTTAATAAAAAATGATCTAAAAGTTTTATATATGCAAATGTGGTATGAATAAAAAGTACAGATGACGGCGCAAAAAATGTGCCCTCATAACGCCCTATATATGGAAAAATGAAAAAGTTACAGGTGGTCTAAATAGGGCAATTTTAGATTACTGATTTTGTACAAAAAGTTTTAGATTTTTTTTTTAAGCGGTACAAAAATATAAAAGTATCTAGCCATGGGTATCATTTTAATCGAATTGACCCACAGAATAAAGAACACATGTCTCTCCCCTCTCCCATTGTATGTGTGGTAGTCACACTGGAGGTAATCTGGGGAGCAGTCTACAAGTCGGACCTAAGGCTGCTGTAATTTGGCTCCTGGCTTTGCTCATGTGGCACAGACCTGAATGTGACTACTTCTTCTGGGATCCTGAGAGTCTGCTGCCAAGGTCGTTTTTTCATATATTCGTATCCAGTTATCCACAGGACACCTTCCGGTTGCACCTGGGACCTTTGGGCTGCACAGATCCACACCATCTCTACTAACCCCGTATGGGGTGATACTAATATTTCCTATATGCTCAAGGTAAGCGGCTAATTTATAGAGCCTGCATAATCACTTCCCCCCAGGTGAAAACTCCCCTCCCTTCTCCAGGGTAACGCATGAGGCGCCGCCTTCCGGTCTCTTTTTTCTTTTTTCCTTTCTCCAGGTACATTAGCAGCTGCACACCCAACTGACTACCTGAGCCTCATTTACATACAGCATGTGACATTTTATAAAAGTTGCTTACTTCACATTTATAGATGTTCCAACGGACATACAGACATGGCAGAACATGTGATATTAACCTCTATTATATGTTGCCACTCATTATATAGGGTAAAACTAGTGATTGGTTCCCTTTAACCCCTTAAGGACAAAGGGCGTACAGATACGCCCTGACGTCATGGTACTTAAGGACACAGGGCATACTTGTACGCCCGTGGGAATTTCGGTCCCCGTCCGGCGATGACCAGGATGACTGCTGATATTTATCAGCAGGCACTCCATGCAAATGCCCAGGGGGTCCTGAATTTACACAGGCGATATGCGGCGATTCTGGTCATACGGGTCACGTATGACCTGATGACCCGGAGATACATGGTGATCGGAGGTGTAGAATACACCCCCAATCACCTCCTGTTTCTATGGGGGGGTGGCGATTTCTTCACCCCCCCCCAAAAGCGCTGCTATTGGCTGGACGATCATCCGACCAATAGCAGCCGGCAGAGGAGGGGTTAACGTCCCCTTTTTGCAGATCTGTGCCCCTCAGGGCTGAAGAAGTCCTCTTGTGTCCATTAGTTCAGGGTGAGATTTCTCAGCAGGGACAGGTAGCAGTAAAAAAAAAAAAATAACATAAAGTAAAAAATAAAATTGCCCCCGACCCCCTAATAGGTCCTCAAGGGTCCGCCGCAGATTTTTCAGCATGACCAGGGCCCTATCAGGGGTTCAGGGCGCTGCATTTGGCCCACCCATTTATTATTATTTTTGGCCGCAGCATTTTTTCCCCCCATATAACGGTGTGTGATTTAAAATCACACACCGTTTTATATAAAAGTTGCACCAAGCACACACACTACATACTTTCCCGCCCCCCCCCCACACACACCCCCTTCCACCGCCATTCCAAATCTGCCAGTGAGGATGAGGAAGATCCTACTTTTCTGTGTTCTTCCTCCTCATCATCTAGCACTGATGATGAGTCCCCTGTACGGTCGGGGAGATGCCGTCAGGTGAGGCCTCGTACCCCCCATGATAGTGACCCAGTGGCTGACACTAGTATTAGCGTCCATGCCGCTTGTAATAGGAGTCTGACCCCCCAGACAAGCGTACCGGAGCCCCCTTCTGGTGAACCTGTCTGGAGACCCCCAGAGGGTTATCAGCCACGGATTCCTGAGTTTGTTGGCGACTTAAGAATCCGGATTGACACGGCTGGATACACTGAAATTTATTATAAAAAATATTTTAGTTATTTTTTCAGTGACAGCTTTGTCAATCTATTGGTGGAGCAGACGAATCTGCACGCCCAGCAGTTCATCGCCCACCACCCTGATTCTTTTTTGGCTAGGCCCAATGGATGGTATGCCATTGATGCAGCCGAAATGAGGACATTTTGGGGCCTCGTGCTGCATATGGGCCTGGTCAAAAAACCAAGTGTCATGCAGTACTGGAGTGGGACATCCTCTACCAGACCCAACTCTACGGTATGGCCATGGCACGAGGATGGTTCTAGGCCATTCGGAAATGCCTGCATTATGCTGATAATGCAGCATGTCCCCATGACCCCCCCCCCCCCGAGGTGATCTCGCCTATGACCGGTTATACAAAGTGAGGCTTTTGGGCCAAATTTTGGGAGGCCTACATACCCTCAGGGAGCTCTCGGTAGATGAGACTCATCAGTCTTAAGGGGAGACTCATCTTCTGCCAGTATATTCCCTTGAAGCGGGTGCAGTACAAGCTTTGTGAGAGTACCTCCGGGTACACTTGCAAGTTCAGAGTATATGAGGGATGAGATTCCTGTATTTAACCCCCAGAATGTCCCCCCACTCTGGGTGTTAGCGTGAAAATCGTTTGGGACCTTGTGCACCCATTGCTGGATAAGGGTTACCACATGTACGTGGACAACTTTTATACCAACATCCCTCTGTTCACATCCCTTGCCGCCAGATCCACGTCCGCTTGTGGGACTGTGCAGAAGAACCAGAGAGGCCTTCCTCAAAATTTTATCCAGACACCTATGCCCAAGGGTGAGTCCCGTGGCCTAATCCATGAAAACCTGTTACTGGTCAGGTATAAGGATAAGAGGGATGTCCTTATGCTGACCACAATTCATGGTAACGGATGCTCACCTGTCCCTCTGCTAGGTACCACAACAAAGGTTCTCAAGCCCGATTGTATTCTGGACTACAATCGGTATATGGGGGGAGTTGATCTCTCTGATCAAGTCCTCAAGCCATACATGGCCAGGCGGAAAACACGGATATGGTACAAAAAAATTGTGGTCTACTTGGTACAGGTTGCCATGTACAACTCTTTTGTACTGTACCAGTACGCTGGCAACACAGGGACATTCCTCCAGTTCCAAGAAGAAGTCCTAAAGGCCCTGATCTTTGGCGACCGGGCAAGAGCAGGCCGGAGTTCCCAAGGAACTGAAAATATGGGTGCCAGGATCATCCCATGCCAGCACTTTCCAGGTGAAGTCCCCCAAACTGGAAAGAAGGGACGATCCCAGAAAAAATGCAGAGTGTGTTACAAGAGGGGGATACGGAAGGACACCACCACTCAATGTGACACTTGCCCCGATCATCCGGGCCTCTGCATTAAAAACTGCTTCAGGGAGTATCACACTTCCATGCAGTGCTAAATTTTCCATTCTCGTTAAAATTTTCCATAATTTTACCCCAATGTACCAAGTCCAGAGTACATTCCAAGTTTTAACCCCATAAATCACTAAATTGCCCAAAAATCTCTTATAAAAAACCTCTGTGGGTACTTTTTTTTGTCTGGGTCATGGGTCACTGAGTCACTATCATTGGGGACTTTTTTTTATGTTGCCTCAACCTGAGGCAACAGGTTAGGGACAGCCACACACATCACATTCCCAGAATGATGATTCAGAGCATAGGGTTTGGGGTGGGCATATTTTTTTATTTTGGCTATGCTCTGGGTCATCATTCTGGGAACATAACCTGTTTTAAAATTTTACCACCCACTGTACCCCATTTTTGTAATTTACCCATGTAACGCTCCTTGAGGGGGGGGGGGTCCCAGGGGGGGTCCCAGGGCGAGGGGGGGGGGTCCCACTGTCCTAGCTCCGTAGGCCGCTACGTAGAAGCTCAAGGCCCCTGACTGCGTTCCTGCTGTTCCGAGACTGGCGTGAACGCTGTTTACTTCCAGATATGAGGTATGTCCTTACTCCAAAGAAATGTATTTACAAATTTAGGGTGACATTTTCTCCTTTTAGCACTTGTGAAAATGAAAAATTTGTGGTAACCCCAGCATTTTAGTATAAAAAATAAAATTTTAAATTTTCACATCCCACTTTAAGGGGTAGTCCAGTGGTGAAAAACGTATCCCCTATCCTAAGGATAGGGGATAAGTTTCAAATCGCGGGGGGGGGGGGGGGGGGGCGGGTGTGGGACAGGGCGGCGGTCCGACCGCTGGGGCCCCCCATGATCTCTTGTACGGGGCCCCGGTTCGCTGGCCAGATAGTGCGTGTTAACCACCGCATGAAGTGGCGGCCGACACGCCCCCTTAATACAACTCTATGGCAGAGATGGAGATTGACAAAGGCCGCGCTCCGGCTCTGCCATAGAGTTGTATTGAGGGGGCGTGTCAGCAGCCGATTCGTGTGGTGGTCAACACGCCCCCTTCCCGCGGGCTGTCGGGGCCCCATACAGGAGATCGCGGGGGGCCCCAGCAGTCAGACCCCCCGTGATCTGAAACTTCTCCC
Organism: Hyla sarda; assembly: GCF_029499605.1. Classification (NCBI taxonomy): domain Eukaryota; kingdom Metazoa; phylum Chordata; class Amphibia; order Anura; family Hylidae; genus Hyla; species Hyla sarda. Next base: position 51,760,465 of record NC_079198.1, on the reverse strand, counting down.
CTATCCTTAGGGGGTAAGTTTTTCACCACTGGATATCTCCTTTAATGAACATTTATCAAACACCTGTGGGGTGTTAAGGCTCACTGTACCCCTTGTTACCTCCTTTGAGGGGTGTAGTTTCCAAAATAGTATGACATGTGGGTTACATAGTTACATAGTAAGTATGGTCGAAAAAAGACATATGTCCATCAAGTTCAACCAGGGAATTAAGGGGTAGGGGTGTGGCGCGATATTGGGGAAGGGATGGGATTTTATATTTCTTCATAAGCATTAATGTTATTTTATTCCAGGAATGTATCCGATCCTGTTTTAAAGCTGTTAATTTTTCCTGCTGTGACCAGTTCCTGAGGTAGACTGTTCCATAAGTTCACAGTTCTCATGGTAAAGAAGGCGTGTCGCCCCTTGAGACTAAACTTTTTCTTCTCCAGACGGAGGGAGTGCCCCCTCGTCCTTTGGGGCGGTTGAACCTGGAACAGTTTTTCTCCATATTTTTTGTATGGGCCATTAATATACTTATATACGTTTATCATATCCCCCCTTAAACGTCTCTTCTCAAGACTAAACAATTGTAACTCCTTTAATCGCTCCTCATAGCTAAGATGTTCCATGCCCCATATTAGTTTAGTCGCGTGTCTCTGCACTCTTTCCAGCTCCACAGTGTCTCTTTTATGTACAGGCGACCAAAACTGAACAGCATATTCCAGGTGAGGCCGTACCAATGCTTTATAAAGGGGGAGTATTATGTCCCTATCCCTTGAGTCCATGCCTCTTTTGATACATGACAATATCCTGCTGGCTTTGGAAGCAGCAGCCTGACATTGCATGCTATTCTGTAGTCTGTGATCTACAAGTACACCCAGATCCTTCTCTACCAGTGACTCTGCCAGTTTAATCCCCCCTAAGACATACGACGCATGCAGGTTATTAGTACCCAGATGCATAACTTTACATTTATCCACATTGAACTTCATTTGCCAAGTGGATGCCCAGACACTTAGTCTATCCAAGTCATCTTGTAACCTATACACATCCTCTATAGACTGTACCGTGCTACAAAGCTTGGTGTCATCTGCAAAGATAGAAACAGAGCTGTTAATGCCATCCTCTATATCATTGATAAATAAATTAAACAACAGCGGGCCCAGTACTGAACCTTGGGGTACACCACTAATTACCGGGGACCAATCAGAGTACGAATCATTGACCACCACTCTCTGGGTACGATCCATGAGCCAGTGTTCAATCCAGTTACAAACTAAAATTTCCAAACCCAAAGACCTTAACTTACCTGTCAGACGTCTATGAGGGACAGTATCAAATGCTTTAGCAAAATCCAGAAACACTATATCCACAGCCATTCCTCTGTCAAGGCTTCTACTCACCTCTTCATAAAAGCAAATTAGATTGGTTTGACAACTTCTATCCTTAGTAAACCCATGCTGGTTATCACTTATAATACAATTATCCCCTATGTATTCCTGTATGTAATCCCTTATAAGTCCTTCAAACAATTTACCCACAATGCACGTTAAACTTTCCTGGGGAAGACCTAGAGCCCTTTTTGAAGATTGGCACCACATTAGCCTTGCGCCAGTCCCTTGGCACAATACCAGACACCAGAGAATCTCTAAATATTATGAACAGGGGTACAGATATTACTGAACATGCCTCTCTAAGAACTCTTGGGTGTAGTCCATCCGGCCCTGGAGATTTGCTTACATTTACTTTACTTAACTTACCTTGTACCATCTCTACATTAAGCCAGTTCAGTATATTACATGATGTGTTACCAGCACTGACCTGGCCAATGTCAGCTCCTTCTTCCATAGTGTATACAGAACAAAAGAACCCATTCGGTAGCTCCGCCTTCTCTTGATCGCCCGTGACAACCTCCCCATTTTCATTATTAAGGGGTCCTACATGCTCTGTCCTTGGTTTTTTTGCATTCATATATCTAAAAAAATATTTAGGATTAGTTTTGCTTTCTTTGGCCACCTTGGGTTTTTCTTTGCTGTTCTTTCCAAAAGCCAAATGTGACTGCTTCTCTTCTGAGCATTGTAGTGCGCCCACAGTGCACTTGACGTCCATACTCAGAAGAGAGGGGGTTACAAGTTTTAAGGGGCATTTTCCACTATTACCCCTTGTAAAAATGTAAAATTTGGGAGAAAGCCAGCATTTTAGTGAAAAAAAAATTCATTTACACATCCAACTTTAACGAAAGGTCGTCAAACACCTGTGGGGTGTTAAGACTCACTGTACCCATTGTTACGTTCCTTGAGGGGTGTAGTTTCCAAAATAGTATGCCTTGTGTTTTTTTTGCTGTTCTGGCACCATAGAGGCTTCCTAAATGTGACATGCCCCCCAAAACCATTTCAGAAAAACTCACTCTCCAAAATCCCATTGTCGCTCCTTCCCTTTTGAGCCCTCTACTGCGCTGCTGAACACTTTACATACACATATGAGTTATTTCCTTACTCGAGAGAAATTGGGTTACAAATTTTAGGAAGATTTCTCTCCTTTTACAACTTGTAAAAATTCAGAAACTGGGTCTACAAGAACATGCAAGTGTAAAAAATTTTGATTTTGAATTTTCTCCTTCACTTTGCTGCTATTCCTGTGAAACACCTAAAGGGTTAAGATACTTACTAAATGTCATTTTGAATACTGTGAGTGGTGCAGTTTTTATAATGGGGTCATTTGTGGGGTATTTCTAATATGACGGCCCTTCAAATTGTCACATTGTCACAGCGAGCGCTCCGGGCTTCACCACCGGACCGGAGTGCCCGCTGCCTCGGTCTTCTGCTCCGGGGCCTCGGCGTCTCCCGGTCAGACGTACTGACCGGGAGCGCGGGTCTCACAGTGGCAGGGACGCGGCTAGCGTGGCGGCTGGTCCCCGCTCACGCGCCGCGTCCCTGTTCGACTTACCTGCTCCCCGCGCGGCGCTCTGCTCTTCTGGATCCCTCCGCGCGCGGCCCCGCTCTCTAGGGCGTGCACGCCGGCTTCAGTAAATTTAAAGGGCCAGCATACCGGTAATTGGTGCGCTGGTTCCTCACTGGCCAATAAAAGGCACCTGCCCCTTCCTGCCCTTGTCGGATCTTTGTGCCTAGTGCCTTAGAGAAAGCGTTCCCTACTGTGATATTGCCTTGCCAGTTGCAGAACCCATTTGCTACCGTATACTCGCCTGTGAACCCTTGCTGCCTGCCCTGACATCTGCTACGTCCGACTACGCTCTTGCCTGCTCCCTGTGTACCACGCTATATCAGCTGCCAGAGAGGTCAAGTTGTTACTGGGGGATACAACCTGGTAGTTACCGCTGAAGCAAGTCCATCCCGCCTTGCGGCGGGCTCTGGTGAAAACCAGTAACTGCTTAGAACCAGTCCTCCAGTATAACCCGTGCCATCGCCTCTCTGGTCCAGAGGATCCACTACCTATCCTGCCGGTACGTGACAGTAAGATCCGGCCATGGATCCCGCTGATGTTCCCCTGCCAAGTCTAGCGTACCTCACCTCCATTGTGGCCCAGCAAGGTCAGCAGCTGGCCCAATTGACCGCCATGATGCAACAGCTCCTGCCTGCTCAGCAACAGCCTACACCACCGCCTGCACCTGCTGTATCACCTCCGCCCGCAGTTACAACTGGAGCCAGAATCCGTTTGTCTCTACCAGACAAATACGACGGAGATCCTAAACTATGCCGAGGGTTCCTGTCTCAGTGCTCTCTTCATCTCGAGCTACTATCAGACCAGTTTCGGTCTGAGCGAGCCAAGGTAGCCTTCATCCTCAGTCTGCTCTCCGGGAGGGCCCTGGCCTGGGCTACACCACTTTGGGACCGCGCTGATCCAGCCACCGCTTCTGTCCAGAGTTTTTGTCAGGAGTTTCGTAGTGTTTTTGAGGAACCTGCCCGGGTTACCTACGCAGAGACTGCTTTGCTAAACCTGTCCCAAGGAAATTCTACCGTGGGTGACTATGCCGTCCAGTTCCGCACCCTTGCTTCTGAGCCGAACTGGAATAATGAAGCTCTTTGTGCCACCTTTAAGAAGGGACTTAATTGTGACATTAAAGATGTCCTTGCTGCACGTGACTTGCCTACCACCCTGAGTGACCTCATCTTGCTAGCCACCAGGATTGACAAACGTTTCTCTGAGAGACAAGAGGAACTCCATCTTGAAAAGGAAAAAGCTCGTTCCAAACGCTGTCCTCGTCTGACTCCAGTGTTCCAGCGTCCACCTCTACCTGTCTCTGGGTCTTCCGCTGTGGAGGCCATGCAGGTGGACCGGTCTCGCCTGACCCCTCAAGAACGGAGTCGCCGTAGAGACGAGAACCTATGTTTGTACTGCGCTAGTACTGAGCACTTCCTTAAGGACTGTCCTCTTCGTCCTCCACGTTCGGGAAACTTTCGCACCTAAAAGGATGTGGGAGAGGCATTACTAGGTGTGGATTCTTCCTCTCCACGCCTCATTATATCCGTGCAGTTGTTCCTTTCGGCCAAGTCCTTCTTCTCTGTTGCTGCTTTCTTGGATTCCGGCTCTGCCGGCAACTTCATCCACGCCTCCTTGGTCGACAAGTATCAAATTCCTATTACCCGTCTGCCCAAGCCGTTCCTTATTTCTACGGTCAACGGGGAGAAACTCTCTGCTACGGTACAATACCGCACCCAGCCCCTGCGGATGGACATTGGGATATTCCATACCGAGACTCTTGAATTTCTTGTTCTTCCCTTCTGCTCTTCCGAACTCCTTCTGGGTTTACCGTGGTTGCAAAGCCATTGTCCTGAATTTGTCCACCGGTGAGATTCTGCATTGGGGTTCCTCCTGCCCTGACTGGTGCTTCAAGCCTGCTCCTATCAAACGGCTCCCGCCAGTTCCTCCGCCACCAGGTCTCCCAAAGCCTTACCATCAATTTGCAGACGTCTTCTGTAAAAAAACAAGCGGAGACTCTTCCTCCTCACAGGCCTTATGATTGTCCCACTGACCTGTTACCGGGCTCTACTCCTCCTTGGGGCAGAATTTATCCTCTCTCCACTCTAGAGACTCAGGCCATGTCAGACTATGTACGTGAGAATTTACAGAGAGGCTTTATTAGGAAGTCTTCGTCTCCTGCTGGAGCCGGGTTTTTCGTTGTGTCTAAAAAGGATGGTTCTCTCCGTCCCTGCATCGATTATAGAGGACTTAATAAAATTACCATTAAAAACCGTTACCCTCTGCCTCTAATCTCTGAGGTGTTTGACCGTCTCAGAGGAGCCAAGGTTTTCACCAAGTTGGATCTCAGCGGGGCCTACAATTTGATCTGCATTCGTAAAGGAGACGAGTGGAAGACCGCATTTAACACCTGGGACGGTCACTTTGAGTACTTAGTGATGCCCTTTGGACTTTGTAACGCACCCGCTGTCTTCCAGGAGTTCGTGAACGACATCTTCTGGGACCTTCTCTACACTTGCGTTGTAGTATATCTGGATGATATCCTTATTTTTTCATCCAGTCTGGATCAACATCGAGTCCATGTCCGGCAAGTTCTCACCCGACTCAGAAGTAACCGCCTCTACGCCAAAATTGAGAAATGTCTGTTCGAGCGTACCTCCTTGACATTCCTGGGGTATATCATCTCTGCCCAAGGTCTGCAAATGGATCCTGCCAAGCTATCTGCAGTTCTGGACTGGCCACGCCCCTCTGATCTCCGAGCCATACAGAGATTCCTGGGTTTTGCCAATTACTACTGACAGTTTATTCCTCATTACTCCACCCTGGTGGCTCCTCTTGTGGCTTTGACTAGCAAGGGTGCCAATCCCAAGACCTGGCCTCCTCACGCTGAAGAGGCTTTTCTGTCCCTGAAAGCCGCCTTTGCAACTGCAACTGTTCTCTCCCGGCCAGATTCTTCCAAGCCATTCTTTCTTGAAGTGGATGCATCCTCGGTGGGAGCTGGAGCTGTATTAACTGAAAAGTCTTCCAGGGGCAAGACCATAACTTGTGGCTTCTTCTCTAAAACCTTTTCTTCCGCCGAGAAGAATTACGCTATTGGGGACAGAGAACTGTTGGCAATTAAATTGGCCTTGGAGGAGTGGAGACATCTTCTCGAGGGTGCTCCTCACCCTGTGACCATTTTCTCGGACCATAAGAACCTAGTCTACCTCCAGTCTGCTCAGAGACTAAATCCCCACCAAGCCCGTTGGTCCATCTTCTTCGCCCGCTTCAACTTCCAGATTCACTTCCATCCCGCTGCCAAGAACATCAGGGCAGATGCCCTTTCTCGCTCTTCGGATGTGGTGGGCGACGTACCCTCTCCTCAACACATTGTTCCACCTGAGTGTCTCATCTCGGTAGCACCTGTGGATTTACGGCTTATTCCTCCGGGTAAGACATCTGTTCCTCCTCGCCAGCGGTTGCAAGTTCTCAAGTGGGGTCACGCTTCCTTCCTTGCCAGTCATCCTGGGATTAAGAAGTCTCTGCAGTTAATTTCTCAAAGATATTGGTGGCCCTCGCTTGTCAGAGACGTCACTGAATTCGTCCAGTCCTGTGCAATCTGCGCCCGGGACAAGACTCCTCTTCAGAAACCTGCGGGCCTTCTTCTGCCCCTCCCTGTTCCGGAGACCCCTTGGTCACACATCGCGATGGACTTTATCACTGATCTTCCCTCCTCCCATGGTATGACAGTCATTTGGGTCATGGTTTACCGTTTTTCAAAGATGGCTCATTTTGTGTCCCTGCCTGGTCTCCCGTCTGCGCCTCAGTTGGCCAAACAATTTTTTCTTCACTTCTTCCGCCTCCACGGTCTTCCCAAACACATCGTCTCAGACCGTGGGGTGCAGTTCGTTTCCAAGTTTTGGAGGGCTCTCTGTGGTCAACTCGGAGTCAAGCTGGATTTTTCTTCCTCGTATCACCCTCAGTCCAACGGCCAAGTAGAAAGGGTGAACCAAACTCTGGGAGATTATCTACGCCATTTTGTGTCCTCTCGCCAAGATGATTGGTCAGACTTACTCCCTTGGGCAGAGTTCTCTTATAATTTCAAACAATCTTCCGCCACCAATAAGTCTCCATTTTTTGTGATCTATGGCCGTCATCCTCTGCCTCCTCTGCCTAGGACCTCCGCCCCCCTACTCTGTACCAGCTGTAGAGGACCTCCTTCTGGACTTCACTTTTATTTGGCGAGAGACCCACTCAGCCCTTCTCAAGGCCTCGACCCGTATGAAGCTCCAGGCCGACAAAAGTCGTAGAGCTCCTCCTGAATTCAGTCCCGGTGACAAGGTGTGGCTCTCCTCGAAGTACATCAGATTTAAGGTACCAAGTTACAAGCTGGGCCCTCGTTACTTAGGTCCCTTCAGAGTCAAGAGCCTCATTAATCCGGTGTCCTACCAGCTCCATCTGCCTCCCTCCCTCAGAATTCATAACTCTTTTCATGTCTCCCTTCTCAAGCCTGCTATCTTTAATCGCTTCTCTCCTAAACTTCTTTCTCCCACCCCTGTCACTGGTACCTCTGATATTTTTACTGTTAAAGAAATCCTAGCCATCAAGCTTGTTCGGGGGAAAAGATTTTTTTATGGTTGACTGGGAGGGCTGCGGTCCTGAGGAAAGGTCTTGGGAGCCTGAAAATAACATCTTGGACCGCAGTATCATCCTCAACTTCCTTGGTGCCAAAAAGAGAGGGAGACCTAAGGGGGGGGGGGGGGGTACTGTCACAGCGAGCGCTCCGGTCTTCACCTCCGGACCGGAGCGCCCGCTGCCACGTTCCTCTGCTCCGGGGCCTCGGCGTCTCCCGGTCAGACGTACTGACCGGGAGCGCGGGTCTCACAGTGGCAGGGACGTGGCTAGCGTGGCGGCTGGTCCCTGCTCACGCGCCGCGTCCCTGTTCGACTTACCTGCTCCCCGCGCGGCGCTCTGCTCTTCTGGATCCCGGCGTGCGCGGCCCCGCTCTCTAGGGCGCGTGCGCGCCGGCTACAGTAGATTTAAAGGGCCAGCACACCGGTAATTGGTACGCTGGTTCCTCACCTCCCACTGGCCCTTCCCAATAAAAGGCACCTGCCCCTTCCTGCCCTTGCCGGATCTTTGTGCCTAGTGCCTTAGAGAAAGCGTTCCCTACTGTGATATTGCCTTGCCAGTTGCCGAACCCATTTGCTGCCGTATACTCGCCTGTGAACCCTTGCTTCCTGCCCTGACCTCTGCTATGTCCGACTACGCTCTTGCCTGCTCCCTGTGTACCACGCTATATCAGCTGCCAGAGAGGTCGAGTTGAGGATACGACCTTGTAGTTACCGCCGCAGCAAGTCCATAACACCGTGGCTAGCTTTTTCTGAACTTGTATTTCCTGTTTGAATCAGCCACCCCATCCATTGAAACAAAAGACCTGTGGTTTTCAATCAGGGTGCCTACAGCTGTTGCATTAGTTGCAGATTGATCCCTCTACCCATTGAAGCAGACAGGCTCCCTGTCATCAGCTGACTAGTGAGTCAGGTCTTAGCCGCATTGCAAGCTGGGAAAATTTTGAGACAACAGTCATTTTGTATGCTGTTAAAAATAAGTAGTGGGGTGAAAATCACAGAAGAATTGTGAGAAAACCATCACACACAGGTACAGACACTATATTATGAACTACACTAACTTTGCAGCCCCTGTAGCATAGTCAAATAAAAAAAAAATCATGGAATACCCCTTTAAGGTGAAAATGGGCTTGGTCCTTAAGGGGTTAAGGATCAGAGCATTTTTTGCATAACTGACCACTGTCACTTTAACCCCTTAAGGACCAATGACGTACCGGTACGTCATTGGTCCTGCTCTTCTGATATAACGCGGGGTTACACAGTAACCCCGCGTCATATCATGGCGGGCCCGGCGTCATAGTGAAGCCGGGACCCGCCTCTAATAGCGCGCAGCGCCGATCGCGGCGCCGCGCGCTATTAACCCTTTAGCCGCGCGCTCAAAGCTGAGCCGCGCGGCTAAAAGTGAAAGTGAAAGTTCCCGGCTAGCTCAGTCGGGCTGTTCAGGATAGCCGCGGCTAATCGCGGCATCCCGAACAGCTGACAGGACAGCGGGAGGGCCCCTTCCTGCCTCCTCGCTGTCCGATCGCCGAATGACTGCTCAGTGCCTGAGATCCAGGCATGAGCAGTCATGCGGCAGAATCGTTGATCACTGGTTTCTTATGAGAAACCAGTGATCAACATAGAAGATCAGTGTGTGCAGTGTTATAGGTCCCTATGGGACCTATAACACTGCAAAAAAAAAGTGAAAAAAAAAAGTGAATAAACATCATTTAACTCCTCCCCTATTAAAAGTTTGAATCACCCCCCTTTTCCAATAAAAAAAAAACACAGTGTAAATAAAAATAAAAATAAACATATGTGGTATCACCGCGTGCGGAAATGTCCGAATTATAAAAATATATCATTAATTAAACCGCTCGGTCAATGGCGTGCGCGCAAAAAAATTCCAAAGTCCAAAATAGTGCATTTTTGGTCACTTTTTATATCATTTAAAAATGAATAAAAAGTGATCAATAAGTCCTATCAATGCAAAAATGGTACCGTTAAAAACTTCAGATCACGGCGCAAAAAATGAGCCCTCATACCGCCCCATACACGGAAAAATAAAAAGTTATAGGGGTCAGAAGATGACAATTTTAAACGTATTAATTTTCCTGCATGTAGTTATGATTTTTTCCAAAAGTCCGACAAAATCAAACCTATATAAGTAGGGTATCATTTTAATCGTATGGACCTACAGAATAAATATCAGGTGTCATTTTTACCGAAAAATGTACTACGTAGAAACGGAAGCCCCCAAAAGTTACAAAACAGCGTTTTTTTTTCAATTTTGTCGCACAATGATTTTTTTTCCCGCTTCACCATAGATTTTTGGGCAAAATGACTGACGTCATTACAAAGTAGAATTGGTGGCGCAAAAAATAAGCCATCATATGGATTTTTAGGTGTAAATTTGAAAGAGTTATGATTTTTTAAAGGCAAGGAGCAAAAAACGAAAATGCAAAAACGGAAAAACCTCCGGTCCTTAAGGGGTTAAGCATTAATAACTCTGGGATGCTTTTACTTATGAATTTGATTCAGAGACAGTTTTTTCGTTACATATTCTATTTTATGTTAGTGGTAAATTTTCGTTGATGCTTGCATCATTTGTTAGTGAAAAATTCCAAAATTGTAAGAAAAATTTGAAAATTTAGCATTTGTCTAACTTTGAAGCTCTCAGCTTGTAAGGAAAATGTAAACATGATTCACATATACAATATGTCTACATGTTTGCATGATAAAGTTGACCTGTTTTTACTTTTGGAAGACATCAGAGGGCTTCAAAGTATAGCAGCAGTTTTCACATTTTAAAAAAAATTCAAAATCTGAATTTTTTTACAGAACAGTTCAGTTTTCAAGTGAATTTGAGGGTCTATATGTTGGAAATCCCCTGTAATGGACCCCATTATGAAAATTGCACCCCTCAAAGTATTCAAAATGACATTCAGAAAGTTTGTTAACCCTTACCCAAGGTGGAGGAGAAAATTTAAGATCTTCATTGATCTTCATTACTCTAACATGTTCTTGTAGACCAATTTTATTTTCATTTTTACAAGAGGTAAAATGAAGAAAAGCCACCAAAATGTGAAACCTAATTTCTCTTGAGTAAGGAAATACCTCATATGTGGCTGTAAAGTGCTATGCGAGCGAACTACAGAGCTCAGAAGGGAAGGAGCGACAATGGGAATTTAAATAATTAATTTTGCTGAAATGGTTTTTGAGGGGCATGTCACATTTAGGAAGCACCTATGGTGCAAAAACAAAACAAAAAAAACAAAACATGGCATATTATTTGGGAAACTATACCCAAGAGCCCCCCAAAATTTGTAACTCCATTTCTTCCGAGTATGGAAATACCCCATAAGTGGATGTTAGGTACTCTGTGGGTACACTACAGGGCTCAGAAGAGAAGGAGCACCATTGGGCTTTTGGAGAGAGAATTTGATTGGAATAGAAGTCTGGGCCATGTGCATTTACAAAGCCTACGTGCTACAAGAACAGTGCCCCTCCCCCCCAACATGTGACCCTATTTTGGAAACTAAACCAGGATGTAATTAGAGGTGCAGTAAGCATTTAAACCGCACTGACATTTGACAAAAATTAAATTTTTATTATTTTCATGGACCACTGTTCAAAAAATCTGTCAGACACCTGTGGGGTATAAATGCTCACTGCACCCCTTATTACATTTCGTGAGCGGAATAGTTTCTAAAATGATGTCACATGTGGGGGGTCCATTGTTCTGGCAGCATGGGGGCTTTGTTAACACACATGGCCTCCAATTCCAGACAAATTCACTCTCCAAAAACCAAACTTTGCTCCTTCTCTTCTGAGCCCTGTAATTTCCCCGCAGAGCACTTTACATCCACATATGGGGTATTTCCTAACTCAGAAGAAATGGTGTTACATATTTTGGAGGGCTTTTTTCCTATTACCCCTTGTGAAAAAGAAAAATTTGGGGTAATACCATCATTTTAGTGAAAAAAAATAAAAATTTTCATTTTCACATCCAACCTGTGGGATGTTAAGGCTCACTATACCCCTTGTTACATTCCGTGAGGGTTGTAGTTTCCAAAACGGGGTCATATGCAGGTGTTTTTGTTTTATGTCAGTACCGCTGTAACCAGCAGCCCTGTGCAAATCACTAGTTTAGGCCTCAAATTTACATGGCGCGCTCTCACTCCAGGGCCCTGTTGTGCATCAAAGAGCACTTCACCTCCACATATAGGGTATTTCTGTACTCAGGAGAAATTGTGCTACAAATTTTGGGGGTCTTTTTTTCATTTTACCTCTTGTGAAAATATAAAGTATGGGGCAACACCAGCATGTAAGTGTAAAATATAATTTTTTTTACACTAACATGCTGGCGTAGACCCCAGCTTTACCTTTTAATAAGGGGTAAAAGGAGAAAAAGCCCCCCTAAATTTGTAGCGCAATTTCTCCCGAGTACAGAAATACCCAATATGTGGCCCTAAATATGTGTTGCCTTGAAATACGACATGCGCATTTGAGGCCTATATTATAGATTTTCATAGGGATGGACCCAGATGCAAGCATGGTGCCTCCTGCACCAAAATACCTTATGGCAGTGTTCCCCAAACAGGGTGCCTCAGCTGTTGCAAAACTCCCAGCATGCCTGGACAGTCAATGGCTGTCCGGCAATACTAAGAGTTATTTTGCAACAGCTGGAGGCACCATTTTGGAAACAGTGCCGTACGAGACATTTTTAATTTTTAGGGTGCGTGTATATGTAGTGTTTTACTCTTTATTTTGTGTAGGGTAGTGTTTTTTAGGGTACATTTACACGGGTGGGGGTTTACAACGAGTTTCCCCGTTAAAATTTGCCACAGCTCAAACTTAAAGCGGAAAAATTCACTGTAAACCCCTGCCCGTGTGAATACCCTGTACAGCCTTCAGCTGTTGCAAAACTACAACTCCCAGCATGCATTGGCAGACCGCTGGAGGCACACAGGTTGGGAAACACTGAGTTAGGTAACAGACTACTGCAGTGTGTCCGCACCAGTGTACCTCCAGCTGTTGCAAAACCACAACTCCCAGCATGCATGGTCTGTGCATGCTGGGAGTTGTAGTTTTACAACTGAGTTGTAGTTTTACCTAACTCAGTGTTTCCCAACCAGTGTGCCTCCAGTTGTTTCAAAACTACAACTCCCAGCATGCCGGAGAGCCGAAGAGCATGCTGGGAGTTGTAATTATGCAATAACTGGCAGAGAACAGTTTAGAGACCACTGTGTAGTGGTCCCAAACTGTGGCCCTCCAGATGTTGCAAAACTTTAACTCCAAGTCATGGCATGCTCCAAGGCATGCTGGGAGTTGTAGTTTTGCAACATCTGAAGGGCCAGATGTTACAGAACTACAACTGCCAGCATGCCTGGACTGTCTTGCAACATCTGGAAGGGCACAGTTTGGAGACCTCTGTATAGTGGTCTCTAAACTGTGGCTCTCCAGATGTGGAAAAACTACAACTCCCAGCATGCCCAGACAGCCAAAGGCTGTGTGGGCATGCTGGGAGTTGTAGTTTGGCAACTCCTAGAAGGCAGCAGTGAGGATCACTTGCCTCTGATCTTCTCTGCGATACCATGTCTGTCCCCCCCCCCCCGTCCCCCCCGCTCTGCTCAGACTTCCAGGGGCAGGCAGAGCGGGGATATTAACTTGAACCCCCCCCCACCGCCCTGTGATTGGCGGGTCAGTACTGACCAGCAAATCGCAGGGGATAGGAGGAGGTGGCATCCCTGCCACCCCACTATCCTTCAGGATGGTTAGAGCAGTCTCTGACAGCCCTGATCATCCCTATTTTCCGGGGCGATCGGGTCACCCTTTCAGGTTGCTTCTAGGAACTTCCTGTACACGGCAGTGAACAGAAACGTCCAGGGCATACAGGTACACCCTGTGTCCTTAAGTACCAGGATGTCAGGGCATTCCTGTACGCCCTCTGTCCTGAAGGGGTTAAGATAGGAAACAGGTTGAAAATATGGGTGAGTGAGACATAGGGGATCCTGATCACAAGACCCCATCCTCATCACAGAAGTTCCTAGAAGCTACCTGAAGGGGTGGAGCCATGAAGAGTCAGGGGGAGAGCATTGTCCCATAATAGTAATTTCTTCTCTGATAACCGATTATGACTGCAGGTGTTTCCATGGACCCGAGTCAGCCACCTTTCCTTTATCCAGAAGTATAACTATGCATAATCTCGGTAAGATACACAGGTTTCTTATTTGATAAGTTACCAAATTTTTTCATGTGGATGGAATTATATCATGTAGACGAGCAGACCTAGCTTTATAAACTCTCCATATTGAGATGGTAATATTAGTTTATAAGCCACACCCCCTTCTACTGCAAATGAATGGGGTGTGTCTTATGGGGATCAATGCAATGACATATTGCATATAGCATAGTCTATGGATCTTTCTCTGCTCCACTACTGTTACGCCAAGCGCTCCAGGTCCCTGCTCCTCCCCGGAGCGTTCGCGGCATTCTCCTCTCTGCAGCACCCCGGTCAGACCCGCTGACCGGGAGCGCTGCACTGACACTGCCGGCGGGGATGCGATTCGCATAGCGGGACGCGCCCGCTCGCGGATCGCATCCCAATCTACTTACCTGTCCCGATCCCCAGCTGTCACGTCCCTAGGGCGCGCGCGCGCCAGCTCTCTAAGATTTAAAGGGCCAGTGCACCGCTAATTGGTGCCTGGCCCAATCAGTGTAATTAGCTCACCTGCTCCAGGCCTATATTACCTCACTTCCCCTTATATAATAATTATGCATTAATAACAGTATGCCTGCACCAAGCAATTGCCTCCCGGCTATGAAAGAGATCATAGAAAGAATAACAAATTATATTGTTAAAATTTCATGGGGGGGTGCCATTAAAATTTATCCTTTATTGGTATGCATTAAAATACACCAAATATTATGTGCATGAATTATACCGCCACCTCAAATAATCAAAGGGTGTGTAGGATACCACCAAACAATTACCACAGTTTTGTGGATTTACTAAATACTTAGTATTACTTGCTCTTATGCCTGGGTCAAACCCAACGCGTTTCTGCCCCAATATAAGGGCGTCCTCAGGAGTATTACCCAGAGAATATCAAATAGTTGTATTATAATAAATTGCAAAACATAGTGGCTAAATTCATATATGAGAGGGGCACCCACTCACTCTCTAGAAAAAACAGTAGAACTCCGAGCCCAAGGTACCTATAAAGAAAATATATACATAATCAATATATCTCTTATAGACCATGATCCCTTAGATGGTAAATATTTCTTCAGGTCCCGCACTCACTGGTTTTTGCACCTTGCTCCTGGTACCTAAGGAAAAACACACATAATATGCTGCTTTTTACTTTATCCAAGGTACCTATAAGAAAACCAGCAAGGTGCCACTACTGGGCTACTTATGGTTCTGCTGTTCACGGAAAGTTCCGGTGTAGCGCATACCCGCAGTGGCGGGGAGCGGTCTCCGCATGACTGCTCTCAGCACCCACTGCCGGAGACTTCCGGCGTCTTACGTCATATACCGGAAGCCCGGCGCCGCGTCATCCGGGCACGCCCGCTGATGGCGTCACAGCGGGCGGGTCCTAGTTCCAAACACGGTGCGCTATTGGGCCACGGCAAGAAGGTAAATATAATAGATGCAATTTCGGCCAAAAACCAAGGTGACAGCTACCAGGTAGATACAAAAAGTAACCACACTGTTATCAGTCACTAGGTGAGTGTTTTTTTATGTAATAAACAGAAAAAAACAACAAGGGTATAAAGCGTTGCTAGGCAATGCAGGACGCCAAGGGTGCCAGGTGCCCCGTGTTATAAGAAGGCACAGGGTCCTTGGATCGTAATTGCTACCCGTGGCGTCCTGGAAGATTGCCGTCAGCAACACTGTATAGAAAACTGGTGGCACATATGAACCTATTATTCCATGCTCCCCTAAAGTTCATAAGGAGCAAAGTCGGGTTCACATATGATGTGCATCCACCTCCCTGGATGAGATTCACTTCCCCTTCCCTGCATTGCCGGATCTTGTTGCCTTGTGCCTAGTGAAAGCGTTTCTGTGATTGCCTTACCAGTGTTACCAGACCTTCTGCCGTTACCCTTGACTACGAACCTTGCCGCCTGCCTTGACCTTCTGCTACGTCTGACCTTGCCTCTGTCTAGTCCTTCTGTCCCACGCCACTCTCAGCAGTCAGCGAGGTTGAGCCGTTACCGGTGGATACGACCTGGTTGCTACCGCCGCAGCAAGACCATCCTGCTTTGCGGTGGGCTCTGGTGAATACCAGTAGCAATTTAGAACCGGTCCACCGGTACGGTCCACGCCAATCCCTCGCTGACACAGAGGATCCACCTCCAGCCTGCCGAATCATAACAACGACATGATATAATAATTCCCACGAGGAAACCTAAAGTGTATCTGTCGTCAACAACATTTTCCCTATATAATGTAGATAATTTAGTGCTCTCTGCTGACACCTGATGCCTGTATCAAGAACTGTCTAGAGCAGGAGAAAATCCCCATTGCAAACCTATGCTTCTCTGGACAGTTCCTGACACGGACAGTGGTGGCAGCAGAGAGCACTGTGGACAAGTAAAAAAATAAATTAAAAAAGAAAAGAATTTCCTCTGTAGCATACAGCTGCTAAAAAGTACTGGAAGGGTAAATATTTTTTTAATAGAAGTCATTTACTAATCTGCTTAACTTTTTGGCATCAGTTGATTTAAAAAAAAATGTTTTCCACCGGGGTATCCCTTTAAGTCTTTCTAATTAGTAGCGTACTATATATTATATATTTAGTACCGTATCTTACCAGAGGTAGTTGTGGTTAGAACTGGGTGGGGTTTACTCCCATTTTATATATGTAAAATGCCCATACAATATTGTGTAATGTGATGATCTCTATGCAAAGTAATAAACTGATATCTGAAATAACCTACTTCTGTGACTAAGTTTAATATTATTAAATAACATAATAAGGTATAATTGATTTATATCTGACATCATGTCACTAATATTCTATATATAATATCATCACTTAAGGACCTAGGGCGCACGGCGGGGACCCGACCGGGATGTCTGCTGAAATCATGCAGCAGGCCCCCCCCCATGTCGGCAATTCAATTCAGATTGGCAATTTGCGGCGATTCCGGGTCAATCAGGTCCCCAGTGACCCGTAAAAAAGGGTGACAGTGCTGTCCGAGATGGCACCTATCACCCTTTAGCAGTAGGAGTGAGGTGGCACTGGGAATCAGGACTCCTGCTGTGGGGGTGTCCCTAACGGCACCAGCTCCGCCCCTATTCTGGAGGGCAAGAATGGGTGCCGGGAGTCCTCATCTGGACCTGAGGCCCCTGATCCAGGCATCGGCGGTGGGATCGGGGCCCCAGGAGTGTAGACAGTGTTGGCAGCATCAAGCAGGACCCGGCAGAGCAGCAGCAGGAGGTAAGGCGGTGCCTACTGCTGTTGCCTAGCAACAACTCCCAGCATGCACAAATTATGCCACAGCAGAAGGCACAACTACTACGCTAGTGGGGTGTAAATGCTCACTGCCCCCCTTATTACATTCCGTGAGGGGTGTTGTTTCCAAAATAGGGTCACATGTGGGGGTCCACTGTTCTGGCACCATGGGGGCTTTGTAAACGCATGTGGCCCCTGACTTCCATTCCAAACAAATGCTCTCTCCAAAAGCCCAATGGCGCTCCTTTACATCCACATATGGGGTATTTCCATACTTAGAAGAAATGGGGTTACACATTTTGGGGGGCATTTTCTCCTATTACCTCTTGTAAAGATTGTAAATTTGGGGGAAAAAACTGTATTTTAGTGGGAAAAAAAAAAGATTTCATTTACACATCAGACTTTAACGAAAAGTCGTCAAACACCTGTGGGGTGTAAAGGCTCACTGTACCCCTTGTTATGTGCCTTGAGGGGTGTAGTTTACAAAATAGTATGCCATGTGGGGGTTTTTGTTTTGCTGTTCTGGCACCATAGAGGCTTCCTAAATGTGACATGCCCACCAAAAACCATTTCAACAAAATTCACTCTCCAAAATCACATTGGGGGAGATTTATCAAAGCCTGTGCAGAGGAAAAGTTGTCCAGTTGCCCATGGCAACCAATCAGCTTGCTTCTTTCATTTTTAACAAGGCCTCTGCAAAATGAAAGAAGCAATCTGGTTGGTTACTATGGGCAACTTTTCCTCTGCACTGGTATTGATAAATCTCCCCCATTGTCACTCCTTCGCTTCTAAGCCCTCTAGTGCACCCACAGAACACTTTACGCTCACATATAATGTATTTCCTTACTCGAGAAAAATTGGGTTTCTCCTTTTACCCCTTGTAAAAATTCAAAAACTGGGTCTACATGAAAGTGTAAAAAATTGAGATTTTGAATTTTCTCCTTCACTTTGCTGCTATTCCTGTGAAATACCTAAAGGGTTAACAAACTTTCTGAATGTCATTTTGTATACTTTGAGGGGCGCAATTTTTATAATGGGGGTAATTTATGGGGTATTTCTAATAAGAAGGCCCTTCAAAATTCAGATTTTGAAAATTTTGTGAAAAATTGGAAAATTGCTGCTGAACTTTGAAGCCCTCTGATGTCTTCAGAAAGGAAAAACATGTCAACTTTCAGTTTTGCAGAGTGTCTATTTTAAAACTGCGCAAAAATTTTCCACCTAATTACAGCCAATAAAATGTCAGGGAGACAATGATAAATCTCTTCCTAGTCCCACATATATCACTCTCCACAGTCCCCAATTATATAGTCCTAGGTAGATGAATCTCTCCCCTCCCCTAAGCTCCCCAAAATACAGTCAAATGTAAATAACCTCACTTCCCTCCCCTGAGCCCCCCAACTTCCCTCTCTGTAGCCTCAACATACCATCCCATGTAAATGATGAACTGATGAAGAGGATAAATGCCCCTCGAAACCTGTTGTTTTCATTATAAATAAAGTAACCATTCTCTTATCCATCTGGAACCGTTCTTCAATAATAGTTAACCCCTTCAGGACCAAGCCCATTTTGGCCTTAAGGACCAGAGCGTTTTTTGCACATCTGACCACTGTCACTTTAAACATTAATAACTCTGGGATGCTTTTAGTTATCATTCTGATTCCGAGATTGTTTTTTCGTGACATATTCTACTTTAACATAGTGGTAAATTTTTGTCGATACTTGCATCATTTCTTGGTGAAAAATCCGTAAATTTGATGAAAAATTTGAAAATGTTGCATTTTTCTAACTTTAAAGCCCTCTGCTTGTAAGGAAAATGGATATTACGAATACATTTTTTTTTGGTTCACATATACAATATGTCTACTTTATGTTTGCATCATAAAACTGATGAGTTTTTACTTTTCGAAGACACCAGAGGGCTTCAAAGTTCAGCAGCAATTTTCCAATTTTTCACAAAATTTTCAAACTCGATGTTTTTCAGGGACCAGTTCAGGTTTGAACTGGATTTGAAGGGTCTTCATATTAGAAATACCCCACAAATGACCCCATTATAAAAACTACACCCCCCAAAGTATTCAAAATGACATTCAGTCAGCGTTTTAACCCTTTAGGTGTTTCACAGGAATAGCAGCAAAGTGAAGGAGAAAATTCACAATCTTCATTTTTTACACTCACATGTTCTTGTAGAACCAATTTTTGAATTTTTACAAGGGGTAAAAGGAGAAAATGTATACTTATATTTGTAGCCCAATTTCTCTCGAGTAAGCACATACCTCATATGTCTATGTAAAGTGTTTGGCGGGCGCAGTAGAGGGCTCAGAAGGGAAGGAGCGACAAGGAGATTTTGGAGAGTATTTTTTTCTGAAATGGTTTTTGGGGGGCATGTTGCATTTAGGAAGCCCTTATGGTGCCAGAACAGCAAAAAAAAAAAAAAACACATGGAATACCATTTTGGAAACTAGACCCCTCGGGGAATGTAACATGGGATAAAGTGAGCCTTTATACCCCACAGGAGTTTCACGACTTTTGCAAATGTAAAAAAAAAAAAAAAATTTTGACCTAAAATGCTTGTTTTCCAAAAAATGTGACATTTTTAAAAAGGGTAATAGCAGAAAATAGCCCTAAAAATTTGAAGCCCAATTTCTCCCGATTCAGAAAACATGCCATATGGGGGTGAAGAGTGCTCTGCTGTCGCACTACAGGTCTCAGAAGAGGAGTCACATTTGGCTTTTTGAAAGCAAATTTTGCTCGGGGGGCATGTCACCTTTAGGCAGCCCCTATGGTGCCAGGACAGCAAAAAAAAACATGGCATACTATTTTGGAAACTAGACCCCTCGGGGAACGTAACAAGGGGTTAAGTAAACCTTTATACCCCAAAGGTGTTTCACGACTTTTGCATATGTAAAAAAAATAATAATTTTTTTACCTAAAATGCTTGCTTTCCCAAAAATGTAAAATTTTTTAAAAGGGTAAAAGCAGAAAATACCCCCCAAAATTTGTAACACAATTTCTCTCGAGTACGGCGATACCCCATATGTGATACCCCTAAACTGTTGCCTTGAAATACGACAGGGCTCCAAAGTGAGAGCGCCATGTGCATTTGAGGCCTAAATTAGGGACTTGCATAGGGGTGGACTTAGGGGAATTCTACGCCAGTGATTCCCAAACAGGGTGCCTCCAGCTGTTGCAAAACTCCTAGCATGCCTGGACAGTCAACGGCTGTCCGACAATACTGGGAGTTGTTGTTTTGCAACAGCTGGAGGCTCCGTTTTGGAAACAGTGGCGTACCAGACGCTTTCATTTTTATTGGGGAGGGGAGGGGGGCTGTGTAGGGGTATGTGTATATGTAGTGTTTTTTACTTTTTATTTTATTTTGTGTTAGTGTAGTGTTTTTAGGGTAGAGTCGCACGGGCGGGGGTTCACAGTAGTTTCTCGCTGGCAGTTTGAGCTGTAAACCTCCGCCCATGTGAGTGTACCCTGTACATTCACATTGGGGGGGGGGGGGGGGGAACATCCAGCTGTTGTAAAACTACAACTCCCAGCATGCGCTGACAGACTGTACATGCTGAGAGTTTTAGTTTTGCAACAGCTATAGGCACAGTGGTTATGTATCACTGAGTTTGTGACCTAACACAGTGTTTCACAACCAGTGTGCCTCCAGCTGTTGCAAAACTACAACTCCCAGCTTGTACGGTGCATGGTGTACATTGACTGCTGAGAGTTGGAGTTTGCAACAGCTGGAGGCACACCGGTCGTGAAACACTGAGTTAGGTAAAAAAAAAACTCTGAGTTTCACAACCAGTGTGCCTTCAGCTGTTGCAAAAAACTACAACTCTCAGCAGTCACCGACAGCCAACGGGCATGCTGGGAGTTGTAGTTATGCAACCAGCAGATGCACCACTACAACTCCCAGCATGCACTTTAGCTGTTTGTGCAACCTGGGAGTTGTAGTTATACAACAGCTGAAGGTACACTTTTCCATAGAAAAAATGTGCCTCCAGCTGTTGCAAAACCATAAGTCCCAGCATGCCCATAAGGGAATGCTGGGAGTTGTGGTGGTCTGCCTCCTGCTGTTGCATAACTACAGCTCCCAGCATGCCCTTTTTGCATGTTGGGAGCTGTTGCTAAGCAACAGCAGGAGGCTGTCACTCACCTCCTGCTGCTGCCGGCACACAGGTCAGTCCCGCCGCCGCCGCTCCTGGGGCCCCGATCCCAACATTGATGCCGGGGATCGGGGTCCCCAGCACCCGGGGTGCACGTCCCGCACCCGCTCACGTCCTCCGGAAGAGGGGCGGAGCGGGTTGCGGGAGTGACACCCGCAGCAGGCGCCCTGATTGGTCGGCCGGTAATCCGGCCGACGAATCAGGGCGATCGTGAGGTGGCACCAGTGCTGGCACCCCTGCTGGCTATGGCTGTTCAGGGCAGTCAGAGACGGCCCTGATCAGCCAGTAATTCCGGGTCACCGGGTCACTGGAGACCCGATTGACCCGGAATCGCCGCAGATCGCTGGACTGAATTGTCCAGCGATCTGCGGCCATCACCGACATGGGGGGGCATAATGACTCCCCTGGGCGATATGCCAGGATGCCTGCTGAACGATTTCAGCAGGCATCCGGCTCCGGTCCCCAACCGGCTAGCGGTGGGGACCGGAATTCCCACGGGCGTATGGATACGCCCTCGGTCCTTAAGGACTCGGAATGCAGGGCGTATCCATACGCCCTATTTCCTGAAGAGGTTAATATTTGTTTCCTAATAGCAAACCTATGCTACTCTGGACAGAGGTGTCAGCAGAGAGCACTGTGGACAAGACAAAAAAGAAATTCAAAAATCAAAGAATTTCCTCTAGCATACAGCTGCTAAAAAGTACTGGAAGGATAAAGATTTTTTTAATAGAAGTAATTTACAAATCTGTTTAACTCCTTAAGGACACATGACGTACCGGTACGTCATGTGTCCGCTCCCGATCTATAACATAGCGATTCGGACCCGTGGCTAATAGCGCGTAGCATTGATCGCGGTGCCACGCGCTATTAACCCTTTAGAAGCGGCGTTCAAGGTTGAACGCCACGTCTAGAGTGAAAGTGAAAGCATGCCGGTTAGCTAAGGGAGCTGTTTGGGATAGCCATGGCGAAATCGCGGCATCCCGAACAGCTTACAGGACAGCTGGAGGATCCCTACCTGCCTCCTCGCTGTCCGATCGGCGAATGACTGCTTAGTGCCTGAGATCCAGGCATGAGCAGTCAAGCGGCAGAATCATCGATCACTGGTTTCCTATGAAAAACCAGTGATCAATGATAAAAATCAGTGTGTGCAGTGTTATAGGTCCCTATGGGAGCTATAACACTGCAAAAAAAAAAGTGAAAAAAAAGTGAATAAAGATCATTTAACCCCTTCCCTATTAAAAGTTTGAATCACCCCCCTTTTCCCATAAAAAAAAAAAACATAGTGTAAATAAAAATAAAATTAAACATATATGGTATCGCCGCGTGCGGAAATGTCCGAATTATAAAAATATATCGTTAATTAAACCGCACGGTCAATGGCGTACGCGCAAAAAAAATTCCAGTCCAAAATCGTGCAATTTTGGTCACTTTTTATATAATGAAAAAATTTATAAAAAGCGATCAATAAGTCCTATCAATGCAAAAATGGTACCGATGAAAACTTCAGATCACGACGCAAAAAATGAGCCACCATACGCGCAAAAATAAAAAAGTTATAGGGGTCAGAAGATGACAATTTTAAACGTATTAATTTTCCTGCATGTAGTTAGGATTTTTTCCAAAAGTACGACAAAATCAAACCTATATAAGTAGGGTATCATTTTAATCGTATGGACCTACAGAATAAAGATAAGGTGTAATTTTTACCGAAAAATGTACTACGTAGAAACGGAAGCCCCCAAAAGATACAAAACAGCATTTTTTTTTCAATTTTGTCTCACAATGATTTTTTTTCCGTTTCACCGTAGATTTTTGGGCAAAATGACTGATGTCATTACATAGTAGAATTGGTGGCGCAAAAAATAAGCCATCATATGGATTTTTAGGTGCAAAATTGAAAGCGTTATGATTTTTTAAAGGTAAGGAGGAAAAAACGAAAATGCAAAAACGGAAAAACCCTCGGTCCTTAAGGGGTTAAAGGAGAACTCCAGACCATAAAAAAAGTCCCCCATACTGCCGGCATTAAAAAAATAAAGATGTATATATCTTCCTCCGCTCTCCCGGGGCCTCCGGTAACCGCTCCGATCTCCGCCGCAATACACTTCCAGGTTGCCGGATGAATCAGCCAACCACCAGCCGCAGCACAGTCCGACTCGGCCGGCGATAAGCTGAGCGGCAGTGTGACGTTTTTTGGCCCCGGCCGCAGTTGCCGGTGTAGTGAAGAATTTTGTGTCCTGAAGCGTTTTCACACTGCCGCTCAGCCTATCGCCGGCCAAGTCGGACTTCACTGCGGCCGGTGATTGGCTGATTCATCCGACCACCGGCAACCAGGAAGTGGATTGCGGCAGAGACCAGAGCCGGTTACCGGAGGTCCCAAGGGAGCGGAGGAAGGTATGTACATCTTTATTTTTTTACTGCCGGCACTATGGGGGACAATTGTTATGGTCTGGAGTTCTCCTTTAACTTCCTGGCAACAGTTCATAAAAAAAAAAAAAGTTTTCCACCAGAGTACCCCTCTAGGGTACATTCCCACCTGGCATACATGCAGCATATTCCACGCTGCGCAAACTGCATCAGCAGCAGGAAATACGCTGCGTATTCCTCGCTCACTATACACACAAGGCTTTCTGGCGGCAGCCCTATGCATGCAGTGAGTTTTGGAGGCGGAGCCGCGCGTCACAGTCACGCCAGCACATGGCCCCGCCTCCAAAACTCACTACATGCATAGGGCTGCCGCCGGAAAGCCTCGTGGCCGGCATTTATCATTGTAGGTGTAAGTGAAGCATTTATCACTGTAGGTGTAAGTGAAGCATTTATCATTGTAGGTGTAAGTGAAGCATTTATCACTGTAGGTGTAAGTGAAGCATTTATCACTGTAGGTGTAAGTGAAGCATTTATCATTGTAGGTGTAAGTGAAGCATTTATCATTGTAGGTGTAAGTGAAGCATTTTTCTACACCTTTTTTTGTGTGCTGGTAATGTGTAGGAGCACCACATTTATTAAATGGTTACAGAACATTTGATACATTTTGTGCAGGTCACATTTTCTGAAATTTCTCTCTTCACATACATCAAAAAGCTAAGCTAAGTCTGGGCTGGTGTAGTTTTAGAGACTTTTCATTGGCTTTGTGCCTTTTCACAAAAAGTGCAGTTCATAAAACCCTTCCATATTATGTGTACTGTCAAAATCAGTGGATTACAACTCAAAATCAGCAGAAATGTGTAAAGAAAGAGGGGCAAATAAACCCTGCTTGCGCCTTTTGTAGACACAAAAAACAGTCTAAAGAGTAAAGACAATGATAAATGTCGGTCTGTGTGTATAGTGAGAGAGGAATATGCAGCGTATTTCTGTCTGCTGCCACAAATTTTGCACAGTGTGAAATACGCTGCGTATACGCCAAGTTGGGAACGCACCCTTAAAGTGTTGAGGTTACGCTCAGAGCGTAACACTTCCTGGTGAGTACACACTATTTGTGGTTGGATAATGGAACCTAGAGCGTTGATCTGTTCCTTCTCTCATTTTGAATATACCCATGTAAATGATACCACTTCCATCCCTGAGTTCCTCCAACATACAGTCCCACGTAAAAGCAGCACTCTCCTCTCCAGTGTCCCAATGTAGGTGCCATGTAAATGCATTACTACCAACCCTGAGTCTCTCCAAAATGCAGTCCCATGTAAATGATACCACTTCCATCCCTGAGTTCCTCCAAAATAGAGTCACATGTAAATATCAGCACTCTCCTCTCCAGAGTTTCTCAACCTACAGTCCCATGTAAATATCAGCACTCTCCTCTCCAGAATTCCTCAACATACAGTCCTATGTAAATATCAGCACTCTCTTCTCCAGAGTTTCTTAACCTACAGTCACATGTAAATATCAGCACTCTCCTCCAGAATTCCTCAACATACAGTCCTATGTAAATATCAGCACTCTCCTCTCCAGAGTTTCTCAACCTACAGTCCCATGTAAATATCAGCACTCTCCTCTCCAGAATTCCTCAACATACAGTCCAATGCAATAGCATCACTCCCTTGCTTTTGTTTGTTGGCGAGCCTAGGGGAGGGGGCATAAGCAGGGGAGTGATGCTATTACATGGGACTGTATGTTGAGGGATTCTGGAGAGGAGAGTGCTAATATTTACATGGGACTGTTTGTTGAGGAATTCTGGAGAGGAGAGTGCTGTTATTTACATGGGACTGTATGCTTGAGGAATTCTGGAGAGGAGAGTACTGATATTTACATGGGACTGTAGGTTGAGGAATTCTGGAGAGGAGAGTACTGATATTTACATGGGACTGTATGTTGAGGAATTCTGGAGAGGAGAGTGCTGATATTTACATGGGACTGTAGGTTGAGAAACTCTGGAGAGGAGAGTACTGATATTTACATGGGACTGTATGTTGAGGAATTCTGGAGAGGGGAGTGCTGATATTTACATGGGACTGTAGGTTGAGAAACTCTGGAGAGGAGAGTGCTGATATTTACATGGGACTGAGCATCACTCACAGTTCCACGTAAATAACAGTCTCCTTTACCCCAAGTTCGCGGATCCCACATTATGTCAGAACACTGCAGTGGTCCCCAAACTGTGGCCCTCCAGATGTTGCAAAACTACAACTCCCAGCATGCCTAGACAGCCAACGGCTGGGAATTGTAGTTTTGCAACATCTGGAGGGCAACAATTTGGGGACCATTGCCGGGTACTATCTTATCCCCTGCAACTAACTCGCATAGCCTCATTTTGCTACCTAACCTGCACATGTTCTTTAGTCACATGACTTCAGAATATCACGTTGCTTTATTTTTCTTTTTTAAACAAAAAAAAACTCATTATAATATGACATCCGACACCACGTACAGCCGTTTACGCGTCCTCGTGTGACGTGGAGAACGTAATTGCGTCAGCGTCACGTGGTGCGGATGACAGCGCAGGGTGGGCGGTTGAATCAGGACTGAGGCTGGTTTTCGCGCGAAAGCTGAACGCGCTGTGAAGAACGTGAAGCTGTGAAGAGTCTCCTGCAGGCAGCCGCTCTGTTTTTATTGAGGTCAGGGCTTATATTCTCTTTTATTGATTCTTTCCGTGTTGTGGCTATGTCGCATGATACCTAAGGACATGTTCACACTAACTGAAACTGGTTTACTGCTTCGAAATCCAAATACTTTTGGTTTAAAGGGTTTATCCAGGTTTTTATTTGTTTGTTCTTATGGATCATTCATGCATTAAAATAAAATCCGGTGTCAGTGACTGCTGCAGCCAATCAGCATCCTCAGTGGTAATTGGCATCACTGGGCAGCCATGATAGCCAACGTAAGGAATGTGGCTGCAGATTATGGAGCGTAGCTGACTCAGCCAAAGAAGCCTGAACTAGTGATCAGCACTACTAAGGACAATTTACTTTTAGGGGCAATTTGACATATTAGGAAGAAGACTGTAGCTTAATATGTCAAATTACTGCTCAGCCAGTAGCTGTGCATGTGGTGGAACACCACTGTGGCCAGCGAATCACTGAGCTGCACTATACCGAGTACATTTTAGGACATCGTCAGTCGTCAGCCGTACCTCCATCAGGCAAAACAACGTCCCGCCTTGGACCAATCTCTGTCAGGCGTCAGCTGCAACTCCCTCCTCCCTCCTTTGTCATTCTAAAGTAATCCAAAACTCCGTCATCCTGAAGTGTCTCATCCAAAACTCCGTCATCCTGAAGTGTCTCATCCAAAACTCCGTCATCCTGAAGTGTCTCATCCAAAACTGTCATCCCTAAAGTGTCTCATCCAAAACTCCGTCATCCTGAAGTGTCTCATCCAAAACTGTCATCCCTAAAGTGTCTCATCCAAAACTGTCATCCCTAAAGTGTCTCATCCAAAACTGTCATCCCTAAAGTGTCTCATCCAAAACTGTCATCCCTAAAGTGCCTCATCCAAAACTGTCATCCCTAAAGTGCCTCATCCAAAACTGTCATCCCTAAAGTGCCTCATCCAAAACTGTCATCCCTAAAGTGCCTCATCCAAAACTGTCATCCCTAAAGTGCCTCATCCAAAACTGTCATCCCTAAAGTGCCTCATCCAAAACTGTCATCCCTAAAGTGCCTCATCCAAAACTGTCATCCCTAAAGTGCCTCATCCAAAACTGTCATCCCTAAAGTGCCTCATCCAAAACTGTCATCCCTAAAGTGCCTCATCCAAAACTGTCATCCCTAAAGTCTCTTGGACCAATCTCCGTCAGCCGCAACTCCTTCCTCCTTCCTATGTTATCCTCAAGTCTCTCATCCAAAACTCTGTCATCCCTCAGAGGAAAAACCTTCCTGCCATGTGTCTGCTCCCTGCTATATGAGTTCTGCTGTACATGCTATTCAATGTCGGCTCTGCTATACAGTGCTGTGCAGCATCGGCTTTGCTATACAGTGCTGTGCAGCATCGGCTCTGCTGTGTGACAGGAAGTTGCGTCTGAGGGAGAATCGTCTGAGACATGGCAGTGTTTTGGATCAGGGACTTTCGGATGATGGAGTTGTGGCTGAAGGATTACAGCGGTTGGTGTGAGGGAGGCGGCGGGACGCTGTTTTGCCGGACGGAGTTGCGGATGACAACTGATGGCGATTGGTCTGAGGGAGGAGGCGGGACACTGTTTTGCCTGACGGAGGTACGGCTCACGACTGACGATGTCCTAAATATGACACCATAGCATTGTGACGCATCAACCCCTTGCACCAGGAAGAGGATCACACTGGAGGCTGGGAGCAGCGACACTGGGGGAGCGTGGAAGGTAAGTAAAAGTTGATGGGTGTGTTTTATTTTTTATATATCTGATGGCAGGAGCCCTGGCTCGAGGTGACAACTCGTACTGTAGACCTCATGCGCTCTATTCAAATAGTATAGGAGTGCTGTATTCAGTTATCTCCAGGGCTCCCATACAAATGAATGTTGTGCATGCTGTCTACAGCACGTGTACTCACAGTGAGCCAGGTAACAGCAGTCACTCCCTGTGATCACATACCTACTGTGCAGACATGATGGGGTTTTTCCTGCACATTCCCCTATAAATGTGCAATACCCTCCCATTGATTTGAATGGGTATTCAGCTGTTCACGTGTCAGAATTTCCACTGCAGATCCAAGTTCTGATGGAATAATGAACATGATTATTATTGAACTTGAATCGCAAGCAAAGTCCGAGGTTTTGAAGGGAAACTGAAACCACCATTGCCCGTATGATATTACTGCCACTGATAAATAGTTTCTAATGCAGCAAACTGTTTTCTTTTATGTAGATGCCCTGCACCATTGTGGAGAAACCAGTCTTTTATTGCTTATGCTAATTTGGTCCTTAGCACACTAGGGGTGTTACTGTGCAGCACCAAAGCACCGTTGTGCTTCCCCAGACCTCCCCCTCCTGTTGGCCCATTCCCAAATTACTGTGGAAAGAAGCGCTGATTCCACATCCTTTCTAAACCATTTGCCATTGAGCAGAAAAGGTATAGGTCCCAAGAGGAATTCAGCAATGAAATCTTCCTTGCTTAAAGGGGTATTCCACCCCTGGACATCTTATCCCCTATCGAAAGATGTCTGACCGATATTCAAAGGTGGCAGTGTGTGTGTGTGTGTATGTGTATGTATGTGTGTATATATATAATATAATATGCAAAACAGAGGAATGTCCAGCACAAGATCCATGGAAGAATGCGTACTTTATTCAGTAAAAACCGCAGTCATACAGGATAACAGGTGTGACGCGTTTCAGCCTCTCGCAGGAGGCTTTCCTCCTACGAGTGTATGAGGAAAGCCTCCTGCGATAGGATGAAACGCGTCACACCTGTTATCCTGTATGACAGCGGTTTTTACTGAATAAAGTACGCATTCTTCCATGGATCTTGTCCTGGACATTCCTCTGTTTTGCATTGTTCGTGGTGTGGTCCGCGCCTTTCCGCGCACAATCGGCCATAAGGAGGTGAGCTGGACTAACAACTATCATATATATATATAATCCAAAAAAACAATGGAGAAGTGGCACAATGAAAATAACTCCCAGTGGGTGCTCAGCAAGCCCAAGCCCAGACCACAGGCATCCAAACTTGTAGAAATCCCCAAAAAAAGGCAAAAAGCGGCACTCCAGCAATGTTTAAAGTGAAAACAATAGTGATCTTTATTCACCCATCAGCAGATATGATGGGTGAATAAAGATCACTATTGTTTTCATTTTAAAGGAGTACTCCGGCGCGCACTTTTTTCCTTTTATCCCGTCCGGGCTGCAAAATAAAAGAAAACACACTTTCTCTTACGTGCCAACGAGCCCCCGGAGCTCCGGTACAGGTGTTCGGTCCCCGGGCTGTATTCTTCTTACTTCCTGTTAGCCCGGCACGTCACACGGAGCTTCAGCCTATCACCGGCCGCAGCGATGTCCCACCTCTGCCGGTGATAGGCTGAAGCTCCGTGTGACGTGCCGGGCTACCGGGAAGTAAGAAGAATACAGCCCGGGGACCGAACGCCTGTACCGGAGTGTACCGGAGCTCCGGCGGCTCGTTGGCAGGTAAGAGAAAGTGTGTTTTCTTTTATTTTGCAGCCCGGACGGGATAAAAGGGAAAAAAGTGCGCGCCGGAGTACTCCTTTAAAGTGAAAACAATAGTGATCTTTAATCACCCATCACATCTGCTGATGGGTGAATAAAGATCACTATTGTTTTCACTTTAAACATTGCTGGAGTGCCGCTTTTTGCTTTTTTTTTTTCTCTCTCTCATTCATATATATATATATATATATATATATATATATATATATATATATATATATATAATGTGTGTGTGTTTTTTAAAAAATTTTTAAATTTGTGCCCAGCCTTTTTCGTAGATCTATATATATTATTATTATTATTATTATTTTTTTTTATTATACATTTTTAAAGTCATTTTCTAATAATACATTCCTTTTTAAGGGGTACAGAAGCAGATATGTACTGGAAGGATTAAAGGGGTTATCCAGGAAAAAACCTTTTTTTTTTGTACCAACTGGCACCAGAAAGTTACAGATTTGTAAATGACTTCTATTAAAAAATCTTAATCCTTTCAGTACTTATGAGCTACTGAAGTTGTGTTGTTTTTTTTTTAAGTGCTCTCTGATGACACATGTCTCGAACTGCCCAGTTGAGAAGCAAATCCCAATAGCAAACCTCTTCTCTCTGAGCAGTTTCCGAAACAAGCAGAGATGTCAGCAGAGAGCAGAAAACAACAACTCAACTGATAATTATTGAAAGGATTAAGATTTTTTTATAGAAGTAATTTACAGATTTGTTTAACTTTCTGGAGCCAGTTGATATAAAAAAAAAGTGTTTTCCTGAAATACCCCTTTAAGATTTCTTAATAGAAGTAATTAAAAAATCTGTTTAACTTTCTGCCACCAGTTGATTTGAAATATCCCTCCAGATGTATTGAAAACTTGAATTTATAACTTCATTTATTTACAGAATTTTCTGGAATTGCCACAGTTCTGCTTAAGGATGCAGCGCACTATAAAGTAAGTAAAAAATAAAAATAAAATGGCATGTGAGACAAGTTTATTAACCTCTTTAGGACCCAGCCATTTTACACCTTAGGACCCGGCCATTTTTTGCACATCTGACCACTGTCACTTTAAACATTAATAACTCTGGAATGCTTTTAGTTATCAATCTGATTCCGAGATTGTATTTTCGTGACATATTCTACTTTAACATAGTGGTAAAAAAAATTTGTAACTTGCATCCTTTCTTGGTGAAAAATTTGAAAATTTTATGAAAAATTTGAAAATTTAGCATTTTTCTAACTTTGAAGCTCTCTGTTTGTAAGGAAAATGGATATTCAAAATATTTTAATTTTTTTTTTCACATATACAATATGTCTACTTTATGTTTGCATCATAAAATTGACAAGTTTTTACTTTTGGAAGACACCAGAGGGCTTCAAAGTTCAGCAGAAATTTTCCAATTTTTCACAAAATTTCCAAACTCACTATTTTTCAGGGACCAGTTCAGGTTTGAAGTGGATTTGAAGGGTCTTCATCTTAGAAATACCCCACAAATGACCCCATTATAAAAACTGCACCCCCCAAAGTATACAAAATGATATTCGGTCAGCCTTTTAACCCTTTAGGTGTTTCACAGGAATAGCAGGAAAGTGAAGGAGAAAATTCACAATCTTCATTTTTTACACTCGCATGTTCTTGTAGACCCAATTTTTTAATTTTTACGAGGGGTAAAAGGAGAAAATGTATACTTATATTTGTAGCCCAATTTCTCTCGAGTAAGCACATACCTCATATGTCTATGTAAAGTGTTCGGTGGGCGCAGTAGAGGGCTCAGAACCGAAGGAGTGACAAGGGGATTTTGGAGAGTACGTTTTTCTGAAATGGTTTTTGGGGGGCATGTTGCATTTAGGAAGCCCCTATGGTGCCAGAACAGCAAAAAAAAAAAACACATGGCATACCATTTTGGAAACAAGACCCCTTGAGGAACGTAACAAGGAATAAAGTGAGCCTTAATACCCCACAGGTGTTTCAGGACTTTTGCATATGTAAAAAAAAAAAGAAAATTTCACTAAAATGTGTGATTCCCCCCCAAATTTCACATTTTTGCAAGGGTTAATAGCAGAAAATACCCCCCAAAATTTGTAACCCCATCTCTTCTGAGTATGGAGGTACCCCATAAGTTGACCTGAAGTGCACTATGGGCGAACTACAATGCTCAGAAGAGAAGGAGTCATATTTGGCTTTTTGAGAGCAAATTTTGCTCGGGGGCATGTCGCATTTAGGAAGCCCCTAAGGTGCCAGGACAGCAAAATAACCCCACTGGTGTCTGTCAGATTTTTGGAACAGTGGGCTGTACAACATTTTTAATTTGCCCAGCCCACTGTTCCAAAGATCTGTCAGACACCAGTGGGGGGTAAATTCTCACTGGACCCCTCATTACATTCCATGAGGGGTGTAGTTTCCGAAATGGGGTCACATGTGGGGTTTAGTTTTTTTGTCAAAACCGCTGTAACAATCAGCCACCCCTGTGCAAATCACCTCAAATGTACATGGCGCACTCTCCCTTCTGGGCCTTGATGTGCGCCCGCAGAGCACTTTGCGCCCACATATGGGGTATCTCCGTAGTCGGGAGAAATTGCATTACAAATTTTGGGGGCTTTTTTCCCTTTTACCTCTTATCAAAATGAAAAGTATAGGGCAACACCAGCATGTTAGTGTAAAAAATTTATTTTTTTACACTAACATGCTGGTGTAGACCCCAACTTCACCTTTTCATAAGGGGTGAAAGGAGAAAAAGCCCCCCAAAATTTGTTAGGCAATTTCTCCCGAGTACGGCGATACCCCATATGTGACCCTAAACTGTTGCCTTGAAATACGACAGGGCTCCAAAGTGAGAGCGCCATGCGCATTTGAGGCCTAAATTAGGGATTTACATAGGGGTGGACATAGGGGTATTCTACGCCAGTGATTCCCAAACAGGGTGCCTCCAGCTGTTGCAAAACTCCCAGCATGCTTGGACAGTCAATGGCTGTCCTACAATACTGGGAGTTGTTGTTTTGCAACAGCTGGAGGCTCCATTTTGGAAACAGTGGCGTACCAGACGTTTTTCATTTTTATTGGGGAGGGGGGCTGTGTAGGGGTATGTGTATATGTAGTGTATTTTACTTTTTATTTTATTTTGTGTTAGTGTAGTGTAGTGTTTTTAGGGTACAGTCACACGGGCGGGGGGTTACGGGGATCGCCGACATGGGGAGCCTACATGGCCCCCCTCTGCGTTTGCCCTGGATGCCTGCCGAAGCATTTCAGCAGGCATCCGCTTCCGATCTCTGCCCGGCGTGCGGCAGAGACCGGAAAACGCCAGGGCGTACTAGTACGCCCTGGGTCCTTAAGGCCCAGGGTGTGAGGGCGTATCCATACGCCCTGGGTCCTTAAGAGGTTAAAGAGTTATGGCTTTGTAACTGCTTCTGGAGTTTGGAATGAATCATTACCTAGAATCCTTTGAAATCAAAGGGCACTTTTATAGGCACCTTTAGGATACGTTTACACTACGGAATTCCACAGGCGGAATTATGCGAGCGGAATTCTGCGGTGTGAACTTAACATTAGTGTGAATTTGTCTCCGAGACCCGTTCACACTGCGGAATTTCAGTGGCGGACAATTCCGCCATTGAAACTGTTCCACCCAAAGAAAGAACATGTTCATTCTTTGCGCGGATTCGACGAGCACTGCATAGCCTGCTAATGATAGGATGACTTTTTTAAATATACATTTATTAGAATCTTTTTGTTTTTTTGTTTTCATTAAGTTCAGTGAACAAAACAGGTGCATAGAAAAACAATGCAGAATATACAACAACTTCAACATCATAACAGTGCTCCACATCGTTCTATAGTTTGTGCAGTATAGCCAAGTATGTTATTAAAACATTGACAGGTAATATAGTGGAATCATGAAGAGAACCAGTAGCACTATTAGAGATAAGGTTCCACAACCAGAGAATGGTAATTGTAGAGTCAGAACAGATGACTAATATCAAACACTTCAAACCAAGGAGTAAACGGCTATCGACTTAAAAAGAGTGGAGCGTATAGTGATAGCATCACGATGAAAGGAAGGCAGGAAGTGAAGGAAGAAAGCAATACAGAGCAAAGCAAGGAAAGTAAGGAAGGAGCAAGCGAGGGTAAGAAAAAAGGAAGGAAAAAATGATAGCAGGCTAAATGAGAGGAAACTTACCACGCGAGTAGTACATCCACCAGAGGCTCCCACATTTATTAGAATCTTTATGCTGACAGACTACTCTGTATTTTGCTGCATACTGAATACAGGATGTAATGGGTGCTGAATATCCAGTATAGGAGATCACTGCTGCACCACTACAGCCTTCAGCTGTTCCTAAACTACAACTCCCATGATGAGAATTGTAGTTATGCAACAGCTGGGGGTACAATCTATGTAAAACTGTTTCTCTTTCAGCTCCATTGGGGGACACAGAGACCGTAGGTATATCCTGCTGCCACGAGGAGGCTGACACCAGGCAACAAAAGTCGGCCCATCCCAGCAGGTTATACCCCACCTACAGGCTCTGAGCTATCAGTTTAACTTAGTGTCCGTAGGAGGCAGACACAGGTCACCTTTGGGTCCAGGTCCTCCTATGTACCCTGCCCATCTCGCTGTCCCAGCCCGGCATGATGCAGGCATATAATAGCTGGCAGAAGACTTCAGTATGTAAGTTTCCAGGGACAAGGTGAGCATTTTCTTCTCCTTTCCTGCTCCTTCCCCCCTCCCCTTTTTTTCCTTGGAATCTCTTTTATTCAGGATTCTCAAGCTCTGTAGACCCCCTGTTTTGGGCCCACTCCTTTTTTATTCTTTGTAGGGGCAGTTCCTGCTCGGCCATTCTGAAAACGGGGGACAGAAGCAGTGGTGCTTAGGACTGTGGTTCATGTTATTTTCACTGGAGTGTTTTTACAGCCCTACTTTGCCAGCGGCCAGGGCCGGTTTTAGACTAAGTGAGGCCCTGGGCAAAAATAAAAAATGGGGCCCCCAGATTGCGTGATCAAAGAACACTATGTTGCGCCCCCTGAATTGTGCTGCTCAGCTAATGTGAGTAAATGAGATTGAGCTGAAAACCACAAATGGCTGTGACTACAACATGAGAAACGTAATAATTCCATCCAGGATGAATTTGTGGCTGTGGTAATTTGGGGGTCACAATGTGACACCATTTAGTGTAGATCAGCTCAGCTCCCCCCTTTGCAAGAACAAAGTGCACGGACACCTGTGGAGCAACAGCAACTTGTAAGGACAAGAAATCCAGCGCAAAACAGATCCAGCGCAAAACTGAGAACAGCTGGGGGCTGCAGAGTATGGAGCAGGCAGGAGTCGGGAGCCCGCTCCATACAGACTGCTGATCGCTGCCGTGCTTGACAAGTCTAAGGTCCGAAGCAGGGCTATGGGCCAGAAAAATTCACCTTCCTGGCGCCCGAAACTGCATGTCCCGGGGCGTCGGGCGATAGGAATTCCACATCCCTGAGTCCAGTGGCTTACATACTGCCTGGCTGCTAACAGACTCGGAGCAGATGAGTCATCCACAGTAAGGAAGAGAGATGGAAACACCCCTCCACAAGGCAAGAAGACAAAAGAAGTGAGCCAGAGATAAATGCTATTTGTTAGGGATATATAGGACCTAGACCTACCAGATAAACCCTTTAAGAGCAAAAGATACATGTGCAAAAATTATCCTTGCCTGTTGGATACTGGAAAAATGTCCTTTTAGCATTAGCAAAAAGCTGCTGAAAAAAACTTTAACCTAAATTTTGCACACATACAGATTTCCTGACATTTTACTTAACCCCTTGGGGACGGAGCCCATTATAACCCTAAGGACGGGAGCATTTTTTGCAATTCTGACCACTGTCCCTTTAGTCATTAATAACTCTGGGATGCTTTTACTTTTCATTCTGATTCCGAGAGTTTTTTTTTCGTGACCTATTTTACAGTGGCGGCGGGGCATCGCGTACCTTGCCTATCCGACCATCAGTGACTTTGAATAAAAGCCTTTTTGGCAGTCATGAAAGCCTGAAAATTTCAGGTAAAAATATTGCTATACCCACCACATGCACACAGTACAAAGCCTGTGTGCAGGTTATTGCACCAAAATTTCATGACAGTTGCAGTTTTAAAAAAAAGGGCAGTTTTTTTCTCCAAATACACCAATTTTACAATGGGTAATGGGAGAAAATGCCCCCCCAAAATTTGTAACCCCATCTCTTCTGAGCATGGAAATACCCCATGTTAGGGCGTAAAATGCTTTGCGGGTGAACTGCAATGCTCAGTAGAGGAGTCACATT
Organism: Hyla sarda; assembly: GCF_029499605.1. Lineage (NCBI taxonomy): Eukaryota > Metazoa > Chordata > Amphibia > Anura > Hylidae > Hyla > Hyla sarda. The sequence goes on along the minus strand of NC_079198.1, from coordinate 51,724,487 downwards.
TTGCTTTTGGAAAAATTTTGCTGAAATTGCTTTTGGGGGGCATGTCGCATTTAGGAAGCCCCTATGGTGCCAGAACAGCAAAAAAAAAAAAAAAACACATGGCATACTATTTTGGAAACTACACCCCTCAATGAATGTAACAAGGGGTACAGTGAGCTTTAACACCTTACAGGTGATTGACAAACTTTTTTAACAAAATTTTTTTAACACTAAAATGCTGGTGTTACTCCAAACTTTTCATTTTCACAAGGAGTAATAGGAGAAAATGCCTCACAAAATTTGTAACCCAATTTCTCTCGAGTAAGGAAATACCTCATGTGGATGTCAAGTGCTCTGTGGATACGTTACAAGGCTCAGAAGGGAAAGGAGCAACAATGGGATTTTGGAGAGTGAGTTTTTCTGAAATGGTTTTTGTGGGGTATGCCCCATTTAGGGACCCCCTATGGTGCCAGAACAGCAAAAAAAAACAACATGGTATACTATTTTGGAAACTACACTCCTCAAGGAAAGTAACAAGCGATCTAGTGAGCCTTAACGACTTATCGTTAGTTGGATGTGTAAACGAAATTTATATATTATTTTTTTTCACTAAAATGCTGGTTTTCCCCTAAATTTTAAATAAAGTGGTTATGGGAGAAAATGCCCCTCAAAATTTGTAACCCCATCTCTTCTGAGTATGGAAATATCCCACGTGTGGACGTAAAGTGCACTGCGGGCGCACCACAATGCTCAGAATGGCTTTTGGAAAGCAAATTTTGCTGAAATGGTTTTTGGGGGACATGTCGAATTTAGGAAGCCCCTATGGTGCCAGAATAGCAAAAAAAACAAAAAAAAACACATGGTATACTTTTTGGGGAAACTACACCCCTCAAGGAACGTAACAAGGGGTACAGTGAGCCTTTTAACACCCCACAGGTGCTTGACAAATTTCCGCTAAATTTGGACGTGAAAATGAAAAATTTTATTTTTTTCACTAAAATGCTGGTGTTACCCCAAATCTTTCATTTTCACAAAGCGTAATTGGAGAAAAAGCCTCCCAAAACTTTTAACTCCTTTTCTTCTGAGTATGGAAATACCCCATATGTGGATGTAAAGTGCTCTGTGGGCTAACTACAATGCTCAGAAGAGAAGGAGCGCCATTGAGCTTTTTGGTGAGAGAATTTGGTTGGAATAGAAGAGGAAGTGCCAGAACAGTGGACCCCCCCCCCCATATGTGACCCCATTTTGGAAACTACACCCCTCACAGAATTTAATAGGTGCAGTGAACATTTACAACCCCACAGGTGTCTGATCTTTGGAACAGTGAGCTGTGCAAATGAAAAATACAATTTTTCATTTTCACAGATCACTGTTCCAAAAACTGTCAGACACCTCTGGGGTGTAAATGCTCACTGTACCCCTTATTACATTACGTGAGGGGTGTAGTTTCCAAAATGGCGTCATGTGGGGGTCCACTGTTCTGGCACTATGGGGTATGTTCTTACCCAGAAGAAATGGGGCTACAAATTTTGGGGGGATTTTTTTTTCTCCTATTCTACCTTGTGAAAATGAAAAATGTAGGGTAACTCATCATTTTCACATCCAAGTTTAACGAAAATTCGTCAAACACCTGTGGGTTGTTAAGGCTCACTATACCCCTTGTAACGTTCCGTGAGGGGTGTAGTTTGCAAAATGGGGTCACATCTGGGTATTATTTTGTTTGTCAAAACCGCTGTAAAATCAGTCACCACTGTGCAAATCACCAATTTAGACTTCAAATGTACCTGAGCCTTGTGCGTCCGCAGATCACTTTACTCCCACATATGGGGTATTTGAGTACTCAGGAGAAATTGCGTTACAAATTTTGGGGGTCTTTTTTTTCCTTTTACAGCCTATGAAAATTAAGTGTTTGGGGCAACACCAGCATGTTAGTGTAAAAATTTATTTTTTACACTAACATGCTGGTGTAGACCCCAACTTTACCCTTTTCATAAGGGGTAAAAGGAGGGAAAAGACCCCCCAAAATTTGTAACACAATTTCTCCTGAGTACGGAGATGGCCCTAAACGGTTTCCTTGAAATACAACAGGGCTCCAAAGTGAGAGAGCGCCATGCACATTTGAGGCCTAGATTGGGGATTTGAATCCGCCACAAAAATTCCCTACGGCAGGGTTTCCCAAATGGGGTGTCTCCAGCTGTTGCAAAACTCCCAGCATGCCTGGACAGTCAGTGGCTGTCCGGCTATACTGGGAGTTGTTGTTTTTCAACAACTGGATGCTCGGTTTTGGAAACAGTGCCGTACAAGACGTGTTTTTTTTTTTTTAAGGGGGGGGTGGGATGGGACTGTGTGTAGGGGTATGTGTATATTAGGTCTGCACGATATATTGCAAAAAAATTTTTTGGAGAGGAAACATGATGATGATTTTGTTATGCTGGTCAATGAATCATCTCGGTGAGGATGGCATCATGGACGGAGCCAGGTGTGGATGGAGAAGTATAATAGTATCTAGTGCCGGCAGGCACAGCATCGGCAGCTCGGGACGGGTAAGGGACACCGGTGAGACAGGTAAGAGACACTAAGGTCTCCTAGCAGAGTAGTGTGTGTCCCCCGACACACACACTGCGCTGATCAGGATTTTTCCGTGTGTAACTCTGCCATCAGCTAGTCGGATTTGACTAGATGATAGGAGCAGTTGCTGTGAGGGGGGGGGGGGGGGGGTCGAAACACCCCTAAGTGCTGAGGAAAGATGGCTGGCTAATGGCCACCATCTTACTGGGCAAGGCGGGATGCCACGAGTAGCAGCCAGTATCTGCGTGACGTATATGTACGTCATAGGTCGGGAAAACCTTCCCGGTCATAATATACATGTATGTCATGGGAAGGGGTTAAGGGGTTTAAGTCAAAAGGTGGGAGTGGAGGTTCCTGTGGAAAACATTTGGCCACAGATATATAGAAATGATTAAGTTAATGTACATAAATCTGGTTGCAAGGATTTTGCTGGAGGAAGGTAGTTTTGAGATGTACAGAGGTCCATTGTCACCCCTGTTGTATGCCTTATACATAGAACCTTTAGCTATATTATAAATATGAAAGGATAAAGGGATTTGGCCTTAGGGGGGAGCAGGAGAGGAAAGCTTTATATGCTGATGGTTGGTTACTATATATTCAAGATCCTGTCACTGCATTACCTGAACTGAATTTGAGGATTACTCCGGATTAGAAATTAATTGGGGCAAGTCGTACGTTCACCCGATTGACTTTGAGTTAGGAGAAAAAGAGGATTATTTTAAACATACTAATTTTGGTGCATGTTATAATTTTTTTAAAGCAGCAAAATAAAATAAAACCTACATAGCTTTGATATTTTTGTAACCGTATGGACCCACAGAAAGAGGATAAGGTGTCATTTTTACCAAGAAGTAACTACATTGATCTGTATGAGGAATCTTTTAATCCCTTCTAAAAAGTCCCTTAAGGGGACTAATAAAGTAAAAAAAAAAAATAAATAAAAAAAAAAAGTTGAATAAGACTTAAAACACCCGTTAACCCATTCCATATAAAAATATGTAAACATAATAAAAATAAGAGGGTCTGACGAAGCGTGCAGGCGCAACAGCTGTAACCCAGCACCAAGCTGACCGGCTGCGTCCCTGGAAGACCGTCCGCTGTAACTCCCTGTGTTTTGCACTGAAGATATTAAATACATTTTGCACTGCGACCCGGTGAGTGACGTCCCTATTTTCTCACTTACTGCATAATAAAAATAAACATGTGGTATCGCTGTGTGCGTAAATGTCCAAACTATAAAACAAATTAATTAAACCGCACGGTCAATGGCATATACATAAAAAAAATACCAAATTCCAAAATTTTTTGGTCACTTTCTATACCCTAAAAAAAAAAAAAAAAACATCAAAGTCCCATGAAAACAAAAACGGTACCAATGAAAACTGCAGATCACGCTGCACAAAATGAACCATCAAACATCCCCATATACAGAAAAATAAATGTTATAGGGGTCAGAAAAGGACATTTTTAAATGTGCAAAAAGTTAAATTTTTTTAAACAAAAGTAAAACAAAATCAGACCTATATAAATTAGGTATCAATTTAATCATATGGACCTACAAAATAGATAAGGTGTCATTTTCACTGAATAGCGCTCTGTGTAGAATCAAAAGCCCCAAAAATTACAAAATGGCATTTTTTTTATTTATTTTGCCCCACAAATATATTTTTTTCTGGTTTAGCTGTAGATTTTGTTATGGTAATTATTGATGTAATCAAGTAAAATTGGTAGCGCAAAAAAACAATCCCTCATATGGGTCTTTAGGTGGAAAATTAAGAGTTATGATTTTAACAAAGCGAGGTGGAAAAAACCAAAGTACAAAAATGAAAACACCTTTTTTCTTTAAGGGGTTAAATTCCAGTTTGCAAGTAGCAAAATGAAAAAATAAAGTCCAAGGGAGCAAACTGGCTTTTCCACTAATTGTGCACTCAAACTAGGTAAATTCAGTCTTGCAGTGTGTGTTTCTATGAAGGACATTAAACCCCTTCATGACCCAGGGTTTTTCCATTTTTGCACTTTCGTTTTCTCCTCCTTACCTTCAAAAACCATAACTCTTTCAATTTTGCACCTAAAAATCCATATGATGGCTTATTTTTTGCGCCACCAATTCTACTTTGTAATGACATCAGTCATTTTACCCAAAAATCTACAGAGAAACAGAAAAAAAAATCATTGTGCGACAAAATTGAAGAAAATAACACAATTTTGTAACTTTTGGGGGCTTCCGTTTCTACGCAGTACATTTTTCGGTAAAAATGACGCTTTCTCTTTATTCTGTAGGTCTATACGGTTAAAATGATACCCTACTTATATAGGTTTGTTTTTATTGTACTTCTGGAAAAAATCATAACTACATGCAGGAAAATGTATACGTTTAAAATTGTCATCTTCTGACCCCTATAACTTATTTTTCTGCGTATGGGACGGTATGAGGGCTAATTTTTTGCATCGTGATCTGAAGTTTCTAGCGGTACCATTTTTGTAATGATCGGACTTTTTGATCGCTATTTTTTCATGATATAAAAAGTGACCAAAAATACGCTTTTTTGAACTTTGGAATTTTTTTGCGCGTACGCCATTGACCGTACGGTTTAATTAATGATATATTTTTATAATTCGGACATTTCCGCACGCGAAGATACCACATGTTTATTTTTATTTACAGAGTTTTTTTTTTAAATAGGAAATTCAAACTTTTATTAGGGAAGGGGTTAAATGATCTTCACTTTTTTTTTCCACTTTTTTTTTTTTTGCAATGTTATAGCTCCCATAGGGACCTATAACACTGCACACACTGATCTTTTACATTGATCGCTGGTTTCTCATAGGAAACCAGTGATCAATGATTCTGCCGCTTGACTGCTCATGCCTGGATCTCAGGCACTGAGCAGTCATTCGGCGATCGGACAGCATGGAGGCAGGTAGGGATCCTCCGGCTGTCATGTAAGCTGTTCGGGATGCCGCGATTTTGCCGCGACGATCCCGAGCAGCTCCCTGAGCTAACCGGCATTAGTTTACTTTCACATTCAACTTTGAACGCCGCGTCTAAAGGGTTAAGAGCACGCGGCACCGCGATCACCGCCGCGTGCGATTAGCCACGGTCCTGGCCGTTGCTAGGTGCCGGGCCCGACCCGCTATGACGAGGGGCCACGCCGTGGCCCCACGTTATAGAATGGGAGCCAACCCATGACATACATGTATGTCATGGGTCGGGAAGGGGTTAACGAAGACTGGTGTGAACTCATTTAGAGCACATATTTTTCGTAGAAAGTGGTGGCCATGTACCCCAAATTTATCAAATGGCACAAGGACTTAAATTAATCCTCATAGAACTGTTCTCTGCAACGTGTAACCAGAAAAAGTAGAAGTGGTGGCTTGCGACAGTTGTATCAAATGTTGCACAGACCTTAAAGGACATGTCTCATGTCCAGAATTACAAAAAAACGTATCCCCTATCCGCAGGATAGGGCATGAGTTTTTTTTTGTAATTCTGGACATGAGAAATGTCCTTTAATACAATTGTCGCATAGAGTTCTATAGGGCAGGGCGCAACTTTTGTGTGACGGTGACCACTGCACAAAGTGCTCTAAATGAGAACACTTCGTGGTAATACAGTTTAAATGTTTTAAATGAAGTGTCGCAGAAAATGTCGCATGAGACCAGCCTGCGACTTTTCATAAGAAACATTTAGATGAAAAAAGCAATCTTAACAGATTGATAAATTCCTCTGTTTACATATGAAGTTATATAATTTTGTGCACTTTCTTCAGTAACAGAAGATGGCGCTGTTACAAATTTAAATCTCTTGTTTTCACATAAGCAAATGTCCCTACAAGTTATGTATCTAAATCCATGCCAGTTGTGAATACCAAGCTTTCAGCAACAAGTTGTAGTAAGTGTTAGATAGAGCCTGCTATTTGTCCTATGTTGTTATGGAACAGGTGTAATACCACTCATGCTGACAGAACAGATAATCGATGAATGCTGAACAGATGGTAAACTATAAATTCCCAGTTACATTTCTCAGACTGCTTCCTTGTGGAAAGTGTGATGCCTGTAAGAATCATTCACTTTGCAATTTAAATGAAAAAAACACCTTTGTGGCTACCGAGTAAACTTGACTTTAATATGTATAGTAGTTCTGCTGCTCTGTGGCGCACAAATCCAAAACAAACTGGTTTTCTTCAGCACTTTTGTAGATAAGAACATCTTAGGCCCCTTTCACACTACAAAATTACTCTGTAAGATCCGTGCGAAGTTCCGTCTGAAAAACGGCAGTTACAAAATCCTATATGGCTGTTAGAAAATACCATTCTAGTCCATGGGATTTTTCTAATAGCCAATTTAACCCGTTATAGCCCGTTATTAACAATGGCCGTTATTTTGTGGCGGAAGATAGTAATGGGAGAAATAGTGCATGAACTACAGCGCTCAGCTTGAAACTTGTCTACTTTGTGGCACAACGTGCAACCAAAAGATATATATTCTGCTACATGATTTTTAATGGCATGTGAAGTAAGCACTTTTTAATCTTTAAGTGCTGGAGGAACTTGTTTCTTCATTTCAGATTAGTGTTTTTATGTTGTCCTTTTTGAAGTTCAGAATGCATTACTGTATTTAAAGATTTCCCCAGGTCCAGATGACATTCACCCCTGTTCTAAGGGTGTTAAATAATGTAATAGACTGCTTTTTCTAATGTTCAAGGAATCTCTAGTGACCGGTCTTTTCCCCAGGACCAGCGCTTAGTAAATGTGATGCCAATATTCAAAGTGACCCCGAAAAGGTCTGTTTAACCTACGTTGTTTATAAATCGTTTGAAGGTTTTCTAAGAGATGCTATATAGTAGTATCCCAATAAAAAGAAATATAAATCTCCATATCAGCATGGGTTTATGAATGATCGGTGCTGTCATACTAACCTGATCAGCTTTTATGAGGAGGTGAATCGCTGGATGTTGTATATCTGGATGTTGTATATCTTAAAGGGGTAGTCCAGGCAAAACTTTTTTTTTTTATATATCAACTGGCTCCGGAAAGTTAAACAGATTTGTAAATTATTTCTATTAAAAAATCTTAATCCTTCCAATAGTTATTAGCTTCTGAAGTTTTCTGTCTAACTGCTCAATGATGATGTCACGTCCCGGGAGCTGTGCATGATGGGAGAATATCAACATAGGAACTGAACAGCTCCCGGGACGTGAGTCATCAGAGAGCAGTTAGACAGAAAACAACAACTCAACTTCAGAAGCTAATAACTATTGGAAGGATTAAGATTTTTTAATAGAAGTAATTTACAAATCTGTTTAACTTTCCGGAGCCAGTTGATATATAAAAAAAAGTTTTGGCCTGGAATACCCCTTTAATTTCTCCAGAACACTTGATACAGTGCCACATAAAGTTGGTACATAGAATGAGAATTCTTGGGCTGGGGGAAAATGTGTGTCAGTGGGTAAGTCAAGAATAGGAAACAGCGGGTGATTATTAAGGGTACATACTCAGATTGCGTAATTACTAGTGGGGTACCAGAGGGATCCATTTTTTGGTTCCTATTTAAATGTATTAATGACCTTGTCAAGGGATTGTATAGTAAAGTGTCAATCTTTGCAGATAATACTGAGCTCTTTAAAGTGGTTAACACAATAGAGGACAGTGCACTGTTACAAATGATCTGGATAGGTTGGAGGTTTGGGCTGAGAAGTGACACATGAGGTTCAACACTAAATGTAAGGTTATACACACGGGGTGGAAAATTAAAGACTGGGATTATGTACCAAATAGGAAAATACTGGGGGCAACTGACATGGAAAAGGAGCAGCTGCTGCAAAGGCAAATAAAATCATGGGGTCAAAAGGGGATTAGATGCACACAACAAACAACAAATAAAAAGATTCTATCACTGTACAAATCCGCTTGAAAACCGCTGGAGAAACCCAAACGGAAGGAAAAAAATCAGGTTGGTTGGGAGGCGCACACTGCTGTTAGTACAATCTACTACGGGCAACGTAGAATATAAAAAAAAAAGGGTTTTATTGTAAAAAAAAAAAGGGTTTTATGGTAAAAAAAAAGACAACGCTTTTCGAGAGCAGAGGCTCTTCAAGTCCTCAATTGATGACTTGAAAAAGAGAGCTGGCGCTCTCGAAACGAGTTGTCTGTTTTTACAATAAAACCCATTTCTTTTTTAAGATTATCACAATTAAGGTTATTTAATTCAGAAATAAAGATGTCTTAAGGGAGATCTCTTTATACCCATAACTGTATCTTTAACAAGGGGGCATCCTCTACATGAGAGAAGGTTTCTACACCAGCACAGACCAGGATTCTTTACTGTAAGAGCATTGAGACTATGGACCTCTCTGCCGAAGGAAGTGGTCATGGTAAACTCTTTTTTTTTTTTAAACATATTTTTGTTTTTTTAAACAACTTGAACAACAGAGATTAACACCATAGTAGGCCTTCCCCCTCCGCCGTCTCCATGGTCATGCACTTATTATAAGAACTGGAACAAGTAGGATCAATCCAAGAAGGGAGGCCCACCCTGGACAACAAAACAAAAAAAAAACACACCAACAACACCATCCACACCCCCCCCCCCCATCCAAACACACCCTAGGAGCTCCTCCCATCCCAATTAGACATACTACAGCAGAGAGTCTCCCCGAACTGGAAGATCCGTAGAGGCCTCCAATAACAGCCAAGGAACCCAAACCGTGTCAAATTTTTGGGGACATTTCCTACTGATATAAAGGGCCTGATATAACTGGACATATTTATTAACTAAGGCTATCCACCGGGCTAGAGCAGGTGAGGACGTATCTTTCCACTTCATCACTTAGAACAGAATACGGATTGAAGAAAAAGGAGAACCCTCTTCGTCGGCGCTGCTCGGATGGTGCAATAATGTGGATGGTACCGAAAGTATTATGTAACAATATTTTATTGAAACACATACATATGGGGGTACAAACAGGACAAGACACGTTTCGGGAGTGAGCCCTCCCTTTTTCAATTGTGGACATATGCAGACTGGTTGACCACGATTTTGTCTCCGGTTTAAAAACCGTACTGCAACCGCATACGTTTTTTTTAACATGGACGTCAATAGGAAACGCACATGTATACGGTTCCATACGGGAAAAACGTATACGTTTTTTCTTTGCACATGCGCATTTGAATCCTAAAGTCCCCACCCAAGACCCCTCCCATTAAAAATGGGCAAAATTTTCAAAAACGTATGGGTTTTTTTTCTACAAAAACGGACGGAACAGTATGCACTTTTAAAAACAATATACTGTTTAAAAACCCATACGGTTTACTTTTTCCCATACTGTTCCATCCGTTTTTCCCCCATACGGTTTTTGATAGAAAACGTATGCGGGAACCTTAGTTGAAAAACGTAGTGTGAACCCAGCCTTACTCATGTTTAAAGTGACAGTGGTCAGAATTGCAAAAAACGCTCCGGTCCTTAAGGTGTAAAATGGCCTGGTCCTTAAGGGGTTAACGACGCAGGGTGTGCAGGTACTGGGGGACTGGACCGGGATGTCTGCTGGAATCGTTCAGCAGGTATCCCCACAAATCGCAGAGGAAGGGCCGTCACGTGACCCGATGACCTGGAAAAGGAGGGTGATCAGTGGTGTAATATACACCACCAATCGCCCTTCCTACTCTCCTGGGAGGTGGCAGTGTTTCCACCCCAGAGGACAGCTGGGATTATGGGGAGGGGGAGAAGAGGGAGGAGCTTGTTGCCCTGATCTGCTCACTATTTTCTTTTCAAGTGGTTAGTAGGACGGAGCCTCGTGCTGCTTCTCCCCCCTCTGTGTTAAAAATAAAAAAATAAAAATAAAAAAACGGTCTCTTGGCACTCTTTCTGTTCCTCTGGCACATTAGAGATTAGGGACAGTTTAGATTAGGCTTTTTTTGTTCAGCGTACCACATGTAGGTGTCCGTGGGTCCATAGCACCTTTAGCTACGTGACCCAAACAGGGTCGCTGTGGTCTGCCCCTAGCCTTTTTTTGGGCTAGACTTTTTTTACGTATAAAAGATCGGCCAGCCACTATTAGCCAATTGACCACCCACCGCTGATCAGTCCTGTAGTACTGATCAGCGTTTTTTTGTGATACAGGTTCTTTTTCGGGGTGTTAGCACTTTTATTTTTTATTTTTTGCACCTATAGGCTGTCCTGTGCTGTGTACCTCTGTGCGGCCTGCTCCACCGCTGTCAGTGATTTATCACTGATCAGCGTATTTTTTGGGTTCAAGCGGGTGCTTTTTTTTGGGGGGGGGGTTTTAGTTGTTTTTTATTTTATTTAGTTTTTTTGTGTGTGGGGGTCTGTGTACGTGCCACCAGCCACTGTTCTGTGCTGAGTGGCTGGACCCCCCCAGTGACTTCTGCGCCCCCTGCTGCCACAAAGTGCTAATCAGTGTGCACACCACTGATGAGGTAAATGCTTTTTTTTTCTTTTTGCGCTGGAAGTCCTTTTTTATTTATAGTATATACTTTCATTTTATATTTTTTTTCTGTTAGATAGTGGGCTAGGGCGGGTTAGGGTAGGAAGTCAAGCACATACACTAATAAAGTTTTCCTCACACACGCACATTCCCCCCCTCCCCATTAGAGTAGGGATAGAATAGGGAAATGTCCTGCAGGGCATTTTTTTTTTTTTTTTTTTTTAGCAGAGGAGGCACCTTCCTTTCTACTTACACATCCTCCTCATAATCTTCTGACATAGACCATTTTAGTTATTATTTCAGTGACTACTTTGTCAATCTGATGGTTGACCAGACAAATCTTTACGTCCATCAGTTTGTCGCAGCAAATCTGGGCTCCTTTTTAGTTAGGCCCAATGGCTGGTTCCCAGTCAATGCAGCCGAAATTAGGACATTTTGGGGCCTTGTGCTTCATATGGACTTAGTTAAAAATCCTCTACCAGACTTGACTCTACAGTGTAGCCATGAAATGCCCCCGGTTCGAGGCCATTCGGAAATGTTTGCGTTATGCTGATGATAATGCAGCATGTCCTCCCCCCCCCCCCCCCCAAGGTATCCAGCGTATGACCTCCTGTATAAAATCAATTAAATCAGGCCAGTCATCAATCACTTTAGGGCCTAATTTTGGAATGCCTATGTTCCTGGACTAGACTCTCATCAGCTTTAAGGGGAGACTCCTCTTCTGCCAGTACATTCCCACTAAGCAGGCACGGTATGGTGTGAAGATGTATAAACTTTGTGAGAGTACCTCAGGGTACACTTGCAAGTTTATAGAGTATGAGTGACGAGATTCCTTTATTGAACCCCCAGAATGTCCCCCCACTCTGGGTTACTGGGAAAATCGTTTAAGGACTTTTGCACCCCTTTGCTGGATAAGGGTTACCACCTTTGCGTGGATAGCTTTTATACCAGTTTCCCTCTTTTCACCTCCCTTGCCGCCAGATCCATGCTCGCTTGTGGGACTGTGCGGCAGAATCAAAGAGGCCTTCCGACCTATCCCCTCCAGACTCCGATACCCCGGGGTGAGTCCCGTGCCTTTTCCCATGAAAACCTGCTGCTGGTCAGGTATAAGGATAAGAGGGATGTCCTTATGCTCACCACAATTCATGGAAACTGCAGCACCCCTTTCCTTGTGCAAGGTACCGCGTGACCCGTCCTCAAGCCGGATTGTATTCTGGACTACAATCTGCATATAATGCCATGAGGAAAACAGGTATGGTACAAAAAGTTGCAGTCTACTTGGTACAGGTGGCCATGTACAACTCTTTTGGACTGTCTCAGTATGCAGGCAACACGGACATTCCTGCAGTTCCAAGAGGAAGTTGTAAAGGCCCTAATCTTTGGTGACTGCCAAAGAGCAGGCCGGAGCACCTCTGGAACTGTGGGCCCCCGGATCCCAGAAAAAATGCAGTGTCACAAGAGGGGGATTCAAAAGGACATCACCACTCAATGTGACACTTGCCCCGATCATCTGGGCCTCTGCATTAGGGATTGCTTCAGGGAGTATCACACTTCCATGGAGCACTACATTTTTAATCCTTTTACCTAATTTTAATTACCCAGAATTCTACTCCAATGTACCAGTCCAGAGTACATTGTCACCCAAATTTTAAACCCAACACCCGCCCCCCCCCAAAAAAAACCCAACTCTTTCTTAATACCACCGATATCATTTTTTTTCTCCTCCTCCCCCAAAAATGGGTCATGGGACACAGTCAATAGCATTAGGGCTTTGCAAGTAGCCTCAAATGCGCAGCACTCTCTCCCCACCTGAGCTGGGTGCGCATTTGAGGTAACAGAATAGGGACGGCCACACACATCATGTTCCCAGAATGATGATTCAGAGCATAGGGTTTGGAGTGGGCATAATTTTTACTTTTGGCTATACTGGGTCATCATTCTAGGAAAATATTTGGCATATCTATTCTAAAATAGCAAATTTCCCAAACTACACTTCATGCATGTCTGGAAAGTAAATTTTGTCCACTTCACCCCTATACACCTTCCCTAGGAGGTGTACTGTTTGTAATGTGGGTGTTCCTTTCTTGTATTTTCCTCTGAATGTATGTAACTGTCTGTTAGGTCCGTAACAAACATATGCAAAGAGTTCTCCCTCATGAGCTCTGTCATGTTTTCTGACAATTCATTCACACGTTAGTTGTTCCCAGAAAGATGAAGAGCATAGGTTGAAAATTGCAATTTGCAAAATTAGTTTTATGTACATTCAAAATGTCCTCTTTACCCCCATACCTGTTACTTTCTGTAATTGTGTCACATGTGGGTGATACTTTTTTGTATTCTCCTCTGAATGTATGGAACCGTCAACTGCTGATATGCTGTAGACCTCAATTACAAACAGACCTCCATGACTTCTAAGCCTTGTTCACGTTACCCCATATGTGGATGTATTTCCATAGTCAGGAGAAAAAGCCCTCCAAAATTTGTAACCCAATTTCTCCCATTACCCGTTGTGAAATTGTTAAAAATTGAGTAACCCCAGAATTTGTGTAAAAAATAAAAACATTTTCATTTTACGGCCAACTGTTCAAAAAACCTGTGATGTGTAAGTACTCACTGTACCCTTTGTTACCTTCCTTGAGGGGTGCAGCTTCCAAATTGTGGTCACTTGCCTTTTTTTTTTTTTTTTTTTTCTTTTAGATTTTGTCAGAACCTCAACCATTGCAGTGCAAAGCACCACTTTAGTCCTCAAATCTCATTGGTGCTGTCTCACTCCTAAGCCCTGTTTTGCACCCGCAGATTGCTTTACAGCCATAAATGGGGTATTTCCTTATTCTGGAGAAATTGGGCTACAGATTTTGCAGAGCTTTTTTTTACTATAACTACTTGTGAAACTAATAAAATTGGGGTAATACCAGCAATTCAGTGGTAAAAATCTTATTTTTCACTTTTACGGGCCACTGTTCAAAAAACCCTGTGAGGTAGAAGTACTCACTGTAGCCTTTGTTACGTTCCTGGAGGGGTGTAGTTTCTAAACTGGTGTCACATGTGGGGGGTTTCTGCTGTTCTTGCACAATGGGGGCTTTGTAAACGCACATGGCCCCTATTTCAATTCCAACAAACTTTTCTCTCCAAAAGCCCAATGGCGCTCCTTCTATTCTGAGCATTGCAGTGCACCCGCAGAGCACTTTACATCCACATATGGGGTATTTTCTTTATCAGGCAAAATTTCTCTACAAATTTTGGGGTTCTTTTTCCCCTATTACCCCCATGTGAAAATGAAAAATTTGGGGTAACACCAGAATTTTTGTGTTAGAAATCAAATGTTTAACTTTCACGTCCAACTTTAACGTAAAGTCGTCAAACACCTGTGAGGTGTTAAGGCTCACTTTACCCTTTGGTACGTTCCTTGAGGGGTTTAGTTTTCCAAATAGTTGCCATGTGTTGTTTTTATTACCTGTTCTGGCACCCTGGGGCCTTTCTAAATGCAACATGCACACCAAAAACCATTTCAGCACAATTCTCTTTCAAAAAGCCAAATTTTGCTCCTTCACTTCTGAGCATTGTAGTGTGCCAACAGAGCACTTTAAGTCCACATATGGGGTTTAAAATTTTGGGGGGCATTTTCTCCTGTTAACCCAAATTTTTCTTTTTCACAAGGGGTAACATCAGAATTTGTGTTAAAAATGTAATTGTCCATTTTCACGTTCAACTTCAACTCAAACACCTGTGATGTGTTAAGTCTCACTATACCCCTTGGTACATTCCTTGAGGGGTGTAGTTTCCTAAATAGCGTGCCAAGGGGATTTTTTTTTTATTTTTTTTATTGCTGTTCTGGCACCCTGGGGACTTCCTAATTGCAACATGGCCCCCAAAAGCCATGACGTCACCATACGTGAGAGAAATTGGGTTACAAATTTTGGGGGGATTTTTCTCCTTATACACTTGTAAAAATAAAAGAAAATAGGGCTACAAGAACATGTTAGTGTAAAAAAATGCAGATTTTGATTTTTCTACTCCACCTTGCTGGTATTCCTGTAAAACACCTAAAGGGATAACAAACCTTCTGACTGTCATTTTGAAAACTTTGAGGGGTGCAGTTTCTCTCAGAAAGGCCCCTCAAATCCACTTCAAACTTAAAGGGGTATTCCAGGCAAAAACGTTTTTTATATATCAATTGGCTCCGGAAAGTTAAACAGATTTGTAAATTACTTCTATAAAAAAAATCTTAATCCTTCCAATAGTTATTAGCTTCTGAAGTTTTCTGTCTAACTGATCAATGATGATGTCACGTCCCGGGAGCTGTGCATGATGGGAGAATATCCCCATAGGAACTGTACAGCTCCAGAGACGGGAGTCCTCAGAAAGCAGTTAGACAGAAAACAGCAACTCAACTTCAGAAGCTAATAACTATTGGAAGGATTAAGATTTTTTAATAGAAGTAATTTACAAATCTGTTTAACTTTCCGGAGCCAGTTGATATATATATAAAACATTTTTTGCCTGGAATACCCCTTTAACTGGCCCTTGAAAAATTTAGATTTAGAATTTTTGGTAAAAATTTAGAAAATTGCTGCTATACTTTGACGCCCTCTAATGTCTTCAAATAGTAAAAACATGTTAACTTTATGATGCCATATAGTAGACATATTGTATATGTGAATCAATATATAATTTATTTGGAATGTCCATTTTCCTTACAAGCAGAGAGTTTCTAAGTTAGAACATTTTCATGACATTTTTTGGTATTTTTCACTAAGAAAGGATGCAAGTAACGACGAAAATTTACCACTGTGCTAAAGTAGAATATATCATGAAAAAACTATCTCTGAATCAGAATGAAAGTAAAAACATCCCAGAGTTTTTAATGCATAAAGTGACAGTGGTCAGATTTGCAAAAAAGGGCTGCTTCCTAAAGGTGAAATGGGTGGAGTCCTTAAAGTAGTACTTCGGCCCTAAGACATCTTATCCCCTATCTAAAGGATAGGGGGATAAGAAGATGTCTGATCGTGGGGGTTCTTCCGCTCGGGACCCCCGCTATCTTGCATGCTGCACCCACCTCTGGGAGCTGCACGCAGCGCTGCAACCATGGAGTCTGCTGGGTTACGACTATGATGCCGGAGTATCATGACGTCTCGGCCCCGTGTGACGTCACCCCTTGCCCCCGCAATGCAAGTCTGTGGGAGGGGGCCGTCACGCCTCCCATACACTTCGTACAGGGGATAAGATGTCTTAGGGCCGGAGTTACCCTTTTAAGGGGTTAAAGAAAAAATAAAAATAAATCACATGATCTAAACGTATTCCTGTTAATATAAAATTACAATTGGAAAATGGTCCATTTCTGAGGGCCAAAATAAAAAACTTTTTTTTTTTGGTTTTGCTATTTTAAATAGAAATCCCACTGTTATTTATTCTGTGGGTCATGTTTAAAAAAAGCACACTATATTTGGGAAGTAGTACACATAGGGATATGATTTCATGTCACTCAGAAAAAGGTCTTCAGAGAGCATCTGACAGCTGCAGAGATTTGAGACTTCACAAATCTAAAGGCTAGTTAACACCCTTTGAAAGAAGATCATGGTAGTGGGTGCAAAGCACATGTTATAAACCTAATAGATTAAAACTTACATCATTTATGATAAACAGCTTGAGCAGTTTGTGTATAACAAAGTAAGAGCAAGTTCAGTAGATCATTAGAAGAACTGAGATATTTTGTACAAAATGCTATTTTATATTGGGTGTTTTTTGTCATTAGAAATGTTTCCGGACACAGTATTTGTAATCACATCCTATAGTCAACACAAGACACATGTGAATTTGGGTTGATCTGTTTGTTGCCTCTTCTCCCCTATCTGAAGTCTTGTTTCTTGCAGATTTTAGTGTGCATAAATGGTCTGCATAAACTATGTAGATGCCACTTTACTTATTTTTGGGGTTTGCCCAGGATTTCTAGTGTTGGAAATGTCATGACTTAAAAACAGAGTGAATCCCCCTCTGCTTTAACATTGGTAGCATGTACAGCATTCATATGATACTGCAGCCAAGCAATGACCTCCTTGGTCTTGCCTTCAAAATAGAAATGTTACTTATTTTCTCCTCACTGTTTTAACAGCTTAAAACAAATAAAGGAATTGTCTAATTGTCTTTGTTTCCAGGTCATTTTTTCAACCCAAAGTAGAAACAGTTACGAAGGGCAAGAAATTGTCTGATATTGACTCTGATTCTAAGGGAAAGAAAAACAAACATAAAAGGTGAGGAGTTTATTTTTTATTTTTATTCTTTACAAAATTTCACACAATGGTTGCATTTTTGTATGTTCACCTTATTCAGTGTTGCAAGTAAAAGGCCCAAAATTATTGTGTTAACTAGAAGTTGTGATTGTTTTTGTTGTTTCCCTGCACAGTGAGTGGATATTAAAGGGTTACTCCACTCCCCAGCTTCCGGAACTCAATGTTCTGAACGCTGGGTGCGGGCTTCTGTGTTCACGGCCGCCCCCTTGGGACGTCACGCCCCACCCCCTCAATGAAAGTCTATGGGAAGGGGGCACGACGGCCGTCACGCCTCCTCCCATAGATGTCCCGTGACATCCCACCGGACGCTGGGGAGCGGAGTAACCCTTTAATGTTGCTGTGCTGGAAACATTTGTGAAGAAACTCCAGTGCTGATAATTCCTCATTGTGGGGATTAATAGGGGGGGGGGGGGGGGGGGGGGGGTGGTTGGGGTGGTGTATCCTTGTAGTGAGATAGAGAAAACATATACTAGCTTAGCTTTATGCCTTTACTTCTTGGGATGCGCACATGCTTATAAAACCATTTTTTATTTAACATCTAAGTTATGAATTTTTTTAAATTATATAAACTACAACCCTGTTCATTTAAATGGGCACTGTCATGAAATCTAAAAATTTATATGTTGTAGTACTTAAGTACTACAACATATCTCTAATATACTTTAATTTAAAAAAGTGATTTTAAACAAGTTTAAAATCACTTTTAAATTCGGCCACTAGGGGTCGCCCTCCTAGTGGCCGAATGCATTCTGCAGTGACGTCACTAGTGGATTTCGACTCATTTCAGCCTGGCAAATGAGTCGAAATCCAGTCACTGCGGTGCTCGCTCGCGCCTGTCAATCAGACAGGCGAGAGCGAGCACGCTGATAGCTGGGGCTGCGCGCATTGGCCAGCTCCACTGGCCTCGCGCGCGTCCGCGGCCCCGCCCCCCCCCCCCCTTACCCTGTCCGGAGGCCGTTACCCTGTTCAGAGGCAGCTCATTGATCCTCTGGTAAGTCTTCCTCACTGGAGGAATGGGGTGGGGGAAGCGGGGTTCGGGGGAGTGCCGCCGCTCAGCACTAGAGGTATGGGGGTGGGGAGCGGGGTTAGGGAGAGCGCCGCCGCTGCTGCTGCTCCCGAAGTAGCACTGCTGCGCTAATAAAGTTATTGTTTTCACCACAGGGTGCCTCCAGCTTTTTCACCACTACAACTCCCAGAATGCCCTGACAGCCAGTAGATGTTAGGGCAAGCTGGGAGTTGTAGTGGTGAAACAGCTGGAGGCACCCTGTATAGTGAGCTAAGGGCGGAAGTGCCGGCTCCAGCAGGCATCAGTGACGTGCCTGCTGGGGAAGTCTGCCTGGTAGTGAGCACACTACCAGGCAGACAAAAAGGGATTTTAATATAGTAAAAAAAAAATGTAAAGGGAGGGAGGGGGTTAGGGAGAGATGGGCAATAGGCAGGGACAGAAAGAAAGAAAAAATGGATGGTGGGAGCTACACTTTAAGTGAAAATGGCCTTAAAACTATAGTAAACACTTATTTACGTAGTAAATCTGGTTGATCTTTTTGTTCATGTGTACAAAATTTTCTTACCTTCTTTTAATAGTAATGAACATCTATCTAAAGAAAAAAATGGTAAATTATCTACTGATGATGCAGATTCTCCGATAAAGTCCGTGTCAAAAAAATCAGCACGAGTTTTGGCAAGTGAAAGTGAAGGGGAAAATGAAGAACCGATGGATGTTGAAGTGTCAACTACACAAAAAGAAAGTAAAACTGTTGATGCAAAGGTAAGAAACCCTAAGTGGGTCTGTGGAAAGTGTCTGTGTAAGTAAAGGTCATTGGCTTTGGAGAAATATTATGGGGGATATTTATCAAAAACTGTGCAGAAAAAAAGATTACCAGTTGCCCATAGCAACGTAATTGCTTTTTTTTTTTTTCTTTTTAGAAAAATAACATAAAAGCTATCAGGTTGGTTGCTATAAACAACTGGTCCACTTTTCTTCTGCGCAGGTTTTGATAAATTCCCCCCCCCCCTTCCAAAATATCTGGGAAATATAGAAAGTTTAGCTTATGTAAAGTAAACATCAAAAGTTTGGACACATCTATTTATTTATTTTTTCTACATTGTGGGTTCATATTGAAGACATGAAAACCATAAAAGAGCACAAAAAAATTAGATAGTAAGCAAACATTGTCAAAATGTTTTTAGTATCCCTCTATTGCTTTGATTTGCACCCTGTTGTCAATTAGCTTCATTAGGTAGTCACCTGGAATGGCTTTAGCAGTCTTGAAGGAGATTCCATTTAGTGTTGGTCACTTGTTGGCTGCTTTTTCTTCACACTGAGATTCAAGTTATAGGAGTTTGTGTAGCTGAGGCTTCGTTTGTGCACTATAAATAACGCATCTGTTATTTTCCCGGACACTGGACTCAGGAGTGAGAGCGCACTATGTACATTTGAGGTCTAAATTGGTGATTTGCACAGGGGTGGCTGATTTTATAGCGGTTCTGACATAAACGCAAAAAAAGAAATACCCACATGTGACCCCATTTTGGAAACGACACCCCTCCCGGAACATAACAAGGGGTATAGTGAGCCTTAACACCCCACACGTGTTTGACAAATTTTTGTTACAGTTGGATGGGAAAAAAAATAAATAAAAAATGTTACTAAAATGCTGGTGTTACCCTAAATTTTTCATTTTCACAAGGGAAAATAGGAAAAAAATGCATCCCAAAATATGTAACCCCATTTCTTCTGAGTAAGAACATACCCCATTTGTAGATGTAAAGTGTTCTGCGGGTGAACTACAATGCTCAGAAGAGAGGGAGCGTAAAAATGTCAACTTTATGATGCAGTCATAAAGTAAAAACATTGTATATGTGAATCAATATATAATTTATTTGGGATGTCAATTTTCCTTTATAAGCAGAGAGTTTCAAAGTAAAAAAAAATGCAAAATTTTGGAATTTTTCATCAAATTTTGCAATTTTTCACAAAGAAATGATGCAAGTATGGACAAAATTTTACCACTAACATAAAGTAGAATATTTCACAAAAAAATCTCGGAATCGGAATGAAAAGTAAAAGCATCTAAGAGTTATTAATGCTTAAAGTGGTCAGATGTGCAAAAAATGTCCGGGTTCGTAAGCTGAAAATTGGCTGGGTCCTTAAGGGGTTAAATTAGTAAAACATGACAGAAACTACCGTATATACTCTAATATAAGCAGAGGCCCCCAATTTCGCCCCAAAAACCCAGGAAAAGTTATTGACGCGACTATAAGCCTAGGGTGGGAAATAAATCACCCCCCCCCCCTTTATCATCACCGCCTGTCATCAACCAGACCCCCGTCATCATCACCGCCTGTCAATCCCCTGAATCAGTGGTCTTCAACCTGCGGACCTCCAGATGTTGCAAAACTACAACTCCCAGCATGCCCGGAAAGCCATCGGTTGTCCGGGCATGCTAGGAGTTGTAGTTTTGAAACGTCTGGAGGTCCGCAGGTTGAAGACCACTGCCGGGCCTTCGTCATCATTCAGACCCCCCCTTTATTTTTCTACTCCCCTCCCCTCAGTGGGAAGGGAGGGTGAGCCGGTACTGGCCATCTATGCTGCAGGGACCATCTGGTGGGGAGGGTTAGTCGTTCCGGGCTGTCCATCTTCACCGGGAGGCCCTCTTCTCCGCTCCGGGCCCGGCCCCGGACTAGTGACGTTGCCTTGACGACAACGCACCGGGACGTTCATGCGCGGGGACGTCCCTGTGCGTCGTCGTCAAGGCAACGTAACTAGTCCGGGGCCGGACCCGGAGCAGAGAAGAGGGCCTCCTGGTGAAGATGGACAGCCCGGAACGACTAACCCTCCCCACCGGACGGTCCCTACAGAATAGATGGCCTGGACCAGCTCACCCTTCCTTCCCACCGAGGGGAGGGGAGTAGAAAAATAAAGGGGGGGGGGGGTCTGGGTTATGACAAAGGCCTGGCAGTGGTCTTCAACCTGCGGACCTCCAGATGTTTAAAAACTACAACTCCCAGCATGCCCGGACAGCCGATGCCTGTCCGGTCATGCTGGGAGTTGTAGGATTGCAACATCTGGAGGTCTGCAGGTTGAAGACCACTGAAAGGGAATGGCAGACGGAGAGTTCACTCGAGTATAAGACAAGGGGGGCGTTATCAGCACGAAAAATCATGCTGAAAAACTCTGCTTATACTCGAATATATACGGTATATACAAATCTGGTATTGCTGTAATCAGGCTGACCTAAAGTAATAAAATAACATGTTCGCTGACCACAAGGTAAATGGCGTAGGGAAGAAAACCACCAAATTTGCAAAATGATCTTTACTATTTCAATTTACCAGTTTATTTATTTTTTTGTTTCGGAGTTATGGAAATTTTTTTAAAGGTATCATTTAGGGATCGACCTATATCGTTTTTTTAGGGCCGATACCGATAATCGGTGCAGGTTAGGGCCGATAGCCGATAACTTATACCGATATTCCGGTATAAGTTATCGGCTATTTAACCCCCTGCGACACCGCTGCAGATCATTGATTTAAAGCGGGCGCTTTAAATCAATGATCTGCAGTGGCTTTTGCGGGGCCATAGGCCGCCGCCGCCACCCGCTTCTCACCCCCTACCTGTCAGGGTGGTCCGGGCCATCCATCCATCGTTCCTGTAGTGTCCGGGGCGTTCCGGGTGGAGGGTGAACCGGTCCGGGCTGTCCTTCTCCGGCGGTCATCTTCTCCACTCCGGGCAGGCTCCGGCCTAGTACGCTGCATAGACGCCGCTGCGCAGTGACGCCCGTGCGCAGCGACGCACCTGACGTCACGGCTTAGCGGCGTCTATGCAGTGTACTAGGCCGGAGCCTGCCCGGAGTGGAGAAGATGACCGCCGGAGAAGGACAGCCCAGACCGGTTCACCCTTCACCCGGAACGCCCCCGGACACTACAGGAACGATGGATGGCCCGGACCACCCCCATTACGGGTAAGTTAATTTTTTTTATTGACTCGGAGGGTGGGGGAGGGGCCCGACCGGTATAGCGGTATGGGCAAAAATCCATACCGGTATACCGCCCAGCATCACGGTGGGGGGTGTGACACGGTGCGGCGGGTCGGGGTGGTGGTGGTCGCGGTGCGGTGGGGGCGGTGCGGGGGGCGGGGCATTATCGGCTTATCGGCAAGATAATTGCCGATACCGATAATGCCCAAAATCGTGATTATCGGCCGATAATATCGGCCATACCGATAATCGGTCGATCCCTAGGATCATTATAGTAGTTAGTTATGGCTATTATAGGGCGAGGAGGAAAAAAACAAGAGTAAAAGTGAAAATTGGCCCGGACAAGTGGATCGTCATGAGGGACAAGTAGATTTTGCTCCGTTTTAGTCCCGTGGACAAGTATTTTTTCACATCCTTGGTTTGTTAACCCCTTAAGGACCAAGCCCATTTTCGCCTTAAGGACCAGAGCGTTTTTTCACATCTGACCACTGTCACTTTAAGCATTAATAACTCAGGGATGCTTTTACTTATGAATTTGATTCCGAGATTTTTTCGGGACATATTCTACTTTAACATAGCAGTAAAATTTTGTCGATATTTGCATCATTTCTTGGTGAAAAATGCCAACATTTCATGAAAAATTTTCGAACTTTGAAACTCTCTGCTTGTAAGGAAAATAGACATACCAAATAAATGATATATTGATTCACATATACAATATGTCTACTTTATGTTTGCATCATAAAGCTGAAATGTTTTTACTTTTGGAAGACATCAGAGGGCTTCAAAGTATAGCAGCAATTTTCTAATTTTTCACAATTTTCTAAATCTGAATTTTTCAGGTACCAGTTCAGTTTTGAAGTGGGTTTGAAGGACCTTCATATTAGAAATACCCCCTAAATGATGCCATTATAAAAAAAACTGCACCCCTCAACGTATTCAAAATGACATTCAGAAAGTGTTAATCCTTTAGGTGTTTCACAGGAATAGCAGGAAAGTGAAGGAGAAAATTCAAAATCTGCATTTTTTACTCTCGCATGTTCTTGTAGACCCAGTTTTTGAATTTTTATTAGGGGTAAAATGAGAGAAATCCCCCCAAAATTTGTAACCCAATTTCTCTCGAGTAAGGAAATACCTCATATGTGTATGTCAAGTTTTCGGCGGACGCAGTAGAGGGCTCAGAAGGGAAGGAGAAACAATGGGATTTTGGAGGGTGAATTTTTCTGAAATAGTTTTTGGGGGGCATGTCACATTTAGGAAGCCCCTATTGTGCCAGAACAGCAAAAAAAAATAAACGTGGAATACTATTATGGAAACTACACCCCTCAAGGCACGTAACAAGGGGTGCAGTGAGCCTTAACACCCCACAGGTGTTTCACGACTTTTCGTTAGTCGGATGTGTAAAAACTTTTTTTTTCACTAAAATGTTGGTTTTCCCCCAAACTTTACATTTTACAAGGGGTAATAGGAGAAAAAGCCCCCCAAAATTTGTTCGGCAATTTCTCCTGAGTACGAAAATACCCCATTGATTTTGTGGCCCTAAACTGTTGCCTTGAAATACGACAGGGCTCCGAAGTGAGAGAGCGCCATGCGCATTTGAAGACTAAATAAAGGATTTGCATAAGGACGGAACCGGATGCAAGAATTACACTTGCCTCCGATACCAAAAATACCCTATGGCAGTGTTTCCCAAACAGGGTGCCTCCAGCTGTTGCAAAACTTCCAGCATGCCTGGAAAGTCAATCGCTGTCCGGCAGTACTGGGAGTTGTCTTGCAACAGCTGGAGGCTCTGTTTTGGAAACAGTGTCATACGGGAATTTTTTTTTTTGGGGGGGGGGGGGGGGGGTGGTGCTCAAATGGGGCGTGCTCAAACCTCCAGCTGTTGCAAAACTACCTCTACCAGCAGGCTGTCCGTACATGCTGGGGGTTGTAGTTATGCAACAGATGGAGGCACACTGGTTGCAAAACACTGAGTTTGTTACTTAACTCAGTGTTTACCAAAAAGGGTGCCTCCAGCTGTTTCAAAACTGCAACTCCCAGCATGCACGGACAGCCAAAAGACATGTTGGGAGTTAGTTTTGCAACATCTGGAGGGTCCCAGTTTGGTGACCACTGTGCCGTGGTGTCCAAGCTGTAGCCCTCCAGATGTTGCAAAACTTCAACTCCCAGCATGCCCAGACTGTCAAGGCATGCTGGGAGTTGTAGTTCTGCAACATCTGAAGGGCTAGATGTTACAGAACTACAACTCCCTGCATGCCCGGACTGTCTGGGCATGCTGGGAAATGTAGTTTTGCAACATCTGGAAGGGCTACAGTTTGGATACCACTGAACAGTGGTCTCCAACCAGGTTGCCTCCAGATGTTGCAAAACTACAACTCCCAGCATGCCCAGACAGCCTTTGGCTGTCTGGGCTTGCTAGGAGTTGTAGTTTGGCAACTCCTGGAACGCAGCAGTGAAGATCACTTAGGGCTGATCTTTACTGCTGCGTCCGCCGTTGCCTCCGTTGGTCCCGCGCTGCCTGTCCCGATCCTGCCGCCAGTCCCGCTGCGATTGTCGGTCCAGGTGTGAGGTGAGATTTCCGAACCCGTCCACCATCTTCCCCCCCCGCTCTGCGCCGACATTCAGGGGCGGGCAGAGCGGGGATTTCACCTTTAACCTCCCGCCCCCCTCCTGCCATTGGTCGCTAGCCCTAACGACCAATGGCAGGGGTTTAGGAGCGAGGTGGCAGCTGCCACCTCGGTCCTATGCCTTAGGATGATCGGGGCTGTCTCTGACCGCTCCGAGCATCCCTATTTTCCGGGCGATCGGGTCACCAGAGACCCGGTCAGCCCGGAACACCGCAAGTCCTTGTCATTAGTCAGTCACTGACTGACTGACTGACTGACTGACTAATGACAATGATCTGCAGCAGGGGACCAGTCTGATTGGTCCCCTGCTGCATAGTGTCATCGGTCAGCTGTCCAGAACAGCTGAGATGATGTTTCTATCACCATGCCAAAGGACATGGTGATAGAAAATGTATTGGACGTGTATACACGTCCATTTGTGTTAAGTCACAGGAAAAATGGACGTGTATACACGTCCATTTGCGGGAAGGGGTTAAACACATTGAACATGTTCATGGGCAACGTAAAAAATGATTTTTATTTTTTTCATAACCACCACAATTGGGAAGACCCATGGAGTGGGACCAATCAGTTTTATTACATGAAATGGAATGCACCTCAGCTTCTGTAACTGGACAAAAGTATTAATCCCCACAAAGATTGTTCTTGAAAGTCCTTGGTCATTTATCATTGTCTTTATAGCTTATTTTTTTGCGTATAATTGACGCATGAAATGTAGCATGTGCGCCAAGGCCCATTTTTTTTGCAACTTTACACAGTAAGCAAAAAGCTACAAATGATCTTGCAAAAATCCATTTCAGATTTCAGCTTGCATTGGTAACAGATTTTTCAAGTGCAAATGTTGCACAAACAGTTGGAAACCCTTCCAAAACACCGAAAATCTGCACCAGCCCACACCTGGCTTACAAAACTTCCTTTGGAGAGCACTTATAACACCTTAACGAAAAGGCCAATTTTCGTTTTTGCACTTCAGTTTTTTTCCTCCTCCCCTTATAAAATTTATCTCTCTCAATTTTGCACCATATAAGGGTTGTTTTTTTGGTCATCAATAGTACTTTGTAATGACATCACTTATTTTATAACATAATCTGCGGCGAAAAAAACCCAAAAACTATTTGTGGGGTGAAATAAAAAAAAACACGCCATTTTACAACTTTTTAGGGCTTTCGTTTCTACACAGTTCACACAGTCACGCAGTGACACCTTATCTTTATTGTGTAGGTCCATACGATTACAAAGATACCCAATTTATGTAGGTTTTATTTTATTTTGCTACCTAAAAAAAATAACTACGTACGCCAAAATTAGGTTTAAAATTGTCATCTTCTAACCCCTATATTTTTTTTTTCCACATATGTTGCTATATGAGGGCTCATTTTTTGCTTCGTGGTCTGTAGTTTTTATCGTTAACATTTTTGTTTTGATAGGGTTTTTTTAATCAGTTTTTAAAAAAAATTTTTGTGGTATATGAAGTACGGTAATTAAAAATGCACAATTTTTATTTGATTTTATTTTTTATTTTTTATACATGTAAGCCAATGAAAGCGATTTAGCTAATCTTATATTAGCTCGGACATATATGCATGTGGCGGCACAACAAATGATGATTTTTATTTATTACATTATTTTATTTAAAAAAGGGAGATTCGGGGTGATTCAAACTTTTATTAGAGGAGGAGATTATTCACATTTATTAACTTTTTTTCTTTAGCCCCCATACAAGGCTACAGATGAAACCCGAAAAATTGGAATTAGGGATGTCCCGAAACCATTTTTTTAAAGAGAGATTACCGATACTTTTTTTTCTAATCTACTTGCTGATACTTTCATTTGGCAGGGTTTATTTTTTATTTTTTTTATAGGAAAAGGTGGTTTTATTTTTAGAGGAAGGGTTTTTTTTAATTTTAAAAAAGATTTTATTTTAGTTAAAATCTCCCTGATTCCAACTTTTATTAGGGAAGAGGTTCATTTACATTCATTTATTTATTTTAACTTTTTTTTTTTTGTCCCCCATAGGGGACTTACATGCAGTCTGTCATAACATTGATCAGTGTTTTTGGTGCTCCTTTACTACTGCCTGCCATGGCTAGCAGCAGTAAATAAGCGACGATTGGACGACACGGAGCACGGTAAGGGATTGCCGGCCACCCTCACAGCTGATCAGGACAACGTGATTTCACCGTGGTGATCCCGAACAGCATCCCTGCGCTAACCGGCAGTTAACTTCAGGACTTTTAGACGCTGCAATAAATTTTGATCGCCGCGATCAGTGAGGTTTGGCATTAGCCACAGGTCCCGGCTATGATGTGCGCTCAGCTGCTGGGCACGCTGCATAGTTCGGCACCTCTGGGATACCTGCCGGCGGAGGTCCTGCCGGCAAGTATCAGATTAGGTATCGGGGACACTTGCACAAGTACAAGTACTCATGTAAATGTCTAGTATTGGTCCCAATACCGATACCAGAATCGGTATTGGGACATCCCTAATTAGAATGTCGTGCAAAGTTCATTTCTTTCAGTAATGCAACTTGAAAGGTGAAACTAATATATGAGACATTCATTACATGCAAAGCAAGATAGTTCAAGCGGTCATAATTGTGACAATTATGGCTTGCAGCTCATGAAAACCCCAAAGCTCCCCCCAATTACTATGATTTGGGGAGCCATGTCATCTTCTGGTGTTAGTCTACTGTGCTTGATTAAAGCGGTTATCCACCATAAAGTGATTTTAGTACGTACCTGGCAGACAGTAATGGACATGCTTAGGAAGGGTCTGCGCTTGTCTTGGGGCTAAATGGCTATGTTGTGAGATTACCATAATACTGTGGCTAGCATTTTGTGAACTGGTATTTCCTGTTTTAGTTTTCTTCTTTGACTACAAATCCCACAATTCCATTTTCCTCCCTCCCACACATCAGCCACCCCACCCTTTGAAACATAAATGAGCTGCAACCATTCAAAGACCTGTGGTTTTCAATCAGGGTGCCTACAGCTGTTGAATTAGTTGCAGATTGCTCCCTCCACCCATTGAAGCAGACAGGCTTCCTTTCATTAGCTGACTAGTGAGTCAGGTCTCGGCCGCATTGTAACCTGGGAAAAATGTGAGACAACAGTCATTTTGTATGCTGTTAGAAATAAATATTGGGGTTAAAATCACATAAGAATTGTAAGAAAACTGTCACACACAGGTACAGACACTATATTATGAACTACACTAACTTTACAGCCCCTGTAGCATAGTCAAATAAAAAAAAAATCCTGGAATACCCCTTTAACCCCTTAAGGACCAATGACGTACCGGTACGTCATTGGTCCTGCTCTTCTGATATAACGCGGGGTTACACAGTAACCCCGCGTCATATCATGGCGGGCCCGGCGTCATAGTGAAGCCGGGACCCGCCTCTAATAGCGCGCAGCGCCGATCGCGGCGCCGCGCGCTATTAACCCTTTAGCGGCTAAAAGTGAAAGTGAAAGTTCCCGGCTAGCTCAGTCGGGCTGTTCGGGATAGCCGCGGCTAATCGCGGCATCCCGAACAGCTGACAGGACAGCGGGAGGGCCCCTTCCTGCCTCCTCGCTGTCCGATCGCCGAATGACTGCTCAGTGCCTGAGATCCAGGCATTAGCAGTCATGCGGCAGAATCGTTGATCACTGGTTTCTTATGAGAAACCAGTGATCAACATAGAAGATCAGTGTGTGCAGTGTTATAGGTCCCTATGGGACCTATAACACTGCAAAAAAAAAGTGAAAAAAAAAAGTGAATAAAGATCATTTAACTCCTCCCCTATTAAAAGTTTGAATCACCCCCCTTTTCCAATAAAAAAAAAACACAGTGTAAATAAAAATAAACATATGTGGTATCACCGCGTGCGGAAATGTCCGAATTATAAAAATATATCATTAATTAAACCGCTCGGTCAATGGCGTGCGCGCAAAAAAATTCCAAAGTCCAAAATAGTGCATTTTTGGTCACTTTTTATATCATTTAAAAATGAATAAAAAGTGATCAATAAGTCCTATCAATGCAAAAATGGTACCGTTAAAAACTTCAGATCACGGCGCAAAAAATGAGCCCTCATACCGCCCCATACACGGAAAAATAAAAAAGTTATAGGGGTCAGAAGATGACAATTTTAAACGTATTAATTTTCCTGCATGTAGTTATGATTTTTTCCAAAAGTCCGACAAAATCAAACCTATATAAGTAGGGTATCATTTTAATCGTATGGACCTACAGAATACATATCAGGTGTCATTTTTACCGAAAAATGTACTACGTAGAAACGGAAGCCCCCAAAAGTTACAAAACAGCGTTTTTTTTTTCAATTTTGTCGCACAATGATTTTTTTTCCCGCTTCACCATAGATTTTTGGGCAAAATGACTGACGTCATTACAAAGTAGAATTGGTGGCGCAAAAAATAAGCCATCATATGGATTTTTAGGTGTAAATTTGAAAGAGTTATGATTTTTTAAAGGCAAGGAGCAAAAAACGAAAATGCAAAAACGGAAAAACCTCCGGTCCTTAAGGGGTTAAATAGTAATTGTCACCAAACTAAACTTTTTAAATATATTGTTCCTTATGTTATTATAAGACACTTTGCTATTTACTTGCTGTTAAAATTTCCAACCTTTATATGTTTTTTCATATGATTGAAAGAACATCCGCTAGGTGGCTCTGTTCTGTTCCCTGCCGCAAGTCAAACAGTTAGTTTGGTCTGCTCCCGGCCTGGCAAAAGACCTCAGGAAGTGCGTGCGGGGCACAAGTCTCACAGGCTTCACTGACGTCATGTCTGCTAGGGAACACCCACTTTCTCCTCCCGCGAGATCACACAATGTGAGCAAGGGGAAAGGTATGGGAATGATACAGATCTTTTTAAAGCTTGGAAAAAATGAAGGGCAGTTAGAGTATATGTCATCAAACCATATTTTCTAAACTAAGTTCATGGTCAACGCATCTGTCTACCAGGAGATTTTATAGCACCTCATGCCTCCTTTCCTTTTAAGTTGCATTACTGAAAAACGATGAACTTTTGCACGATATTAAATTTTTTTTAGTTTTACCTGTATGCCATGCAATCTTTTGATTACATACACTGTATGGCAGGCTTGGAGCAATAGAAGAACCAGCGTACGATGAGGAGTCAGGTAAGGGCTCTCCTGCCATCCTCTCAGCTGATCGGAACATTGCAATTTATTCGTGATAGTCCCGATCAGCTCCGATCTATTGTTGTTCTAAAGACACAATAGTAAATATCTCCCCTTGAGCTTTCGAAGTCTACTTGGTAGCTGGTTTATTCAGATGACCGATGTCTGTACCCACTGCAGCAGAACTTATTGCCAGTTGTGATATCCCCTTGAAATACAGGCCTTTATTTTATGAAGATATTTCAACGCTTGAGATTTTGTATGCGTTCAGTTAAAACAGAAAAATGTGGTGTGACGCCTTACATATGCTTGAGGTGAGGGTCATATTCTGTTAAAAAACAAATGATGGTCCCATTAAGCATAAACCAGATGGGATGGCATATTGTTGCAGAATTCTGTAATAGCTGTGCTGGTTGTGTGCCTTGAATTTTCAATAAATCTGCAATAGTGCTAGTGGCAAAGAACCATTACACCTCCTCCATGCTTCATGGTGGGAACCACAAATATAGAAACCATCCCCAAACCTTTTCTGCATTTAAAAAAAAAAAGACAGGGTGGTTGGAACCAAAAATCTTTGTCTCATCAGTTCGAAATACAGATTTCCACTGGTCTAATGTCCATTCCTAATGTTTCCTGGTCTAAGCAATTCTTTTTTGTTGTTCCTTACAACTAGCTTGTTTGGAGGAAACTAAGAATCATGCCTCAATTGTTGAATTTCTGCAAACAGTTTGTTGAGATGTATAAATCCTTCTCTCACGGCCTCTGAGACAAGTTCTTGGAGCTTTACTTGCCAGCTCAGCCAATTGGCTTAACAAATGGGAGCTGCAGGGGATCAGGGCTAGGTAACTTTTTATTTTACATTTTTTCCCCCTGCAACACACTGCAGACACTCAGCCTTTGGAATTCCAATTGCAGCAGAATCCCATTCTTTTCAGTAGTATCCTGCTGCACTGTGCATACTGCGGAATTTCCACATAGAAATTCAGTCGGTGTAATGGAGATCCGCCCGAAGAAAGAATATACCATATTTATCGGAGTATACCACGCACCGGCCTATAACACGCACCCTCATTTTACCAAGGATATTTGGGTAAAAAAAGTTTTTTACCCAAATATCCTTGGTAAAATGAGGGTGCGTGGGTGTGCGTGTGTATACCCCGATACACTGTTTCTTACCCCGCAGAAGCCCCCAGGAAAGGCAGGCCCGCTTCTCTCCCCTGCCTTTCCTGGGGTCTAGAGCCCTGCTACCACCGCTTCTCTCCCCCTGGCTATCGGCGCCGCTGCCCCTTCTCTCCCCCTGTCTATCGGTGTCGCTGCCCCGGTGCCGACAGACAGGGGGAGAGAAGGGGCAGCGGCGGCATTGCCGGCGCCGCTGCCCCGTTGCCTCCCCCATCCCCGGTTGTATAATTACCTGTTGCCGGGGTCAGGTCCGTGCTGCTTCAGGCCTCCGGTGTGCGTCCCCTGCGTTGTTGCTATGCGCTGCGAGACGCAGTGACGAGTGACGTCACTCGTCATTGCGCCATGCAGCGCATAGCTACGACGCAGGGGACGCACACCGGAGGCCTGAAGCAGCGCGGACCTGACCCCGGCAACAGGTATCTCCTCAGCCGCCTGTGTGGTCGAGCTGTGCCAGGGGTAGCTCGACCACACAGGCGGCTGACGAGATACGAGGCACAGGAGGTATAAGGCAGCTCGTAGTCAGGATAACAGAAGGTCAAGGCAGGCGGCACAGTAGCGTAGTCAGTACATAGCAGGAGTTCAGTAGGCAGGCGGCAGAGGAGCAAGGTCAAGTCACAGAGCAAAGGATCAGATATACACGGCAAGGCAACTCTCAGGAATGCTTTCTCTATGGCACAAGGCACCAAAGATCCAGCAGGGAAGTGAGGAGGGTGGAGAAATTTATCAATGAGCCACAGGTGAATTACACTGAGAACACTGGCCCTTTTAATCTTAAAGCTCCGGCGCACGCGTGCCCTGGGGGATGGGGACACGTGCCGGAGCAGAGAGGCAGAGGCAGGAGAAGCACCAGGTGAGTGACGGACAGGGGCTCGCATGCTGGTGCGTCCCGCGATGCGAGTCCCAGCCCCGCCAGCAGCAGCAGATAATGGGACCATGTGCTCACAGCCAATGTGTGCGGCCGGAGCGCATAACGTAACACGTACCTTCTCTTGTATCCAGGCCAAAGGAGGTCTAACAGGATTTGCTCTGAGGAGTTCTAACTGTAATCACATATATCATTACATACACACAAAGTATGATTCCATTCCAACAACTCTTTGGTATGAGATAAATACAAACAAGAACCCATTCCACTGGTTGTTTTAAAGTAGAGAACAGCTGGGTCTTACATGCCCAGAAACTGTAGGCTTAGTGCTAGACCAAGAGAGGCATATTTCTTGTGTATGGTCTTCCCAAATGAGGCCACATACTATTTTACATACTATTGCAATCAGTATTGCAATGTAAAAATGTAAAATGTTACATATCCTTAGTGCTAGCAGTGTGCTGCTGTATACTTATTAAATCTATAATAGTTGTGTAGGATGTGCAGACAAATTATTGCTTTTTATGTTTTGATAGATCAAATTTTTCCATCAATGCACAAAACATATTCTGTATTAACACTTTATTCTATATTACTAATTATATGTGTGTGTGTTCATAGTTTTAATTAAACTACAATGTAACAATAACTAAACATGAAAAGGCGTCAAAACAGTCATGGCTATAAATGTTGGCACCCCTGAAATTTTTCTAGAAAATAAAGTATTTCTCCCAGAAAAGAATTGCAGTAACACATGTTTTGCTATACACATGTTTATTCCCTTTGTTTGTATTTGAACTATTGAACATAATGTCACACCAAAGGCCAAAAATGGTCTGGATAAAATTATTTGGACAAAATTGTGGAAAATTAAGATTGTTTCAAGCATGTGATGCTCCTTTAACCCCTTAAGGACAATGGACGTACTCCTACGCCCCCGTTTCCGAGTTCTTAAGGACCGAGGACGTAAGAGTACGTCCTGTCCATTCCCGGCCCCCCGCCGCTAGCCGGAGGGGAGCCGGTGCCCGATGCCTGCTGAAATCGTTAAGCAGGCATCGCGGCATATCGCCCAGGGGGGTCATTATGCCCCCCCATGTCAGCAATGGCCGCAGATCGCTGGACAATTCAGTCCAGCGATCTGCGGCGATTCCGGGTCCCGGTGACCCGGAATTACTGGCTGATTGGGGCTGTCAGAGACGGCCCCGAACAGCCAGAGCCTGCAGGGGTGAGGTGGCACTGGTGCCACCTCACGATCGCCCTGATTCGTCGGCCGGATTCCCGGCCGACCAATCAGGGCGCCTGCTGCGGGTGTCACTCCTGCACCCGCTCCGCCCCTCTTCCGGAGGACGTGAGCGGGTGCGGGACGTGCACCCCGGGTGCTGGGGACCCCGATCCCCAGCGTTAATGTTGGGATCGGGGCCCCAGGAGTGACGATGGCGGCAGCGACGACGAGGGACTGACCTGCAGCGTCGATCAGCAGCAGCAGCAGGAGGTGAGTGACAGCCTCCTGCTGTTGCTTAGCAACAGCTCCCAGCATGCAAAAAGGGCATGCTGGGAGCTGTAGTTATGCAACAGGAGGAGGCAGACCACCACAACTCCCAGCATTCCCTTATGGGCATGCTGGGACTTATGGTTTTGCAACAGCTGGAGGCACATTCTTTCTATGGAAAAGTGTACCTTCAGCTGTTGTGTAACTACAACTCCCAGCTTGCACAAACAGCTAAAGTGCATGCTGGGAGTTGTAGTGGTGCATCTGCTGGTTGCATAACTACAACTCCCAGCATGCCTGTTGGCTGTCGGTGACTGCTGAGAGTTGTAGTTTTGCAACAGCTGAAGGCACACTGAGTTAAGTAGCAAACCAGTGTGTCCCCAACTGTTGCATAACTACAATCCACAGCATCCCCAGCCAAAGTAGTATGCCTCCCGCTGTTGCATAACTACAACACCCAGCATGCCCTTCCGCTGTCCGTACATGCTGGGGGTTGTAGCTTTTGCAACAGCTGAAGGCACACTGGTTGCAAAACACTGAGTTTGTTGCCAAACTCGGTGTTTCACAACCAGTGTGCCTCCAGCTGTTGCAAAACGACAACTCCCAGCATGCACTGATAGACCGTACATGCACTGATAGACCCCCCCC
The DNA here is from genome assembly GCF_029499605.1 of Hyla sarda. NCBI lineage: Eukaryota > Metazoa > Chordata > Amphibia > Anura > Hylidae > Hyla > Hyla sarda. Next base: position 51,690,281 of record NC_079198.1, on the reverse strand, counting down.
CCCCCCCAATGTGAATGTACAGGGTACACTCACATGGGCGGAGGATTACAGTAAGTATCCGGCTGCAAGTTTGAGCTGCGGCAAATTTTCTGCTGCAGCTCAAACTGCCAGCGAGAAACTACTGTGAACCCCCTGCCCGTGCGACTGTACCCTAAAAACACTACACTAACACAAAATAAAATAAAAAGTAAAAAACACTACATATACACATACCCCTACACAGCCCCCCTCCCCCATAAAAATGAAAAACGTCTGGTACGCCACTGTTTCCAAAACGGAGCCTCCAGCTGTTGCAAAACAACAACTCCCAGTATTACCAGACAGCCACTGACTGTCCAGGCATGCTGGGACTTTTACAACAGCTGGAGGCACCCTGTTTGGGAATCACTGGCGTAGAATACCCCTATGTCCACCCCTATGCAAGTCCCTAATTTAGGCCTCAAATGCGCATGGCGCTCTCACTTTGGAGCCCTGTCGTATTTCAAGGCAACAGTTTAGGGCCACATATGGGGTATCGCCGTACTTGGGAGAAATTGTGTTACAAATTTTGGGGGGTATTTTCTGCTATTACCCTTTTTAAAAACGTAACATTTTTGGGAAACCAAGCATTTTAGATATAAAAAAATTTCACCTGTGGGGTATTAAGGTTCACATTACCCCTTGTTATGTTCCCCGAGGGGTCTAGTTTCCAAAATGGTATGCCATGTGTTTTTTTTTTGCTGTCCTGGCACCATAGGGGCTTCCTAAAAGCGGCATGCCCCCAGAGCAAAATTTGCTTTCAAAAAGCCAAATGTGACTCCGTCTCTTCTGAGACCTGTAGTGCGCCAGCAGAGCACTTTTCACCCCCATATGGGGTGTTTTCTGAATCGGGAGACATTGGGCTTCCTAAAGGTGACATGCCCCCCAAAAACCATTTGTCGCTCCTTCCCTTCTGAGCCCTCCGAACAATTAACATAGACATATGAGGTGTGTGCTTACTCGAGAGAAATTGGGTTTCAAATACAAGTAAAAAGTTTCTCCTTTCTACCAATTGCAAAAATTCAAAAATTGGGTCTACAAGAACATGCGAGTGTAAAAAATGAAGATTGTGAATTTTCTCCTTCACTTTTCTGCTATTCCTGTGAAACACCTAAAGGGTTAATACACTTACTGAATGTCATTTTGAATACTTTGGGGGTGTAGTTTTTATAATGGGGTCATTTATGGGGTATTTCTAATATGAAGACCCTTCAAATCCACTTCAAACCTGAAACTGGTCCATGAAAAATAGCGAGTTTGAAAATTTTGTGAAAAATTTAAAAATTGCTGCTGAACTTTGAAGCCCTCTGGTGTCTTCCAAAAGTAAAAACTCATAAATTTTATGATGCAAACATAAAGTAGACATATTGTATATGTGAACCCAAAAATGTTTTATTTTGAATACCCATTTTCCTTACAAGCAGAGAGCTTCAAAGTTAGAGAAATGCAAAATGTAAATTTTTTTCATCAAATTTTGGGATTTTTCACCAAGAAAGGATGCAAGTTACCATAAAATTTTACCACTAAGTTAAAGTAGAATATGTCACGAAAAAACAATCTCAGAATCAGAATGATAACTAAAAGCATTCCAGAGTTATTAATGTTTAAAGTGACAGTGGTGAGATGTGCAAAAAACGGAGCGGTCCTTAAGGTGTAAAATGGCCTGGTCCTTAAGGGGTTAAACTCACCTGGGACAAGTAACAGGCGTGGGCAACAAAAATCACACCTTAGAGCAGATAAAAAGGAGAGAAGTTCACTTAGATTTTGCATTGTGTGTCTGTGTGCCACACTATGCATGGACAACAGAAAAAGAGAACTGTCTGAGGACTTGAGAACCAAAATTGTGGAAAATTATCAACAGTCTCAAGGTTACAAGTCCATCTCCAGAGATCTAGATTTGCCTTTGTCCACAGTGTGCAACATTATCAAGAGGTTTGCAACCCATGGCACTGTAGCTAATCTCCCTGGGCGTGGACAGAAGAGAAAAATTGATGAAAGGTGTCAACGCAGGATAGTCCGGATGGTGGATAAGCAGCCCCAAACAGGTTCCAAAGATAGTTCACGCTGACACTGATGCTCCATGAGCCTGCAGGACAGCTTGAATATCTATCGACATTTAAATGAAATGAAACCCTATGGCAGGAGACTCAGGAGGACCCCACAAAGGGTGTGCAACCAAATATTAAGTGTGCCAATAATTTTGTCCAGCCCATTTTTGGAGTTTGGTGTGACATTATGTCCAATTTGCTTTTTTTCCTCCCTTTTTTGGTTTAGTTCCAATGCACAAAAAAGGGAATAAACATGTGTATAGCAAAACATGTTACTGCAATCCTTTTCTGTGAGAAATACTTAATTTTCTAGAAAAATTTCATGGGTGCCAACATTTACGGCTGTGACTATATAGTAGAGGTTTTGTGAATTTTAAATAAAATTCAGAAAGTGGTATTTTAGGAACAACCAGCAGGTGGTGCATTTGTATTGTTTTTCTGCATAGGAGAAATCGTATGACCTACCAATGAAATAAATAGGTATGCTCGCAGATGTTAAAACATCATAAAGGTCAGTTAGTAATTTAATTACTTTTAGAACCATCTGATTATTCAAAAATTACTAAAGTAAATAGTGTTTATCACACCAAATGTAGAGTTCTAAAAGATTGTAAGGACAGAGTATTTTGTCCCTTCCCCTCAACTGTGTGTGTGTGGGTGTGTGTTTTCATATTTGTTTTCATTTCATTTTCTGGTAAGAGTGTTTAAAAAAAATGGAACTTAACCCTTTAAGAAATTTTCATATTTTTTTCATTTTTGCACTTTAGTTTTTTTCACTTCATCTTCTAAAAATCATAATGCTTTCAATTTTCCACCTACAGACCCATATGAGGCTTGTTTTTTGCTCCACCAATTGTTCTTTCTAGTGACATTAAATTATTTCACCAGAAAATCTACAGAAAAAACAAAAAAAATTGTGGGTGAAAATAAAAAAAAATTTAAAACTTCCATTTTGTAACTTTTGGGGGCTTCCGATTTTTACGCAGAGCAATTTTGGCTACAAATTACACATTATCTTTATTCCATAATAAAGTCCTTGCAGTTACAAGGATACCCAAATTATAAAGTTTTTATTTTGTTTTACTACTTTTTAAAAATTATAACTTTTTGTGCTAAAATTTGCATGTTTAAAAATATGCATTTCTGATTTTTTCATATATGGGGATGTGTGAGGGCTCATTTTTTGCGCTGTGATCTGTAGTTTTTATCAGTAACATTTTTGTTTTGATGGTACTTCTTGATCGCTTTTTATAAATTTTTTAGGGTATACAAAGTAAACAAAAATACGCAATTCTGGACCTTGGTAATTTTTTTACGTATTCGCCATTGACCATGCGGTTTAATTTATAGTTCGGACACTTACGTATGAGGCAATACCACATATATGTATGTTTTAGTTAACCCCTTGGGGACCGAGCCCATTTTCACCCTAAGGATCAGAGCATTTTTTGCAATTCTAACCATTGTCACTCTAAGCATTAATAACTCTGGGATGCTTGTACTTATGAATTAGATTCTGAGATTTTTTCGTGACATATTCTACTTTGTTAGTGGTAAATTTTCGTCAATACTTGGATCATTTTTTGGTGAAAAATTCCATTTTGCATTTTTATAACTTTGAAGCTCTCTGCTTGTAATGAAAATACATTCCAAATAAATGATAAATTGATTATGTTGGCATCATAAAGTTGACATGTTTTTACTTTTGGAAGACATTAGAGGGCTTCAAAGTATAGCAGCAATTTTCAAATTTTTCAAGTAAATTTCAAAATCTGAATTTTTCAGGTACCAGTTCAGTTTTGAAGTGAATTAGAGGGTCTTTATGTTGGAAATACCCCATAATGGACCCCCTTTTGAAAACTGCACCCCTCAAAGTATTCAAAATGACATTCAGAAAGTTTAATAACCATTTAGGTGTTTCACAGGAATAGCAGCAAAGAGGAGGCTCAAATTCAAAATCTTCATTTATTTACACTTGTAGACCCATATTTTTTTTATTTTTACATGGGGTAAAAGGAGAACAAGCCCCCAAAATTTGTAACCCAATTTCTCTTGAGTAATGTGGATAGGGGTGGATAGTACTGTTGATAAGGGATAAGTTTTTATTTTTTTATTTTTTATAAAATTGAGACATTCAGACCTCTAGGCACAGTTAGTGTTTTGTGCTAGTGTGTGTGTGGGAAAAAGTCTTTCCTTCTTTTGCCATTGAAAAAGGGGTTTCTCCCTGAAACACGTCTGGCTACTAGCTATCACCCAACAATGCACTTTGCCTGTTTTTAACTCTTGACAAGGATTGATTCTCCATTCTCAAGCGCTGGAGTCCCCTGGTCAGCGGACCACCATTCACTGAGTAACTGTCAAAGTACGAGGAAGCGGCCGCAGCGAGTGATCTGCATATCCCCGCTCCCGCGAACCCACATCCCCGCTGCTGTCAATTCATCCATCCAGTGCCGTACACAGCTCCGAGCCACCTACCACCATAGACCTACATGCCAGGATATCCAAAACAAAGACTGAACAAACACCTAAGACTGCAGGTATTTCTACCAGGCCCGGTGCGCTGTGAGCACCAGCACCCGTGCAAATCTGCACAACGCTGTATTTCATTGTATTCATTCCTTACACATTAGACTGCTACAAACCACAAATGTATTTACAGCGCTGCTACAATTTTTTACTCTAATTTTTATTATACATCATTTTACAAGTGATTCTAACTTTTTCCTTGTCAAAGACTGGTACCATCATTTTAAAACCATTTTTTATGTTGTATTATGCTATACTGCTTTTAACCTATATATATATATATATATATATATATATATATATATATATATATATATATATATTATATATATAATATATATATAAAATCTATCTATCATTATCTCTGTAGCAAGGGCCCTGCTCAGAGACTGGATTTTTATTATAGACTATGGTGGAGATTTATCAAAACCTGTGCAGAGGAAAAGTTGCTGAGTTGCCTACAGCAACCATTCAGATTGCTTCTTTTATTTTGCTGAGGCCTTTTCAAAAATGAAAGAAGCGATCTGATTGGTTGCTATGGGCAACTAAGCAAATTTTCCTCTGGACAGGTTTTGATAAATCTCCCCCTATATTGCCAATATATTTGAATAAAGCACATTATATTTAGATACAAGTCACATCTCCCATCTTTTTTTTTTTCTTCCCGCACATACTAGCACAAAATACTAACACTGCCTAGAAGTCAGAATTTTTCAATTTTATTATTAGTTTATTTTTGCACTACGGGTAAAGTATATCTCAGCACCTCGGCCTAGTTAAACTATACATTTATAGTAGAACGAAAAAGAAGTCGGCGACTCACCGGAGCTGATTTTCAAGCAGTTTCTTCTTTATTAGTACTCACATAAATGGGGAGAGAAAGACGTACAGGGGGTACAGCTGTCTGGCAACGGGACCATTTCACATGTTTCACATGCTTCGTCTGGCCGAAGTTCGATAAGTTTTTTTTTTTTAAATGTTCCTACAGTAAGTCAACGGGAGCTTCAGGGCCGCCCCCACCCTGCACTGCCTGCAGCCTTAGAGAAAACTACGGTGCTTCACACACGTGTGCTTTATACTTGTGTGAACCAATTTTCTATGTTGATTTTGAATTTTATATAAATTTTTTTACTTTTTATATTAGTACTCTAAGGAGATATCAGTCATTTTATTTCTTGTTCAGAACAGATCAGCATGTCACAGTTGTGTTGTGGGCAGTCATTGGCATTAGAGGTGCAGCACCTGGAATTAATCCTCCTAAAATCGTTGCTGTTGACTGCATCACCTTCTTTACTGTAAGAGTAGTGTGATTATGGAACTCTGCCAGAGGAAGTGGTCATGGTGAACTCAATAAGGGTTCAAAAGGTGTTTTAATACATTGCTAAACAGTAATAATTTTACTGGTGTGGTGAGTAACCGGTGTTATGGCAGGACTACGGGGTGTAGCGGTGTAGGTAGCGGGGCCAGATGGTATTAACCCCGGGGGCAAGATGTTGTTAATCCCTAGTGTTCCTGACGCCAGAATGTGGTTATATTGTGTAGCGTACTGCCGACAACCAACTCAAAACGGCATATAGTAAATGAAAGTCCAAAGCAGGGTTTTGATGCAACTTTACTGAAGAAGGCAGAAAACAGTCTTTACAAATAGCCAACTTCCACAGAGGTGACCGGGACACAGGGAACCTCTCAGGCTTGCTTGGACTTGTAGTTGCAGTAATAATGATGCAGGCCACTGTACTACTGTTATGACTTGGTAGGGACAGTAGAGACTTGACTTGTACTCACAGATTTGATGTGGCTGTAGATTTATAGGCTTTGGCCTAGATATGCTGGACTTGACTTTTACAGGACTTGTGCTTGCATTTAAGTCCTGGAAGTAAGAGATAAAAGAGCGAATGTGGCGACTACAGATCCTTATATATCATGGGGCTGGACTAAAGCCCATTGGTATCTGGTTGCCTGGGGTTTCCTGTGCCTCTTGAACTCTGGGTATATCATGTGATCACATAGCACATGACCTATCACATGACCTTAGGAAGGTCCTATACAGGGTAAATATGCGAACAACTTTCATATATTACTTACATTCACTGTACAATACATATAATGTACATACTTAATATACAATACAATACCATATCATGACGTAGTAGGGAACCCTGCAGGAGAGCCCTGTGGACCTGAGGGACTCTACCTGAGGGGACTTTATGACTGTACAGAACCAGGTTCTGCCAGGTACACCACACTGGTTATAGTCTAGAATCAAGGGTTGTTGATCCAGGAATGTATTCTGAATACCAGACTTGGAGTCTGATAGGAATAATTTCCCCTAAATTTAGGAAAATTGGCTTCTACGTACATAGGGCTTTTTCCTTCCTCTGAATCAACACTATAGGATAATAGGCTGCATGAATGGATGTATGAATGAATTTTTTCGGCCTTATATGTACTATATACATAGTTTGTAACTTTGCATATACAGTAGCAGCTGGCACTCGCCAGGTACGAAGTTGGCTCGGCTCGTGAGCACGCTCCATAATACTTTACCGCTCACATTGTACATAACTGTAATGTGAGTGTTAACTGGTTAAGTGAAATGGGAAAAAAAAATAGGATGTCAATCAATGTTTTAGTAAAACTGCATAGGGGGCATTACACAGGAGACAGTGACAAGTTCCAAACAAATATTCTAATTAGCACTACTTACACACTTCTTCAGTTTTGAATACACCCAGAAACCTTTAGTTCCAAGTGTGCATGGTATTAGCAGCTCTTAAGCTTAAGCTGAACTTTTATTAGCTGCTGACTTCTTTTTTTGTGTTCCTTTAAATTTTCATGATAGAGTATTCCTGTGTTGTTTTGTTTTCCAATCCGTATCACAGGGAGCTACAATCCATCTCACTGTACACAAGCATTAACACATTTGAAAATACCTCAAGTATGTCATTTACACTCTGCTTTTAGTGCTTAATGAAATGATCATTGGCTGTTGTTTATCTGCAACCACTTGTTAGAGCAGGTGCAGTTAAAGATCTGACATTGCAAGTCCTATGGCTGTTAAGGTTGTATGACACTTTAGAACTATATTCTGGACTTTGTCCAAAAGAGATTCAAGAGATTCTAGCTCTGTATCATTTGCAGCTTTTGGGATCATAGCCAAAAACTTCTAAGCATATTAGACTGTGAAATAAAAACGTGCTTAAATCGGAGGTGTTGAAGTTCAAGTTCCACTTAACCAGATACTTGATTTCTTGGTTTAATTAGCTACATAGTTAATGAATTTTTGTGTTCTGCACTCTATCAATGTAACCTACAGTAAGCATTTTTGGGCAGAGTTTAATCCCACAATTAACTACCCTACCGTTTGCAAGAACCAAGTGGCTGTAGAACCATACCTCTTTGTCTCCTTTCTACTGTAGTCACTGGAGTCACTATCTCTGTCTCTTTGCACCACCAGAGAGAGAGACAAATGAAGTGAGAGGACCTGTTTATACAGTCATGGCAGTGACCCATATACAGTCATGGCTGTAAATGTTGGCACCCCTGAAATTTTTCAAGAAAATTAAGTATTTCTCACAGAAAAGGATTGCAGTAACACAGGTTTTGCTATGCACATGTTTATTCCCTTTGTGTGTCTTGGAACTAAACCAAAAGAGGGAGGAAAAAAAGCAAATTGGACATAATGTCACACCAAACTCCAAAAATGGGCTTAACAAAATGAATGGCACCCTTTCAAAATTGTGGAAAAATAAGGTTGTTTCAAGCATGTGATGCTCCTTTAACCCCTTCATGACCCAGCCCATTTTCACCTTCATGACCTGGGCATTTTTTGAAAATCTGACCACTGTCACTTTAAACATTAATAACTTTGGAATGCTTTTACTTATCATTCTGATTCCGAGATTGTTTTTTCGTGACATATTCTACTTTATGTTATTGGTAAAATTTCACTGATATTTGCATCCTTTCTTGGTAAAAAATCAAAAAATTTCATGAAAATTTAGAAAATTTAGCATTTTTCTAACTTTGAAAGTCTCTGCTTGAAAGGAAAATGAATATTCCAAATAAATTACATATTGATTCACATATACAATATGTCTAATTTGTGTTTGCATTAAAAAATTGACAAGTTTTTACTTTTGGAAGACACCAGAGGGCTTCAAAGTTCCGCAGCAATTTTCCAATTTTTCTCAAGATTTTCAAAATCGTAATTTTTCAGGGCCCAGTTCAGGTTGGAAGTGGATTTTAAGGATCTTCATATTAGAAATACCCCATAAATGACCCCATTATAAAAACTGCACCCCCCAAAGTATTCAAAATGACATTCAGTAAGTGTTTTAACCCTTTAGGTGTTTCACAGGAATAGCAGCAAAGTGAAGGAGAAAATTCTAAATCTTCATTTTTTACACTCGCATTTTCTTGTAGACCCAATTTTTGAATTTTTACAAGGGGTAAAAGGAGAGAAATCACTCTAAAATTGGTAACCCAATTTCTCTTGAGTAAGGAAATACCTCATATGCGTATGTAAATTGTTCGGCGGGCGCAGTAGAGCCCTCAGAAGGGAAGGAGCGACAATGGGATTTTGGAGAGTGAGTTTTTCTGAAAGGGTTTTTGGGGGGCATGTCCCATTTAGGAAGCCCCTATGGTGCCAGAACAGTGGACCCCCCCCCACATGTGACCCCATTTTGGAAACTATACCCCTCATGGAATGTAATAAGGGGTGCAGTGAGCATTTACACCCCACTGGCGTTTGACAGATATTTGAAACAGTGGACTGTGCAAATCAAAAATTTTATTTTTCATTTTCACAGACCACTGTTCCAAAAATCTGTCATACACCAGTGGGGTGTAAATGCTCACTGCACCCCTTATTACATTCCGTGAGGGGTGTAGTTTCCAAAATGGGGTCACATGTGAATATTTATTGTTTTGCGTTTGTCAGAACTGCTGTAACAATCAGCCACCCCTGTGCAAATCGCCTCAAATGTACATGGTGCACTCTCCCTTCTGGGCCTTGTTGTGCGCCCCCAGAGCACTTTGCGCCCACATATGGGGTATCTCCGTACTCACGAGAAATTGCGTTACAAATTTAGAGGGTCTTTTTTCCCTTTTACCTCTTGTGAAAATGAAAAGTATAGGGCAACACCAGCATGTCAGTGTAAAAAATTAATTTTTTTACACTAACATGCTGGTGTAGACCCCAACTTCACCTTTTCATAAGGGGTTAAAGAAGAAAAAGCCCCCCAAAATTTGTAAGGCAATTTCTCCCGAGTACGGCGATACCCCATATGTGTCCCAAAACTGTTGCCCTGAAATACGACAGGGCTCCAAAGTGAGAGAGCGCCATGCGCATTTGAGGCCTGAATTAGGGATTTGCATAGGGGTGGGCATAGGGGTATTCTACGCCAGTGATTCCCAAACAGGGTGCCTCCAGCTGTTGCAAAACTCCCAGCATGCCTGGACAGTCAATGGCTGTCCGGCAATACTGGGAGTTATTATTTTGCAACAGCTGGAGGCTCCGTTTTGGAAACAGTAGCGTACCAGACGTTTTTCATTTTTTGGGGGGAGGGGGGCTGTGTAGGGGTATGTGTATATGTAGTGTTTTTTACTTTTTATTTTAGGTTAGTGTCAGTGTAGTGTAGTGTTTTTAGGGTACAGTCACATGGGCAGAGGTTCACAGCAAGTTTGCCGCTGGAAGTTTGAGCTGCAGCGCCAAATTTGCGCCATCTCAAACTTGCAGCACTCACTGTAAACCTCCGCCCATGTGAGTGTACCCTGTACATTCACATTGGGGGGAGGGGGCAAACATCCAGCTGTTGCAAACTCCGAGCATGCCCTTTGGCTGTCCGTGCATGCTGGGAGTTGTAGTTTTGCAACAGCTGGAGGAACACTGGTTTGGAAACACTAAGTTAAGTAATAAACTTTCAAGTGTTTTGCAACCAAACTTAGTGTTTCCAAACCAGTGTGCCTCCAGCTGTTGCAAAACTACAACTCCCAGCATGCATGGTCTGTCAGTGCATGCTGGGAGTTATAGTTTTGCAACAATTGCAACAGCTGGAGGCACTGAGGTAGGAAATGGACAATGTTTCCCAACTAGTGTGCCTCCAGTTGTTGCAAAACTACAACTCCCAGCATGCCCAGACTGCCAAGGCATGCTGGAAGTTGTAGTTCGGCAATATCTGAAGGATCAGATGTTGCCGAACTACAACTTCCAGCATGCTTGGGCAGTCTGGGCATGCTGGGAGTTGTAGTTTTGCAACATCTGGAGGTCCACAGTTTGGAGACCACTGTATAATGGTCTCCAATCTGTGCTCTTCCAGATGTTAGAGAACTACAACTCCCAGCATGCCTGGACAGACTGAGCATGCTGAGATTTGTAGTTTTGCAACATCTGGAAGAGCACAGATTGGAGACCATTATACAGTGGTCTCCAAACTGTGGACCTCCAGATGTTGCAAAACTACAACTCCCAGCATGCCCAGAAAGCCAAAGGCTGTCTGGGCATGCTGGGAGTTGCAGTTTTGAAACTCTCAGAGGCAGCAGTGAGATCGCTTTACGGCGATCTCACTGCTGCCAATGAAGATGCCGCACTGCTGCCGGAAACTCACCTCCGGGACGCAGCGCAGCCAGGACCGCACGGAGGACGCCGGGACCGCACGGAGGACGCCGGGACCGCTCGGGACACCGCTCCGACGGGTAAGTGACGCCGGGGGACGGGACAGGGACACTTAGCAGAGCGGTGTGTGTCCCGATCCCCGTGATCGGGACTCACACACCGCGCTGCTAAGTATTCTGATAGCGAAACGCTGCTATCAGCTAGTCAGATTTGACCAGCTGATAGCAGCGATCGCTGGGGGGGGTGGGGGACGAAACCCCCCGTGGTCGCACGGTAAGATGGCTGGCTATCAGTGATAGCCACCATCTTTCCGGGCGCTGCGGGATGCCGCGAGTAGCGGCAGTAATCTCCATGACGTACCTGTATGTCATGGGTCGGGAACACCTTGCCACCCATGACGTACAGGTATGTCATAGGTCGGGAAGGGGTTAAACTCACCTGGGGCAAGTAACAGATGTGGGCAATATAAAAATCACACCTGAAAGGAGATAAAAAGGAAAGAAGTTTAATTTAGTCTTTGCATTTTGTGTCTGTGTGTGCCACACTTGAAAGCATGAAAGAGAAGAGAACCAAAATTGTGGAAAAATATCAACAATCTCAAGGTTACAAGTCCATCTCCAGACATCTAGATTTGCCTTTGTCCACAGTGCACAATATTATCAAGAAGTTTGCAACCCATGGCACTGTAGCTAATCTCCCTGCGTGTGGATGGAAGAGAAAAATTGATGAAAGGTGTCAACATAGGATAGTCTGGATGGTGGATAAGCAGCCCCAAACAAGTTCCAAAGATATTCAATCTGTTCTGCAGATTAAGGGAGCATCAGTGTCAGTTGACTGTTAAATAAAATGAAATGAAATGCTACGGCAGGAGACCCAAGAGGACCCCACTGCTGACACAGAGACCCAAAAAAAGCAAGACTGCATTTTGCCAAAATGAACTTGAGTAAAGCCAAAATCCTAATAGGAAAATATATTTTGAACAGATAACACTGTATCCTGGAATAAACACAAGGCATAGCTTCCTATGACGTAATAACGTTTGCGTAGGGGTCACAATAGCAATTTGTAATACAGGTTTGCTCGCCTGGTGGAGTTGTGTGAGACACAACTACTATATGCACATGGGTAAATGGGTGGTGCTGCTTCCCGGAGTCGGTGTTATGGCTTTCACAGCCGATTCGTATATGGCATGTAAGACTTGAAAGAGTCGGGTTGTAACACAAACCACACGGACGTCTGCTGGTTAGGTGCAAAGTTTCTTTATTTAAGCCAGACAATGTGTTTCGAGGCAGCAGTGCCTTTTCATCAGGTAAAAGGCTTGTGTACAGACATAAAGACAAGCTTGCTTTTTACACACTATTCCCCCCCCCCCCCCCCCCCACACAATTTTTGGTGTTAAAAATAGGCCATGCCCCCTGGACGGGCAGGAAATAAATCCTAAAAGTGAAAGTGGAAGATGGAATAAAATACAATGAACTAAAACATGAAAAAGCCTTGTATGAATGTTCTTAGGCTTTAAAAACATGTGATTGCATACAATTTAATGTTAAAATTTTATGAGATTTAAAATGAAACGAGCACTTCTTCAAGTGCTCATGCAGGAAGCAAGGCTGTAGCTGTCAGATGCGCCATGCGCATCAGCCAGATGACACTGGGAGCTTAATGCACATACGTGACAGTGTCTGTGCAGAGAACGGAGCTGTTGTTTACATCGCGGCCGTGCGCATCAGCCCGATGTCAGTAGGAACTTGGTGCGCATGCGCCAGGAAAACGTGTAGAGAACGGGGCTGCTGAAGACGTCTTGGTTGTGTGCATCAGCCCGATGTCAAATGGGGCTTGATGCGTATGCGCCAACAGCAAAAAATTCTAGTGATGATTGCTGGGCATAGATAAAGAGGCACATTGGTGTAGAAGCACATATGAATAGGTGCAGTGCATATGTATAAAGATAGTAAATAGGAAGATGCGGGGCCATGTGAAGGAGAGAGAGCAGGGGTGGGAACGGATGAATGTAGATATACATATCGATGGGATGGAAGAAGATGCTTGTGGAGCCTGGTAAATTAGGAAAAATAGAGGGCTAGATCGGCATGGGAATAATGTGGGAAACACTGGGGTGGTAAATGGATGATAGAAATTGTATATAATAGATAAATAAATGGATATTATGTACAATATATATGGATTAATAAAGTGTACAAATGTGTATGTGAATGTATAAATGAATGAAAACCTGTTTAATATTGATTATGTACAATAAATATGGGAAATATAAAATAAAAAAATGTATAGATGAATAAATGAATGAAAACCTGTTATGGGGACACCTGGAAAGTGTTGGCCTGGGACGATCCTGGCGCCTATAACTCCAGACCCTTGGGAAGTCCGGCCTGCTCTTTCCCAGTCAGCAAAGATCAGGAACCTTAGGACTTCTTCTTGGTACTGGAGGAATGTCCCTGTGTTGCCAGTGTACTGGGATAGTACAAAAGCGTTGTACATGGCAACCTGTACCAAGTAGACCGCAACTTTTTTGTACCATGCCCGTGTTTTCCGCATGGCGTTATATGGCTTGAGGACTTGATCTGAGAGATCAACTCCCCCCATATACCGATTGTAGTCCAGAATACAATCGGGCTTGAGGACCGGTCCCGCGGTACCTCGCACAGGGACAGGGGTGCTGCCATTCCCATGAATAGTGGTGAGTATAAGGACATCCCTCTTATCCTTATACTTCACCAACAACAGGTTATCATGGGTCATGGCACGGGACTCACCCTTGGGGATAGGCGTCTGGACCAAATTTAGAGGGAGGCCTCTCTGGTTTTTCCGCACGGTCCCACAAGCGGACGTGGATCTGGCGGAAAGGGATCTGAAGAGAGGGATGCTGGTATAAAAGTTATCCACGTACACGTGGTAACCCTTATCCAGCAATGGGGTACATAAGGTCCCAAACGATTTTCCCGCTAACACCCAGAGTGGGGGAACAATCTGGGGGTTCAATACGGGAATCTCGTCCCTCATACACTCTAAACTTGCAAGTGTACCCGGAGGTACTCTCGCAAAGTTTATAGAGCTTCACGCCATACCGCGCCCGCTTCGAGGGAATATACTGGCGGAAGATGAGTCTCCCCTTAAAACTGATGAGAGACTCATCTACCGAGAGGTCCCTGAGCGGTACGCAGGCCTCCAAAAATTTGGCCCCAAAGTGATCGATGACCGGCCTCACTTTGTAAAGCCGGTCATGGGCGGGATCACCTCGGGGCGGACATGCCGCATTATCTGCATAATGCAGGCATTTACGAATCGCCTCGTACTGCCTCCGTGTCATCGCCATACTGTAAAGCGGGGTCTGGTAGAGGACGTCCCCGCTGCAGTAATGACGAGCACTTGGTTTTTTGTCCAGGCCCATATGCAGCGTGAGGCCCCAAAATGTCCTCATTTCCGCTGCATCAATGGCGCGCCATTCATTGGGCCTGGCCAAAAGCGAATCTGGGTGGTGGGCAATGAACTGCTGGGCGTACAAGTTAGTTTGCTCCACCATGTGATTGACGAGGCTGTCACTGAAAAAAAAACTTTAAAAAGTCCAGATCAGTAAACCCAGCCATGTCAATCCGAATTCCTGAGTTGCCAACAAACTCAGGAATCCGTGGCTGATAACCCTCTGGGGGGCTCCAGACAGGGTCACCGGAAGGGGGCTCCTGTGCACTTGTCTGGGGGGCCGGACTCCTATTACGAGCGGCATTGCCACTCGTACTAGTGTTGGCCACTGGGTCACTCTCATGGGGGGTGCGTGGCCTCCCCTGGCGGCGTCTCCGCCGCCGTGCAGGGGGCTCATCATCACTACTAGATGATGAGGAGGGCGATGAAGAACACTAAAAAGTTGGATCTTCATCGTCCTCACTGGCAGATTCGGAGTCGGAGGCTAAAAAAGCGTAAGCCTCCGCTGCCGAAAATGCCCCTAATAGGACCCGGGGTAAGGGATCAGACCCTAATAGGACCCTGGGGGACCTATTAGGGGGTCAGGGGGGGATTTTTTTTTATAAAAAAAAAAGCTGCGGACAAAAAAAAGGGGGAGAACACGCAGCTCCCTGAACCCCTAATAGGACCCGGGGTCAGGATCAGACCCTAATAGGACCCTGCGGGACCTATTAGGGGGTCAGGGGGAGATGGGGGGGATACTTTTTTAAAACTTTTTTTTTACTTTTTTTTCACTTTATAACTTATTCAACTCCTACCTGTCCCTGCAATGATCTTACCCTAATCTAAGGCTCCTGAGGGGGCTCCGGAGCTCCGAGGGGGGGATCCACGGCTTCTTCTCCCTGCTGCACCCGCTGACTGAACCAAAACAGCGGGTCCAGCAGCGGGAAGGAGCCGTTACCCCCTCCTCTGCCGCTCTGCTATTGGCCGGCGTATCGCCGGCCAATAGCAGCGTTGCTGGGGCGGTGACAGTATTGTCACCACTCCCCAGCAACGGCAGGTGATTGGCGGTGAATTGTACACCGCCGATCACCGTTTATTCCCGGGTCATCGGGTCACGAATGACCCGAATCGCCGAAGATAGCTTGCGTGATTTCGCAAGCGATCTCTGGCGATCGCCGACATGCGGGGGTCCCGGGACCCTCCTCAGCATTTGCACGGTATGCCTGCTGAACGATTTCAGCAGGCATGCCGTTCCGATCTCTGCCCGGCGCGCGGCAGGGACCGGAAAATGCCATGACGTCCTTGGTCCTTAAGGCCCAGGGTGCCATGACGTCCCAGGACGTCATTGGTCCTTAAGAGGTTAAGGTGCCCCGTGTGGTCCGGTGACGATTGCTTACATATCCCTGGTGCTCCGGACCGTCCTCTTCGGGATCCCCTGCATCGCAGTCGCTCTCCATTGTCGTCATCACATCGATGCGCACGCCGTCCTGTCATCCAATAGGAGCGGCGTGCGTAGTGACGTGATGACTACTATAAGGAACGACAAACCTGGGGAGCGGAGACGGTCTGGAGCGTTGGGGACACGGCTACAGCGATGGATGGCGACATCCAGGGCAGCGGTGACGGTTCAGAGTGGCGGGGACAGGTGAGTAGGGACCACTGTACTGTAAATTGCAATCACATTCCAGCAGATATATCACATGTAGTAGAGCAGTTGATCTTGATTTCAAAGGATTCCCTTCTGACTCTGTTCGAGAACATGTTGGTGCCATTTTTGATGTTCTGGCAACACTTGCAAGTGCTGCTATAGCACCTGTAAGTGCCTGGTGCGGTTACTGTCTCTTTTTTAGTGGTAGTAGGTTTGCTGTGTCGTAGCCTGCTGGGGGCTAAGTTATTCTTTACAGTTGCTGCTCTTTGGAATTTTGTAGTTTATTTGGAATGTGTTCATGTAGAATAGGATCTTTAAGGAATATCACCCAGTACTTTTGGAGGATTTTCCTTACTGTGTTATGTCTGGTGGAGTATGTGGTAATAAAATTATGCTTGAAATTTGTTTGCAGCTCCTTTTTCTTGTCTTTGGCATCCATTATCTTGTATTCTTCATTACTCTAAGCCTGTTGGTATGCTGCCGTCACTACCTTTTTGGGATAGCCTTTTTCAATAAGCCTCCCAGATATGATGTTACTCTGAGTGACATAGTCTTTCTTCTTTGTGCAATTTCTCCTAAGGCGATTGAATTGGCCATAGGGAAGGTTTAGCTTCCATTTTCTAAAGTGGCAACTACTGTAAGAGAGTAAACTGTTGCAGTCTACCTTCTTAAAGTCCTGGTGATGATTCTCTTTTCTTTGTTCGAGAGTTCCAGGTCTAGGTTCTCCATGGTTGAGCCACACTTACCCGTTAGTGTGATATTATAATTATTGTTGTTCAGGTAGTTTGTGAAATCTCCAGAGTCTTCCGGTGTTCCATGCCAAATAAACAGCAAATCATCAATGTATCTTTTATACAGCTTGATGTTATCTGCCCATTGATGGTTGTTGTAGTTGTGTTCGAAAGAACCCATATACAAGTTGGCAAAGGCCGGCGCAAAACGTGTGCCGCGGGTTTGCAGGTATATCTTGTTCTCGAATACAAAATTAATTATGGTGAAGGATAAAATCTATGCAATCACAAACCAGCTTTTTCTGTGTCTCTGGCATGGATTCATCATGCTCCAATAATTTCTCAATCACGCTTAGACCCTTTTTCTGCGGAATGTTGGAGTAGGGTGCTGCAACATCTAGAGTTTCCCAGAAATGACCACGTTGCCATTCAAAGTTTTTTTAAATTTCAATCAAAGTCTTTGAGATAGGATTCTAGTATGGTTACGTGCTTTTGTAATAGAATGTCTATATATTTGGACATATTGCTGGTCACAGAATCAATACCTGATATGATGGATCATCCTGGCGGATTCTCCAGGCTCTTGTGAACTTTGGGCAAATGGTAAAATATTGCTGTCTTCGGGTTCTTGACTGTTAAATTATTTTTCTTTCTTGGTTAGTATTCCGTTGGTGTGTGCCTCTTCCACTGAATGGGAGCAGATCTTCTGGTATTCAATTGTTGGATTATGGGTAAGCATTAGGGATGTAAGAAAAAATCGATTCTCGCGATAATCGCGATTTTTTCATTTGCCGATACTGAATCGATTCAAAATATTTTTGAATCGATTCTTTTAGGGATGTGGAATTTTTATCTACTGACGCCCGGAACAGCATGTCATGTCCTGGGCATCAGGAGATAAAAGTTCCACATTTGTGGAGCCGGGCAGGCCGGATCTGACACGGCGTCGCTCTGGGTGTATGGAGCGGGCTCCGACTCGTGCCCGCTCCGTACTATGCGACCCCCGGCTGATTTCACTAGCCTGGGGCCGCCGCTAATAGCCAGCATGCGGCGATCGCCGCGGCTGGCTATTAAAGGAGTACTCCGGTGCACACTTTTCTCATGTTATCCCGTCCGGGCTGCAAAATAAAACGCACTTTATCTTACCTGCCAACGAGCCCCCGGAGCTCCGGTACAGGTGTTCGGTCCCCGGGCTGTATTCTTCTTACTTCCTGTTAGCCCGGCACGTCACACGGAGCTTCAGCCTATCACTGGCCGCAGCGATGTCCCGCCTCTGCTGGTGATAGGCTGAAGCTACATGTGACGTGCCGGGCTAACAGGAAGTAAGAAGAATACAGCCCGGGGACCGAACACCAGTACCGGAGCTCCGGGGGCTCGTTGGCAGGTAAGATAAAGTGCGTTTTCTTTTATTTTGCAACCCGGACGGGATAACATGAGAAAAGTGTGCACCGGAGTACTAGATCGCCGCTGTCAAAGCTGACAGCGGCGTCTATTGGGATCTATGAATGCTCCCAGGTGGGCGATGTATCGGGATATATCGTGATGTATCGTCACCTAGACGGTATCGCGATCTATCGGGATATATCGAATCGCCACACTGGTATCGCGAATCGAATCGCCAAATTCTTGGCGATTCACACCCCTAGTAAGCATGGTGTAATAGTTGGGATAATCCAAAATTCTGTGTGCTTCCTTTATATAATCAGTTCGGTCCTGCAAAATAATACCTCCACCCTTGTCCACACTCCTTATTACTAGGTCTATGTTCTTGGATAATGTCTCCATGTCGTCTTTCTTTTTTAGAAAGGTTATGTTCTGAAGGACCTTTTTTGGTTATTTTTCTAAAATCCATTGCCACTAATTCAAAAAATGTATCAATAAAATGGCCTTTATGATGTGTCAGATAAAAAGTAGATGGTGGTTTTAATGACGTAGAAATCAGTGGAGGGTCCAAAGAATGAATTGTTTCCTCCATATTATTGGTTGCCCACTCTGCCTGGTTGGGTAAGTTAAAATGTCTAGTGAGTGTTAATTTCTGGATGAATTTTTGTAGGTCAACATAGAACTTGAAATCATTGATACCAAAAGGATAGTCTTTTATTCAAAAGACTACGTTCAGTTTCATTGAGGATGTGGCTGGAAAGGTTGAAAATCTTAATGCTTTCAGTTTGATTTTTTTTTGTTGTTAGTGGTGAGTTTTGTTTTTCTTTATTTTCGGAAGTGAGGTTTCTTTCCTCCTTTCCTTCCCCCTTTTGTTCTTTCCCTTTCTTTTTTGGGTTACTTTTCTCTTTTGGGGTCTTGGGTTCTAGTAGTTGGTGATGTAGGTGGTCTTTCTTTACTGTGTATGTTGTGAACAGATAAGACAAAGAGCTTTTTGTTAAAGCACGTCATTTTACTGTTTACCGAAAACGGAATGAGACCTACAAAGATGAGAATACAGTACCTACTAGGGATGTAAGAAAAAATCGATTATCGCGATTTTTCACTTGCCGATACTGAATCGATTCAAAATATTTTTGAATCGATTCTTTTAGTGATGTGGAATTTGTATCTCCTGATGCACAGAAAGCATGTCCCGGGCATCAGGAGATACAAGTTCCACATTTTGTCAGCCGGATCTGACACGGCGGCGGCGCTCGGAATGTATGGAGCGGGCTCCGACTCGTGCCAGCTCCATACTCTGCGCCCCCCGGCTGATTTCAGTATCCGGGGGCCGCTGATGCATCACCGCCGCTAATATGCAGCATGCGGTGCTCTGCAGTGTGTATGGAGCGGGCTCCCGACTCGTGCCCGCTCCATACTCTGCAGCCCCCGGCTGTTCTCAGTAGCCGGGGGCCGCCGCTAATAGCCAGCATGCAGCGATCGCAGCGGCTGGCTATTAACCCTTTAGATCGCCGCTGACAAAGCTGACAGCGGCGTCTAAAGGGAGATGTGTATGCTCTCCGTGGCTCTGTCATTGATAGAGCCTGGCTGAACCAGGCTCTATCAATGGATTGCAGATAAATGGAGTTCAATAGAACTCTATTCATCTGTCTGAGGAATCTAATGATTCCTAAAAGACTAATAAAGTGTACAAAAAAAAATAAAATAAAAATAAAGTTTTAATAAAAGCGTAGAAGACATTGTTTTTTAGACAGAATCGGGATATATCGTGATGTATCGTCACCTAGACGGTATCGCGATATATCAGGATATATCGAATCGCCACACTAGTATCGCGATTCGAATTGAATCGCCAAATTCTTGGCGATTCACACCCCTAGTACCTACAGTAAAATATGGTGGAGGTTCAATGATGTTTTGCTGCCTCTGGCACTGGGTGCCTTAAAGGTGTGAAAGGCATCTTGAAATCTGAGGATTACCAATGGATTTTGAGTTGCACATTACAGCCCAGTGTCAGAAAGCTGGGTTTGCGTCCGAGATCTTGGGTCTTCCAGCAGGACAATGAAACCCAAACGTGTGAAAAAGCACCCAGAAATGGATGGCAACAAAGCTCTGCAGAGTTCTGAAGTGGCCAGCGAGTCCAGTTCTAAATCGCATTGAACACCTGTAGAGACATCTTAAAACTGCTGTTGGGAAATAGCACCCTTCCAATAAGAGAGACCTGGAGCAGTTTGCAAAGGAAGAGTGGTCCAACATTCTGACTGAGAGGTGTAAGAAGCTTATTGATGGTTATAGGAAGCAACTGATTTCAGTACTTTTTTCCAAAGGGTGTGCAACCAAATATTAAGTTAAGGGCACCAATAATTTGGTCCAGCCCATTTTTGGAGTTTGATGTGACATTATGTCCAATCTTTCTTCCTTTTTTTGGTTTAGTTCCAATACACACACAAAGGGAATAAATGTGTATAGCAAAACCATGTGATTCTGCAATCCTTTTATGTCAGAAATACTTTAATTTTCTAGAAAAATTTCAGGGGTGCCAACATTTACTGCCATGACTGTATCTATACATCTATAATTAAAAACAAAACAAAAAAAACATAACCAGTGCCAGTGGTATCACAGAGGTCTGGTCTTTGATAGGAAGGGGACATTTCCCATTCACTGCAAGGAACATAGAAATATAGAAAGAATCTAAACAAGATGAGATGGTTGAATGGCTTCACACAAGTATAAATATTTCTTCATGGTTTATAAATTACTAAAGGAATAATCTTGAGTGTTTTTGGAGAAATGAAGCTTTGTTTCCCCTTTTTTGATTTTGTTTCAATCATATCTTGGGAACAGATTCCAAGGATTGATATATAGGTTGCAAAAGTTCCCCTTTGAATATCAAAAGATCCTATAGAGCGCAAAACAAAAAATGTACTAAAGAGAACCTCCTTTTTTACATTAAAAATCAATCATTGCCTCTAGTTTGCAAGGTCTATGTACACCTTGCCTAGGCCAACTTGAAAATCTGAGGTGATACTGCTAGAGATGAGTCTACTCTTAAATGGGCACTGTCATTAAACATTATTTTTGATATTTGATTCCTTATGCCAAATAACTCTTGTAATTGGCTTCCATTAACAAAAAAAAAAAAAAATAAAAATGCTGTTTACTTCTGGCCACCAGGAATCTCCCTTCTTGTCCAGAACACATTCAGTCTGGTCAAAATCTCATATTTTGGTCTCCTGTTTGTATTGGCAGGTACTAACCTCTGAACTGGGCTTGATTGACAGCTGCAAAGAGCCTCACTGACAGCAGCTGCACAGACTAAAAGCTGAACCGAGCCTTACTGAAAGAAGCACAGACTGAAAGCTGCTGCTCAGAGTTTGAGGTCTTCCATTAACCACATCGCTGCAATGATGTGAGGGCGGAAATAGTCCCCCAGCAGGCTTCAGTGACATCATACCTGCTGGGAAATGCTCACTTCTGCTGGGAGATTTTACTATGTGAGCAATTAGAAAGATATGATACAGAGCTTTTTAAAGCTCTGAAATTTTTTCTACGGTTGTGAGGAATGTTAGGAGTTGTAAGGAAACATAGCCTGAGTTAGTTTAGAAAAGTTTTAGTGACAGGTACTCTTTAAGCATTACTAAACCCAATTGTTGCATTCAGTTTGAAGGCCAGTGCATATTTGGACACACATTAGAGACAAGGCCACTGACACAAAAGAAGTCTCTCCCAAAACCTAAAATTCCTAAACCCTAAATTCCTATTGGGTTCTTGGGATTAGGGCTGGGAATGTGTACATCTTTTGTCCCTTCTGAACCAATGGAACAAAATCCAGCCAAAGCAGGGGGTTATACACGAGGTGCTTTATTTTTAACCCCTTCCCGCTACATGACGTATGCATACGTCATGAGCGGGCTGACCCCGCGTCATATCGCGTCTGTCCCGGCGGCCATCAACGGCCGGGACCCGCGGCTAGTACCGGACATCGCCGGTATTAACCCTTCTGACACTGCGATCAAAGTTGATCGCCGCGTCTAAAGTGATAATCCGTGCCGGTTAACGCGGTGTCCCGAACAGCTCACAGGACAGCTGGAGGGTCCCTACCTGCATCCTCGCTGTCCGATCGCGGAATGACTGGTCCGTGCCGGAGATCCAGGCAGGAGCAGTCGAGCGGCGATAACACTGATCAATGCCCCGGCTATTGCCAGGCAGTGATCAGTGTAGAAGATCAATGTGTGCACTGTCATAGCCCCCTATGGGAGCTATAACACTGCAAAAAAGTTAAAATAAAGTGTTAATAAATATCATTTAACCCCTTCCATAATAAGTCAGAATTACCCCCCCTTTTTCCTATAAAAAAACTGTCTAAATAAAAATAAACCTATGTGGTATCGCCGTGTGTGTAAATGTCCGAACTATAAAAATATATCGTTAATTAAACCGCACGGTCTATGGCGTACACGTAAAAAAATTCCAAAATCCAAAATAGCGTATTTTTGGTCAATTTTTATACCATAAAAAAGTAAATAAAAAGCAATCAAAATGTCCAATCAAAACAAATGATACCGATAAAAACGTCAGATCACGGTGCAAAAAATGAGCTCTCACACATCCCCATATGCGGAATAATAAAAAAGTGAGTCAGAAGAGGACATTTTTAAACGTATACATTTTTCCTGCATGTAGTTATGATTTTTTTTCCAGAAGTACCACAAAATCAAACCTAAATAAATAGGATATCATTTTAATCGTATGGACCTACAGAATAAAGATAAGGTGTAATTTTTACTGAAATATGCACTGCGTAGAAACGGAAGCCCCCAAAAGTTACAAAATGGCATTTTTACTTAAATTTTGTCGCACAATGTGTTTTTTTTTTTCTATTTCGCCATGGATTTTTGTTTAAAATGACTGTCACTGCAAAGTCTACAAGAATTATAAAATTGCCTAAACCAATTTAATTTCATTTATCTCGTGGAAGATAGTAACTGAGATCTTGTAACTGAGATATGCTTACTTTCAAACACAAATATTTCCAGAAAAGTGTTTACATTTTGCAGTTCGTTACAGAAAAGAAGACACTGCTTCCTTTTGGAATTTTTTCTGCTTCAAGACACATAGTGGATGTATCAGCCTTCTTGAGACTAAAACATCTTGATGGTGCCTTACTAATTAACAAAACTTCTCAAGAGCTACTACATACCCAGCTAAGTCAAACATTCTGGTATCGTCAAGCTCTAAGATGGGTAATGAACTTTTAAAAGCCATACCTTTTTGTCGGAGTCACAAAAAAATATTTTCTGTGTACAGTGCTAGACTGCTACAAACCTTTCTTCGACTGACTAGATAAGACGGTACCCAAATCCTGTTATAACCACAGATGTCAGTCCCTGGGGAGGGGAAACCCATGTGCAGAGGTCGCAATTCCAAGGTTGCTGAACTCAACATCTATCACAAGACCCTGTCCTCAAATTTTCTAGAAATTGTAGGCACTCTGGAAGCCAAAGACTTATTTCCAAATATTCAATTACCGTAGGTTTACTTGGCCAATTTCACTGCAGTGGTTTTTCTCAAACATTATGGAAGCACAAAGCATAGAGTGCTATAAGCCCTCTCCATGACCTACCTCAGCTGGGCAGAGAGAAACATTCTCTCTTATAGCAGTTCATCTGAATAGAGTAATCGGGTGGAAGATTTCTTCAGTCACAGGATTTGGTAAAACGGAGGTAAACTACTGAATTTTCTTTCTCATTACAAAAAAATTGGGCCTGCCTGTCATAGATTTGTTTGCCACTCTTCAGAATACAAAGGTAAAAAATGTTTCTCCTGAACTCCTAAAGAAAAGGCCAGATGCTGTGGATTCCTTTGCAGAGACCTGCAACTTTCCACTTGCCTATACCCTCCTGCCAATACCTCACATTGCAAAAGTGACATTAAAGAGGTACGCCACCCCTAGACATTTCATTATCTAGCCAAAGGTTGGGGACAAGATATCTGATTGCGGGGGCCTGGCCGCTGTGATCGCTTTTTGGAAAAGAACATTTTCTTGTTAAATTTTATAATCCTCCAAGTTCACTGCCCCATCATGATAAACCACCCCTACCTTTATTTTTATTTTAACTTTTCTACCTTGATATTGCTTTGTTTTTGTTTTTTGCTCAGTCTCCATCAGATTCAAAGACTGGTAAGGGGCGTTCCCCAGCAGGCGTGACATCTTCTGAAGCCAAACAGAGGAGAACTTCCTCCCTCACTCTGCTGCACATAGCCCAGATCAGTTCAGTGTGAGATGAGCTATGATTGGCTAAGGCTGCACACACCCCTCAGCAATCCAGACTGCATTTCCTTATATTGGAGTTCTGCCAGGCCAGCAGGAGTCCAAAGTCTGTGCAAGAGAGGGGGAAATGTGCTCTGGGCAAGTAGGGAGACACCCTAGTGGCAGCAAAACAAAGAACATTAGAAAGATTTTTTTTAATTTACCATAAGGAGTTTGATAACAAAAATTTGTTTTAAAGGAGTAGTCTTCTGAAAAGTGTTTCCAGTCCGTTGTGCCCGGGCTGCAAAAACAAGACAAAACAAACAACTTTAACTCTCCTTCCTCTGTTCCCCATAGCGCCATTATCTGTGCTTCATAATGTAGAAAAATGCTTTTATTCTCTGGTGCCAAGTGTTGGACGCATTCCCAACCAACTAAAGTGGTGAGGCCTTAAACTCCTTTTTGCCCCTCCACTACCATCCCTGTCCATGCCATTAACTGACATTTAGCTGGAAGCTAGGCCCGGTTTCCACATTTTGCACCTATGCACAGCAAAGGTATCCAATCTTACCCACTTAGTAGATGACTCTGCTGGTGTATTCATTTCCTTTTAGACTTATACCAAAGAATTACAGTCCTCTAGGATATCACTAGTTCATAAAAGGAACAAGCGCATAATGTACTCTGAATAATGTGTAGTGGTATAATTGTAAGAATAATTTTAAAATAAAATGGATATGAGAGATTGTGCTTTAACCCCTTAACGACGCAGGACGTATATTTACGTCCTGCGCCGGCTCCCGCGATATGAAGCGGGATCGCGCCGCGATCCTGCATCATATCGCGTCGGTCCCGGCGCTCATCAACGGCCGAGACCCGCGGCTAATACCACACATCGACGATCGCGGCGATGTGCGGTATTAACCCTTTAGAAGCGGCAGTCAAAGCTGACCGCCGCTTCTAAAGTGAAACTGAAAGTGACCCGGCTGCTCTGTCGGGCTGTTCGGGACCGCCGAACAGCTGATCGGACACCGGGAGGTAGGGGTGTGAATCGCCAAGAATTTGGCGATTCGAATCGCGATACCAGTGTGGCGATTCGATATATCCCGATATATCGCGATACCGTCTAGGTGACGATACATCACGATATATCCCGATACATCGCCCACCTGGGAGCATTCATAGATCCCAATAGACGCCGCTGTCAGCTTTGACAGCGGCGATCTAGTACTCCGGTGCACACTTTTCTCATGTTATCCCGTCCGGGCTGCAAAATAAAAGAAAACGCACTTTAGCTTACCTGCCAACGAGCCCCCGGAGCTCCGGTACTGGTGTTCGGTCCCCGGGCTGTATTCTTCTTACTTCCTGTTAGCCCGGCACGTCACATGGAGCTTCAGCCTATCACCAGCGGAGGCGGGACATCGCTGCGGCCAGTGATAGGCTGAAGCTCCGTGTGACGTGCCGAGCTAACAGGAAGTAAGAAGAATACAGCCCGGGGACCGAACACCTGTACCGGAGCTCCGGGGGCTCGTTGGCAGGTAAGATAAAGTGCGTTTTCTTTTATTTTGCAGCCCGGACGGGATAACATGAGAAAAGTGTGCACCGGAGTACTCCTTTAATAGCCAGCCGCGGCGATCGCCGCATGCTGGCTATTAGCGGCGGCCCCCGGCTACTGAAATCAGCCGTGGGTCGCATAGTACGGAGCGGGCACGAGTCGGAGCCCGCTCCATACACCCAGAGCGACGCCGTGTCAGATCCGGCCTGCCCGGCTCCACAAATGTGGAACTTTTATCTCCTGATGCCCAGGACATGACATGCTGTTCCGGGCGTCAGTAGATAAAAATTCCACATCCCTAAAAGAATCTATTCAAAAATATTTTGAATCGATTCAGTATCGGCAAATGAAAAAATCGCAATTATCGCGAGAATCGATTTTTTTCTTACATCCCTACCGGGAGGGCCCTTACCTGCCTCCTCGGTGTCCGATCGACGAATGACTGCTCCGTGCCTGAGATCCAGGCAGGAGCAGTCAAGCGCCGATAATGCTGATCACAGGCGTGTTAATACACGCCAGTGATCAGCATAGGAGATCAGTGTGTGCAGTGTTATAGGTCCCTATGGGACCTATAACACTGCAAAAAAAAGTTAAAAAAAAGTGTTAATAAAGGTCATTTAACCCCTTCCCTAATAAAAGTTTGAATCACCCCCCTTTTCCCATAAAAAAATAAGTGTAAAAAAAAAAAAAAAAAATAAACATATGTGGTATCGCCGCGTGCGTAAATGTCCGAACTATAAAAATATATCATTAATTAAACCGCACGGTCAATGGCGTACGCGCAAAAAAATTCCAACCTTCAAAAAAACGTATTTTGGTCCCTTTTTATACCATTAAAAAAATGAATAAAAAGTGATCAAAAAGTCCGATCAAAACAAAAATCATACCGATAAAAACGCAAAAAAATGAGTCCTCATACCGCCCTGTACGTGGAAAAAGAAAAAAGTTATAGGGGTCAGAAGATGACATTTTTAAACGTATAAATTTTCCATGTAGTTATGATTTGCATGTAGTTATGATTTTTTCCAGAAGTGCGACAAAATCAAACCTATATAAGTAGGGTATCATTTTAACCATATGGACCTACAGAATAATAAGGTGTAATTTTTACCGAAATATGCACTGCGTAGAAACGGAAGCCCCCAAAAGTTACAAAATGGCGTTTTTTTTCGATTTTGTCGCACAATGATTTTTTTTCTGTTTCGCCGTGCATTTTTGGGTAAAATGACTGTCACTGCAAAGTAGAATTGGCAACACAAAAAATAAGCCATAAAATGGATTTTTAGGTGGAAAATTGAAAGGGTTATGATTTTTAAAAGGTAAGAAGGAAAAAAAGAAAGTGCAGAAACAGAAAAACCCTGAGTCCTTAAGGGGTTAAGTACAAGTGACTCAACAAAAACAAAGGCATATCAATTATTTAAGGTTTACCTGTCGTTAACAAAAATTTTTGATATAATGTAGATAATACTATTATTTGTATGTAATATACATTGATTAAAATGTGTTTATTTTTGGGTGAAAAAAAAAATAAAATGCTGTCATTGCAGCTATTGCATGTGTGTCTCTATGGGAAGTCCATATACAGGAATTGTGGGTGGAACAAGCAGGGCCCTGTGCAGGCTCCTGGCTTGTCAATCATCCTCATGTGTGAGCTGGGAGCATGTCATAGAGCCTCACTGCACAGAACCCTTTTTGTCCACCCATACTTCCTGTATTTGGACCCACAGAGACACTCATAGCTGTAGGGACAAATATATACACATGTTTTAACCAATGTATATTACAAATATACATAAAATGGTATTATCTACATTATATAAAACATTTTTGTCAGGTACACTTTAAAAATTAAACCCGATCGGAGGGCCCTTGTGAAAAGGGATAAAAATACAACGTAAATTAATACAGGAATATTACTCATGAATGATGCAAAGAATAGGCAACATAATAGATATATATATACTCTGCTAGCAAATAGATTCCTAAAATTTCATGAAAATCTGAAAATAAAAATCCTGCAGACCTAAAATAATTTACTTTTCATCCAGCATATGAATACATTTGGTTGCTAGGTTCTGTGCAGACCTAGGAATAACGTACAAAAAAAAGTCCAACATATAGCTTGTAGTGCTGTCAGGTGTTTATGGGGAGTTGGTACATATCACTTAGTAAGTCATTCAGATTCTATCCCCCCAGAGTTCAGTTCAGAGCACTGTGGCCCAGATTTATTAAAATGTGTGAGAGAAAAAGTGGAGAGATTTTTCCACAGTAACCAATCACAGCTCAGGTTTCACTTTACCAGAGCTTGTTAGCTGAGCTGTGATTGGTTGCTGTGAGAAAATTACTCACTCAGTTTGATAAATCTGGTCCTATGTGCTTAAAAACCTATGGCCTGTATATGATATAATTGGAAATAATGTGACATCTCACAGCTCAGTTCTCCCATTCAGCGAGTCATCACCTGTAATGGCTGGTATAGCTGGTTAAGGTTTCTCCTTGATGACATACAACATCTACGAGCTGGCAGGCTCTGGGCAGTCAGGATTAGTATCTGATGCTGTGCCTTTGCCTGGATAGTAACTGCTGAGCTGGAACAGCCACATCAGAACATTACCATCCAGGCAAAGTTACAGCATCAGATGCTACTCCTGACTGCCCAGAGCCTGCCAGCTCAGTAGATGATGTATGTCATCAAGGAGAAGCCTTAACCAGCTATACCAGCCATTACAGGTGCTGACTCGCTGAATGGAAGAACTGAGCAGTGAGATGGCACATATTGCTAATAATATCTCATACAGGCCATAGGTTTTTAAGCACACAGTAAGTCATTCAGATTCCACCCCCCCCCCCCCTAGAGTTCAGTTCAGAGCACTAAGGCTGGGTTCACACCACGTTTTTCAAATACGGTTACCGTATATGGTTTTCCGCTAAAAAACGTATGGCAAAAACCGTATGCAACCTTATATAACCGTATGACTGCAAATTAAAATGTATACGGTTTTTCCCCGTACGGTTCTATCCGTTTGCATCAGTTTTTGCCAACGGTTTTGCTATTTTGTTGGAATTAGTTTTCCAGCAATTTAATAAAGTTACTATTGTTCTATTGAAATTCCAATCTGCGCATGTGTCAACTCCAAAAACGGATGAGAAAAACCGTGTGCAACCGTATTCTGAAATTCTGTGTACGGTTCTCATAGACAACAATGTTAAAAGAACCGCATACGGTTCGCATACGGTTTTCCAACCGGAGGCAAAAACGTGGTTGACAGCGTTTTTGCCTACGGTTGAAAAATCGGCAAAACCGTATCCGAGGCAAAACGGATCCAACCGTACACAACATTTGGAATACGGTTTACAATGCATTCTCTATGCATACGGTTTCGGATACGGTAGTATACGTTTTTTTTGTGGAAAACCGTATACGGTTATCGTATTTGAAAAACGTGGTGTGAACCCAGCCTAAGTGATATATACCAACTCCCCATAAACATCTGACAGCACTACAAGCTATATGTTGGACTTTTTTTGGACTTTTTTATTCCTAGGTCTGCACAGAACACAGCAACCAAATTTATTCATATGCTGGATGAAAAGTGAATGTTAGTTTAGGTTTGCATGATTTTTATTTCCAGATTTTCATGACATTTTAGGAATCTATTTGCTAGCAGAGGTAGGTATATCTATTATATCTGTTATTCTTTGCTTCATTCATGAGTGATATTACTGTAGTTTGTTGTATTTTTATCCCTTTTACAAGGGCCCTGTGATGGGGTTTAATTTTTAAATCATTTATATGCTTTTGTTCTTAAAGGGGTACTCCGGTGGAATTTTTTTTTAACCCCTTAAGGACGCAGCCCATTTGGGCCTTAAGGACGCAGAAAATTTTTATGTTTTCAAAAAATCATAACTCTTTTATATTTTCATCCACAGACTAGTATGAGGGCTTGTTTTTTGCGCGACCAGTTGTCCGTTGTAATGACATCACTCACTTTACGATAAAATGTATGGCGCAACCAAAAAAAAATACTATTTGTGTGGTGAAATTAAAAAGAAAACCGCAATTTTGCTAACTTTGGAAGGTTTTGTTTCCACGCCGTACAGTTTACGGTAAAAATTACGTGTGTTCTTCATTCTTTGGGTTAATACGATTAAAATACCCATGATAACATACTTTTCTATTACTGTTGCGCTTAAAAAAAAATCGCAAACTTTTAAAATCGTTTAAAATCCCCATATTTTGAAGACCTATAACTTTTTCATTTTTCCGTATAAGCGGTGGTATGAGGGCTCATTTTTTGTGCCGTGATCTGTACTTTTTATTCATACCATATTTGCTTATATAGAACTTTTAATCCATTTTTTATAAATTTTTTTGTGAATAAAATGTTATAAAAAAGCATCTATTTAGGACTTTTTTATTTTTACGTTCACGCCGTTCACCGTACAGTATCATTAACATTTTATTTTAATAGTTCAAATATTTAAGCACCCGGTGATAAAAAAATATTTTATATACATATTTGTTAACACTTTTTGGGGTGAAATAGTGAAAAAGGGACAATTTACGTTTTTATTGGGGGAGGGGGTTTTTCACATTTTTTTTAACTTTATTTTTACACTTTAATAGTCCCCATAGGGGACTATTTATAGCAATCACTCAATTGCTAATACTGTTCAGTGCTATGTATAGGACATAGCACTGATCAGCATTATCAGTCATCTTCTGCTCTGGTCTTTGGGGAGGCAGATCAGAGCAGAAGACGCCGGGGAGGCAGGTGAGGGAAACTCCGTCTGCCGTGCTGGATGATCGGATCGCTGCGGCAGCTCTGCGGGCGATCCGATCATCCATTTTAGTGACCGCGTTGCTGCAGATGCCGTGATCTGTATTGATCACGGCATCTAAGGGGTTAATGGCGGACATCCGCGGGATGTCCGCTATTACGGGCGTTTCCCTGGCTGCGATCAGCAGCCGGCACCTGCCGCTCATGATCTGGGCATCGCTCCGATACTCGCGGTTATGCTTAGGACGTAAATGCACGTCCTGGTGCGTTAAGTACCACTTCACCAGGATGTACATTTACGTCCTGCATCGTTAAGGGGTTAAGGACTCAGACAATTTTATTTTTAGGTTTTTGTTTTTTCCTCCTCACCTTCAAAAAAATCATAACTTATATATTTTCATCCACAGACTAGTATGAGGGCTTGTTTTTTGCGCGACCAGTTGTCCGTTGTAATGCCATCACTCACTTTACCTTAAAATGTATGGCGCAACCAAAAAAATACTATTTGTGTGGGGAAAAGAAAACCGCAATTTTTGCAAATTTTGGAAGGTTTCGTTTTCACACTGAACAATTTAAGGTAAAAATGACGTGTTCTTTATTCTTTGGGTCAATACAATTACAATGATACCCATGAAAACATACTTTTCTATTACTGTTGCGCTTAAAATAAATCGCAAACTGTTTAACCAAATTAGTACGTTTAAAATCCCCCTATTTTGAAGACCTATAACTTTTTCATTTTTCCGTATAAGTGGTGGTATGAGGACTCATTTTTGCTTATATAAAACTCTTAATACTTTTTAATTTTTTTGGGGAATAAAATGTTATAAAAAAAGCAGCTATTTTGGATTTTATTATTTTTTTAGGTTCACGCCGTTCACCTTACGGAATCATTTAACATTTTATTTTATTAATTGGGATATTTATGCACGTGGTGATACCAAATATGTATATAAAATATATTTTTTTACACTTTTTGGGGGTGAAATGGGGAAAATGGGACAATTTACGTTTTTATTGAGGGACGGGGTTTTTCACATTTTTTTTACTTTTATTTTTTACTTTTATTTTTACACTTTAATAGTCCCCATAGGGGACTATTTATAGCAGGGGTCCTCAAACTACGGCCCGCGGGCCACATGAGGCCCGCCGCTGCCTGGGACATCCTTGTGTCCCGAAAGATGTTTTCAGGGCACAGGGATGCGCTCTCGGAGACCCCGTGTTTACTTTAAAAATGCAGGGGCTGCCAGGAAGGTGGCGCACATAGGGACATAACTGACGCCGTGCGTGCGCGCGCCGATAGCATCGGAGCGCGGAGGAGCGAGGCAGCGATGAGGACATGCTCTGGGTAAGTGTTACCAGCGGCACGTCGGCTTCAGTGCTCCGACCACCACTCCTTCGGTACCGGGACTTACTGCTATGTCCGGACCGGAGGAGCGGTGGTCGGAGCACTGAAGTGGGGCAGAACACAGGCATGCAGCCTACAGTGTATGGTTGGAGGCTGTATGTCTGTGGGGGAACATACCGCACCTAATGTGGGGAGCTATACTGCACCTAATTTGGGGGATCTATACTGCACCTAATGTGGGGGAACATGCTACACCTAATGTGGGGAGCTATACTGCACCTAATTTGGGGGATCTATACTGCACCTAATGTGAGGGAACATGCTGCACCTAATGTGGGGGAACATGCTGCACCTAATGTGGGGGAACATGCTGCACCTAATGTGGGGGAGCTATACTGCACCTAATTTGGGGGATCTATACTGCACCTAATGTGGGGGAACATGCTGCACCTAATGTGGGGGAACATGCTGCACCTAATTTGGGGGATCTATACTGCACCTAATGTGGGAGATCTATACTGCACCTAATGTGGGGGAACATACTGCACCTAATTTGGGGGATCTATACTGCACCTAATGTGGGAGATCTATACTGCACCTAATGTGGGGGAACATGCTGCACCTAATGTGGGGAGCTATACTGCACCTAATTTGGGGGATCTATACTGCCCCTAATGTGGGGGAACATGCTGCACCTAATGTGGGGAGCTATACTGCGCCTAATGTGGGGAAACATGCTGCACCTAATGTGGGGGAACATTATACTGCATCTAATGTGGGGGGAACAGTATACTGCACCTAATGTGGGGGGAACAGTATACTGCACCTAATGTGGGAGGAACAGTATACTGCACCTTATGTGGGGGAACATTATACTGCCAACCCTAATGTGGGGGAACTCTACTGCCAACGCTAATGTGGGGGAACTGTACTGCCAACCCTAATGTGGGGGAACTGTACTGCCAACCCTAATGTGGGGGAACTACAACCTAATGTGGGGGGATCTATACTGCCAACCTAATGTGGGGGGAACTGTGTTGCGTAATTAAAGTGGTAGTCCACTAATAAGATATATAAGTGTGCATAGGAATTTGTTCATGTTTTGTTATCTATAGTCCGGCCCTCCAACGGTCTGCGGGACCGTGAACTGTTTAAAAAGTTTGAGGACCCCTGTTTTATAGCAATCATTCGATTGCTAATACTGTTCAGTGCTATGTATAGGACATAGCACTGATCTGTATTATCTTTCATCTTTTGCTTTGGTCTGCTCGATCGCAGACCAGAGCAGAAGACCCCGGGAGGCGGCCGGAGCAAGGTGAGGGGACCTCCGGCCGCCATGCTGGATGATCGGATTGCCGTGGGCGATCCGATCATCCGTTAAAAGTACTGCGATGCTGCAGATGCCGTAATCTGTATTGATCACGGCATCTGAGGGGTTAATGGCGGACATCCGCGCGATTGCGGATGTCCGCCATTACGGGCGAGTCGCTGGCGGCTATCAGTAGCCGGGTCCTGCCGCGCATGACGCGAGCATTGCTCCGATGCTCGCAGTTATGCATAGGACGTAAATGTAAGGGGTTAATGAACTGGTGCCAGAAAGTTAAACAGATTTGTAAATGACTTCTATTAAAAAATCTTAACCTTTCTTGACTTTTTAGAAGCTATATGCTATAGAGGAAATTCTGTTCTTTATGAATTTCTTTTGTCTTTTCCACAGTGCTCTCTGCTGACACCTGATGCCCATATTGGGAACTGTCCAGAGCAGGAGAAAATCCCCATAGCAAACCTATGCTGCTCTGGACAGTTCCTGACACAGACAGAGGTGTCAGTAGAGAGCACTGTGGACAACACAAAAAAGTTGAAAAAGAACAGAATTTTCCTCGGTAGCATACAGCTGCTAAAAAAGTAAAGGAAGGGTAAAGATTTTTTAATAGAAGTAATCTACAAATCTGTTTAACTTTCTGGCTCCAGTTGACTTATAAAGACCTAAAAAATAATGTTTTCCACCAGAGTACCCCTTTAAAGTCATTTGTACTTGAGGCACGATCTCTTATCCATGTGTTTTTATTTTGTAATTATTCTTACAATTATACCACTACACACATTATTCAGAGTACATTATGCGCTGGTTCATTTTATGAACTAGTGATGTCCAGAGGACTGGAATTCTTTGGTATATTCTTTAAATTCTTTCACACGAAAGGGTAAAGGTGTTTATCCTGTTATCCTCTGTCATTTAGCTGTGAGCTGCACACACATTCATTCTCCTTTTTAGATTTGTATTTTCCTATGAGCAAAACCAGTAATCTGAATTTACCTCTGCTTACTATAAGTCGAAGGGGTAATTTTTGTTTTTGACATCCTTTCTTTCACCCTGGACAAAAATTCTGTTATGTGCCTCTCCCTAATAAAGTACTACTTAGAAATATATCGGTGCATACATACTTTTTTTTGGAGTTAAACAGCTGGATTATTTGCTTTGCACGGCTTCTTCAGGGTATTGTCCCTGCTTTTCTCCACCATGCAAAGAGTTTTGTAAGTTTATAGTTTTTCCTTTTTATTTGCACAGGAGATCTCCGGTGGAACAGTTGCCACATCTGTTAACAGCCATTCTTCAGATATTTCCTGTGCCCCTAATTTGCCTGATGTGTCTCCTCCTAGCTTCCCTAAACGTAAAACAGGTACTATGCAAATACATTTGAAGTTCTTTTTGCATTACTTTGATCATCCAGTATCAGTTAAATTCTTTTCAAATGTTTATTTTGTTTAAAGCTCGTAAGCAGTTACCAAAACGAAAATTAGAAAGTGAGGTTGAGAAACCTAATGTACAAAATGAAGAGTCTGATGTCAAAGAAACTGCTGCAAAGCGTCAACTGCAAGAAACAGGTGAAAATACAATTTTGAGAAACTTTTATTTATTTCTTTGTTGTTTCAATAGAATTAATGCATTTTTGACCACTGTAGAAGGCATATGTGTACACATACCTGTGTATGCAAATATCTACAGAAATGTAACAACGAATCATAATGATCACACTTGACAATTCTGTAAATTTGTTAATGCTTATTCTTTAGTAATTCATTTTTCATAGTACAAAAAATAGATCAATAGATCTCCAGTATGGCAGTCATTTAACTAATACAAAATAGAACATCACCCATTGTGTTCGCTAGACATGCTTGACAGTCCTCAGCAACCGTAACATCTTCGCTCTTTCCCGGGCATCCTGTTGCTGACGCTCCTTCCTCTCACAAAGGGGTGGGCAGGTGTGTAGTTGCCGGACACTTCCGACTAGGGCTGGGCGGTATGACCAAAAATGTGTATCATGGTATTTTTGTACACTATGGCGGTTCCACAGTATTTAACGGTATTTACTACCCCCCCCCCCCCATCATCATCATCATGTGATGGTTATCTGATAATTAATTAATTCGAGTGGGGGAGGGGCCCAACCGGTATTGCGGTATGGGCCAAAATTCATATCGTGCAGGAAAAAAAATGTCTGTATTCGGTATGAACCGGTATACCGCCCAGCCCTACTTCCGCCGTTTAGGATGACACGCCCCCTTTCTCAAGTACTTGAGAGGGGGCGTGTTCTCCGAAACATCGGAAGTGTCCGGAAGTGTGATAGCAGCAGCTGAGAGCGAAAATTAGCCGGATGAAAATACCATTTTAAGAACTCCATCCTACTTATCAGATATGAATAGGCTCATCCCATGGACTCCGTCCCTCCTGGCACAATGTCTCTTCTTTCTTCAAAAGGAATTTTATAAGTTTTTACCAGTACTTAACAGTGCTAGGATTATAACAGATCTGTGTGCCATTCTAATCGCCCCCTCGTATGCTAACCTCTTCATGGGGCAATTCGAAGAAGAGTTCCTCCATAAGAACAAACTTTTTTTGGAACATAGTCGTATATAAACGTTTCTTTGGAGGGGTACAGCTGAACAAATTCATACACTGATCCATGAAATAAACAGCAACGATTGGGGCATTACCCTAACACCAAATATTTCCGATAAAGAAATCGAATTTCTTGATCTACTAATTGCTCACGAAAATAGCCAAATCATCACCTCCACGTTCTTCAAAACTGTCGACTCGAATAGTTATGTACCTTTTTTGAGTGGACACTACTCTAAATGGAAACAGAATATACCCTATGGCCAATTCCGCCGAGTTCGGAAAAATTGTACCAACACCAGTACCTACATTGATCAATCCAAAATTCTGAAGAACAGATTTTCTGTGAAAGGATACCCTAAAACTCTGGTAGAGAATGCATTTTTAAAAGCGCTTGCACTCACCCAGGAATCATGTCTACCCTCCTCACTGCTGCCATCAGCCACTATAGCTCCAGGGTCATCACCCTCAGTCCAAGAGGCCTCGTATGATCAAGAGGAGACAAACCAAAAATAAAAATTCAAAATACACTCGAAACAACAACACAACTGGGGTAAAAAGAACAGCAGTTTTGTGACAACGTACTCCACGGGCCATTACAACATAAGGAAAATCCTACAAAAACATTGGAGTCTCCTCAAGAATGATCCCTACCTAAAAGAAATTTTACCTACCCAACCCCTACTAACATTTAGAAGAGCTCCTTCCCTCAGGAATATGCTGGCTCCAAGCCGTTTGAAAAGACAGAGGCCAGCTAAACGCTTCACCACTGAGACCACTCTCAAAAAAGGTGTGTTCAAATGCGGCAAGAAGAGATGTCTCTGCTGCAACATAATAGCAGACCGGAACACTAATTTTAGAAGCCATCATACAGGGGAAACCTTTGAGCTACCATTCCATCTGACATGCCAATCCCAGTTCGTCATCTACCTTATCAACTGTTGCTGTGGGAAACAGTACGTGGGTCGAACCACTCAGAAATTACATCAAAGACTCAACCAGCACAGATGCAATATAAAAAAAGGGATTTATGCTTCAAGGTTTGTCACGACACGTCACGACCAAACACAATGGGGCCACAGGAATTTCATCCATCCTGCCCATTGACTACATCCCAGCACATGTTACCAATCGCCTGGAAGCTCTGGGAAAGAAAGAGATGTATTGGATTTACAGACTAGAATCGCTCCAACCCCATGGGCTGAATGAGGCTACAGAGCTCATTCACTGAATGTGTCATCCTGCCCTCTTACCAATAAAGATGACCCCCACCAGCCCAGCAATCAACTAAAGAAGAATACATGGGAGAATGTGTGTACAACTGCGCATGTGTGTATATATATATATATATATATATATATATATATATATATATAAATGTATGTATCAATGACATCAATATACACTACGGCACTACTGCATAGAATATTCTCTATTGCAATGCCGATGCCTGCGTTTGTTAAATCGATCCAGCGCAGGATATGCGCTTCTACTATGAACTTTTTTGTAATTTGGGACGTTTCCTCCCGAGCACCTGGATGAGGGGCCTCCCATACAGGGGAAGACCACGGTCCAGTTGTGCCTCTATCTTTGAGATGACGCCGCAACATGGAAAGCGGCGCTTTGATTTTTCTACTTGCTCAGCTCCCCGAACGGAAGGCCAGGCTAATAGCAGTAATACCTTATTTGATCTGCCACCCAAGCACCATTCATGTTAATTGTAATATTCATTAAATTAAAATTTTTGTTTTGCTTTGGATTTGAGACATCTTCAACACTGTGGAAATTGTATTGCACAGATGCATATTTGTATTTTAGTCTGTACCCGGTAATTGCTGTTAAATTTCGCGGGCTTTTTTTGCATAAATTAGTGGCCTCCCACATCTGCCACATCATTGATCTGACGAAGAGGGGGTCCCACCCCTCGAAACGCGTTATCTGTGATCTATCCAAATAAAATCCGGTTATTATATCTTTAACCGTGTCCGGCTACTTCTTACTACCACGATCCCAGCCAAGCTATTCTACAGGAGTGAGCGCTCGAACACACCTTTTTTAAACGTGAATCGGAGCGCCGGGGATCTTCACCTCTTGCATTCTAATCCCACATATAGAGCCCCTGGCAATTTAATACTGTATATGTGAGTTGATTTATGTTATTTTATAGTCAGCATAGATAGGTTCATTCTTAGGTTCCCTGTTAACCCCTACAGGACACATGACGTAACGTTAAGTCATGACACCCTGGGTCTTAAGGACCCATGACGTACATGTACGTCATGGGCAATTCCGGTCCCCGATGCCTGCTGAAATCATTCAGCAGGCATCCCGTGCAAATGGCCAGGGGGGGGGGGTCATTTAACCCCCCCACCCACCACATGTCGGCGATCACACATGTGAATTCACACATGCTACTTGCGGTTATTCTGGTGATGCGGGTCATGCGTAACCCGCTGACCCGGAGATACATGGTGATCAGAGGTGTAGGATACACCCCCAATCACCCACTGTATCTATTGGGAGGTGGCAATTTCGTCACCCCCCCCCCCCCCAGGAGCGCTGTTATTGGCTGGACGATCATCCAGCCAATAGCAACCGGCAGGGGAGGGGTTAACAGCATCTTCCCGCAACTCTCGTGGCTGGCTGAGTTCAGTCAGCGGTCAGAGCTGCTGGAGGAAGCCGGGGACCCCCTCTCTGCCGAGATAGGAGCCCCCTCAGAAGAAAAGAAGCCTCCATAGAGCAGGGACAGAATATAAAACCCAGGGAAAGGTAGGAGTAAAAAGTTAAAAAAATTCAATTCCCCCCCCCCCCCCCCCCGACCCCCTAATAGGTCCCCAAGCGTCTGCCGCAATTTTCTCCGCTCTCAGACTAAAGGGTCTAAAGATCATTCCTTACCTAGACTGACTTCTAAAAGCTGCTACTCTAGACGTTCTACAGTCTCATCTTCATCTGGCTCTAGATTTCCCCCAGCGCTTGGGCTGGATTATAAATTAGGAAAAATCCGAGATCATCCTGTCCACCTCAAGGAAGTTCCTGAGCTTTGTCCTCAACTCCTCTCAGATTACTTTATCTCTTACTCCGGAGAGAAGAGATTGTGTCAGCTGAGTTTTTGATGGTTCCTTGCAAGATCTCCATCAGAACTCTGTCCGCGTCTCCATCAGGTCACATGTCAGCGTCTGCAGAGGCAGTTCCCTGGGCCCTATGGCATCTCCGACCACTTCAACATCAGGTCTTGACTATCTGAAATTGCAACCCCAGAGGGTTGGACAAAAAGTGCACCCTGTCGTCCGAAGTCCGTGCATCTCTCAGATGGTGGACGAATCTGACAGATGGGAAGTCCTTGATTCAACCTCGTTGGATCACTTTGACCACGGACGACTCCCTTCTGGACTGGGGAGCCCATCTGGACGAAAATCCAGTACAGGGTACTTGGATCCCTCAGGAGAGACTACTCTCCTTCAACATGAGAGAGCTGAGAGCAGTTCCTCTAGCTCTCCTCCACTTCGCACCCCTTATTCTAGGGAAAGCGATAAGTGTTTGGTCAGACAACACCACTGTGGTGGCTTACATCAACAGACAGGTGGCACAAAGACCCAAGTGCTCCTCAAGGAGACCGGACTAATTCTCTCTTGGGCAGAGCTCAATCTAACCCACCTTTCTGCAGCCCACATCAAGGAGGATCACAACCTAGTAGCAGATTGTCTAAGTCGCGGCCTTCCAGTCCAAGGCGAATGGTCCCTGAACAAAGGTATCTTAAGGAAATAACCCTAAGGTGGGGTATGCCAGAGAGAGATCTCATGGCAACTCGTCTGAACGCCAAGGTGAACAAGTTTTACTCTCTTTACAAAGAGGACAATCCAGTGGCGACAGATGCTCTGTCCATTCCATGGAGGTTCAGGCTGGCCTTCTTATTCCCTCCACTTTCCATGATATCGAAGGTATTGATGAGTCAGGCAAGACCAGACCTCAGTGATTGACATCATACAATTCTGGCCCAAGAGGTCCTGGTTCACCCAACTCATGAGGATGAGTCAGGGGTTTTATTGAAGGCTTCCCCTCGTGCAGAACCTTGTGTCTCACAACACAGGCTCCTGCCTAGATTTGAGGAGACTCAATCTGACAGCCTGAAGTTTCAGGACCCTACTAAGTAGTGGGCTTCCTGCGGAGGTCTTGAGAACCATTGCACACTCTAGAGCAGAGTCTACAAACAAGGTCTATTTTAGGATAAAGAAGATTTTCCTTTGATGGTGTGCTACGAAAGAGGTAGTAACCTCAGATCCTCCTCTTTCTGCAATACTACGTTTTCTTCAGGATGGCCTTGACAAGGCTCTTGGCCCATCCACTTTAATGGTTCAAGTTTCAGCACTCTCTGCCTTCTTAGGCAGATCCTTGTCACAGGAACCCCTAATTAGAAGATTCCTCCGGGGAGCTGAAAGACTTAAACCTACAGTTCTCAGACCCATTCCCAAATGGGATTTGTCTACGGTTCCTAAGGGACTATGTGCGCCTCCCTTTGAACCTTTGGAAGAAGTCCACCTTAGGTATTTATCCCTCAAAGTCACCTTCTTGTTGGCCATAACCTCTGCCAAAAGGATTGGCGAACTTCAGGCCCTTTCGGCTTTTGAGCCTTATACGCTTTTTCTCCATTACAGAGTCCTGTTGAGATATTTACCTATCTTTTTGTTTCTAAGGTCCCAACTTTCTCCAACATCAATAAAGTCCTATCCCTTCCAGTTCTATCTCTGAATCCGTCCTCTCCCGAGGAAGCTGCAAATCATACTTTGGACATTTCAAGAATCTACATCTCAAGAACTGGAGAATTCAGAAGATCAGAACACCTTCTTGTTTCTTTTTCAGGGAAAAACAAAGGTCTTAAAGCCTCTAAACCCTCTCTGAGTAGATGGATTAAAGAGGCAATCCGGGAGGCTTTTGTAGCCCAGGAGTTAACTCCTCCTTCCTTTGTCACTGCCCATATCACTAGGGCAGTCTCTACTTCTTTTGCTGAAAGAAAAGCTGTTCCTCTAGAACAAATCTGTGCTCCTGCCTCCTGGGGCACGCATAATACCTTTTATCAGTCATTACAGGGTTAATGCCAAATGTTCGGAAGAGTTGGCCTTTGGGCAATCCATCCTGAGTGCCACTCTGCCGTAGTCCCTCCCTATTTGTGTTGTAACTTGCTAAGTCCCCACTTGTGCTGCTGGTTAGGACGTAAGGGAAGCGTTAACTTTTTAACATAAATTTGTTTTCCCTTAGTCCTAACAGCAGCACACAAATTTCACGCCCTTACATTTTTTGTTTGTTATTAAGCAATGTGGCCTAGGGGAGGAGGCCTTATATGGGGGCTAATTAATTAATTACTTGGTCGGAATTAAAAATTCCACCATCCTGCCAGCTTCACAGGGGCAGAACACCCCACTTGTGCTGCTGTTAGG
This sequence comes from Hyla sarda, assembly GCF_029499605.1. NCBI lineage: Eukaryota > Metazoa > Chordata > Amphibia > Anura > Hylidae > Hyla > Hyla sarda. The sequence continues at coordinate 51,648,618 of NC_079198.1, read as the reverse complement.
AAAACAAATGTACGTTAAAAAATTAACGCTTTTCCAAACAGTGTGCCTCCAGCTGTTGCAAAACTACAACTCCCAGCATGTACTGATCGCCGAAGGGCATGCTGGGAGATGTAGTTATGCAACAGCTGGAGGTATGCAACTACAACTCCCAGCATGCCAAGACAGCTCTTTGCTGTTTGGGCATACTGGGATTTGCAGTTTTGCAACATCTGGAGGGATACAGTTTAGAGACCACTGCACAGTGATCTCCAAACTGTGGCCTTCCAGATGTTGCAAAACTACAAATCCCAACATGCCCACACAGCAAACAGCTGTCTGGGCATGCTAGGAGTTATAGTTTTGCAACATCTGAAGGGCTACAGTTTAGAGACCACTATATAGTGGTCTCAAACTGTAGCCCTCCAGATGTTGCTAGGCAACTCACCGGCTTCCATAGGATCCAGGGAGCCGCATCGCCGTCCTCTTCTACTACCGATTGCCGCCGCCTATGGCTAAGTGGATCTTCGGCGCCGGTCCTCCTCGGTTTCCCCGTTCTGCCCCACCTATTGTGGGTGGGCAGAACGGGGAAACCGAAAGTTAACCCCCCCGCCCCCGATCTGCTATTGGTCGTCTGTTCTAGACCGTAGACCCGGAATAGCCGCAAATCACCGGTGTGAATTCACCAGCGATTTGCGGAGATCACCGACATATGGGGGGGGGGGGGGGGGGGGGGGTTCTCAGGACCCCCCTGGGCATTGGCAAGGGATGCCTGCTGAATGATTTCAGCAGTCATCCCGGTCCGATCATCGCCCTGCAAGCGGCGGTGATCAGAAATGCGGAGGGTGTACAGGTACGCCCTCCGTCCTTAAGTGATGGGACAAGAGGGCGTATCCATATGCCCTCTGTCCCCAACGGGTTAAACCCTTTAACTTTTTTTTGCTAAAATCAACAAAATTAAAACGTGAAAAACATTTTTTTTTTTTTTTTACATTTTTGCTAATTTATTTAAAAGTTAAAACTAGTCTTTTGTATGGACATAAATATGCAGACCCTGCACTTAGTAGAAAGACCTTTTGGCAGTGATTACAGCCATTTGGGGATTTAAGGGGGTACTCCCTTGGAAAACATTTCTTTTTTTTTTTTTTTTTTTTTTAAATCAACTGGTGCCAGAAAGTTAAACAGATTTGTAAATCACCTCTATTTAAAAAAAATCCTTACAGTACTTTTTAGGGGCTTTACACTAAAGAGAAATCAACAAAAATGCATTTCCTCTGATGTCATGACCACAGTGCTCTCTGCTGACATCTGCTGTCCATTTTAGAAACTGTCGAGAGCAGGAGAAAATCCCCATAGCAAACATATGCTGCTCTGGACAGTTCCTAAAATGGACAGCAGATGTAAGCAGAGAGTACTTCGGTCATGACGTCAGAGGAAATGCCTTTCTTTTTTGGATTTCTCTTTAGTATACAGCCCCTAAAAAGTACTGGAAGGATTAAGATTTTTTAATAGAAGTGATTTACAAATCTGTTTAACTTTCTGGCACCAGTTGATTTAAAAATAAATAAATAAAAGTTTTCCACGGGAGTACCCCTTTAATGCTATTCTCTGCTGATCCTCTAAAGCTTTGTCAGGATGGATAGATGGATGGGGAACAGCCATTTTCAGGTCTTTCCAGAGATGTTCGACTGGGTTTAAGTCAGGACTTTGGCTGGGCCACTCAAGGACATTCACAGTATTGTCCCTAAACTATTCCTGTGTTGTCTTGGCTGTGTGCTTGAGGTCAGTGGGTGAGATTTATCAAAACTTGTGCATAGGAAAAGTAGAGCAGTCGCCCATAGCAATTGTCATATTTTTTTTATTTTTAATCCTTTTTAAAAATGTGTCCAATTTTTTTTCTTCCCTTTTAAAGAGCCATAACTCGTAAAATGTTTGATCTGCAGGGCCATATGAGGGCTTGATTTACATAGGACCAATTGTACTTTGCAATATCACACCACAAAAGGAGAATCAATTTCTCGGTCGCTCTTCATTGGGGGACACCTTACAGATGGGTATATGCTGTTGCCACTAGGAGGCGCTGACACTAGGAAAAAAGTCTGCTCCTCCCTGGCAGGATATACCCACCCACCTGCAGTGAGGTGATCAGTTTTAGCTAGTGTCAGCGAGAGGCAAGACACAGGTCTGGATGCTCCCCAGACCTGGTCTTTTTTATTATTTTCTAGTAAGGGCTGTTTAGTTAGGTTCTTTACCCTCTTTTGTTTCCTTTTTCTCAGGTTGGGGTTCAGGAGCATGGTGCTACCTGTTCTCCTCCCCCCCCCCCCATATGCGGCTAAGGGGCACGGGACAATAATGAATGCACCGTTAATCCCTTCCCGCCAACGGCCAGCGCCTGGGGTTTCACCTAGGATCCGGGTCCCCCCCTATTTTCCCTGATCGTCCTGTCTGCTGCAGCATGACGTGATGCAGGTGACTTAAAAGCTGGCTGAAGACATCTTGAGGTCAGTATAAGAGGACAGATGAGTATATCCCCCCTCCCTTTCTTTTACATTGGAATCCTCTATTGGAAAATAATGTTGGGGCTCCCTTGGGTCCCCTGGCGGGGGGGGGGGGGGGACCTGAGGGTAATCGGGATCTGGGTTCTTGGCATTGGTCTGTTCTTGAGTTTTCATCTCGACCACCCTTGTTTGGACTATTTTGTTGAGTTTTTTCTGCCGCCAAGTTGATGCCATCTCGCTGTTCCCACTATATAGGTGGAGTATCTGGCGGGTGAGAGATTTTTTTTTTTGCGAAGAACATTCAACAGTGCTTTTTACTGTCTAGGCTTGTGTGTTTCGTGTCCACTATCACAGCCTGACTTTCTGTTTTTTTTGTTATCTACTATCTCCTCTGTTGGATGAGTTGGTACAATATCCCTGGAAGGGTGTGTTCTTCCTTCCCTTTTGTCTGTATCAATTGTACTGCACTGACGCCAAAGTCTTCTGGGGTCATCCTTCCTGTGCCCAGACCCTGAGAGTCCCAGCTGGGTTCTCATTTGTTTCTCCCTCCGTTCTCGTTCTGGCCAGCTGTTTCTTCAGAGTGCTTTGGTCCGCTCGGACCACTGGGGTCTATGACTGGTTGGTCATCTTGACTTGGACTCTGTCTTAGGATGCTGTGGAGTGCCTTCTTTTTGGGTGACTCTTCCGGTTCCTTGGGCTTGGAGATGTTTCAGGTCTTGTTCATGTGTAGTGATCCGGCCAAGACTCCTCCGCAATCCTATTAGTCAGGGTGGTCTTTCTGTCCTGCACTCCTTCACTTCTTCGTAGAAGTATCCGAGATGCGCCCCCCCCCCCCGCCTTTTTTCGGGGTGGTTGCTGCTCCTTCTTCCTTCATGGTCCATGTCCTCCTGGATTGGAGGGCGTTCAGACCATCCGCATTACACCAGTACGGCTATTGTCGCCTCATGGGTGTTCATGGTGGGCCCCCGGGACAGGGATCTTTGGGTCTGTGCCTGTTCAGGTTGTTGCTCTCATGCACTGGACATCTCCACAGCAGAATTCCATCTTCTTTTTTTCCGTTGGTTTCTTGTCTCTCTATATGACCCGGGTGTCTTGGGTCTATACAGAGGACGGCCCCTCCTGGCTTCCTAGTCCATCTTCTTAGACGGGAGATCTTCCAGGAGCTCAATTTCTGGGCCAAGTGTGTCTCCGACCTGGGGTCTAGTACCCAGGCCTTGTGGACGTGTGGTTTCGGTCTCGGGACTGATTCCTTTCCTCTGGTGTTTGTGTTTTCCCACCCTAGGGGACTGCTTTGGTATGTCCATCAGTAAGTTGTCCCCCAATGAAGAACAACCGAGAAAAGGAGATTTTTTTTTTTTTTTTTGTACTCACCGTAAAATCTCTTTCTCGTAGCATTCAATTCATTGGGGGACACCGCACCCACCCATTCTTTTTTTTTTCCCCAGACAGTTTTTTCCGGTTCTTGGGTTGGTTATCCGGGATTACTTTCTAGGGTCATTCAGACATATTTCTTTGTTGGCTTCTATTGCTTTGTGACAAAACTGATCACCTCACTGCAGGTGGGCGGGTATATCTTGCCATGGAGTAGCCGACTTTTTTTTTTCCTAGTGTCAGCGCCTCCTAGTGGCAAGAGCATATACCCATCAGTAAGTGTCCCCCCAATAAAGGCTACGAGAGAGAGATTTTACGGTGAGTACAAAAAAAAAATCTCCTTATTTGTGGGGTAAAATAGAAAAACTTCTGTTGGTCAATGTGACTACAATGATAGCTAATTGATTTGCTTTATTTAACCCCTTAAGGGCTCAGGGTTTTTCATTTTCGCACTTTTTTCCCCCCCTGACCTTCTAAAAACCATAACACTTTCAATTTTCTACTTCAGACCTATATGAGGGCTTGTTTTTTACACCACCAATTTTACTATGTAATAAATTCCATGGGGACATAAAAAGCCACTTTTGTAAAAAAAAAAAAAAAAAAACATTTTGGGAGCTTATGCTTCTACGCAGTGCACTTTTTGTTAAAACTGGCATGTTCTCTTTTATTTTGTTGGTCCATACAGATCCCAGGATACCCATCTTATATAGGTTTCATTTTGTTTTGGAACTATGGTACTCTCTGCCCCATGATGTTGTGATGTCTGACTCAATAAACAAGTTCAAGGGGGGCCTGGATGTTTTTTTTAGAGTAATAACATTACAGGTTATGGATACTAGATTTATGTGGATAGAATGTTGATCCAGGGATTTATTCTGATCGCCATATTGGTATCGGGAAGGAATTTTCCCTCTGTCATGGGGCATTTGGCATCAGCCTGATATGGGGTTTTCGCCTTCCTCTGGATCAACACAGTAGGGTTTAGGTTGAACTCGCTGTACTCTTGTTTTTTTTTTTCGACCTTACTGTTACTGTTAGAGATGAGCAAACTTACAGTAATTCGATTTGTCACAAACTTCTCTGCTCGGCAGTTGCATACTTTAGCCTGCATAAATTAGTTCAGCTTTCATGTGCTCCGGTGGGCTGGAAAAGGTGGATACAGTCCTATGAGAGAGTCTCCGGCCCACCGGAGCACCTGAAAGCTGAACTAATTTATGCAGACTAAAGTGAGCAACTGCCGAGCCGAGAAGTTCGTGACTAATCGAATCACTGTAAGTTCGCTCATCATAGTTACTGTGTTGTTTTACTACTTTTAAAAAATTATAACTTTTTGTATGAAAACAGGCATGTTTAAAATTGTCTTTCTGACCCCTATACCTTTTTTTTTTATTTTTCTGTATTTTTTTAGTTTTTGTTTTGATGGGACTATTTGTTTGCTTTTTATACAAAATACCAAAATACACAATTCTGGACTTTGGTATTTTTTTTACATATACGCCATTGTCCGTGCAGTTTAATTGGTTATATTTTTAGTTATATACATATATATATATATATATATATATCTATATCTATATCTATATCTATATATATATATATATATATATATAGATATATTATAATATACATTTTTCTTTTTTTATAAGAAAAGGTGGATGAATGAAACTTTTATTAGGGAAGAGGTTAAATCACATTTAACTTTTTAAATTTTTTTTATTTTTTTTACTGCCCATAGGGGACTATAACATGCAACGATTAGATTGCATACATTGAACAATGCTATGCCATAGCTTAGCATTTATCAGTGTTATCATTACTCCATGCGCACTGACATAGGAGCACTGTTCAGATGGCGAGGAGTACTGCTGAGCAGCCGGGATTTTTGTTTGTTTTTTTAAGGGTTAATGCAAACTCCAGGTGGACTTTCATGTGTCCTTTACAGAGTAGAGTCTTTCCTAATGGCCACCCTACTATAAAGCCCAGATTGGTGCATGAATGGTTGGCCATCTAAAAGTTTCTCCCATCTGTACACAGGATCTTTGGAGCTTAGTCAGAGTGACCATTGGGTTTTTGGTCACTTCTCTTACCAAGATAATTCTCTCCCGATTACTTAAAGGGTAGCTCCCACCATCCTATTTTTTTTTTCTTTCCATGCCTATTGCCAATCTATCCCTAACCCCCTCCCTGCTTTTAATTTTTATTTTTACTATATTAAAAATGCCTTTTGTCTGCCTGGCAGTGTGCTCACTACCAGGCAGATTTCCTCAGCAGGCACCACGTCACTGATGCCTGCTGGGGGGGACTTCCGCCCTTAGTTCATCTACACAGGGTGCCTCCAGCTGTTTCACCACTACAGCTCCCAGCTAGCCCTGACATCTATTGGCTGTCATGTCATGCTAGGAGTTGTAGTATTGAAACAGCTGGAGGCACCCTGTGTAGATATACTATTAGTTAGTTACATGCGGCGCTAGCCCGTCCCCTCCGTCTCCCCCCCCCCCCCCTGCGCCATACCCAGTTCCCTCCATCACAACCCCCCCCCCCCCCCCCCCCGCATACCCCGTTCCCTCCATCACAAACCCCTAGTGGCCAATTTTCAAATGTAAATTAAACCATTTTAATTGAAAAAAATTAAAATTAAAGTATATTAGAGATATGTTGTAGTACATAAGTACTACAACATATCAAAAAAGTTGGTGACAGTGCCCATTTAAGTTTGTTGGGGAAACCAGCTTTAGGAGGAGTCCTGGTTGTTACAAACTTTTTCCATTAAATAATTAAGGAAACCATTGTTCTCTTGTGAACTTTTAGTGCATCCGAATTAATATATATATATATATATATATATATATAGATATATATATATATACATATATATATATATATTTTTAGAACTGTTCCTTCACACAATCCCGTCTCAGCACTAGTTCTTTTCCCCTCATGGCTTGGCTTTTGCTCTGATATGAATCGTCAGATGTGATACCTTATATAGACAGGGGTGTGTCTTTCCAAATTATGTCCAATCAACTACATTTACCACAGGTGTCTCCAATCAAGGTGTAGAAACATCTGAGATGATCAAGAGAAATAGGAAAGCCCCCCCCCCAACTGTCATAGCAAAGGGTCTGAATACTTATGTCCATGAGACACAATTGGCAAAGATTTCTAACATTCTGTTTTTACTTTTTCATTCTAGGGTATTGTGTGCAGAATGATGCATCTCAATCTTTACCCTTACAGGTGTAAATACATCTTAATATTTGTCTTATCTGTGTTTTATTAATGGGTTAAGTCACTAGTGCTGTATTTTCTGCAGCTAATTTTGCTACTCATTGACTTCAATGGGTAGGAAAATGTGCAGCAAAATACGGCACGTGTGACTCTACCCTTAATATAAATAAATATAAATTAGCTTTGTGTCTTTATGACAAGCATCTGACAATATAAATTGGGAAATGCTATAAAGGTAACGCTGGTATGACTTTATTTCCTTCTGTCTGAGGCATACGTTGCAAAGATCTTCTGATGTAAACCTATGACTAAAGACTTTAGTATGTGCCACTTGTGTAGCAGCGCTCTAGGCTACAAAACATTAACCAGCAGTCCTATATTGAAAAAATGTAAATACAAATGTTTTTGTTGATATATGGAAATAAAGAAACAAGTTTAGGTGTTCTGATGTAAAAGACCTAAAATGTCACTAGACCACAGGGATGTGGAAACCCTATCACCTGACTCCCAGGACATGTAGTTTTGAGCGCCAGGCAGGTGCATTTTTCATACATTTAACCCTGTATGGGGCATTATTTTTATAATGCCGACACTCATGGTGTATGGAACGGGCTCATGACTGGAGCCCGCTCCATGCCCGGCAGCCCAAGCTGATTGCTGTAGCTGGGGGCAGCCGCTAATAACCCGGCATGTGGACAGCTGTTAACCATTTAGATCGCCGCTGTTAAAGTTGACTGCGGCGTCTTAAGGGATCTGTTATGGAAAAATGAAAAGTTCCATTACAAAGTACAATTGGTCCTGCAAAAAACAAGCCCTTTATATGGGTCTGTATATTGAAAAATTTAAGTGCAGACTCTAAAGACCTTATTTACGTACTATTTTAGTTTGAAATTATTTTGTCTACCAGGCCTAGTGGATTTTCCTAAGGGACAAGTAGATTGTGTTCTGTTTTAGTCCCTTGGAAAAGTCTTTTTTTTTAACCCCTCAAGCCCATTTTCACCTTAAAGGGGTGCTCCGCCCCTTGACATCTTATCCCCTATCCAAAGGATAGGGGATAAGATGTCAGATCGCCGGGGTCCCGCTGCTTGGGGACCACCGGGATCTCCGCTGTGGCACCCCGCTATCATTACTGCACAGAGTGAGTTCTCTCTGCGCGTAATGACGGGCAGTACAGGGGCCGGAGCATCGTTACGTCATGGCTTCGCCCCTCGTGATGTCATGGCCCGCCCCCTCAATACAAATCTATGGTAGGAGGCGTGGCAGTCGTCACGCCCACTGCCATAGACTTGCATTAAGGGGGCGGGCCGTGATGTCACGAGGGGTGGAGCAATGATGTCACGCTGCTCCTTCCCCTGTATTGCCCGTCATTAAGCACAGAGTGAACTCGCTCTTTGCAGTAATGATAGTGCGGTGCAGCAGCCGTGATCCCGGGGGTCCCCAGCAGCGGGACCCCGGCGATCTGACATCTTATCCCCTATCCTTTGGACAGGGGATAAGATGTATAGGGGCGGAGTACCCCTTTAAGGACCAGGCCAATTTTATTTTTGCTTTTTTAGTTTTTTCCTCCTCGCCTTCTAAAATCCATAACTCTTTTATATTTCCATCTACAGACCCATAGAAGGGCTTGTTTTTTGCGTGTCCAATTGTACTTTGTAATGAAACCTCTCATTTTACCATAAAATGTACGTCGAACCCCATAAAACATTTTTTTAGGGAGGAAATTTAAATGAAAACCACAATTTTGCTAATTTTGGAGGGTTTCATTTTTACACTGTACACTTTACGGTAGAGATGACGTGTTCTTTATTCTGTGGGTCAATACGATTAAAATGATACCCATAGCTAGATACTTTTATATTTTTGTACGCTTAAAAAAAATCGAAAACTTTTTGTACAAAATCAGTAATCTAAAATTCCCCTATTTTGAACACCTATAACTTTTTCATTTTTCTGTATATAGGGCGGTATGAGGGCTAATTTTTGGCGCGGTCATCTGTACTTTTTATTGATTCCACATTTGCATGTATAAAATGTTTCGATAATTTTGAATTAAATTTTTTTGGAATAAAATGTTACAAAGAAGCATTTTTGGACTTTTTTTTATTTTTTACGTTTACACCGTTCACCGTACGGTATCATTAACAATATATTTTGATTGGACATTTACGCACGCGGTGATACCAAATCTGTTATGTTAAAAATTATGCTTTTGGGGGGTAAAATGGGAAAAACGGAAAATTTTAATTTTTATTGGGGGAGGGGATTTTTCACTTTCTTTTTACAATTTTCAACTTTTTTATTTTTTTAAACACTTTATGTCCCCATAGGGGACTATCTATAGCAAATACTAATACTTGCTAATACTGTTCAGTGCTATGCATAGGACATAACACTGATCAGTATTATCGGCTATCTTCTGCTCTGGTCTGCTTGATCTCAGAGCAGGAGATGGACAGAGGCAGGTGAGGGGACCTCTGTCCGCCATTACAGATGATCGGATCACCGCAGCAGTGCTGCGGGCAATCCGATCATCTATTTTAATGTGCGCATTGCCGCAGATGCCGTAATCTGTACTGATCACGGCATCTGAGGGGTTAATGGCTGACATGAGCGTGATCACGGATGTCTGCCATTACCGGCGGGTCCCCGGCTGCTGATAGCAGCCGGAATCTGCCGTGTATGAGACGAGCACCGCTCAGATGGTCACGGTCATACACAGGACGTAAATGTACGTCCTGGTGCGCGAATTACTGCCAAACCAGGACGTACATTTATGTCCGTGGTCGTTAAGGGTTTAAATTTCCACACCCATGGACCATATAAATTCTAATTCTTAAATTCCTATATTTATTGAATAATTTAAAAGATAAGTATAAAGATATGTATTGTGAGGTGTTTCACAGGGCCCTTTTTTATTTAACTAACTATTATGCTTAGTGAGGGGAGTGCTAGGGCCTTGTGCTATACCTCGTGAGACATTTCTTTAGACTTTGGTCAAATTATTCAATAAATTACCGACCTTGTTTTCAAAGAATTTATATGGTCAGAAGGTTTAATATTTTACTTTTGAAATGTATGGATGCCTACTACACACCGCTTGACTGTATAAGCCCAATCATTATAAAAATCGGCACCAATCGTACAAATAAATTGTCAGACAATATACAAGTGTGTGAGCTCACAGCGAAAAAAAACGATTTTGTAATGGCCCGATACCCTACGGTGTAAATTAGAATAAGTATATGCAAAAGACAACCCAACTTCAAGGACTCCACCATTAAAAATGGTGCATAATGTGTAATAATTTTATATTGGGAGACCGTGCTTCAATTTCATATACTTGTTTATTAAAAAATAAATAAAAGCAATAAGAAAATCAAACAACATATGCACTAACAACAATAGCCTACCACTGGGCCCTAGTGGTAGGAGAAATATATAGATATAAACTCTGATAATACTTGGGGATTAAAATACTGTAACTGGAAGGTAATTCAAGTTTAAGTATTAAGTACTATGCTCACACATTTGAAGATATCATGCACAATAGATGGTATAATGTTGCATAAACCGGCAACCGGTAGTCCGGCACTTCAGATGGGTTGCTGTGAGATAGTAACGGTCTGTTCCGTGCCACTCAAATGCTCATGGGAAAGATCATTAATATATATGCATTCATCCAATATAGTAGCATAAGTTATATCTCATCCAAAATATGCACAATCAGCCGCTGGTCCCGTGCTGCGACGGACCTGCAGAGTCGTCCTGTTAGCTGCACTGTAACAGCTGCGCTGCCAGAAGATACAGCCACAATAAATCTAAAAGGTCCGTCACAGCACAGGACCAGCAGCTGTTTGTGCATATTTTGGGTTGAGATGTAACTTATGCTATAAGTACTATACTATATTGGATGAATGTATTCGTCTTTATAATTACGATCATCTTTCCCATGATCATTTGAGTCACGATAAAAACAAGCAATTTCCAGGTAGCAGAGCGGGATCAATGGAAGCGCTGAGACCAGATAAGAAGTTAAAAGGATTTATTTCCCATAATGCATCTGATGCCTGAGGAAGCGTGTGACCATGAAACGCGTTGCATTATGGTAAATAAATCCTTTTAACTTCTTATCTGGTCTCAGCGCTTCCATTGATCCCACTCTGCTACCTGGAGATTGCTTGTTTTTATCGTGATTCTATTTCAGCGGGACGAAGCTGCAGAGTCCCTTTGATGAAATGCCCTGTTCCATTGTTGTACTTGGTTGGAGTACAACTTAAAGGGTAGCTCCCACCATCACTTTTTTTTTCTTTTCTGTCCCTGCCTATTACCCATCTATCCCTAACCCCCTCCCTGCCTTTAATTTTTTTTTTTACATATTAAAAACGCTTTTTTGTCTGCCTGGTAGTGTGCTCACTACCAGGCAGACTTCCCCAGCAGGCACCACGTCACTGATACCTGCTGGGGCTGGCACTTCCGCCCGTAGTTCACCTATACAGGGTGCCTCCAGCTTTTTCCCCACTGCAACTCCCAGCTTGCCCTGACATCTATTGGCTGTCAGGGCATGCTGGGAGTTGTAGTGGGGAAACAACTGGAGGCACTCTGTATAGATGAACACCGGAGCACATCACCCGCCGTGCAGCCCGCAAACCCTCCCCCGCCCCCGTCGCGCCACTCAACTCCCTCCCCCTCCCCCTTAGTTCACCCAGAGTACTCCCTCCATGCCGAGCAGCCCGCAAATCCCCCCCCCCCCCCCCCCCCCGGCCCCGCTGCTCCGCTCAACCCACTACCCCTCAGTTCACCTATACAGTGTCCCTCCAGGCTTCCCCACTAAAACTCCCAGGGCATGCTGGGAGTTGTAGTGGGGGAACTGGAGGCATACTGTATAGGTGAACAGTATACATAATACAGTGAACATAATACTTTACCTTGTCCCCGAGCCTGCGCGCGTCTTCTTCCTTCAAAGCGCTCGCTCCCGCCTGTTTGATTGACAGGCGGGAGCGAGCACTGCAGTGCCTGAATTTCGACTCGTTGCCAGGCTTCAACGAGTCGAAATTCAGTGGTGACGTCACTGCTGAATGCATTCGGCCACTAGGAGGGCGACCCCTAGTGGCCGAATTTAAAAGTGATTTTAAACTGTTTTAAAATCACTTTTTTTAATTAAACTATATTAGAGATATGTTGTAGTACTGAAGTACTACAACATATCAATTTTTGGTTTTCATGACAGTGCCCATTTAATGTGGTAAGCGCAATTCACACTTAGCGTTACCAACTCACCTTTGGTTTTACACTACGGAGCGCATCCGTTTGTGCTTTTTTATTTCAATGATCATTTGAGTGACACTGAATGGACAATTACTATCTCACAGCAATCCATCTGAAGTGCCGGACTACCGGTTGCCGGTTTATGCAACATTATACCATCTATTGCGCATGATATCTTCAAATGTGTGAGCATAGTACTTAAACTTGAATTACCTTCCAGTTACAGTATTTTAATCCCAAAGTATTATCAGAGTTAATATCTACCGTATATATTTTTTCTACCACTAGGGCCCCATCGGAAGGCTATTGTTGTTAGTGCATATGTTGTTGTGTTTTATTTTTCTTATTGCTTTTATTTATTTTTTAATAAACAAGTATATGAAATTGAAGCACGGTCTCCTAATATAAAATTAGTGCACATTATGCACCATTTTTAATGGTGGAGTCCTTGAGGTTGGGTTGTCTTTTGCATATATGAATTTTCAGAGAAACTATAAACAAACATATCTTGACAATGGAAATGCATATTAAGATCCTTTCAAAGCTGTGTAAACCGGGTATCCTAAGCTATTTAATCATAGTAAAATTACATCATTTTTGGGGGTTCACCTTCAGATCCCAATGTTAAATTCATATTATTTGCAGTGCCGGCATCTCTCTCTCCTCCTTCGGCGTTCTCCTTTTACTGCACATTACAGTTTACTTTGAACTTTCTTTACATTCTTACTTGCTGAGCCACCGGTTTTTAGAGGGAGACCCTAATGGTTTCTGCCTGTTAAGCCAGCCTTGACTGATAAATTTCTCCCTATGCACAAACATGGGGGCTATTTATTAATCCAGCCTTGTGTGGTGGAGAGAAGCCTCTAGGGGCTGCTCCAGTAAATTGTTGGCCAGGCAGCAAGAAAATAATGGTTCCCTTTAAAGGTAACTTGGTCAAATCAAGTGAAATGGTGGGTTCTTTACCCAGCTTCATTATTGTACTTTGCATTGCTAGAAGTTGGAAGAAACTGATAAGATTAAACAGTCAGGGGGATCTTCCATCAATACTTAACCCATTCACCATAAGGACTCAAAACAATCTTCGTTTTTGCATTTTAGTTTTTTCCTTATCTTTTAAAAATCATAACTCGTTCAATTTTGCACCTATAGACCCATATAAGGGCTTGTTTTTTGCATCACCAATTGTACATTGTACATTGTAGTGACATTACTTATTTTATAACATAATCTGCGGCGAAACAAAAATATAATTATTTGTGGGGTGAAATGAAGAAAAAAAAACATTTTGCAACTTTTTTAGGGCTTATGTTTCTATGCAGTGCACTTTTCAGTAAAAATGAAACATTATCTTTATTGTGTAGGTCCGTACGGTTACAGGGATACCCAATTTATGTAGGTTTTATATATTTTACTACTTAAAAAAAATTATAACTACATGCGACAAAATTAGTATGTTTAAAATTGTCATCTTCTGAACCCTATAACTTTTATTTTTGCGCATATGTGGCTCTATATATATATATATATATATATATATATATATATATATATATATATATGGGCTTATTTTTTATCGGTACCATTTTTGTTTTGATCTGACTTTTTGATCGCCTTTTTTTTTTATTTTTTTTTATTGAATATAAAGTGACCAAAAATGCACTATTTTGGACTTTGATATATATATATATATATATATATATATATATATATATATATATATATATATTTATTTTTATTTTTTTACGTGTATGCCATCGACCGTGTGGTTTAGCTTATCTTATAATTTAATAGTTCGGACATTTACGCACGGGCAGTACCACAAATAATAAAAAAAAATTAAATTAGATTTAAAAAAATTAGGAAAAGGAGGTGATTTAATCTTTTTTTGGGGGGCGGGGGGCTATTCACATGTACTCATTTTATTTTTTTACCACTTTAAAAAAAAAAAAATTCAGCCCCTTTCGGCGGCTATACTATGCCATCTTCTCATTGCATACACTGTTCAATGCTCTGCCATATATCAGGCATGGAGCAGTAGATCACCGATCGGATGAGGTGGAGGCAGGCGAGGACCCTCCTGTCGTCCAGTAAGTTTGATCGGGACATCGTGATTCTGTTGCGATAGTCCCGATCAGCTCTGCTTCGCTGCCGGGATAGTTTCACTTTCAGTTTAGACGCCGCGATCAACTTTGATTACAGCATCTAAAGGGTTAATTAGCTGTGGGTCATGGCTGCCCGTAGAAACCGGGGCCCACAGGGTTTAACCCGTTCTATGCTTGTGAGAATGGTTTAAACCCTGTTACCTGGACACAGGACGTACAGGTATGCCCTGAGTCTTTAAGGACTCGGGAATGGGGGCGTATGCCCTGAGTCTTTAAGGACTCGGGAATGGGGGCGTATGCCCTGCATCTTTAAGGGGTTGAGGGTTGGAGAATGGGTTTGTTGACCTTATTGTGTAACTCAGGATAGCAGCACCACTCATTGTAATTAGCATAGAGTGCGCAGGACACTTATTCCTTTTTGGTATAACGCCATGATGGCAGTTTGGAACAGTTAAAACACTTTACAGGTTACCTTTTAAAACTACAAAAACTGCTGCCACTCATAGTCAAGAATCCTTCTTGATGACAGCATCATATTTCACTCATCTTAATACTTAAAATCCTGATGTTGTAGTTTGTTTAACAGCTCTGAAGTCAGACGTTAAGTCAGAAGAGACTGAAAGTGTTGCCATTACATCATCTGAGCAGACAAAGCAAAAAGGTGAGTTGCTAAAGTGGGTGTGTGTCATAATATTGCATGCATGTTGGGTGACTGTTACTAGTGTGGTACCCCAGGGGGTCAGTTCTTGTTCCTATTATTTTTTATATATTTACTAATGACTTTGTAAAGTAGTTAACACAATAGAGGTCAGTGCACTGTTAAAAATAGATCTGGATAGTTTGAGTGCTTGGGCTGAGAAGTGGCAGATGAGGTAATGTAAAGGTATGTACATGGGAAGGAAAAATCCAGAATGGTATTAAGAAATGGGAAAATATCGGGAACAGCCGACATGAAATATCCTTTAAGCGTTTTAGTCAACTGTAATTTAACTGTAGTAACAAGTGTCTGTGGCTGCTGCCAAGGCAAATAAAATCATAAGGTTCATGAAAAGGGACATAGATGAACACAACAAGAAAATCATTCTACCACTGTATAAATTGCTGGTCAGACCACACATGGAACACTGTGTGCAGCACTGAGCACCAGTGTACAAAAGAGATAAATAGGGAAGCTGTAGAGGGTACAAAGACTGGCAACCAGAGTAATAAGGAGAATGGGAGAACTACAGTGCCCAGAAAGATTATCAGAATTGTTTTTTTTTCTTTTAGTTTAGAAAAAAGAATGCTCAGGGGCAACCTAATAACGTTGTATAAATAGATAGGGACAGTACAGAGATCTTTCTCCTTATCTATTTGCACTCAGTCATTTCTAACAAATTCCTCTAGAGGAAGTCAGGTTTCTACACCAGCACAGGCAGGGATTTCTTACGGTTAGAGCAGTGACTCTGCTAAAGGGCACACTCTGCTAAAGGAAGTGGTCATAGTGAACTCAATAAATAAAAAATAAAAACTTCATAAGGGGCCTGGATCTTTTTTTGGATAGCAATAATGTTACAAGTTATTGATAATAGATTTATAGGGGCAGAACAATGATCCGGGGATTTATTCTGATCACCATATTTGAAATCGGGAAGGAATTTTTTTCTCTCCCTGGTATGGGCCAATTAGTATCATCCTCCTTCCTCTGGATCAACACAGTTGGGATACAGGTTGAACTTAATAGACTCTTCTGTTTTTTTCAACCTAATGAAGTACACTGGAGATCAGAATCAGACAACAATTTATGAACACCTGATTTTTTCAGAAATAATGTAATCTACAGTATGAATTCGGGTAGAAAAACAGACATGGTGCACATCTACAATCTTGTATAATGATCTGATTGCTTCTCAGCATAATATCAAAAACTAACAGGTTGTTAGTATACATTTTTGATCAAAAAGTACAAGCCCACTCGCCACGTCAAGGCCACCTATCCAGAGTGGGTCCCTAACGTCCCTAGCATAAAATGGCGCACTCTCATGCGCATAGCATGAACATGTGCTGCACACTTCCCCACCCCCTCAGCCCAACCCTATATAGGTGGTAATTAGCCACACTAGGGCCATTTCACTCCTAGCAGCCTCCCAGTCTGACTGGGAGAGCATGGTAAGTGAGCCATTACACCTTGTTCACACTGGTGTGGTGCAGGGCGGCGTCCGTTGCTGCCGTGGCGCTGTGTCTACGGGCGGGTGCGGCCCATGACTGGTTTGAGTGGCATTGGGGCCGCTCTGCCAGTGGGTCGTTTCCCCCCTGTGGGGACTGGTGTCGCGGCGGTGGTGGTCACCGCCCGGTGCTACGCCATTTTATGCTAGGGATGTTAGGGACCCACTCTGAATAGGTGGCCTTGATGTGGCGAGTGGGCTTGTACTTTTTGATCAAAAATGTATACTAACAACCTGTTAGCTTTTGATATTATGCTGAGAAGCAATCAGATCATTATACAAGATTGTAGATGTGCACCATGTCTGTATTCTACCCAAATTCACAATGTAATCTACATTGATCATCATTTGAAGGATTTTTTGTAAGGGATACACCATGCCATTAGAACAGTGTTTTACAAAATAACCAAAGTATATCAACATAAAATGTGATGATCATAATTAGAGAACAGCATTGACTGTAGCACAGAGAAAGATTCTAACTAATTTTTCTGAAGGTTACAACAGTCAATAATCAGTAGGAAATGTACAGGCCTTTGCTTTGAAAGACTTCAGCACATCTGCGGCCACAGGACATCACTAGTCTCTCACACTGCTCTGGTGTGATTTTGGTTCACTCTTCCTCCAGTCTCTTCCATAGTTCTATGACTGTTGTGGGTTTCTTGGCCATAACTTTGTCACCAAGGATTTTCCAGAGGTTTTCAATTGGGTTTAGATCAGGACTGTGGGCTGGCCATTTCATTGTTTCAATGTTTTCAATTTCAAGGAACTTGTTTACCCATTTTGCTGTGTGACAGGGGGCATTGTCCTGCATGAATATTGCTGGCTGATTGAGTGATGAACGCAAGGAAGGGACCATGTGGTGTTGAAGAATGTTCTGATACACACTTGCATTCACTCTGCCATGTAGCTGTATGAGAGATCCAACTCCTGCTGCAGAAAATATTCCCCAAACCATGACACTTCCTCCGCCACCTTTCACGGACTTCTTTATACACTTTGGGTTCAGACTTTCCCTAGTTTGTCGACAAACATAACCCCTTAAAGGGGTACTCCAGTGGAAAAACTATTTTTTTTTCTTTTTTAAATCAACTGGTGCCAGAAAGTTAAACATATTTGTAAATTACTTCTATTAAAAAAATCTTAATCCTTCCAGTACTTATTAGCTGCTGAATGCTACAGAGGAAATTCCTTTCTTTTTGGAACACTGATGACATCACGACCACAGTGCTCTCTGCTGACATCTCTGTCCATTTTAGCAACCGTACATAGCAGATGTATGCTAAGGGCAGCATGGTGGCTTAATGGTTAGCACTGCTGCCTTGCAGTGCTGGGGCCTTGGGTTCAAATCTCACTAAGGACAACAATAAATAAAGACTTATTATTATAATAATAATGTCAGCAGAGAGCAGTGTGTTCGTGATGTCATCAGAGAGCATTACAAAAAGAAAATAATTTCCTCTGTAGTATTCAGCAGCTAATAAATACAGGAAGAATTAAGATTTTTTAATAAAAGTAATTTACAAATATGTTTAACTTTCTGGCACCAGTTGATTTAAAAAAGAAAAAAAAAATTGTTTTTCCACCGGAGTACCCCTTTAACCTCTTAAGGACCCAGGACGTACGGGGACGTCCCCGCACCCTTGGCCTTAAGGACCCAGGACGTCCCCGTACGTCCTGGCGTTTTCCGGTCTCTGCCGCTCGCCGGGCAGAGATCGGAACTGGATGCCTGCTGAAATCCTTCAGCAGGCATCCAGGGCAAACGCCGAGGGGGGCCATGAAGGCCCCCCATGTCGGCGATCGCCGCCAATCACAAGGGAAATCGCCCTTGCGATCTGCGGCGATACCGGGCTGATCGGGTCTCTGGGACCCGACCGCCCGGTAATTTCGCATGATCCCGGCTGTCACAGACAGCCAGGACCATGCTAACGTATAGGAGCGAGGTGGCAAGCCTGTCACCTCCTCCTATACCCTGCGATCTGTCGGTTAGTTAAACGACCAATCGCAGGAGGGGGGGCGGTTACTTCCTCCCGTCCTGCCCGGCCCCTGAAAGTCGGGACAGGACGGGAGGAAGACCGGAGGACGGGACGGGGGAGTGCTGGGGACCGGCCCCGGTACTTACCTCGTCCCTGAAGACCCGGATCCAGACGATGAAGATGGCGGCGACAGGTGAGTAGATCTTCAGCCGCGGTCGGGCCCTTTACAGCAATGCACGTCGCCGTAAAGCGACATGCATTGCTGTAATAGGACCCTGTAAACTACAACTCCCAGCATGCCCAGACAGCCCTTGGCGTCTGGGCATGCTGGGAGTTGCAGTTTTGCAACATCTGGAGGTCCACAGTTTTTGGACCACTGTGCCCTTCCAGATGTTGCAAAACTACACATCCTCAGCGAGCCCTTACTGTCCAGGCATGCTGGGAGTTGTAGTGCTGTAACATCTGGCCCTTCAGATGTTGCAGAACTACATCTCCCAGCATGCCTGGACAGTTTTGGCATACTGGGGGTTGTAGTTTTGCAACATCTGGAAGGGCACAGATTGGGAACCACTGTATTAGTGGTCTGCAAACTAGTCCTCCAGATGTTGCAAAACTACAACTCCAAGCATGCTGGGAGTTGTAGTTCGGCAACATCTGGCTCTAAAGATGTTGCCGAACTACTACTCCCAGCATGCCTGAGAATGTTTGGGAGTTGTGGTTTTGCAACAGCTGGAGGCACACTGGTTGGGAAACATTGTTTCCTAACTCAGTGTTTCCCAACCCGTGTGCCTCCAGCTGTTGCAAAACCACAACTCCCAAACATTCTCAGGCATGCTGGGAGTAGTAGTTTTGCAACAGCTGAAGGTCCCCCCTGTGAATGTACAGGGTACATTCACATGGGCAGGCGGCTTACAGTGAGTATCGGGCTGCAAGTTTGCAATGCAGCAAATTTTGCGCGGCAGCTCAAACTCACTGTAACCCTCCCGCCCGTGCGACTGTACCCTAAAAACACTACACTACACTACACTACCACAAAATAAAATAAAAAGTAAAAAACACTACATATACACATACTCCTACACAGCCCCCCTCCCTCACCAATAAAAATGAAAAACGTCTGGTACGCCACTCTTTCCAAAATGGAGCCTCCAGCTGTTGCAAAACAACAACTCCCAGTATTGCCGGACAGCCGTTGACTGTCCAGGCATGCTGGGAGTTTTGCAACAGCTGGAGTCACCCTGTTTGGGAATCACTGGCGTAGAATACCCCTATGTCCACCCCTATGCAAATCCCTAATTCAGGCCTCAAATGCGCAGGGCGCTCTCACTTTGGAGCCCTGTCGTATTTCAAGGCAACAGTTTAGGGACACACATGGGGTATCGCCGTACTCGGGAGAAATTGACTAACAAATCTTGGGGGTCTTTTTCTCCTTTCACGCCTTATGAAAAGGTGAAGTTGGGGTCTACACCATCATGTTAGTGTAAAAGAAATAAACTTTTTACACTAACATGCTGGTGTTGCCCTATACTTTTCATTTTGATAAGAGGTAAAGGGGAAAAAAGCCCCCCAAAATTTGTAACGCAATTTCTCCCGAGTACGGAGATACCCCATATGTGGGCGCAAACTGCTCTGGGGGCGCACAACAAGGCCCAGAAGGGAGAGTGCGCCATGTACATTTGAGGTGATTTGCACAGGGGTGGCTGATTGTTACAGCGGTTTTGACAAACGCAAAAAAAAAAACATGTGACCCCATTTCGGAAACTACACCCCTCACGGAATGTAATGAGGGGTGCAGTGAGAATTTACACCCCACTGGTGTCTGACAGATATTTGGAAGAGTGGGCTGTGCAAATTAAAAATGTTGTACAGCCCACTGTTCCAAAGATATGACAGACATCAGTGGGGGGTAAATGCTCACTTTACGCCTTCTTACGTTCCTCAAGGGGTCTAGTTTCCAAAATCGTATGCCATGTGGGGGTTATTTTGCTGTCCTGGCACCATATTGGCTCCTCCTAAATGCGACATGCCCCCCGAGCAAAATTTGCTCTCAAAAAGCCAAATATGACTCCTTCTCTTCTGAGCATTGTAGTTCGCTTGTAGTGCACTTCAGGTCAACTTTTGGGGTACCTCCATACTCAGAAGAGATGTGGTTACAAATTTTGGGGGGTATTTTCTACTATTAACCCTTGCAAAAATGTGAAATTTGGGGGGGGAAACACACCTTTTAGTTATTTTTTTAATTTTTTTTTTTACGTATGCAAAAGTCGTGAAACCCCTGTGGGGTATTAAGGCTCACTTTATTTCTTGTTACGTTCCCCGAGGGGTCTAGTTTCCAAAATGGTATGCCATGTGTTGTTTTTTTTTGCTGTCCTGGCACCATAGGGGCTTCCTAAATGCGACATGCCCCCGAGCAAAATTTGCTCTCAAAAAGCCAAATATGACTCCTTCTCTTCTGAGCAATGTAGTTCACCCATAGTACACCTCAGGTCAACTTATGGGGTACCTTCATACTCAGAAGAGATGGGGTTACAATGTTTGGGGGGTATTTTCTGCTATTAACCCTTGCAAAAATGTGAAATATGGGGGGAAACACACATTTTAGTGAAATTTTATTTTTATTTTTTTACATATGCAAAAGTCGTGAAACACCTGTGGGGTATTAAGGTTCACTTTATTCCTTGTTACGTACCTCAAGGGGTATAGTTTCCAAAATGGTATGCCATGTGGGGGATTTTTGCTGTTCTGGCACCATAGGGGCTTCCTAAATGCAACATGCCCCCCAAAAACCATTTAAAAAAAACGTACTCTCCAAAATCCCCTTGTCGCTCCTTCGCTTCTGAGCCCTCTACTGCGCACGCCGAACACTTTACATAGACATATGAGGTATGTGCTTACTCGAGAGAAATTGGGCTACAAATATAAGTAAACATTTTCTCCTTTTACCCCTTGCAAAAATTCAAAAATTGGGTCTACAAGAACATGCGAGTGTAAAAAATGGAGATTGTGAATTTTCTCCTTCACTTTGCTGTTATTCCTGTGAAACACCTAAAGGGTTAAAACGCGGACTGAATGTCATTTTGAATACTTTCGGGGGTGCAGTTTTTATAATGGGGTCATTTGTGGGGTATTTCTAAAATGAAGACCCTTCAAATCCACTTCAAACCTGAACTGGTCCATGAAAAATTGTGAGTTTGGAAATTTTGTGAAAAATTGGAAAATTGCTGCTGAACTTTGAAGCCATCTGATGTCTTCCAAAAGTAAAAACACGTCAATTTTATGATGCAAATATAAAGTAGACATATTGTATATGTGAATAAAAAAAAAATTATTTTAATATCCATTTTCCTTACAAGCAGAGAGCTTCAAAGTTAGAAAAATGCAAAATTTTCAAGTTTTTCATAAAATTTGGGGATTTTTCACCAAGAAAGGATGCAAGTTACCACAAAATTTTACCACTATGTTAAAGTAGAATATGTCACGAAAAAACAATCTCGGAATCAGAATGATAACTAAAAGCATTCCAGAGTTATTAATGTTTAAAGTGACAGTGGTCAGATGTGCAAAAAAAGGCCGGGTCCTGAGGTGTAAAATGGCTGGGTCCTTAAGGGGTTAAGGACGGAGCCCATTTTCACCTCTAGGACGAAGCCCTTTTTTGCAAATCTGACCACTGTCACTTTAAACATTAATAACTCTGGAATGCTTTTAGTTATCATTCTGATTCCGAGATTGTTTTTTCGTGACACATTCTACTTTAACATAGTGGTAAATTTTTGTGGTAACTTGCATCCTTTCTTGGTGAAAAATCCCCAAATTTGATGAAAAATTTAAAAATTTAGCATTTTTCTAACTTTGAAGCTCTCTGCTTGTAAGGAAAATGGATATTCCCGAAAACATTTTTTGGCTTCACATATACAATATGTCTACTTTATGATTGCATCATAAAATTGAAAAGTTTTTACTTTTGGAAGACACCAGAGGGCTTCAAAGTTCCTGCAGCAATTTTCCAATTTTTCACAAAATTTTCAAACTCACAATTTTTCAGGGACCAGTTCAGGTTTGAAGTGGATTTGAAGGGTCTTCATATTAGAAATTCCCCATAAATGACCCCAATATAAAAACTGCACCCCCAAAGTATTCAAAATGACATTCAGTAAATGTTTTAACCCTTTAGGTGTTTCACAGGAAAAGCAGCAAAGTGAAGGAGAAAATTCAAAATCTTCATTTTTTACACTCGCATGTTCTTGTAGACCCAATTTTTGAATTTTTACAAGGGGTAAATGGATAAAATTTATACTTGTATGTGTAACCCAATTTCTCCCGAGTAAGCACATATCTCATATGTCTATGTAAAGTGTTCGGTGGGCACAGTAGAGGGCTCAGAAGCGAAGGAGCGACCAGGGGATTTTAGAGAGTACGTTTTTCTGAAATGGTTTTTGGGGGGGCATGTCGCATTTAGGAAGCCCCTATGGTGCCAGGACAGCAAAAAAACCAAACACAGGGCATACCATTTTGGAAACTAGACCCCTCGAGGAACGTAACAAGGGATGAAGTGAGCCTTAATACCCCACAGGTGTTTCACGACTTTTGCATGTGTAAATAAAATATTTTTTTTTTCACTAACATGTTGGTTTTCCCCCAAATTTCACATTTTTGCAAGGGTTAATAGCAGAAAAGACCCCCCCAAAATTTGTAACCCCATCTTTTCTGAGTATGGAGGTACCCCATTAGTGGACCTGAAGTGCACTGCGGGTGAACTACAATGCTCAGAAGAGAAGGCGTCATATTTGGCTTTTTGAGAGCAAATTTTGCTCGGGGGGCATGTCGCATTTAGGAAGCCCCTATGGTGCCAGGAGATTTTGGAAACTAGACCCCTCACAGAATGTAATGAGGGGTACAGTGAGCATTTACCCCCCACTGGTGTCTGACATCTTTGGAACAGCGGGATGTGCAAAATTTTTCATTTTTACAGACCACTGTTCCAAAGAGCCGTCAGACACCTGTGGGGTTTAATTTCTCACTGTACCCCTCATTACATTCTGTGAGGGGTGTAGTTTCCAAAATGGGGTCACATGTGGGTGTGTTTTTTTTTTTTGTGTTTGTCAGAACCGCTGTAACAATCAGCCACCCCTGTGCAAATCACCTCAAATGTACGTGTGTATATGTAGTGTTTTACTCTTTTTATTTTATGTTAGTGTAGTGTAGTGTTTTTAGGTTACATTCACACTGACGGCGGATTACACGGAGTCTCCCGCTAGGAGTTTGAGCTGCGGCGGAAAAATTTGCCGCAGCTCAAATTTGTAGCGGGGAACTCGCTGTAATCTGCCGCCAGTGTGAATGTAGCCTGTACATTCACATGGGAGGGGGGTCAAAACTACAACTCCCAGCATGCACTGACAGACCATGCATGCTGGGAGTTGTAGTTTTGCAACAGCTGGAGGCACACTGGCTGGAAAACCTTGAGTTAGGTTCTATGACCTAACTCAGTATTTTCCAACCAGTGTGCCTCCAGCTGTTGCAAAACATCAACTCCCAGCATGTACTGATTGCGGAAGGACATGCTGGGAGATGTAGTTATGCAGTGGCTGGAGGCACGCAAGTACAACTCCCAGCATGCCAAGACAGCCGTATGCTGTTCCTGAATGCTGGGAGTTGTAGTTTTGCAAGATTTAGAGGGGTTCAGGTTGTAAATCACTGTCCAGTGGTCTCAAAACTGTGGCCCTCCAGATGTTGCAAAACTACAACTTGCAGCATGCCCAGACAGCAAACCGCCGCTGCACGTGGGGGAGGATCGCGCTCGGGGATCCGGGATCCAGGTAAGGGACCTTCGGCGCCGACCTTCCCTGGACAGTTCCCCCGTTTTGCTCGGACACCGATAGGTGGGCAAAGCGGGGGAACCGAACTTTAACCCCCCCCTCCCCCGGTCTGCTATCGGTCGGTCGCTCGGCCGACCAATAGCAGGGATAGGAGGTGTTGCACCCCTGCCACCAAACTCCTATCCCTTCAGGGGGATCGAGGGTGTCTCGAACACCCCCGATCCCTCTTATTTTCCAGGTCACCAGTGACCCGTATGACCCGGAATCGCGCAGATCGCAGGTCTGAATTGACCTGCGATTTGCGCGCAACGCGGTCATGGGGGGGGGGGTCTCAGGACCCCCCTCGGCGATGTGCCGGGATGCCTGCTGTTAGATAACAGCAGTCATCCCGACCCGATCACCGCTATCGGTGACGCGGCGCTCCCGGAACCCCGCGATGTACATGTACGTCTCCGCGCGCCAAGTGACACTTCGCGGCGCCGTACATGTACGTCGCTCGTCGTGAAGGGGATAATGTTTCCATCAGATCCAACTAAATTAAACTTGCTTTCATCACTAATGCCAACTTTCACACTATAAAATGCATCCATTTTAAAGATCCATTTGAAGTTCCGTCATGAAAACCCTGAAAATAAGCCGTTAAACAATCCCATATGGCCGTTAGAAAATCCCATTATAGTCTATGGGATTTTTACGTTATCCGTTTTAACCCGTTATAGCCCGTTATTAATGGACGTTATTTTGTGACGGAAGTGCATGCACTATTTCTTCCGTTCATTCTCCTGTCACAAAATAATGTCCGTTATTAATAACTGGCTATAACGGGTTAAAACGGATAATGTAAAAATCCTATAGACTATAATGGGATTTTCGAATGGCTGTATGGGATTTTGTAACTGCCTATTTTATGGGTTTTCATAACGGAACTTCAAACGGATCTTTAAAACGGTTGAATTTTATAGTGTGAAAGGGGCCTAAAATGGATTATGTACCACTTCTCCTCTGTCCAAACATGTCACTGCTTCATTCGAAATAGAAAAAAAAATCACTCTATTTTGACTGCTACATTGTGTAAACTGTAATTGCAAAAGTTATCTATGTATATAAAACTCAACGTACGTGTGTGTATGTATGTGTGTGTGTGTATGTATGTGTGTATGTTCCAGCATCACGGCTAAAGATATTAACATGAAACTTGGCACACATTACTTATTTCTACAAGAAACATAGGATAGGTGATTTAACCCTTACTCACCCCCATTTGCCAGGGGCGGGGTTTATGTTTAAAGTCCCATACAAGTCAATGGGAAATATATGTTACTGCATAACTTCCAAACGGCTGGAGATATTTCAATAACTGGTACACATATTACGGGTCGGGATAGGAGGACCGCCGGGATAGGAGGACCGCCGGAATAGGAGGTCGGGATATGACAACAATATATGAGGTCAGGATATGAAATCAAAAGTTTCCTCCTTTGTTTATTTTCCTCCCCAACAAGGATTAGGAAGGAAAAACCGGGCAACGCTGGGTTAGTTCATAATAAAACATTATTTCTGCTGTGTCATTATTTTCTTATAGATTACTTATGGTTTTCTCACTTGATTTAGACACAGTTTTAATAATGGCGCACTACAATTACTTGATATAAATGCAATGTACTTGACTTTTTTCAATATTTATTTTTAAATTAGATATCCCTACTGTGCCTGTCAAATTAGAACAATGTGCAGAAATGTCTGAAAAATTTATTGTGGACAAGTCTCCTATTCCGCGTGTGGAACCCAAAAATATTGGCAGGTAACAATGAAGTATACTGAATACTGCGCACTCCTGGCAGAGTGTAGTTTTTAAAGGGGTTATCCAGGAATAGAAAAACACAGCTAATTTCTTTCAAAAACCGCGCCACGTCTATCTCCAGGTTTGGTGTGGTTTTACAACTTTGCTCCATTCACTTCAATGGACAATGGAATTGAGCTGCAGAACCACACCCAACCCGGAGACAGATGGAGCTTTTTTTTTAATTATTTTTTTTTATTTTTTTTTATAGAAAGTAGCCAGGGAAATGCACTATAAAATTACTTTGAAATTTATATAAATAAGTTAAAGATTTTTTTAAAATCTTTTCTAGAGTAACCGATATTGTAAGACTATTTAGCAAGTTGTTGGTTTGTTTTCTGAATCAAAACAAAAAAAAGTTATAGCTGATAACCAAGCTCCATTTCTCAATTCTGATGCAGTTCTTTCAGAAGTGATTCTAAAATAAAAGATTTCATGACACATTTGTAAATTTTGATATTTTTTTTGTTTGATTGTAAAAAACACCCAACATTTAGCATTTTGTTTTTAAAAATTAGCTGTTTTCAGTATCTGAATTTCTCAACTTCAGATGGTAACACACCATTAAAGGGGGCATCCCAGGATCGTAAAAATGTTTATATTCTCCTAGGAACGGGGTAAAAAAAAAAATAAATAAAAAAAAAAAAAAAAAATATATATATATATATATATATATATATATATATATATTTACATACACTCACTTACCCTTTTCCAGTTTCTATTCTGCATATTACTGGTTTTCAAGACAATGCATTAAAACAGCTAACTTAGCCAATTGCTTACTGCTGAAGTATTTTGCCTTAACGGTAGGGTCCTGCTCCAGAGTCTGCTCTCGGGAGCAAGAGGTGAGCAACAGGGGAACAGAGTAGGTAAGTATCATTCATTTTTATGTATCAGAGTAGAAGAAAAGATGCACTCACCCCGTATTTGTAGAAGGAGCTTCTTTTATTATGCGGTGAAGATACAATCTGGTGTCCCAGTACAGGTACATTGTGTCAAGGTATTGTAGGCCCTGTCAGATTGAGACCTTCAGTGTCCTGGGGGCTCCCCTGCAGGGACTCAACCATTTCTAATGTGTATTTGTACTGTTATAACTTTACAATCCGTTATTAGGTGTCTGTAGCTTTAAGTATGTTGCCTAGCGACCTCATGCTTAGTCAGGGTATGTGAGAGTGGAGGACTGAGGGCTAGACTGAACTTTTGTGTAAGGTGTTATATTATGTTATTACTTGTATGTAGCTTTATTGTAAATCCTAAAGGGGATACAGACAACTCTATGATCCATAGCTTCCTGGCCAATGGGCTGTAGTTCAGCCTTCCCTGATAAGGGGTGGCATTTCCTGTGTAGAGGAGTTGAGTGGAGCTCAGGGTTCAGAGTGAAGGATCAGCAGCTAATTTGAGTTCAGAGTATAGAGTGGAGGAATATCAAGCCTTTACTGCAGCCTTGATCAGAGAATTCCTAAAGGACAATTAATTATCTTCTGGTGAAAAGCCACAAATCTACCGACACTTCAGTAAGTGACTTTAACCCCTTAACGACGCAGGACGTATATTTACGTCCTGCGCCGGCTCCCGCGATATGAAGCGGGATCGCGCCGCGATCCCGCATCATATCGCGTGGGTCCCGGCGCTAATCAACGGCCGGGACCCGCGGCTAATACCACACATCGCCGATCGCGGCGATGTGCGGTATTAACCCTTTAGAAGCGGCGGTCAAAGCTGACCGCCGCTTCTAAAGTGAAACTGAAAGTATCCCGGCTGCTCAGTCGGGCTGTTCGGGACCGCCGCGGTGAAATCGCGGCGTCCCGAACAGCTGATCGCACACCGATAGGGCTCTTACCTGCCTCCTCGGTGTCCGATCGACGAATGACTGCTCCGTGCCTGAGATCCAGGCAGGAGCAGTCAAGCGTCGATAATGCTGATCACAGGCGTGTTAATACACGCCTGTGATCAGGATGAGAGATCAGTGTGTGCAGTGTTATAGGTCCCTATGGGACCTATAACACTGCAAAAAAAAAGTTAAAAAAAAGTGTTAATAAAGGTCATTTAACCCCTTCCCTAATAAAAGTTTGAATCACCCCCCTTTTCCCATAAGAAAAATAAAACAGTGTAAAAAAAAATAAAAATAAACATATGTGGTATCGCCGCGTGCGTAAATGTCCGAACTATAAAAATATATAATTAATTAAGCCGTACGGTCAATGGCGTACGCGCAAAAAAGCGTATTTTGGTAACTTTTTATAACATTAAAAAATGAATAAAAAGTGATCAAAAAGTCAGATCAAAACAAAAATCATACCAATAAAAACTTCAGATCACGGCGCAAAAAATGAGTCCTCATACCGCCCCGTACGTGGAAAAATAAAAAAGTTATAGGGGTCAGAAGATGACATTTTTAAACGTATAAATTTTCCTGCATGTAGTTATGATTTTTTCCAGAAGTGCGACAAAATCAAACCTATATAAGTAGGGTATCATTTTAACCGTATGGACCTACAGAATAATAAGGTGTCATTTTTACCGAAATATGCACTGCGTAGAAACGGAAGCCCCCAAAAGTTACAAAATGGCGGTTTTTTTTCGATTTTGTCGCACAATTATTTTTTTTTCCGTTTCGCCGTGCATTTTTGGGTAAAATGACTAATGTCACTGCAAAGTAAAATTGGCGACGCAAAAAATAAGCCATAATATGGATTTTTATGTGGAAAATTGAAAGGGTTATGATTTTTTAAAGGTAAGGAGGAAAAAACGAAAGTGCAAAAACGGAAAAACCCTGAGTCCTTAAGGGGTTAATATCAAGCCTAATATAGCGCAGACCTAAAACTCCTAGTCTGGCCGTAAGAGCCAAGCATATATGCAATATCAAGTCCAGGCACTGCAAG
Source organism: Hyla sarda (assembly GCF_029499605.1). Taxonomy (NCBI): domain Eukaryota; kingdom Metazoa; phylum Chordata; class Amphibia; order Anura; family Hylidae; genus Hyla; species Hyla sarda. The sequence goes on along the minus strand of NC_079198.1, from coordinate 51,619,457 downwards.
CTGTGTGGTCCTCTAGAGACTGTCTGTTAAACCTTTGGGAGACTTTGGTTGAGCGCTGTGGAGATTGTACCGCCTATCTTCAAGTTAGTAAAGTCTCCGTTAAACTGCAATCTAGTGTGGAGTCAATTGTTTCCTTGCTGGCCTGTGGGGAGACGGAGTTCCCCCCGGACCTGTAGTACCCCGGGAGATACCAAGACTACAGTGGCGTCACGTGACATTAAGGGTTAATACCATCCAACCCTGGGTTCATAACCCCCCCCAAGAACCAAGTAGCTAACCCCAGCGTAGTGGCGGTCGTGGGTTTCACTCGTGCTTACCACAACAAAATAGACCCATGCAGCTTGTGTGGGGAATGGATGCAGGACGCTGCATCCACTCCCCACACGAGCTGCATGGGTCTATTTTGTATCTTCACCGCATAATAATAGAAGCTTTTTATATTTAAAAATTTTGACTGAATACTGTGTGGCATGAGTCACCTTTTGATAGTTTTCTAAATATCATATATTTTTTATTTTTAACCTGACCCCAATAGAATATACAAAATTATAATTCACTTTTAAGGTAAAGGTGAGATTTTTTGTTTTCTATGATAAACATTTTGATGTATTTTTGGAAAGCTATTCAACTTTCTAAACTTTTTTTTTTTTTTTTTAATTTAAAGTCAAAATAATAGCTTGCAGTAAAAAGGAATAAATCCCTCCATGACTTTTCTTAACCCTTAGAGGACCCATGACTTAAATGTACATCAGGGTGCCATGGTACTTGGCGCATCAGGACATGTTTGTCATGAAAATAAAAAGCCACTCGCCCAATAAAAATGTCCCCATTTTACAATTAAAATTTAAAAGAAATAAAAACATTTTTTTTACGTTTTAAACCAGCCATCTGTACAGGATCACTAACCTATTTTAATAGTTTAACTCCATAAAAAGTACCTGTCACCAAATAAACTGTTCTCAAGCACCTCAGGCTATGTTCCTGAACTACTACTAACACCCCTCCTGCCCTTAAAATCAATTTCAGATCTTTAAAAAGCGGTGTATCATACCTTTCTTCTTATTCCCATAGTGCAATTTCCCAGCAGGAGAAAGTCCTGACGTCACTTCACTGAAGCCTGCTGGGGGACAACAACTGTCCTCACATTGTTGCAGCATTGTGATGAATAGAAAACCTCAAGCTCTATGCAGATTTCAGTGAGGCTCTCCTTCAGCTGTCAGTCTGTGGGGCTTTTTGTGAAAATCTGTGGAGCTTTTACTTTCTATGCAGGTGACAATCAAGCTCATTGCAAAGAAACCCTTCCTGTGTTCGGACTTCTGCCAGGCCGGGAGGAGACCGATCTCACTTTATTAATTCTGGCAAGGGACAGAACAGAGCCACCTAGTGGCCATTTTTTTAATTACATTTTAAACATATTTATGTTGATAATTTTAAAGGCAAGTGAATGGGAAAGTGTCTACAAACTGCACAAGGAACACTATATTAAAAGTTTTATTTGGTGACAGGTACTCCTTAAGGACCACGTTTTTTAATTTTTGCACTTTCGTATTTTCCTTGTCACCTTCTAAAAATCTGATTGCTTTCAATTATGCACCTATAGACCCATATGAGGGCTTGTTTTTTGTGCCACCAATTCTACTTTGTAATGACATCAATCATTTCACCAACAAATTTACGGTGAAACCAGAAAAAAAGATTTGTGGGGCAAAATTGGAAGAAAAAAAACCTCTTCCGATTCTACGCAGGGGGCTTCCGATTCTATGCAGTGCACTTTTCAGTAAAAATGACACCATATGTTTGTTCTGTAGGTCCATACAGTTACAATGATACCCAATTTATGTGGGTTTTATTTTACTACAAAAAAACCTACATGCACCAAAATTAGTATGCTTAAAATTGTCATCTTCTGACCCCTATAACTTTATTTAATTTTTTCGTATACGGGGCAGTATAAGGGTTAATTTTTTCTGCGTCGTGATTTGAAGTTTTTATTGATACCATTATTGTATTGATGGGACTTTTTAATTGCTTTTTATAAAAAAATTTTAGAGTATACAAAGTGACCAAAAATACGCAATTTTGAACTATGGAATTTTTAACTAACATATCTTTATAGTTCGGACATTTAGGCACTTGGCTATACTACATGTTTTTATTTTTGTTTACATATATAATAGATATATATATAAAAAAAAATTATGGGAAAAGGGGGTTGGGTGAGTCCATTTTTTATTACTAAAGGGGTTAAATCACATTTATTAACTTTTTTATTTATTTATTTTTTTGTCCCCACAATGGACTATTACATTCAATTCTTAGATTGCATACACTGAAAAATGCTATGCCAAAGCATAGATATGTGTTATCTGTGCTCGGTTGCTCCAGCTTGGATCTCAGGCTTGGAGCAATGGAACGATGATTGGACGGCGATAAGGAGGGTAAGCACCCTCCTGCTGTCCCCTCAGCTATTCGGGACACCACGATTTCCACGATTTCAGCAGTCCCAAACCGCTCCGCTGAGCTAACCGGCAGTGTGCTCTTCTGTTTTAGACGCCGCAATCAATTTTGATGGCGGCATCTATAGGGTTAATACCAGACATCTGCACGATCGGCAATATCTTGTATTAGCCGTGGGTCCTGGTTGCTGATAGCAAACCGAACCCACCAGGTATGAAGCACGCTCGTGGTCGTTAAGTGGTTTAAGTTGAAAACTTCACATCCCAGAAAAAATTGAATAAAAATTGATCAAAAAGTAACATGCAAATGTGAGACTGATCAACTACAGACCAGGGCACAAAAAATTAACTATCGTAGAGCCCCATATGCCGAAAAATAAGAAATATATAAATTATAATATATTAAAGGGGTACTCGGGGGGGGGGGAAAACATATATATATTTTTTTATCAACTGGTGCCAGAAAGTTAAACAGATTTGTAAATTACTTCTATTAAAAAATCTTTATCCTTCCAGTACTTATTAGCAGCTAGAGAGGAAATTATTTTCTTTTTGAATTTCATTTTTGTCTTGTCCACATTTTTCTCTGCTGACACCTGATGCCCGTATCAGGAACTGTCCAGAGCAGCAGATGTTTGCTTTGAGGACTTTCTCCTGCTCTGAACAGTTCCTGATATGGGCATCAGGTGTCAGCAGAGAGAATGGAGGACAAGACAAAAAAGAAATTCAAAAAGAACAGAATTTCCTCTATAGCATACAGCTGCTAAAAAGTACGGGAAGGGTAAAGAATTTTTAATAGAAGTAATTTACAAATCTGTTTAACTTTCTGGCACCAGTTGTTTTAAATAAAAATGTTTTCCGCATACTATGTTTTAAGCATACTATATTTTCTTATAAAGTTGTTTTTTTTCTGTACATTAAAGACACGCATTTAAAAATGTATATGGTTTTAATCATTATGACCCACAGAATAAATTGAACATGTCAGTTTTATCGTAAAGTGCACTGTGTGTAACTCCCTTCCAACATTTTTTTTGTTTTTTTTCCATTCGCCCCCCCATTTATTTTTTCTTGCGTCATGCTTTTTTTTTGTTAAAATAAAAGATGTAATTACAAAGTACAGTTGATTGGACAAAAAAACAAACAAACTCTCAGCTCTGTGGATTTAGAAATAAGAGTTATAACTCCACTACCCTAGACTAAGCAAAGTTACCATTCTGTCTTTGTATGAAACCAAAAACTGATCTACTGACCTTTTGTCGCTCTCCCTGGTGCCTCTGTTGTCCTGCCGCAGTCTCTATTGCGCTCCTCATAGCAAACCTCTTCTAAACTGGGCGGTTCCTGAGACACGTGTCATCAGAGAGCACTTAGACAGAAAAGAACAACCTGAACTTCAGAAGCTCATAGGTACTGAAAGGATTAAGATTTTTTTAATAGAAGTTATTTACAAATCTGTTTAACTTTCTGGAGCCAGTTGATATATAAAAAAAAGTTATTTCCTGGATAACCCCTTTAATACTTGAAACACGTTACTAAAAAGTATACTGAAATGCTATGATTATAATTTACGGAACTGATAGCCTCAACGATTATTAAATTGAACTATACATAAATTATGAAATGCTTATTGAAAGAAATATGAAAATTTATTTTTAGTTTTTTTGGTACATCCAAGCAAGAGGTATCACAAAAAGAGACAGATTATAATCCATCCAAAAGTGGTTACCATCCCATAAAGAATGCCTGCTGGAATACTGGGCAAGTGTAAGTATAATTTTCATTTAAAAGTAATTTTTTATACAGCATACAGTTTCTTATAAAATCATGTGTATTTCATTCTTGAAGGAATTTTAACAATAGAAAATATGCAAAATTCACATCAGTGAAACACATAAAAAAAATTATCATGCGAGTAGAGAAGCATTAATATTGTCATGTTTTGATGTGACTTGTAATAAATTGCACTCCAAAGCAAAATATAAAGACCCCCCTTTTAGAGATGAGTATTATTTTTGTTCAAATGACTAGTATTTTTATATTTTAGGGTTCCATACTTGGCTGTTGCACGTACTTTTGAGATGATAGAAAATGAGTCTGCTCGGTAAGTTTGTTTTTAAAAAGTAGGTAATCATCCTATGGCTGTTTTTTGTGTTTTGGCTGCTACAGTCTACTGTACTAAAAATCCCTTTCTTACTAAGTCAGTAAACATTGTGGATTAATTTCAGTCTGACACTTCAAACCATGTCCTCTAGTTTTATTGCATATTTACCTTCGTTATTGTTTTAACCCCAATAGATGTAAATGTACGTCCTGATGCGCTGGTACATAACATTTACGTCCTATACGTGAAGCAAACACAGCAGCTGGGCCCAGCCAGGGACATGCCTGTAATAGTGGACAACAGTGATCTTGCTCAAGTCCCCTGTTAACCTCCTAGATGCCTTGATAAATACTGATTACGGCATCTGCAGCCTTAGTGTTGTTTGGGGTAACTGATGGGACTACCTGCTGTGAAATCGCAGAGGTTCAATCATTCAGGATAGCTGCCAGAGGTCGTCTTACCTGCCTTCTGGCGGCTCTGGCAGTCAGCTGCTCTGGTTAGTCTTCTAGCAGACCAGAGCAATAAATCGCCGCTATTACTGATCAGTGCTTTGCATATGCAGATCACTGAACTGTAATAATCTAAGGAAGCCCTTCCCCCAATAAAAATTTAAATTCCCCTTTTCCCATTTTACAAAAAAAGGGTAAAAAATTAAAATGAAACATGTGGTATAACACCATGTGTAAATGTTCAAACTATTAAAATATAACGTTCCCATACAATGAACAGCGTAAAAGTAAAAAAAAAGTCTGAAATTGCTGCTTTTTGGTCACATCTTATCCCCGAAAAATGAAATAAAGAGATCAAAAAGTCGCATATACTCAAATAGGGTACCGATAAAAACTACAGATAACGGCGCAAAAAATCAGCCCTAATACAGACCCTTGTATGGAAAAATAAAAAAGTTATAGGGGTCAGAATAGAGCCATTTTAACCCTTTAAGGACCCAGCCATTTTACACCTCAGGACCCGGCCATTTTTTGCAATTCTGACCACTGTCACTTTAAACATTAATAACTCTGGAATGCTTTTAGTTATCATTCTGATTCCGAGATTGTTTTTTCGTGACACATTCTACTTTAACATAGTGGTAAAATTTTGTGGTATCTTGCATCCTTTCTTGGTGAAAAATCCCAACATTTTATGAAAAATTTGAAAATTTTGCATTTTTTTAACTTTGAAGCTCTCTGCTTGTAAGGAAAATGGATATTCAAAATAATTTTTTTTTTTATTCACATATACAATATGTCTACTTTATATTTGCATCATAAAATTTATGTGTTTTTACTTTTGGAAGTCACCAGAGGGCTTCAAAGTTCAGCAGCAATTTTCCAATTTTTCACAAAATTTCCAAACTCACAATTTTTCATGGACCAGTTCAGGTTTGAAGTGGATTTGAAGGGTCTTCATATTAGAAATACCCCACAAATGACCCCATTATAAAAACTGCACCCCCCAGAGTATTCAAAATGACATTCAGTAAGTGTTTTAACCCTTTAGGTGTTTCACAGGAATAACAGCAAAGTGAAGGAGAAAATTCACAATCTCCATTTTTTACACTCGCATGTTCTTGTAGACCCAATTTTTGAATTTTTACAAGGGGAAAAAGGAGAAAATGTATACTTATATTTGTAGCCCAATTTCTCTCGAGTAAGCGCATACCTCATATGTCTATGTAAATTATTCGGTGGGCGCAGTAGAGGGCTCAGAAGCGAAGGAGCGACAAGAGGATTTTGGAGAGTACGTTTTTTTGAAATGGTTTTTGGGAGGCATGTTGCATTTAGGAAGCCCCTATGGTGCCAGAACAGCAAAAATCCCCCACATGGCATACCATTTTGGAAACTAGACCCCTTGAGGTACGTAACAAGGAATAAAGTGAGCCTTAATACCCCACAGGGGTTTCACGACTTTTGCATATGTAAAAAAATAAAAATAAAATTTCACTAAAATGTGTGTTTCCCCCCAAATTTCACATTTTTGCAAGGGTTAATAGCAGAAAATACCCCCCAAACATTGTAACCCCATCTCTTCTGAGTATGAAGGTACCCCATAAGTTGACCTGAGGTGTACTATGGGTGAACTACAATGCTCAGAAGAGAAGGAGTCATATTTGGCTTTTTGAGAGCAAATTTTGCTCGGGGGCATGTCGCATTTAGGAAGCCCCTATGGTGCCAGGACAGCAAAAAAAAAACACATGGCATACCATTTTGGAAACTAGACCCCTTGAGGAACGTAACAAGGAATAAAGTGAGCCTTAATTCCCCACAGGGGTTTCACGACTTTTGCATACGTAAAAAATAAATAATAAATCACTAAAATGTGTGTTTCCCCCCAAATTTCACATTTTTGCAAGGGTTAATAGCAGAAAATACCCCCCAAAATTTGTAACCACATCTCTTCTGATTATGGAGGTACCCCATAAGTTGACCTGAAGTGCACTACGGGCGAACTACAATGCTCAGAAGAGAAGGAGTCATATTTGGCTTTTTGAGAGCAAATTTTGCTCGGGGGGCATGTCGCATTTAGGAAGCCCATATGGTGCCAGGACAGCAAAATAACCCCCACATGGCATACCATTTTGGAAACTAGACCCCTTGAGGAACGTAACAAGGCATAAAATGAGCATTTACCCCCCACTGGTGTCTGTCATATCTGTGGATAAGTGGGCTGTACAACATTTTTAATTTGCACAGCCCACTGTTCCAAAGATCTGTCAGACACCAGTGGGGTGTAAATTCTCACTGCACCCCTCATTACATTCCGTGAGGGGTGTAGTTTCCGAAATGGGGTCACATGTGGGGTTTTGTTTTTTTTGAGTTTGTCAAAACCGCTGTAACAATCAGCCACCCCTGTGCAAATCACCTCAAATGTACATGGCGCACTCTCCCTTCTGAGCCTTGTTGTGCACCCCCAGAGCACTTTGCGCCCACATATGGGGTATCTCCGTACTCGGGAGAAATTGTATTACAAATTTTGTGGCACTTTTTTCCCTTTTACCTCTTGTCAAAATGAAAAGTATAGGACAACACCAGCATGTTAGTGTAAAAAAATTTATTTTTTTACACTAACATGCTGGTGTAGACCCCAACTTCACCTTTTCATAAGGGGTGAAAGGAGAAAAAGACCCCCAAGATTTGTTAGTCAATTTCTCCCGAGTACGGCGATACCCCATATGTGACCCTAAACTGTTGCCTTGAAATACGACAGGGCTCCAAAGTGAGAGCGCCATGCGCATTTGAGGCCTGAATTAGGGATTTGCATAGGGGTGGACATAGGGGTATTTTACGCCAGTGATTCCCGAACAGGGTGCCTCCAGCTGTTGCAAAACTCCCAGCATGCCTGGACAGTCAACGGCTGTCTGGCAATACTGGGAGTTGTTGTTTTGCAACAGCTGGAGGCTCCATTTTGGAAACCGTGGCGTACCAGGCGTTTTTCATTTTTATTGGGGAGGGGGGCTGTGTAGGGGTATGTGTATATGTAGCGTTTTTTACTTTTTATTTTATTTTGTGTTAGTGTAGTGTAGTGTTTTTAGGGTACAGTCACACGGGCGGGGGATTACAGCGAGTTTGAGCTGCCGCGCAAAATTTGCTGCATCGCAAACTTGCAGCCTGATACTCACTGTAAGCCCCCTGCCCATGTGAGTGTACCCTGTACATTCACAGGGGGGGGGGGGCCTCCAGCTGTTGCAAAACTACTACTCCCAGCATGCCTGAGAATGTTTGGGAGTTGTGGTTTTGCAACAGCTGGAGGCACACGGGTTGGGAAACACTGAATTAGGAAACAATGTTTCCCAACCAGTGTGCCTCCAGCTGTTGCAAAACCACAACTCCCAAACATTCTCAGGCATGCTGGGAGTAGTAGTTCGGCAACATCTTTAGAGCCAGATGTTGCCGAACTACAACTCCCAGCATGCTTGGAGTTGTAGTTTTGCAACATCTGGAGGACTACAGTTTGCAGACCACTAATACAGTGGTTCCCAATCTGTGCCCTTCCAGATGTTGCAAAACTACAACTCCCAGTATGCCAAAACTGTCCAGGCATGCTGGGAGTTGTAGTTCTGCAACATCTGAAGGGCCAGATGTTACAGAACTACAACTCCCAGCATGCCTGGACAGTAAGGGCATGCTGAGGATGTGTAGTTTTGCAACATCTGGAAGGGCACAGTGGTCTCCAAACTGTGGACCTCCAGATGTTGCAAAACTGCAACTCCCAGCATGCCCAGACGCCAAGGGCTGTCTGGGCATGCTGGGAGTTGTAGTTTACAGGGTCCTATTACAGCAATGCATGTCGCTTTACGGCGACGTGCATTGCTGTAAAGGGCCCGACCGCGGCTGAAGATCTACTCACCTGTCGCCGCTGCCGCCGTCTTCATCATCTGGATCCTGGTCTTCAGGGACGAGGTAAGTACCGGGGCCGGTCCCCAGCACTCCCCCGTCCCCCGCCGCGTCCTCCGGTCTTCCTCCCGTCCTCTCCGGACTTTCAGGGGCCGGGCAGGACGGGAGGAAGTAACCGCCCCCCCTCCTGCGATTGGTCGGTTAACTAACCGACAGATCGCAGGGGATCGGAGGAGGTGGCCGGCTTGCCACTTCGCTCCTATACTTCAGCATGGTCCTGGCTGTCTGTGACAGCCGGGATCATGCGAAATTACCGGGCGGTCGGGTCCCAGAGACCCGATCAGCCCGGTATCGCCGCAGATCGCAAGGGCGATTTCCCTTGCGATTTGCGGCGATCGCCGACATGGGGGGCCTACATGGCCCCCCTCGGCGTTTGCCCTGGATGCCTGCTGAAGGATTTCAGCAGGCATCCAGTTCCGATCTCTGCCCGGCGAGCGGCAGAGACAGGAAAACGCCATGACGTATGCATACGTCATGGGTCCTTAAGACCCAGGGTGTGAAGACGTATGCATACGTCATGGGTCCTGAACAGGTTAAACCGTAATAGAAAAGCTTATAAACATGGGTATTAACCCACAGACTAAAGGAAACATCAGTTTTAACAATCAAACCATGAAGCTTTGATTGTAGAAAATAATCAGAAAATGCAGTACATGGCTTAGAAAACAAAGTTAAAAAACAGGTCATACTGGCCAAAACACAAGTAACCAGCAGGTACAAAAATTAGGACAACATATACAAAGAACCTGAGAGAGGTGGATTGACACTGCACCCTGGACTCTGTGGTCAAACTTGCTGCTTTATTGCTGAACACGGGACATACAAACAAGGATGCACGACACCAACAATGCATTGTTGTAGTGCATCCTCATTTGTATGTCCCGTGTTCAGCAATAAACAGCAAGTTTGGCAACAGAGTCGTGTCAGGTGCCGTGTCAATCCTTCTCTCTCAGGCACTACATGTATTTTCTACTGTTGACGCTGGCACTGGATGGTTTGCAGTGTGATCATGTCTGTACTCGGAGACACTAGGTGGAGGCTGGAGTGGTGCCGATGTATTTCTATATGGACATATACAAAGAAAGCAAATCATATCAGTCAGGATCAACTCCAATAAAAAAAAAAAACCCTGTAAGAGAAAGTTGGGAACTCCCCTCCAAAACAAAAAATAAATCCCCACTCTCATATAGTGTCATACAATGTCGGACTGCAGGAAAATGCGGAGAGCACAGCCATGATTCCCATTAGGGCTGTGGAGTCGGTAGATAAATGTTCCGACTCCGGAGTTTTCTGTACTTCCGACTCCTCTGTATTAATATGCAAATGTATTTTATACATTCCTTGAAGGAAAGAAAGGCAACATACATGTCATTACCACAGGACTACTGGCTGGGAAGCAAACAGTCTACTGTATTGAACAGTTTGTGTGCTGATCTGCTGCTGAAGATAGGGCAGTGGGAGGATCCAGGAAGGGGCATTTATTATAAAACATGATTTCCCTAGTAGAATCCCATAGTCATGTTTAAAGTGGTACTCCGCCCCTAGACGTCTTATAAGATAAGATGCCAGATCGCTTGGGACCCCCGGGATCGCCGCTACAGCACCGTGCTTTCATTACTACACAGAGAGAGTTCGCTCTGTGCGTAATGACGGGCGATACAGGGGACGGAGCAGCGTGACGTCATGGCTCCGCCCCTCGTGACATCACGGCCCACCCCCTTAATGCAAGTCTATGGCAGGGGGGCGTGATGACTGCCACGCCCCCTCCCATAGACTTGTATTGATGGGGCTGGGCGTGACATCACGAGCCGTGATGTAATTATGCTCCGGCCCCCTATCGCCCGTCATTACGCACATAGCGAACTCGCTCTGTGCAGTAATGATAGTGCGGTGCTGCAGCGGCAATCCTGGGGCTCCCCTGCAGTGGGACCCCGGCGATCTGACATCTTATCCCCTATCCTTTGGATAGGGGATAAGATGTCTAGGGGCGAAATACCCCTTTAAGCTAACAATCGAGTTTACAAGTTTTTATAGCCTTAGCTGAATGGCAGCAGTTTTTCCAATGGTTTACAGCTTCAATCTTGAACTATTGACCCTCCATTCCCTTCACTTATACAAGTGTCTCTAGTCCTGCAAAAAACATATTTACTTAATCCCTTATCAGTGAGAGGCTAGGTTACCCATGGGTTCCCTGTAACAGCAGAACACAACACTATGGAAAGTATAAGTATTGCCGCTCCTAATTGTGTGTTGTGTGCCATATAGTAAAGCACATGAAAAGCATGCTTCTTCACGGTCACTTAACGTGTTCGTTTTGCGGTTACGTGAGGCACTGCATGCATTGGTCTTTATTGTTAAAGTAGAGTCATTAATTATAACTTTTTGTGAATTGGGACATTTAAACTTGCTTTTTTTATTTTTTTATTCCAATCTAAATTTAGTAGGAGTCAGAGTCGGTGCATTGTTTGCCGACTCCGACTCCAGGTACCCAAAATTTAGTCCGACTCCACAGCCCTGGTTCCCATACAGCTTCAAATCGATCCACTGTATCATCCTTAATTGCAGATAACTTTTCATTTACCATAATAAGATTGACACTATCAATCACTCTAAAATAATCCAAGGCTGACTGCTTTCACTGTGAAGCAGCATAGATCCATGCCGCCAGCAGGATAATCTTAGATGACACACACAAGGAAAGGCATTCTGCTTGGCTTATATTCCAGTAGACAAAAGGCTGGCATTCTTGGAATGTGATATGGCAAAAGAGCTTTGAGAAGATCTAAAATCTGTGTCCAGAACCCAGCCACCTTTGGACAACTCCACCATACATGAAACATGGTGCCCCTCAGACCACAAACACGAAAACAGAAAGGCAAAACTGTTGGGTATATCGCTTAAGTCTGAAGGGGACCATATACACCCTAGGTAACACCTTGAAGCTGTCTCCATAAGGGATACCTGCCAACTACCCCTTCCCAGAACTGTGCAACCCTCCCTCCACTGAGTTAGGGAAAGAGAAATATGCATATCATTCTCCCAGTCAAGCATGAATTTAAGTTTCTGATCCTTCAGGGGAGCATTTAGATGGGCATACAGTAAAGAAAGCAATCCCAGAAGTTGTGGGGTATAGAGAAGCCAAGCCTCAAAAAATGTTGTGCAGATTGTAGGAATCCCAGAGGACTGAGCTTGATAGAAAGAAAGAGAATCTGATGGGCCATAAAGACCTGGCTTTTGGGGAGAGAGTGCCTAGATCGCAATGTTTCAATCATGTAGAGTCGCAGGCCATGCAAGAAATCGTGCAATCTAAGGAGTTTTGCCTCTTTCCACCAGAGAAAAGGTGTTTATGTAAGACCCGGGGAGAACCAGAGGAAAGAAAAGGGAGAAGGGGGGAGATAGAAGATTGTAGAGAGAACTTAAAGCGAACCTGACGCCAGAGAGAAAGAGAATAAAATGCAACCTGGGCCGAAGAGGGTAGATCAAGATGACCACATAAAAGCTTCGTATGAATACAGGTAGAGCAAGCATGTCAAACTCAAAGGCTAACATGGTCCAAAAAATAACAAGGTTTGTTTATGTGGGCCGCATCCAAAAAAGGACGTAGTAATGCCAGCCCTTGAATTCTGGGAGACGTGAGCAATCTTCAATACGAGGCCCCCACATTAGGTGCAGTTTAGTTTGCCCACATTAGGTTGGCAGTATAGTTCGCCCACATTAGGTTGGCAGTATAGTTTCCCCCACATTAGGTTGGCAGTATAGTTTCCCCCACAAACAGGGATGTGTTTGACCGGTCTATCTTACCATTGAAGATCATGTTAAAGTCTTCTGACCAAGTCAAAATATTGTAGGTCAGGCGATCAAGTTTAGCGCACATACTCTGAAAAATAAAGAGAGGTGAGTCAGAGGGTGCCTAAGTATTAACTAGACAAAGTCTTATCATATAGAGAGCCTACTAGTATCAAGTACTTCTCCTCAGGATTAGTACATTTATTTTCCAAAAATTTTTTTCTAAGTTAAAAAAACATATTTGGTATCACTGTAACCATACCAGTCTGAGAACAGATAACATGCTAATTTTACCACACAGTATGGGGGAAAAAACAAACACCCCCCCAAATTTGTGAGAGTGCCAAGATTCATTATTCATAACGGAGTTATCTTCTCTAAATGTTAAGAGCAGCTGAGGCAAGATGGCTGCCCCATATTCCTGTACAGAAAGTTCTGTCTGAGTTGAAGGACATAACGGAGTACAGGGCTAGAGAAGGGACACTTCCTTAATTATTGTGATTGGTGAGGGTCCCAGCAGTGGGGCACTCAATAGGTGATGATCATTGTTGGAGGGAAAATCACTTTTTTTTTTTTTTGGCTTCACTTGTTGTCTTCACTTCTATTTACATATTTGTAAATTTTCTGTTTTTAATTTGTTTAGCTTAAAGAACATAGAAACACTGAGTAATTTTCTGCGATCTGTCATCTGTTTGTCTCCGGGGGATCTTCTACCGTGTATCTATCTCTGTCTGAATCGCCTGGGTCCTGCCTATGAAGGTCTTGAGCTTGGCATTGGAGAAACCGTATTAATGAAAGCTATTGCACAAGCAACAGGTAATTTAAGTATATAGAATATGGTTTGGAAAACTGTAATTCTCTAGCACACATTGGTATTATTTGTATTGAAAGTTTCCTAAAGGAGGATTCATTTATGTAAAACGTGTTGTTTTTTTTTTTGTTGTTTTTTTTTAGGATTGTTTGTTTTGTTTAGTTTTATTTTCTAATTTTTCATTTTACTTTATACAGTGGGTGAAATAAGTATTGAAAACTTCACCATTTTATCAATAAATATTTCCAAATGTGCTATTGACATCAGCTGAAGTCTCAGTAGATCAAAAAAGAATCAATCCCCCTGTTTGCACAAATTAATATCAGCTGGCTCAGTCCCTACTGATGGCCTACAAAAAGGGGTCATTGCCAAGGTGTCACATGACACATCTTATGATGGGTAAAAGCAAAGAGCTGTCTCATGATCTTTGCAACCTAATTCTGGCAAAACATATGACATGGATTTGCTTACAGGCGCATTTTTAAGCATCTGAATGTTCCAGTGAGCACTGTTGGGGCTATAATAAGGAAGTGGGAAGACAATAATTTTACCATAAATTTGCCTCGACCAGGTTCTCCTTGCATGATTTATGACATATAAGTAAAAAGAATAATTACCGTAGTAGAGTTGTCTACCAGCCATGAACCACTTATGGAGAGCTTTAAAAAGACCTGGAATAATCAGGTCCTTTTGTCTCAAAGAAAACCTTAAATATTACACCATGGCTTTTATGCATGCTCTCCTTGCAGATATTGTTGAATAAAAAATATGTTGAAGCTGGTTTAAAGTTTGCTGCACAACATTTGGGAAAGCCAGTGAAGTCCCTGGAAAACACATATATTGTGGTCAGATAAAAATAAAATTAAACTGTTTGGATGCCATAACACACACAGTAATGTTTAGAGGTTGGGCTGCTTTTCAGCAAATGGTACTAGCAAACTTATCAAACTGGAAAGAAGGATGAAAGAGCAAATTTTACAGAGAAATTCTTGACTTAAATCTACTGTCATCTTCCTGGATTATAAAGATAAAATGAAGGTGTACATTTCAGCAAGAAAATGATCCAAAACACACAGCCAAGTAAACTCTCAAATAGTTTTACAGAAACTAAAGCTGCTAGAATGGTACGGCCAATCACCTGACTTAAATCACAATAAAAATCTATAATAGGTAAAACTGAAAAAGGTGGCGCTCGAATCCCAAAAGCAATTGGAAGTAGAAGAGGTTTGTACTCACCCGGTGTATGTGGGAGGTCACAAGGCACTGATCCCCCACTAACACCTAGAGTCCTCTTGTCACTTATACACTGAAACGATCTCCGTCATATAGACATCCCTTGGGGAGGGCGCAGGGTGAGCCGGAATCACAGTACCGTGGTCCGTGTATAAGAAAAAGACAAATAGAAAAACCAGCGCTCGGAGACAGTTCAAAACATAAGTCAAACCATATTTTAGTAGATTACCACTGAGATGAACTTACTTCACTAGGAGAGATGTGTAGGTAAAATATGGTTTGACTGTTATCAAATAAAAATCTATGGAAACAACTGAAGATCATGATGAATAGAAGAGGCCCACAGAACCTTCAAGATTTGAAGACTATTTTTGTGGAAGAATGAGCAATGCATTTGACTGGTTTCTCCATACAGGAGGCATCTTGAAGCTGTCATTAACAACAAAGACTAAGGAAAAAGTATTAACCCCTTTGCGACACATGACTCCTTCTAATAGCCGGCATGCAGCAATCGCCGCAGTCAGCTATTAACCCTTAAAATCACAGCTGACTGCGACATTAAAAAGGAGATTTAAAGTGTACCTTAAAATCCCTTTATATAATGTAATACAGTTATATGTATTTTCGTAATATACATTGGTTAAAAATGTGTATATTTTTGTCCCTACAGCTTATTGTCTGTGGGCCTCTGTGAGGAGTCCAAATACAGGAAGTGTGGGCAGACAAGCAGGGATCTGTGCACTGAGGACAAGCAGGGCTCTGTGCAGTGAGGCTCTATGACATGCTCCCGGCTCACACATCAGAGTGATTGACAAGCCAGGAGCCTGCACAGAGCTTTGTTCGTCCTACCCTCACTTCCTGTATTTGGAATCCTCATGGAGATACACAGGCAGTAGCTGGCACATGGACGAGCATGGATGTCTATGTTCGTCCATGTGCCGTTAACTGGATATGATGCAGGCTCCCGACTAGAGCCCTCATCATACCAGCCGGCCCCCAGCGGATTCTTGTAGCTGGGGGACGCAGACATGTGGTGATCGCAGCGGGCGGCTTTTAACCCTTTAGATCGCCACTGTCAAAGTTGACAGCGACGTCTAAAGGTGCCTTTATCCCATCCCTGGTGGTCGAGTGGGGTGGATCGCCCCACCGCAGCATGATCTTGGGGCGGTGACCCATCTATGAGGAATCAAATGATTCCTCCTAAAAGTCCCCTTCCTTATTAAAAGTTTAAATCACCCCCCTTTTCCCAAATTCCATATAAAAAATATATAAACATAATAAAAATAAACATATGTTTATTATGCGTGCGTAAATGTCTGATCTATAAAAATATATATTGTTAATTAAACTGCACGGTCAATGGCGTACATGCAAAAAAATTCCAAAGTCCGAAATTGCATATTTTTGGTCAGTTTTTATACCATAAAAAAAGGAATAAAAAGCGATCAAAAAGTCAGATCAAAACAAAAATGCTACCGATTAAAATGTCCTCTCACTGTGCAAAATAAAAGTTATAGGGGTCAGAAGAGGACCGTTTTAAATGTATTAATTTTCGTGCATGTAGTCATGATTTTTTCCAAAAGTACGACAAAATCAAACCAATAAAGATAGTGTCATTTTTACTGAAAAATGTACTGTGTAGAAATGGATGTCGCACAATGATTCCCCCCCCCCCCCCCCCCCCGTTTCGACGTAAATTTTTGGATAAAATGACTGTTCTCATTACAAAGTAGAATTGGTGGCACAAAAAATAAGCCATCGTATGGATTTTTAGGGGAAAAATTGAAAGGGTTATGATTTTTAGAAAAAAAAGAGGAAAAAACGAAAGTGAAAAAACCAGAAACGCTTGGTCCTTAAGGGGTTAAACAATGCCTAGTGGTCTAGTTGGATTGGATCTAGTTATTTCACTGTAGATTTGGTAGATAATTAGTGATGTATTTACAAAGTACAATTTGTGGAGCAAAAAATAAATGTAGGTGGGATATTGAAAGCTTTATGGTTATTAGAAGCCAGGGAGGAAAAAAGGAAAGTGCTAAAATGAAAAATCCCTTTGTCCTTAAGTGGTTAAATAATATCAGTAAGCTTGTTCAGTACTTTTTCCCTAAGTAATTTCTGATTATTACATGTGTCTTAATTTCTGATTTCTTAGTTTTGGTTTCTTTATATGTGTGGATTACTTGGTTTTTACCAACATCTGATGAAAATTTCATGTCAATATTCCCTTTTGAAATTTATTTAGTGAGAAAAATGGTGACTTTAATACTTATTTCACCCACTGTATATCTTAAAAAAAAATCCTGAAATCTTTCAGTTTTTAGACTTGACACTAAGCTTAATATTTAACGGACACTGCCTGGTCTGTAAAGAAAACACATTTTTTTCACATGCATTTACAATGAAATGTCACAACATTATATAGATAAAACATTATCAGGCCTTTTGTAATAGTTATTCAGTTAAGTCCATAGCAGTCAATTAGTCAGTCTATTGTTCCCTATATCCAGCAGAGCAGAGCTGGCCTATGTGGCTTTAATAATGTAAAAATAAAAGTTTAACAACATTAGAAAAAAATTTTGTATTTGGCTCCAATCATAGAAACATAAGTTTGCGAGAGAGAAAACACATGGTCCATCTAGACTGCTTTATTTATCAATATTCTTTATCAAAAAGATCTTCCCTCCTGAACCTCTTTTGTCCTTTAACTTTTAGGGCCCATTCACACTGTATTTTCCTATTGTTTTCAATGGGATTCTGTTGCACCAGTCACACTACATAATTTCCAGTCTCTGCTTGAAGAAAGCTCATGTTCATTCTTTCATTTGAATCTGTTCTGAAATACGTTTTCTACGGACACTGCACATTGCGGAGCGGTCCTAGTGCTGGCTTGCTCTGCTGGTGCCCACTACAGATGGGATCTCTGCCCGGAATATCTGCTTTCAAATTGCCCAGATACTCCGAGGAGATCCCATCTGTAGCGAGACCCAGCAGAACAATTTTTGCGCAACCCCGTTTTTGTTATTAAAAATAATAAAAATTGGTGACTTTTTAAAATACAATGCCACTAAGGTCATTTTTCAAGTGCACCTGTAAGAAAAGTTAGACTCCTGTCCAGACCAGTCTAACATAGCAAGTCTGCTCTCAGAATTAAATTTTTACACAGTTTCAAAGATGCGCCTAATTTATCAAGGTCCATCCATAAGCCATGTGCAGAGTCTAAAATAATATTAGGGAACTTCTATTTATACACTAGCCTTCAAAAGCTGCAAAGGATACCTTCCCACCCTCTATGAACAAAATATGATCAATTTCTAATTGCATTCACTTTACAAACTGGTACATTGCATAACATCAAGTATACATCTGTGCATCTCCATATACACATTATTAGTAGAGCTGAAGAGCTAAGTTATGTGGCACCATCATAGGATGCCACCTTTGACACAACACAAGTCCATTTGTGAAATTTCATATGCAATTATTGTGAAGTGCTGGCATCTAAGAGTAATTTCTCAAACACAAAGCGGTAAATCTCTCAAACTCAGAGCAAATTAGTGGATTTATAAAAATTGTTACCCACTGAAGTGCATGTTGCCTATTGTATTTTTTAATGGAGGAAAGATAATGGTATGGGACTGCTTTTTAGGGTTTGAGCTGTGTCCCTTAAAGAAATTTTAATGCTACAGCATACAAAGGCATTTTAAACAAGTGTATGATTTCCACTTGGTTGCAACTGTTCAGGAAGTCTATTTCTTGTTCCAGAATGTCTTTGACCCTGTGCCAAAGTGAGATGAATTAGGATCTGGTTTTATGAGTTTAGTGTGGAGCAACTTAAGTGGCCTACACAAAGTTCTGACCTCAACACTGTTGAACACCACTGGGATGAATTGGAGCATCATTTGCAGGCCAAGACCTCCCAAATGCTCTTGTTGCTGAATAGGGGCAAATTGCCACATTCACTTTACAAAGTTTTATGGAATTCCTTTCCAGAATGGGGTAGCTACAAAGGTTTTTAAAATGGGATGTCCAGAATTCCTAGTTTATTATAGTATTAGTATAGTATAGTATTTTTCTTTATGGAACACTCGGCATCAGAGCAAACCTGTGTCTAAAACTATGCAGCTACCTGTGATCACTGGGATGGTAGCAGGAGGTACACAGTGGCAGCATTCTGACGATATATGTTAAAGTAGGATAAAGAATGTGTAGGTCTGTGAACTGATTTAGAACAGGTATTCTGGCAGCTTTTAACTGATTATTTTTTTAAAGCTGGCGCTCGGTGCTAAGATTTCAAGCTATTGGCATATTCTCAGAAAGACCATGCCATGAAGCTTAGGGTTCAGAAAAAAAAGTCAGAAAGTGCTTTATGGATACAATGGTCAAGCCATGTTTTATAACTAGGGTGAAATTACATAAATGTGGATGAACCAGGTAATCTTTTAAATGTTTTAACTGCTTAGAGGGCACCACAGAAGGGTGGAGGTGAAGGCGCTAGGTGGACATAAAGATAGTAGGGGAACCAATTAAAGAATGTTATGTCTGTCTGAAAACATTTTCTTTAGGGCACGTGTAAAACTGAGGCTGCTTGGTATTAATCTATACATTCACTGTGTAAAAATGCATTTTGGATTGCCCACCAGGGTACTATATGTTTGCAAGACCCCTTCCAACCTGTAAGTTTGTATTGTATAAGAGTATGTGCAGGCTTGATATTTATTTTTTTTATTTTTTTTTGTTAATGTGTTCATATTTTTGTTTTTTAGGTCGACAGTTAGACAAAATTAAAGCTGAAGCTCAGGAGAAAGGTGATCTAGGACTTGTTGCGGAGAGCAGTCGTGGTAATCAACGTACCATGTTTACACCTCCCAAGCTTACCGTCCCAGGTGTTTTTAACAAACTGAAAGAGATAGCCAGGATGACTGGTAATGCTGTAAGTGATAATTTGAACACAAAATCTCTTCCCTTCTCTTAGGTCAAATTAGTCTGCATCAAGTTTAGTGTCTGTCTAAAGCTGGTGATTTACTGCAGTGGACTATTCCTATAGATAATCTAATTGGTGTCAGACAGAGTAAACCTTACCATCAGCATTCAAGGGGTATTCCACCCCTAAACATCTTATCCCCTATCCAAAGGATGTCTGATTCCCCAACCTCTCCTGCAGCACTTCTGTCACCTGGTGCACGGAGTGAGCAATGCAGGGGCTGGAGGATCGTAATGACTTCACAGCCCTGCCCCCTTGTGACGTCATGGCCCTGCCCCTTGTGACATCACGCCCCACCACCTAAATGCAAGCATATGAGAGGGGCGTGGCGGCCATCACGCACCTACCATAGACTTGCATTGAGGGGGCGGGGAGTCTCAAGGGGGCGGGGCCATGACGTCACGATCCCCCGGCCCCTGCATCGCCAGTCATCAAGCATGGAGTAAAGCTCGCTCCGTTCACCAGATGACAGGGCTGCTGCATGAGAGATCACGGGGGCTTCCCAGTGGTGGGACCCTTGCGATAAGACATCTTATCCCCTACACTTTGGATAGGGGATAAGATGTTTAGATTTAGAAAGGGGCAGAGTACATCTTTTAAGAAGGTTGTGGTTCATATAAGTACAGCCTACGCTTTTTTTCCCTTCCAAAATGCTTTTTCGGTCAAAAAGAGCATGCATATTTGTAGGAGTATGAAGACACCACAGTAGATACACAGAATGATTTCAGTTTCAATTATTAAAAAACATAAAAATTGGTATAAAAGCAATCCTAAATAGAAGTCCCCATGGCTTAATTTACCCTGTGCATGTTATCCAAGCTTCATACATAAATATGTTTTATAGGTATAAAAAACTCCATTCTAGGTATAAAACAGGTTTAAAACATCTAAACAATAGTGCTACAGTTTGCTACAATTTTGGCAGTAAAATGTGCATTGGGGCCTCCTCCTAGTCACCTGTCTTGCATCCATTTGGTGGTATTGCACTTTCTATGTTTGTAATTTGGTATTTTCTCCATATGCATATTTATGTATTGTAGTAATATTGTTTAAGCGTTACTTACACTTAACAGTTTGTCAAAACACCTTTTTCTTCAAAGTTGCGGTGTAGAAAGGCAATTCAGCATTAATTCCCCTAATTTTGCATACATTTTTTGGGAATATCCCCTAGTTTGACTTAAACACTGACCACAGAGGAGAAAAGGCAAATAACAAATATCCCCCAAAATGTGGAAACTACACCCCTCAGGAAACCTTTTGAGGCATTTAGTGAGCATTTTATCCCCACAGGTTTTCCAGAAATAAGTATTCAATGGATGTTGCGGGGATAAATTTGTAATGTATTCACAGTTGTGCCTTTTCTTTTGCTTGCAATGACCTCTTTTTCAAGGCATTTTAGGGCCTTATGTGATTTAGACATCACGGACACACAATTGCAGATGTCTAACAGACACATGCATGAATATTGACACCAACATGTCAACGTCTACATCTACCCATTTAGAGGTAGACTATATACAAAAAAAAAAAATATATATAAACATGTTGAGAACACAAGAAGAGTATAGTGGTTCTGGTGCTGTTACAATATAGGGAGCACGCTTAAATGATTGCATTGAGAGTCAGCAAGTCACTTACTGCAGTGGATCATTACAGTGGCCAGTAATCATCCAGGACATGATGCAACTGAAACTGGGAATGGGACTAGGGTTGGAAATGCATATGGTAAGACTGTCTTCATTTTAAAAAGTTGTCAATCTTTTAAAAGGGCCAAAGCCATTGATTATCCAATGTTTATAGGAGCCGTCCTACTCTCGCCCCACAGCAGAATTCAGGGGAGAAAATTATTTGATTTCCCAGGATGATAAGCTGTTGGTGTTGCACCTTCTCTGTGCATTTGTTTAAGGCCAACAATTTCCAATAGCTTTATTATGTATATAGCGACCTTTAGATTGTTAGAAACGTCACTTGTTTACCATTTTATTCTGTCTGTTTTATTGCAGTCTACGAATAAGAAGATTGATATAATTAAAGGCTTGTTTGTAGCATGCAAGCATTCTGAAGCACGTTACATAGCTAGGTATGATTTTTTCAGAAAAATCCATTTTAATGATTTTCCTGCCTGCTTGTCACTTATTTTTTATTTTTTTTATTTCTATGTGTCTAACTATTTAGAGCTCTAGGAGGAAAACTTCGAATAGGACTAGCAGAGCTATCCGTTCTTTCAGCTATTGCCCAAGCAGTTTCCTTAACACCCCCTGGCCAATGTGAGTATTGGTGTTAGTAAATCCTATTTCATAAATGTCACTGCTTTCCTTATACCATATTTTTCGCTCCATAAGACGCACCTGACCATAAGACGCACCTAGGTTTTAGAGGAGGAGAACAAGAAAATAAATATTCTGAACCAACCCCCCCTTGTGGCCAGCAGGACCCCCCTTGTGGCCAGCAGGACCCCCCCTTGTGGTTGCTTACCGATACTTATCACTACCGCTGCCCTGTTCTGCCGTCCGTAGCGTTACGCTGGGCGCAGGGGAGGAGGTGGGGTGACGTGTGTGTGTCACATGCTCCTCCATAAGACTTAATTATGCGGACAGGAGAACTGGACAGTGTCAGTAAAGGGGACGGAAGAAAGAGGCAGGGGCATGAATCAGAGGCAGTGGGGCAGCGGAGCACTTCACCGTACAGACCCAGGAGCAGGTAAGCTTAGCAGCCTTCCCTGCACTTCGGCCCTGCACTTCGGCACGCACAGACATTTCCTTGCCACTTTTGGGGGAGAAAATGTGTGTCTTATGGAGCGAAAAATACGGTAATTGTGATACTAATAAAATTCTTAGATAAAAGAAAAAAACATATTACTCCTTTTACTTTTCCCAGCCAGAGAGGCCTTTTGTGCCTGAAGTCCACTAAGTTATGTATTTATCCGTCCTTGATCAGATTAAAAAAAGACCAAGTGCAAAAAATACACTGCAAAGTCGAATGTGTCTAAACAGTTCAGTTCTCTGGACTACTCTTTTTAACCCGTTCAGGATGACATCAAGCGTACAGGTACACACCCTTGTGTCCTGGTGCTTAAGAACAATCATGGCATCTAAAGTAAAAATGAAAGTTGCCGGTAGCGCATCGGAGCGGTGCTTGCGTCATACACGGCAGGTTCCGGCTGCTAGCAGCAGCCAGGGACCTGCCCGTAATGGCTAACATCAGTGATCGTGCGGATGTCCGCCATTAACCCCTCAGATGCCGTGATCAATACAGATCGCGGCAGTGCGGTACTTTGAATGGATGACCGGATCGCCCGCAGCGCTGCCGCGGCGATCCGATCATCCAGCATGGCGGCCGGAGGTCCCCTCACCTGGATCCGGCAGTCTCCCGGGATCTTCTGCTCTGGTCTGAGATAAAGCAGACCAGAGCAGAAGATCACCGATAATACTGATCAGTGCTATGTCCTATACATAGCACTGAACAGTATTAGCAATCAAAGGATTGCTATAGATAGTCCCTTATGGGGACATAAAAAGTGTAAAATAAAAGTTAAAATCTAAAAATAAAAAGTAAAAAAAAGTGAAAAATCCCCTCCCCCAATAAAAATGAAAATTGCCAGTTTTTCCCATTTTACACCAAAAAGCATAATTTAAAAAAAATATATATATATTTGGTATGGCCGCGTGCGTAATTGTCTTTACTATTAAAATATAATGTTAATTATCCCGTACGGTGAATGGCGTAAACGTAAAAAATTTAAGTCCAAAAATGCAGCTTTTTTGTCTCATTTTATTAAAAAAATTGATCTAAAAATTTTTTATTTGCAAATGTGGTAGCAATAAAAGTACAGATGACGGCGCAAAAAATTAGCCCTCATACCGCCCTATATACGAAAAAATGAAAAAGTTATAGGTGGTCAAAATAGTGCGATTTTAGATTACTGATTTTGTGCAAAAAGTTTTAGAGTTTTTATAAGAGGTACAAAAATATAAAAATATCTAGCCAGGGGTATCATTTAAGATCTTCAATTTCACCATAAAATGTACAGAGAAACCAAAAATGTTTTATTTTTAATACTCGTCCCTTTTAACTAGTTGCTACAGTCTCTCATCCTCAGCCAAGCCAGAACACCCTGATCTGTACTGACGAGGGGCAAGCACCCCAAAACAGCTGTCTGCAGATGGATTCTCTTCCCTGCTGAGGAGAATTCTGACTTTGCATTAATCCCCATCAGCTTCTGAGACTTTCAGAGCCAGAGCTGATTAGAGGGAGTGCTACCTTATATGGTGGTGTGATGAGAAACGTACTTTGCATATTATTTTTAAGCGTAAATTTATAAGAAAACTGCAATTTTGCACCTTTTGGGAGGGTTCAGTTTTTACACAGTGCACTTTGTGGTAAAAATGAAACATTATCTTTATTCTGTAGGTCAATACAATTAAAACGATACCCAATTCATACACAAATTTTCTTATTGTACTACTTTAAAAAAAAAGCCTTCTTTTGTGAGAAAATTTGTATGCATAAAGTTGTCCTTTTCTGACCCCTATAACTCTTAATTTACATATAGAGGGATGCATTTTTTGCAGCGTGATCTGTAGTATTTAGCAGTACCATTTGTTTTGCTGGGACTTTTTGATTGCTTTTTATTTTATTTTTTTTCTGATATATGTTGGGATTAAAAACAAGTATTTCTGGTGTTTGGTATTCTTTAACCCCTTAAGGACCAAGCCCATTTTCACCTTAAGGACCAGGCCAATTTTTTTTGCGTTTTCATTTTTTCCTCCTCGCCTTCAAAATCCATAACTCCTTTATATTTTTATCTACAGACCCATATAAAGGCTTGTTTTTTGCGTGACCATTTGTACTTTTTAATGAAACCTCTCATTTTACCATAAAATGTACGGCGAACCGAAAAAAAGGGAGGAAATTTAAATGAAAACCACAATTTTGCACATTTTGGAGGGTTTTGTTTTCACACTATATACTTTACGGTAAAAATGAAGTGTTCTTTATTCTGTGGGTCAATACAATTAAAAAACTAATAAGCCCTCACTCAATGACTTTGGATGAAATATCAAAAAGTTACGGCTGTCTGAAAATAACACAAAAAAGGGAAAAAAAATTTTGCTCAGAAAAGGAAAAAGAACACAAAAAAGCTATATTAAATGGGTATCGCCATAATCGTACCAACCAACAGAATAAATATAACCTCACTTTTACCGCAAAGTGAACACCATAAATAAAGAGAGTGCTGGTCACCAAATAAACTGTTCTGAAATAACTCAGACTATGTTCCTTGAAAGAGTTCAAAAGGGGCCTGGATGCGTTTTTGGAGAGTAATAACATTACAGGTTATGGATACTAGATTTATAGGGACAGAAGGTTGATCCAGGAATTTATTCTGACTGCCATATTTGGAGTCGGGAAGGAATTTTTACCTCTAAGATGAGGGTTTTTTGCCTTCCTCTGGATCAACTTAGTAGGGACTTAATAGGGATATGGGTTGAACTTGATGGACTCTGGTCTTTTTTAACCTTATGAACTATGTTACTCCTAACACCCCTCAACAAAATTTCAGTGCTTTAAAAAGCGGCGTATCATACCTTTCTTCTTGCTCACATAGTGCATTTTCCCAGCAGGAGAAAGTGGGTGTTTCCCTGCAGGCATGACATCACTGAAGCCTGCTGGGAGACCACTTCCGCCCTCACATGGTTGCAGAACTGTGATGAGTTGAAGACTTCAGGCTCTGTGCATGTTTCAGTATGTGTTCCTATCAGTGAGGCTCTCCTGCAGCTTTCAGTCTGCAGCTTTCAGTCTGCAGCTTTCTTTGAGAATCTGTGGAGCTTTCACTTTCTGTGCAGCTGTCAATCAAGCTCAGTGCAGAGAAGCACTTCCTGAGTCTTGACTCCTGCCATTCCGGGAGGAGATCAAACTCACTGTATTAATTGTGGCAGGGAACAGAACAGAGCCACCTAGTGACCGTTTTTTATAATACATTTTAAACATATTTATGTTCATAATTTTAAAAGCAAGTGATTGGAAAAGTGTCTGCTAATTACACAAGAAACACTATATCAAAAGTTTTATTTGGTGACAGGTACTCTTTAAAAAAAAAAACATACATTTTCCGTTTTTTCACAATATTTGAATTTTTCATAAAAAATGCTGCATGTGTAAGCAAAAATGCACCACTTAGGTGCATGTAAGGTACAATATGTCACCAAAAAACTATTTCCGAAACGCTCCGCTCAGAAAGTGTTCTAAAGTTATTACCATTTAAAGAGACATATGTCAATTATTATTATTTTTTTTAAAGAGCCTGGTCATTAAAGGAGTACTCTAGTGCAGAGTATTCCTGCTCCGTTCTGCCCGGGCTGCAAAATAAATGAAAATGAACCAACACTCACCTCCCTGGGTTCCCGCGGAGCGCCACTACAGCTGATCGGTCCTCCGGTGCATCTCCTTCATACTTCCGGGTGTAACGAAGCGTCACATGGCGCTCAGCCTATCGCCGGCCGAGGCTGAACATCGCGGCGGCCGCCGATAGGCTGAGCGCCATGTGACGCTTCGTTACACCCGGAAGTATGAAGGATATGCACCGGAGGACCGAACAGCTGTAGTGGCGCTCCACGGGAACCCAGGGAGGTGAGTGATGGTTCATTTTCATTTATTTTGCAGCCCGGGCAGAACGGTGTAGGAATACTCTGCACTAGAGTACTCCTTTAAGTAAAAAATGGGTCCGTCCTTAAGGGGTTAAAAGGAGAGGAGGAAAAAATGAAAACACACAAAAATGAAAACTGACTTTGTCCTTAAGTCCAGAATGGGCTGAGTCGTTAAGGGGATAAGGGTTTATATACAGTTACAGTATCCTGCGCATCTTTGACGCTGAATTGAATCATTTAGTTTACAATGAAATCTGCAGCTGCAAATACTGCTTATAAAATTTGCAGCAGATCCTGTACGTGTGAATACATCCTATGGGTACGTTAACACGTGTATTTTTTGCAGATTTTCTGCTGCTTGTTTTCCATCCCAGTAGGCAGAAAATCTTTAGCTAAATATGCACGTATGAGTGTACCCTATAATAGGGAATTTGCTTTATGTATGCAGCAGCAATAAGTATAGGGTATATCTTTTTCATGCTTTTCCTGCAAGGGAAAAACACATCATATAGGATCATCCACAGGTTAACACAAAGTATCTTTCCAGGAGAGATTCCAGCAAAAAAAAATGCGAAGAAAAATTCAATTATCGCAAAATAAAAGCTTAAACAATTAAGGCATTGGGAAACACTCATTCTGTCCAAAAATAGTAATACAGTACAACTTATGTTAGCAAGATAGCATCTCGGCAAACTGCAAAAGTTCTCACTCAAAATGTTTGGTCATTATACACAGAAATATATAAATAATCAAGCAACACACACAGGGTCTTCCCGCTAAGCCAATTACTAACAGAGACAGGACATCATGTGTTTGATTGGATGCTTGTATGTAACAAAGTACACCCTTTAATGACAGCGGTATTCCCCAATGTCATTGGGTACACTAGAAAGAGATCAGGGTGTTGCATTTGCTTTCATCTGTGGGATGTGCTGGAAAAAATAACTTTGATCTGTGGAGGCCTCACCTTTTCTTATTGTATGTTTGTTTAACATATATGATGATTTAAAGATATATCTTTTTTTTACTTTAGCATCTCAAGATGCTGTATTAGATGCTTCAAAGGGTATGAGTTCAGATGCCAGAAAAGCTTGGATTGAAGAAAATGCCTTGATTTTAAAGCAGACATATTGGTGAGATTCTGTTGTATATTGCATTTGTAAACTAAAGGAAACGGAAATGTAAAATTATAATATATATACCTCCTTTCAGTGCTCACTTGCTTTTTCATCCTGTACTCTGGAGGATGTCTCTATTGCCCTCACTCTGCATGATTAATTTTCCTCTTAGAGTCTGCAGTACTATGCTGGGGCTGCAATCTGTTAGGACAGGAGTGAGCAGGAGATCTAGTCCCACCCTCAATTCCTAGACTTTGTCCCTGCCTGTGCTTCAGCTGGGACACATATGATGCTGCAGCCGGTCAGGATTATGTTCTGGATGGTATGGGGACCCCTAGTGCTCTTTTTTATGATTTATGCCATGATTTCTATAAAAAAATAAGATACATTTTTTTCTGACGTATATTAGATAGGTTAATCTTTTGCCACAATGTTCAATATTTTAAAAAGTTTTGAATTTGGCAGTGCCCATTTAAGAACTGTTATCTGTCTATGCATCTGTCCCCAGCAGGTAATGATTTGAGCATATTTCTTACAGAGATTTTTTGTGGTGATTCCATATACTCACCATAATTATTTAGCTGTTGGTAACAGTGGTCCATGCCAAACAGCCTGGACTCCAGACTAATCCATTGTAGCAAAGTCTTTAGCTTACAGATCACTGCGTGGATTAAATCAAAGTGCATTCACTTCTGATTTTTATTTATTTTTTCTTCATGGGCTGCAACTCGAAACCTGTAACCCTTTAACCACTTAATAACTACAGATACACCTTTATATGGTGCTTATTATGCAGACTTATTGAAGCTTGCCGTGTTTTCACGGTGGGGTTAGAACAAGCTTCAGTGCCTCCTGTGCAGGAAAATAACTGTTGTATTATTTATCCTACAAGTTGAACACTAAAAGTAAAAGCCATAATTGTGGTATTTTCTTAATCTTGTTAATATGCCTCCCAAAAAAGAGGATAGAAAGTTATCAAAAATGGTACATATTTTTAAATGGTGCCAATAAAAAGTTGTCCTCTAAATATTAGCATGAAAAAATTATACAAAAAACTGTATACATTTGGTATCGCTGTAATCCTACTGACCCACATAATAAGGCTTTATCTTCTTTTTACCATACATAGAGCAGTGAAAATTTAAAATGCAAAAAATTTATATCAAATTCACATTTTTTCCATTCAACGAGCATAAAAGGAGGTAATAACAAATAAGATATATGAACCCAATATGGTGGGGTTATAAATTACTACTAGACCTCGTGGCTTTGTGGACAGAAAAAAAGTTATGTCACTTGGAAGGTGACAATGGAAAAACAAAAAGAAATTGCTTTGATATTAAGGCCCCAGTGGCATGCAAGGGAAAGAGGCTAATGATAATTTGTACGTGTGTTTTTGTTTTTAAGTGAGTTGCCAAACTATGATCTAGTTATGCCTGCCCTCCTGAAACATGGAATTAAAGAACTTCCTCAGCACTGTAAACTTACTCCAGGTAATAATCCTTCTTATTTCCCGTTGTATCCTTTTGTAGTTCAGTAGGAAGCACCAATGTTTGTTTAATTTTTCAGGTGTGCCTTTAAAGCCGATGTTGGCGCACCCTACCAAGGGTGTAGGTGAAGTATTAAAAAGGTTTGAAGAAGCTGCTTTTACATGTGAATATAAGTATGATGGAGAGCGTGCCCAGGTATTAAAATAATTGTTTAATAAAGCTAACAGCATGTTAAATAAATACTACAAAACAGCTACTACATGTTTTGTTATTCATGGAGTAACACTCAATAAATCATGCATACATTTACCTTTCATAGATTCATATATTAGAGAATGGTGAAGTACATATCTACAGCAGGAACCAAGAAAATAACACTACAAAATATCCGGATATAGTCAGCAGGATTCCACAGGTAATCCTTTTCTAAAAATGATCTAAACTCCCTGATTCAACTCGAGAAAATGAAAATGTTGTGGCTGTCAGAATGTGGGCGATAGAAGAAAAATTGCCAAACTATTTGTATTGGGTGGTTGGAAGAACAATCTGTCAGCTAAATGACATTTGTTCGGGCATAAGTTAAAGTACCGTATTTTTCGCAGTATAAGAGGCACTTTTTCTTCCCCAAAACTGGGGGGGGGGGGGAGTTGGTGCGTCTTATACGGCGAATACACACACCTATCGCGGCATTCCCTGCGGCCATCAACGGCCGGGACCCGCGGCTAATACAGGACATCACCGATCGCGGTGATGCCCTATATTAACCCTTCAGACGCGGCGATCAAAGCTGACCGCCGTGTCTGAAGGGAAAGTGACACTAACCCGGCTGCTCAGTTGGGCTGTTCGGGACCGCCACGGTGAAATCGCGGCGTCCCGAACAGCTTACAGGACATCGGGAGAGACCTTACCTGCCTCCTCGGTGTCTGCTCCGTGCCGGGATCCCCTGCATGGCCGGCGCTCTCCTTCAACGTAATCACGCACGCCGTCCCGTCATCCAATAGGAGCGGCGTGCGTAGCGACGTGATGACTGCGACGGAGAGCGTGGATCCCGGAGTAGAAGACGTCCGGAACGTTGGTAACACCACGGGGACGTGGCGACAGCGATGGAGCGACATCCAGGGCAGCGGTGACGGGTCCAGAGCGGCTGGGACACGTGAGTACTACCTCCTATTCAGTGGTCTTCAACCTGCGGACCTCCATATGTTGCAAAACTACAACTCCCAGCATGCCCAGACAGCGAACGGCTGTCCGGGCATGCTGGGAGTTGTAGTTTTGCAACATCTGGAGGTCCGCAGGTTGAAGATCACTGTTGGGTTCAGAATCTTTTTTTTTTTTTCTTCTAGATTTTGCACCTTTAAAATTGGGTGCGTCTTATATGCCGGTACGTCCTATAGGGCGAAAAATACGGTGTATGGTCACCTTTTTAGATATATACCTTTTTAAGAGTACCTATTATTCTAAAACAAAAAATGCTAATTTCTCCTTAGATCTCCTTACCCTTCTGTGACGTCTACATTTTCTCTCTATACTTTTGAACAGTTTTTCTTAACTATGCTTTGAGCCAAGTGGGTGCTTGAGAGACTTTAGCAGTGCTCCCCCAGCCCCCTCTTATAGCTTACATTCTCATTGCTGCAGCCACTCCCTCTTTACTAGATATGTAGTCTGTCTGTTTATGCTGTTCAATGAATATGATGCTTTGTTACTAAAGGCAGTGTTAAAAAGAGACTATAAGCTATTGCCTCATAGCTTCTTGATAAGTCTGTTATCACTGTGGAACATTATGAGGAGGGCATGATCTTTTATTTATTGGTTACTGTGAAGTGTATATTGTGGAGCTCTGCATCATCATAGTATCATCCCTTCAGCTATCTTTAACTCCTTAAGGACCAAGCATTTTTCAGTTTTTGCACTTTTGTTTTTTCCTCCTTACATTTAAAAAATCATAACCCTTTTAATTTTTCACCTAAAAATCCATAATATGGCGGGTTTTTTTTTTTGCGCCACCAATTCTATTTTGTAATATCAGTCATTTTACCCAAAAATCTACAGCGAAACGGGGAAAAAAATCATTGTGCAACAAAATTGTAGAAAAACCATTTTGTAAAACTTGGGGGCTTCCGTTTATATGCAATACATTTTTCGTTAAAAATGACACCTTATCTTTATTCTTTAGGTCCATTCGATTAAAATGTTATCCTACTTATATAAGTTTGATATTGTCGTACTTCTGGAAAAAATCTTAATTACATACACGAAAATGTATACGTTTAAAATGGTCGTTTTCTGACTCCTATAACTTTTTTATTTTTCCACGAATGGGGTGGAATGAGGGCTTTTTTATGGTTCAAAAAGTAACCAAAAATACGCTATTTCGCACTATGGAATTTTTTTGCAGTATGCTATTGACCGTGCGGTTAAATTAATCCATATATTTTTGTGGTTCGGACATTTACACACGTGGCAATACCACATATGTTTGTTTTTATTTTTATTTACACACTTTTTTCCCATTGCCATGACGGCACCACCTGAGAGAGGGACTCCGCCCCTAGGGACAGGAAACCTTGGAGAATAAAAAGAAGTCCTCTCCTATCCATCCTCAGTGGTTTCTTGTCCCTATGGGAAGCCTGGAGAGGAGCCCCTGTCTCAAGTGGGGCTCTATGACGTTAAATGACTAAGGAATTCCTTTGTGCCCCTCGGTGTAGGAGGTTTTAGGATCCCTTATGAGCCCTTGTTGGGGTTTTTAGCAAAGCTCACATTTTTTCTTCTAGTTCAAAATCTCCACATCTCCCGCCCTTTCCCCCCCCCCCCCCCCCGTCCCTCCCCCCCCCCCTCCCCCACTCTCCTCCATCGGCAGCCAGTGGTTAAACTTTCAAATCCTTATGACTGCCGCCGCTGGTATGCTGGTGGGTTGCGGCCATGTGCGGCGGGGAATGGGGGCTTCCCGGCGTCTGAGCGTGGACGGCTGCGAGATGGCTGCATGGGGGGCGGAGGTTAGCATAGTCACTGCATAGCAAGTGAGGATGCGAGAGGAAGCCGGAGGTCAAAGGGCGGCGGGTGTGATGTCACACGCTGGGCCTCCAGCGCTCAGGAGGCGGCAGATTTAAATGAAGCTCTTTTCTGCCATTCTTCCTCCTGTGGTGAGCTGGCCAGTAATTCACACCTGTCCAGCATTGGAGTGGGTTTATTTTCCAGTGTTTGCAGCATGAGCAACAGCGGTGACAACCCAAGGCGTATTCCATCTGACTCATCTGCAAAGACGCCATCTAAATCTACGGTACTGGCGGTTTCTGAGTGAGTGTATTTTTTGTATGTTTAAAACTTCTTTTCTAAATAGTGGTCTTTTTGGTTATTTTCAGCACGGTGATGATACACCTAGGAAATCTTCCAAAATAAAATAAAATGTAACGTGTAAAGAAATACTACCTCCTGAATATGGAAAAGCTTCATGTGAGTCTTGTATTAATAAGCTGATTACTTTGGAGGTTCCAGCCTTAGTTCCGTCTCTTCTGGCACAAATGCAGGATCTTATTAGAAAGGAGATCCGATCATCCATTTAGAATTTAACAGCAGCTGCTAATTCTGTAGTCATTGATTCTGCACCTTTTCCCTCTGCTTCAAATGTTATTACTACTCCAGTGGCCTTAACTCAATCTGATTCTGAAGAAGAGGGTATTATTGTGCCAGATGGGTCGGACTCAGGAGAGGAGTCAGAGGAAGAGTCCACAGGGAAAGCATTTTTTTCTTCCTTTGAGGACACCAATCAGTTAGTAAAGGCTGTACGTTCCGCTCTAAATATGGAAGAGCCCAAGGAACCAAGGTCAATTCAAGATATTATGTTTGAGAGTCTTGAGTCTAAAAAATGCAGGGTATTCCCTATACAAAATTATCTCTAAAGTTATTCTTAAGGAATGGGAGAACCCTGACAAAAATACTTTTTTTTTACCTAAAGCTTTAAAGAGAATATATCGATTTGCTTACACTGAAACTAAAACTTGGGACCACCCTCCAAAAATTGATGTCTGTTTCCAACATCTCAAAAGGGATCTCTTCCCTTTGAAGACCTTGGGATCCTTAAGGATCCAATAGATAAAATAATGGGTATGTTTCTTAAAAGAACATTGGAAGCTTCAGGAGCAGCTTTAAAGCCTAATGTAGGAGGAACTTCTGTGGCCAGATCTGTTTTAATTTGGCTAGATCAGTTAGCCTCTAACATCCAAAATAAAGTACCAAGGGAACAGCTCTGGTCTTCCATTCCCAGTATCCGTAAGGGAGTAGCCTTCTTAGCTGACTCCACCTCAGACACTCTAAGGCTATCTGCCCATGCTGGGGCACTATCAAATTCAGCTAGAAGGGCTTTGTGGTTAAAAAAATTGGCCAGGTGAGGTATCCTCAAAAAAATTATGTGCCATCCCCTGTGAAGGAAAGAAGTTGTTTGGATCTGTTCTTTCTGATATACTTGAAAAGCAAGGGTTTCCTTTTTTACTTTGGGTACAGACGTAACCAGTCCTTTCGGTCCAGGGGGAGAGGTCAATCCAGGCACATGAAATTCTCCAAAAAGAACAGTGGCCTCATGTTTAACCCCCAGACCTCCTCAAAAAAGCCAGGTTCTCAATGATGGGGTCCTGCGAGTGGGTGGCAGACTACAAAGTTTCTGTCCAGCATGGCAAAAGATAGTGAGCAGTTCCCAGGTTCTGGACATCATTCAGAAAGGTCTGTGCTGGGAGTTTTGCAGTCTTCCACCCACTCACTTTGAAATAACCAAAAGTCCTTTGGAGTCAATAGGTCAGATCTCATTACAACAAGAGGTTCTTCTGTTAATAGAAAAAGGGGTTCTAGTACCGGTCAGGAGTGTCAGGGATTTTATTCCACACTATTCCTGGTGAAGAAAAAACCCAATAACATATTTCGGGTAATTATAAATCTAAAACCTCTAAACAGATTTTAAAAATACCAAAGATTCAAAATGGAAATTCTGAGATCAACTGTAAGGATCTTCACAAAAGTTGTATGGAGATGGCAGCACACATAAGGGAGGAAGAGGGAATCTTCATTCTATATCTGGATGATTTTCTACTGGTGGCGGCCTCAGCTTCAAAGGTACAGTCTTTAGTTTCTCGCACCTTACAAATTACAGAAAAACTGGGCTGGCTGGTCAATTGGGAGAAATAGTCTCCTTCCACAAAACAACAAAAAGCGTTCTTGGGCATTATTTTGGATTCTGTACAGGAGAAATCCTTCCTTCCCCAGAGTAAAAATGATCAAATCATAAATTTTGAGGAAGAAGTTATGAGTTCCACTCAGATTACCATTAGGAAAGGGATGTATGTATTAGGTTTGTTTACAGCCTCGTTTCCTGCCGTGCCCTGGGCGCAATTTCATTCTCGCTGCCTTCAGGCTGAGCTTCTAAAAGTTTGGAATGGGTCACCTGAAGATCTTAATAGGTGTTTTATTCTGTCTCCTGAAACTCTCTCTCCTTTGGTGGCAGGACAGGAAAAACTTATCAAGGGCGTTAGATTGGAGTATTATGCACCTCACTATTGTTACTACTGATGCTAGTCCTTAAGGTTGGGGTAGCCAAAATTTTCAGGGGCCCTGGGAATCTTCTTGAGAATGTGAGAACTCTAACTTATAAAGAATTGCTGGCAGTCCTTCGTGCTCTGCAGACAGTTGGACACACTATCTTTCAGAAAGATGTTAAAATTCTTTCAGATAATTCAACTGTTGTGGCCCTTATAAATAGACATGGTACAACTAAGAGCTCTCATCTTCTTATTTCTCTCTCTTCCCAGGTCCTCTCCTATGCAGAAAAAAACCTAGCATCAATATCAGCGGTTCATCTAAAGGGCTCCCTAAACACCAGGGCAGACTGTCTGAGCAGACATTGGCGCCTAAACAAGGACATATTCAGGAAAATTTGTGTACTTTGGGAATACCCTCAGATAGATCTCTTTGCCACCAGAGAGAATCGCCAAGTGAAGCAGTTTCTCTCCCTGCCCCCCTCAGAGAACCCTACAGCAGTGGATGCACTGTCCCAGTATTGGAAGTGGAGTCTGAGCTATGCCTTCCCTTCACTAGCATTAATACCGCGAGTTCTAAAAAATATTCGGGATGACAGGGCGAGGGTCATTCTCATAGCTTCATTCTAACCCCACAGGGCATGGTTCTCCTGCCTTCAGGAGATGTCATAAACAGACCCCTGGGTCTTACCGGAACAGCCGGATCCTTTGTTTCAGGGTCCTATATTCCATCCAGATACTCACCGTCTGCACCTAACTGCATGGAATTTGAAAGGGTAGTTCTGAGAAGCAAAGGTTTATCTGATTCAGTCATCTCTACATTACAATCAAGTAAGCCTGTGACCTCGGCAATCTACTTCAAGATCTAGAAGGCTTACTTAAAATTTTGTAAACTCGTCTTTGGTGGACTTTGACAAACTCAATATCGCATCAATCCTGGATTTTCTTCAGAAAGGTTTAGAAAAAGGACTTAAATTAGCTACACTCAAAGTACAAGTATCAGCCCTAGGATCTTTGTTCACTCGGTCTATAGCTAGACATCCATGGATTATAAAATTCTTTAAGGCAACCAAAAAACTCCAGATTCCAAAAATCCCTAAAACTCCTCCTTGGGATTTAACTTTAGTTCTCAACATGTTATGTGGTGAACCATTTGAACCAGTTTCTTCTATTTCCATCAGAATCCATACTTTGAAGACTGCTCTCCTTGTAGCTGTTACCTCTGCTCGTAGAGTAGGTGAAATAGCTAATTTTTCTTGCCTTGAACCACAAACAGGGATGCTGGTTGATAGCAACCGGGACCCCGCATATACGAAGCGTGCTCAGCTTCTGTGCGCGCTTCACAGATCGGGAGCCGGCCACGCACGTATATATACGTCCGTGGTCGTTTAGGGGTTAATGTTATGACACAATAAAAGTTACATTTTAAGGGAGGAAATTGAATATGGGTTTTTGTGAATTCAGGCTGCAGCCATGGAGTTTTTTTTTTAAATATATTGTCCCCTTACTCACCTAGTTAGGATGTTTGTGGTTGATTGACACAGAAAGGTATTCCATCATACAACATAATTATGGAGATTTATCAAATCCTGTGTAGAGGAAAAGTTAACTAGTTGCCCATATCGACCAATCAGATCACTTTTCATTTTTGAGAGGCCCTTTTAAAAATGAAAGAAGCAATCAACTTTTTCTCTGCACAGGTTTTGATAAATTTCCCCCAATATGTGTCACAGAATATTGTTCTGTTCAGCTGTTCATAATAACTTGTAAAGCAGTAGTTATGAATGCAAGTTGTATATTGTGATACCTAAAATAAAACGTAACTTTCCAATGTATTTCATTAGCAGATTCCTCCTCCTTTCTTAGTTACAGAATTATTAACATCTCTGCTGCACATTCCACACTTTGTATGGACAAACATATGGCTTTAAGAGGGTATTCTGCCCCTAGACATGTTATCCCCTATCCAAAGGATATGCGATAACATGTCTGATCCCAGGGGGCCCGGCCACTAGGACCCCTCACGATCTCCGGGCAGGCGGTGCAGCGTTCATAAACAGGAAAGTCTGGGGCTTCTGTGTTTGTGACGTCACACTAAGCCCCCTCCATTCATGTCTATGGGAGGAGGGGGGTGACTGCTGTGTTCTATCCATGAACGTCGCAGCGCCAGCCTGGAGATCGCGGGGGGTCCCAGTGGCCAGATACCCGCCCCACGGGTATTTCCTATTCTTTGGCTAGGGAATGACATGTCTATGGGTGGAGTACCCCTTTAACCCCTCCAGGACGCAGGGAGTACAGGTAAGCCCTTGCTTCCTGGTTCTTAAAGACTCAGGAAGTACCTGTACTCCCTGGTCCCGTTACTGCCATTTAAAGCGTTGTCACGAGCGGAGAACGCTTTTAACCCAGTGGGTCCCGACTGCTATCAGCAGCCAAGACCCAGGGTTAATGC
Source organism: Hyla sarda (assembly GCF_029499605.1). NCBI lineage: Eukaryota > Metazoa > Chordata > Amphibia > Anura > Hylidae > Hyla > Hyla sarda. The sequence goes on along the minus strand of NC_079198.1, from coordinate 51,582,475 downwards.
CGGACATTGAGGCTGAAACCTTAAAATGATATTGAAAGCATCCCAGCAGCTCTGCGGAGCTAATCGGAAATGTGAATAAGCTAGTAAAAGCTCGGGCTGGCTCCTTACAGGACAGTGCACTCAGCCTATCACTGCGACTGCAGTGACTGCAAAGTGACATTGAGCCTAAGAAGCAGGGAGTCAAGCAGCGCTGGAGGAACGGAACACAGATATGGCGCAAAATGAGAACATAGGAAGGTGAGTTCATGTTTGTTTTAGGTTTTTTTTTCTTTTTTTGCAGCCCGGGCACAGGAAAATGTTTTGCGCTGCATTTCTCCTTTAAAGGTGAAAATGGGCTTAAGGCTATTAAGGGGTTTAGGCTATCAAGTGAGGAGGGGGCATTCCTTAAGTAGTTCCTAACAGATGCCTGTCACCTTAGTCTGTAACAGCGGAATTGTAATTTAAATTTGTTTTGCATTTCACCCCAAATGAACATGTATGTCAGTTAAATGCTAAATTTTATGCATTACAAAAGAGACCTCGTAGAAAGAATGTCTGGTCATGCAAAAGACAGACTCATATACCACAATATCCACAAGAACAAGAAACACGTAAAACAGCGCACTCCCATGTAAGGTATATATCAAATAAATCTTTTTATTAATACATATATCAAAAAGACAGACAAGATCATTAAAAACACTTAAAAAGGCCAAAAAGCAGCCAAAGCACAAAACGGGGTGAGCCCCCTCGACAGGGCACCCAGGGCACCTGCCTATTACAATACATCAATAACATCACTATGATATACACATAAACAGCCACATAGTAATATATTCATCTGAACAGCCCATATACAGCCTGTGATATCATGTGGTATAAATATAAGATGACACAGGAAAGCCAATGGAGGAGTTACCAGGCAGGTGCCCCCCTAAAGACCCCACGCGTTCCGTTACCCCTGAGGAAGTTGCCGACGGGCAACGGAACGCGTGGGGTCTTTAGGGGGACACCTGCCTGGTAACTCCTCTATTGGTCGTCCTGTGTCATCCTAGCATATTTATACCACATGATATCACAGGTTGTATATGGGCTGTTCAGATGAATATATTACTATGTGGCTGTTTATGTGTATATCATAGTGACGATATTGATGTATTGTAATAGGCAGGTGCCCTGTCGAGGGGGCTCATCCCGTTTTGTGCTTTGGCTGCTTTTTGGCCTTTTTAAGTGTTTTTAATGATCTTGTCTGTCTTTTTGATATATGTATTAATAAAAAGATTTATTTGATCTATACCTTACATGGGAGTGCGCTGTTTTACGTGTTTCTTGTTCTTCTGGATATTGTTATATTTGATACGTATAGCAGCACCCCTTTTTCTGATTGATTGTTCCTGAGCCCGCTCTTACTTTTGTGGTTGTAGACTCATATACCAGCCTCAGCACAAAAGTAAACACGTTATTGCCGTAATGCTGGAAAGCAAACTCCTAAAGGGTTAATCTGTACTGTATGCATGTAATGGTAACCATGAATGCTTAATTTAGTTTTTTCTTTAAATTTTTATTTAAATGTTTTTACCTAAAAACATAGGGTTTTTCTTTTTTACTAGTGCTTTCATGTTTGTTTGTTTTTTCATCTATTTTTCAATGTTAGGTGAAGAAAAACACTGTGAAATCTTGTATCTTTGATTCAGAAGCTGTTGCTTGGGACCCTCTAAAAAAGCAAATACAGCCATTTCAGGTTCTGACTACACGGAAAAGAAAGGTTTGTGTAGTTTATTTTAAAGGAATGTATAAATTTTGTAATGCTAATACATCATTCATTGGCCGCTCTGTACATAAAAAATTGAAGGGAAAGAAGGATTTGCAAAGCAACTCTCTTAATGCCATCTTTTCCAGGTAGCATTCCATTTGTAGTCAGTGTTTCACTTGAACCAACTTCCTGGTCGAGTGACACTGACCTTAAAGGGGTACTCCACCTCAAACATCTTATCCCCTATCTAAAGGATAGGGGATAAGATGTTAGATCGCGGGGGTCCCGCCGCTGGGGACACCCGCAATCTCCGGCGTGGCACCCAGTCATTCGACGCATGGAGCAAACTCCGCTCCATGCCCGATGACTGGCGATGCGGCCGCCATGCCTTCTACATTCACTTCTATGGAAGGAGGCGTGATGGCTAGGACATAGCCGTCACGCCTCCTCCCATAGAGGTGAATGGAGGGGGCGTGGTGTGACGTCACATGGAGATTGCCGGCATGGAGATTGCGGGGGATAAGATGTTTGAGGCGGAGTACCCCTTTAAATGGGCACTGTCAGATACAAAAACTTTTAATATGTTGTAAAGCATGCAAAACCAATAGGTTCTGCAATTGCTTTAATTCACTGGCTTTTTCAGTATGAAATACTGAAAATTTTCTAAACAACTGCCCCCCTGCCTGCTTTGACACATACTAGTCCTGCTCTGTCCGTGCATCATCACCTATGTCATGGACACTCTTCCTTGATTGACAGCTGAAAGCGCAGGGCTCACAGCTGGAGGAAAAATCCTCCCACTGCCAGCTTGTGTACCGCTACTGCAGTGTTTCTCATTTCCAGTCCTCAGGGCCCCCTAACAGGTCATGTTTTCCGGATTTCCTAAGTCTTTCACAGGTGACATAATTATGGTCAGTGAATCAGGCATTGCCACAATTATATCACCTGTGAAAGACTAAGGAAATGCAGAAAACATGACCTGTTAGGGGGCCCTGAGGACTGGAATTGAGAAACACTGCGCTACTGTCAGTGAGGACATGCTGGGAGTTGTAGTTTTGCTAATGCTAAGGGAGATGTGAGCGGACAGCATACTGAGGGAGGGGGCAGAGACCTGCAGTGTTGCCACGCCCCCTCCCTTTGAGAGGAATTCAGATTAGTGAGCTAAATTAACCCCTTAAGGACCAAGCCCATTTTCACCTTAAGGACCAGAGCGTTTTTTTGCACATCTGACCGCTGTCACTTTAAGCATTAATAACTCTGGGATGCTTTTACTTATGAATTTGATTCCGAGATTGTTTTTTCGTGACATATTCTACTTTAACATAGCGGGAAGGGGTTAAAAGTGTAGTAATATAAATAAAGGTGCTAGACACATAAAAATTAGATGTGCATGGTCAGGATTAGGTACTGAGTGATATATTAAAAATACTTTAATACTTTTTTTCTGTTGGCTCTGACTGGTACGCTTTTAAGGAAAACCTACCTGGAAAAGGTGGCATGAAAGAGCTGTTTTTCATATCTATTTTCTCAGAATTCCCAGTGGAACATCAATGGCCTTACAATGCTTGATAAGTCATTGACACTTCTAAAAGAGAAACCTTACCCCTTTGGACCTAGGAAACCAAATTATTAAATGCATCAGAGATCCATTTTAATTCTTTTAACCACTTGTGAACTTCTTAAAACATCTGATTGGTCCATATGTTTCTGCAAAAACGATGTACCTACAGGAGGTGCAGGCTGGCTGTCAGAGATGGCCAGACTCCCCATAGAGAGGGCAAAGATGATTTATTACTATTGCTGCGTTCCATATTGCTGTATATTCCACATTCATTGAGCACCGTTTGTTTATGAAGCAAAAAAGCTGCTAACTGCTGCAGTCCCAGCCCAGTTACAAGGGAAAACGGGGTAAAAAAAAATGTTCAACACTTTACACCCCTACATAACATTGATTGTTTTGTCACTTTAATTCCAAAAATCTATGAATGAATCAAATCCAACTTGTTTCAACTACTCCAAAATGATTCCAATAAAAATTACAGCTCACTCTAGCACCATAGATGGTAAAATGAATAAATATAGGGGTCAAATTCTAGTGATAGAAAGCAGTAGGTTTTTTATTTTAAAATTAGGTTGTAGGTGTAGTGACTTAAAGAATAAAAGAAGTACCGTAAGTTTTCCACTAGACAAATGCCTTAAAAAAAAAAACTAATCACCCCTCCCCAGTTTGCAGAATTGTGTCTGAGTGGCTATTCATATTGCATTAAAAAGTACATCCCACCTTTAATAAAAATGTCATACCTTATGCAGTATCATATCATAGTATTATAACTTTAATCTTGGTTACATAGGGCAATCTCCCAGCAGAAGAAAGTAGGAGTTTCCCAGCAGGCATGATATCACTGAAGCCTGCAGGGGGACCACTTCTGCCCTTACATTGTTGCAGTGCTGTCATAATCGTTCATTTCTAATAATAATTTGTTTTCCCTTAGTCCTAACAGAAGCACAGATGGGGTATTCCACCCCCCGCGAACTGGTAGGACAGATGGAAAATGAATGACCAATAAATTAAATAATTCCTAATACACACCCACATAGCCCTGTATAATGTAGAGGGTCACCCTCAGTTCCTTGTGTAGTAACAAGAAGATAATGGGGGAAAATGCTTAATATTTACTAATAAAAAATTTATAAAAGGGAGGGAAAGTTGTGCTACTGTTAGGACTAAGGGAAAACAAATTATCGGCAGAAATTAACAATTCCCTTATATCCTAACCAGTAGCAGAGATGGGGATATGGCAAGCAGAATACCTTATGAGGAAGGGCCTGGTGGCAGATAATACTGTCCGCCTAAAAGATGAGTAATCGGCAACTCTACTATCAAGTCTGTAGTGGGTGATAAAGGTGGAGAGAGAACTCCAGGGTCCAGCCTTGCATATATGTTCTAAAGGAACTAAACTCCTTTCTGCAAAGGAGGTTGATACAGACCTGGTTGAATGAGCTCTTACAAACTCAGGAGGCTCCACACCGTGTGATACCATAGCTTCACGAATGGTATCTTCAACCTATTGACTGATGGAAGGTTTTGAAGCTTTGTGACCCTTCAAGGTCCCTGCAAAAAGAATTAAAAGATTTTCATCCTTTCTGAACTCCTTAGTTCTATCTAGGTAGACCCGGAGACCTTTTGATGCAGGCCTCTTCCTTCATTAGTGGATGGACATGGAGCCAGGACCGGAAGAAATATTACTTGATTTATATTCTGAAAGGATGGCACCTTGGGGATAAAAGATGCATAAATCTTAATAAAACCGTATCTGGCAAAAATATGGTATACGGTTCAAATGCTGAAAGCGCTTGCAGTTCCCCAATCCTCTTGGCAGATGCTATGCCTAATAAAAAGGTTGTCTTCAAAGTGATGAACTTCATGTCCTTATCCCCCATAGGCTCAAGAGGTTTTAATTTTGAGGCACCCCTCAAAAACCTTTTGATTAGCGGGTCTTAAGATAGAGACCTATTAACATAAGCAGATATGGCCGATACCTGGACCTTTAGGGTAGGAGGAGACAAGGTCTTGTCTAGTCCATCTATGAGAAAGCAGAGAATGGTAGAGACAGCTCAATTTCATCCAGAAACTTGCTTCCTGGAGCACCAAGATTGGAAAGTCATCCAGATTCTTGTATAGGCTCTATTTGTTGAATCCACCCTAGAATGCAAGAGAGTAATCAAGACCGCACTAGAAAGCCCTTCTAACTGTGGAAGGGACTTATCACCCTCCAGGCTGTCATTTTGAACATTTGAAGATTCGAGCAGCTGAGAGTGTCCCCTGACACTAGTGATTGCTCTGGGGGAAGCCTCCAGTATTGCCCCTGATTCATCTGAATGAGTTGGGTGAACCATACTCTTCTGGGCCAAAATGGTATTATGGCTATGACTGATGCTTTGTCTTGCTTGATTTTGATCAATACCCTTGGGATCAAGGAAATTGGAGGGACGATGTAGGCCAACCTGAACCGCCAAAGGATTGAGAGAGCATTCATTGCCACTGAGTTGTCTAACATGTAAAGGGAGCAGAACCTATCCAACTTGGTGTTGAACCTTGTTGCCACGAGGTCTATCTTTGGCACACCCCACCTGAGCGTTATTTGCTGGAATATGTCTGGGTGGAGAGACCACTCTCGGGTTAGAAGTCCTCTGCTCAGGTGGTCGGCTATCATATTGAGGGATCCCCTAATATGTACAGCTGACAGATGGGTGAGGTTCCTCTCTGCCCAATCCAAGATCAGACCCACCTCTCTGAGGAGGCTTTGTGATCAAGTGCCTCCCTGCTTGTTGATATACTTTACAACAGTCATGCTGTTTGATTGAATCTTTACTGCTTTTTCTTGAAGAGAACCGAAGTGAAGCAATGCTAGCCTGATTGCTCGAATCTCCAGGAGATTGGATGTTATCAGTCTCTCCTGAGGAGACCAACAACTTTGCACTGTCAGATCCTGGAGATGTGCTCTCCAACCTACAAGGGGATGCGGCAGTAGTAAGTATGATCCAAGAGGGTTGGATCAGGGACTTTGTCTTCTAGGTGAGACCACCATCTGAGAGAAGATCAGGTTACATAAGACAGGGAGTGAAACTTGTTCAGGCCTGATGGCCGGTGATTCCAAGCGGCAATAACCTCTGAAGAGGGTGTAGATGACAGAGAGCCCAAGGAACCGCATCCACTGTAGCGGACAAGTCCCAACATCCACATTAGTGCGAATGGAGTCTCTCCAGGGTACTGAAAGAAATTTGAGCAGATTCTTGAACCAGAGATTTATCTCAGGAGTGAGGTAGTCATTAAGACGGAGTCAACTATGAACGTGAGAAACCTCACTGACATTGCTGGGAGGAAATTGGACTTGGCCCATTTGACTATCCAACCCAGCTGGTGAAGAAAGGACACAGCTAGCTGAAGATGTTGGGACAGGATCGTTTGAGATGGAGCTCTGACTATCCAGTTGTCCAGGTAAGAAACAATGCTGAGCCTCTGGAACCTTAGGGCAGCTACTACTACTGCTACCACAACTTTTTAGTTAATGTGTGTGGGGTGGAAGAAATTTCCAAACGGGAGGGCTACAAACTGGAGAGGTTTTAGAACTCCCCCCTACCTGGGCAGTGTTCCTTAAATATTTCCTGGAAGCAGGATGAATGGGAATATGGAGGTAAGCATCCTTTTAGTCCAGGGTAGCCAGGTAATCCCCTGGCGAGATGAGGTTGACCAGATTAAATAGTTTCCATACAAAAGCGTTTGTGCTTTACGTACTGATTTGAAGAATCTCAGAGTTATAATCATCCGCCAGTCTCCCATCACTTTGGGAACTAGGAAGACTGGAGAATAGATGCCTTCCGCCCATTCTGTTAGAGGAACTTCCTCTAAAGCACCCTTCTGGATATACTCCAGAATATAGGTTTCCAGCACAGACTGCTTGGCTGGAGGAAGAAACCTTGTCTCCACATACCGGAACAGACTCGAGATCTATTAAATAGCCATCTGTAATTATTCTCAGGACCCAAGAAAGGAGATACCATATTTTTGTCAAACTCCGCTGACGCACTTCCGCCAAGGGGATTGCGGAGAAGACATGTGCCCGAGTACAGAGACCTGAACACCTAGCCAGGGGAATCGGAACCTCAATAGTCCCAAAAGAAAGAAGGCAGTTACACAAACTGCTAAGGAGTATTTTAACCCTTAAGGCTTAGCACATAAGGGGGGTGGGGGGAGGGGAGGTAAAAATGAATAAGGCAAATAATGCCAATGGTCAATGAAAAAAGACAAAAATGAAACTAAAATAAAATGTATATGGAACCACCTCCCAACAGAAAGGCAGGGGTCACCATCTGTCCCACACACAAGGGACTGAGGGTGACCCTCTCCTTTATACAGGGTTATGTGGATGTGTATTACTAATTATTTCATTTAAAGGTCGTTACATTTTCATTTGTCCTACCAGTTCACAGGGGGTGGAATACCCCATCTGTGCGACTGGTTAGGACGTAAGGGAAATAGAAGACCTCAAGCTCTGTTTATGTTTCAGTGAGGCTCTATGCATGTTTCAGTGAGGCTCTATGCATGTTTCAGTGAGGCTCTATGCATGTTTCAGTGAGGCTCTATGCATGTTTCAGTGAGGCTCTATGCATGTTTCAGTGAGGCTCTATGCATGTTTCAGTGAGGCTCTATGCATGTTTCAGTGAGGCTCTATGCACGTTTCAGTGAGGCTCTATGCACGTTTCAATGAGGCTCTATGCATGTTTCCATTCCCCTTATTACTCTGGTTGCCCATCTTTGAACCCTCTCCAGCTCCACTATATCTTTCTTGTAGACTGGTGTCCAGTACTGTACACAGTATCCCATGTGTGTTCTGACTAGTGATTTGTACAGTGGCAGCATTATTTCCTTGTTGTGCGCACCCCATGATTTTATTTGCCTTGGCAGCAGCTGCCTGACACTGGTCGCTACAGCTTTTTCGTGAAATATTCTACTTTGATAGTGGTAAAATTTTGTTGATAATTACATAATTTCTTTCGTAAATTTTATGAAAAATTTTGCATTTTTTTTAACTTTGAAACTCTTTGTTTATAAGGAAAATGGACATCCCACATAAATGAGATATTGATTCACAAATACAATATGTCTACTTTTATATTTGCATCATAAAGTTGACATGTTTTTACTTTTGGAAGACATCAGAGGAAATTTTAAATTTTTTCACAACATTTTCAAAATCAGAATTTTTCAGGGACTAGTCCAGTTTTGAAGGGGATTTGAGGGGCATTAGAAATACCCCATAAATGACCCCATTATTAAAACTGCAACCCCTCAAAGTATGATTTCTTTTACACTCGCATGCTCTTGTAGACCCAGTTTTTGAATTTTTACAAGGGGTAAAACGAGAGAAATCACCCCAAAATTTGTAACCCAATTTCTCTTGAGTAAGGAAATATCCCATATGTTTATGTCAATTGCTCTGTGGGTGCACAAGAGAAGGGAAGGAGTGACAATGGGATTTTGGAGAGGTGAGTTTTTCTGAAATGGTTTTTGGAGGCATGTAACATTTAGGAAGCCCCTATGGTGCCAGAACAGCCCCCCCCCCCAAAAAAAAAAACACATGGCAAACCATTTTGGAAACTACACCCCTCAAGGAACATAACGGGGTACAGTGAGATTTAGCACAATTTCTTCTGAGTATGAAAATACCCAATGTGTGGACGTCAAGTGCTCTGCTGGCGCACTACAATGCTGAGGAGAGAAGGAGCACCATTGAGCTTTTGGAGAGAGAATTTGGTTGGAATAGAAGTCGGGGGCCTTGTGTGTTTACAAAGACCCCCGTGGTGCCAGAACAGTGCACCCCCTCCCACATGTGACCCCATTTTGGAAACTACACCCCTCACAGAATTTAATAAGGGGTGCAGTGAGCATTTACACCCCACTGGCATTTAACAGGTCTTTGGAACAGTGGGTTGAGCAAATGAAAAATTACATTCATTTTCACGGACCACGGTTCCAAAAATCTGTCAGACATGTGTGGTAAATGCTCACTGTACCCCTTATAACATTCCGTGAGGGGTGTAGTTTCCAAAATGGGGTCACATGTGGGTAGTTATATTTTTGCGTTTGTCAGAACTGCTGTAATATCAGCCACCCCTGTGCAAATCGACAATTTAGGCCTCAAATGTACATAGTGAAAATAATGAAGAGGATGGAAGGCACTCTCGAATGCAACAGGTCTGGTCACAGGATACAATATTGGCCAACGGGCCGTTTCACGCACGCCTGTGCTTAATCATGACATATCCCAGAAACCTCTGTTTCCACCTTCATATGCTCTAAAATTCACGCAACTTTATTGACAATAAACAAAAAAAATTTAATATATATATATATACTAGAACACATACAAAAAATTGATTAAAAACCTGTTTAAGAGAACTATCAGGTGGAAAACTTATCTGCACCAAATGTATTGAAATAAAGCACACTGGATACAATTTTTTTTCTTAAAATCTTTTTAGGCTTCATAAACTTTTGGTATCGCCTTATGCGAGGAACCTATATAAATCTATAAAGACGTATTAATCTACAATTATAGTTGATAGTTGACAACTTTGTATAGAAGGATATTGTATAGAAGGATATTGCAAGCCCACTGCCACCAATGCTTAATTGAGATATGATAGCTATCACCCCCCAACATATCAAATGGGCTATTCCATTTGGACAGATGGTGAGGCTAAGACGCATCAATACCAGTGATGCGGTTTTTCTTGCACAGGCTCAGGATCTGTGTGAGCGTCTTAAAAGAAGAGGCTATCCAAAAGGAATATTAGTACAAGCTCTGACTAGAGCATTATCCTTATCCCGTGAGGAGCTACTTTCAAAACAGCCTAAAGAAAGAATCAGGTATTCAATTCTAAAAAAAAGCCCCTAGCAACAGTGATCATGTTAAAAAGATGTTTTCTTTTTCATTCGACTATAGCCCGATGCATAATACCATTTGCAGTGCTGTATTAAAAAATTGGCATATTATACAAAATGCCGATTTATTTAAGGGTATAGTGGCAGACCGTCCAGTTATATCATTTAGAAGAATAAAAAATATACATGATATTTTAGTAAAAAACAGATTTAGGAAATTAGGTGATAAAGACTCAAGAAGCAACTACCGCAGGGTAATTTCAGATGCGTTCATTGTAACTACTGTCAACATTTGTACAACGCAAAGAATGTAAGGTTGGGGGGAGAACAAATGATCATTCACGATTTTATTAAATGCAAAACTAATTTTGTTGTTTATTCGCTGACATGCAGTTGCAATTTTATTACATAGGCAAGACCATCAGACCCATGTATGTCCGCTTCAGGGAACATATAGGATCCCTAAAAACAGGAGTGGGAAGTACGCGATTTATCAACCATATGAGTGAGGTACATAATAACCAAATAAGTTGGTTGGGTTAGTAGTCCAAAAAATCCCGGACAGAGGGAATGATAGGAACAGGTTGTCACTACAGAAAGAGACAGAATTTATTTTACGTACAGAAGCATTAGGGGTCTTAGGCTTAAATACAAAGTGACTTGAGCATGTTTCCCCCTAATTATTATCAACAATTTTTTGTAGATTAATACGTCTTTATAGATTTATATAGGTTCCTCGCATAAGGTGATAACGAAAGTTTATGAAGCCTAAAAAAAATTTTAAGAAAAAAATTGTATCCAGTGTGATTTATTTCAATACATTTGGTTCAGATAAGTTTTCCACCTGATAGTTCTCTTACACAGGTTTTTAATAAATGTTTTGTATATGTGTTCTAGTATATATATATATATATATTAAATTTTTTATATAATAATATATAATATATATTATATATTATATAATAATATTTTTTTGTCAAAGTTTAGTGAATTTTGGTGCATATAAGGTGGAAACAGAGGTTTCTGGGATAGGGCGTGATTAAGCGCAGACCTAAAAAAAATGCTGTTTCATTCGAGAGTGCCTCCCGTCCTCTTCATTATTTGAATATTGGATCTATTTTTCCGTCGGACTGAGCACCAGGACGAGCACAGCTAAGCCTTGACTCCGTCGTGTTGGGAGCAGTTCACACCAGTCACGGTTCTTTGGTAGGAGGCAGTGCTGACACCCCTCTTTTTCTCTATTGTTGGATTGAAATGTACATAGTGCGCTCTCACTCTGGGGCTTGTTGTGCGTCCGCAGAGCATTTTACGCACACATATGGGGTATTTCCCGACTCAGAAGAAATTGCGTTACAAATTTGGGGGGTCTTTTTTTTTCTTTTACCTCTTGTGAAAATAAAAAGTATGTGGCAACACCAGCATGTTAGTGTAAAAAAATGTAGGCTGGTGTAGACCCCAACTTTTCCTTTTCATAAGGGGTAAAAGGAGAAAAAGCCCCCAAAAATTTTTTACACAATTTTTCCGAGTACGGAAATACCCCATATGTGGCCCTAAACTGTTTCATTGAAATACGACAGGGCTCCAAAATGAGAGCGCGCCATGCACGTTTGAGGACTAAATTAGGGATTGTATATGGGTGGACATAGGGGTATTCTACGCCAGTGATTCCCAAACAGGGTGCCTCCAGCTGTTGCTAAACTCCCAGCATGCCTGGACAGTCAGTGGTGTATAATTAGTGTTTTACCCTTTATTATGTGTTAGTGTAGTGTTTTTAGGGTACATTCACATGGACGGGGGTTTACCGTTAGTTTACCGCTAGGAGATTGCGCTGCTGTGGAAAATTTGCCACTCAAACTTGAAGCAGGAAACTCACTGTAAACCCACCCGTGTGATTGTACCCTGTACGTTCACATGGGGGGGCCCAACCTCCAGCTGTTTCAAAACTACAACTCCCAGCATGTACTGACACTGTGCATGCTGGGAGTTGTACTTTTGCAATAGCTGGAGGCACACTGGTTGGAAAACATTCAGGTAAGTTCTGTTACCTAACTCAGTATTTTCCAACCAGTGTGCCTCCAACTGTTGCAAAACTACAACTCCCAGCATGTACTGTTCGCTGAAGGGCATGCTGGGAGTTGTAGTTATACAACAGCTGGAGGTCCGCAACTCCCAGCATGGCGAGACAGCCGTTTGCTGTTTGTGCATGCTGGGAGTTGTAGTTTTGCAAGATTTAGAGGGCCACGGTTTAGAAACCACTACACAGTGATCTCCAAACTGTGGCCCTCCAGATGTCAGCTGTCTGGGCATGCGGAGATTTGTAGTTTTGCAACATCTGGAGGGCTACAGTTTAGAGACCACTGTATAGGACCCCCTTGGGCATTTGCATGGGATGCCTGCTGATAGATATCAGCAGTCATCCCAGTCCCTGCTCGGCGGGGACCGAAATTCCCACAGGCGTACAGGTACACCCTGGGTCCTTAAGGGGTTAAAATATTTTTTAAAGTCTCTAATTTAGTGTCAGTATTCTTGTTTTTGAGGACATTATCCAAATTTATATTGTTAAGGGCTTCTCTGAGTTGATCAAACTTTGCCTTCCTAAAGTTCATTGTTTTTGTGGCCCCTCGAGAGGTGGGTGGACCGGATTACAATGCGGTACCACTTCCCCGGATCCACGGTCTGATTTTGGAGATACTCATTGTATTAGCCAGCATTGCTTTTCTGGAAATGGCCTGCTTTGCCCAATGGAGGGGGGACGCCAGATACCCAGCTCTCCTGCCTCCAGCCACTCTGCAACAATATGCCTGCCCACCTTATGAATATTCAAGGTAGCCTGCCCATGTAAGTGCAAGGTGGGCTGGAATACCTGTGTAGAGGAGTTATGGGCAGAGAAGCTGGGTGTACTGGGTCCCTTTTCCATTGTGCAAATGCTGTCACTTTCAGATTAGCAAAACATTTTAATACACCTTCTATCTCAAGAACTGGACCACAGGTCCAGGTAAATAATAAATAATTGTAATCCAGGTTCATCAGCCCTATAACTCTGTGTATTCGATTAAGTGCAGGTAAACCTGAAGTCAGTTTCCCTTTAAAAAGTACAAATTACTCCGTAAAAAAAAAAAAAAAAAAAAAAGCAGGGGAGGAATTAAACCACAAATCGTGTGCGTGTGTGTGTATGTATATATGTATATATATGTATATGTGTGGGAATAAATAGCTGTGTAATATAAATGGACAAGTGCCACAGGGCTGTGTCTATATAAAGCACTACATGGGGAGACTGCACCCTGCAAACAATGAAGCGAATATGGTGCAATGAATAAAGAAAATGGGAGGAAGCCGTAAAAGTTCCTATACTCACAGTGGACTAGGCTAGTTTCTGAGTAATATTAAAAGCAATAAACTATTTGCTATGTTCAAATAATGTATATTAATGCAGATAAATTGTAATGCAGATTCAGTTGATGCCATAAGCAAAGTCCAGCAGAGTCCACCGTCTGTAACTTCCAGCAGCTGCATAATACAGTCATGGTTGTAAATGTTGGCACCCCTGAATTTTTTCAAGAAAATAAAGTATTTCTCACAGAAAAGAATTGCAGTAACACATGTTTTGCTATACACATGTTTAGTCCCTTTGTGTGTGTTGGAACTAAACCAAAAAAGGGAGGAAAAGCAAATTGGGCATAATGTCACACCAAACTCCAAAAATGGTCTGGACAAAATTATTGGCACCCTTTCAAAATTGTGGATAAATAAAATAGTTTCAAACATGTGATGCTCCTTTAAACTCATCTGGGGCAAGTAACAGGTGTGGGCAATATAAAAAGGAGAGAAGTTCACTTAGTCTTTGCATTTTATGTCTGTGTGTGCCATCCAAAGCATGGACAACAGAAAGAGGAGAATAGAAATGTCTGAATTGTGGAAAAATATCAACAATCTCAAGGTTACAAGTCCATCTCCAGAGATCTAGATTTGCCTTTCTCCACAGTGCACAACATTTTCAAGAAGTTTGCAACCCATGGCACTGTAGCTAATCTCCCTGGGTGTAGAAGGAAGAGAAAAATTGATGAAAGGTGTCAACGCAGGATAGTCCGGATGGCCCCAAACAAGTTCCAAAGATATTCAAGCTGTCCTATAGGCTCAGGGAGCATCAATGTCAGTGCAAACTATCAATCAACATTTAAATGAAATTAAATGAAATGCTATGGCAGGAGACCCAGGAGGACCAAACTGCTGACACAGAGACATAAAAAAGACTGACTACATTTTGCTATAATAAACTTGAGTAAGCCAAAATCCTTCTGGGAAAACGTATTGTGGACAGACGAGACCAAGATAAAGCTTTTTGGTAAAAGCACATCATTCTACTGTTTACCGAAAACGGAATGAGGCCTACAAGAACACAGTACCTACAGTGAAATATGGTGGAGGTTCATTATGTTTTGGGGTTGTTTTGCTGCCTCAGGCACTGGGTGCCTTGAATGTGTGCAATGCATCATGAAATCTGAGGATTGCCAGTGGGTTTTGGGTCGCACTGTACAGCCCAGTGTCAGAAAGCTGGGTTTGCGTCCAAGATCTTGGGTCTTCTAGCAGGACAATTACCCCAAACATATGTCAAAAAGCACCCAGAAATGGATGGCAACAAAGCGCTGGAGAGTTCTGAAGTGGCCAGCAATGAGTCCAGATCTAAATCCCATTGAACACTGGTAAAGAGATCTTAGAATTTCTGTTGGGAAAAGGTGCCCTTCCAATAAGAGACCTGGAGCAGTTTGCAAAGGAAGAGTGGTCCAACATTCCGGCTGAGAGGTGTAAGAAGCTTATTGATGGTTACAGGAAGCGACTGATTTCAGTTATTTTATCCAAAGGGTGTGCAACCAAATATTAAGTTAAGGGTGCCAATATTTTTGTCCAGCGCATTTTTGCAGTTTGGTGTGACATTATGTCCAATTAGCTTTTTTTCCTCCCTTTTTTGGTTTAGTTCCAATACACACAAAGGGAATAAACGTGTATAGCAAAATGTGTCCAATTAGCTTTTTTTTCCTCCCTTTTTTGGTTTAGTTCCAAGACACACAAAGGGAATAAACGTGTGTATAGCAAAACATGTGTTACTGCAATCCTTTGTCTGCGAGAGAGACTTCATTTTCTTGAAGAATTTCAGGGGTGCCAACATTTACGGCCATGACTGTATGTGTGAATTAAAAATATGACAACAACCCTAAAAAAAAAAAAAAAAGTCTATATCCAATATAAAATTCTTTGTTAAAGGGGTTTATCCACCATAAGGTGGTTTTAGTACGTATATGGCAGGCAGTAATGGACATGCTTAGGAAGAATCTGCTCTTGTCTTGGAATTAAATGGCTATGTCATGAGATTACCATAACACTGTGGCTAGCTTTTTGTGAACTGGTATTTCCTGTTTGACCTTTTCTTTGATTACAAATCTCATAATTCCATTTTCCTCCCTCCCACACATCAGCCACCCCACCCATTGAAACATAAATAAGTTGCATCCATTCAAAAGACCTGTGGTTTTCAATCAGGGTGCCTACAGCTGTTGCATTAGTTGCAGATTTATCTCTCTCACACCAAGCGATCGCTCCACCCATTGAAGCAGACAGGCTCCCTGTCATCAGTTGATTAGTGATTCAGGTCTCGGCTGAATTGCAACCTGGGAAAACATACACACATACAGCTACAGACTCTATATTATGAACTACACTAACTTTACAGCCCCTGTAGCCAAATGAAAAAAAAATCCTGGAATACCCCTTTAAGTTTAAAACCTATATACAGTGCACCTTCCCACTTTAAAAATACATTTTGAAAAATAAAAAAAAAGACTGTCAAGAAAGATCAACTTATACCATGACCATATGCATGAATAGCTAGGTTGGTGCACACCACCACCAATCAGAAGCAGCAGCATTGGGAAGGAGGAGTATGGTTGTGTTTCTTCCACTCCCCCAACCCCCCAGCCTGTGCACAATTATTGCTAAAAAAAAAACTCCCCTGAATACCCCTTCAATATAGTTAACATCTAGTGAGTCCCAGTTTTCTCCTGTGGCCCTTTCAGAAGGCGGTGTTTTCATATGACAATACACAAATATTTCTAAATCATTCTTTCATAGCAGTAGACTGTACACTGGCCTTTTTCTCATATCCAGAACATTTTTACTAGGCTACAAAATTTGAAAGACAGACTTTTTTATACACTGCAGTCACTACTGTTTTTACATGTTTGCATTATTAACTTTGAGTACCTGTCATTAGGAAAAACTTTTGATCGGTGAGAGTGTTCAGATCTCCGCCAATCAGGAGAACGAGCCAGGAGAAGTCTGCACTTCCGCTCACTCCTCTCTCTGCCTCTGTTTCATGTGATCGAAAGTTCATAGACTTACATGGCAAGTTTGTCTCCATCACGTGACATGGAGTCGGGAGAGAACACACTAAGCGCAAACCTCTCCTGGCTCATTCTTTTGATCGGTGGAGGTCTGAACACTCAGACCCCCATCGATCCAAACTTTTGAAATGTCGCTAGGACATGAAAACAACTTAACTGCCGATTTGTTAAGCCCAACCACTCCTGACCACTGCATTTAGACTGGTATTCCTTTCTTAACCATGATAGTCTGGGATGGGAATACCCTTGTGTTTATTGTGAAGATCTGTCTTTGCTTTGCTTTATTCTACATTTATCGTGTTATTAACTATTTTAGGATGTTGAAGCTTCTGACATAAAAGTCCAAGTATGTGTGTATGCTTTTGACATGCTTTATCTGAATGGAGAGGTAAGTTATTTATATCTATTCATGTTTGCTTTAAGGTTTAGTATGAAAAACAAGATGTAATTGGAATTTAAATGCCAATTTCCCTCCCCCCATCTATTGACCTTAAATCATACACAAAATATTCACTATAAGGCTTGACTAAAATAAACAAATTTGCAAACTGTGTTTTTGTTTGTGTCATGAATATGTTTTATATACTTGAAAAGGGGGGAAAAGTGTTTGTTTATAGAGGCTTAAAACGGATGCTGCTTTATGACATATAGCATAATCAGTTTTCCATTGACTTTCAGAATAAAAAAATGAATATTGTATTTTTTTTTGTGTGTGCCGTACACAATAGTGTAGTTGACTAAGTTTTAGTATGCAACAAAATTAAACTTACTGTAAGGAAACCTGTGTCAAAAATTCAGTGTTCGCCCAGCTTAAGTAACACTCACCCGTTAAAGTGTCAGGCTATTCCAAAGTACACTTAGCTATCGGAATAAAGTATAAGGTGCAAGCTGAGTTGGGTTCTGCTGTTCCTTTCACTTTACAGTGAGCTAAACTACAGTAACCCGGTGCCACCATATAGAAATCCTATGTTAAGAAAGCAAAATTAGATGTTTCAACTAAGGTTGGTGATTTTTTAGGAATTCTTTTCTATTTTGGTGTGAAGGCCAATTTTCCTTTAAAAGCAAAAAAGGCAGCCTGCACTCTTAAATTATCTTTGACAGTACACATAGTGAAACAGTCATAGTACATGCTCAAAAATGGTAGTTTCTTTTATGCAAATTCAAAATGGCAATCAATATGGATGTGCTTTGTGGTGTCTGCCACTATAAAATGAATGATGCCAGTATGTCTGTAAATAAGAGATACATACTAACCTTCGCGGGGCTAAACTAAGTGTAATGCTCTTGTAAATCTACTATCTGTATTTTCCATAAAATAATCCTGGAACAACTTTACTTAGAATTGTGTGTTGTGCCATTCCTCTGGTATTTCTCCTGGAAGTATGAGTAAATGAACAGCTGGAAGTTTCCATTCCCCAACAAAATCAAGTGTTCCTACAGAGAAAGGGTTTTTCATTAGTTTTACAAATTTTTATACAGAGTGAGACCAGCACTGTGGTGTCCCTGCCAGAAGGGCTGCAATTATGTGAAGTTCACACTACCGCATCGAATGACGCACAATGTATATGCAGCATTTCTGGGGGCAAATTTAATGATTAGTAAAAAATTGTTTAATTTTTTACCTCAAACCCAGTCTGTTTAATAATAATAATAATAATTTTATTTATATAGCGCCTACAGATTCCGCAGCGCTTACAACTATGGGGTTTAACCCCTTAAGGATGCAGGGTTTTTCCGTTTTTGCATTTTCATTTTTTCCCTTATCACCTTCTAAAAATCATAACGCTTTTAATTTTGCACATAAAATTCCATATTATGGCTTATTTTTTGCGCCACCAATTCTACTTTGCAGTGATATTTGTAATTTTACCAAAAAATCCATGGCGAAACAGAAAAAAAATTCATTGTGCGACAAAATTGAAGAAAAAATGCCATTTTGTAACTTTTGGGGGCTTCCGTTTCTACGCAGTGATTTTTCGGTAAAAATGACACCTTATCTTCAGTAGGTCCATATGGTTAAAATGATACCCTACTTATATAGGTTGGATTTTGTCGTACTTCTGAAAAAAATCATAACTACATGCAGGAAAGTTTATACGTAAAAAATTCTCATCTTCTGACCCCTATAACTTTTATTTTTTCGCGTACGGGACGGTATGAGGGCTCATTATTTGCACTGTTATGTGAAGTTTTTATCGGTAAGATTTTTGTATTGATCTGACTTTTTGATAGCTTTTTATTCATTTTTTCATGATATAAAAAGCAACCAAAAATACGCTGTTTTGGACTTTGGAATTTTTTTGCGCGTACGCCATTGACCAAGCGGTTTAATTAACGATATCATTTTTAGAATTCTGACAGTTACGCACGCGGCGATACCACATATGTTTTTATTTACTGTTATTTTTTGGGGGGAAATGGGGGGTGATTCAAACTTTTTTTTAGGGAAGGGGTTAAATGACCTTTTAACCTTTTTTTTTTCACTTTTATTTTTATTATTTTTGCAGTGTTATAGTTCCCATAGGGGGCTATAACACTGCACACACTGATCTTTTACACTGATCCCTGCAAAGCTCAGGCTTGGACCAATCAAATGCAGATCAGACGCGAAGGAGCCCGGTAAGGGGACCTCCGTTCGCGTCCTAGCTGTTAGGGACATCGCGATTTTATTGAGATAATCCGGATCAGCACGACTGAGCTGCTGGGGAGCTTTCACTTTTTTTTTTAGACGCGGCGATCAACTTTGGTCGCCCCGTCTAAAGGGTAAATAGCGAGCGGCACAACGATCTGTGCCGCACACTATTAGCCCAGGGTCCCGGCTATGACGCGGGGTCACGGCGTGACCCTGTTTTAAATACCGGGCGTAGGGTGTACAGGTACACCCTATGTCCTTAATAGGTTAAAACTAATGAAAAATATCTTTAAGATTGTGTGTACCGGTACTTAACAATATGGAACAGTATTCCTTATGTTACAAGATTTTTCTTTGACAACTGTTTCCTTTTTACTTGAAACTTTTAGTGCAAGTCCTCCTTTTTCAAGTTAAGTTAATGGAAATAAAGCTATACTGTAGGTAGAGCATGTTGCAGTTTTCAAAAGAATTCTGTCCCAACACAAAAAAATTCCAATAGCTACGTGTGAGTAAGCAGTTTACAAACTTTCAGTCTGTTAAAGAAAATCTTTCACCAGGTCTATCTGTCCATCTGTAAAGATTTATGCAGAGCAAAGGTTGGCTTTGACTTACCACAGAGGTTTGAAGTGTGTGCTGCCAGACACCTCACTCTGTTCTCAACGGGTCTTAGAAGGCCCAGTACAGTCTAATCTTTTGACATGTCTGAGCAAATTTGATTCCATATACACAGGGTGGGCCATTTATATGGATACTCCTTAATAAAATGGGAATGGTTGGTGATATTAACTTCCTGTTTGTGGCACATTAGTATATGTGAGGGGGGAAACTTTTCAAGATGGGTGGTGACCATGGCGGCAATTTTGAAGTTGGCCATTTTGAATCCAACTTTTTTTTTCAATAGGAAGAGGGTCATGTGACACATCAAACTTATTGGGAAGTTCACAAGAAAAACAATGATGTGCTTGGTTTTAACATTTTTTTATTCTTTCATGAGTTATTTACAAGTTTCTGACCACTTATAAATGTGCTGCCCATTGTGTTGGATTGTCAATGCAACCCTCTTCTCCCACTCTTCACACACTGATAGCAACACCGCAGGAGAAATGCCAGCACAGGCTTCCAGTATCCGTAGTTTCAGATGCTGCACATATCTTATCTTCACAGCATAGACAATTGCCTTCAGATGACCCCAAAGATAAAAGTTTAAGGGGGTCAAATCGGGAGACCTGGGGGCCATTCAACTGGCCCATGATGACCAATCCACTTTCCAGGAAACCGTTCATCTAGGAATGCTCAGACCTGACAACCATAATGTGGTGGTGCACCATCTTGCTGGAAAAACTCAGGGAATGTGCCAGCTTCAGTGCATTAAGAGGGAAACACATCATCATGTAGGCCACTGGATATGCAAAATTGCTACATGATGTGTTTCCCTCTTTATGTACTAAAACTGGCACGTTCCCTGAGTTTTTCCAGCAAGATGGTGCACCACCACATTATGGGTGTCAGGTCTGAGCATTCCTAGATGAACAGTTTCCTGGAAAGTGGATTGGTCATCGTGGGCCAGTTGAATGGCACCCAAGGTCTCCAGATCTGACCCTCTTAGACTTTTATCTTTGGGGTCATCTGAAGGCTATTGTCTATGCTGTGAAGATACGAGATGTGCAGCACCTGAAACTACCGATACTGGAAGCCTGTGCTAGCATTTTTTCCTGCGGTGTTGCTATCAGTGTGTGAAGAGTGGGAGAAGAGGGTTGCATTGACAATCCAACACAATGGGCAGCACATTGAACACATTTTATAAGTGGTCAGAAACTTGTAAATAAGTCATGAAAGGATAAAGTTAAGTTAAAACCAAGCACATCATTGTTTTTCTTCTGAAATTCCCAATAAGTTTGATGTGTCACATGACCCTCTTCCTATTGAAAAAAAAAAAAAGTTGGATTCAAAATGGCCGACTTCAAAATTGCCACCATGGGCACCACTAGAGATGAGCGAACTTACAGTAAATTCGATTTGTCACAAACTTCTCGGCTCGGCAGTTGATGACTTATCCTGCGTATATTAGTTCAGCCTTCAGGTGCTCCGGTGGGCTGGAAAAGGTGGATACATTCCTAGGAAAGAGTCTCCTAGGACTGTATCCACCTTTTCCAGCCCATCGGAGCACCTGAAAGCTGAACTAATTTATGCAGGAAAATCATCAACTGCAGAGCCGAGAAGTTTGTGACGAATTGAATTTACTGTAAGTTCGCTCATCTCTAGTCACCACCCATCTAGAAAAGTTTCCCCCCCTCACATATACTAATGTGCCACAAACAGGAAGTTAATATCACCAACCATTCCCATTTTATTAAGGTGTATCCATATAAATGTCCCACCCTGTATTTTAAGGTGATATATTTCCTTTTAAATTGTCCATCTTTTCATTTTTAGTCTTTAGTTAGAGAACCATTTTCTAAACGAAGGCAACTACTTAGAGATTCCTTTAATGAACTGGAAGGACAATTCATGTTTGCTACCTATATGGATACTTCAAACACAGATGAAATTTCTGAATTTCTTGATCAGTCTATAAAAGGTATTTTAGTTATATACGTTGTATTCTCTGTTTACATTGAAATACATATAAATTGCTGATTTCTTTATCCTGTAATATTCTCTTATTTAGATTCTTGTGAAGGATTGATGGTAAAGACGCTGGACCAAAATGCAACATATGAAATTGCAAAACGTTCTCACAATTGGTTAAAGGTGGGTAATTAGTATATTTCTCTACTTTTGATCTGGGGCAACTTGTGGCCTGTGACATACTGTAAGAATGCAGGGTGACACCATTACATCACAAATAAAAATAGTAAATGTGCAGGGGGCGTGGCTTGGCGCCGAAGGAAATGGCCGCATAGCTCGTTGGCTCCCGCTCCCAGAGGCCTTATATGAGCTTTTACATGCAGTGACCTGCTCCTAATCAGTGAAGAGGCAAACCTGCAGGCGACCAAAACATTCTGGCTGTCCCCATGCTGCTTCATTCCTGAGATCCATCACTCATTACCTGAGGACCGCTTCTACTCCGGTCCCGGACCTCCCGCCCTCTGCCGAGGATTTGGTGAGGCGCCTACGCTCCCGGTCAGTAGGCGCTGCAGCCTCGCGGGTTGCACTTGTGCCTGAAACCCCTCCTGACCCACTGGCTGCTCTGTCCCAAAGCTGTCCGCCACAGCTCTCTGATTCTCCCACCAGGGTCCCCAAGCTCCCGCCTCCAATCTGGGTGAGCCCCCATCTCATCGTATCAAATTGGAACGTGCACACCGGGCCCTCCGTCCTAAACCCTCTAATGGCCCCTAGAGACGTTATTTGCTGTCTTGCTGATTTTCAGGTGAAAGATGCAATAATGGCTAAGACCCGGTCCCTCAGACAGTTTGACTTTGATATGCTCCAGTGCAGCTATACCAGGACTTGTCTTTGGTGACCCTACAGAAGCGACGGATGCTTCAGTCCCTCCTGGTGGTTCTCCGCTCTCATCCGATACCTTACAGGTGGTCCTTTCCGTTTGCTCTACATGCCCATAAAGGGGGATGCTCTGCTGTTCTGCTTACTTACTCTGCCCTCCCAGCCTTCTGTTCTGCCCTGGACCAACCTGTTCCGCAACTGATTGACTGGGGTCTCTCTCCTCCGCCTCCTCCTCTGCCCCCTTTGTGGCGCCTGTCCGGGCTAAACGCCCTGTTCCTGGCCAGAGATCTGTCTCCCAGGGTCAGCGGAGCCCTGCTTCTGACCCACCTTGAGGATCCCTACCGTGGAATGCTGTGACTGTCCTTTAATTGCCCTCCCGGGGCGGCGGTGATCGTCTGCCTCTCCATTGGTTTTGCATATTACCTTGTTACTGTTATCTTTGCTAATGTTGTCATTATTTGGTCACTGTTTCTTGAAAGCTTCATTGGTGTAGCCTCAGGGGGGGAGACCGCCTGGTTTTTGGTGGTTTCTCTTTGGTGCGTTCCTCTGTTTCCCCCTTTTGAGGCTATGGCAATGGTTATGTCCTGTATAGGATGCTTGTTCGCAATGATCTCTCTTTGTTCTATGGCGTCCTCTTTGACCAACTGCTCACTGGTTCGTTTTTTGACGTGTTGTCTTTTTGTGTTGTCCTCTTTGTCGATGTTCGTCGGCTTTTTGTCCGGTCTTCTGGCATGTCATGTCTCTCCTGTGTTTTTCCCTTTTTTTTTTTTTCTGGTTTTTCTCTAGTTGCCTCGGGCGTGCATGGTCACACCTTGACCTCCTTGGGCTGGTGGTTCTCTTCATTATCCTGAACAGGTCCTTTGAAGGTGTGAGTGAGTATTCTGTTAATTATGCTTTGTTCTTTCCCTTTGTCTCCTCATGGCTGTGTCTCCTTGAATGTCAAGGGTCTTCACTCCCCCTTGAAATGACGCTTTCTACAGCGGGAGCTGGTAATGCAGCGTTCCGATATTGTATACCTTCAGGAGACACACTTTGACCATTCGCCTTTCAATTCCTTCATCACTTGGATCCCCAGGTTTTTCTGGCGTCCGCTCCTCGGAAGGTTCCTTTGGTGGCTATCCTTATCTCTCGCACCTGTCCCCTGCTGGTCTCCTCCTCTTACGCTGATCCCCTGCGTCGCTTTATTTTTGTTCAGGGTTCTCTGGGGGGGGGGGGGGGGGGGGGTGTGTGTTAAACAGCTCCTCCCGTGTAACCTCTAAGCCCTTAATTCCTCCCAAATACATTTTTTTTTTTTGTGACGGGGTCCTTGCTCGCCTCCACTGGTACCCGCCCTCAGCGTGGCTCCTAGGCGGAGATTTTAATCTATTTTTTTCTTCAACTATGGACCGTCACTTCACGGTAGCTTCCTCTCCTTCCCCTGCCCAGATACGCCTTTCTTCTGTCTTTCGGCGCTTGGTTCGTGCCTCCTCTCTCTATGATCTCTGGCATATTAACCACCCTACTGATTGTTGTTTGACTTTCTACTCATAAACTTCATACCCGTATAGACTACTTCTTTGAAAATCTCCCTATGGTTCGTATGCTTTCGGGTGCTTCCCTAGACACTATCTCGTGGTCGGATTATAGCCCAGTTCTTCTTTTTCCCCCTTTTACTTCCAACTCTAGACGTTGCCATTGGCGCCTCAATGATTCCCTTCTTAAGTTTCCATCTTCCCGAGACTCAATACTGCAGTGCTGGATTATTTTGCCACTAATGACGGATCTGTGTCCTCCCAAGCTGTGCTGTGTGAAGCTCATAAATCCGTGGTACGAGGCCATTGTATTGCATTGGGCTCTAGACTGAAACGTGACTCTGCGGTTGCACCCGGAAACTTCAGAAACAGATCTGTTTTAGAAGCTCTCTTAGTTACTTCCCCCTCTCTCTAGGTGCTGAGGTGACTGGTCGCTGCCCTGTCCCAATTGGCCGATTTAGCTTTGCGGAAGATGGAGCGTCATTTGCTCTATTCTAAGCAGCGCCTTTATGAAAAAGGTAACAAAGCTCACACTATGTTGGCTAAACGCTTACAGGACCGTGCGGCTGCCCAGTCTCCCTCTGCTCTGAAGGACTCTTCGGGGGTACTTCACTATCATCCTGATAAGATTTCCCAACTCTTCTTTGACTATTACTCTAAGCTTTACTCCCTCCCTTCTCAACTTCTGTCTGCCCCGGAAGAGCATGCTGCAGTGTTGGACTCCTACTTCTCTCGATGCAGTCTACCAACTCTCTCGGAGTCTGAGCGTAAAGTGTCAAATGCTCCTGTTACTTTGGAGGAACTGTCTGAAGTGCTTAAAGGGGTACTCCTCTGCCCTGCTTCGGAATCTCCCCTCCCCAGCGTCCGGAAGAGGGGGCGGGCGTGACGTCACGAGGGGCGGCCCTGAACACGGAAGCCCGCACGCAGCGTTCGGAACAAGAAACTTCCGGACGCTGGGGAGCGGAGCTTCCGAGGCAGGGCAGCGGAGTACCCCTTTAAGATTCTCCCTGTGGGCTCTCTCCTGGTCCAGATGGATTCACCTATTTGTACTACAAGACCTTCCCTTCTACCTAGGCTTGTTTCCCTTTTCAATTCTTTCATGGGTGGGGAAGAGATCCCGCGGTCTTTATTGCAGTCACTGATCACTTTGATCCCTAAGCCGGACAAAGATCCTGACGATTGCTCCAGCCATAGGCCCATTGCTCTCCTCAGATCTCAAGCTTTTTTCGAAAGTTTTAGCGGCACGCCTATCCTGTTTTCTTCCCTCCCTTGTGCATAAGGGTAAAATGGGGTTTATTCCCTGTCGCCAGGGAGGGGATAACACAAGGAGAGTAGTGGGCCTTATAGATCTGCTCAATCGGAGGTCCGAGCTTTGATTTTGAGTCTGGATGCTGAAAAGGCTTTTTCTTTTTGCTACTCTTCAACAATTTGGTATTACGGGAAATTTTTTCACGGCACTGCTCTTCTCCTACTGCTTCTCTCAAACGTCCTCCATACTTCTTCCCCCTCTTTTCTTCTCTTTAATACCCCTCTGATCTTTGCTTTTGTGTATTGAACCTCTAGCGGCCATGATCTGGGAGGATCGGGACATCTCCAGGGTGTCCATTCAGGAAATTTTAGATCTGTCTCATTGCCGATGATGTCCTTCTTACTCTTAAGCCTCTAGTCTCCTATGATGAGGTTTCGGGGTATAAAGTGAATCTTTCCAAGTCTGAGGCACTGCCCCTGAATCTTCCCCTGTCTGTCTTCCCTTCTGCAAACTAACTTCTCTTTTGAATGGTCGCCTTTTGCAATAAAATACCGGGGGGTACTGCTATCTCCTTCTTACTCATCCCTCTATTCTACTAAATTTCCTTCTCTTTTTTGTGACCTGAGGGCTCTTATGGAGAAGTGGCGGTACCGGTACATTTCTTTTTTCAGTCGCATAGCGGAGGTTAAGATGGCCAACCTCCCTAAATTGATTTATTCCTTTAAGACCCTGCATGTGAGGATCCCACTTTCTGCTCAAAGCTCCTTTCAATCTGATATTTTTCGATTTTATCTGGGATGCTAAATAGCATCGACTCCCAATGTCAGTCATGTTAGCTAGCAAATCTAGGGGGGAGGTTTAGGTGTACCTGATGTCACCAAATATTTATGAGCTGCCCATTTATGCCATTTGGTTGCATGGTCCACATATCATGCTTATAGTCGGTGGCTTGCTCCGGTCCACCGAATGCTCTCTTGTGGAGCTTCTCTTCCCCTTATGCTTCCTTAGGTCTGTTATTGGGCACCATGTCTGGGGATATTGCTCTCGGAAGTTTAACCTTTACTCCTCCTTGTCTCCCCTACAATCTCTTCTTTATCACCCTGCTTTTCCCTCTGGCTTGACTTCGGGGGTGGTGATGGAGTGGGGCTCTAGGGGTCTATTTTGCTGAGCGAATGTGGTTAACCCTCTCTCCCGTACTCTCCTGTCCTTTGAGCAATTGTCCTCGGGCAAGAATCTCCCCCCAACTGAGGAACTTCGCTACCAACAGCTTAGTCACTTTCTGTCCTCTAAACTGGGCTCTCTGGCTGTGTCCTTGCCGACTGGTTTTGAGCAGCTGTGTCGGATCGGACCTCAGGCGAAGGGGCTTCTTTCTGATATCTACTCTATCCCCCTGGATGGTGAAGCCCTATCCCATCGATATATGCAGCTCTGTATAGACTCCCTCCATACCACTATTACTTTACCCCAGTGGCAGGTGATTTGCGAGCGGGCCTCTAAAGCATATATCTGTACAGCATATAAGGAGACCCAATTTAAAATGCTTATGGGATGGTACCATACTCCGGAGCTCCTGAATAGGCTAAACCCGACTGGTCCTCCCCAATGCTGGCCTTGTGGGGTGGGTCTGGGTACTGTCTTCCATATATTCTCGTCATGTCCCCTCATAGTGCGTTTTGGAGAGTAGTTCAGAGGTTGCTCTCTGTAGTTTTGGATGTTTCTGTTCCCCTTGACCCCCTTATCTATCTATTGCATCTTTCCTATAGAGGCTTATAAAATAAGCTGTTCAAGCTTTTTATGCATATAGTTCTTGCAGCCAAAACGCTCATTGCGAAGTACTGGAAGAAACCTGTACCGCCGTCCGAGGCCGATCTTGTTGCTCGTGTACTTGAAATCCGTTCTCTAGAATCTCACTGCTTCTCTGAATGACACTGTACCTTTATACCTCTGTGTGGGAACCATGGGACCATTTCACTGATCGAAACCCTCCTTGATTGTCTAAGGCTCTTTGTTTTCTTGTCTCCTTTCCTCTTTTCTTTCTTTCCACTTCTTTCCACTTTGGCTGCGTGTCTTGTTCCGTGTTTGTGTTTTCTCTTTTTTGTCTGGGAGCTTTTCCCTTACCTCCTAAGGTTTTTGTCTACCTTGAATAATCCCCCCCCCCCCCTCCTGCCTTATATAGTTCAGCTCCTGTTTCCCCTGTCCTAGATAGGTCTGGCCCGGCTTTAGTTGGGTTAAGATGTGGACGATGGTGATGTTTTTTGGGAGATGATGTTTTTTTTAGCCGTGTATGGTTAATGCACTGACTGTATTACCTTCTGACCTTTGGGTCCCCTGTGTAATTCTTGTTTAATTTCTAACTTGTATTGTAAAAATCCTTAATAAACATTTAAATGTGGTCCGGTTGAAACCAAGAAGTTGGCATAACATCACAGTCTCCTAAAATCCAGGAATGCTTGATTTCTGTTTGACTACAGTCAATACCATTTGGTCTATACAACATAACGCAATATTGTGCTACTAAAACTAAGTTGCCATGTCATTTTAGCCATTTGAATAATCTCTGCCTGAAAAGGCAAATGTTAAGGCCAATCATAACCTTGTAACAATCACAGACTGATGCTTTACTGTAAGAGCTGTAAAACTATGGAACTCGCTGCCACAAGTTTAAGGGGGGCCTGGATATACTATTACAAGTATGAATACTAGATGTATGTGCATAGAACTTTAATCCAGGGATTTATTCTGATTGCCATGTTTGAGTCAAGAATAAATCTTTCCTCTCTTATAAGACAATTGGCATCTGCCTCATTGGGAGTTATTGCCTTTCTCTTTTTCAACCTTATAAACTTGTGACCACTGGTTAGTTTTGTGTTGTATGAGACTTTTGGGTGGGGAGAAGGTGGTGAGATCGCCTACCAAAAAAAAGTTTCTCTAAAAAGCTGTAGAGAAACATTAACTATGTACTAACTATGTAACTTGTACATTTGAAACAAGGGAGTCTGTAGGATTTTTGTACTGGAAGTAAGATAGGCAACTAGGAGCTACAAAGACCGGTCTTTAGGAGGCGCTGCTCACATAAGTGAAAGAACGGAGAGACTTTGGCCAGCACAGGACAAACTTGTTTATTTTGTAAAAAAGCGGACAACGCATTTCGGCACATACAAAGTGCCTTCCTCAGGTCCAAAACGTACAATGCTAAAAGATAGTAAAATTAAGAGTATGATAAAAAGAGGAAGTTGGAAGTTGAACATTGCTGCAGAGAAAATATGTAGTGTTAAGTAGGATGCACAGATGTGTGACGGCACAAAGTGTGTGTTGTCTAAAAAGTAGACCATATTAATAATGGATTAAAATTTTTTTTTATAATAATTTGGGTAAAAGAGTAAGCATATGTTTTATTCATTATACAAAGGTAAAAATAAAAGTATGTGAATATTTTATTCGTTATATTTAACAGTAAATGTGGTGTTGGTGGATCCAGTTAGAGAATGCGTTTAGACTAGTGTAAAAAATTATAAATAAGGCACAACTGGTCTCAGAAGATTAGTCTATCAATAAAGTTACAAAGCTTTAACAGAACTTGACATTTAGCAACATATTACAAGCATTTTTATCATACTCTTAATTTTACTATCTTTTAGCATTGTACGTTTTGGACCTGAGGAAGGCACTTTGTATGTGCCGAAACACGTTGTCTGCTTTTTACAAAATAAACAAGTTTGTCCTGTGCTGGCCTGAGTCTCTCCGTTCTTTCACTTATGTAAGCAGTGCCTCCTAAAGACTGGTTTTTGTAGCTCCTAGTGGCCTATCTTGATTCTCCTATGGCTCTTGCATAAGAGCCCAGCCCTGGTCGGAGCGCAGCAGCTCCCACTTATTTATTACTCCAAACTACATTCTGTGAGCAACTAGCAAAATCTGACAAAAGATTTAGCATTGCATTCTATTTGGGAGCACCCCCTATTTTTGTCCTTTTGTACTGGAAGTAGACTCCTGTACCAACAACTACTGCATCAACCACTGTATAATATGACACGGAGGTCCAGATTGATCAAACTGTGAGAGAGAGAAAGTGGAGAGATTTTCCCACAACAACCAATCACAGCTCAGCAAACAAACTCTGGGGAAGTGAAAGCTGAGCTGTGATTGGCTGCTATGGGAAAATCACTCCACTTTTTCTCAAACAATTTGATAAATTTGGGCCAGAGTGTTTTCCTCAGTCCCCTTTTCTCAAAGAAATTTAGCCTGTATGTCAAGTATGTTGCTGGAAGTACTTTTTTGTAACATTTAACTTTAGCAGGGAAGAGACCATTCCAACAAACAGCAATTATTTTGCCTAATATTTAAAACAGCCAATTCAAAAATAGTTATAAACTATAAATTACACAAATGAGTCGAATTAGGATAAATTGTCTGGTCTTAAGGTTCCACTGTACTTTTCTACACACTGTTAAGCAGTAGTAGGCTGTTGCTTATAAAGGTAAGGACTCTTTCCATACTTCTGGTCCATGGTGTCCTGTAGATAAATTCAGTGCCTATGTCGAACATAATTAAGAAATTGTGTTGTAGCATGGTTGAGAAAAGTGCGTATTTAATTTAATAAGGAGAGGAGTGTAAGCCTTAATTTCTAAGACCTGTTCCATTCGGACACCTCCATACACATAGATAGTTGGCCAGTCCCAATTTTATCATGTTCCAACAGCTTTCAACTGAACGTATAGTTTCCTCCAAGTGATTCAATCGAGGCAAAAAGCACAAATGGAAGGCAATTAAACATTTTATTTCCATTTCAAGTCATCAGGCATGGTTATACACTGTTATTTTATTTCATTTTTTTTCCAGTTAAAAAAAGATTATTTGGAAGGTCTAGGAGACACCCTGGATCTGGTGGTAATTGGTGGGTACTTGGGAAAAGGAAAGCGAACAGGCATATATGGCGGATTTCTTCTGGCATCATATGATGAAGAAAGTGAAGAATATCAAACAATCTGTAAGGTTTGTCTGAAATAATGCAGGCTATGGCTATTTTCACAGCCTTATGTTTACCTTATTACAGGATGTAGGATGGGTCTATAAACGGGTTAAATTCCATATTTTCCACCTCTTATACGAATATTGCCTTCTTAGAAATGTTTACTACAGTGATTCTATTATCAGAATAGTAAAACAGTGCCAGTATGCAGCAGTCAATGTATATTTGGATTACAACTAAATAATATGGTAGAAATGGTATTACTACGTTGAATGCTGTTCTAGGCTCCAGCTCCTTATTGGTATTAAAGTGAAGAGTATAGTGGCTACAGATTATTTGAAGCATACAGACCGGTACTTTCAGTTAAAACATTCAAAGGTCACATTGTGAAGCCTTCTCTTGTACCTTATCAGTTCATTTAGCATTTCACACAAAGGTATTGCCATTCACCTTGTCAGTAGGGTGTGCTGAGTGTGTAGTTGACAGATATATATTTAATGCATGAAGTTACTTTTCTTATAACTTGTTCTGATTATTTTATTTAGATTGGCACAGGCTTTACAGATGAAGATTTAGAAAAGCATTACAGTTTTTTAAAGGTAATTTTGTTTGAATGCACTGTTATTCTGTAAACCAATGTGTACATATATTTATTGTACCTGTTTGTTTTTCTTTCATATGTTTGCATTCCGGAACTATACAATTAACATGCTTAATAAGTGACAAACTGGTAAAAAAAAAAAAAAAAAAAAAAAGGAGCACTCTGCTTATTACAGTCTACAAGGGGAGGGGGCGGTAGGTAGGGTTAGAAGTTCCTCTTAGGGTTAGAAGTTTGAAAAGTTGGTGTGTTGGGAGAATTTTAGAGTATGGGAGTAATTATGGAGACAGTGGCCCTGACTTACCATTGTAAACCTGACCCGTTTTATTGGGTTGTGGGCCAGAATCTGGCGCATTGCGTCAGAATTTGTCTGCACCAGATTGTGTGCCACAATTTGTCTGTGCCAGATGTCCACCAAAAAAATTTTAAAATGTCCAACACTCCATTTAATTGAGAGAACCCAGAAAGGGGGCATGGTAATAGGGGGTGTGTCCCCAACATTTTTGAAAAATCCCTACATATTTACTAAGGTTTCCACAGAAAATGTGGTGGATTTGAGCTCTGAAAAATGTTAAAAAAAAATAAAAAGCAAAATGTAGGGGAAAAGTGCAAGACGCCTACGTTTTGCACTTTTGGAAAAATATCTGTTGGGGGTGGGGGGGGGGGGGGGAAACCACAAAAAAAACTACACTACACTCTTAGTAAATCCGGATTAGTGTAATGAGCAGAAAATATGATGGTTTGGAAGGGCCAGAGAGATTTGTTCTGAGGAGGTATTGGGAGATTAGGGCAGTGAAGGACAATTAAATTATGTTTCATGAGTCTAGGTAGAATATGATGTATGTATACAGATCAAGGAGGATATGTTCCAAGAATTAAGCAAAGGAAAGTAGTTAAATTGGGCCGCTGTACACTGGACCGTTCAAGGGATGGCCTCTAAAAGGTGGTTGTTTTGGCTTTATGTTTAAAGCGTACCTTTTATAGTGAAAAGTTATATGTTACTCAGTACCCAATCCTGATCATGTGCATATCATTTTTATGTGTCTCTGGCCTATATATCCAGAGATATAAGCATTTATATGCTGGTGAGTAACTTTTTCATTGTGCTGGCTAGAGGGGGCGTGTCAGTCTGTCTCCTTCACAGTGTGTGTAGGAACATTCCTATACAGGTGGGGGTATGTGCAGAGCATTGCACCATTGTCTGCACATACCCCCACCTGTATAGACACATATGGGGGGGGGGGTATGTGTAGACTGCAGAGCATTGCACCCTTGGAACTGTGGAAGACCCTAGGGTGCAATGTTCTGCAGTGCACCTAGCCCCATGTGCAGAGGCCCTGGCTGGGAGGATAGCTAAGGCACTTACAGAACCAGCCGGGGCCGCAGCACGGGAGAAAACAGGGGCCGGAGCACGGGATGCATTAGAGGCTGCAGCAGGGGCCGCAGCACAGGAGAAAGCAGGAATCGCGGCCGGAGCAGTGACAATCCTCCAGGGCCAGCTCCACATAAGCAAAGGACAGGCATATTTAGTAGTTTATACAGTGGCAACATACCAGGTAAGGCCTCTCAATGCGCTCTGCAGGGAGCTGAATTGGGAACTCACTATGGTGCTTGTCTGAAGGCAGTGAGGGAGAGGGGGGGACAACCTGTGTGAGCGCGCTCCCTGTGCTCGTTCACAGGCAGTGCGTGCTCACGCATACACTCAATAGAAATCTCCTATACTGGATACCGGTATGCTTTATGGCCGGATACCGGTATGCTTTATGGCTGGTATCCAGTATGCTGTAAAATCTAGACTAATCTGTCTGGCTAAAAGACAGGCGACCCCTAATGGTGGCTATTTTGAGCTTTAATTTCAGGTGAAAATGTAAATTTTTTTTAACAGGTGTGTATTGTGAAAAGTCATATTATAACGAGTCCTGCAATATATAAAAAGTTTTCAACAATGACAGTGCCTCTTTAAGTGTTAGTCCAAAGCTTCCCACTACTGATGTTCACTGATTGGTGTGGAGAGGCGACGATAATGTGCCATACAGTTGCAGAGACAACCGTACAATGCTTTAATCATATAAAGGGATTGTGCTGAAAGCACAAGTGGTGAGGTGTCATTTAAAGCATAGGTTGGAAAGGCTTTTAAGCATTTATGATGGGAAAAGCATCCAGTGGTTTTCTGAAGCAGTTGCAGAAAAAAATTTGAGGATGATTCTTATAGAAAAAATCACACAAAAATGGGACAATAATTGCTCCACAAAAAAAATAACAGAAAAAAAGACCACACTTACTGCTTACTGGTACAAGGCAGGTTAGGCACCTATTCCCATTATAATGGAGATCAGCCACAATGCAGTGTAAGGGGAGGTCACACAGGTGCAATATATTGATGAACAACCACTCACACGTTTTTAATTCTTGAGTACGCCTAGTATAGTAGTTGAAAACCGATAAGGCCCTATACAGGGTGCCAGTAACATGATAATGTATAGTGACCATGCTGGCTTACAACCTACAGTGGGGCAAAAAAGTATTTAGTCAGCCACCATTTGTGCAAGTTCTACCACTTAAAAAGATGAGATGCCTGTAATTTTAATCATAGGTATACCTCAACTATGAGAGACATGATGAGAAAAAAAATCCATAAAATCACATTGTCTGATTTTTAAAGAATTTATTAGCAAATTATGGTGGAAAATAAGTATTTGGTCAATTACAAAGAAGATTGATTTCTGGTTCTCACAGACCTGTAACTCCTTTTTTAAGAGTCTCTTCTGTCCTCCACTCGTTACCTGTATCAATGGCACCTGTTTGAACTTATCAGTATAAAAGACACCTGTCCACAACCTCAAACAGTCACACTCCAAACTCCACTATGGCCAAGACCAAAGAGCTGTTGAAGGACACCAGAAACAAAATTGTAGACCAGCACCAGGCTGGGAAGACTGAATCTGCAATAGGCAAGCAGCTTGGTGTGAAGAAATCAACTGTGGGAGC
Source organism: Hyla sarda (assembly GCF_029499605.1). NCBI lineage: Eukaryota > Metazoa > Chordata > Amphibia > Anura > Hylidae > Hyla > Hyla sarda. The sequence continues at coordinate 51,548,511 of NC_079198.1, read as the reverse complement.
AATTATTAGAAAATGGAAGACATACAAGACCACTGATAATCTCCCTCGATCTGGGGCTCCACGCAAGATCTGACCCCGTGGTATCAAAATGATCACAAGAACGGTGAGCAAAAATCCCAGAACCACACGGGGGACCTAGTGAATGACCTGCAGAGAGCTGGGACCAAAGTAACAAAGCTACCATCAGTAATACACTACACCACCAGGGACTAAAATCATGCAGTGCCTGACATGTCCCCCTGCTTAAGCCAGTACATATTTGGGCCTGTCTGAAGTTTGCTAGAGAGCATTTGTATGAAGAGCATGTAGAAGATAATTTGGTTTCATATGACCATATGACTCCTAAGTAGAATTTTTTGGTAAAAACTCAACTCGTCATGTTTGGAGGAGAAAGAATGCTGAGTTGCATCCAAAGAACACCATTTTTTTTCTCATTAGGTCTCTCATAGTTGAGATATACCTATGATGTAAATTCCAGGCCTCTCATCTTTTTAGGTTTTAGAACCTGCACAATTAGTTGCTGACTACTTTTTTCCCCCACTGTATTAGTGATGCCCATACTATTCGATTTGGCGGGCTGCCCAGCATCTTTTATGTGCAGCTGGCAACACACTGAAACCAGCATCACAAGGCCAGACGACATAAAAAAAATATATAAATACTTTATATGATAAAAATGAAGTATTAGTTGATATTTTGGCCAAAATACGCAAGCGCGCAATTTGTCAAGGGTCCTCAGTCTCTTGCGAGTCCCTACACTAACATAGAAAACAATCACAGAAAAATAGGACAAAAATTATTTAAAAAAAATCCAGAAAAAAATGCCACACTTCCTGGTTACCAGTACAAGGGCAGGTCACGCACCTATTCCCATTAGGATGCAGAAGAAGGTGCAAAATACTGATAAGCAACTTGCATACTATTCATGAGTGGGTGCAGGGCTTGGCAGCCCCTCTGATGGAATAGTATGGGTGTCACTAATAGTGTGTAGTCCACCATGCTGACTTAATGGGGTACCAAAGGATAGGAGAGAAGATGTCTGACCGCGGAGGTCCCACCGCTGGGGACCCCCGCAATTTTACAATTGGGCACCCACCTTTTTTGGGCTGCACGCCGCGCTGCCAGCTCACGAACTGCCAGTTGCCGACCACGGGGCCTGAGTATCGTGACGTCACGCCTCCGCCCTCGTGTGACATCACGCCCTGCCCCTGCTATGCAAGTCTATGGGAGGGGGCCATCACTGGCACCCTGTGTATTCCTTATCTGTGTGCAACTGTAGTACTAAGCAACTTCCCACCTCATGAATAGTAGGCATGTGAGTAATTTTTCATCAGTATTTTGCACCTGTGCAACCTCCTCTTATTTAGCATTGTGGCTGATCTGCATCATAATGGAAATAGGTACCTAACCTGCCATTGTACCAGTAAGTGTGACATTTTTTTCTGTGATTTTTTTTTTTTTTTGGTTATAGCAAGTTTTATGGTCCAATGTAACATAGTTCTTAAGGCTGAAAAAAGACAAACGACCTTCAAGTTCAACCTATGTCAGTACGGTGTCCCTACTGTGCTTGAAGTGGGTTCTAATACCAACAATCTCTTCATTAAAATACAAAGAGTTATTGGAGAGGACAGAATAAAACTTTTGTATTAAAAACTTTTGTTGGTGCATATTTAAAAATTGAGAAGTGCATGTCTGTTGTGGAGTTTGACACAGGTCACACAAAAGTTATAACCTGACTTTGGATTTCTAAAGAGGCGAGGTCTGCTGACCAATTTGCCTTCTGTCAGCATGGCATACATACATTTGAGATCTCTTTGCTTGTATTAACTCAGTTTTCTGCAACTCCAGATGACTTGGCATATCCTAAGCTGCCTCAGCTCCTACTCATTCTCTCAGGGAATTGTATAGAGGGAAACAGGGATGTGTAGCCCTAATATCCACCCACACTCAGGTCCTTACTTGGAGTACCTGCCCCAATGAATGACAGCCCTAGCTGGGCAACTGTCCCATTCGAAGTGTCCTATTAACCTAGCCTAATCAGAATAGAAGAGTAGTCAGTATTTAGATAGAGTATAGTGACAAAATCAGCAGCCAGACGATGAGGCGTCTTTGAGCCTTCAGCCAAAAATGGTTGCAACAGGATGGGGTTAGAGTGTTGTGTTTTTTTTTCTAAATCTTTTTATTAAATAATTAACAAAATACAAATTAATATATAGCAAACTCAGGGCTACGGTAGGGACGTGGAGGGAGGGGATAGGAAAGGGTAGAGTTGTCAGGCAAGAAACCTAAAGGATATCACATGTGCAGATCAGGGAGATCAAAAGGTTTTACATGGGTCCCGCAATTTCAAGAATTCAACATGAGGCTAAAATTTAGCTCGCAATTTTCTCCATCCCATACAGTTGGTTGACTATGTCAGTCCATTGGGCAAAAGTGGGTGCCCTGGTAGTATGCCATCCTAAAGGCACTAGTAGTTTTGCTGCCATCAGGAGGTGGGTAATCTGCAAGGAGGAGTGAGGATAGAACTGTCATGAAGGAGCCCACAACAAGATCAACAGGATCACTCGGCCGTAATCTGCTTGATTTTATCAGATATAGCAGACCAAAAGCTACTAATAAGTGGATGTAACCACCATATATGTGAAGGAGTGCCTCTATGGGAATGACCTCTCCAACATAGATCGCTGCTTATCAATTAATGATCAAGTAGAAATGCTGGGGTGCAATATCATCTTGAGTACAGTTTTTATAAGCTCTCTCTTGAATTTTCACACACTTGGGAAACCCATGTGAATGTTGCAATATGAATAGCGCCTGTGGCCCGTAAATACCATACCTAATTCTGCTTCCCGACTGAGTTAACACCTGGGTTTATAAAAAAAAAACCAGGGGTTTCCAACCAATTGCAAGAACGCAGTGAACGGCGTCTCACCTGGAACCCTTTACAAAGGCAAGTGATGGCTGTGTGAAAGGTATAAAGGTGGTTTTCAGTGTTTTTTTTTTTTTTCTTACCCACCTTCCAAGAGTGATAACATTTATATTTTTCAGTCAAGCTCAATGAGGGATTTTTTTTTTCTTTTTTTTTTTTTAACCTACGTTTTCACTTTATTGATATACAGTATTTCTAGGAGCAGTACCAGAGAAACTGCCCAATGCCATTAAAACTGACAGGTCAAAAGACCAAATAGTCTGATTTTAAAGGGGGTATTCTTACAATCTTTTTCAAGCCTTATTGTTTCCAGTATATTAGATAAGTTTCCTGTTATTTTGTCATGCTCAGGATGAACAAGTGTAGTCTAGATCAGCTAAACAAACATGCACTGTGCACAGTGAGGGCCTGGAGCCATACAGAAAATGTTGTTGTTTTTAAAAAAAAAGCTTGCTTAAAATTGTAGGCATATATATATAATTTTATTTTTTTTATTGGTTTTCCTTTCTAGGATCATGCAATTGATAGCCCAAGAAGTTACTACCGCTGGGACAGTGCTGCAGAGCCAGACCAATGGTTTGAACCAGTTCAAGTCTGGGAAGTAAAATGTGCAGATCTTTCTATTTCCCCTGTCCATAAGGCAGCAATTGGACTGGTATGTTTAAAATTTTCACTAATAACACTGCATATGTAATAATAGAGTGGGCTTTTAAAGTGGTTATTCCAAGATTAAAAGTAGTCACCAAAATAAATTTCTTAGTAAATTTACCCTTGATCTTTTAAGACCCTGGGAATTCCCTTGGCTGCTGGTGCTGTTTTATTGGGTCACATAAAGGCCAATTATTGGGCAAATGAGTATTCATAGGAATGCTCATTCAAGATAATCAGCCCTGTGAAAAAAGGGCCAATGAGCAAATGATAGTTCTTCAGATATGCAGCCATCTAAATCAGCCACACGACGCCCTGTGAAATGTGCAACCCATTATGATGAATATAAATGGCTGCATGAATGATCCAGCAATTGTATGTGGAGACTGGCCACATGTTTGATTTGACCTTGTGAAGACTTGGCAAACTAGTGCTGATCAGGGAGAATAGCGCTTGTTTTCTGCCTCCCGCTGGCCTGTCTAAAAGAGCCCATGCAACTTTTTTGCACCAAGGCCTCCTTAGCCCCTTGGCTAGACGGGTTCCAACAGATGGGTAGAAATTGTCATATCAAATTAAAAGCTATTCCATATCCAGAGGATAGGGGTTAAGTAGCTTAATGGTAGGAGTCTAAATCCTGGCACCAACACTGGTAAAAAAAAAAAAGATAAAATATTCTCCAGAATGAATGACGCACCCAGTGCACGATGATTAGAATTGTTATTTTGGGAGGTTATTTTGATAAGTGGAGATTGAACATAGTAGCTTGTTTAGAAGGTCCTTAAGAATTTGTACTTCATGATTGCATTAGGGGGGTGGAAATTGAGTGCAGCCGGCATCTGTGGGTGCATGTCCTGAGTCTGCTCCATACTTCCTCACCAGACACATGACATAACTATATATCATATGTTGTTAAAGGGTTAAATTGCCTAGCCTACTAGCAATTAAAGGAACTTTTTGTAAATATATCTTATTAGGAAAAAAAAAATGAGTGTCCTAGGTAGTCTTTTATCTCATCCCAGTGCTTTATTCATGTAGGATACATTATAGCAGCTATTCTCCATCCACAGCAAATTACCTTTTACTCTTTCATATTTTTTAAGAATTAATTACAAAGTTAATTTATTTTGGTTTAGGTGGAAGATGAAAGGGGAATTTCATTGCGTTTCCCTCGTTTCCTTCGTATTCGAGATGATAAAAAGCCAGAAGAAGCAACAAACAGTTCTCAGGTAACATGTTGCTGTAAATCAATCTTTTCTCCCGGTTAATGATTTTAGTACCTCTCTCACTTCCTGCCATCATTACTTAATGCATTAGCAGGCATGAGACTTTAACCCCTTAAGGACATAGGGCGTATCCATACGCCCCCGTTTCCAAGTCCTTAAGGACCGAGGGCGTATGGATACGCCCTGAGCATTTCCGGCCCCCGCCGCTAGCCGGAGGGGAGCCGGGGCCGGATGCCTGATGAAATCGTTAAGCAGGCATCCCGGCATATCGCCCAGGGGGGTCATTATGTCCCCCCATGTCGGCAATTGCCGCAGATCGCTGGACAATTCAGTCCAGCGATCTGCGGCGGATTCCGGGTCAATCGGGTCTCCAGTGACCCGATGACCTGGAATTACTGGCTGATCGTGGCCGTCAGAGACGGCCCCGAACAGCCAGAGCCAGCAGGGGTGAGGTGGCACTGGTGCCACCTCACGATCGCCCTGATTCGTCGGCCGGTTTACCGGCCGACCAATCAGGGCGCCTGCTGCGGGTGTCACTCCCGCAACCCGCTCCGCCCCTATTCCGGAGGACGTTAGCGGGTGCGGGACGTGCACCCCGGGTGCTGGGGACCCCGATCCCCGGCGTCCCTGTTGGGATCGGGGCCCCAGGAGCGGCGGCGAGGGACTGACCTGTGCGGCGGCATCGTGGAGCAGCAGCAGGAGGTGAGTGACAGCCTCCTGCTGTTGCTTAGCAACAGCTCCCAGCATGCAAAAAGGGCATGCTGGGAGCTGTAGTTATGCAACAGCAGGAGGCAGACCACCACAACTCCCAGCATGCCCTTATGGGCATGCTGGGACTTGTAGTTTTGCAACAGCTGGAGGCACATTCTTTCTATGGAAAAGTGTACCTTTAGCTGTTGTATAACTACAACTCCCAGCTTGCACAATCAGCTAAAGTGCATGCTGGGAGTTGTAGTGGTGCATCTGGTGGTTGCATAACTACAACTCCCAGCATGCCCGTTGGCTGTCGGTGACTGCTGAGAGTTGTAGTTTTGCAACAGCTGAAGGCACACTGAGTTAAGTAGCAAACCAGTGTGTCTCCAGCTGTTGCATAACTACAATCCCCAGCATCCCCAGCCAATGTAGTATGCCTCCGGCTGTTGCATAACTACAAGACCCAGCATGCCCTTCCGCTGTCCGTACATGCTGGGGGTTGTAGCTTTTGCAACAGCTGAAGGCACACTGGTTGCAAAACGCTGAGTTTGTTACCAAACTCGGTGTTTCACAACCTGTGTGTCTCCAGCTGTTGCAAAACTACAACTCCCAGCATGCACTGATAGACCGTACATGCTGGGAGTTGTAGTTTTGCAACAGCTGGATGTCCCCCCCCCCCCCAATGTGAACGTACAGGGTACACTCACATGGGCGGAGGATTACAGTAAGCATCCGGCTGCAAGTTTGAGCTGCGGCAAATTTTCTGCTGCAGCTCAAGCTGCCAGCGAGAAACTACTGTGAACCCCCGCCCGTGCGACTGTACCCTAAAAACACTACACTAACAAAGAATAAAATAAAAAGTAAAAAACACTACATATACACATACCCCTACACAGCCCCCCTCCCCAATAAAAATGAAAAACGTCTGGTACGCCACTGTTTCCAGAACGGAGCCTCCAGCTGTTGCAAAACAACTACTCCCAGTATTGCCAAATAGCCACTGACTGTCTAGGCATGCTGGGAGTTTTACAACAGCTGGAGGCCCCCTGTTTGGGAATCACTGGCGTAGAATACCCCTATGTCCACCCCTATGCAAGTCCCTAATTTAGGCCTCAAATGCGCATGGCGCTCTCACTTTGGAGCCCTGTCGTATTTCAAGGCAACAGTTTAGGGCCACATATGGGGTATCGCCGTACTCGGGAGAAATTGGGCTTCAAATTTTGGGGGGTATTTTCTGCTATTATCCTTTTTAAAAATGTAAAATTTTTGGGAAAACAAGCATTTTAGGTAAAAAAAAAATTATTTTTTTTACATATTCAAAAGTCATGAAACACCTGTGGGGTATAAAGGTTCACTTAACCCCTTGTTACGTTCCCCGAGGGGTCTAGTTACCAAAATGGTATGCCATGTGTTTTTTTTTTTTTTTTGCTCTCCTGGCACCATATGGGCTTCCTAAATGCGGCATGCCCCCAGAGCAAAATTTGCTTTCAAAAAGCCAAATGTGAGTCCTTCTCTTCTGAGACCTGTAGTGCGCCAGCAGAGCACTTTTCACCCCCATATGGGGTGTTTTCTGAATCGGGAGAAATTGGGCTTCAAATTTTATTTTATTTTTTCTGCTATTACCCTTTTTAAAAATGTAAACATTTTGGGAAACCAAGCATTTTAGGTAAAGAAAAAAAATTTTTTTTTCACATATGCAAAAGTCATGAAACACCTGTAGGGTATTAAGGTTCACTTTACCCCTTTTTACGTTCCCTGAGGGGTCTAGTTTCCAAAATGGTATGCCATGTGTTTTTTTTTTTGCTGTCCTGGCACCATAGGGGCTTCCTAAATGCGGCATGCCCCCCAAAAACCATTTGTCGCTCCTTCCCTTCTGAGCCCTCTACTGCGCCCGCCGAACAATTAACATAGACGTATGAGGTATGTGCTTACTCGAGAGAAATTGGGTTTCAAATACAAGTAAAAATTTTCTCCTTTTTACCACTTGCAAAAATTCAAAAATTGGGTCTACAAGAACATGCGAGTGTAAAAAATGAAGATTTAGAATTTTCTCCTTCACTTTGCTGCTATTCCTGTGAAACACCTAAAGGGTTAATACACTTACTGAATGTCATTTTGAATACTTTTGGGGGTGTAGTTTTTATAATGGGGTCTTTTATGGGGTATTTCTAATATGAAGACCCTTCAAATCCACTTAAAACCTGAACTGGTCCATGAAAAATAGCGAGTTTGAAAATTTTGTGAAAAATTTCAAAATTACTGCTGAACTTTGAAGCCCTCTGGTGTCTTCCAAAAGTAAAAACTCATTAATTTTATGATGCAAACATAAAGTAGACATATTGTATATGTGAACCCAAAAAAAAATTATTTTGAATATCCATTTTCCTTACAAGCAGAGAGCTTCAAAGTTTGAAAAATGCTAAATTTTCATTTTTTTCATCAAATTTGGGGATTTTTCACCAAGAAAGGATGCAAGTTACCATAAAATTTTACCACTAATTTAAAGTAGAATATGTCACGAAAAAACAATCTCGAAATCAGAATGATAACTAAAAGCATCCCAGAGTTATTAATGTTTAAAGGGACAGTGGTCAGAATTGCAAAAAACGCTCCGGTCCTTAAGGTGAAAAAGGGCTCGGTCCTTAAGGGGTTAAGGACCAAGCCCATTTTGACCATAAGGACCAGGCCAATTTTATTTTTGCATTTTCGTTTTTTTCTCTTCATCTTCTAAAAATCGTAACTCTTTTTTATATTTTCATCCACAGACCAGTATGAGGGCTTGTTTTTTGCGTGACCAGTTGTCCTGCGTAAGGACATCACTCATTTTAAAATGTATGGCGCAACCCAAAAAATACTATTAGTGTGGGGAAATTAAAAAGAAAACTGCAATTGTGCACATTTTGGAAGGTTTCGTTTTCACGCCGCACAATTTACGCAAAAAATTACGTGTTCTTTATTTTGTGGGTCAATACACTTAAAATGTTACCCATAATTATTTACTTCTCTATTAAGGTTGCGCTTAAAAAAAAAATTGCAAACTTTTTAACCAGATTAGTATGTTTAAAATCCTTCTATTTTGTCGACCTATAACTTTTTCATTTTTCCATATAAGCCGTACGGGATCGATAAAATTATATTTTAATAGTTCGGACATTTACGCACGCGGCAATACCAAATATGTGTATTAATAATAATTTTTTTTTACACTTTATGGGGGTAAAATGGGGAAAAAAAAGACATCTTACATTTTTATTGGGGGAGGGGATTTTTCATTTTTTTTTTTACTTTTATTTTTACACTTTAATAGTCCCCATAGGGGACAATTTATAGCAATTCTTTGATTGCTAATACTGTTCAGTGCTATGCATAGGGCATAGCACAGATCAGTGTTATCGGTGATGATCTGCTCGATCTCAGATCAGAGCAGAAGACCGGTGGAAGGTGAGGGGACCTCTGTACGCCGTTCTGGAGGATCTGATCGCCGCGGCAGCGCTGCGGCCGATCCGATCATCCATATTTCTGACCGCACTGCCGCAGATGCCGTGATCTGTATTGATCATGGTATCTGAGGGGTTAATGGCAGATATCCGCGCGATTGTAGATGTCTGCCATTACCAGCGGTCCCTGGCTGCGATCAGCAGCTGGGACCAGCCGCGCTTGATCCGAGCATCGCTCCTATTCTCGCGTTCATGTACAGGTCCTAAATATACGTCCTGGTGCGCTAAGTACCGCCGCACCAGGACGTAAATTTACGTCTTTGGTCGTTAAGGGGTTAAGTACCTTTCGGCTTATATTCTTCAGTCTGTACTCTAAACATCTACATTAGGTTTTGTTTTAGTTTTTTATGTAACTTGTAGTTTCAAAACTAGAGCCAGATTATGCAGTAAATTCAGTCTATCACACTACAGCATTCAGGGTATACATTTCAGAATTCAGCGACAAAAATGTCCTTGCTAAATTCCATTGACTGTCTGAAATGAGGAGCTATGTAATCTAGGAAAAAACAGCAGAGCTCCTCATTGCGTAGTACATCTCAGTATTATTTAGTACATGCCCTTGTAGAGAAAACTGCTCAACTTGGGCTGTTTTATATTTAGACATAACAGCTAATCAAGCCTGTGGATATGAAAATAGTGATGCAACCGGAACTGGATCCTAAATCCACCCATCAGAACAACATGTAGGGGAGAAGGCAAAAAACACAGGTATATGGCACAATCCAACATATAGGGAAGGACGTCTAGCAGCAATCCGTTACTAGAAAACTTTTTGTTTATTATAGCCACAAACATAACACCTTTCGGGGTCTATGCCCTTTTTTCAAATGCGAACATGGCAGTACAAACATGATACTAAAAATAGCTGGTACTTATAGTAAAACAAAATGGTGTCTTGGATCACATGACACATCATGACTTCCTGAAGTGCCACAAGTCACTTACAGAAGAGCAAAAACTTTCTGAAACATATAAGCTTATATAAAAACTATAAGGAAGGTAAGTTCTAATGAAAAAGGTTGTTTCAGATGCTATATTTCCACATGCAAGTATAAACCATGGGGCCACCACATTTTCAAGCAGGTCCACAAAGGAAATCTTTCAATTGTGCATCCTCTTCTGTAATTTTTCTGTTGAAATGCACTTGCCAACTCCAATATGTAGGTAGAACTACACAACACCTTTTAGAGTAAGGTAAATTAACCACTGGTATAATGTTACTCATGGGTTTGCGAAGCACTGCATTTCCAAGCATGCCGTTAAAAACCATGCAGTGGATTTCTCAGTTTTCCATCAAGATTGAGAAGATTCCTGAAGATTCACCTGATCACTTTGAAAAATGTTAAATTAATCTTACCGGATTTTTTAATTGGACACAATGAGCCCATCCGGACTCAATGAAATATCAGACAATAATTATGATTAAATATTACCTTTTTGGTGTTTCTGTATGTGTGTATATATAATATATATATACTTTTTTATCATACATTTTGTTCATAATTTTTGTCTGTTGAAATCGCTTGGAGTTATTCACATACAATTCTGATGCATATCTTTGCATAATTTTGCTTCTGTCCCCATCCACAGTAATCAGCATTTTTCATTAACAATATACACCTTTTTATCAATGTAAATTACAAATATACATACTGTATGGTATAATTTAAATTATATAAAAAGTTTTTGCAAATGACAGGTACACTTCAAAGGAAAATATCTGTTCACCCACACTAAACCCAATACACTGGGTTATGAAAGTGTGGGTTAACAGGAGACAGATGCGCGCTGGAAGCGGCCTGCCGGCTCAAAATGAATAATAATTGCCGCAGGTCATGTGAGTGCTGTGCTCATGTGACCCGCGACAATAAATATTCAAATTGAGCCAGCAGGCCCGCCTCCAGAGCGCGATTCACTTCGGAGAAACAGATCTCCGGAGTGCAGGTACGTATTTAACTGATTTCAGTTTTCTTTTAGCATGTTTTAAATTAAATCTGTCATCATTATTATTAGCATTATTTTTTAACCTCTTGGGGACGCAGGGCGTACGCATACGCCCTGCGTCCCCGATCCTTAAGGACTCAGGGCGTACCTGTATGCCCTGAGCCCGGTCCCGGTGTTTAAAACGGGGTCACACCGTGACCCCGCATCACATTGGGTCGGTCCCGGCTGCTATTCATAGCCGGACCCTGGGCTAACAGCGCGCGGCACCGATCATTGTGCCATGCGCTATTAACCCTTCAGACGCGACGATAAAAGTTGACCGCTGCGTCTGAGAGTGAATGAAAGTAAACACTTCCCGGCAGCTCAGTCGGGCTGATCGGGACATAGTGATGTTCCGATCAGCTGGGACGCAGGCGGAGGTCTACTTACCTGTCTCCGCGGCATCCGATCGGGGTTTGATTGCTCCAAGTCTGAGCTACGGGTTTGAGCAATCGAGCCCCTATCTCAATTATCAGTGCAAAGCTAAGGCTTTGCAGGGATCAGCATAAGAGATCAGTGTGTGCAGTGTTATAGGTCCCTATGGGAGCTATAACACTGCAAAAAAAAGTGAAAAACAAGTTAACAAAGGTCATTTAACCCCTTCCCTAATAAAAGTTTGAATCACCCCCCTTTTCCCATAAAAATAAAAAAGTGTAAATAAAAATAAACATATATGGTATCGCCACATGCGGAAATGTCCGAACTATAAAAATATATTGTTAATTTAATCGCACGGTCAATGGCGCAAAAAAATTCAAAAGTCCAAAATAGCGTATTTTTGGTCACTTTTTATATAATGAAAAAATGAATAAAAAGCGATCAAATAGTCCGATCAATACAAAAATTGTACCGATAAAAACTTCAGAACACGGCGCAAAAAATGAGCCCTCATACTGGGCCGTATGCGGAAAATTAAAATAGTTATAGGGGTTAGAAAATGAGAATTTTTAACATAGAAATTTTCCTGCATGTAGTAATGTTTTTTTTTGCTGAAGTACGACAATATCCAACCTATATAAGTAGGGTATCATTTTAACCGTATGGACTTACAGAATAAAGATAAGGTGTTATTTTTACCAAAAAATGCACTGCATAGAAACGGAAGCCCCCAAAAATTACAAAATGACATTTTTTCTTCAATTTTGTCACACAATGAATTTTTTTTCCGTTTCGCCGTGGATTTTTGGGTAAAATGACTGTCACTGCAAAGTAGAATTGGTGGCGCAAAAAATAAGCCATCATATGGAATTTTATGTGCAAAATTGAAAGCGTTATGATTTTTAGAAGGTGATGAGGAAAAAATGAAAATGCAAAAACGGAAAAATGCTGAGTCGCTAAGGGGTTAAATGAAATCTGTAATCAGTCCAGACAGGTAGTGTAGGTGACACTGATGACAACGGTACTTACCTTGTCCCATTCTGTGCTGTCGTTCTCCAGAAATTCTCTTCGGTATCTTCAGTTCCGGGCCTCACTTGTCTCATGGGCGGAGCTTAATTACATCACCGCTTCGGTTCTCTGCTTCCCGCTTGGTTCCCGCTTCTAGCAAAAAGTGGTGACGTCACTAAGCTCCGCGCATGTTCCAAGTCTTGCCCGAAGCTGAAGATACCAAAGAGGATTTCCAGAGAACAAAAGAACGGAACGGGACAAGGTAAGTACATCAGTGTCACCCGCACTACCTGTCTGTACTGACAGGTGATGAGAGATTTTCAAAATTTTGGTGACTTGGTGATTTGTATTTTTTTTTTAATCCTTAAATTTTGCTCTTTCCATTGAGGACACTTAGGCTAACCCTAAGCTGATGCTTTCTGTTCTGTACAGATAATTTCCCAGGATTGCCTTTCTTGCAAGAGTACAGTGAAAACTGACACCAGAAAGTTTAACCAGTATACTGCTTTCCTGAAGAGATTGTAGCTAAATTATCTGCAGGGATAGTAGCATTAATTTCTTAGCCTGTTTCTGCAATACATAAAACTTGGAAGTAAGGGTCAGCCAGAGAGGAAAAGCTTTATGCATCCCATGGTGTAACCAGGACAAATGGCACAACACCCCCTCTATTCCGATAGTATTGAATTTGTTTTATTTTCAAATTTTCTGTTGTCTAAAGCCTGGGTGCATTGTATAAACCAGTGCATCTTATAGTTCAAAACATATTGTAGTTGCCAAATATGGTAAATGGAATAAAAAAATCTATACTATGTCTATATAAAATGAACTTTTAACTCATGTTTACTTTAAAATAATTTGTTGGCATCCAAGCCTTACTTTTGGGTCAGATGTCACATGATATGCGCTGCCAATGAAGTAGCTTCTGATACTGTAACATGCCATACTCTGCCCAACACCACTCAGTGATAGAAGCCATGATATAAAGAGTACGGCACCTGACTGCTGAGACTGATTGGTAGTCGTTTAACACGTACTCCAAAAGTAAGACCTGGGTGTTGACCGTAGCCTGAATTTAAGATCAGCACGGACTCGAGTAGATAAGTAAATGCTGATATTTTTTTTTTTTTTTTTTTTTTTGGGGCCCTTTTTTATGCATTTGGGGCCCTTTAAATAAAATGCAATGCCTGCGTGGTCCTATGGAGCAGACTAATTCAGTCGACGCTGGATGCACCCAGAATCTCTGGTTGAAATTTTTAAGTTTGGAGCTATTGTAGTATGAACCTAGCCTGAGTGTTGGCTACAGCTCATTTCTCTTCATGCACTGTGCACATCAATCAGTCAAAGCAGGGAGGGAGGAGGCTCAACAAGAGTGTCTAAGCACCCCAAAATATCTCTTTATTCAAGCTAGCCAAAACTTATCTAAAAAATGAGTGTCAACAATGAGGTACAAAAAATTTTAAAAAGGAGACCAAATACTAATTCCTCTTCCTGTCCAAGATGCTTCACCTTTCAGACAAAAATGGGGCATATCGGACCTGATAGATTTTGATCTATCCATACATGAGGCAATATCACCCCCAGAAATCACCTCTTCAGGAACATCTCTTAAAGATAACATAGTCATCATTGACAATACGGACAACAGAAGCTCCCTAGCTCTCTACCTGAGAGACAGAAAAAAATCATGAACAAGATATACCAAAGGGGGAATCGCAGAATGAAACCAATACAACCCCTTCCGAATCTTTTTTTTTTTTAGAGGTATGCAGGACCAAAAAAAACCAACGTCCCGATTATGTTTCAGAAAAGGAAAAACAAAAGGAAAATAGAAGACGTAGAGGAAAGCAAGGGGGTAAAAAAAGAGAAAGAAATGAGGAAAGAACAGACAACACCAACAGGGTAACAATACAAATCTTTCTTATCGAAATATCCTCTTACCCCCTACGAAACATCGCTACTAGAAAAAGGTCTCTCCTTCTGCCCGTCTAACAAAGGGGAGGATTTCCAACTCTTTCTAGACCTCAACAGATTTATCAGAAAATTGACCCTGCAAAAGTTTTTTCCGCTATTAAAGGAAACCATGAGACAGACACAAACCTAGTACCACCCATGGACAATGAGGATAATGATGGAATAATATACCAAGCAGTGAAGCCACCGTCCACCTTCTACCCGACCCATGCAAGAGGTCTGAATATTGAGGTCTTTCATGAGCTGGTCTCACAGGAACTCATAAAACCAGTCGAAAGCATGAATCATAACCTTACCAAAAAAGAGAACATAGCAATCAAAAAAATACTAAATAACTCTGAAATTGTCATAAGGTGTGCAGACAAGGGAGGGGGTGTAGTCATACTAGACTATGAATACTACGAGAAAGACGTGAACAGGATTCTCAGACAAAAAATGTTTTACCAAGAAATCACACACAACGCTTTCCCTCAAGCAGAAAAACATCTACATCTTTTGATTGAAGAAAGTATAAAGAACAACATTCTCAACAAGGAAGAAGGAAAAATATATGAGAACCAGTAATGCCTGTAAACCATACTTCTACTTCTTACCCAAAATTCAAAAATCCCTCAGTAAACCATCCCCCCCCCCCCTCAGCAGCAATCTAGTCCATTACATTGACCCTTTTCTGCAACCGTATGTCTTACAACTGCTGAGCTATTTACGGGAATCCACACAACTTATTGAGGCACTGATGTGTATACCCTGGAAACCTGGATACCAACTGATCACTTGTGACGGATATCATTGTATACAAATATATCTCACACTTTGGGTTTAAAATGTGTACAAAGCTACTTAAAAAGTGATGGTAAATTTCCTAATCAAAAGTTTGGAGTTCATCCTCTATAATAACTTCATCTACAATACAATAATCTACCAACAGTGTAAAGGTACCGTGATGGACTTGAAGGTCGCACCGGCTTACGTTAACTTATTCATGGGCGCCTTCGAGTCCCATTTCATCTCAGGCAACCCGAGTCTAACACCTCACATCATTATGCACAGAAGATATATAGATGATTTATTCTTCATGTGGGACGGACCAGAGGAAACATCTGAGATTCTGATAAAAAAAATAAAATACCAGTGACTGTCGATGTTAACAGCTACTTAGGATTCAACAGCTGACACTATAAACAGTGGCTTAAAAATTTCCCTTACAGTCAGTTCCAACGAATTTGTAAAAACTGCACAGAGGAAGACATGTTCAAAAAAGAGGCAAGAATTCTTGAGAATCTGTTTAAAAAAAAAAAGTACCCTAAGATCATAAAACAAGCATTCCAACAAGTACAGAAGAAAACACAGAAGGCATGCCTGAATTCGGTGAAAACAACTAATGAAGAAACACTTGACAAACAGATTCAAAAACAAAAAACAAATTTTATTACAACCTTCAGCAATTCTGCAAACAGAATACGTGAAGTTCTAGAAAAAAATTGGCACATTCTGTTGAGTGACCTACATCTTAAAGGGAGAATACCCAACCACCCACAAATAACTTTTCAGAGGGCCCCCACCCTCAAAAACCTGCTGGCCCCAAGTCAAATTCGACAACATAAAACAAAAAATAAAAAGGATGTCTTACCCCCGGGAAGCTACAGATGTGGATTGAGACGGTGTATTTGCTGCAAAGAAATCAGACACAAAACCAATGAGATTACATCAAATACCACCAATGAGAAATTTCAACTAAAATACAGACTTACCTGTCAGTCCTCATATGTCCTCTACCTTATTGACGATCTGTGGTCTACAGTACGTAGGGAGGACGATCCAACCACTGCACTGTAGGATCAATAAACATTGCCAAAACATTAAACATAATGCTGTGCTTGGAAGCACCCCTTTGAAAAAATAAACTTTGCAGTTGTTGTTGTTGTTCAGAGTTACTTTGATATAAGCAAATAAGTCCTTTATGGATAATAACCCACCATTTGACCTTTTAGTAAGTCTTTTCTATTAATGTAAGACAGTGTACGCTGGAGGTATACATTGTAAGGATTCCATGATGTATACTTAGGCTCCCAAGTAAAAAAACAATGTTAAAAAAAACATACAGTACTGTTTTTTTTTTCTGCAAGATATCTTTGTATGGAAGAGCAAGACAGACTTTGCTATTCTATACAGCTCATGGATAACAATACTCTTTTGGACTGACTTAAACACGCAATTTAACTACAAATGTTTGACTGGATCAAGAGAGAACCTAGTGAAATATTAGGCTAAATTCAAACACAGTATTTTGAGCCTTAGTTTGGCGAGTTAAAAACCAGAGAGCGAAACTGTAATGGAAATATTTTCACCTTTTTTTTTTTTTGTTTTGGACCCACTCCTACTTTATGGAAAAAACTACTGACCAAAATAAGACCCAAAATTCGGTTTGAATTCAGCCTTAAACAAATGATAATTTTTTGGACGTTGAGTACTGTTTTTTTTTTTTTTTTTTTTTTTTTTTTTTATAATACTGTTTCTGTAATGCTAATAGTCCACTTGCCACAAGTTTTCCGCAATTGCAATTTTCATTGTTGCGGGATAGCCTAACCAGACCTAATTCTCTAAATCAAATTTTTTTTGCCCAGTAATGGATATTTTGGCCATTAAAAATTGCATCATCTGACTAAATATTATGGAATAGTTCATCAAGATTCTTTTGAGATACTTTTGATTGTGTTAGTCATGGGGCGAAGGGAATTTTAGAGTCCCTGAGCGATCATGCGGTAGGAAAATTTTGACCACACCCGCCCGCATCTGTTTAATTTATACTAATCTGCTTTGTCCCCTCGGACTTCCTCGACCATCGCATCGTGCATGACTGCAAGCCTGAGTGGGGAGTTTAGGAGAGAAATGAGTTAGTGTACTTCCGGACACCATTGTTGCATGTTGTGCTATTTTAGTCCTTTCAGTTTCTTTTTTTTTTTTTTTTTTTTTGTGATCTAGTTTCTGAAAATGCCTCAAAGTTATTTGAATCATCATTACAATTTCTGTTAGGTTTATGGAGAGCTAATTTTTCAATCACAAAGAAAAAAAATGTATGCTATTGATTTGCAAAAATTACAAACTATATTTTGGTTGCAAGATTGGAGACCAGGACAAGTCTTGGGCTCCACATATGTTGTGCATGCTGTGCTACTTTGCTTGCTAGTTGGTTAAGAAAGTATCACCACATGGCCTCTACCATTTTCTCGATATGGAGAGAGCCAAAGGATCACTTTTTGACTGCTATTTCTGCATTACCAAAATAACTGGAGTTTCAAGTAAGTTGAAAAATGTTGTACAGTATCCCAAAATACCCTCAGCCATTAGGCCGGTCCCTCACAGCAAAGAGCTACCCATTCCAGTACCCCTGGAAACATGCAGTCTGGACACGGTGGAGGAGGACCATGTTCATGTTGTGATGGAGGATATCCCCAATGATAAGGATCCAGACTTCACAGTAAGTTCCTCAGAACCACACACATTGAGCCGGGCTGACCTTTACGATTTTGTTCGTGACCTGAATCAAAATCCCGATCAGAGCTTCTAGCATCAATGCTTAAAGGCTGAAACAAACCAGAATATGTTCATTGTGACAGTGATATCACGAATTTGAACAACTTTTTTCGAAGGAAGACTACCTAGTTTACAGCATTAATATCTACACTCTGTACCTTGCATTGGGACATCATTAAAATCCCCTAGAGTGGAGGTTATTCATTGATTCCTCTACCACCAGCTTGAAAGCAGTACTTTTGTTCAATGGTAACAAAAAACCCTCCATTCCTCATTGCCATGAAAGCACCAACTGAGAGAGGACCTCTGCTCCCTAAGGACAGGAAACCTTGGAGAATAAAAGTAAGCAGCATTTTTACATGTTCAGTGGTTTCCTGTCCTTTTGAGAAACCTTGAGAGGTGCCCTGTGTCGGTTGGGCTTCAGGTATTTTGTTTTTACTTTGGCTGGGAAATTCCCCATAAAAGCTGGGGCCCCTTGGTTGAGGTGGCTAGGAGATCCTCATATGGACCCTGGCTTAGCCTTGCTTACGCCTCCTTTTTTATTTATAAAAAAAAAATTCCCGGCTTACCGGCAAGTAAAAACTTTGGGCCAGGCTGCGCTGGTGTTGCATCTTGATTCCGCTCCTAGTGGAGTGGCAGTGGAGTAGTATCGGCATCTGGAGTGCGGTTGCGTGAGATGCAGGTAAGGGTGCAGCCATGTTAGGGGGTGGTGATGCTTTACTCACTTGCAAAGAAGTGATGTGTATGAGGAGTGTAGAGGTAACGGGCGGAAGTGACGTCACACGCCAGGCCTCCTGAAAACAGGCAGATTTTTAAAATTGCCTTTCTGCCTCCTGATTGTGAGCTGGTCAGTCAATTTTTTTGCCTGTTCCAGCTTAGGAGAGGGGTTTTCCCTGCTGAGTGCCAGTGGAGAAAATGCGAAACGTACTCCTCCTGATTCCTCTGCAAAAACTTAATCTACAGTACATGGAAGAAATCATGGGTCCTGGGTGAGTGTATCTATTCTGCATATTGTTTTTATTGTGGTCTTTTTGGTTCGTTTTACAGGTTGATGCCTCTAAAAAAAACAACCAATAAGACTAAAAATAGGAAATGTAATATGTGCAAAGAAAGATTGCTTTCTTCATGTTCGGCATGTATTAGTAAAATAATTACCACTGATGTTCCAGCATTGGTTCCATCCCTTCTGGTGCAAATGCTGCTAATATTATTTTAAGTCCAGTTGCAGTAACCCAGACTTCAATGTTTGTGGTGTCGGAATCAGAGGAACAGTATATTATTGCGCCAGAGGTGTCTTATTCAGGGGAAGAGTCTGAGGAAGACTTGTCTGGGAAAGCTCTTTTCTCTTTTGAGGATACAAATCAATTAAAGGGGTACTCCGGTACCATAGTTTATGATTATCTAGCGTGTTTGTAGTGAGTTTAGCACTTTTGTAATTCACATGTTATACATCTGTCCACAGCATATCTGTTTTTTAATGACTTCCTTTTCTGTGAAGGAAGTTCAGTAGATTTTCTGGTTGCTTTTGGCTGTCGTCCACACCTGTGGCCATGTTTGTTCACTGTTGTTGACAAGACGTCAGTCCTGCAGGACGTTGCTGTTTTTTTTTTTTTTTTCTCCTGCAATGGTTTCATTGAATTGTTGCGGGAGGATGGATGTCTCATCCCGCTTTCAGCCTGCCCTGCTCCCGGCTTGAATACCCTGTAACAGCGCTGCGGCTGACCTGTAACCCCTTCCCCGCCATGGGCAACGTGCGCCCACGGGGGGCAATCGGCTATCATGATTCCCCCCTTGGGCGCACGGTCCCCATGGTGAGAATTAGTAACATGTCAGCCGCAGCGCTATCATGATTCCCCCCATGGCAGTCCCCACATAAGGGAATGAATGAATTGCCAGCTGCAGTGCGCTGTCCCCACATCAAGGAACTAGTCATATGTGACCCACGGGCGCTGCTCTGCTTCTTGATCTCCCCCCCCCCCCCCCCAAATGATGTCCCCGCAAGGGTTAACTGTGAGCCGCAGCAGCGCTGTACATTCTCCCTATGTCAGGGAATGAATTAATTGTGAGTGCGGGCGCAGGGCTTCTGATCAGCTTCTGTTCTCTGATCAGAAGCCCTGTGCCTGCGCTCACAAATCATTAATTCCCCGATGTGGGGAGAATGTCACAGTTAAAGGACATCTGTACTAATGAATGTGACCTATTCCTGTGCCCGGGCTGCAAAAATAAACAAAATAAACTTTGACTCACCTTCCTACGTTCCCCCGTTGCTACGGTAACTGCTTCACGGTCCTCTGCTGCGATCCTCATGCTGTCACAGAGCCATCAGCGAATCACCAGCCGCAACAATGTCCCGCCTCTGCCGGTGATAGGCTGAGCGCACTGTCATGTAATTAGCCGGCCGGAGCAGTGCCATGAGTGACTCCATAGCTAGATGGATTAGTTAGTGCTGTCATGGCTTGTGGAAACAGAATTACTGGTGCGAAATTACCGGCTTTCCCATGGCTTACGGGGCCCTCATGAAGGAGACATATGAAAACATGAAAGTTTTCTTACGGACGGTTGAGAATGAAAATGTCTTTTCATACTGGCACCTATGTGGAGATTTGAAAGTCATTGCTTTTGTACTTAGTCTTCAACTAGCTGCTTCTTGTGCGAGTGGGACAGCAGAGATGGACAAAACCAATATGTAAAAAAAAAAACTGTGGCCACCAAGAAGACAACTAATTCAGGGAACCAAAAAATTCGTCAATCAGCACTTGGTGTATCCCCAGAAAGTCTACCTGCCACCTTTTACACATTAAACTGGGATTGATAAAATTTGTTGTTAAAGTAATGAATAGGAACAGCAATGGTTTTAGCTTTCTAAAAAAAACTTATTTCCTCAAGTCAGTGACTCAAATCAAGGAAGGCATATTCGATGGTCCTCAAATTAAAAAATTAATGAACAATCCTGAGTTTGATACCACCCTAAATGAGCAAGAAACAGTGGCATGGGAGTCATTCAAGAAAGTAATCAAGGACTTTCTTGGGAATAACACTGCGGACAACTATTGCAACCATATACTTTATTGTTCTGAAGATACATTTTCTTCATTCACATTTAGATTTCTTTCCCTGAAAACCTAGGTGATGTCAGCAACGAGCATGGTGAGCAATTCTACCAGGACATATTCATCATGGAATCATGTTATCAAGGCAAATGGAGCCCAAACATGCTGGACGTTTAAGACCTATTCATGTAAAAAATACAATCTATCTCCAAAGAAAATAAATTCTGCACAGTTGCTCAGTGCGTCTTCTCACACGTGCAGTCCCTGATGAAATACCTCGGTGCTGAAACGCTTAGAAATAGAGGCCTGTCGAAGCGATATTGCACACAACAGTCCGTCTCCTGTCTACATACCTACCTGCTCCCCTGATATCTGTTCCTGTTGTCTTATGGATCAATAAAGACAATTCCTGATGCAAGACACCCTGGTATTTACTACTTGGAAGTGATCATTTAAAAATACTTTTAAATTTCCATTAACCCCTTAAGGACGGAGCTCATTTTCACTTTGGATATCCCAAATTATATATTGATTCACATATACAATATGTCTACTTTGTTGGCATCATAAAGTGGACATGTTTTTACTTTTGGAAGACATCAGAGGGCTTCAAAGTTCATCACCAATTTTCCAATTTATCACATTTTCAAAATCTGAAATTTTCAGGGGCAAGTTCAGTTTTGAAGTGGATTTGAGGGGCCTTCATATTATAAATACCCCATAAATGACCCCATTATAAAAACTGCACCCCTCAAAGTATTCAAAATGACATTCAGTAAGTGTGTTAACCCTTTAGGTGTTTCACAGAAATAGCAGCAAAGTGAAGGAGAGAATTCAAAGTCTTCATTTTTTATACTCTCATGTTCTTGTAGACCCAGTTTTTGAATTTTTACAAGGGGTAAAATGAGAGAAGTCACCCTAAAATTTGTAACCCAATTTCTCTCGAGTAAGGAAATATCTCATGTGTATGTCAAGTGCTCTGTGGGTGCACTAGAGGGCTCAGAAGAGAAGGAGTGACAGTGGGATTTTGGAGAGGGAGTTATTCTGAAATGTTTTTTTTTTTTGGGGGGGGGAATGTCACATTTAGGAAGCCCTTATGGTGCCAGAGCAGCAAAAAAAACAAAAAAAAAACACATGGCATACTATTTTGGAAACTACACCCCCCAAGGAACGTAACTAGGGGTCCAGTGAGCCTTAACACCCCACAGGTGTTTGACGACTTTTTGTTAAATTTAGATATGTAAATGAATTTTTATTTGTTTTCACTAAAATGGCGATTTTCTCCTATTAACCCATTTCTTCTGAGTATGGAAATGCCCCATGTGTGGACGTCAAGTGCACTGTTGGCGAACTACAATGCTCAGAAGAGGAGTGCCATTGAGCTTTTGGAGAGAGAATTTGGTTGGAATAGAAGTCAGGGGCCTTGTGTGTTTACAAAGCCCCCCGTGGTGCCAGAACAGTGGACCCCCCCCCCCCCCCACATGTGACCCCATTTTGGAAACTACACCCCTCACAGAATTTAATAAGGGGTACAGTGAGCATTTACACCACACTGGAGTTTGACAGATCTTTGGAACAGTGGGCTGTGCAAATGAAAAATGAAATTTTTCATTTTCACGGACCACTGTTCAAAATCTCAGACACCTGTGGGGCGTAAATGCTCACTGTACCCCTTATAACATTCTGTGAGGTGTGTAGTTTCCAAAATGAGGTCACATGTGGCACTATGGGGGCTTTTTAAACACACTTGGCCTTCAATTCCTGACAAATTTTCTCTCCAAAAGCCCAATGGTGCTCCTTCTATTCTGAGCATTGTAGTTTGCCCACAGAGCACTTTAAATCCACATATGGGGTATGGGGTTACAAATTTTGGGGGGCTTTTTTTTTCCTGTTCTCCCTTGTGAAAATGAAAAATTTAGGGTAACACCAGCATTTTTCATCTTTCCCTTCAACTTTAACGAAAATTCGTCAAACACCTGTGGGGTGTTAAGGCTCACAATACCTTGTTACGTTCCTTGAGGGGTGTAGTTTCCAAAATGGGGTCACATGTGGGTATTGTTTTTTTTTTTTTTTTGCGTTTGTCAGAACCGCTGTAAAATCATCCACCCCTGTGTAAATCACCAATTTAGGCCTTAAATGTACAAAGTGCGCTCTCACTCCTGAGCCTTCTGCATCGGCAGACAATTTTATGCCCACATATGGGGTATTTCTGTACTCAGGAGAAATTGCGTTACAAACTTTTGGGGTCTTTTTTTTTATCTTTGACCTCTTGTGAAAATAAAAAGTATGGGGCAACACCAGCATGTTAGTGTAATTTTTTTTTACATTAACATGCTGGTGTAGACCCCAACTTTTCCTTTTCATAAGGGGTAAAAGGAGAAAAAGCCCCACATAATTTGTAACGCAATTTCTCCTGAGTACGGAAATACCCCATATGTGGTGCCAAACTGTTTGAAATTCGACATGGCTCTGAAGTGAGAGAGCACCATGTGCATTTGAGGACTAAATTAGGGATTGCATAGGGGTGGACATAGAGGTATTCTATGCCAGTGAGTTCCAAACAGGGTGCCTCCAGCTGTTGCTAAACTCCCAGCATGCCTGGACAGTCAGTGGCTGTCCGGAAATGCTGGGGGGAGTTGTTTTGCAACATCTGGAGGCTCCGTTTTGAAAACACTGCCGTACGATACGTTTTTTATTGGGGGGGACAGTGTAAGGGGGTGTATATGTAGTGTTTTACGCTTTATTATGTGTTAGTGTAGTGTAGTGTTTTTTTCAACAGCTGGAGGTACACAACTACAATTCCCAGCATGGCGAGACAGCCGTTTGCTGTTCTTGCATGCTGGGACTTGTAGTTTTGCAAGATTTAGAGGGCCACGATTTAGAAACCACCACACAGGGATCTCCAAACTGTGGCCCTCCAGATGTTGCAAAACTACTAATCCCAGTATGCCCAGACAGCAAACCGGCTAGCGGTGGGGACTGGAATTCCCACGGGCGTACCCATACGTCCTTAAGGACTCTGGATACAGGGTTTATGCATACTGAAGAAGTTAATATTATAATTTAAGCTAATTTAAGTTGTAATCAAATGCGAAAAATTTTAAATGCGTGCTACTCAAAAACTATACACAAATTTGGAAATCAGATTCAGAGTCAGTGGGGAAAATATTATCTTAAACAAAACTTCACTTTTTTGCGTTTCTTTGATTACTAGTGTAATCAGAGAATGCCTAGCATGTGCAGTGAAGATCTACTGCCTAAAATATGTAAGCACTGATTCTGACAATTTTAGAAGAGAAGGGCTGGAAGGAAGAAAATGTTAAGTAGTGAATCCCTACTGTACAAAGGCCACTGCACAGAACTCATCACTGCAGGTAGCAAATATATTGTTAGTTCAGTGATGTCCAATAATAATTCTTTATAAAGGGTACACACTCAAATTGGTTACCTGTTCCCATTGGGGCTCACCATCTAAATTCATCTATATGTTTGTTTTTGACTGTAGGAACCCATGCACACATGGGGAGTATATAGAAACTCCTTTCAGATGTGCCCCCTTTTGAACTCTTCCCATTGTCACTCCTGTTCAGTATGTTTCACAGGGGGAAACCCCTTTTAAGCACTAATTTGTTGATTGCCAATACAAATAACATATAATGGTGACTAGAGGGGAAATCCCTTTTTTGCAGGTACTATAAGAACAGGGTGGAGAACAAAGCACCCTATGTAGTATCAGCAAGTGCAATATCTCATTATTTATATTGAGCAGTATTCTTTTAGTAGTAGGCTACTGGGAGATTCTCTCTCCTACCTATTTTACATCAAGGTGGGAATGGATGCATCTTTAAAATAGAGAGGTTTACTTTGTAAGATGTTGGGGAACATTATCCTTTCTATCAGTGCTGTGGAGTCGGAGTCGAGGAGTCGGAGTTGGCAGACAATTCACCGACTCCTACTAAATTTAGATTGGAATGAAAAAAAAGCAAGTTTAAATGTCCCAATTCACAAAAAGTTATAATTAATGACTTCTCTACTGTAAGAATAGAGACCAAGACATGCAGTGCCTCACGTAACCGCAAAACGAACGCGTTAAGTGACTGCGAAGAAGCATGCTTTTCACTATATGGCACACAACGCACAATTAGGAGCGGCAATACTTATACTTTCCACAGTGTTGTGTTCTGCTGTTACAGGGAACCCATTGGTAACCTAGCCCCTCACTGATAAGGGATTAAAGGGGTAGTCCAGTGGTGAAAAACGTATCCCCTATCCTAAGGATAGGGGATAAGTTTGAGATCGCGGGGGGTCCGACCGCTGGGGCCCCCTGCGATCTTTCTGTACAGGGGCCAGGCTCTCCGGCCAGATATGGAGTGTCGACCCCCGCACGAAGCGGCGGCCGACACACCCCCTCAATACATCTCTATGGCAGAGCCGGAGATTGCCGAAGGCAGCGCTTCGGCTCTGCCATAGAGTTGTATTGAGGGGGCGTGTCGGCCGCCGCTTCGTGCGTGGGTCGACACGCCCCCTTCGCGCGGGCTGTCGGGGCTCCGTATAGGAGATCGCAGGGGGCCCCAGCGGTCGGACCCCCCGCAATCTGCAACTTATCCCCTATCCTTAGGATAGGGGATAAGTTGTTAACCACTGGGTCACCACTGGACTACTCCTTTAAGTAAATATATTTTTTGCAGGACTAGAGACACTTGTATAAGTGAAGGGAATGGAGGGTCAATAGTTCAAGACTGAAGCTGTAAACCATTGGAAAAACTGTTGTCATTCAGCTTAAGCTATAAAAATTAAACTCCGTTTTGTTAGCTTAAACTTTAATACATTCGCATATTAATACAGAGGAGTCGGGGAGTCGGAAGTACAAAAAATTGCGGAGTCTGAGTCGGAACATTTATCTACAGACTCCACAGCCTTGCTTTCTATGCACCAGGATCTGTTAACTTTTGATAAAAAATGTTGAATGATAAATATCCCAAAACAACATAAAAACAGACCTATGATGGATACCCTAAAGGAATTTTTTTTTCAAATCAGCTTGTGTCAGAAAATCATATAGATTTGTAAAATAGGTCTACTTAAAGATCTTAAGCCTTCCAGTACATAGCATCTGCTGTATACTACAGAGAAAGTGGAGAAGTTCTTTCCAGGCTGACCACGGTGCTCTCTCCTGCTACCTCTGTATGGGGGAACTATCCAGATAATCAGCAAATCCCCATCGCAAACCTCTTGCTTTGGACAGTTCCTGACCTTGACGACAAAGGTGGCAGCAGCGAGCACTGTGGTCATGCTGAAAAGAACTTCACAACTTTCTCTGTAGTATACAGCAGCTGATAAGTACTGGTAGGATTAAGATTTTAAAAAGCCATTTACAAATCTATTTAACTTTCTGTCACCAGTTGATTTGAAAACATTTATTTTCCTTCTGTCTACCCCTTTAAGACAGGATGACCTATTTGACAAGTTGAAAATTTGAAAGGGAATTTAGCCTTCCTGGGTGTTAGACATAATATTGGTGGAGAACAGCACAAAACATATGCACCTTTATTTCAGAATCATTATGAGGTAGCAGTTTTCCAGTAGTGCAGAAGTGATTCCTCAAGACTGATAATGGATCCTTATAGATATGCATTACAATTCAACATATGTGAAGTAGTTTTTGTTTTATGGTTTCTATTCTGATGTCTAATCATTTTTTTTTACCTTTATTAGGTTGCAGAACTGTACAAAAAGCAACAGCAAATACAGAATGTTGGTCCTACAGAGAAAGAAGATGATGATTTCTATTAGAAAAGTCCTGACATAGTATGGGATAGAACGTACTTGTAAATCATGCTTTATTTTTTAATAAAGATTACTTTATAGGCTTATTAATGTTTTCATCTTCTAATATTATTTTAAGGGTTTCCCGGACAACTTTTAGTCATTTTCCTGTTTGCACTAAATCTTGCAATTAAAATTATTTTCTGTTGCCTTTCTAAACTTAAATTTACATAACATGCCCACCACTTTGAAAAAAATATTACTGGTTTGAGTAAGTTGAAAAGAAAACCGCAATTTTGCAACTTTTGGAAACTTTAGTTTTTACACTTTACGGTAAAACTGACATGTTTTCTTTGGGTCAATACAACTAAAATGATACCCATGTTTACATACTTTACTCTTACTATACTACGTTATAAAAATCTAACTTTTTGTATGTTGAAAATTACCCTATTCTGACCACCCATAACTATCATTTTTCTGTAAAAAGGTAGCTCTAGGACTAATTTTTCACGCTGTGCTCTGTAGTTTTTATTGGTTCCACTTCTGTGTATATGTGAGTTTTTAATTACTTTTATAAATTTTTGGGGGCATGTGATGTGACCAAAAAGCAGTAATTTTGGATTATTTTTTTTTTAAGTTTATGCCATTCAAGATATTCCACTATTTACATTATATTTTAATAGTAAAGCAAAAGAATTGCTCAATTATTGAGGATAATAGAATATGTCCCTTGTGGATGCTAATTTAATAAGTCCCCCATCAAACCACACTGAGACACTCCACTCTTAGTAAATCAGGGCCATTATCTTTTGTGATCCGTAGTTTTCAGTGCCATTTTTCTTTAGATGGGACTTTTTGATGTTTTCTTTTTATACATTTTTTCATGGTGTACGACTTGTCCCAAAATCAGCATTTCTGGACTGTTGTGATTACCCCCCCCAATTTACGCCATTCACTGTTTTCTCCTAATATCACCACTGAGTGCTCACTGACATGGCCCTGATATCACACCCTGACAACACCACTAAGTACTCACTGACATCACCGCTGATATCCCCCCCCCCCCCGACATCACTCCCTGATGTAATGTATGTACATTAACCTCACCAGCAGAGGGAGTGCAGCTCTGGAGTATAATGGGTCCACTTCTTTTCAATAGGTTTCTTAATGACCATGTGGAGGGATTACAAAGTAGAATTTCTATATTTGCAGATGATACCAAACTGGGTAGAGTGATCACCAAAAAGGATGATAACATAATATTACAGAGGGATCTGGGGAAGTTTGGAGGCTTGGGCAAAGATACGGCAAATTAAGTTTAATGTGGAGAAATGTAAGGTTATGCACTTGGGCCATAAAAACAAAATGTACAGTTATGTGCTAAATAATAAGACATTAGGTAAAACTTCTACCGAAAAAGACTTGGGGGTACCGGTGAACAGTAAACTCAACTTAAGTGACCAGTTTCAGGCAGGTGCGGCCAAGGCTATCAAAGTCATGGGCTGTATCTAGAAACTTGTGACAAGAACATAGTTTTGCCCCTCTATAAATGACTAGTCAGACCACATATGGAGTATTGTGTCCAATGCTGGGCACCTGTATATAAAAAGGACATGGCTGAACTGGAGAGGGTGCAGAGGAGGGTGACAAAAATAATTAATGGAATGTGAGGATTACAGGACCAAGACAGGTTATCAAGCTTGGGGTTATTTAGCTTAGAGAAAAGATGTCTTATGGGCGATCTGATCACAATGTACAAATATATGAATAGACAGTACAGAAATCTTTCTAGTGATCTTTTTATACCTCGGTTGGTAACCATGACAAGGGGGCATCCTCTACGTCTAGAGGAAAGAAGGTTTCACTATTACACAGATTCTTTACTCTAATAGCAGTGAGACTATGGAACTCTCTGCCGCATGATGTTGTGATGTCTGACTGAATTAACAAGTTCAAGGGGGGCCTGGATTTTTGTCTAGAGCATATAATGGTGACTAAAGGGGAAATCCCTTTTTTTCAGGTAGTATAAGAACAGGGTGGAGAACAAAGCACCCTATGTAGTATTAGCAAGTGCAATATCTCATTATTTATATTGAGCAGTATTCTTTTAGTAGTAGGCTACTGGGAGATTCTCTCTCCTACATATTTTACATCAAGGTGCGAATGGATGCATCTTTAAAATAGAGAGGTTTACTTTGTAAGATGTTGGGGAACATTATCCTTTCTATCAGTGCTGTGGAGTCGGAGTCGAGGAGTCGGAGTTGGCAGACAATGCACCGACTCCTACTAAATTTAGATTGGAATGAAAAAAAAGCAAGTTTAAATGTCCCAATTCACAAAAAGTTATAATTAATGACTTCTCTACTGTAAGAATAGAGACCAATACATGCAGTGCCTCACGTAACCGCAAAACGAACGCGTTAAGTGGCTGCAAAGAAGCATGCTTTTCATGTGCTTCACTATATAGTTACATAGTTAGTACGGTCGAAAAAAGACATATGTCCATCAAGTTCAACCAGGGAATTAAGGGGTAGGGGTGTGGCGCGATATTGGGGAAGGGATGGGATTTTATATTTCTTCATAAGCATTAATGTTATTTTGTTCCATGAATGTATCTAATCCTGTTTTAAAGCTGTTATTTATTCCTGCTGTGACCAGTTGCTGAGGTAGACCGTTCCATAAATTCACAGTCCTCACGGTAAAGGAAGCGTGTCGCCCCTTGAGACTAAACTTTTTCTTCTCCAGACGGAGGGAGTGCCCCCTCGTCCATTGGGGGGGTTTAACCTGGAACAGTTTTTCTCCATATTTTTTGTATGGGCCATTAATATACTTATATACGTTTATCATATCCCCCCTTAAACGTCTCTTCTTAAGACTAAACAATTGTAACTCCTTTAATCGCTCCTCATAGCTAAGATGTTCCATGCCCCATATTAGTTTAGTAGCACGTCTCTGCACCCTTTCCAGCTCCACAGCGTCCCTTTTATGGACAGGTGCCCAAAACTGAACAGCATATTCCAGGTGAGGCCGTACCAATGCTTTATAAAGGGGGAGTATTATGTCCCTGTCCCTTGAGTCCATGCCTCTTTTGATACATGACAATATCCTGCCGGCTTTGGAAGCAGCAGCCTGACATTGCATGCTATTCTGTAGTCTGTGATCTACAAGTACACCCAGATCCTTCTCTACCAGTGACTCTGCCAGTTTAATCCCCCCTAAGACATAAGATGCATGCAGGTTATTAGTACCCAGATGCATAACTTTACATTTATCCACATTGAACCTCATTTGCCAAGTGGATGCCCAGACACTTAGTCTATCCAAGTCA
The DNA here is from genome assembly GCF_029499605.1 of Hyla sarda. Lineage (NCBI taxonomy): Eukaryota > Metazoa > Chordata > Amphibia > Anura > Hylidae > Hyla > Hyla sarda. Next base: position 51,518,500 of record NC_079198.1, on the reverse strand, counting down.
TCTTGTAACTTATGAACATCCTCTATAGACTGTACCGTGCTACAAAGCTTGGTGTCATCTGCAAAGATAGAAATAGAGCTGTTAATACCATCCTCTATATCATTGATAAATAAATTAAACAACAGCGGGCCCAGTACTGAACCTTGGGGTACACCACTAATAACCGGGGACCAATCAGAGTACGAATCATTGACCACCACTCTCTGGGTACGATCCATGAGCCAGTGTTCAATCCAGTTACAAACTAAAATTTCCAAACCCAAAGACCTTAACTTACCTGTCAGACGTCTATGAGGGACAGTATCAAACGCCTTAGCAAAATCCAGAAACACTATATCCACAGCCATCCAAACCATAGATTGGTTTGACAACTTCTATCCTTAGTAAACCCATGCTGGCTATCACTTATAATACTATTATCCCCTATGTATTCCTGTATGTAATCCCTTATAAGTCCTTCAAACAATTTACCCACAATGCACGTTAAACTTACCGGTCTATAGTTTCCTGGGGAAGACCTAGAGCCCTTTTTGAAGATTGGCACCACATTCGCCTTGCGCCAGTCCCTTGGCACAATACCAGACACCAGAGAATCTCTAAATATCATGAACAGGGGTACAGATATTACTGAACTTACCTCTCTAAGAACTCTTGGGTGTAGTCCATCCGGCCCTGGGGATTTGCTTACATTTATATCACTTAACTTACCTTGTACCATCTCTACATTAAGCCAGTTCAGTACATTACATGATGTGTTACCAGCACTGACCTGGCCAATGTCAGCTCCTTTTTCCATAGTGTATACAGAACTAAAGAACCCATTCAGTAGCTCCGCTTTCTCTTGATCGCCTGTGACAACCACCCCATTATCATTATTAAGGGGTCCTACATGCTCTGTTTTTGGTTTTTTTGCATTTATATATCTAAAAAAATATTTAGGATTAGTTTTGCTTTCTTTGGCCACCTGTCTCTCGTTTTGAATTTTTGCTGTTTTTATTACATTTTTACAGATTTTATTAAGCTCTTTGTACTGTTTAAATGTTATCGCTTACCCATCAGATTTGTATTTTTTGAAGGCAATTTTTTTGTTGTTTATTGCTCTTTTAACATCATGTGTCAGCCATGTAGGATTTAGTTTTAATCGTTTATATTTGTTCCCCTTTGGTATATATTTAGCTGTATAGTTATTTAGAGTTGATTTAAAGATGTCCCATTTACCTTCTGTATCAGTATTTGACAACACCTCCCCCCATTCTATGTCCTGTAGTGCAGCCCTCATCCCAGGGAAGTTTGCCTTTTTAAAGTTATATGTTTTTGCCTTCCCCGCCTGTCTTTGTTTTCTACATTTTAAGTCAAAAGTAACTATATTGTGGTCGCTATTACCAAGGTTTTCCCGCAGAGTTACATTACCAACCAGCTCTGCGTTGTTGGAAATGATCAGATCCAACAAGGCATCACTTCTTGTTGGGTCCTCCACAAACTGGCCCATAAAATTATCCTGCAATAAATTTAGGAATTGTCGCCCCTTTGTAGTTTTAGCCAACACCGGACCCCAATCTATATCTGGATAGTTAAAATCTCCCATTATTACCACTGTACCTGCCCGGGCGGCCCTCTCTATTTGTTTATGAAGCCGAACTTCTATCTCTTCAGTGATATTAGGGGGTCTGTAGATTACCCCAAATATTATTTTTTCAGTATTTCACTCCTTTTGTAAGGTCGACACGCCCCCTTCGCGCGGGCTGTCGGGGCTCCGTACAGGAGATCGCAGGGGGCCCCAGCGGTCGGACCTCCCGCGATCTGCAACTTATCCCCTATCCTTAGGATAGGGGAGAAGTTGTTCACCACTGGGTCACCACTGGACTACTCCTTTAACACTTTTTTTTTACTTTTTTTTTTGCAGTGTTATAGGTCCCATACTGCACACACTGATCTTTTACACAGATCACAGGCGTCTATTAACACGCCTGTGATCAGTGTTATCGGCGCCTGACTGCTCCTGCCTGGATCTCAGGCACGGAGCAGTCATTCGTCGATCGGACACCGAGGAGGCAGGTAAGGGCCCTCCCGGTGTCCTTTAAGCTGTTCGGGACGCCGCGATTTCACCGCGGCGGTACCGAACAGCCCAACTGAGCAGCCGGGATACTTTCACTTTAGAAGCAGCGGTCAGCTTTGACCGCCGTTTCTAAAGGGTTAATACCGCACATTGCCGCGATCGGTGATGTGTGGTATTAACCGCGGGTCCCGGCCGTTGATGAGCGCCGGGACCGACGCGTAAATATACGTCCTGCGTCGTTAAGGGTTTAAAGCCCAGGGTGCGGAGACGTACGAATACGTCATGGGTCCTTAAGGGGTTAAGCCCGCGTCATACTGGCCAGTCCCCAGCTGATTCCTGTAGCTGCGGGCAGCCGTTAATAGCAGACATGCGGCGATCGATGTGGCCGGCTATTAACCCTTTAGATCACCACTGTCAAAGTTACCTCTCCTGCTGCGGCTGTCCCTGCTCTGTGATTGATAGATTATCAATCAAGCAGAGAGCACACAGATCAATGTGGTTAAATAAAAAGTTTTAAAAAACACACATTAACCCCTTCCATATTAAATTTGAATCACCCCCCTTTTCCCAAATTCCATATAAAAAATATGTAAACATAGTAAAAATAAACATATTGGTATCGCCGCGTGCATAAATGTTTGAACTATAAAAATATGTTAATTAAACTGCACTGTCAATGGCGTACACGTAAAAAAAATTCCAAACTTGCATATTTTATGTCACTTTGTATACCCTAAATTTTTTTTATAAAAAGCGATCAAAAAGTCTCATCAAAACAAAAACTTCAAATCATGGTGCAAAATATGAGCCCTCAAACATCCCTGTATATGGAAAAATTTATAGGGGTCAGAAGATGACAATTTTACCATCTACATACTAATTTTGGTGCATATAATTATAATTGTTTTTAAGTAGTAAAATAAAATAAAACCTATATAAATTAGGTATCCTTGTAATCATATGGGCCTACAGAATAAAGTTCAGTGTCATTTTTACTGAAAAGTGCATTGCATAGAATCAGAAGCACCCAAAAGTTACAAAATGGCGTTTTTTTGTTACAATTTTGCCCCACAAATATTTTTTTCTGGTTTCGCCATAAATTTTGTGGTGAAATGACTGATGTCATTATAAAGCACAATTTATGGTGCAAAAAAAAGCCCTCATATGGGTCTGTAGGTGCAAAATTGAAAGCTTTATGATTTTTAGAAGGTGATGAGGAAAAAACGAAAGTGCAAAAATGGAAAAACCCTGCGTCCTTAACCTCTTAAGGACCCATGACGTAAATGTACGTCCTGAGTCTGCTCACGTTCTATAACATGGGGCCATGGTCGGACCCATGGCTAATAGCGCACTATTAACCCTTTAGACACGGCGTTCAAAGTTGAACGCCGTGTCTAAAGTGAAAGTAAATCGTTGCTGGTTAGCTCAGGGGGCTGTTTGGGATGTCCGCGGCGAAATCGCGGCATCCCGAAAAGCAGTAAGACAGCAGGATTGTCCCTTACCTTGCCTCCTGGTGTCCGATCGCCGAATGACTGCTCAGTGCCTGAGATCCAGGCATGAGCAGTCAAGCGGCAGAATCATTGATCAATGGTTTTCTATGAGAAACCATTGATCAATGAAAAAGATCAGTGTGTGCAGCGTTAAAGCCCCCTATGAGAGCTATGACATTGCAAAAAAAAAAAGTGAATAAAGATCATACACCCGTATTCAAGAGTACTTTCGATCTATAAGAACTGGGCAAGGTTGCCCAAGACTTATAGACCATGTGAGAACAAGTCATGGCGGAGACCAGAAGGTCTTACGTTTCACAGGTCTGGAAGTGATCCCTGTACCTAAAGATGGCAGTGACAGCCATAAATTATTACTTTAAAAAGAGGCCACCTGGATCCTGCGAACCGACTCCATAGGTTTACCTGGTCTTAACGATAAAATTGATATGAGTATCTTTTTATAACTAGTTCTCTTTTTTTCTTTGTTGTGCCTTTGTTTTTCTTTAGTGGTGCTGTACATTACTTTATGTACTTGTTTTTTTGTACTTTTATGTTCCCTTTGTCCAGGGATCAAGTCCTGGGAAAAAAAGTGCAGGAACTCACCCAAGATTTCCACTCAAGGGCTGGTCCTGCAGGACTCCAGCTAATGGAAAGGTGTTCTTGCCATGGAAAAAGTGCAGGAACTCAGTTCCCATGCGTTCCTGCAGGACTTGAGCCCTGCCTTTGTCACCCTTGCTGTTGCATTCCACATGCACTCCCTTGTCTGTCCCGTTCCAGGCTTTATGTACTGCATCGGTGCTCCCCTGCTTGTCGGCGTTTGAGCACGATGCGCATAGTGTATGTTGTTAGCCGTTGCCGTGACGACAAGCGCTGCTGACGCGCTTTCCTTTGCGTATATCATGAGCGCCGCCGCCACTTCACGGCACAGAGCCAGAAGAAGCTGCCGGTGAAACACACTGTTGCTCTGTTCTGTGGATTGCTCCTGCTGTCACGTTCGTTCCTCGTTAAAGAAACCCTACTGCTGCTTTTTCTTTCATATACAAAGATCATTTAACCCCTTCCCTAATAAAAGTTTGCATCACCCCCCTTTTCCCATTAAAAAAAAAAAAAAAACTGTGTAAATAAAAAGAAACATGTGGTATCGCCGCGTGCGGAAATGTCCGAATTATAAAAAATATATTGTTAATTAAACCGCACGGTCAATGGCGTTCGCGCTAAAAAATTCCAAATCCAAAATAGTGTATTTTTGGTCACTTTTTATGTCATGAAAAAATGAATAAAAAAACGATCAATAAGTCCTATCAATAAAAAAAATGGTACTGCAGATTACGGCGCAAAAAATGAGCCCTCATACCGCCCCATATGCGGAAAAATAAAAAAAGTTCTAGGGGTCAGAAGATGACAATTTTAAACGTATACATTTTCCTGCATGTAGTTATGATTTTTTCCAGAAGTACGACCAAATCAAACCTACATAAGTAGAATATCATTTTAATCGTATGGACCTACAGAATAAAGAGGAGTCATTTTTACCGAAAAAGTACTGCGTAGAAACAGAAGCCCCCAAAAGTTACAAAATGGTGTTTTATTTCAAATTTGTTTCACAATGATTTTTTTTCCCATTTCGCCGTATATTTTGGGGTAAAATGACTGACATCATTACAAAGTAGAATTGGTGGTGCAAAAAATAAGCCATCATATGGATTTTTAGGTCCAAAATGAAAGAGTTATGATTTTTTAATAAGGTAAGGAGGAAAAAAACGAAAATGCAAAAACGGAAAAACCCCGGGTCGTTAAGGGGTTAAATAAACATAGGAAAAAAATCTATACTGCATCATAGGCTATTATTAATGCATATGGTTGAGGTTCCTGTGTATACCTATTTTAGTTGATATTGCATGGGTGGGTGTGAGCCTCTAATGGGATTATGGCTTGGGGGGAAATTATATGTGTGCCCTGAATGCCCTTACTGCTGTGGAAGGGAGGAGCTCTGCTACACATACTGCCCACAATACACAACACTGCCTGGCAGAGAGATATTCATCAGAGACAAGGGGAGCCATTATGCACAGACATTTTGGGGGGAAAGGGGCTCAAGTGAAAAAAAGGGCACTTTTCCAGTGGTGTAACAATAAGTTTGGAGACCTCCCTGCGGGACCTACTGAGGGGGCTTCTAAGGGCCTCCCCTACAAGGTATGCAACACCCATAAAAATGTACCTCCCCCACACCAAATTGCTTCAACTGTACTAATATGAACTGCCCATAGCCATTTTCTTTGCCCATATTCTCATTGTCACTTTCTACACACTGTCACCCACCCCATATGTTGTCGTCCTCCGCCCATACACCCATACACAGACATAGTTACATTAAGGGGGATATCCCATGGAATTTTTTTTGTGAACTATGCCCATTCTACAATCTATACAAATCTTAACCTCTACTCCCCTCCAGTGCTCCCACGGTGCATCCACTGTCCTGCTCTGGTTCCTAGTCTTATTCTCTTCGTAAGCAGAAGTATGACATGTTGAGTCGAGGCACCAGGAAGAAGACCTGGATCCGGGCCTAATGTACTGCCACTCGGCCAATCACTAGCATAGGCAGAGTTGCAATGTGACTAATTGGGCCCAGGAAGCAGGAAGAGGAGCAGGATATTGGAGGCACAGTGGGAGACCTGGAGGTGAGTAGATGTTTATTTAAATTTTTAATTGTACCATGGTTATAGTTTAAAATAACAAAAAAACTCCCTTCCCCAGTGTGGTGCTAATTATACGCCCCAAAAATGAATCACTATGTTTAATATGTTTAATAGCATGATGTCGGCCATTTTGTGTGTAATCTAAGTAGGCCCCAATTCTAAAGTTCTCCTCTAAAAGTGCCAGTCTGAGAGAATAATATTTGTTGTCTCCTTAGATATTTATGGCTGTTTCGATAAGGGGGGCTAATTACCTAGACTAGACAGACAGAGATTCACACGTCTGTGTGAAAGAGACCTCCATGGTACTCTTTCCTTTCCCATAAGTTTGATAGTGTTGGAAATGTCTAGTTGGTGACCCTATGTCTATGAGAATCCAGGTTTTCATTACTTATATGTGTCTCAACTATTAAATTATGGCTCCATACGTCAAGTGTGGAATGTGGGTTTAAGACCAGTTATTGACAGTTAATCCTTAATGGTAATGATGCTAATTGCCTAATACAATAGCACCCCCTAGCACATGAGTAGTTGACATTACACAGACAGGAAAGGCATTATGGGTGATATGCTCAATGCATTCTGGGTATTATAGTAAGGTCATAGTCATTACCATATGTACACGCCGAACCTACATTCATTGGGGAATTCCAATTTAGGGAGGTGTGTCTAACTAATTAAAAAGTCTGGTAAACCAGATGTTAGGGACTGTAGGCTGTAGACGATAGACTGTGCTGGAGAGAACAAAAAGACTCCGGAAAGAGGTCCAACCAGGTGGAAAAGCCATGTGAGATCTCAGAAAGCGGACTGATCACACGGTACCAGACCAATGGCTATCCATGATGATGAGATGGACCGTTCAATTTTCCTAGGACCAGAAACAAGGTTCTTACATAGACTTGGTAAGAAACACAAAAATGGTGTTCTATTTACTTAACACCAATTTGGATAATGTGGATGAAATTATACCATTTAGATTGGCAAATAAATTAATTAAATAAAATAATCAATAATCTCCATATTGAGATTATAGTTTTAGGATATTGTGAGACTTCATTTTACCTGCAGAAGAAACAAGACTCATAATCTGTCAAAGCATGAAATAATTGCTTATACATATTTATAGAATTCCTACTCGCCAAACTAAGTGTTATAAGTATGTTTCCCACACAGTAAACTTGTATCAAGTTCTTCCTTCTAAAATATAGTCTAGCAAGATCATAAAACTCTATTTGTCTTAATAGTCTTACCAAAGTCATGTTTAGAAAAATTGTCCAGAATGGGGCGGAAGTATTTCTTCCTTGTTTATATCCTTAGATGGATTTGCCCATTCATGGAGTCATGTGATTTGTAGTGGTTAGAAGTGGGCGGGGAGTGTATTTAGCATTCCATATTGATATGTCTATAATTAGATATGCGTATCTTAATATCATGAGGTTCCTCTGGATACCGTGATATGTTACCTTTTTCTTATATGATATTCCTAACATTGTAGCTTTTGATTCATTGTAACAAGCTACTTACTACCCCAAAATTAAACACTACTCCCAATATTAGACTTGTGCACTAGAAAAATTTTCGTTTAATTTCGTTTCGTTTTTTCGTTTTGGAAAAAAATTTCGGTTCGGCAATATTTTTGGTTTAGATTTTTCGTATACATTCGGTATTCGGGTATTCGTGGTGTTTTTTTCGGATACATTCGGTATTCGGGTACATTCGGTAAATCTTTTTAGTCTTTTTTTTGGACTTTAGCGATCCTAATAAATAATGGAGATACCTTTTTTATTAAAATTTCGCAGGGTATCATAAAAAAATCATAATAAAAAAGATACAGTGGTGATGAAAAAAATTGTATCTAACGAAATGTATCTTTTTTATTATGAAATGTTTATTCATTTTTAAACAGGGATCAATTTATGTGAGCGGGTAAAGCACTAAAAATGTAGCCGACAATAGTAAAAATGTAGTGTGTGCGTGTTTTTCACTTTTTTTAAAAACATTTTTTAGGTAGTACTACTACTCCCAGCATGGAACACACTCTTCCATGATGGGAGTAGTAGTTACCTGTACTAATTGACAGATTGCAGGGGTCCCTTGCGATCATCTTGTATAATGTATAGATGCGGCTGCTCTTCTATGGTCCCCTGCACTCACGTATATGTACACATATTCATATTTCCCGCAGAGCTGTGATTGGCCAGATGGTTCCAGCCAATCACAGCTCTCTTTGAGAAATAGGAATATGTGTATATATACGGCCGTGCAGGGGACCATAGAAGAGCGGCCGCCGCTTTCATACATTATACAGGAGGATCGCAGCGGGTGTCAGGAGGAGTGATACCCACAGTGATCTTCCCTTTACTACAAGTACTAATACTCCCAACATGGAGCACACTCTGCTCCATGCTGGGAACTGTAGTACCTGTATTAATAGACAGATCGCAGCGGTTACACTCGCTGCCATATGTCTATTAATGCAGGTACTACAGCTCCCAGCATGGAGCAGAGTGTGCTCCATGTTGGGAGTATTAGTACCTGCAGTAAGGGACAGATCCCAGGGATGTCACTCCTCCTGACACCCGCTGCGATCGTCCTGATGTGAATGTCGGGATCAGCTGTTCTCAGGGCTACAGAGCCGGGAGAACAGCTGACGCTGAGCCGTAGGTATACATCGTATATCTACTGCCCAGCAAGAACTTACAGTGAGCTTGCAATGTGTATACAGTATACACATTGCTGGCTCACTTAACCCCTTGCTGAGCTGTGCGCTATGCGCAAGCCCAGCAAGGGAAGAGTTAACTTACACTGCTGGACAGTGTAGTTTAACCCTTTGTGCGGTATACACTTTATACAGCTATCTATAGATAGCTGTATACAGTGTATACAGAAGACGAAGTCCAGCTTACTTCCCTCGAGTCCCGGGCGGGGTTCGTGTAGCTCCGCCTCCTAGTGGTGACGTCATTAGGGGGCGGAGCTACAGAAGGGAACAAGGCTAGTTTATCTGAAGCTCTGTTCACATTGTACGTTTTGTATAATGTGAACAGACCCTTCTGGCAGTGTCTACCCAGACAGGGAGACTCCAGCTGTTGCTAAACTACAACTCCCAGCATGCCCAGACAGCCAAAGGCTGTCTGGGCATGCTGGGAGTTGTAGTTTTGCACCAATTGGTTGCTCCCTGTTTGGGTAGACATTGCATCATGGGTGCTCTCCCCAGCGGACTGCGCCAAAAATGTCATAACCAATTTTTTGTGTTTTTTTTTCTTCTCGTTTCAGATCCGTGTATGCAGAGGATTACTGCGGATTCGATGGATTACGGCGGATAATTTTTTTTTCCCTTTAATAAAATGGTTAACGAGGGCTGTGGGGGAGTGTTTTTTTAAATAAAATAATTTTTCCAATGTGTTGTGTTTTTTTTTTATTTTTATTGAATTTTCAGGGTTAGTAGCGGAAGCTGTCTTATTGACGGAATCCATTACTAGGCCAGGGCTTAGTGCTAGCCCCAAAAACAGCTAGCGCTAACCCCCAATTATTACCCCGGTACCCACCGCCACAGGGGTGCCGGGAAGAGCCGGTACCAACAGGCCCGGAGCGTCAAAAATGGCGCTCCTGGACCTAGGCGGTAACAGGCTGGCGTTATTTAGGCTGGGGAGGGCCAGTAACAATGGTCCTCGCCCACCCTGGTAACGTCAGGCTGTTGCTGTTTGGTTGGTATCTGGCTGAGAATGAAAATACGGGGAACCCTATGCGTTTTTTTTTTAAATTTAAATAAAAAAATTTAAAAAAAAACGCATAGGGTTCCCCGTATTTTCATTCTCAGCCAGATACCAACCAAACAGCAACAGCCTGACGTTACCAGGGTGGGCGAGGACCATTGTTACTGGCCCTTCCCAGCCTAAATAACGCCAGCCTGTTACCGCCTAGGCCCAGGAGCGCCATTTTGACGCTCCGGGCCTGTTGGTACCGGCTATTCCCGGCACCCCTGTGGCGGTGGGTACCGGGGTAATAATTGGGGGTTAGCGCTAGCTGTTTTTGGGGCTAGCACTAAGCCCTGGCCTAGTAATGGATTCCGTCAATAAGACAGCGTCCACTACTAACCTTGAAAATTCAATTAAAAAAAAAAAACACAACACATTGGAAAAATTATTTTATTTAAAAAAACACTCCCCCACAGCCCTCGTTAACCATTTTATTAAAGGAAAAAATAAATAATCCGCCGTAATCCATCGAATCCGCAGTAATCCTCTGCATACACGGATCTGAAACGAGAAGAAAAAAACACAAAAAATTGGTTATGACATTTTTGGCGCTGTCCGCTGGGGAGAGCACCCATGATGCAATGTCTACCCAAACAGGGAGCCACCAATTGGTGCAAAACTATAACTCCCAGCATGCCCAGACAGCCTTTGGCTGTCTGGGCATGCTGGGAGTTGTAGTTTAGCAACAGCTGGAGTCTCCCTGTCTGGGTAGACACTGCCAGAAGGGTCTGTTCACATTATACAAAACGTACAATGTGAACAGAGCTTCAGATTAATTAGCCTTGTTCCCTTCTGTAGCTCCGCCCCCTAATGACGTCATAACCAGGGGGCGGAGCTACACGAACCCCGCCCGGGACTCGAGGGAAGTAAGCTGGACTTCGTCTTCTGTATACACTGTATACAGCTATCTATAGATAGCTGTATATAGTGTGTACCGCCCAAAGGGTTAACCTACACTGTCCAGCAGTGTAAGTTAACTCTTCCCTTGCTGGGCTTGCGCATAGCGCACAGCTCAGCAAGGGGTTAAGTGAGCCAGCAATGTGTATACTGTATACACATTGCAGGCTCACTGTAAGTTCTTGCTGGGCAGTAGATATACGATGTATACCTACGGCTCAGCGTCAGCTGTTCTCCTGGCTCTGTAGCCCTGAGAACAGCTGATCCCGACATTCACATCAGGACGATCGCAGTGGGTGTCAGGAGGAGTGACATCCCTGGGATCTGTCCCTTACTGCAGGTACTAATACTCCCAACATGGAGCACACTCTGCTCTATGCTGGGAGCTGTAGTACCTGCATTAATAGACATATGGCAGCGAGTGTAACCGCTGCGATCTGTCTATTAATACAGGTACTACAGTTCCCAGCATGGAGCAGAGTGTGCTCCATGTTGGGAGTATTAGTACTTGTAGTAAAGGAAAGATCACTGAAGGTATCACACCTGACACCCGCTGCGATCCTCCAGTATAATGTATGAATGCGGCGGCCGCTCTTCTATGGTCCCCTGCACGGCCGTATATATACACATATTCCTATTTCTCAAAGAGAGCTGTGATTGGCTGGAACCATCTGGCCAATCACAGCTCTGCGGGAAATATGAATATGTGTACATATACGTGAGTGCATGGGACCATAGAAGAGCAGCCAGCGCATCTATACATTATACAAGAGGATCGCAAGGGATCCCGGCGATCTGTCAATTAGTACAGGTAACTACTACTCCCATCATGGAAGAGTGTGTTCCATGCTGGGAGTAGTAGTACTACCTAAAAAATGTTTTTTAAAAAAGTGAAAAACACGCACACACTACATTTTTACTATTGTCGGCTACATTTTTAGTGCTTTACCCGCTCACATAAATTGATCCCTGTTTAAAAATGAATAAACATTTCATAATAAAAATGATACATTTAATTAGATACAATTTTTTCCATCACCACTGTATCTTTTTTATTATGATTTTTTTATGATACCCTACGAAATTTTTATAAAAAAAGTATCTCCATAATTTTTTAGGATCGCTAAAGTCCAAAAAAAGAATAAAAAGATTTACCGAATGTACCCGAATACCGAATGTATCCGAAAAATCAAACTATCTATATCCTTTTTTATTATATTTGTTATCAGAATGAATTCTTCACGTTCGTTTACAGATAACGAATGCATTCGTTATTTACAGCATTATGGTCGGGAAATAACGAATGTATTCGTTACTTTGCTATTCGTATTATCGTGGCTATTCGGGAATGTTCAAAATATGTTTTCGTGCATTCGGATCTGTCCGAATGCACGAAAACGGTAAAATTTGTTAATTTAGACATTCGTGCCGAACCGAATTGCACATGTCTACCCAATATTATTCAAAAGCTTTATTACATGCAAGTAGATAAAAATATTGCATTAATATATTCTCATAAGACAAATGCAGTCACAACTGGAGGTACATAACAGGTAAAATATTAAGGTAACATCAGACCCTTAGTAAACAGGTGGGAGATAGCAGCTAGTAATATAGTTAATATGGTATGTTAAGGCCCCCTGAGGAAGCTCTGGTGTTTGAGCGAAACATATGTTGGGGTTGGTACACTAACGGGTAAGACCTATTTACTTTGCACAGACTCCGGGATTGGTTTACATGTATACTATATGCTAGCTAGTTTATTGCATTATGCACTTTGAATAATTTGTTAACATACCATATTGACTATATTACTAGCTGCTATCTCCCACCTGTTTACTAAGGGTCTGATGTTACCTTAATATTTTACCTGTTATGTACCTCCAGTTGTGACTGCTTGTGTCTTATGAGAATATATTAATGTAATGTTTTTATCTACTTGCATGTAATAAAGCTTTTGAATAATATTGGGAGTAGTGTTTAATTTTGGGGTAGATGCATTGAGGTAACACTACACCTAGAAGTGTTGGTTGTGAGGCTGTAGACCCACCATTTTTCTTTTTTGGTGTATAAGTTACTTACTACTCACATGTATTGTTCTACTATATGTAGTAAATTAACAAGCTTATAATGTTTACTAACATATTTAATTGATATTAATTTGCATATATCATTGTGTTTGTTACTCATTTATGTTTATAACCTTATAACCAATAAATCTACATACATATATTCCGGCGTATAAGACGACTTTTTAACCCCAACTTTTTTTCCGGAAAAGTCGGGGGTCATTATTATACGCCTTGTATTGGGGTTCGGGATAGGAAAACTTATGACTATCTGCCCGGGCCGGCTCCCGTGTGTGGGGGCCGGCCAGAGCAGATAAAAACTAATTACTGATACTAAAAACCAGGGTGTCTCCAGCTGTTGTGAAACTACAACTCCCAGCATGCCCGGACAGCCTTTGCCGGTCTGGGCATGCTGGTAGTTGTAGTTACACAACAGCTGGAGGCACCCTGGTTTTTAGTATCACTTGAGCATATAATCATAACTTTTCCTATGCCGGACATCCCTGTGTTAGGGATGTCAGCCGGTCACTCACCATTCCCTGACCGGCGCGCGTCCTCCTGCAGTCCTCCTCCGCTTCTCCGCCTCTATGGTTGTATGCACGGGATGTCAGCGTCGTCCTCCTGCGACCATACAGACGCAGGAGGACTGCAGGACCATCGCAGGAGGACGCACGCCGGCCGGGGCCTGGTGAGTGACCGGCGGTGCGTCATCTGCTTCAGTGATCCAGTCACCACTCCTACAGGCCCGGGACTGCTGCTATGGTCCATAGCAGTAGATGCTGACCCCAGGCCGGAGAAGTGATAATCAGAACACTCTGGGGGCAGTACAGACATCCAGCCTCCAGCCATACATTGTATATGGCTGGAGGCTGTATGTCTGTGAGGAGGGGGGGGACTGTCTACTAATGTGGGGGAGCGGCCTACTAATGTGGGGTAACTCCCGACCTAATGTGGGGTAACTCCCGACCTAATGTGGGGGAACTGCTGACCTAATGTGGGGGGAACTGCTGACCTAATGTGGGGAGAGCTGCCTACTATTGTGGGGGAACTGCTGACCTAATATGGGGGAGCTGTCTACTATTGTGGGGGAACTACAACCTAATATGGGGGAACTGCCTACTAATGTGAGGGAGTTGGCAACCTAATTTGGGGGAACTGCCAACCTAATGTGGGGGAACATGCTGCCTACCTGATGTGGGGGGAACTACAAGCTACTGTACTGTAGAAGGGCTAGTCTTATACGGCGAGTATATCCCCAAACTCTATATTTTAACTGTAAAAGTTGTGGGTTGTCTTATACGCCCAGTCGTCTTATACGTCGGCATGTACGGTACTTTTAATAATACCTGTGTATTATTGTATATGGCAAAACGACATCCTTAAGTGTAAATGTCATCCCGTCATAAAAAGAACTTGTTGATATCTGAGGAAATAGTCGGACTCAGGTGTGAATTGTATTGATTGGCTTTGTCTACAATTCACCAGGTCATAATTTTGATATTTTTAATCATTTTCAAAAAATTTTATTTTTAATAATTAATATTCTTATGACCATAATTCATAATTAAGTTATTACAGCACAACAGCAGATAACCTCTGTAACCCCTTCCTGCTATAAGACTTATGCATATGTCCTATCTGCAGATATGTTCTGCAATAGGATGTATGCATACGTCCTATTTATCTCCTGCTCTTCGTGATGCGCTGCAGGAAATCGGGCGCATGATCCGTCTGTCAATCACAGGCGGGGTCCACTTGCAACTGCCGAGACTGAGACAGCACCTTCTTTGTAGGGTTGACCCCATTTTGTACTATTTGTACCTGTTAATCTGTCAAGGGCCTAGATACTGTGAAAGTCCGGGCAAAAGTAATCACCATCTGGTGTTTTTACTCACCCTTTTTTTTTTTTTTTTTTTTTTGTTAATACATATGGATATGTCCCAGTCATTATTTTTTTATTAAACCATGTTACTGAGACATGGTTTAGTGAAAGTAATGACTGGGACATATCCATACCAGGGTACTCTTTAAACAGAAGAGACAGAGAAGGCAAGAAAGGAGGAGGAGTGGCCCTATATGTGAAAGATAGCATAAAATCTAACCTAATACAAGTTAGTGAGGCCAACATAGTCAAATTGGGTTACATTGCAGTTGAGTAATCAGACAGTAACTCGTGTAGGTGTGATATATAGACCACCTGGCCAAGTTAACCCTTTAAGGACCCAGCCAATTTTCACTGTAGGACCCGGCCATTTTTTGAACATCTGACCACACTCACTTTAAACATTAATAACTCTGGAATGCTTTTAGTTATCATTCTGATTCAGAGATTGTTTTTTCGTGACATATTCTACTTTAACATAGTGGTAAAATTTTGTGGTAACTTGCATCATTTCTTGGTGAAAAATCCCCAAATTTGATGAAAAATTTGAACATTTTGCATTTTTCTAACTTTGAAGCTCTCTGCTTGTAAGGAAAATGGATATTCCAAATAAGACATTTTTTGATTCACATATACAATATGTCTACTTTATGTTTGCATCATAAAATTGACAAGTTTTTACTTTTGGAAGACATCAGAGGGCTTCAAAGTTCAGCAGCAATTTTCCAATTTTTCACAAAATTTTCAAACTCACAATTTTTCAGGGACCAGTTCAGGTTTGAAGTGGATTTGAAGGGTCTTCATATTAGAAATACCCCACAAATGACCCCATTATAAAAACTGCAACCCCCAAAATATTCAAAATGACATTCAGTAAGTGTTTTAACCCTTTAGGTATTTCACAGGAATAGCAGCAAAGTGAAGGAGAAAATTCACAATCTTCATTTTTTACACTCGCATGTTCTTGTAGACCCAATTTTTGAATTTTTACAAGGGGTAAAAGGAGAAAATGTATACTTCTATTTGTAGCCCAATTTCTCTCGAGTAAGCACATACCTCATATGCCTATGTAAATTGTTCGGCGGGCTCAGAAGCGAAGGAGCGACAAGGGGATTTTGGAGAGTACGTTTTTCTGAAATGTTTTTTGGGGTGCATGTTGCCTTTAGGAAGCCCCTATGGTGCAAGAACAACAAAAAAAAAAAAAACACATGCCATACCATTTTGGAAATTAGACCCCTTGACGAACGTAACAAGGAATAAAATGAGCCTTTACGACTTTTGCATATGTAAAAATGTTTTTATTTTTTTCAATAAAATGTGTTTCCCCCCAAATTTCACTTTTTTGCAAGGGTTAATAGCAGAAAAGACCTCCCAAAATTTGTAACCCCATCTCTTCTGAGTATGGAGGTACCCCATAAGTTGACCTGAAGTGCACTACGGGTGAACTACAATGATCAGAAGAGAAGGAGTCATATTTGGCTTTTTGAGAGCAAATTTTGCTCGGGGGACATGTCGCATTTAGGAAGCCCCTATGGTGCCAGAACAGCAAAAAAAAAAAAAACACATGGCATACCATTTTGGAAACTAGACCCCTTGAGGAACGTAACAAGGAATAAAGTGAGCCTTAATACCCCACGGGGGTTTCACGACTTTTGCATATGTAAAAAAAAAAAAAAAATTTTTTCACTAAAATGTGCGCTTCCCCACAAATTTCACATTTTTGCAAGGGGTAATAGCAGAAAAGACCCCCCAAAATTTGTAACCCCATCTCTTCTGAGTATGGAAATACCCCATGTGTGGACGTCAAGTGCTCTGCTGGCGCACTACAATGCTCAGAAGAGAAGGAGCGCCATTGAGCTTTTGGGAAAAAAATTGTTTGGAATGGAAGTCAGGGGCCTTGTGCGTTTACAAAGCCCCCCCATGATGCCAGAACAGTGGACCCCCCCACATGTGACCCTATTTTGGAAACTACACCCCTCACAGAATTTAATAAGGGGTGCAGTGAGTAATTACACCCCACTGGCGTTTGACAGATCTTTGGAACAGTGGGCTGTGCAAATGAAAAATTAAATTTTTCATTTTCACGGACCACTGTTCCAAAAATCTGTCAGACACCTGTGGGGCGTAAATGCTCATTGTACCCCTTATTACATTACATGAGGGGTGTAGTTTCCAAAATGGGGTCACATGTGGGTATTTATATTTTTGCGTTTATGTCAGAACCGCTGTAAAATCATCCACCCCTGTGCAAATCACCAATTTAGGCCTCAAATGTACATAGTGCGCTCTCACTCCTGAGTCTTATTGTGCGCCCACACAGCATTTTACACCCACATATGGGGTATTTCTGTACTCAGGAGAAATTGCGTTACAAGTTTTGGGGGTCTTTTTTTCCTTTTAACACTTGTGAAAATAAAAAGTATAGGGCAACACCAGCATGTTAGTGTAAATTTTTTTTTTTTTTTTTACACTAACAAGCTGGTGTAGCCCCAACTTTTCCTTTTCATAAGGGGTAAAAGGAGAATACCCCATATGTGGCCCTAAACTGTTTCCTTGAAATACGACAGAGCTCTGAAGTGAGAGAGCGCCATGCGCATTTGAGGACTAAATTAGGGATCGCATAGGGGTGGACATAGGGGTATTCTACGCCAGACAAAGAATAAGCCAGCACTTTAGTTGATACCAAACTATTATATGGACCTGGCCTACAGGTGCACGCCGGCGGAGACAAATTTGCGAGATAAGTGCCTCACTATTTCATAGTTTCACATTTGCATCTATTACACCATAGCTGTATAGCTCTCCATGTTTTAACTGCATTTTCATGTTTCACCTATATCCTTGTGCTGGCAGTGTGCTGCTGCATTCTTCTGTTGCGGTATTCTACGCCAGTGATTCCCAAACAGGGTGCCTCCAGCTGTTGCTAAATTACCAGCATGCCTGGACAGTCAGTGGCTATCCGGAAATGCTGGGAGTTGTTGTTTTGCAACAGCTGGAGGCACCGTTTTGGAAACACTGCCATACAATCCGGTTTTCATTTTTATTGGGGGGGACAGTGTAAGGGGGTGTATATGTAGTGTTTTACCCTATTTACCCTACTTATTATGTGTTAGTGTAGTGTAGTGTTTTTAGGGTACATTCACACTGGCGTGTTACGGTGAGTTTCCCGCTAGGAGTTTGAGCTGCGGCGAAAAATTTGCCGCAGCCCAAACTTGAAGCAGGAAACTTACTGTAATCCTGCCCGTGTGAATGTACCCTGTACGTTCACATGGGGGGGCAAACCTCCAGCTGTTTAAAAACTACAACTCCCAGCATGTACTGACAGACCGTGCATGCTGGGAGTTGTACTTTTGCAACAGCTGGAGGCACACTGGTTGAAAAACCTTCAGTTAGGTTCTGTTACCTAACTCAGCATTTTCTAACCAGTGTGCCTCCAGCTGTTGCAAAACTACAACTCCCAGCATGTACTGATCGCCGACGGGCATGCTGGGAGAAGTAGTTATGCAATAGCTGGAGGTACGCAACTACAACTCCCAGCATGCCGAGACAGCTGATTGCTGTTTGGACATGCTGGGGTTTGCAGTTTTACATCTGGAGGGCTACAGTTTTAGAGAACACTGCAAAGTGATCTCCAAACTGTGGTCCTCCAGCTGTTGCAAAACTACAATTCCCAGCATGCCCTGCCAGCAAACAGTTGTTTGGGAATGCTAGGAGTTGTAGTTTTGCAAGATCTGGAGGGCTACAGTTTAGGGACCACTATATAGTGGTCTCAAACTGTAGCCCTCCAGCTGTTGCAAAACTACATATTCCAGCATGCCCAAACAGCTGTCTGGCCATGCTGGGAGTTGTAGTTTTGCAACATCTGGAGGGCTTCAGTTAGAGACCACTGTATAATGGTCTCAAACTGTACCCTCCAGATGTTGCTAGGCAACTCACCGGCTTCCGTCGGATCCAGCCGCACGTCATCGCCGCCCGCCGATCTCCGTCACCTGCAGCCTCCGTCGCCCACCCGGATCAGTAAGTGGATCTTCGGCGCCGGTCCCCATCGTTTCCCCGTCCTGCCCCGCCTATTGTGGGAGGGCAGGACGGGGAAAACGAAAGTAAACCCCCCCGCCCCCGATCTGCTATTGGTGGTCACTCCTATCGCTTCAGGGGGATCCTGGGTGTCTTAGACACCCGCGATCCCCCTTACATTCCAGGTCACTGGCTCACTATAGACCCGGAATCGCGCAAATCGCAAGTGTGAATTCACTTGTGATTTGCTGCGATCGCCGACATGGGGGGGTCTGATGACCCCCCCCTGGGCATTTGCACGGGATGCCTGCTGAATGATTTCAGCAGGCATCCCGCTCCGATCCCCGCCCGACGGGGACCGGAACTGCCCATGACGTAACTGTCCGTCATAGGTCCTTAAGACCCAGGGTGTCGGGACGTACCGTTACGTCATGGGTCCTGAACGGGTTAAAGAAGTAGATGATCTACTAGTTGAAGAAATAGCTAAAATGAAAATGATAGGAGAAGTTATCATTATGGGAGACTTCAATCTTCTGGATATAAACTGGAAAACCAAAATAACTAGTTCTGCTAGGAGTAGAGATATTCTAAATTCCCTACTGGGATTATCTCTACAACAAGTGGTTGCGGAGCCAACCCGGAGGGAGACCATTTTGAATTTGGTATTCACAAATAGGGATTTGGTATATGATGTTATTGTAGGTGAAAGCTTGGGCTCTAGTGGTCACCAGTCAGTGTGGTTTAATATAAGAACAGTGAAGGAGTCAGGTACATATGTAAATTGTGTAGCTCACTCCACCAATTGGTTCAAGGTTAACTGGGTAGGTCTATATCCCACAGACCTAAAAACATGTAGGGAATTATATATAAATAATTATATATGCAAACCAGTCCTCTACAGTCAGTGAAAAAAGAGAAAAATAGTGGGCAAAAAAGAGAAAAAAGGGGGAAAAGAAAGAAAATAGCTGTTTGTGGTATTTTGAACAATAATTTTTGTGGTATAATATATAAAAAGAAAAAACCTGAATTATGGTTGGAAACAGTATATAAGCAATCACATTTATTAACATACAATACACATTAGTGCAGGGCCCTTGCACAAAATGGCAAATATAGATAATAAAATAGCATTATAATATTGTGATATTATCAGCCACCTTATATTTAAAAGTCAACTAATGGGACTAAAATCTATGGTATGGAAAAAAGTGATGTCCGTGCAGCAAAAAAGGTAATGTCCGTGCAGCAAAAAGGTAGTAGCTTCATTAATAGAAGGTAAAGTCAATATGCCAGGTTATATCCAATATGTAGACAATGTTTAACAGGATGCTGTAATTGGTTATACAGAGTGATACCTGCAGTCCGCAATGGAGAGAAAACTCACGATCTTGAGCAGGGTGCGCGCAGCGGCAATGGTGTTAGTTCGGAGCTGGCACGGAGGAGCGTCCGGCCTAAGGATGGTATCTCCAGCGGTCCCGGCGGGGTGCAGGTGGGCACGGATGTGCGTCCGGCCGAAGCGTTCCTGAGCGGTGTGATCAGGTACCTGGGCTTGGGAGAATGCTGGCATCCTTGTGTTGGATTGCGCACGCGATCATGGCACGCGATCGTGGTCCGGAACTGGGGGAGCTGCTGCGCTGCAACGTGCTATACCATAGATATAGGCATGTCCCAAAGGTGCTGAGAGTGATTAATATATATAATAAAACAGGGCTATATGTGTTTCAAGACCAGGGGTCTCATTCCTCAGTAGCCAAAGTTAAATAATAGTTAGCCAATACAAAGTTCGGGTTTATATAACAACAAAAACGTGTGTCACAATTAAAGAAGGATAAAAATAAACCTGGAGAAAAATCCATAAGTGTGGAATAGTGGATAAATAAATATGAGTTCTTGCAGCAATAGAATAAAAGAAAGAAGAGAAAGAAAGAAAAATGTAGATTAGAAAACAATAGAAAACTAATAGTGAAGGGATATTTCAAACAATAAAAAGAATATAAATATGTTTATAAAATTTTATAAATGAATAAATAAATAGTATACGTCTATATTTGGAAAAAATTTAAATTGTACAAAAGTGCATAGTGAGATAGTAATGCAGTGATGGACCGTGATGGTGTGTAATAACACGGTCACTTAGTATTAAAATGATAATGTGATGTAAAATATATAATTTGTGTGATGATGATTATTGGGGGGAAAAAATGTTTATTGGTGATATAGTGTGAGAGATGTGAATAAATAACAAAATTATGTAAATTGTTTAGATAAGTTGGTTTTCTATGAATATTTATTTAGTTTCTATAGTTTTTTACAGTTTTTTTAATTTTTTACATTCTGAACCAAACTGTTTCAGTCTTATTTTAAGCATTTTATCCATATTTTATAGCTGAAAACTTATCTACACACATTCTTAAATACAAATACATCAAAATCAATCTCTCTTATCCAATTTTAGTTGTATCATTGAAACCATCATTTGCCTCCTCCGTTTGCATTTTGATACAATGTGATTTCACCTACACACTACCCCTACACATAAATCAGGCTCTAGCCTAACCCATAGACATGATTTACATATAATTTTAGTAAGTCCCTTTAAAAAAAATTTTTATTTTATATATACATATTTTTTTGTCTTATTTTAACAATAATATGTCCTTTATAGTATACAACAATAGAAACTGTAAATTTATGCTCCAATTCGCCACAATACAACACAATCTACATTCTAAGAAATTCCTCCTCTTACATCACTAAAGCTTCTACATATCCCATCATCCGCATTAGGTCAGGAAAGAAGCATATGCCATATTTTACACAGCCCAATTGCATATATCTTATACAATTTCATGAATTTCGTGCTTATTCAGACTTAACATACATGCCCATACTTTCTCTATTTTCTCTATCTTTCTTTAACTGCCTTTTATTCCAAATTTTTTCTTTCTGTCTCATCTTTAATTAGTCTATTCACCTCCCGGTAAAATCCAAAATCCATTGCAACCTACCTGCATGACTTGCCAAAAACTGGCTATATAAGACTGCTATTTTCAACCACGAGCATTCAGTCTTTTCCTTCTCACCATTGAAAAAGGGGACAAGGCTCCCCGAAACGCATCTGGTCAGAGACTGCACGTATGCACAAAGATTGGGACCCATCACTACAGATATTGACAAGTATCTCAACCTTATTCCGGCAAAGTCGGTAAGAAGCCTCCAGCACAGGACCTCCATCCCCCCCCCCCCCCCTTCTCACACATTTCCCCGTGCCATCGGGGTAGAGAGGGAGAATCCCTGAGAACCGTTTACGCTGCCATATACTGGATTTACATCACCAACCCAGCACCAACAGACCTGGTAAGAGGCACATAGTGCCGGACTTCTTATTCTCCCTTACCATTTGTCCCCATGCCATCGGGGTATAGAGAGTGCCGGGCTGCGCATCCGACCAGCCTTGCGCAGACAAGGATCCAGTGGGCTCCCATTCAGGAGTTTCCAGTGCTACCGAGTGCAGCCACAAAGTATACAGCAGCCCCATACTGGATTTAATCTACAGTGGTCCCTCAACATACAATGGTAATCCGTTCCAAATGAACCATCGTTTGTTGAAACCATCGTATGTTGAGGGATCCGTGCAATGTAAAGTAAAGGAAGCTGTACTCACCTGTCCTCGCCGTCCCGGACCCATCACCGCTGCCCTGGATATCGCCCTCCATTGCTGCCGCTGCGTCCCCGTGGTGTCCCCGACGCTCCGGACGTCTCTGCTTCCCCGGGATCCTCGCTCTCCATCGCCGTCATCACGTCACTATGCACGCACGCCGCTCCTTTTGGATGACTGGACGGCATGTGCGCAACGTGATGACGACGAAGGAGAGCGACGGTGATGGAGGGGATCATGAAGAGGACGCTCCGAAGCCCCGAGGACAGATAGGAGACCATCTCCGGAGCACACGGAGCACCGTAAACTGCTATCTGGCGTCAGCTGAATGCGATGGCCCCGACATACAAAAGCATTGCATGTTGATGCTGCCTTCAACATGTGATGGCCTCTGAGAGGCCATCGGATGTTGAAATTATCGTATGTCGGGGCCATCGTAGGTCTGGGGGTCACTGTATTAGCGCTGCTTGCGCCAACTAACTGTTTATTGAACTGTGATACATATCACCCCAGCGATAAGTCATCAGTATAAATTGGACAATCGCGCTTATTATAGCACAGTTTACATGTGTTCCCACTATTTCATTAATTTAATCTTGTGCATCGCTAGTTTTTAATGTATATAAATACTATTTATAAATTACTTGTATTGTGAGGTGTCCTAAGCAAGGGCCCTGCTTGGGATCTCACTTTTACATCATTTACTATTCACAATAAATGTAATTTTATTAGACACAATCCTGATTTCCCTTTCTTCATTTTCTCATTCTAACTTTCCCAATTTTCTCCTTTCTTTTTGCCGAATACTAAAAAATGTATCAATTCATAATTAAGTGACTATTATTCTGCAAATCCATACAAAAAGTGACATAATGCTTTAACAATCCACTAAAACTATATATTAAAAAGTGAAAATCATGCTATCTACACAAGAAAAAATACGGGATAAGATGCTTGATCGGATAGGGGTTTACCGCCGCTGGATAGGGGATAAGATGCTTGATCGCGGGGATCCCGCCGCTGGGGAAACCCGTGATCTTGCACACAGCACCCTATTACAATCAGTCCCTGGAGCATGTTCGCTCCAGGTCTGATTACTGGCGATCATGGCCCCGCCCCGTGTGATGTCACGCTCCGCCCCCTCAATGCAAGACTATGGGAGGGGGCGTGACAGCTATCACGTCCCCTCCCATAGGCTTGCATTGAGGGGGCAGAGCGTGACGTCACAGTGCTCCGGCCACGTGATTCCCAGTAATCAGACCCTGAGAAACATGCTTCGGGGACTGATTGTAACGGGGTGCCCCGCGATCAGGCATCTTATCCCCTATCCTTTGGATAGGGGATAAAATGTCTTAGCGCTGGAGTACCCCTTTAAGACCTATAGGTTCATCGGCACTCTTTAATAGGTTTTTGTAATTTCCTCCTCTAATGCCTATTTTTACTCTTTCGATCCCTCTCACTTGCAGACTCGAAGGATCACAATTATGTTCAGATCTGAAGTGTCTAGGTAGAGTTTTTAGCACTGTAAAATCTTGGATATTTTTTGCCGCCAGTATATCTTGTACGTGTTCCCGGGTGCGTATCTTTAGTTGCCTATATAAATTTTCAAGCACTCACACGTTGCATAATATATAATGTTTTGGGTATTGCATGAGATACTGGCAGATTAAATATTCCCTAGATCCGTCTGCTGATGTGAAAGTTTTTTCTCTTACAATTTTAACACATGCTGCGCAATCTCCGCACGGATAACATCCAACAAGAGGGGTCGTACCCAGGGCCGGATCATCATTGGCGCTCATGGAGCGCCTGCTCCGAGCCCCATGCCTGCAGGGGGCCCCCGTCACACTCGGGACATCCCTGTGTCCCGAAAAATCTTTTCAGGACACAAGGATGTCCCGGGGGTTACCTCTCTTTGGCGGCCCCAGGTTAACTTTAAAAACGCAAGGTCCGCCGGGAGTTTGCGCATGCAGGGACGTCACTGACGTCCCCTGCGTGCGCCTTTAGAAGAAATGCAGAGCGGAGCAGCGAGGAGATGGACGCGTGCGCATGGTAAGTTACCAGCGGCACGTCATCTTCAGTGTTCCGGCCTCCGCTCCCGGGACCTACTGCTATGGCCCATAGGCCATAGCAGTAGATCGTGACCCTGGTCCCAGGGGTCCTCGGACCGGAGGAGCAGTGGTTGGAACACTGAAGTGGGGCAGTAAACAGGCATACATCCTCCAGCCATACACTGTATGGCTGAAGGCTGCATGTCTGTGGGGGAGCTACACTGCAACTAATGTGGGGAGCTAAACTGCACCTAATGTGGGGGAAACTATACTGCACCTAATGTGGGGAAACTGTACTGCACCTAATGTAGGGAAATATACTGCACCTAATGTAGGGGAACTGTACTGCACCTAATGTGGGGAAACTGTATTGCACCTAATGTGGGGGAACTGTACTGCACCTAATGTGGGGAAACTGTATTGCACCTAATGTGGGGGAACTGTACTGCACCTAATGTGGGGGAACTGTATTGCACCTAATGTGGGGGAACTGTACTGCACCTAATGTGGGGGAACTGTACTGCACCTAATGTAGGGGAACTGTACTGCACCTAATGTGGGGAACTATTCTACACCTAATGTGGGGGAACTGTACTGCACCTAATGTTTGGGATCTGTACTGCACCTAATGTGTGTGAACTGTACTGCACCTAATGTAGGGGAACTGTACTGCACCTAATGTGGGGAAACTGTACTGCACCTAATGTGGGGAAACTGTACTGCACCTAATGTGGGGGGAACTGTACTGCACCTAATGTGGGGGGGAACTGTACTGCACCTAATGTGGGGGGGAACTGTACTGCACCTAATGTGGGGGGAACTGTACTACACCTAATGTGGGGGAACTGTACTGCACCTAATGTGGGGGGAACTGTACTGCACCTAATGTGGGGGGAACTGTACTGCACCTAATGTGGGGGGAACTGTACTGCACCTAATGTGGGGGGAACTGTACTGCACCTAATGTGTGGGGAACTGTACTGCACCTAATGTGGGGGAACTGTTGGGGGGGGGGGGGGCAACATAATCAAGTGCTCCGTCTTCCAGGCAGCCTTAATCTGGCCCTGGTCATACCAAAAGGCTGTGGCTTCTCATAAGTTTATCTTTGAGGTTCATCCTCCTCCTTGCCATAAATGACACAGTCTCTGGGATCAATGTTGCTAACACTGGGTAAGTTTTTAGAATCCCCCAGTGTTTTTCCACAGCTTTTTGCATCAAATTCCACTGGAAATTAAATGAGGAGATAAACCTCACTGCATTATCTGTTTTGTTTTTTTGCCTCCTATTATGTTGATATTTCAACAATTCTTTTCTTTGTTCTCTCTTTTGCTCTCTGACAACCCTGTTTTATCGTCATTTTACTGTAACCTCTGGCTACAAATCTTTCCTTCAAATCCTCATTCTGCTTTTATCCTTCGCATTCTGAGGAATTGTCCCATCAGTATGGCTTTCACTGTTAATTTATTGTGTGCGGAAGACGGATGAAGTATTGAATTTGTAGATGTTTTCTTTTTGAACACATCTGTGGTAAGACTCCCATTTAATTCTTTCACTATTTTTTAATCCAGAAAGTCTACCTCTTGATGACTATGGAGGAGATTTATCAAAAACTGTCCAGAGGAAATGTTGACCAGTTGCCCATAGCAACCAATCAGGTGGCTTCTTTCATTTTTAAAAAGGCCTCTGAAAAATGAAAGAAGCAAACTGATTGGTTGCTATGGGCAATTCAGCAACTTTTCCTCTACACAGGTTTTGATAAATCTCCCTCTATATCTGCATGTTAATTTGATATTAACGTAATTGGAATTCAGAGTTTACATAAATAATTTAAAATCTGACACGGACCCCTGCCAAATAAACAAAATGTCGTCGATATAACTGTGCCCCACCGCACTGCAAAACCTCCCATTCCCAGAAACCTAGGAACAGGTTTGCGTATGACGGGGCACAGGCTGCGCCTCTTGCAGTGGCGTGCTTTTGTAGATAAAAACAATCATTGAATGTAAGAAAAGTTATGAGTTAATATAAAGTGCAAAAGTTACAACAGAAAATGGCAAAGGTCCGT
Organism: Hyla sarda; assembly: GCF_029499605.1. Taxonomy (NCBI): domain Eukaryota; kingdom Metazoa; phylum Chordata; class Amphibia; order Anura; family Hylidae; genus Hyla; species Hyla sarda. Next base: position 51,491,867 of record NC_079198.1, on the reverse strand, counting down.
GTCAAGACTATTTGTTTCAAGAAAAAACTTGGTTGCATTTAATCTATCTACGCTTTTTATGCACGTATACAGCGACTACAGTATGTACGTCTGCTGTAACTAAAAACATGTCCTCCTCTAAAAAAAAAAAATCCCATCGATCCTTCCGAGCATGTCTGTAGTGTCTCTTACATAAGAGGGTAATATTTCCACTAAAGATTTTAGGTAAATATCTACATATTTGCAGACAGCATCACATATAGGATGGCCGGGAGGATCAAGGGGATCTTTGTGCACTTTTGGTATCAGGTAAAATGTTGGAACTTGTGGATATAAATTGAGCAGACCTTCTTTAGTTTTTTTTAGTTTTTTTGTTAAAGGGGTACTCCGGAGGAAAACTTTTTTTTTTTTTTTTTTTTATCAACTGGTGTTAGAAAGTTAGACAGATTTATAAATTACTTCTATAAAAAAAATTCTTAATCCTTCCAGTACTTATTAGCTGCTGAATACTACAGAGGAAATTATTCCCTTTTTGGAACACAGAGCGGTCTGCTGACATCATGACCACAGTGTTCTCTGCTGACACCTGTCCTGATGTTTGGGGGGAACATCGTAATCTGGCCTAAAACATTTTACAAGAAAGAAGCCCTCTGCCAGTTAAGAGTGAGAGAAATTTATGCGTAATAGTTTTTAGACGTAATCTCGCCTAAAAACTATTTTTCCACCTGTTAAATTACCACATCTTCCAAATTTTTAATTTCCTGCAATGCTTCTCTGTTTTTTTTTTTTAAATCATATTGTCATTAAATCTTTTATTTGGGATGTTTTTAAAATCTTCTGTTACCAACTTAGTAAGTACATCAACTACTGGGCAAAGAGAAAACCGGGGGTATGTTTTAGATTTAGGTAACACAGCATCAACTCACCGTGTTTAACCTCCCATACATCTTCCAAATGTTGTAGTGCCTCCCTTTCTGTTGCGCTTAAAGGGGTATTCCGGCACTAAGACATCTTATTCCCTATCCAAAGGATAGGGGATAAGATGCCTGATCGCGGGGGTCTTGCCGCTGGGGATCCCCGTGGTCTTCCACGCCACACCCCATTAGAATCTTTGGATAGGGGATAAGATGTCTTAGCGCCGGAGTACCCCTTTAAAGTGAGAAATTCAGGTTTTGCATGGAATTTTTTCAACAAGATCTTACGTGAGAACAATTGTAAATTTTTAATGTTGTAAAGAAATTAAAATTATTAGTGGGAGAAAATGTTAAACCTAATTTTAATACCTCACATTGTGTGTCTGTTAACCCATTAGCAAAGGTTCCAAAAGAAAATGGATCTATCTCAGGCTCAGCTACAGTAGAACAAGGATGACGATGTCCAAAGATATTGCTTCAGAAAGTTTATTCAAGGCACAAAAGCATATGACGTATGCACATTGCCTGAGGAAGTGCCCCTTGCGGCAAGAAACGCGTTGCTTTTGTGCCCTGAATAAACTTTATGAAGCAATATCTATGGACATCGTCATCCTTCTTCTACTGTAGCTGAGCCTGAGATAGATCCATTTTCTTTTGGAACCTTTGCTGTTATACTTGCCGATAAGGGAGGTCCTGACCGGAGGATCACACGTGATATGGTGTTGTGCCCTGAGCACAACATCTTGTGGTAAGTGTAAATCTTTACATTTTGCCAAAGAAACCTTTAAGTATCGCACTAGGGGCGCTGTGTCTTTTTTCTCGTTTATCTTGTATATGTTAACCCCTTAAGGACTCAGCCCATTTGGGCCTTAAAGACAATTTTTCCTCCTCGCCTTCAAAAAATCATAGCTCTTTATATTTTCATCCACACACTAGTATGAGAGCTTGTTTTTTTGCATTACCAGTTGTCCGTTGTAATGCCATAACTCACTTTACCATAAAATGTATGGCGCAACCAAAAAAATACTATTTGTGTGGGGAAATTAAAAAGAATACCGCAATTTTGCTAATTTTGTAAGGTTTTGTTTTCACTCTGTACAATTTATGATAGAAATGACATGTGTTCTTTATTCTTTGGGTCAATACGATTAAAATGATACCCATGATAACATACTTTTCTATTACTGTTGCGCTTAAAAAAAATCGCAAACTTTTTAACCAAATTAGTACGTTTAAAATCTCCCATTTTGAAGACCTATAACTTTTTCATTTTTCCGTATAAGCGGCTTCGATCAGCCGCCGGGACCTGCCGTGCATGTTCCAGGCATCGCTCCTATGCTCGCGGTTAAACTTTGGATATAATTGTACTTCCTGGTGCATTAAGTACCAGCTCGCCAGGATGTACATTTACGTCCTGCGCCGTTAAGGGGTTAATAGGTGACTCTATAAGTTAATTACCTCCATATTATTCTTAGCCCGTTTATCTTGTTGTTTTGGAGGGGATCTTATTCTCTTAACTGTATATCAAGAATCTCTGTTCGATTGTGATTGTGAACCACGAAGTTCATTCCTTATTTCTCCCCTTACTCAAATAATAATAATTTTCCTCCCTGGAGGTATTAGATGAAATTCATGTAGATCTTGATCTTGGAGCAGATCCATCATGGTCTCTACTTTGTCGCCACTTATACATTCGATTTTGAGTGAAGTCAAGATTATCCCTCTGAAATGTTTTTGATTTTGTGGTACTGATCTCTTTTCCCCACTTTTGAAACAATCCCTCTAAGGGTCTATTCACACGGCAGAATTTCCGCTCATCTGCCCCAATTCCGCTTCCGCTTGGGTGGATTTTATGCTGAATTAGTGCGGAATCTTATTGGAAATTCTGCTAAAGTGTGAATGGGAGTGTGGACTCCGGTAGATGTGTATTGGGCTTTCATTTGAGGAGGAAATTTTTGATTTGTCTTTAGCGTTTAAACCTCTCTTTCTATTTCTTGAAGGGTGGTACTATTTAATTGTACCAAAAGTTCCATGAACCCTCGTGAACAAGTTCCTGCTAGATCTACCCATTTGGTTTTAAAGATGCAAGGAGGAGGGAAGGAGGGGCAAACTTGAACCTTAAAGGGGTACTCCACTGGAAAACATTTTCTTTTAAATCAATTTGTGCCAGAAAGTTAAACAGATTTGTAAATTACCTATATTAAAAAATCCCAATCCTTCCAGTACTTATCAGCTTCTCTATGCTCCACAGGAAGTTCTTTTCTTTTTGAATTTCCATTCTGCCTGACCACAAGTGCTTTCTGCTGACACCTCTGTCTGTTAGGAACTGTCCAGAGTAAGAGAGGTTTGCTTTGGGGAATTGCCCGTACTCTGTTGTCAGCAGAGAGCACTTGTGATCAGCCAGAAAGGAAATTAAAAAAGAAAAGGACTTCTGATTAACTTCCTGGCACCAGTTGATTTTAAAGAAAATGTTTTCCAGTGGAGTAACCCTTTAAGCCTTTGGTATGAGGCCTCATGATAGGTATTTTTTAAGAAGCACCTTATTCCATAAGATGGAAGTGGGGCAGTGAGTGGTGGATGGAGGCACTGCGCCAATATAGGGCCGATCACGTGACGATCTATATCCGATCCACCGGATATATAAGGGACCTGATTTAGGGAGGAACCAGACGGCTGCCCCTTGAAAAAGTGGGATAACGAAATGGCGTTGGTCCGCAGAGGCAATAATCAGAATGGGTAAGCATACTTACACTTAGCGATTTGTCATCTTACCTTATGCAGGGAACATACTTGTTTGAGTTAGGCACCTAGTGAACCTAGACTGATGCTAGCAGTCATACCAGCTTAATAGTATATTAATATACTATATGAATATCAGATCAAGATTTGGTGACCAATGAATTGTCACAAGTATTTTTTTATGACTGTGTATTTCTTTATGAGGCATATGTGCAATATTGTATAAGTGCTGTGTTAGCAAATATTTCGTTTATAGTTCCTCTGTGGCAGCCCGGAGTCTATCCCTATTCACTTTGTTCTATATGTTGAGAGTTGTTTTTATAGAGGTTTTTTCAATAAAGATTTATGTATTTTACTAAAAAGGATTCTATGAACTCTTTATTCTTGGTATAACAGACACACACACACACACACACACACACAGACAGACACACTCACACACACAGACATACACACACAGACATACACACACACAGACACACACACAGACAGACAGGCATACAGACAGGCATACAGACAGGCACACAGACAGGCACACAGACAGGCACACAGACAGGCACGCACACACAGGCAGGCACGCACACACAGGCAGGCACGCACACACAGACACGCACACAGACAGATACACAGACAGACAGACAGATACACAGACAGACAGACAGATACACAGACAGACAGATACACAGACAGACACACAGACAGACACACACAGACAGATACACACACACACAGACAGACAGACAGACAGACAGACACACACACACACAGACATACACACACACAGACAGATACACACAGACAGACACACACACAGACACACACACACAGATACACACACACACAGACAGACAGACACACCCACACACACACACACAGATACCCACAGACAGACAGATGCACACACACAGATACACACACACAGACAGATACACACAGACACACACAGACAGATACACACAGACAGACACACACACACAGACAGATACACACAGACAGACACACACACACACACACACAGACAGACAGACAGACAGACAGATACACAGACATACACAGACTGACAGATACACAGACACACACACAGACAGACAGATACACAGACACACACACACAGACAGACAGATACACAGACACACACACACAGACAGACAGATACACACACAGGCACACACACAGACAGACAGACAGAGACACACACAGACACACACACAAACACACAGACAGACACAGACACACACACACAGACAGACAGACACAGACAGACACACAGACAGACACAGACAGATACACACACACACACACACACACACAGACAGATACAGACAGACAGACACACACACAGACACACACACAGACAGATACACACACACACAGACAGACAGACAGACACACAGACACACAGACACACAGACAGACACACAGACAGACAGACAGACAGAGACACACACACTCTGTTGCCTCCTGAATCCTGTGTTCTGGCACTTCTGTATTACACAGTGCAATTCCGGAGTGCTAGGCGACGGGACTCGGAAACCGCTCAGTCCAGCCCTCTTCCATCCGCACTCCTCACCTCGTACCAACATAATATATCAAAAAAGGGCACCTGAAAGAGGGGCACAAAAAGTGCAGGGTCTCAAGCGCCCTTTTCTAGTCTATGTGCAAATCCCTAATTATGGAACAGTTCGGCCTTCTGCCATGATCAGCCTATATAAGAGAGGCTGCCAGCCATGCTGGACATGGGCTCAGGTGTTATTTATATACAGGAAGGAAAACAGATCTAGAGAGTTTAGATAAATGATTCCTATGGTGGCCACTAATGCTCTAATCTGGAACAGATGTTATTTCACATATTTGTTAATGATTTTGAGGATAGCATGAATTTTTGTTTTTGTTTGTGCAGATGAGCCCAAGCTATGTTATGTACTGCAGTGTGTGGAAGATGTTGATAAATGACACACTAAATCTTCAAACATCCACCTGGAAAATACACTATCTTGTAATGCAACTACTCTGTTTTTGAGAAAGTAAAAAGAATGTAGTGCGAAGAACAAGTGCTTAGCAGATTTTTTTTTTTTTTTTTATATGAACCAAACGGGAAGCAAACAGAGGGAGATGTATACTAAAGATACTTATTGCACTAGTAACAGGTCAGACAGAAGATATTGCCCAACAGATCACTGCTTTAAGTGTGGAACTATTACAGCAGACAAAATGCAATTTGCAAGAAAATATACAGAAGAGACATTTTTAACTTTATTAGCAAAAATTATTTTTATTTTTAATTTTTTTTATTTTATTTCATTATATCCATAATCCAAGTGCAACAAATTGTAGAATCACATATTAATGAACACACTGTGTTATCATGATATCTTTAATTTCTGATTTGCTCATCCAATATGCATTTTTGCAATCATTTACAATAAAAACAAACTTTTCTAATCTTGGTACATTTCTATAAAAAAAATTGGAAAAATATAGCAAAGCCTTCTATAGTGCATGACAATATCTATTTGAAATTCTGCTGATTTTCTACAGTGAATAATTTCTGCAGTAGAAAATCTGGACCACAATCTGCATGTGGTAAAGAATATACTAATAAAAAAGACAATCTTTCGACAGCAAAATCTGCAAGAATAACACTTAAAGGTACTTTACATGTCCGCTGCTAGTTTTCCTACCTTTCATTTTAATGGGTACCCGTAAAATCTGCAATAGCGTCAGATTTACAAATTGCCAGCCATTGCCATTGAAGGGAATTGTAGTGACACTTGCAGCAGGAAACCCGTTGTGAGTTATTAACGTGTGGACATACTCTAAGTTAGGGCTTTTTTTTATTTATTTATTTATTTTTACAGATTTTGATTTCCTCGTTGCATTAATATGGAAAATGTTGGATAATTTTGCAGCATTTCTGCAACACAAATTGACATACTGCAGATTTGAAATCGCAAATCTACACTGCTAAATTTTTGTACAGGAATCTCATCCACATTGCTTGTACTATAATCGCTGTGGATATTCTGTACTAAAATGTCTAATCATATATGCCATTTGAGGGAGATATCCCCTAATATTGTTTTAAGAAACATGGTGCATTGAGCATACTTTTTATTAAGCAAACCTGCTATAGTAAATTCTGTGCTACTTGATTTAAAGGGAATGTGTCTTCAGAATATAACCTATTGTTTAAACAAGTTTTATCATACGTTTTTATTTTATTTTCTAGTTTCTATTTACAGTATCTCGCATAAGTACAGCCCTTACATTTTTGTTAATATTTCTTATATATTTTCATGTGTCAACACTGAATGACCCTCTGCTACAATGTAAAGTAGTGGATGCACAGCTTGTATAACAATGTTTAATGTTGCTGTCCTCTCAAAATAACTCAACAAAACCATTAATGCCTAAACCTTGGCAAGAAAAGCGAGTACATCCGTTAGTGGAAATATTCAAAATGTGCCCAAAGTGCACTGCCTTAAAGGGGTACTCTGGTGGAAAAAAAATTTTTTCTAATCAACTGGTGGCAGAAAGTTAAATCTATTTGTAAATTACGTCTATTTAAAAATCCTAATCCTTTCAGTACTAATCAGCTGCTGTATACTACAGAGGAAGTTGTATAGTTCTTTTTAGTCTGACCACAGTGCTCTCTGCTGATACCTTGTTATGAGGATTTGCTCCTTCTCTGAACAGTTCGTCACATGGACAGAGGTGGCAGCAGAGAGCACTGTGGTCAGACAGAAAAGAACTATACAGCTTCATCTGGAGCATACAGCAGCTGATCGGTACTGGAAGGATTAATATTTTTAAATAGAAGTAATTTACAAATCTTTAACTTTTTGGCACCAGTTAATTTTAAAAACATTGTTTCCCATAAAAGCCTCTTGGGTGTGAAGTTCACCAGAGCTTCACAGGTTGACTCTGGAGTCCCCCTTTACCCCTCTATGACAATATCACAGAGCTGGAGGATTTTAGAGACATTGCACTCCCCCACAGATGCTCAATAGTGTGTAGGTTTAGAGACATGCTTGGCCAGTTCATCCCCTTTACCTTTCGCTTCTTTAGAAAGGCAGTAATTGTCTTGGAAGTTTGTTTTGGGTTGTCATGTTGGAATACTGCCTTGCAGCCCAGCCTCTGAAGGAAAGGGATCACGCTCTGCTTCAGTTTGCCATATTACATAATGACAATTATGGTTCCCTCAATGAACTATAGCTCCCAAGTGCCAGCAGCATTTATACAGCTCCAGACCATGACACTCCCACCAGGATAGACTTAAAGAAGTATTCCAGGCAAAAACTTTTTTTTTATACATCAACTGGCTCTGGAAAGTTAAACAGATTTGTAAATTACTTCTATTAAAAAATCTTAATCCTTCCCATAGTTATTAGCTTCTGAAGTTTTCTGTCTAACTGCTCAAGGATGATGTCACGTCCCGGGAGCTGTGCATGATGGGAGCATATCCCCATAGGAACTGCACAGCCCCCGGGACGTGAGTCATCAGAAAGCAGTTAGACAGAAAACCGCAACTCAACTTCAGAAGCTAATAACTATTGGAAGGATTAAGATGTTTTAATAGAAGTAATTTACAAATCTGTTTAACTTTCCGGAGCCAGTAATATATAAAAAAAAGTTTTGGCCTGGAATACCCCTTTAAGGCAAAACACACTTGTACTTCTCATTTGGTTGTCTCCACATATACTTGACTCCATCTGAACCAAATAGGTTTATTTTGGTCTCATTGGACCACACGACATGATTCCAGTAATCCATGTTCTTTGTCTGCTTGTCTTCAGTAAGATTATGTGTGTGGGCTTTCTTTTGAATCATCTTTAGAAGAGGCTTTCTTTTGGGACAACAGCCATGTAGACCAATTTGTTACAGTGTGCATTGTATGGTCTAAGCACTAGCAGGCTGACCCCACTAATATGACACCGGGAAGGGAAAAGGGCTAATTGGGCCCATTTTAGACATTTCCACTTAGGGATGTACTCACTTTTGTTGCCAAAGTTTAAGACACTAATGGTTGTGTGTTGAGTTATTTTGAAGGGACTTACAAACTGTTATACATGTTGTGCACTCACTACTTTACATTGTAGCAGAATGTCACTACTTCAGTGTTGTCACATGAAAAGATGAAATTAAATATTTACAAAAATGTGAGGGATGTTCTTACTTGAGATACTGTATGTCACAATCCATTTTTTTTCTAAAATGTGAGTCAATGTAAGGAAGTGAGTTATGCTCTTTGGTAGGGATGTCCCGATACCGATACTAGTATCGGGGTCGATATTCGGCATTTGCATGGTATCGGGGACTCGTTTAATGTCCCCGATACCATGTCCGATACCTGCTGCTGTGCGGCTGCTGTCCCGGTAAGATGGCCTGTGTATTAGGTAGATGTGCTGGTTAGGTTTCTGTTTCTTTTTGTTTTTGCTGTGTAATAGAAGAAATGGGGTTACAAATTTTGGGGTGGCTTTTTTTCCTGAGTATGGAAATACCCCATATGTGGATGTAAAGTGCTCTGCGGGCGAACTACAAAGCTCAGAAGAGAAGGAGCGCCATTGGGCTTTTGGAGAGAGACTGTGTCTGGAATTGAAGGCCATGTGTGTTTACAAAGCCCCCGTGGTGCAAGAACAGTGGACCCCCCACACGTGACCCCATTTTGGAAACTACACCCCTCAAGGAATGTAATAGGGGTGAAGTGAGCATTTACACCCCACAGGTGTCTAACAGATTTTTTGAACAATGGTCCGTGAAAATGAAAAATGTATTTTTTCATTTGCACAGCCCACTGTTCCAAAGATCTGTCAAATGCCAGTGGGGTGTAAATGTTCACTGCACCCCTTATTAAATTCTGTGAGGGGTGTAGTTTCCAAAATGGGGTCACATGTGAGGGGTTTCTACTGTTCTGGCACAATGGGAGGTTTGAAAATGCACATGGACCCCGACTTCAATTACAGCAAAATTCTCTCTCCAAAAGTCCAATGACGCTACTTCTGTTCTGAGACCTGTAGTGCACTAGCAGAGGACTTAATGTCCACATATGGGGCATTTTCTTAATCGGGAGAAATTGGGCTTCAAATTTTGGGGTATTTTCTCCTATTACCTCTTGTGAAAAAGAAAAATCTGAGGTAACACCATCATTTTAGTGTTGAAAACTAAATTTTCCAGTTTCATGTCCAACTTCAACGCAAAGTCGTCAAACACCTTTGAGGCGTTAATGCTCACTACACCCCTTGTTACGTTCCTTGATGGGTGTAGTTTCCAAAATAGTATGCCGTGTTTTTTTTTTTTTTTTTTTTTTTTACTGTTCTGGCACCCTGGGGACTTTCTAAATGCAACATGCCCCCCAAAAACCATTTCAGCAAAATTCTCTTTCAAAATGCCAAATTTAGCTCCTTCACTTCTGAGCATTGAAGTGCGCCAGAAGAGCACTTAACGTCCACATATGGGGCAGTTTCTTAATTAGGAGAAATTGGACTTCAAATTTTGTGGTCCATTTTCACCTATTGCCCCTTTGAAAAAGAAAAACTTGGTAATACCATCATTTTAGTGTTAAAAATTTTATTTTCCATTTTCACATCAAACTTCAACGCAAAGTCATCAAACACCTGTGAGGTGTTAAGGTTCACTTATACCCCTTGTTACATTCCTTGAGGGATGTCATTTCCATATGGGGGTTATTTTGCTGTTCTGGCACTATGGGGGCTTCCTAAGTGCAACATGGCCCCCAAAAACCATGACAGCAAAACACGTTTTCAAAAATCCCACAGTTGCTCTTTCCTTCTTGAGCCATGTTGTGAGCCCGTAGAGCACGTTATGTCAACATATGAGGTATTTCCATACTCGAGAGAAATTGGGCTACAAATTTTGGGGGGCTTGGGGGTTAACAAACTTTCTGAATGTCATTTTGAATACTTTGAGGGGTGTAGTTTCTATAATGGAGTAATTTATGCGGTATTTCTCACAGAAAGGCCCCTCAAATCCACTTCAAACTTAACTGGTCCCTGAAAAATTCAGATTTTGAAATTTTCGTCAACATTTTGAAAATTGCTGCTATACTTTGAAGTCCTCTGATGTCTTCAAAAAGTAAAAACTTGTCAACTTTCTGATGCCAACATAAAGAAGACATATTGTATTTGTGAATCAATATAACATTTATTTGGAATATCCATTTTCCTTACAAGCAGAGAGTTTCAAAGTTAGAAAAATGCAACATTATCAAAATTTTCATTAAATTTGGGGATTTTTCACCAAGAAAGTATGCAAGTAATGACAAAAATGTACCACTATGTTAAAGAAGAATGTCACAAAAAAACTAACTCTGAATCAGTATAATTGGTGAAAGCATCCCAGAGTTATTAACGCATTAAGTGACAGTGGTCAGAATTGCAAAAAAGGGCTCAATCCTTAAGGTGAAAAAGGGCTCAGTCCTCAAGGGGTTAATTCTGATTGCCATATTGAAGTTGGGAGGGAATTTTCCCTCTGTTACAGGGCAACAGTTTTTTGCCTCCTTTTTGGATCAAAACATTAGAATTATAGGTTACATTTGATAGTCTCCTGTCTTTTTTTCAACCTAATAAACTAAGTAACTGTGTAACTGCAATGGGACTCTAAAATGAATTATGTTCGAGAATTCTGTAGTTTGAACCTAGCCTCAGTGCTGTTAACTGAGCAGAACAGAGGCTCAGGCAATACAACTGTCCATAATAATGTACAAAAATAAATACAAAAATAGATTAGAGAAAATTAACATGTTTTTAGATTTTGGTTCTAATCAGTTAAAGAAAACAAAATTCCCTTTAACAGCCAAACCAGTCACCCATCTGTGTTAGCAATAAAAATAAAAGTGCTTGTTTGTTGATCTCTCCTATTATTTTTACAGAATATGGCTTACTTAGTTAACATACATACAAAAAGCATTAGACTTAATTTTATTCAATGTCCTATTCTTGTTGCCCATAGCAACCTAATCAAAGTACAGCCTTTTTTAGAGCATTTTTAGGAATGAAAGCTGAGATCAGATTAGTTTCTATAAGCAACAAAGGCAGTTTTTGTGTGTCTGTTCAATCATTGTTTTTTTCAGCTATTATTTGACCATTTTATGGTTCAAAAGACAATATAAAAATCAGCCATTTTATTATTTTTTGTGTTTAATGGAACTCAAATGTGTTAAAATGTGTGATAGAAAAATTGGAAACATTTTAGCCCACAGTGACCAATCACAGCTCTGGTAAAGTGAAAGCTGAGCTGTGATTGGTTGCTGTGGGCAAAATCTTTCTAGTTTTTCTCTCACGCATTTTGTTAAATCTGAGAGATTGTTTCCTTTAACGACTGTTATTTTAGAAAAAAACGGCTACAAGTAAACTGACTTTTTTGTGGTTAAAAAGATGTGAACAAACACTGTGGCCCTCATTTACTAAGAGTGGAGTGTCGGTTTGTGTTTTTGCAAGTCCTTTACTCCTTTTTTTCTGATGCTATTTACTAATCTGTCGCCCAATTTCCCTTTCTTTCTGTCGCAGGTTTTTTTTCTGTCGCACCAAAATGTATTCTGTGCGACAGAAAAAAGTCTCTGCAAATTCTGACTACATTAATGGATATATGTCTGACCCTCACATAATACATATACAAATGCCGGCTCACCGCTATGAATGACAAGTAAAGCAGTGCAGGGAGGCTCGCGCTGCTGCTCCTAATAGCTTACTTGTCATTCATAGCGGTTAGCCGGCATTTGTATATGTATGCTTTGAGGGTCAGACATATATCCATATGTCTGACCCCCACAGCATGATATTCAGCTGCTGCCCGCTATGAATGACAAACTCTTAGCAGCGTGAGCGGGCAGCAGCCTTCTGCTCCGCCACTAATAGAGTTTTCATTCATTGGCAGCCAGGGGAGGGAGAAAATATGAATATTAATATGCGCAGCTGGGGGGGGGGGTCAGTATATATATAAATATGCGCAGGATATAATAGCGCTGGGGGGGCAGTACATTTATTCAAGCACAGCGGGCACTAAGTTTGATATAGCAGAGCAGGGGGAAAGATATATAGAAACGCTGGAGGGGCCAGATATATACCCCCCCCCAGCGATTCTATACATCTTTGCCCACCACAGCGCTTCTATATTAAAACTCTGCCAGGAGCCCTGATTGGCTCCTTGGTCCCGGCCATTCAGGGCTCCTGGTGGGGAATTTAATAATGAAAGTTTACTGTACATTGCAGGGGATCGGAACATGCTGCCCGCTCCCCTGCTTAATAACATCTGATCGGATCGGGTCTCAGAAGTGAGACCCGGTGCGATCAATCCCTCAGCCCCTCTACTGCTACCCCCAACATGGAACAGACCCTGTTCCATGCTGGGGGTAGCAGGATTCACTCCGTTTTGAGGAATTTACCGACAGCTTTGAGCTGTCGGCTTTCTGTGAAGCAAAACTCACAGGTTTTCCTGTGTGTTTTCTTCAGACTCTGAGTATTTTTTTTTCTCTTTATGTCGCGAACATGCCCCTTTTGTCGGGAAAAACGCCCCTTGTTGTTTTTTTTCCACTCGGAGTGATTTTGATTTTGTCGGGTTGTGTGCCAGATTCTGGCGCACATTCTGGCGCAGACAGAATTCTGGCACAAAACCCGATAAAAAGTGTCGGGATCCTGTTAGTAAATGAGGGCCTGTGTGTAAACATAATGTAACATTGGAATCATGCCATGGCACTTATTCTGACAGTTTTTGCAGCATTCAGATGCAGTTGTTTTTTTTTTTTTTTGTCTTTTTAACCAAACATGCAGTGGATACAAAGGATAGACGTTTCAGCCATTTCTTTATATTGAAAAGAGAAAGCTTTAGTACAGTGATAGTAAGAAAGTCATTCCTTTTTGCTTTCACTTTTTTAGGTTCAGTTTTGAATTTGCCTCCAAAAACAATGCATCAAAGCTGAATGTGAGATATCAGCCTAGGGCATATATCAAATTATATGCAAAAATAATAGTTGCAGAAGTTTACAAAATACATTGTGTGTGTGTTTGTATGTACATATATATATATATATATATATATATATATATATATATATATAGTAAATTTGGGTAGCCGTATTAGTCCAGTGATGCAGATGCAAATCAAAACATCTTGTATCTTGTAATACCTTTTTTATTTGACTAACAGAATTTTGTAGAGACAAGCTTTCAGGATTCTTCCCTTTATCAAGTCCAAAGCAAATCTAAGCTCACAAGCAGAAGACACAGGTTACATCTCACAAATATGCAGGGGTCATCTATTGTCTTAACCCCCGCATATTTGTGAGGAATCCCGAAAGCTTCTATACTGCTAAATTTTTAGATTTGCGCATATATATATATATATATATATATATATATATATATATATATGTATATATAATACATACGTGTAGGTAGAAAAGGTAGGGACGGCACCAAACGAACTAACTAAGGATCAAACTGTGTACCGTTCAGTGAGGCAAATGGCACAGCTGAGCAATCAAGTAGGAATCTGGCCGGGTGGTGGTGCTAGGATAAATGGAAAAGACAGCTAGTAATATCATATGTGGGAAGGAAATAAAGATAATCCGCACTCACCACCGGGTTCGGCTACTCGCGTTCCTATGTGAAAATGACCACTAGATCAGAGAAAGACATCACTTGTGTGCGCTCAGAGGCCTCTGAGCACACACAAGTGATTTCTTTCTCTGATCCAGTGGTCATTTCCACATTATCTTTATTTCTTTCCCACATATGACTGTATATATAATTTGTGTGTTACATGGCAGATACTGACTGACCATAGATTGTTTGCCAGCCGCTCATATCTGTGCACTTTAAGACAGTGTTCTGCCCTGTCTCCTAGGCTTCCATAGCCAGTACTGGAGCTTGCACTGTAAAATGTTATGTGATTTTATAGTGTTGGCTCCGATTTTTGATCAGGCAGACTTGGAGGAAGCGCTGGTCAGAGGTATTAGCAGCCGACTGTATGAGCAAAAGCCAGTCTGTGCTGCTATGTAGAAAGAGAATCTGCTATACAATGCTATTTAAAAAATTCTATGTTATTTAGAAAGAGCATTTGCTATACAATGGCTCAGACTTACTAAAATTGTCTTAGACAGTGTAAGTTTAGAGTAGACCGCTTATGAATGTATCACATAAGCTCAGGCTGTTTGATAAAATTGTTGCACTCCTAGGGTGGGTTTACACGATTGACTTGTCTGCTGGGAACTGTTTTGTTTTTTGCTGTTGTGTCGTGACTTCTGTTTTCCACGCAGAAATTCCACAGTTTGCACGAAAAAGCGTTAAAATCAATACAAAATGCAATGCAATTAAAATTCTGCACAGAAATTCTTACTCGAATTCCGTTCAGAATGTCAGTTGTGGGAACTCACCCCTACACTGTCTAGTCACAGTTTAGACCAACTATTAGTTGGCTTATGATGAAATATTAGAAAGGCTCTTATCTCCCAAACAACCTGTGACTCGGGCTGCCCAAATAACACCTGTACCCAATGCGCCAAAAATTATTAAAAATATATAGAAAAATTGGGGCTCAGAGTCATGAATATTAGATATAAATTAATTTATTGATAATAAGATATTCGTAATAATTGTGTCTTTTGAATTGTTGGCTTAAACTGTGTTTGGATTTTGCACCAGAATATCTGTGTATTTTCGGTGCATCTTAAGACCTGCCCCTTTTATTAAGGTCATGCCACATTGTCTAGTTCATAACCCTTTTGTTGGACATGCAGAAAAGTGTTAAAAAAGTGTCTAAAACTCATAGTGAATGTGATGGACATTATGTGAGGCACAATTTGTGCAAAATGTGTAGACCAATAGTAAATCTGGGCCAATGTATTTATAAAACCCATTATTGTGCACACTATAATCATTTATTTATATAATTGGAGGTACACTTCTCGGGTACTGAATACCAAACCAGGAATGAATCTGAATAGAGAAAATGTCTTTTTTTTTCCACTTATGATCTGTTTCTGGCTTTGTAATAAATAATTGCAATAAAAAAAAACTTGAAGGTGTGAACACGCCCTAAATAAAAAACCTATTGTGTGGAAATGTGTCATTTAATGTCAAGAATGTATCCAGCAGATAACTTTTCATGTTGTCATTCCTTTTTATTTATAGGAAGTAATGGTTTTTGGCATGTGATCATGTTTCTAATTCTTTGGTGGCAAGACCGCGCAGCCCTGCGCCGTTAATTGATGGCTATGCAGAGTTTGCGGACTTCCGCGCGAAGAATGAACATATTTATTCTTTGCACTGAACAATTTCACTGGCGGAATTGTCCACCACTGAAATTGCTCAGTGTGAATGGGTCTCGCGGAAGATCCATTCACACTGATGTTAAAATTCACCACTCGGAATTACGTGGTGTGAACGCACCCTAAGAATGTAATTTAAAATATTACCTGCAGTATATGTAAACAAACCATAAATATTGCCTCATTCAGACAGGTGTCTTGTGTATATTTAATTTTCCATGCTGGTAAGATTCACAATGCAATTACTACTAAAGCAGTTGAAGCAAACTTAACACCCCACAGTGAAGTCTGAATGAGGCCTTACCATGCAAACTGTAATTTCTTTAATATGACATCTTTTTGTACTTGTTAGTTTTAATTAGTATCCTTTTCCAAGGTGTTTTGACATATTGCATGACTTCAGTAGAAACGCATCTATTGTTTGGGTCTGGTACGAGCAATTTTTTGAGCATTTCTAAGGCCTCTGTGCTAAATGTTTTCCACTGATTTGGAAGCTGAAATATCTTACTGCTTTTATGCCATTTAGTATATTGAATAAAATTTTTGTCAGTTGAAACTGCTGAGACCCATGGAAAATATCCTGTCAATATGCTAAAAAGAAGTACCCCGAATCCCCAAGTGTCCAGACTTCCTTGCACACTTAGCTTATCTGCTGTTCCTAGACTGCACATCTCAGGTGCTGTATATGGCAAATTTTCAGGCATTGATTCAACATATGTTCCAGCTTTGCACGAGAGACCAAAGTCAGTCAATTTCACCTTACGACATTCTTGATCAAAGATGAGAATATTTTCAGGCTTTATATCACGATGAACAAGGCCTTTCTTGTGCATGTACTCCAGCGCACTGGACAGTTGGATAGCACAACGTTTAACTGAATTTTCTGGTAATCCAATCTATGAGTGAGAAAAGTTTAGAATAGGTTACACACACACAAAAAATACATATACACATTAATATAAGATATACATTATTCTTGTTAAAAAATTCTTATCACCTGATCAATCTCATGTGTCTAATGTTTCTAGTAACTGGAATAAAATATAACATTAAACTAACAGCAAAAAAACATAGCAAACAAAAGATATATTACGACAGTTTAAGGGTATTTCACACAGGACGAATATGCAGAAAATTTTCTGAAGCAGATTTACAGGTAGAACTTCTACATCATGTTCTAGAGCCAGCAATGTAAATGAAATTTTAAGAAATCTTTTTTATATGCTGCGGAAAAATGGAACCTGCCCAAACGGTGGGCAGCATAAAACTGGTGCAGGCATCACAATCCCGCCACACTATGAATTACTCTGAGACATTCAGATGTTTCAGAATAATCATAGTTTTAAAATGTCTGCATCGGTTTCATGCGGCTGGCAGTTTGGGCATCATGAAGCTGATGACAGGTTCCCTTTAATTCCACAGCATGTTATTCTATGCTGCAGGTACACTGCAGAGTTGGTGCAATTCAATGACGAAGTCAATTCTACAACACATAATAAAATGTTAATGTTGTAGTTTTTTTCTCTGGCTTTGCAGCATTTCTGTAACTACAGATTTTTTACAAATGTTTTTAATCTTAACTTTATTTTCTATGCAAAAAATTCATAGTGGCAAATCTCCAGTAAAATCCTTAACATTTCGTGTAGATTTTCTGCTGTAGACTTAAGGGAGAACTCCGGCAGGAGCTTTAAATTTTTTTATATTTTCTAACTGTGGGCGATGTGTGGGATATATATAAAATAAAAATAAACATTTTCTTTCTGCCAGTACTCCCACGGTACCTCTGGTATCCTACTTCACTTCTACACAGCGATCGTCTTCCTGAGCTGCAGCCTGACTGTCTACGGAAGCACCGCAAGCCCACTGTGTCATACTACAGCCCAACAAATCGCTGGCCCCCAGAGATTGCAGTACAACCATATGACCAATTGTAAAATACTTAGGCTGAAAAAGACTCGGCAGGCACTATTGCAAAAATCAGGGGGCTATGGGCATATAAATTTGAGGTGGTAGGGAGGGCAGGTCCGTGTATGTAAGTGACCTATGGGGGTGCGTATCTCTGGTACAAGTCAACAATAATAGCAAAGTTCATAGAGAAAAGAGAAAGATTGCACTCACCCAGTAAAATAAAAGGTCCTCTTTATTTGAACTTCATTAAAAATATTCCTTTGTTAGGGTAGGGAGACGCTGTCAGCATCCGCTGACTGACCGGCTGAGGCAAGGCAACATTACTTTCGCCCACGTTCTCGAGCCTGCTGAGTGTCACCTGCATGCGTGAATTTACCTGCCACAGCCAGTGATGTAACTCATCTAGACGGTCAGAGGAGAAGATGAGGGGAGGAAAAAGGGACAGGAAGGGAGGGAGGGAGGGCTGGGATGAAAGTACGGGACTGTGGAGAAGAAGGGAAGGAAAAGTAAAAATTAAAACGGACAATATGCACAGAACCGATAAGGTATAAGATATGGGACTACACTTATTAGATAGACAGAAAGGAACAAAACAAACAAAGAAGCAAACTAAATGCCTTCCTGTCTATCTAATAAGTGTAGTCCCATAACTTATACCATATTGGTTCTGTGCATATTGGCCCTTATTTAATTTTCCTTCCCTTCTCCGCAGTCCCGTACTTTCATCCCCACCCTCCTTCCCTTCCCGTCCCTTTCTTTTCCTCCCCCTTTTCCCTCCCCTCACCTTCTTCTCTGTCTAGATGTGTTACGTCACGGGCTGGTCCAGGTAAAATGACGCATGCAGGTGACACCCAACAGGCCAGAGAATGCGGGCAGAACCACAAAAAGGATAGTTGCCTCACCTCAGCCGGTCAGTGGGAGGATGTTGACCGCGTTTCCTTACCCTAGCACAGGAAAGTTTTTAATGAGCTACATGCTTATAGCTAGAAATTAGTGGGGGTCTTAGCACTGAGACATTGACCCATCAAAACTTTTGACATGTCTGCCTTTTTTAATGACAGGAAGGCTTTATGTTTTTGGCTTTTAAAAATGTAAAACCAACAGAGTTACAGTTATATGGTAGTAAAAATGATTAGAAACATTATGGGGAGATTAAATAGATTAGTTCCTTTAGAAGGGATGCTGTCCATAACTCGGCTAGTCCCACAAAAGGCAAGACATTATACACCTATTTCAACTGTACAGAGAACTGTTTTAGTAAGTACATACACTGTCATAAAAGTGCTTCCCCCACTGCCTTGATTCTACTTTTGGCTTTTACTTTTGGGTGGTGTACCTCTTGGTGAGACATCACTGACTGCTAGACATGCCTTAATGAGACACTTAGAAGCATGTTGCCCAGTTGACAGATGTTGAGAGGAGGCGCATCATTTTGTCCAGTTGCCAGACTTTAAGAGGGAGCACATCTTTAGATTGAGAGAGAAGCAGGATAGTGGTTTCAAATAATTGCCTGCTATCTTGGCCATTCTGACCAAGCTGTTGGGAAGGTGTTGGGATCAGTGGTTACATGAGGGCACTCACACATGGCAAACACGCTCCAGATGGCCCAGACATCCCACCAGAAGAAAGGATCATTTCATCCAACAAGCACAAGCAGCTTCCACAGTTTTCACCATCCGGACACCAACACAAAAAAGTGGCAATATTCAAAATTGGGCCAAAAAGTGACCCCAGGAATTATAGACCTGTTAGTTTAAAGGGGTATTCCAGGCAAAAACTTTTTTTTATATATCATCTGGCTCCGGAAAGTTAAACAGATTTGTAAATTACTTCTTTAAAAAAATCTTAATCCTTCCAATAGTTATTAGCTTCTGAAATTGAGTTGCTGTTTTCTGTCTAACTGCTTTCTGATGACTCACGTCCCGGGAGCTGTCCAGCTCCTATGGGGATATTCTCCCATCATGCAAGGGATATTCTCCCATCATTCTCCCGTGACGTGACATCATCATTGAGCAGTTAGACAGAAAACTTTAGAAGCTAATAACTATTGGAAGGATTAAGATTTTTTAATAGAAGTAATTTACAAATCTGTTTAACTTTCCGGAGCCAGTTGATATATAAAAAAAAGTTTTTGCCTGGAATACCCCTTTAACTTCCGTTGTATGTAAATTTCTAAGAGGTACTTTTTTGCAATAAAAACAAATGCATGAGTTTATGAGGGATCGGTCCTGTCTAACTAACCTGATCAGCTTTTATTAAGAGGTGAGCTCAAAACTGGACCGGTACGATCGCTGTATGTTGATATCTTGATTTTTCTAAAGCATTTGATATGATCTCACGTAAAAGGTTGGCACATAAACGGTATGTTCACATGTATGCAGATTTGATGCTCAGGATTTTCTACTGCAGATTTCAATGTAAACTAAATGACTGAGCACAGCTTCTACTCTGCAGTTACAAATCCTGCGCATCAAATCTGCACAGGATCCTGTACGTGTGAACATACCCAAGATGAGAATTCTCTGGCTGGGAGAAAATGTGTGTAAGTGCATGAGTAACTGGCTCAGTGATAGGAAACAGAGGATGGTTATTAATGGTATATACTCTGATTGGGTGAATGTTACTAGTGGGGTAAATACATGTGGAAACAATGCACTTATATAAACATGGTTCATTAAGCCTGCTCAAATTCACACAATAAAGTGTATAGTCCCACTAGGGAGTTCCACCTCTCCCCTTTGAGTTTCAATGTAATCACACACTGTGGGATCTGAAAAACACTTGAAGAATATCCATCATATATTAAACCCAGCTGGTTTGTAACTCCCGATAACGATGTTCGTTTCGTTACTTTTTATTTAGGATACTTCATCATGAATCTTCTTACAAAGTGGAGCTTAGTACAACAACAGAGGGTTCTGAGCTGAGATCTCCCTCCTGCTCGACACCTTGGACACAACAGCGTTTTAGGGGCGTGCCCCCTTAGTCATGCGTACCAGGTGTGGAGGAGGTGAGGGTTATATAGCAAATAGATAGACACCTGTTCACATATGCTTTGCAAAAGTAGAAATATACATACTACATACTCGTGTTTTAAATGAAGTATGAAGTTTTAAATCATTTTTATAGCATGGTGGCACTTTGGTTAATGTGATTTGATCTGAAATAATTGCATGTGATTTTTTCTACTTTTGCAAACAGGTGTCTATCTATTTGCTATATAACCCTCACCTCCTCCACACCTGGTATGCATGACTAAGGGGGCACGCCCCCAAAATGCCGTTGCATCCAAGGTGCCGAGCAGGAGGGAGATCTCAGCTAAGATCCGTCTGTTGTTGTACTATGCTCCACTTTGTAACAAGATTCATGATGAAGTATCCTAAATAAAAAGCAAAAGAATAAGCCACAAACGAACATCATTATCATGAGTTATTACCCAGCTGGTTTAATATATGATGGATATTCTTCAAGTATTTTTCATATCCCACAGTGTGTGATTACATTGTTACTAGTGGGGTACCACATTGGTCAGTCTTGGGTCCTATTCTTTTTAATATATTTATTAAAGGAGTAGTTCAGTATTGGAAAACGTATAGGTTAAAAGTTTCAGAACACGGGGGGGGGGGGCGCGACCGCTGGGACCCTGCGCAATCTCCTGTACGGGGCCCTGGCTTTCTGGCCAGAGAGTGTGTGTCGACCACGCGTCACCAGCTGACACGCCCCCTCAATACAGCGCTATGGCAGAGCCGGAGATTGCCTAAGGCAGCACTACGGCTCTCCCATAAAGTTGTATTGAGGGAGCGTGTCAGCTGCCGCTTCGTGCGGTGGTCAACACGCCCCCTTCCCGAGGCCTGCCGGGGGCCCCATACAGGAGATCGCAGGGGTCCCATTGGTCGGACCCCCCCCCCACGATCTGAAACTTATAACCCTATTCTTAGGATAGGGGATACGTTTTCGAGTCCTGGAGTACTCTTTTAATGACCTTGTAGATGGATTGTATAGTAAAGTGTCAATCTTTGCAGATTATTCTAAGCTATGTAAAGTGGTTAAAACAATAGAGGACAGTGCACTGTTACAAATGCACTGGATAGGTTGGAGGTTTGGGCTGGGAAGTTGCAGATGAGATTCAATATTGATAAATTTTAAGTTATGCACATGGGGATGAAAAATTTTGGCTGGGATTAAGTATTAAATGGGAAAACACTTGGGACAACTGACATGGAAAAGGACTTAGGAGTCTTAGTTAACAGTAAATGTAACTGCTGTAGCGACCAGTGTCAGGCATCTGCTGCCAAGGCAAATAAAAAGCATGGGGTGCATCAATAGAGGCATAGATGCCCACGACAAGAAAATAATTCTACCACTGTACAAATCGCAATTCAGACCACACATGGAATACTGTGTACAGTACTGGGCACCAGTGTACAAGAAAGATACAGTGGAGCTGGAGAGGGTTCAAAGATGGGCAACCAGAATAATAAGGGGTATGGGAGGACTAGAGTACCCATAAAGATTATCAGAATTAGGGTTATTTAGCTTTAAAAAAAGACAGCTAAGGGGAGACCTAATAACTATGCATAAATATATCAGGGGCACTATAGAGATCTCTCTCATGACCTATTTATACCCAGGAAAGTATAACAATATCCTCTACGGTTGGAGGAAAAAAGGTTTCTACACCACCACAGATGGGTGTTATTTACTGTAAGAGCAGTGAGAATGTGGAACACAGTATGGACACAATAGAGATATGGGTTGAACTTGATGGACTCTGTTGTCCACCTTATGAACCATGGGTGGGGAACCATCACATATGGCATGAGGGACACTAACAGCTCAGCAAAAAGTGTAGGACATTCTGTGGCCACATATGTAGTGTATATATTTTTAATTAAAGTGCAATTTTCTGACCCCCTATAACTTTTTTCCCCCCTATACCTGTCTGTATGAGTGCCATGATCTGTAGTTTTATAGGTATTGTTTTGTATTGATCAGACTTTTTGATGGCTTATTTTTTTTTTTTTCGTGGAATATAATTAAAAAAAAACAGCATTTCTGACATTGGTATTTTTTACGTTTACGTCATTCACCATGCACCTTTTTGTTAACTTTATATTTTAATCGTTTGATATCGCCACGTGCCAAAATGTCCTAACATGTTTTATGTTTAGTTTTTTTGTATACACTTTTTTTTATTTGAAAAAGGGAAAAGAGGGGTGATTTGAAGTTTTAATATGGAAGGGGTTAATTTATATAGGGCTTAACACTATCGGAGTACGCACTAGGAGAAACCATAGACGCCTAACTGTGAGTAGTACAAATGCTTTCTTTTCAGGACATTGATGGATCTCGCACCGAGCCTGATGGCATATTGTTTCACCACCCCTCTAATATATATATATATATATATATATATATATATATATATATATATATATATTGTGGCAGTGTGGCAAGGAAAGGGTGTATTTCCTTGGCTCACCCTGCAGAAGCTCTCACCTGCTTCTTAAGTAATGAGGCAGGAGGGAAGGGAGGTGTGTATATGAGATGGAGACTCAGTCTAATGTGGGCTCTTCCTAGGAGACAGCATGTGGGCTTTAGGGAAGAGACAGAGCCTACTGAGGAGCACACAGCCCGAGCTATGAGTGGCTCAAAGAAAGTGACATGAATTGTGAGTAGAAGGTTGCAGGGGACATATGTTTAACCGGCTGAGGGAAGCTCAGCGGTTGTTAGTCAGGACAAGCTGATCTGTTTAGTCAGTGACTAGACTGTCTAGGATTTTGTTTTGTTCCTGCTTTTTGTTTATTTCTTTCCCTGCAACCTGTCTAATAAAACTGGCAATGTGCCAGATTTGCATTATAAGCGTTTGTTTGCTGGTTTATTGAGAAGAAACGCATCCTGTGGCGTAGTCCAGGACGATCCCAGAGCTAATCCCCAAGATGGATCGTCACATTTTGGTGGAGGATGCGGGCACGCTGTTGCTGAGGGCAACCCATTGCCAAGGGCAACCAACGGGCGAGTTAGAGAGGAGCTGTTGCTAGGAGCAATCCCCTGCAAGATTGCAAGTCGGAGGAGCCCAGCAGAGGAGTTCAAGCACAGTTTGGTGTCTGTGGAGGAGCGTTGCTAGGGGCAACGGATCGAGAATTTTTTTTTTTAAAGAAAATGGGACAACCTCGAAAGGCCGTTGCTGGAAGACGAAGCCGAGGTCCCGTGAGTTGTCGGTGGGCGGAATTCCACTGTGGGTGGATTTGGATTGTTGCCAGACTGTATCTCGGATTATGCCAGAAATAATTCCATTTGTGAAGTCCCGCCCGGTACCCGGTAAGACTGTTCAAATTACCTTTGATACATGTTTTGGGACAGTAAGCCATATGTTGGAGGTATGTGCGGAACTTACAGTGGAAATTGTACTGGGCAGAGACTTTCCGTATTTCTGGCAGCTGTGGGATGCTGAGAGTGCACCTGAGAGTTCGCACCCAAAGGTTCCGGAAGGAGTGAGGACTGGGGGGTCTCTACTGGACTGTGTGAATGGTGCTGTACATTGTGAACCCATGCAGGCTGATAATGTTTTTCTTGAAACACTTATGTTAATGTGTTCTGATGTAAAGAGTTCTATTCCCACCTCTCGCAGGACAAAAGAAAACCTGTGTGAGCTGGAGATAGAAGGTAAAACGATGACGGTTTTGTTAGATCCAAAATGTGTAATAAGTCTGGTAAAGACCAGCTGCAGAAAGCCAGACCCCACTATAGTGTCTATACAGGCCGGTATTTGGGGTTATAAAACAGTTAATGTGTGTATTTCTACTCCCTATGGTACTATAAGTCACAAGGTTGCAATAGAGCCTACCTTAGAGTATGAAGTAGTGCTGGGGAAGGATTTTCCATTTTTTCAGCAGTTGTGGGAAGATAGTCAGGTGACTAGAGCAGGAACACCTGATAGGCTCACAACACTTGGTTTTCACCACATAGCAGGGGACAGTAACTCAGCAGAGGCTGAGAACGGGGAGTATCAGCAGACCCTAGGTGTCAGGTGGGAGTGTGCCAGACCACTAGGGGAGCTGAAGAACAGTCCGCGAGTCAAGTTAAAGAGGTGACTGGAAAAGAAGCTCCAGAGATGGCTGTGGAGAAACCAAAACTCCGGAAAAGAGTACCGGTGGAGCTGGGGGCTGCCCTTACGGTCACAGACAGAGCCCTAAGTGAAGGAGACTGTGACAAGACAAAAGAAAAGCCTGCCAAGAAGCCTAGAGACAGTTCAGAGGAACTGATCAGGAATCTCCCTGACTCGCTGGTGCCAAGAGCCATTGAAGTTGTTGATAGGGGCAACAAACTTACCGCCAAGGGATTGCCAGTCCGACAGGAGCGTTTAGCAAGAGTCTCCAGAATTGCCAACATGGTGGGAGACGAAGAGTGCCAGGTGTCGGTGGCACCTGTTGATGATCATAACAAGGCACAAGTGGCCGCAACCCCGAAAAAGGGGGAGACGTCATCTAGAGATGGAGAAGAGTTGGGTCGAGTGTCTGACAGAGGACCAGAGGATGTCTCAAGGTCTAACAGCGAAAGTGAGGAGACCGCTGTCAGTAAAAAGTCTCGGAAATGACGAGCTGGCCTTGGGAAAAAACTGGAGCAGATCCAGAATCTGGAAGAAACCCTGTAGATGGTTTCTGTGAAGTTGATGGAGAAAGAAAAAGAGGTACATCGCTTGACAGAGTAGAAGGACAAATCACTTGCTGACTTTAAGAAAGAGCAAGAAGCGAGGCTTCAGCTGGAAAAAGTCATGGAGCACCACAGATGTGAGTTTGTGGCTCTGCATGATGAACTGTCCTGCTCACAGGCTCTTGTGACCAGCAAGGAGAGTGAAGTGGAGAGTCTGGCCAAGTGGATGTCATTCCAGGAAGAAGAAGTGAGTCTTCTACATGGTGCATATCAGGCTCTCCAAAGTGAACACAAGGCTAGCCTGGTAGCCATGGAAAAAATAGAAAAAGAGAAGAATGAAATTAAGATGGAAGTTGATGATCTTGCCAGCAATCTGGAGAGCGTCTCTAAAGCTAAGAGACAACTTGAGGAGGAAGTCAAGGCGAAGATGCCCTTGCACATGCTCTTCAATCTGCTCGTCATGACAGTGACTTGCTCCGTGAGCAGTATGAGGAGGCCCTGGAACAAGTTGAGACTCTGAAACATGAAAACAAGAACTTGCAACAGGAGATCTCAGATCTATCTGAACAGATTGGTGAGAGTGGAAAATCTATCAATGAGTTAGAGCAGTCCAAGAAACAGTTGCTGGACAGTGAGAAGATGATCTCCACAAAACTCAAGAGTGAGCAGCTGAAATATATAAAGCTGGAAGATGACATGAAGATCTTAAAAGAGAGCCTGGAAGCGCAGAACGAAATGCGCAGAAGGTCCCATGTAGCTGCCTTGGTTTTGCTGGGAGCGCAACTCCACGAGCAGGTGGCTGTGCTGGCGGACAATGAACAATTGAGGAAACAATTGCTGTCTTCGGAAGATACTGTCAGGGACTTGAGAGAGTTACTTGACAGTGAGAGGATGAAGTCCCCTAAGCTGCAGGGTAAGCTGCGAAAATGTGAGAAAAAGGAAGAGGACCAGGAAGTCCTAAAAGAGAGCAGAGACCAAGATATGGCGGAATTGGCTCAAGAAAGGCTTTTGGGGCCGAAGTTACAGGATACAGTTATGCTTTCTCTGAATGCCAAAAAGTCCTCTAAAGTTAAGATTGAGGTGAAGTCCTGTAAGAAGTCCCCTGAAGCTAGGACTGAGCTGAAACCTGGTGGGAAATCCTCTGAAGTGGAGACTAAGGAGAAGAGAGGTGGGAAATTCTCTGAACCTGAGCAGACCAAAAATTCTGAAGGTAATGCTGAGGCAGAGAAATCCTCTGAAGCAGAAGCCAAACTAGAGTCAACCTCAAAAGCTGTGAGTAAAGAGAATGGCACAACTGAAGCTACAGGTGAAGAGAAGAGTAAGCCTGAAGAAGCTGCAGTAGTAGAAGCTGATTCTACACAAGAATCTGAAGGAGCCAAAGTCTCTGAAGCCAAACCTGAGGAAGCTGGTGCCCCTGAAGAGAAAGCTGGAAGGGATGAGGTGAAACCATGCGAGAAATCCACTAAAGTCAAGACTGAGGTGAAACCAGGTGGGAAGTCTTCTAAAGTTGAAACTGAGATGGACCCATGTTGGAGGTCCTCTGACGGTACAGAGAACAAGACAGTGGTTGGTGAAGCCACTGAGGCCGAAAGATTCTCTGAAGCAGAGGCTGAGGTCTGGCAAGCCAGAAGAAGACAAAGGTTAGAAGCGTCGGTCCTTTCACTCCTTAATTTCTAGAACCCTTCCCACACCAGGGTGAAGAACCTGGTACTGGAGAGGTGTGACCGAGAGACTTGCAATTGGTGGCTGGTAAAAGTCCGGAAGAAAAAAGTCAAGGACTTCAGAGACTGTGGGACAAAAGTTGTCCAAGAGAAAGGAAAGGCAGATGGTTTCTTTCAAATACATGTGCTCCTTCCCGGTGGTCTGAGCAAAGGGGGGGGGGGGGGGGGATATGTGGCAGTGTGGCAAGGAAAGGGTGTATCTCCTTGGCTCACCCCGCAGAAGCGCTCACCTGCTTCTTAAGTAATGAGGCAGGAGGGAAGGGAGGTGTGTATATGAGATGGAGACTCAGTCTAATGTGGGCTCTTCCTAGGAGACAGCATGTGGGCTGTAGGGAAGAGACAGAGCCTGCTGAGGAGCACACAGCCCGAGCTATGAGTGGCTCAAAGAGAGTGACATAAATTGTGAGTAGAAGGTTGCAGGGGACATATGTTTAACCGACTGAGGGAAGCTCAGCGGTTGTTAGTCAGGACAAGCTGATCTGTTTAGTCAGTGACCAGACGGTCTAGGATTTTGTTTTGTTCCTGCTTTTTGTTTATTTCTTTCCCTGGAACCTGTCTAATAAAACTGGCAAGGTGCCAGATTTGCATTATAAGCGTTTGTTTGCTGGTTTATTGAGAAGAAACGCATCCTGTGGCGTAGTCCAGGACGATCCCAGAGCTAATCCCCAAGACGGATATATAATATATATATATATATATATATATATACATACATACATATACAGTAGTAATCTGCAGCACACTGAAATGTCATGCAAAGTGCTTTATTCCATGTGGTACAAAAAGCGACGTTTCGCCGGCCTCACGCCAGCATTCTCAAGTGAGAATACTGGCGTGAGGCCGGCGAAATGTCGCTTTTTGTACCACATGGAATAAAGCACTTTGCATGACATTTCGGTGTGCTGCGTATTACTACTGTAATTACCAAGGAACCAGAGGACCGTGGCTCCAGCATGCGTGCACCCTGCCTACAGACCTTCATTTCTCTTGATGTGCTGCTTATTTTTGGAATATATATATATATATATATATATATATATATATATATATACGTGTGTGTGTGTCTTTTCTTTGCAGGAATTGATTTATCTGCAAAATTAAGTTATTTGGTTTATTGATATCCCATCTGTTTCTGAGGAGGTCACACATGTTGACCGAAACGCGTCGGATGTTATGGTGATAACCATTTACATAAGATATTATCTGACACTCGTTTAACAGCTTTGTCCACTACAATTGTCTTTAGATGGGGTGTCATCATCAGTTCTACCCCACGCTTACATTCACTAATATGTGTTTATTCTTTTAATTTGATTATATTAAAAGTTAAGTCCTCTTCACTCCCCTCCCCTTTCTGTACTAGTACTAGCCTAGCAGGTTATTCGCTGCTGGATTCGTCAGCCAGAGGTTGCACTGTACGAAGTGTGATGATGTCACAATCCTCCTCCAATGCTGTTCCCTCCCTTCAAGGATGTATCCATGTGTCCTGTGGAGGGAAGGGGTTAATAGCCATCAGCAGTGGCTATTCACGATGACACCCAGCAAATGAAATTAGCTGGGGATCGCCTGGTATTATGTGGGATCATGTTGGGGTCCCACTCCATACACCCTTAGCAGCATCATGACGGACTTAAACTGTCATAAATCGTGAAGGGGTTAAGCAGGACAATGCTCACCCACACAGAGTAAGAGTTTTTCCAGGAATGTCTCTGCTATTTTACAACAGTTTCATGGCCAAAAAATGTATCACTAATCAAGAATTTATGGGACCAGCTGGCACATCCTCCAACTGTACAGGATCAACAGGCCCAGTTGCAATATCTGTGGGCAAATGTGCAGCAGGATGCCATATTGAACCTGTATGCCTCCATACCCAACCGATTCTTCTGTCCAGGCTAGAGTTTTCTCAACAGGTGCTAATCTGTTCCAAAGTCTCTGCAATGCCATCCAAATATAAGAAGTAAATGCATATCAAGGAAAAATGACAAGATAACTAATACAGATAAAGCAAGCCCTTACATATAAAAGTCAGAAATAGCTACAAAAAGCTATAAATCACAGAAGCTTCTTCAGAGTCACGTACAGTTCATGCAGTATACCAGAGATACAACATGGAGCTGTCCTCAGCTGGTGTCCATAGGAGCAACCTTTCCTATTATAGGAAAACAGTATTGCAGTCCCATACTAAACTGTCAAAAGGTTCTACTAGACAGCAAATCAGTGCCTGCTTGGCAACAATACAGGAGTATACTAGTGAAATGCCCACTCTGGTTGGATCTTCCATCCATTCACACGAGCCACCGATGCAGACTCTTTCTGTTATTGCATGTTGAGTCTGGTTTCAAGTTTCAGTGGTCCAGAAAAGACCATTGTATATTAAAAATATTGTAAGCTAAGATCTTGAGGAATTACTGTACAATGTTTACAAACAACCACATCCCCATAGACTTACATAGTCTATGGTCATATTTTCATTTTGCAAATATGGATGCAGATTTTTAGCAATTGTACTGACACATTTTTTCAATAAAATGTCTGAAAATACACTGTGAATAACTGTAGTTAGGACTTGAGCAATCATCTTCACCATAAACATCTGTCCATATTAAATGTGCCCCTCCTGTGCTTAGTGCACAATGTTGAAATACTTTCTCTTCCCACTTCTTGAACTGCACCCCCTCTTAGACAGCAGCAATCGCAGATTAGCTTAATGTGTTCATATGTAGCTGCCACAAACAAATGTCTGAGCAGTGCTCTCAAGACAGTAATAAACTATCCAGCACACAAGACCAAATACTACATAAGATAGTTACATAGTTAGATAACAAGTAAACAAGATAACAAGTAAAACCAAAAAAGTCAAGACATTACATTAGATAATAGATAAAAAGGCCAGAATTGTCTTTACTTTTGTTCTTCTAAGTAACCTTCCATATATATATATATATATATATATATATATATATATATATATATACGGTATGTGTGTGTGTGTATATACAGTGGTCCCTCAACATATGATATTAATTGGTTCCAGGAGAACCATCATATGTTGAAACCATCATATGTCGAGTAAATATGTCTGTGTAAAAATGGTAATTGGTTCTGGGGCCTCGGAACCATTGTATGTTGAATACATATCTCTATGGGAAACTGCTAATTGGTTCTGGGATGACCATTGTATGTGGAGTGTATGGGGAGTGTTTAACAAACCACGGTGCCTCCAGCTGTTGCACAACTACAACTCCCAGCATGCACGTACAGCCATTGACTGTCTGGGCATGCTGGGAGTTATAGTTTTGCAACAGCTGGAGGCACACTGATAGGGAAACATTGATGTATGGGGTGTATAGTGTGTATATGTATTGTATGTAATGTGTGACATCGCATACAGTACTGTACAGTTCTTTAAATACCTTCAGGCGAGACAGAATCCTGCCGACTATAGCTCTATAGGAAAGGAAGGGGAGGGCAGCCAGCAGCTCATTGGATGCCTGCAGCAAGATGCTGCAGGCTATTGGCTATGGCTGCACTGGGGGGCGGGGCTTACACGGAGCTCACAGTGGAAGCCTGCGTGAGTTAGCAGGACAGCATGTGAGTAACAGGAGGCAGAACGGGGCACATTAAACAACTATCAGCGCTGTCAGATAGCTGTTTGAACGATGGCCCCGACACACAGCAGCATCATATGTCGATGCTGCCTTCAACATACGATGGGCTCTGAGAGGCCATCATATGTTGAAATGATCATATGTGGGGGCCATCATAAGTCGGGGGGTCACTGTATTTGTATATAAATAAAATATATATATATATATATATATATTCCATCCATAGTAAATGCCTTTAAATGTGTATTTGGGGTGTAAGCAATGTGCTGTCAGGGACCTTCCCCTCTAAGCAACTTAACACTTTTTGCGCATTTCTCTCATATGTTTTTGCCAGACAAAAAAAAAAAAACTAAAACTATATCATTGGTTATCATGAGCTTTTGCCTATTTAGTGTGTATTTGAGATGTAGCACCATTTGTTGGAGAGAACCAAACACCAAAATACTTGTTTTTTCTGGTGATATGAATCTACCTTTTTAGTATCAGCAAAAATTCTTAACCACAGGCAAACTAGATGCTTTTTTTCCTTTACAGGTTTAATCCCTTAACCCAGTGGTTGCCAACCTTTTTTGGCTCGAGGCACCCCTTGCAAAAAATGTTTGTGGGGCACCCTACCGAATAATATTCGGCGCACAACAAAAAAAATGGCTAAAAAGAAGCAATAAACATCACCTATATGGTAATGAAACATTAAGTCTCTAGAAAATCACCTGGCACTGCTCCGGGATAATCAATTCATTTATCTTATGGTCGTGTGTAGAGTGCCATACACATCACACCACCGGTGGTGGTGCTCTCGCTGCAAAGTTACTGCATATATATCCTTAAGAAACAAAAAAAAACACGGATCACTCACCTTCGTTTCAATGCTGTGTGATTTATTCGATAAAAGATGGCTATACATGGACAGATGATATGGCAGGGCACCGTTTCACGCCCTCTGGGCGTTTCTTCAGGCCCGGAATTGACATCACATCACAGGTACTGCCCCAATATAAAGTCTATGCATAGTAAAACATATAAGTAACATTGTACAAGAAATGGGTAGATTATTTATCCTATACATAGTGACCTCATAAAAACAAGGGGCCGGACCTGAAACTTATAGAAAAGCTGAAAGGTAATTTCTTTCATTAAGACCAATGGCACCTGTTGCATCCAGCTCCGTTATACAGCGGGCTTCTCTCTGTAACAGTGTTCTATGTCTATCACCATCTCTTTCATTCTGTTCCACTCTTTCTAGTCCAGCGAATCTTATTGATTTTATATCTCCTCTATGCGCTTCTTTTATATGTGCTATAAACCTGGTGGCTCCTTTTCCCGTTTCTATTGACCTAACATGCTCCCTTATCCTCTCAAACCACCTGCGTTTTGTTTTTCCGATACAGTAGTAGCCACCGGGGCATATTAAACAATAAACGACAAATGTTGTTTTACAGGTAATAAGGTGATTAACCTCTACCATTTTAGATCCTAGTCTGAATGACTTTTTACAGAGATTTACTTGGAGCAATGGCCACATTTAAAATTTCCCTGTCGTTTCCTGTCTGTTTCTTTTTCCTATTTCTGGCTATACTTTTAATGAGATCTCCTATTGTTTTATTCTATTTAAATGTGATGACCGGTTTATTTTCTGTTATTCTTTTAAGGTCCAAATCTTGTTCTAAAATAAACCAATTTTAATGGATAATGCTGCTCAAGATTTTGTTAATTGCAGAATGAGAAGAAAAACTTCTCCTTTTTCTTATTCATTTCTTTTTTGTGTAATACTTCATTCCTTGTTTTTTGTTTGGCTTTTTTAATATGCTTTTTCGATCACCTCTGTAGGGTATCCGCTAACTAGCAGTCGATCTTTTAGTTTCTCTGCTTGCTGTCTATAGATTTCTTTATTGGAATTAATTCTTTTTAGTCTGATGAACTGGCTATATGGCACACTGTCCTTCATATTTTTGGGATGGGAGCTGCTATAATGCAATAGCGCATTTTTTGCTATGTCTTTCCTAAATCCCTTTGTTTATATCTGACCATTTTCAATGAAAATCTCAATGTCTAGGAACTCGAGAGAGGTATCTCCATAGTGGTATGTGAATGTCATATTTACTGTATTGATTTGATTAAGATAGGTCACGAAATCTTCAAATGTTTCTTTCGTACCCTCCCATACCACTATGATATCATCCACAAAACGTTTGAAATATTTCACTTTATCTATATACGGATTACTTGTGGTCAGTACCAAATCTCTTTCCAGTACAGACAGAAACAGATTGGCAAAAGTGCAGGAGATCAGAGTCCCCATAGCTGTGCCCTGTCTCGGTCTGTACCACGTGTTCTCATACTGGAACCAGGGCCGGTTTTAGGCTTAGCAAAATCAAAAGAGGGGATCCAAAAGTCGTAATAGTGCACTAACCATATTTACACATTTTTGTTCACTTCAAATACCATAAAAAATATCTAAAAAAGCAATTGAAAAGTCCCATCAAAACAAAAATGATACCAGTAAAAACTACAAATCACAGCGCACAAAATGACCTCATACATCCCCATATACAGAAAAATTAAAGTTATAGGGATCAGAATAGTACAATTTAATATTTTTGTATAGTTCCCCCACATTAGGTTGGCAGTATAGTTCCCCCACATTAGATAGGCAGTATAGTTCCCCCCACATTAGGTTGGCAGTATAGTTCCCCCCACATTAGGTTGGCAGTATAGTTCCCCTACTTTAGGTTGGCAGTATAGCTCCCCACATTAGGTTGGCAGTATAGTTCCCACCACATTAGGTTGTAGTTCCCCCACATTAGGTTGGCAGTATGTTCCCCCACATTAGGTTGTAGTTCCCCCACATTAGGTAGACAGTATAGTTCCCCCACATTAGGTAGACAGTATAGTTCCCCCTCATTAGGTTGGCAGTATAGATCCCCCACATTAAGTTGGCAGTATAGTTCCCCCACATTAGGTTGCATTTCCTCCAAATTAGGTTGGCAGTATGTTCCGCCATATTAGGTTTGCAGTATAGTTCCCTCACCCCCTCACATTAGGTTGTAGTTCCCCCACATTAGGTTGGCAGTATAGTTCCCCCACATTAGGTTGTAGTTCCCCCACATTAGGTTGTAGTTCCCCCACATTAGGTAGACAGTATAGTTCCCCCACATTAGGTTGGCAGTATAGTTCCTCCACATTAGGTTGGCAGTATAGTTCCCCCACATTAAGTTGGCAGTATGTTCCCACACATTAGGTAGACAGTATAGCTTCCCCACATTAGGTTGGCAGTATAGATCCCCCACATTAGATTGGCAGTATGTTCCCCCACATTAGGTTGCAGTTCTCCCCCATTAGGTTGGCAGTATGTTACCCCCATTAGGTAGGCAGTATAGTTTCCCAACATTAGGTAGGCAGTATGTTCCCCCACATTAGGTAGGCAGTATGTTCCCCCACATTAGGTTGCAGTTCCCCCACCCATTAGGTTGGCAGTATGTTCCCCCACATTAGGTAGGCAGTATAGTTTCCCCACATAAGGTGCAGTATATTCCCCCACATTAGGTAGGCAGTATAGTTTCCCCTCATTAGGTGCAGTATGTTCCCCCACATTATATTGCAGTTACCCCCCATTAGGTAGGCAGTATAGTTTCCCCACATTAGGTGCAGTATAGTTCCCCCCATTAGGTAGGCAGTATGTTCCCCCCACATTAGGTTGCAGTCCCCCCCCATTAGTTTGGTAGTATGTTCCCCCACATTAGGTTGCAGCCCCCCCATTAGGTTGGCAGTATGTTCCCCCCACATTAGGTTGCAGTCCCCCCCCCCATTAGATTGGCAGCATGTTCCCCCCACATTAGGTTGCAGTCCCCCCCCATTAGGTTGGCAGTGTGTTCCCCCCACATTAGGTTGGCAGTATAGTTCCCCTCTTCCCTCCCCCCCTACTTTTTCTATTTTTCACATTTCCTTACCGGGCCGCGCTCCGCAGGGCTCTTGTGGGCTCTGGGGATAATATCACGAGTGACGTCTCCTGCCGGCTTCTCTATGCTGCGTCAGGGACGTCACTCCTCATTTCCTGCAGCCAGACACAGAACGCTTCACAACACCGTTTTTTTCACTACACTTCACTGACGTCCCTGACCCGCATAGAGGACCCGGCAGGACACGTCACCGCGTGACCGCGGCCGGGTTGCTTATCTTTAACAAGCAGCCGGTGCTGGGGACACTTTAAAACAGTTGCCCCCCCCCCTACTGAGCAGCCGGCAGGGGGCCCCCTGGGGGCCCTAGGCAATTGCCTGGGTTGCCCCCCCCCCCCCATTCGCCGGCCCTGACTGGAACACATTATTTTCCAAAATGAATCTGTTTTGTCTTGTCCCAAAAGTACTTCTCGAATTGCCTGTACACCCGCATCCTGATGTTAAGATGGTAACCCTCCTGCCATACAAAGGTGTCCAGAATCTGTATCAGGTCCCCTGTATCTTTTAGATAAGTTGGCATTTTAATTAGTATTGGGGAGAGTAACCAGTCCACATAACTAACTCGATAATGATTCGGTCACTGAGCCAATCCCTGCCACAATTGGGCGTCCTGGGGGATGGGTCAGTGACTTGCGGACTTTTGGTAAAATATACCAGTGAGGCCGTTGTGGGCATTCTGGGAATAATTTATTAGCGGTGGTATTAGAGAGGACACCCATTTCTGTGAATTTCCTGAGGAGAGTTCTCAATGTATCTTTTGTTTTTAAAGTGGGGTCATTCTTGAGCTTCTCATACACTAATATATTCTCCAGTTGTAGGTTAGCCTCTGTCTCATAATCTTTTTTGTACCAAACGAGGACTGCACCTCCCTTATCCGCTTTTGAGATCACTATCTCTTCATTGTTAGCTAATTTCTTTACTTCCTCTAGCTCTGAACTAGGGATATTTTGTTCAGGTTGTGGATACAGAAGTGCATGTGCTTCCTTCAGTACTGTTTTGTAGAAAATATCTACAGCACTACCACCTACAATTGGGGGATTCAATTTTGATTTATTCCCTTTTGTGAAAGGTTTAACTGTTATTATCTCTGATGTTCGTTCTGTGTCAGATTGTATTTATCCACTCGCTAAATCATCCAGCCAGTGGACCAGCTCTATTTCTTCCAGGCTGAATTCTTTAATCACTGAAAAACCCAATTTACCCACCATGCATGGTACATCACCTTCTCTACTCGTTTTTTCTGCTGTTATACTACATTTATTAGGACCTGAAAAAACTTTTTTAAATAAATCTTTCTAATGGCTTTTATATAGATCAACTTCAAACTGTACTGGGTCAAATGCTTGTTTTAGTCTGAAATTCAAACCTTTGCTCAGGGCATTAATGCAGTCCTCAGACAGTTCTACGTCAGTGAAATTGACAATGATGTTATTAGTAATGGAGAAAGGCTTCAGCGAGAGTACAGGCTTTGGAATGGCGCAGGACACAGGATGTCGACAGGTAAGTAAAAGTAAGTGAGGTTTATTCTCCCAACATGCAACACGTTTCACTGCTACAGCAGCTTCATCAGGCATGATGAAGCTGATGTAGCAGTGAAACGCATTGCATGTTGGGATAATAAACCTCACTTTTACTTACCTGTTGACATCCTGTGCATGATGAAGCTGCTGTAGCAGTGAAATGCGTTGCATGTTGGGAGAATAAACCTCACTTACTTTTACTTACCTGTTGACATCCTATGTTCTGCGCCATTCCAAAGCCTGCGCTCTCGCTGAAGCCTTTCTCCATTACTACGTTCTACTTAGCCAGCTTACTGCAGACACCATTACTCTGCTCTCACCATTGTTGTGTATGTGGGTACACAACATCCTCAGGTGAGCGGCCACTTTGGCTTGTTCAAAGCCTAATTAGGCTGTGTTTGTGGGAGGGGCGTGAAGGTATAAAACGCCCCACTCATGTGTGGCGTTTTGGCGGTAGTATCAGGTAACTGTGCACCGCTGTGAGCTCTCACTTCTTTTCGGAGCCTTCAGAAGTCGGAGTCTTCCCCTGTTCGTAGTTCTACTCGACTAGGTAAGTCCGCCGCTTAGCGGAACATACAGAGTTAATTGTGTTATGGTTGCCGCGGAGTGGATTTCGGTTGTGTGCACATGTAGCTGGCTCTCGGATATGCATAGGTGCATGAGGCAGGGAGGAGAGTCGATGCAGCGGCGTGGGGCTGGGTGGGCCTCTGCCCGCTCCCGGGTGGTCTCCACAATGCGGGCCAATCCGGGACCAGGGGATGCCGGCTCATTCCCGCTCATGCATCCCGGCTGCGGCACGTACGAGCAGATCTCTCACCTTGTTTCCACTTGTCTCCGGAGCTGTCGGCACACATCCTCATGCTGCGGCTCCTTAGGTAAACACTACTCTGTCAGGTCTGCAGCCCGTAAGAAGCAGACGGGGGCCGGCACGGGTCAGAGGATCTGGCAGTGTTTGGTGCAAACGCGCATCAAAGGGGAGGGGGAGGGTTTGCTCCAGGGCGGTCCGGCAAGAGTGTATACATTGGGCATGTTGTTTCTCTCCCTCTCTCCTTCTCCCCTTCTTCCTCTTCTCCCTCCTCATCTTTGATGATGACTTTTATTTAGTATGGATGTTGTGAGGGGATGTTAGGACATGTGGAAGGGGTATATTGGCAAGTTTATGCAGTGGACATGGGTGTTGTGGTATATACAGACTCATTAAATTACATATACATCGCTCATCTACTGGGACTGTTGGGTAGGGATACATGTGGGTTAATTATGGGGACACGTATTGGCAAATTCGTTTATAACCTTATGCATGGGCACAGGCAATAGAGGAATTAACTCGCAGTTCGATACGGCTTAAATGGGTATTGTCTTGCGATTCATAGAATTCAAGGTGACGCTGAGTTTTCTCCATTCTCAGCTGGTTGTCTCAGGTCTCAGTCAACTCTATTAGCTCAGTTACGAGCGGTTTCCTGTTTCATCCGGTCAGCAGCAAGAGGTT
This sequence comes from Hyla sarda, assembly GCF_029499605.1. NCBI lineage: Eukaryota > Metazoa > Chordata > Amphibia > Anura > Hylidae > Hyla > Hyla sarda. The sequence goes on along the minus strand of NC_079198.1, from coordinate 51,454,097 downwards.
AGTACTTGCATCAATAGGTTGGGTGGTGATAGTTGGGTTCTCTGTGGGGATAAAAGGAGGTGGCACGTGAGCACTCGGCTTCATTCGGTGGCGCGTCTTAAAGTTCCAGCGATACACAGTTGACACCTTTTATTTTGTACATTGATTCTATAGGTGGTAGTTTTACCTCTATCCTGACCGATATTGTCAGGGGAGACTACCACATGATTGATGTTACTGACTCCTTTTCAGAGCATCAAACGACTAAAAAACATTCCAAAGTTGCCATCCCAATCCTGACTCTTCTTCAGGGGAAACATGCACGCCACTGTTGCTGACACGTTTTTCAGAGCAGTGGTATCACTCCCGTCGAGTTTCACGTCATCAGGTGTCTCGTATACCACAGGTTTGGTCCGGCACAAATACACATAGGCAGTGGTCTTTACCGTTAACCTGACACGTCTTCAGGTTTGGGGGTCACTGCACTCTGAGATTCGCCACAAGCTCGGCCGCATCCAGTACACATAGGCCATGGCCTTACCGCTATCCTGACATGTTTTCAGGGGAAGCCATGGGTAGTTTGCTACTGACACATTTTCGAAAAAAAACAAACACATTTTTGGTAGTACATGATGCAGGTGCCATTGGTCAACCACCGAGTGGTTACAAACTTGTCACGAACATTTCTATCGACCTCACGGCTTATTATCGTAACTCTCTTATTGGCTGTCGCGGGTAGTCATTGTAGATTATGTGCCACTCCAGGTTATCAAGGTGTGGTCGTTTCTGGGATTCAGGCTTGCAGGTCAGTATCACTTCACGACAGGCTTGCAGGTCAGTATCACTTCACTACGCTTCTGTGGTACCTAGCATAAATTCTTTAATTCCGTCAAATGAGGTGTCCATGAAATACACATCCATCGACCAGGCCATTCAACTCATACTACAGCTGGGTACAGGCTCCTGGCTTTCAAAAGCTGACTTAACCGATGCCTTTAAGTTATTGCCGATTCGCCCAGAACTTTGGAAATGGCACGGGGTCAAATGGGAAAACACTTACTATTTCGCTACTAAACTCACTTTTGGTTCAAAAAGTAGCCCGTGGCTTTTCGATCAGCTGGCGCAGGCATTTCACTGGGCTTTAGTCAATGTCAAAGGTTATACAAACGTTCTTCACTATTTAGATGATTTTCTACTAATTGAGGCACCTTCTGCGCACCCTTCGGACCTATCTAGTCTCACGCAACTTTTCAATCACCTTGGCGTTCCAGTCTCTCCCAAGAAGACAGAAGGTCCATCCATCAGACTCACTTTCCTGGGGGTGGTGCTTGACATAACAACTATGCAGGCTAGTCTACCTATGGAGAAGTTAAATAGAATCAAAGCAGTTATACACCAGTTCACCATCACAAGGGTCACCACCAAGGTCGAGCTCCAGAGTCTGTTGGGCATGCTGGCTTTTGCAATGCAAATAATACCGCAGGGCAGGGCATTCACCTCTTGGCTTTTAGCACTCCTGAAGTCAGGCCCCAATCAGGACAGTCAAATCCGTTTTGACTCACAAGCAATGGCCGACTTAATAATGTGGGACAATTACATAACAGCGTGGAATGGGATTTCCTTTTTCATCCCGGAGGTTGCAGCCACCTCTCCCAGAATCACCACTGATGCTTCAGCATCTTGGGGTTTCGCAGCTATTTGCGGTCATCATTGGATGGCAGGTCAGTGGCTGCCTGAGGTTGTTGAAATATCTGGTTTCAGTAGAACTTCAGCGCTTTTGAGATTTACCCAGTGGTGGCGGCGGCTCAAACCTGGGGCCATGTCTGGGGAAATCAAAAGGTCCTATTCTTGTGTGACAACACGGCTACTGTCGACGTTGTCAATAAGAAAAGGTCTGGTATGGATCTCTCTGGAAAATAATTTTAATTTTATCAGTCAACATGTGGCTGGCAGGGACAATGTTGCGGCAGATGCTTTGTCCAGAGCTAAATTCAACATTTTCTTCCAGGTAATGCCCGAGGCGGATCCTGTAGGCTACCCGGCATCGCCGCTCCATATGCTGATGATGGACTAGCTTATTTCTCCGGCATTGCTGTTAACTTAATCAGGAAATCCCTGGCGCCAAACACTAGGAGAGGTTACGACACCGCACTGACATCCTACAAACATTATCTATCGCTTTACAACATTCCGTTCCCTTTTGATTTACACATAATACTATCCTACATCGGCTTTTGCCACTCAGCACTTAATCTTTCCTACTCCACTATCAAACAATATCTAGCTGGCTTAAAACATTTCATTTTGCTCTCTTTCCCAAACAGAACATCCATATTTTCATCACACGCAGTCAAAGCAGCCCTGAAAGGGGTACAATTGAGCAGAGCACCCAAGGCACCAGGTAGCCTTCCTATTTCTCCAGACATATTCAGAGCAATGTCCAGGCTGCTAGATTGAAACCCTTTCGGTTTTCTACCTAGCCTAGTACTAAAGGCAGCTATTTATTTGGCGTTTTACGGATTTCTCCGGCCAGGTGAATTTGCGTGTGCTTCTAGTCAGAGTAAAGTTATAACAAAGGCTCAGTTGAAATGGTCCGATGACTGTTTTCAGCTAAGTCTCAAGGTCACACAGACATGTCGAGAGGGGGCATTCATTAAGTATTTCCCGTCGGGAAATCAATGGTGCCCAGTCGCTGTATTATCACAATTAATAAGGGCGTTTAACGACAGATCTGCAGATTCCCCTCTATTACCATTTCACTCAGGGGGACTCACCACGTCCCAATTCTGTTCACACATACGCACGTTAATCACAAATCTAGATCTCGACCCCAGCAGGTCCTCGGGACACTCTTTCCGCATTGAGGCTGCTTCTGCAGCTTCGGCACACAAGGTTCCACCACACATAATTAAGAAATTAGGCAGATGGAAATCAGGTTGCTTTGCCACATACATACCTGACCCCAGTAAAGAGATGGCTGAAGTGTTTAAATGTTTGGCGCTTTAATCTTCAATAAAGTACCATACTTTACCCTATTTTTGTTGTCTTCTTTGCCCACTAAAGGCTGATCCTCGGTCGCGGTTTCAGGCACACTTTTTCAACCGCATTCGTATGTGTATTTGGTTAATACTAACATTACAGGTTACCACCAGGGGAGACAGAATTCAGAACTCAGGTAAGTCTGTTTCTATATTCATGTACACATTAGCCCCGACCACAAGTTCAAAGCCTAATTAGGCTATGTTTGTGGGAGGGGCGTAAAGGTATAAAACGCCCCACTCACAGGTGCGTGTGTGGCGTTTTGCCGCAACCCACCCTCTCTCCCATTATTTTAAAAATGTATATAGGGGATGCCCACTAAAGGCTGATCCTCGGTGGCGGCACACTTTCAACCGCATTTGTATGTGTATTTGATTAATACTAACATTACAGGTTACCACCAGGGGAGACAGAATTCAGAACTCAGGTAAGTCTGTTTCTATATAGAGCTTGAACTTATTAGCACCAGAACTCTAGAACAGCGTGTCCTGAACCTCTCAGATAAAGAAACTAGACTCTTCTGGACCATACAGTCGCTAGCAGCATGTACCGAGTGTGGACGAACACACAGAAGTCTGAGACCGTACAAGTCCCCCTCTTAGTTTACTGACGACATGGATTTTCTTGCATCATGGGATGAAGCCCATCTTCAACATTCCCTGAGACTCAAACAAATTGTTCTAGATAAATGTGAAAAAGACTATGACAATATTACCATAGAGCTAAACAAAGCTATGGCAGAATTGAAAATTAGACTGCCAGAAGCGCAATATATGTCATTTATGAAAATTTTTGAAAAGAAAATGCTAATTCTGCAAACAACACTAAATGAAACAAACAAAAAAAAAATATCTGCATGATGAGAGAGACTTTGAGAACAACATGATCTTTACTTGGAATAAAGTTCAAGGAAAATATTCAAAGAAGAATACTAAATTCTATAGAAAAAGAAAGAATATACCTACATATTTCATGACAACTGAAACCGAGTCTTTGGCATCTGATGAATCAATGGAAGCAGGAGCATCTAGTCCGCCCTCCAAACTCCCCTAATCGCTACCACCATCCCTTTAGGAAGAAAACCCGAAGAGGAGGTAGAAGGGAAAGGAACCAGGCAAATAAACACATGGAGGATAGCAAGGAAGTCAAAGAATGTGACTTGACGGAGCAACCCAAAAAGTAGTGACTAACAACATCGTTGTCAATCTCACTGACGTAGAACTGTCTGAGGACTGCATTAATGCCCTGAGCAAGGGTTTGAATTTCGGACTAAAACAAGCATTTGACCCAGTACAGTTCGAAGTTGATCTATATAAAGCCATTAGAAAGATTTATTTAAAAAAGTTTTTTTCAGGTCCCAATAAATGTGATTTAACAGCAGAAAAAACGAATAGAGAAGGTACCATGTGTGGTGAGTAAATTGGGGTTTTCAGTGATTAAAGATTTCAGCCCGGAAGAAATAGAGCTGGTCCACTGGCTGGATGATTTAGCAAGTGGAGAAATACAATCTGACACAGAACGAACATCAGAGATAATAACAGTCAAACCTTTCACAAAAGGGAATACATCGAAATTTTATCCCCAACTGTAGGTGGCAGTGCTGTAGATATTTTCTACAAAACAGTACTGAAGGAAGCACGTGCACTTCTGTATCCACAACCTGAACAAAATATCCCTAGTACAGAGCTAGAGGAAGTAAAGAAATTAGCTAGCAATGAAGAGATAGTGATCTCAAAAGCAGATAAGGGAGGTGCAGTCCTCGTTTGGTACAAAAAGGATTATGAGACAGAGGCTAACCTACAACTGGAGAATATAATAGTGTATGAGAAGCTCAAGAATGACCCCACTTTAAAAATAAGATACATTGAGAACTCTCCTCAGGAAATTCACAGAAATGGGTGTCCTCTCTAATACCACCGCTAATAAATTATTCCCAGAATGCCCACAACGGCCTCACTGGTATATTTTACCAAAAGTCCACAAGTCACTGATCCATCCCCCAGGACGCCCAATTGTGGCAGGGATTGGCTCAGTGACCGAATCATTATAGAGTTAGTTATGTGGACTGGTTACTCTCCCCAATACTAATTAAAATGCCAACTTATCTAAAAGATACAGGGGACCTGATACAGATTTTGGACACCTTTGTATGGCAGGATGGTTACCATCTTGCCTCCATTGATGTAGAAAGCCTGTACACCCGCATCCCACAGGATGCGGGTGTACAGGCAATTCGAGAAGTACTTTTGGGACAAGACAAAACAGATAATTTCATTCAATTTATAGATGAATCTTTAAGATTCATTTTGAAAAATAATGCGTTCCAGTATGAGAACACCTGGTACAGACCGAGACACAGATATGGGGACTCTGATCTCCTGCACTTTTGCCAATCTGTTTCTGTCTGTACTGGAAAGAGATTTGGTACTGACCACAAGTAATCCATATATAGAGAATGTGAAATATTTCAAACGTTTTGTGGATGATATCATAGAGGTATGGGAGAAACATTTGAAGATTTCGTGACCTATCTTAATCAAATCAATACAATAAATATGACATTCACATACCACTATGGAGATACCTCTCTCGAGTTCCTAGACATTGAGATATTCATTGAAAATGGTCAGATAGAAACAAAGGGATATAGGAAAGACCTTGCAGAAAATGCGCTATTGCATTATAGCAACTCCCACCCCAAAAATATGAAGGACAATGTGCCATATAGCCAGTTCATCAGGCTAAAAAGAATTAATTCCAATAAAGAAATCTATAGACAGCAAGCAGAGGAACTAAAAGTTTGACTGCTAGTTTGCGGATACCCTACAGAGGTGCATATAAAAAAGCCGAACAAAAAACAAGGAATGAAGTATTATACAAAAAAGAAATGAATAAGAAAAATACGTTTTTCTTCTCATTCTGCAATTCCCCCAATTAACAAAATCTTGAGCAGCATTATCCATAAAAATTGTTTTATTTTAGAACAAGATTTTGACCTTAAAAGAATAGGAGGAAATAAACCGATCATCACATTTAAGTGAAATAAAACAGTAGGAGATCTCATTAAAAGTATAGCCAGAAATAGAAAAAAGAAAAAAAACAGACTGGTTAACAGACAGGAAACGACAGGGAAATTTTAAATGTGGCCATTACTCCAAGTAAATCTCTGTAAAAAGTCGTGCAGACTAGGATCTAAAATGGTAGAGGTTAATCACCTTATTATCTGTAAAACAACATTTGTCATTTATTGTTTAACTAGCTGAGTACCCGGCGTTGCCCGGTTTTTCCTTCCTAATCCTTGTTGGGGAGGAAAATAAACAAAGGAGGAAGCTTTGGACTTCATATGCAGTCCTCATATATTGTTGTCATATCCCAACCTCCTATCCCGTCCTCCTATCTCGACCTCCTGTCCCGACCTCCTGTCCCGACCTCCTATACCGACCTCCTATCCCGACCTCCTATCCCGATCTCCTATCCCGTCCTCCTATCCCGACCTCCTATCCCGTCCTCCAACCTTGAGCTCCTATCCCGACTTCCTATCCTGTCCTCCTATCTCAACCTCCTATCTCCACCTCCTATCTCAACCTCCTATCTCAACCTCCTATCCCGTCCTCCTATCCCGACCTCCTATCCCATCCTCCTTTCCCGTCTTCCTTTCCCGTCCTCATATCTTGACCTCCTATCTCAACCTCCTATCCCGACCTCCTATTCCGATCTCCTATCCCGACCTCCTTTCCCGTCCTCATATCTCGACCTCCTATCTTGACCTCCTATCCCGTCCTCCTATCTCAACCTCCTATCCCGTCCTCCTATCTCGACCTCCTATCTCGACCTCCCATCCCGACCTCCCATCCCGACCTCCCATCCCGACCTCCCATCCCGACCTCCTATCCCGACCTCCTATCCCGTCCTCCTATCCCGACCTCCATTCCCGTCCTCATATCTCGATCTCCTATCTTGACCTCCTATCCCGTTCTCCTATCCCGTCCTCCTATCCCGTCCTCCTATCCCGACCTCCTATCTCGACCTCCTATCCCGACCTCCTATCCCGACCTCCCATCCCGACCTCATAGCCCGACCCGTAATATGTGTACCAGGTATTGAAATATCTCCAGCCGTACGGAAATTATATGGGAACATACATTTCCCATTGATTTGCATGGGACTTTAAACAAAAACCCCGACCCTCACAAATGGGGGTAGTTAAGGGTTAAATTAACTATCCTATATTTTAAGTGGACATATAAGTAACATGTGACCGAGTATTATTGAAATATCTCCAGCCGTTTGGAAGTTATGCAGTAACATATATTTCCTATTGACTTGCATGGGACTTTAAACATATGCCCCAACCCTGGCAAATAAGGGTTAGTAAGGGTTAAATTACCTATCCTATGTTTGTGGTTGACATATAAGTAACATGTGTGCCAAGTTTCATATTAATATCTTTAGCTGTTTGAAAGTTTTTGTGGAACATACACACATACATACATACATACATACATACACACGTTGAGTTTTATATATATAGATATGCCCATGTGGCTACAACGATATCGAAAATACAAAACGCAGGTTGTTTGAGAGGATAAGGGAGCATGTTAGGTCAATAGAAACAGGAAAAGGAGCCACCAGGTTTATAGCACATATAAAAGAAGCGCATAGAGGAGATATAAAATCAATAAGTTCAAACAATAGAACAACAGATGGCTGGCACTGGTATGGTGTGGATGATTAGCAATCAGATATGCCAGTCTCAGCAGTGAGGCTTTAGTTCGGAGCCCTCTCTCCGTCGCACCTTGGTGCACAACCCGACAGAGGAAACAAAAATCCATACATAGAACAAGAAAGAGACAATGCGGGGGCACTCACGTTTAAGGTGATCAGGTAGGCTTCTTTATTTTTTTAGTTCAAATAAAATCAATGCATAGCGGGGCGTCAGAGGGCGATAGCTATTTCGTGCCGCTCCCGGCACTTCTTCAGGTCTACCTGATCACCTTAAACGTGAGTGCCCCCGCATTGTCTCTTTCTTGTTCTATAAAATCAATAAGATTCGCTGGACTAGAAAGAGTGGAACAGAATGAAAGAGATGGTGATGGACATAGAACACTGTTACAGAGAGAAGCCCACTAGATAACGGAGCTGGATGCAACAGGTGCCATTGTTCTTAATGAAAGAAATTACCTTTCAGCTTTTCTATAAGTTTCAGGTCCGGCCCCTTGTTTTTATGAGGTCACTATGTATAGGATTAATAATCTACCCATTTCTTGTACAATGTTACTTATATGTTTTACTATGCATAGACTTTATATTGGGGCAGTACCTGTGATGTGATGTCAATTCCGGGCCTGAAGAAAGGCCCAGAGGGCGTGAAACAGCGCCGTCGCTTCGGACGGGGCTCCCTGTGATCCACTGCCCTGCCATATCATCTGTCCATGTATAGCCACCTTTTATCGAATAAATCACACAGCATTGAAACGAACGTGAGTGATCCACGTTTTCTTTAGTTTCTTCTTAAGGATGTATACACATATAACTATATACCTGTTAGCTACATTGATTACAGTGCTGCTATATTCAGGACTCACAGATGACATTTTCTCTGATCAGAGCCATTCACTTTTACTTCTGGCCCGGACCGTAATGAGGGTTTCTTCCAGCCACAAGTCTTTACCCCAGGACCTGCAAAAAAAAAAAAAAAAAAACATTAGGCTCTGTACTTTTCCAGCATCATTCTATCTTTTTCCCCGCAAGTACCTCCGGTCTCACACACACAGTGCCTCCGGCAGCCTTACACAACCAGTGCCCCCAGCATCCTCTCTCAATGCCCCCCAGCAGCCCCACACACACAATGCCTCCAGCTCCCCCCAAATGCCTCCAACCTCTCTTACACACACACACACACACACACACACAATGGCCCCAGCATTCTCAAACACACACAATGCCTCCAGCAGCCCCACACACACAATGCCTCCAGCAGCCCCACACACACAATGCCTCCAGCAGCCCCACACACACAATGCCTCCAGCAGCCCCACACACAATGCCTCCAGCAGCCCCACACACACAATGCCTCCAGCAGCCCCACACACAATGCCTCCAGCAGCCCCACACACACAATGTCTCCAGCAGCCCCACACACACAATGTCTCCAGCAGCCCCCCCCCCACACACAATGTCTCCAGCAGCCTCACACACACAATGCCTCCAGCAGCCTCACACACACAATGCCTCCAGCATCCTCACACTCACAATGCCTCCAGCAGCCTCACACTCACAATGCCTCCAGCAGCCCCACACACACAATGTCTCCAGCAGCCTCACACACACAATGTCTCCAGCAGCCTCACACTCACAATGCCTCCAGCAGCCTCACACTCACAATGCCTCCAGCAGCCTCACACACACAATGCCTTCAGCAGCCTCACACACACAATACCTCCAGCAGCCTCACACACAATGCCTCCAGTAGCCCCCCACACACAATGCCTCCAGCAGCCCCACACACACAATGCCTCCAACAGCCCCCCCCCACACACAATGCCTCCAGCAGCCCCCCCCACACACAATGTCTCCAGCAGCCCCCCCCACACACAATGTCTCCAGCAGCCCCCCACACACACAATGTCTCCAGCAGCCCCCACACACACAATGTCTCCAGCAGCCCCCCCCCACACAATGTCTCCAGCAGCCCCCCCCCACACACTATGCCTCCAGCAGCCTCACACACACAATGCCCCCAGCAGCCCCACACACACAATGCCTCCAGCAGCCCCCCACACACAATGCCTCCAGCAGCCTTACACACACAATGCCTCCAGCAGCCCCACACACACAATGCCTCCAGCAGCCCCACACACACAATGCCTCCAGCAGCCCCACACACACAATGCCTCCAACAGCCCCACACACACAATGCCTCCAGCAGCCCCACACACACAATGCCTCCAGCAGCCCCACACACACAATGCCTCCAGCAGCCTCACACACACAATGTCTCCAGCAGCCCCCCACACACAATTAATTGATTTTGACAGTTGTCTACAGGTTTGCATACAACTAAATAAAATATTCTTACTGTTATATAGCCGTTGCTCGGTGGTTGGGCTCAGTCAGATGGTGCTGTGGAGAGTAGCAGTGTAGCCCAAGTCTAGTACCAGGAAGTCTCTCATAAATGTGCTCCATTCTGGATTCCTATCTGAAGAATTCTCTTTGCTATGGGTAGCACAAAGCTTACCCTGTTCTAAAAAGTCCTATGTCTCCTCCTCCTCTGCTGCTTGCAAGGCTGCTCTTACCTATGTGACCACGTCTTTCTATCTGTGGCTCAGCCATTTGTCTCAGCCATGATTTAGAAAATGGTGTTTCACGAGAGGCAAATCTTTAGATTGTGTCTTTAATAAGTTGGCCTCAGATTGTTGCATGTTTCATTAGATATCATATCAAGTCCTTTTCATTGTAGTTTAAATCATAACCAAAAGATATTAATTTCAAGAATTATCTTTGTAACTTTTCCTTTCAGCAAAGTTGCTATTTAGCTAGGAAAAGAAGGCTTAATTCCAGATATTAAGAAGAGATTACCATAAAGTTCCGGTTGTGTCCAGTATGGCTGTATTCCAGTATGGCTGTATTCACAGCTTAGACAATAGAACAAGATTACCGCTCGATCCTCGGATCCTAGCCCCTGTGCTGCAGACCGGTAGGGTGGCGTTCCCTTCCACGTGGAAACAGTAAAAATAGGAGGCGTCCAGCACCAAGAAGGCAGGTAAAATCGATTTATTAGAGGTACAAGAACGTAGCAAACAGCATACAGGGAGCGTAGTGCCTACGCGTTTCGGGCTGGTGTGCCCTTAGTCACAGCTTAGCTGCTCTAGGCACTAGGACTGAATTGTGATTCCACAAATGTTCTATATTTTTTCATGCAGATCTGTCATAAATGTCTAGCAAACGCAGATTCTGTTGCACATTTGCCATGATTCTTACTCCTTTTGCACAGAATGTAGTGAAATCAATAACAAATCCACGATATAATAATAATAAGCATGCTGTAGCTCAAATCTGCAAGTAAAATTCACAGCTGTTCATATCCATGTGGATTAAAGCAAAGGAGTTTGCTTTAATTTACAAATTTATTTTTTCCAAGTGAAGTGCTGCCTCTCCAACACAGGCAAATGATAAAACCAGCCCTGGTGTTCAATATAATATTGCTGGATACTGAATATAGAGCAAAAAGCGTACACTGTCCTCTAGTCTGGTCTTATATACAGTACAAGCTGAAGATTTGTTCTATATACCTGAGATTTAATTAAATTAATATATATAGGAATATAGATAGAAAATATGTTGTGTAGAGAATATATATGTATATCTTTATATATATATTTTTTTATATTTCATAGTAATATGTAGATCACATAGTATGATGTGATGCGATACATAAAAGGTATTTGCCCAGTCAAATGAATGAATCAATAATATATTTATGGAATTATTGTCTAGAGTTGAGCGCAGGGCCCTTGAAGATCTTCTCCGACAAAAAATATATAAATGTACACCAGTCTCCCAGTGTCATGATTTACAATACTAAAAGTTTGTATTGCGCAATGTTACTTAATAAGGAATCCACATGTTGATTCTTATAATGGAATCACTTCATCGTCTGAAGTTCCGTAACCATGAAATGATCTAATTTTTGGACAGTGACAGGACTTTACTTAAAGGGGTACTCCGGCGCTAAGACATCTTATCCCCTATCCAGTGGCGGGACCCCCGTGATCTTCCACGCCGCATCCCGTTAGAATGAGCCCCGGAGCGTGTTCGCTCCGGGTCTGATTACTGACGATCATGGGCTCCGTGTGATGTCATGCTCCGCCCTCTCAATGCAAGCCTATGGAGGGGGCGTGACAGCTGTCACGCCCCTCCCATAGGCTTGCATTGAGGCGGTGGAGCATGATGTCACACGGGGGCGGAGCCATGACGTTACTATGCTCCGTCCCCGTGATCGCCAGTAATCAGAACCGGAGCGAGCACGCTCCGGGGTCTGATTCTTACGGGGTGCGGCATGGAAGATCACGGGGGTCCCTAGCGGTGGGACCCCCGCGATCAGGCATCTTATCCCCTATCCTTTGGGGATCCCCTATCCTTAGCGCCGGAGTACCCCTTTAAGGAAGCAAATTTGTACTCCTTTACAAGCTGAGTGTTCACATGTATAGGCTTATCAGATATAGCTTTCTTATGTGTATATCTGCCTTTCGTAGTAAAGTATTACATAATTGTATAGGTTTTATACCTACTTAAAACAAAACAAACATTATTGCAGCCAACCACTGCCTTCACAGTGTTTTAGGTGTGTCAAAGTGTAAGCAGTTATTGTTTTTATTACATACCTGAGGCTTCATAAGAGAGAAGAGATTGTCATGAGCTATCTCTTGGGCAAATATATAATGTCTCTCTGTCTGAAAGGCGATTCCAAATGTACCAATAATGCATGGGTGAGTTGATAGACATAGTGAAACACAATACTCGATTAGGAACACGTGAAGATCAGTTTTGTTTTTCTGTATAAATTTCAAAGCCATTAAATTTCCTAAAAGTGGAACAAAATACATTTAATTATGTCTGTTTTTCTAGTATTTATGTAATGTCATTGTCAAAATCATTAATATAAAGTACAAAACATTTCGTAGTTCCTACTGAGTTCCTACTGAGCTGATCCACAGGAAGGCAAAAAACCCTCCTTCCCGACTCCAAATATGGCAGTCAGAATAAATCCCTGGGTTCACGTTCTGTCCCTATAATTCTAATATACATAACCAGCGATGTTATTACTCTCAAAAAATGCATCCAGACCCCTTTCAAATTCTTTTACAGAGTTTACCAATCTGGAAATAGCTAACTTTCCTTCTGCAATGGAGGTAGGACCTGTGATACTGAGTATGCCGGGTCCCGCCTTTATTGTGCAAAGCCGGAAATTGGCAGATTAGCAATGAAGGCTAATACAACGGGTTATCTCCGGAACCGGACTTCAGATCTGGGTAAGTGATGCCTCATTGTAATCCGGTTATCCCTCTGTACTGGGTTTAGTGCAGGTGAATTCGCTGTCAGTTTCCTCTTAAGTTATCGTGATTTTTTGACATTTTGTAAAAAAGAATGTCAGTGATTTAAACACATTTGATTTGATTTAATCATAATTGAGCTTAGATAATCATTCAGGAGGGCACAGAGGTTGCCTGACAGACTTGACTGTGAATGTGAATTAATCGTCTGGATATGTACTGTGATTTATAGAATCTGCAGATGCCAAATGGTATAATTTAATTTAACCCCTTAAGGACCAGGCCATTTTACACCTTAGGACCAGAGCGTTTTTTGAACATCTGACCACTGTCACTTTAAACATTAACCCCTTAAGGACGTACCGGTACGTCCTTGGTCCTGCTCTTCTGATATAACGCGGGGTTACACAGTAACCCCGCGTCATATCACGGCGGGCCCGGCGTCATAGTGAAGCCGGGACCCGTCTCTAATAGCGCGCAGCGCCGCGCGCTATTAACCCTTTAGCCGCGCGCTCAGAGCTGAGCCGCGCGGCTAAAAGTGAAAGTGAAAGTTCCCGGCTAGCTCAGTCGGGCTGTTCGGGATAGCCGCGGCTAATCGCGGCATCCCGAACAGCTGACAGGACAGCGGGAGGGCCCCTTCCTGCCTCCTCGCTGTCCGATCGCCGAATGACTGCTCAGTGCCTGAGATCCAGGCATGAGCAGTCATGCGGCAGAATCGTTGATCACTGGTTTCTTATGAGAAACCAGTGATCAACATAGAAGATCAGTGTGTGCAGTGTTATAGGTCCCTATGGGACCTATAACACTGCAAAAAAAAGTGAAAAAAAAGTGAATAAAGATCATTTAACTCCTCCCCTATTAAAAGTTTGAATCACCCCCCTTTTCCAATAAAAAAAAAACACAGTGTAAATAAAAATAAACATATATGGTATCACCGCGTGCGGAAATGTCCGAATTATAAAAATATATCATTAATTAAACCGCTCGGTCAATAGCGTGCGCGCAAAAAAATTCAAAAGTCCAAAATAGTGCATTTTTGGTCACTTTTTATATCATTTAAAAATGACGATCAAAAAGTCCTATCAGTGCAAAAATGGTACCGTTAAAAACTTCAGATCACGGCGCAAAAAATGAGCCCTCATACCGCCCCATACACGGAAAAATAAAAAAGTTATAGGGGTCAGAAAATGACAATTTTAAACGTATAAATTTTTCTGCATGTAGTTATGATTTTTTCCAGAAGTCCGACAAAATCAAACCTATATAAGTAGGATATCATTTTAATTGTATTGACCTACAGAATACATATCAGGTGTCATTTTTACCGAAAAATGTACTACGTAGAAACGGAAGCCCCCAAAAGTTACAAAACAGCGTTTTTTTCAATTTTTTCGCACAATTATTTTTTTCCCGCTTCACCGTAGATTTTTGGGCAAAATGACTGATGTCATTACAAGGTAGAATTGATGGCGCAAAAAATAAGCCATCATATGGATTTTTAGGTGCAAATTTGAAAGAGTTATGATTTTTTAAAGGCAAGGAGCAAAAAACGAAAATGCAAAAACTTTAACCCCCCCGGTCCTTAACCCCTTAAGGACCGGAGGTTTTTCCGTTTTTGCATTTTCGTTTTTTGCTCCTTGCTTTTAAAAAATCATAACTCTTTCAAATTTACACCTAAAAATCCATATGATGGCTTATTTTTTGCGCCACCAATTCTACTTTGTAATGACGTCAGTCATTTTGCCCAAAAATCTATGGTGAAGCGGGAAAAAAAATCATTGTGCGACAAAATTTAAAAAAAAACGCTGTTTTGTAACTTTTGGGGGCTTCCGTTTCTACGTAGTACATTTTTCGGTAAAAATGACACCTGATATGTATTCTGTAGGTCCATACGATTAAAATGATACCCTACTTATATAGGTTTGATTTTGTCGGACTTCTGGAAAAAATCATAACTACATGCAGGAAAATTAATACGTTTAAAATTGTCATCTTCTGACCCCTATAACTTTTTTATTTTTCCGTGTATGGGGCGGTATGAGGGCTCATTTTTTGCGCCGTGATCTGAAGTTTTTAACGGTACCATTTTTGCATTGATAGGACTTATTGATCGCTTTTTATTCATTTTTTCATGATATAAAAAGTGACCAAAAATGCACTATTTTGGACTTTGGAATTTTTTTGCGCGCACGCCATTGACCGTGCGGTTTAATTAACGATATATTTTTATAATTCGGACATTTCCGCACGCGGCGATACCATTTATGTTTATTTTTATTTTTATTTACACTGTGTTTTTTCTTTTCTGGGAAAAGGGGGGTAATTCAAACTTTTAATAGGGAAGGGGTTAAATGATGTTTATTCACTTTTTTTTTGCACTTTTTTTTTGCAGTGTTATAGGTCCCATAGGGACCTATAACACTGCACACACTGATCTTTTACATTGATCACTGGTTTCTCATAAGAAACCAGTGATCGATGATTCTGCCGCATGACTGCTCATGCCTGGATCTCAGGCACTGAGCAGTCATTCGGCGATCGGACAGCGAGGAGGCAGGTAGGGGCCCTCCCGCTGTCCTGTCAGCTGTTCGGGATGCCGCGATTTCACCGCGGCTATCCCGAACAGCCCACTGAGCTAGCCGGCATGCTTTCGGTTTCACTTTAGACGCGGCGTTCAACTTTGAACGCCGCGTCTAAAGGGTTAATAGCGCGCGGCACAGCGATCAATGCCGCGCGCTATTAGCCACGGGTCCCGGCCGTTGTTAGAGGCCGGGCCCGACCCGCTATGACGCGGGGCCACGCCGTGGCCCCGCGTTATAGATCGGGAGTGGACACATGACGTTCCAGTACGTCATGTGTCCTTAAGGGGTTAAGGGGTTAAAGGGGTATTCCAGGAAAAAACTTTTTTTTATATATCAACTGGCTCCAGAAAGTTAAACAGATTTGTAAATTACTTCTATTAAAACATATTAATCCTTTCAGTACTTATGAGCTTCTGAAGTTAAGGTTGTTCTTTTCTGTCTAAGACCTCTCTGATGACATGTGTCTCGGGAAACGCCCAGTTTAGAAGAGGTTTGCTATGGGGATTTGCTTCTAAACTGGGCGTTTCCCGAGACACGTGTCATCAAAGAGGTCTTAGACAGAAAAGAATAACCTTAACTTCAGAAGCTCATAAGTACTGAAATGATGAAGATTTTTTAATAGAAGTAATTTACAAATCTGTTTAACTTTCTGGAGCCAGTTGTTATATAAAAAAAAAGTTTTTTCCTGAATAACCCCTTTAATATCTTTGGGATGCTTTTAGTTATCATTCTGATTCCGAGATTGTTTTTTCGTGACATATTCTACTTTAACATGGTGGTAAATTTTTGTGGTAACTTACATCCTTTCTTGGTGAAAAATCACCAAATTTGATGAAAAAATTGAAAATTTAGCATTTTTCTAACTTTGAAGCTCTCTGCTTGTAAGGAAAATGGATATTCCAAATAAAAAAAATTCTGATTCACATATGCAATATGTCTTCTTTATGTTTGCTTCATAAAATTGACGTGTTTTTACTTTTGGAAGACACCAGAGGGCTTCAAAGTTCAGCATCAATTTTCCAATTTTTCACAAAATTTTCAAACTCACTATTTATTTCAGGGACCAGTTCAGGTTTGAAGTGGATTTGAAGGGTCTTCATATTAGAAATACCCCACAAATGACCCCATTATAAAAATGCCACCCCCCAAAGTATTCAAAATGACATTCAGTAAGTGTTTTAACCCTTTAGGTGTTTCACAGGAATAGCAGCAAAGTGAAGGAGAAAATTCATTTTTTACACTTGGATGTTCTTGTAGACCCAATTTTTAAAATTTTTACAGGGGGTAAAAGGAGAAAATTTATACTTGTATTTGTAGCCCGATTTTTCTCGAGTAAGGACATACCTCATATGTCCATGTAAAGTGTTCGGCGGGCTCAGAAGCGAAGGAGCGACAAGGGGATTTTGTAGAGCACGTTTTTCTGAAATGGTTTTTGGGGGGCATGTTGCATTTAGGAAGCCCCTATGGTCCCAGAACAGCAAATAAAAAACCCACATGGCATACCATTTTGGAAACTACACCCCTTGAGGAACGTAACAAGGAATTAAGTGAGCCTTAATACCCCACAAGTGTTTCACAACTTTTGCATATGAAAAAAAAAAAAAAGTCACTAAAATGTTTGTTTCCCCCCAAACTTCACATTTTTGCAAGGGTTAATAGCAGAAAATACCCCCCAAAATTTGTTACCCCATCTCTTCTGAGTATGGAGGTACCCCATAAGTTGACCTGAAGTGCACTACGGGCGAATTACAATGCTCAGAAGAGAAGGAGTCATATTTGGCTTTTTGAGAGCAAATTTTGGTCGGGGGGCATGTTGCATTTAGGAAGCCCCTATGGTGCCAGAACAGCAAAAAAAAACACATGGCATACCATTTTGGAAACTAGACCCCTTGAGGAACGTAACAAGGAATAAAATGAGCCTTAATATACCACAGGGGTTTCACGACTTTTGCATATGTAAAAAAAAAAATAATTCACTAAAATGTGTGTTTCCCCCCAAATTTCACATTTTTGCAAGGGTTAATAGCAGAAAATACCCCCCAAAATTTGTAACCCATTTATTCTGAGTATGGAAATACCCCATGTGTGGACGTCAAGTGCCCTGCGGTCGAACTAAAATGCTCAGAAGAGGAGGAGCGCCATTGAGCTTTTGAAGAGTGAATTTGTTTGGAATGGTAGTCAGGGGCCATGTGCATTTACAAAGCCCCCCGTGGTGCCAGAACAGTTGAGCCCCCCACATGTGACCCCATTTTGGAAACTACACCCCTCACAGAATTTAATAAGGGGTGCAGTGAGTATTTACACGCCACTGGCATTTGACAGATTTTTGGAACAGTGGGCTGAGCAAATGAAAAATTAAATTTTTCATTTTCACGGACCACTGTTCCAAAAATCTGTCAGACACCTGTGGGGTGTAAATGCTGACTGTACCCCTTATTACATTACATGAGGGGTGTAGTTTCCAAAATGGGGTCACATGTTGGGGGGTCCATTGTTCTGGCACTATGGGGGATTTGTAAACACACGTGGCCTTCAATTCCGGACACATTTTCTCTTCAAAATCCCAATGCTCAGGAGAAATTGCGTTACAAATTTTGGGGGTCTTTTTTTCCTTTTACCTCTTGTGAAAATAAAAAGTAAAGGGCAACACCAGCATGTTAGTGTAAATATTTTTTTTTTACACTAACAGGCTGGTGTAGACCTCAACTTTTCCTTTTCATGAGGGGTAAAAGGAGAAAAAGCCCCCCAAAATTTGTAGTGTAATTTCTCCCGAGTACGGAGATACCCCAGATGTGGCCCTAAACTGTATCCTTGAAATACGACAGGGCTCCGAAGTGAGAGAGCGCCATGCGCATTTGAGGACTAAATTAGGGATTGCATAGGGGTGGATATAGGGGTATTCTACGCCAGTGATTCCCAAACAGGGTGCCTCCAGCTGTTGCTAAACTCCCAGCATGCCTGGACAGTCAGTGGCTGTCCAGAAAGGCTGGGAGTTGTTGTTTTGCAACAGCTGGAGGCTCTGTTTTGGAAACACTGCCGTACAATACATTTTTAATTTTTATTGGGGGGCACAGTGTAAGGGGGTGTATATGTAGTGTTTTTCCCTTTATGATGTGTTAGTGTAGTGTAGTGTTTTTAGGGTACATTTACACTGGCGGAGGTTTACAGTGAGTTCCCTGCTAGGAGTTTGCGCTGCGGCGAAAAATTTGCCGCAGCTCATACTTGAAGCAGAAAACTTACTGTAAGCCTGCCCGTGTGAATGTTCCCTGTACGTTCACATGGGGGGGGGGGGGGCGCAAACCTCCAGCTGTTTTAAAACTACAACTCCAAGCATGTACTGACAGACCATGCAGGCTGGGAGTCGTACTTTTGCAACAGCTGGAGGCACACTGGTTGGAAAACCTTCAGTTAGGTTCTGTTATCTAACTCAATATTTTCCAACCAGTGTGCCTCCAGCTGTTGCAAAACTACAACTCCCAGCATGTATTGATCCCCAAAGGGCATGCTGGGAGATGTAGTTATGCAATAGCTGGAGGGATCGCAACTACAACTCCCAGCATGCTGGGATTTGCAGTTTTGCAACATCTGGAGAGCTGCAGTATAGAGACCACTGCAATCTGTGGCCCTCCAGATGCTGCAAAACTACAAATCACAGCATGCCCAGACAGCAAACAGTTGTGTGGGCATGCTAGGAGTTGTAGTTTTGCAAGATCTGGAGGGCTGTAGTTGTCTCAATCTGGAGGGCATATAGTGGTCTCAAACTGTAGCCCTCCAGCTGTGGCAAAACTACAACTCCCAGCATGCCCAAACAGCTGTCTGGGCATGCTGGGAGTTGTAGTTTTGCAACATCTGGAGTGCTACAGTATAGAGACCACTATATTGTGGTCTCGGACTGCAGCCCTCCAGATGTTGCTAGGCAACTTACCGGCTTCCGTCGGATCCAGGGAGCCTGCTGCACGACATCGTTGCCCGCCGATGTCCAACGCCGATCGTCGCCCGCAGCCTCCGCAGATCGGTAAGTGGACTCCGGCGCCGGTCCTCTGTCGTTTCCTCGTTCTGCCCCGCCTATTGTGGGTGGGCAGGACGGGGAATACGAAAGTTAACCCCCCCGCCCCCGATCTGCTATTGGTGGTCGCGTCTAGACCACCAATAGCAGGGATAGGAGGGGTGGCACCCCTGCCACCTCACTCCTATCTCTTCAGGGGGATTGTGGGTGTCTTAGACACCCGCGATCCCCCTTATATTGCGGGTCAACGGGTCACCATAGACCATAATGACCCGGAATTGCGCAAATCGCAAATGTGAATTCACTTGCGATTTGCGCCGATCGCCGACATGGGGGGGTCTGAAGACCCCCCTGGGCATTTGCGCGGGGTGACTGCTGATCGATATCAGCAGTCACCCTGGTCTGGTCTCCGCCCGGCACGCGGCAGGGACCGAAAATCCCACGGACGTATGACTACGTGCCTGTTCCTTAAGACCCAGGGTGCAGGGACGTACTCATACGTGCTTGGTCCTTAAGGGGTTAAAGGCTAAAGGTATATATTTCATGATTAGCAGGAGATTGCATATGGGTTTCCTCCTGGCATTATGCTGAGAAGAAAGTAGATCAAAATACAAATGGGGGATGTGCAGCTAGGTTTCTCTATTTTTGTTGTGCATTGTAGTCTCTCTCCTCTTCCAAGGACAGCACTCCACCTATTCATCCCAGATGTTTTTAATTAGCAGGAGACTGCATATGGGTTTCCTCCTAGCATTCTCCCAGCCCTCTGGCATGGAGAATTTGGTAGGTGTTCACACTGATGTGGTTCTCTGTGGCGGCCATTGTTTCTGTGGTGCTTTCTTTGTGGGGTGGTGTGGCCCGGAGCCAGGGTCTGTGATTGGTGGCAGTGGTGCTACCTGGCTACTGGGTCATTCCCCCCGTGGGCTTGGTGTCACGGAGGCAGTGGTCGCCGCCCGGCGCTACGCTAGTGTTAGGTTCGGGACCCACTCTGACTAGATTGCACGAATGGGCTTGTACTTTTTGATCAAAATGTTTACTAACAACCTGTTTGTATTTTGATCTACTTGCTTCTCAGCATAATTTCAAAAACTAATGGGGGATGTATGGCTGTGTTTCTCTATTTTTGTTGTACATATATTTCATTAACCCCTTCCTGCAAATGGACGTATATATATATCCATTCTTGATCACAGCGCCGCGGGCGGAGGAGTAGAGCTGCGCTGACAGTTAACCCCTTCAGTTTGACCCCAGCACCGATCGCCGGTGACAAAGGGAGCTCCCTCTGTTCTCCAATGAGACCCTGCAATGCGATCATGGGGTCTCATTGGTAGCCATAGCCAGAGACAGATCTGTACTGCAATATATTATGTGGGTCAAGTCCCCTAGTGGGGCAGTAAAAAAAAATAAAAAAAAAAAAAATAATAATAATACAGTAAATAAATAAAAAATAAACAAATAAAAAATTTCCCAATCCCCCCTTCCTTCCCCCCAAAAATTATATTCACATATTTGGTATCGCCACATCCACAACAACCCAAGCAATAAAACTATTAAATTAATCAACCAACACGATGAACGCCGTAAAACATTTTTTTTTTTTTGTAGAAACACTGTCAAATTTATGGCTTTATATCAATGCTGCCTCTGTAAAACTAAAATAAAAAGTGATCAAAATGTCCCATGTACCTCAAAATTGTACCACTAAAAATGTAATTTTTTTTCCATCACACAACAATGACAACATATTGTAAATGTGAATTAATAACTTATGTATTTTGTATGACTATCTTTCTTAAAGGTAGAGAATCTGGAATTTAGAAAAATGCTAAATTTTAGAATTTTCCCCAGAATTTTTTAGTTTTTTACACAAAAATGCTGAATTTATTGAGCAAAATTTACCACTATTCTAAACATTCTAAACATCTTTAGAATCACTTTGATAAGTTAAAGTGTCCCGAAGTAAAAACAAAATAAAGTGGGACAGGTCAGATTTGAAGAATGGGCCTTGGTCCTTAAGGCCAAAATCTGTGCAGAGAAAAAGTACTGCAGTTACCCATAGCAATCAATCAGATTGCTTCTTTTTTTTCTGATTAAAAGAAATGGTTTGATTGGTTGCTATGGGCAACCGCTCCACTTTTCCTCTGCACAGGTTTTGATAACTGTCCCCCTAAGGCCGGGTTCACACAGTGGAAAATGTACGGAATATCCACGCAGAAAACACATGTGGACATTCGGCACATTTGACTAATCCGGCAGACGCTTGGACCGTTTGAAAATGCACCGTCTCATAGACAGCAATGCATTTCCTTGCTGACTTCACTGAAAGAATAGACATGTCTATTCTTCCTGTGGACACTGACATTGGAATTTTTGCAGCATAAACATCTGTGTGAACAGTGCAGCAGAATCCCATTGAAAGCAATGGGGCATGCAGCAAAATGTCCATGCAGAATATTCCATGCTGGCATTCTGCACAAATTCTGCCGTGGCTAGGTTCAGACTAAGGAATTTCCGACGGAATTTTCGCTTTGAAATTTCCCACAGAAATTCCGCTTACTATAATGCATAGTGTAGTGAATAGTTTTCCGTTCACAAATTCACACTTCGGAATTTGTGAAGCGGAAAATCCGGATGAAAAATCCGCTAGAAAATTTCTGCCTGTAGAAAGGGGTTGCTCTTTCTTCAGGCGGAAATCCTAGCGGAACACATAGCAGTCTATAGGAGACTGCAGTGTCCGCACGGTCCTAGCGCCGACTAATTCAGGAAATTTTCTGCCCGGAGATTCCGTAGTCTGAACCTAGCCTAAGTGTCCATAACCTTTACATTTTTCTTACCTTTTGTTTGGTTTAATGCAAGCAGAACATGTCCATAGGAACCACTGCCCAGCTCTTTGACAATAACATAGTTATCTTCTATCTTGATCATAGGAAGATTTTGAGCAGTGAGAAGAAGCATTTCATTCAAATAGTTTTCATTACACTTTATTTCATTGAGATTCATTTTTTCTCAGGTGAAGGACACTTGTTTCAGTAATCTGGGAAAAATCATATAATCATTATAAAATAATCATGCCAGGTTATCCTCTCCTCACAATCATTATAACTGTTATAACTGTTATAACTGTTATAATTGTTATAACTATTATGTTTGTTATTAATATATCAACAATTGTTAGGAATACTATGCCTTATTTATTAAACACAAACATAACATGTGCATGATTAAATCAATTTCCTTCAGGATCACCCCCTTTCCTGTGACCGCAGCGATAATGTTTATGGCCTTTTCCTTAAATTAAATAACAGATACAAACTTTACATAAGTAATATGTTTTCACAAACCAAACTTAAAGCATACCTGTCATTTGCAAAAAGTTTTTATATAATGTAGATAATAACAGTATATGTATATTTATATAGTTTGGTGCAAAAATACTGTCTTATCCCTGCAGCTATTACCTGTGTGTCTTTGTGCTGGGGACAAAATACAGGAAGCATGGGCGGGACAAGCATGGCCAGCCAGCAGTGAGCGTGCACGCAGCTAGATCCGAGGACAGTTTGGTGCAGCAGAGAAGGATGCCATGTCTATATCACTGCATAGGTGCTACTCTAATTGCGCTACTCTGCGAAGATTGCCTGGGACATCCTGTTTTAAACATCTTGCTGCCCAACCAACATCATGGTAAAGTATAATTTAACTGTCTGGCATGCAGGTGCAGAGTGTGAAAGCAGGAAAAGAGATTATTTAACACAATATTTATTATATCAAGCAAAAATGTAGAGAAGAAAAGATGTAGAACTCAATTTCATATCAAACAAACTTCGGCTTTATTGTTCCACAAAATCAAACAGATACGATGAAAATCCCTTGTGGGGAGAGGAAGCCGCAATTTTCATTTGAGGAGAAAAAAATATTTTTATAAATCAGTTCATCTCATGTAAATCTTTTGTTGTATATTTTATAATTTGTCAATAGGGACACTTTTATATTGAACAAATGAAAAGTAATTTGAGTGTATGCATATGCGAACACCTTTACTTTCTTAGAACAAGGGTGAGTGCCACACATTTTATTACACACATGATTTAATTTCATGGGAGTTTCTCACTGCGTTTAATCACTATGTTTACTCTGGGTACTTTGCATAAATACACATACTACAGATTGACACCAGCATGGTCAGAAGAAGCGTCTAGTCATTGCCTCAAATGGTACGCCCCTGTACCTTACCTGTTCATCTCTCCCCACGTGGGTTCTTCATCCTTCCTATAAAGCAGAAGTTTGTTTAATCTTACATGCTACGCCTTTTCTTATCTACATTTTGCTTGTTAGGTACTATATATCTGCATCTTGTGACTGTTTGAGCACCCCCTTAGAAGATACTCAGTACGTTGTTTGGTTGTTAATATACTAATTGCTTGGAGGATCAGTGCCTGGTAATGATGTCTTTTGCACACCTGTTTGGTATTTATACATCATTGTTTCTTTTCCTCTTCCTCAAAGTTTACGTAGGAAGACTGGACAAGGCCACGGACAAGGCTAATATACAATAAATTACCTCAGTAAAAGTATGATATATTAGTTCTAACAAATATGCCTTGTGGGATATGTGTGTTCATGCACACCATTAAGTAGGATACTCCTGGCCTTCAGTTTTCTGCACAAGTCCCCACCTCTTGGTTAATCAGAAACTTTATCTATGGGGAATATCCTGAAGTTGTTGAACATAACCTTTAGGCTAGGTTCACACTTAGGAATCAGGAGATGGAAAAATTCAGTCTGGAGCTTCGGAGTGCGGCAAACGCTGACTGAATCAGTCGGCGTTAGAACCACACAGACATTGCCCACCCCATAGATGGCAATGTCTGTGGAGCGGACAAGCAAGAGTGAAGAATGAACAAGCAATGTGATTCTGCTGCACTGGGTTTTCCAACCAAAGTTCCTAAGCCAAATTCCAGTCAAAAATTCTGTAGTGTAAACCTAGACTTATGGTGACCATGGAAATGACATGAAGGAGCACCATTATGAAGGATAGAATTCTTATAGTTGGTTCCACTATGCATTTTTAAGCATATTATTAAGCATTCTAGGTAAGTGATAAAGTAATGGTAAAGCATGATTTAACTGTCAGACAGGCAGGTGCAGAGAATAGAGGGTAAAAAAAACAAACTTGAAACCTGCCATCAGTTTCACCTGCACTAACCTGTTTGTATGGACAGGTAGTGCAGGTGACACTTATGACAACCATACTTACCTGATCCCGTTCCGTGCTACGGTTCTCCCGCTATCTTCTTTGGTATCTTCAATTCTGGAGCCGCCTTGGAGCATGGGCGGAGCTTCCTGATGTCATTGCTGCTGCTTCTTTGCTTGGTCCCGCTGCTATCAAACAGCAGTGGTGACATCAGGAAGCGCCGCCCATGCTCTGCAGGCCTCAGAACAGTAGATACGGAGGAAGATAGTGGGAGAACTGGAGCACAGAACAGGATCAGGTGAGTATGGTTGTCATCAGTGTCACCTGCACTACTTGTCTGTACCAACAGGTTATTGCAGCTGACATGGTTTCCTTTAACCTCTTAAGGATGCAGGGCGTACCTGTACGTCCTGCGCCCGCTCCCTTGCTTTGAAGCGGACTCACGGGCTGACCCTGCGTCATAGCTGGGTGGTCCCGGTGGCTATTAGCCGCCAGGACCCGTGTCTAATGGCAGACATCACTGATCGCGGTGATGCCCAGCATTAACCCCCAAAGTCCAAAATTGCGTATTTTTGGTAATATTGTATACCCTTAAAAAATATATAAAAAACTATCAAAAAGTTCCATCAAAACAAAAATGGTATTGATACAAACTACAGACCATGGTGCAAAAAAAAACAAAAAAATCAAAACTCATATAGCCCAGAATGCAAAAAAAAAAAAAGTTATAGGGGTCCGAAAATTTTAAACATACTAATTTTGGTGCATGTAGTTATAATTTTTTTAAAGTAGTATAATAAAATAAAACCTACATACATTAGGTATCCTTGTAATCATATGGACCTACAGAATAAATATAAGGTGTAAATTTTACCTAAAAGTGCACTGCGTAGAAGCCGCTAAAATAACAAAATGGCGTTTATGTTTCAATTTTGTCCCACAAATATTTTTTTTTCTTTCGCCATAGATTTTGTGGTGAAATGAATTATGTCATTACAAAGTAAAATTGATGGCGCAAAAAAATAAGACCTCATATAGGTCTGTTGGTGGAAAACTGAAAGTGTTATGATTTTTTGAATGTGAGGAGGAAAAAACGAAAGTGCAAAAATGGAAAACGCTGAGTCCTGAAAGGGTTAAACAAAATTTAGAGCAGCAATATATTATGAAGCAGAAACAGGGTAATATTCCTGGTCTTGACTGTATTAATTTCAACAGTATGATGAAGAGGAACATGTTTCATCATTCACATAGGGACTTCCCTATAAAATGAGAAATAGATATACTTGTAGATTTAGCTTTATAATTTATTGTGTAATTGATGTAATGCCCATGTGACCTATATTATAATGAAGAAACAAATGAATGAGGTGTATTAAAAATTTTTCTTGAAATGAGTCATAATGTGAGGTTCATCATTGATCAGAATCATTGATCATTCCCCAACCCGGAAAAAGGTTGTGATAGAGCATTACAGCAAAAATACAATAGATACAATATGAATAAAATATGTTGCATTCTAAAGGACTTAATGTAAATTTAAATTTGAAGCCATGTATGTAAACTCCACTCATTGTTTATAATCTTCTGTATCCCCCTTTTTATTTATGGTTTGGTCATTTTTTTAAATTATTTTAATTTTTTTTTAAATCTTTTTTTATTATAACTTTTTTTATTATTATTCCTTTGCTTTTATTATTTGTTGTTATTTTTTCTTTTTCTCATCCTGATTGGTTCATTTCTGTTTATTTACTTTATAGGCACTATATTAATCAGGACCACAAGTTAAAGAAGTCACTGTCACTTTAAACTGGAGATGTATAAAGAACCTATAAGCCTCAGCTGTGGTGTGTAATAATTCCCCTAATACTATATACTCTGCTTATATATAAAGTCCTTTAGTGGATATCTGTATGGTACTACTGTATATATTTAAGTTCTCCCCTCTATTTTTAGAAGCCTGTATGTCCAGGAGTAGTGATGTCGCGAACATAACATTTTTGGTTCGCGGACCGCGAACTTCCGCAAAAGTTCTCAAACCGGCGGTTTGGAATAACGTGCTTTAGCCCCCTTTAGGCAGCACATAGAGCCCCCCTTTAGGCATCACATAGTTAGATCCCCCCTTTAGGCAGCACATAGATTCCCCCATATTAGGCAGAACATAGTTAGAGCCCCCTTTAGGCAGCACATAGTTAGAGCCTCCCTTTAGGCATCACATAGTTAGATCCCCCCTTTAGGCAGCACATAGTTATAGCTCCCCTTTAGGCAACACATAAGATTCCCCCATATTAGGCAGCACATAGTTAGAGCCCCCCTTGAGGCAGCACATAGTGGGATTTGAACCCAAGGCCCCAGCACTGCAAGGCAGCAGTGCTCACCTCTGAGCCACCATGCATCCGCTAGCATACATCTAATATCCACGGTTGCCAAAATGGACAGAGATGTCAGCAGAGAGTAGCAGAAAAATTAGGCATGTACACATGGATGAAAAATTGGGTATTGTCACAGCCGCAGCTGTAGCAGCGGCCAGAAAAATTGCAGCACCATAAAACTGCAGCAGCAGAGGCCAGAAAAATTAGGCATGTACACATGGATGAAAAATTGGGTATTGTCGCAGCTGCAGCTGTAGCAGCGGCCAGAAAAATTGCAGCACCATAAAAGTGCAGCAGCAGAGGCCAGAAAAATTAGGCATGTACACATGGATGAAAAATTGGGTATTGTCGCAGCTGCAGCTGTAGCAGCGGCCAGAAAAATTGCAGCACCATAACAAATGCAGCAGCAGAGGCCAGAAAAATTAGGCATGTACACATGGATGAAAAATTGGGTATTGTCGCAGCTGTAGCTGTAGCAGCGGCCAGAAAAATTGCAGCACCATAACAAGTGCAGTAGCAGAGGCCAGAGAAAATAGGCATGTACACATGGATGAAAAATTGGGTATTGTCGCAGCTGTAGCTGTAGCAGCGGCCAGAAAAATTGCAGCACCATAACAAGTGCAGTAGCAGAGGCCAGAAAAATTAGGCATGTACACATGGATGAAAAATTGGGTATTGTAGCAGCATCTGTAGCAGTGGCCAGAAAAATTGCAGCAGCAGTGGCCAGAAAAATTGCAGCAGCAGAGGCCAGAAAAATTAGGCATTTACAACTGGCTGGAAAATTTGGTATTGTCGCAGCTGCAGCAGCGGCCAGAAAAATTGCAGCACCATAACAAGTGCAGCAGCAGAGGCCAGAAAAATTAGGCATGTACACATGGATGAAAATTTCTGTTTGTTTCGCCATGCAGAAAGTGCCCTAAAACATTGCGGCTTGAACCCTACTTGGTGGCGGATAAGTCACGCAAGTCAACCGGCATTCAGAGTTCAAATACAGAAGTGTGTGGACCATTTTTAGCCCAAGGCAGCTCATCTGATCAGGCCTTGTTCAGTCAAATGTATCGCCCAGTGTCAGTCCCTTCGGGATCCATCCCTCATTCATCTTAATAAAGGTGAGGTAATCCAGACTTTTTTGACAAAGGCGACTCCTCTTCTCAGTGACAATACCTCCTGCTGCACTGAAGGCCCTTTCTGACAGGACACTTGAAGCGGGACAGGCCAGAAGTTCGAGCACAAATTGGGATAGCTCAGGCCACAGGTCAAGCCGACACACCCAGTAGTCAAGGGGTTCATTGCTCCTCAGAGTGTCGATATCTGCGGTTAAGGCCAGGTAGTCTGCTACCTGTCGGTCAAGTCGTTCTCTGATGGTGGACCCCGAAGGGCTGTGGCGATGCGTAGGACTTAAAAAGCTCCGCATGTCCTCCATCAACAGCATGTCTGTAAAGCATCCTGTCCTTGCCGGCATGTTCGTGGGAGGAGGAGGAGGATTACTTTCACCTCTTCCCTGTTAGATCCCTGTTGTGCTGTGACATGACCCTTATACGCTGTGTACAGCATACTTCTTAATTTGTTTTGTACCTACTGAATCCTTTCCGCCTTGCTGTAATGCGGTAACATGTCAGGCACTTTATGTTTATACCGGGGGTCTAGTAGTGTGGACACCCAGTACAGGTCGTTCTCCTTCATCCTTTTTATACGAGGGCCCCTCAACAGGCACGACAGCATGAAAGACCCCATTTGCACAAGGGCAGATGCTGAGCTACTCATGTCCCCTTCCTTGTCCTAACTGATGTCAGGGAAGGTATAATCTTCTTCCCTCCAGCCACGTACAACACCACGGGAACCAGATAGATGACAAGGAGCACCCTGGGATGCCTGCTGTGGTTGGTCTTCCTCCTCTTCAAAGCCACATTCCTCCTCTGACTCCTCTTCCTCACAATCCTCTTACAGCGTTGCCGCAGGTCCAGCAAGCAATGCTGATAAGGCTGTTTCTGGTGGTGATGGTGTCCACAACTCTTCCTCTTCACGCTCATCTACTGCCTGATCCAGCACTCTTTGCAGGGCCCGCTCCAGGAAGAAAACAAAAGGTATGATGTCGCTGATGGGTCCTTCGGTGCGACTGGCCAGGTTTGTCACCTCCTCAAAAGGACGCATGAGCCTACAGGCATTGCGCATGAGCCTCCAGTAATGTGGCAAAAAAATTCCCAGCTCCGCACATGATGTCCTAGCACCCCGGTCGTGCAAATATTCGTTGACGGCTTTTTCTTGTTGGAGCAGGCGGTCGAACATTAGGAGTGTTGAATTCCAACGCGTCCGGCTGTCGCAAATCAAGCGCCTCACTGGCATGTTGTTTCGCCGCTGGATATCTGACAAGTGCGCCATGGCCGTGTAGGAATGCCTGAAATGGCCACGCACCTTCCTGGCCTGCTTCAGGACATACTGTAAGCCTGGGTACTTGAGCACAAAGCGTTGTACAATCAGATTACACACGTGCCATGCACGGCACATGTGTCAACTTGCCCAACCTCCATGCCAATTTTGTTCCATTGTCACAAACCACCTTGCCGATCTCCAGTTGGTGCGGAGTCAGCCACTGGTCCACCTGTGCATTCAGAGCCGACAGGAGCGCCGGTGCAGTGTGACTCTCCGCTTTGAGGCAAGTCAACCACAAGATGGCCTGACACTGCCGTATCCGATATGTGAAATAGCACCTGTGGTGCCGGTGATGTGGAGCAAAATGCAGCAGTGGAAGAGGACTCGACCGAGGATGTTATGGAAGAGGATGGAGTAGGAGGAGTAGAGGAGATGGTAGCAGGCCTGCCTGCAAGTTGTGGTGGTGTCGCATTCCATGCTTGGCAGCCATCACCAATTTTACCCAATGCGCAGTTTAGGTGATATACCTGCCCTAACCATGCTTTGCAGACCAGGTATCAGTGGTCAGATGGACCCTTGCCCCTACACTGTGTGCCAGACATGCCATAATTTCCTTCTGCACAATGGAATAAAGGTTGGGGATTGCCTTTTGTGCAAAAAAATTTCGGCCGGGGACCTTCCACCGCGGTATCCCAATGGCTACAAATTTTTTAAAGGCCTCAGACTCCACCAGCTTGCATGGTAAAAGCTGGTGGGCTATCAGTTCCGACAAGCCAGCTGTCAGACGCCGGGCTAGGGGGTGACTTTGAGACATTGGCTTCTTGTGCTCAAACATCTCCTTGACAGACACCTGACTGTGGGCAGATGAGCAGGAACTGCTCAAGGCGAGAGACGGAGAGGCGGATGGTTGAGAGGGGGAAAGGAGGGCAGCAGTGGTTGACCTGGCTGAAGATGCTGGACCAAGAGGAGGATGGCGGTTTTGACTTTGTGTGCTGCTTGTACTGACGTGTTGATCCCATAGGCATTTGTGATGTGACATCATGTGCCTTCGCAAAGCAGTTGTGCCTAGGTGGGTGTTGGACTTCCCACGACTCAGTTTCTTCTGGCACAGGTTGCAAATTGCCTCGCTGTTGTCAGAGGCAGACACACAAAAAAAATGCCACACTGCTGAGCTCTGCGATGACGGCATTCTGGTGGTGGCAACAGCATGCGTTGATTGGCGTCCCGTCTGGCTGACCCTGGGTGCCGATGCATGCTAGTGACTGTGCCACTAGCTCCTTGCGACGACCTCCCCCTGCTTCCAACTCATCTCCTCCTCCTCTCTGTCTCCCCATCTGAACTTTGCCCCTCTTCTTCTCTTCTAGCGGGCACCCACGTGGCATCCACGGACACATCGTCATCATCAACACCTTCACCGCTATCTGACACCTCAAGAAAGGAAGCAGCAGTGGGTACAACATAATCATCATACCGTACGTCCATGTGTGTAATGCTGCCTGACTGAGACATATCCCTGCTAACTACATCCTCTGGCAATAATGGTTGCACATCACTCACATCTTCAAACTGATGTGTAAATAACTCCTCTGACAGATCAAGTAAAGCTGCTGTGGTGCTAGTGTTGGTTGTGGCGGCGGCAGGTGGGCAAGTGGTAGCATGAGAGGTGCTCTAAGCTAGAGGAGGAGAAGGATGGTGCGTCAAGGTTCCGAGCGGAAGATGTAGTAGATTGGGTGTTTTGTGATAGCCAGTCAACTAAGTCCTCAGAACTTTGGGGGTTCAGGGTACGTGGCCTCTGAACACTGGCCATTCTAGGGCCAAAGGGAATCCCAGCACCACGACGGCCCCTGCGGGGTGGCTTTCCTTTGCCTGTCATTTTTTTGGTTTAATTTGTACAAGTGTCACACCAATGTGATTTGCACTAGGGTAACACAATTTGCACTGCAGGCAAAAAACCTGACAACTGTGACGTGAACTGACAGTGACTGGTTTTATTTAACAGCCAAAAAAGGTAATTTTTTTTAAATTTGCACAAGTGTCACACAAAATGTGATTTGCACTAGGGTGACACAATTTGCCCTGCAGGCAAAAAAACTGGCAACTGTGACGTGAACTGACAGTGACTTTTTTTATTTAACAGCCAAAAACGGTATTTAATTTTTTTTTAATTTGCACAACTTTCACACCAAATGTGATTTGCACTAGGGTGACACAAATTTGCCCTGCAGGCAAAAAAACTAGCAACTGTTACACGAACTGACAGTGACTGGTTTTATTCAACAACCAAAAAAGTTTTTTATTTTTTTATTTGCACAACTATCACACCAAATGTGATTTGCACTAGGGTGACATCATTTGCCCTGCAGGCAAAAAAAATGGCAACTGTGACGTGAACTGACAGTGACTGGTTTTATTTAACAGCCAAAAAAGGTAATTTTTTTTTAAATTTGCACAAGTGTCACACAAAATGTGATTTGCACTAGGGTGACACAATTTGCCCTGCAGGCAAAAAAACTGGCAAC
Organism: Hyla sarda; assembly: GCF_029499605.1. Lineage (NCBI taxonomy): Eukaryota > Metazoa > Chordata > Amphibia > Anura > Hylidae > Hyla > Hyla sarda. The sequence goes on along the minus strand of NC_079198.1, from coordinate 51,421,990 downwards.
TGTGACGTGAACTGACAGTGACTGGTTTTATTTAACAGCCAAAAAAGTTTTTTATTTTTTTATTTGCACAACTATCACACCAAATGTGATTTGCACTAGGGTGACATCATTTGCCCTGCAGGCAAAAAAAATGGCAACTGTGACGTGAACTGACAGTGACAGGTTTTATTTAGCAGCCAAAAAAGGTATTTTTTTTATTTGCACAACTGCCACACCAAATATGATTTGCACTAGTGTGACAATGAGCAAAAAAGCTTGCCAGCGGAGTTCCCTTTTAAGCAGTGGTCCCCAACCAGGGTGCCTCCAGCTGTTGCAAAACACACGGACTGATATATTTCAGCCCTTTGAATACTGTAGTAGTTAGTTGCTTGAAGGAACTTAAGTTTTATTCTGGAGTATCCCTTTTAACCAGCAGTTCCCTTCCAACCAGGGTGCCTCCAGCTGTTGCAAGACACACGGACTGATATTTGAGCCCTAAAAAGGGCTTTTTTGGGTGCTGTCCTTAAAGCAGATGTCACACTAGTGCTTTAGGAGTAAACTGGACTCTGAATACACCACCTAGCAGCTACCTAGCTATCGCTTTCCCTATACAGCAGGAGCAGCTTCTCTGACCCTCCACTTCCTAAGCCTGCAGCATGCCGAATGAGGGTAAAATGGCGTCCGTGCAAGAGGTAGGAGGGTCTGGAAGGGAGGGACTGCTGCTGATTGGCTGTAATGTGTCTGCTGACTCTGACTCACAGGGTCAAAGTTTACCGCAATGTTAAAGTATAGGGGGCGGATCGAACTTCACATATGTTCACCCGGCGAGGCGAACGCGAACATGCTAAATTCGCCGGGAACTGTTCGCCGGCGAACAATTCGCTACATCTCTATCCAGGAGTTTGACAGCTGTGCATGTGCCATAATCCAGCGCATACAGTATGCATAGTTGGGTTAGCTTAATTTGGTTCCTGGCATCATCCACATTGGCGAGAGAGACATCTTCTTTGGGTTACCCATATTTGTTTAAAAATTTTTAACCCCTTTCTGAGATTTAATATAAATATACAGCATTGTTGTCTGTACCTTGATGCACCATGGTTACCTATGCTTAAAATTTACGTCATGCAGTGCATTCTATGAATTGAGTGCAGGAGCTGTTCTCTCTAGCTTCATATCTGCTATTTGCCTGCACTCACAGTCGATGACGGACATCAGCAATGTCCATCATTAGTGATTAAAGGGGTTCTCTAGGATTAAAAAAACAGAACTGCTTTCTTCCAGAAACAGGGTCACCCCTTGTCCTCAGGTTTTTTTTTGGTATTGGAGCTCAGTTTAAATTGAATGGAGCCAAGTTGTTATACCACACACAACCCAGCAGCATGGCTAGGGATAGTCGCACACGGTGCGGTAGAAAATAGTGTCACCCCATACCTACCCCCCCCAAGTAAGTTTTTAGCCTGTTGTGACAGACGCCACTGGTGTAGCGTATTGTGAAAAATTCCAGTATAATAATCAAATATACCATTGCCACAGAATTGGAAGGCGCTCAAGAAGTTTTCACCATTTAAAACCACAGCTCCCAGAATGACTTAAAGGTATATTCCACTACAACTCTCAGCATAACCTCACCACTGCATAAAGGAGTACTCCGCTGGAAAACATTTTTTTTTTTATCAACTGGTGCCAGAAAGTTAAACAGATTTGTAAATGACTTCTATTTAAAAATATTAATCCTTCCAGTACTTATCAGCTGCTGTATGCTTTACAGGAAGCTCTTTTCTTTTTGAATTTATTTTCTGTCTGACCACATTGCTCTCTGTTGACACCTCTGTCCATTTTAGGAACGGATAAGAGCAGGAGAGGTTTGCTATGGGGATATGCTCCCACTATGGACAGCTCCTAAAATGGACAGAGGTGTCAAAAGAGAGCACTGTGGTCAGACAGAAAGGAAATTCAAAAAGAAAAGAACTTCCTGTGGGGCATACAGCAGCTGATAAGTGCTGGAAGGATTACGATTTCAAAATAGAAGTAATTTACAAATCTGTTTAACTTTCTGGCACCAGTTGATAAAAAAAAAAAAAAAAAAATTCCAGCAGAGTACTCCTTTATGCAGTGGTGAGGTTATGCTGGGAGTTGTAGCTTCACTCATCATAACTGTAGAACTTACAAGTGACTACAGCTCTGATAGGACATAGTGAGGAGAATACACAATGATATCAGTGACTACAGGTGGTGTCTTCTCTATAGTCTTTCCTTATCTAATTCAGATGGAACATACCGCCAAGACTTGTTCCAGCTAAATCTTCTCTCTGCAGAATGTGACACCCAGAAAACTCCTCACTGTCAGCGGATTCTGATCCTCTATATGAAAACAATTATTATTATAACCTGCCAGACACCGTATCCTCTAAATATAATACTACTATACACTGCACTGTTTGAATATAAACCTTCCACATACCGTACCCTCTGAATAAAAGTCTGCCACATACTGTACCTTCTGAATATAAATCTGTCACATACTGTACCCTCTGAATATAAATCTGCCACATACTGTACCCTCTGAATATAAATCTGCCACATACTGTACCCTCTAAATATAATAGTTCCACACACCGTACCCTCTGAATATAAGTCTGCCACATACTGTACCCTCTGAATATAAATCTGCTACATACTGTACCATCTGAATTTAAATCTGCCACATACTGTACCCTCTAAATATAAACCTGCAACACACCGTACCCTTTGAATATAATACTACCACACACTGTATCCACTGAATATGATATGACACACTGTACCCTCTGAATATACTACCACACACTGTACATTCTGAATGCAATACTACCACACATTGTACATTCTGAATACCAACACACACAGCACTCTCTAAATATAAACCTGCCACATACCTACCCTCTCAGTACAATACTACCATACACCCGCTCTCTGAATATAATACTACCACACACTGTACCCTCTGAATATACTACCACACACTGTGCCCTCTGAATATAACCTTGCCATACAATGCACCCTCTGAACAATACCACAACAGCAGTAGCACCCCTCATCATCCGTTAGCTGATGCTATTACCATGGGAGGGGGGGGGGGATTGGTGGTGTTGCTGGTGGATGATGGTAGTGCTACTGCTAAGGGGGGGGGGGGGTTGCTGGTGGATGATGAGGGTGCTACTGCCCCCACTTGCAGTAGCACCCCCATCATCCATTGGCAGGATCATTCTTCCGGCAGTAGCACCCCCATCATCCATCAGCAGGATCTAATACTGCTGGGGGGGGGGGGGTGTTGCTGGTGGATGATGAGGGTTCCACTGCCAGATTGGGGGGCTTTAGGTAGGCAACAGTTTCCCCACATTAGGTAGCATAGTTTACCCACATTAGGTAGCATAGTTTACCCACATTAGGTAGCATAGATTCTCCACATTAGGTAGCATAGATTCCCCACATTAGGTAGCATAGATTCCCCATATTTGGTAGCACAGATTCACCACATTAGCTAGAATAGATTCCCCACATTAGGTATCAGGTTCCCCACATTAGCTGTCACTGCACACAATATGTTGGACGCACTATTCAAACTGTGCGTTCCCGTATGTCCAAACACAGGTCCAATATCAAAAACAGCTATACATTACACAGTGTTTCTCGACATTTCACAATTATTCATAAAAATTACACATGTTCCTTACGTTTAACTATTCTGGAAACACTAACTGATAACAGACCTAATCGGTTCCAATATTGAATTAATCGGGAATCCTTCTGGATATTCAAGCTGTCCACGTTGGTATTGCATGGTCTGAATGAGACCATTGAGAATGCCCATTAGTTTTTTATGGCAACTGATGCGATTTGTTGTCCGCAGCTCTGGCCCTATTCCACCCCAGTTCTTCGGCCATGTCTTGTATCAGTACGCCATATTTTTCTATATATATTAATCTCTTTTATATATTTTATTTGTATTAGTTATTGTTACTTTATGTTCCTCTTTTTTCTATTTTTTTCTTTTAGTACTGTGTGTCAGGGGGAGAGAAGCAGACGGCAGCGGTCTCTGGCCAGAGGATAGGCAGGCAGGGAGGGGGGGGGGGGGGTCCGTGGCGGTGGTGGTTGGACTAGGGAGGACTCCAGGACAGGCAGGGGGAGAGAAGTGGGTGGCGGTCTCTGGCCCTGCAAAAGCCGCTGCAGTTCATTTATTTAAAGTGCCCGCTTTAAATCATTGATCTGCAGCGGCTTCTGCGGGGCCTGGGGGGAAATAGCCGATAACTTATACCAGAATATCGGTATGTTATCGGCTATCGTCCTCAAAGTTCACTGATTATCGGTATCGTCCCTAAAAAATCAATATCGATCGATCCCTAGTTGGCACCCCTGAAATTTTTCAAGAAAATGAAGTATTTCTCAAGTAAAAAGTATTGCAGTAACACATGTTTATTCCCTTTTTGTGTATTGGAACTAAACCAAAATAGGGAGGAAAAAAAGGAAATTGGACATAATGTTACACCAAACTCCAAAAATAGGCTGGACAAAATTATTGGCACCCTTAACTTAATATTTGGCTGCACAACCTTTGGAAAAACTAACTGAAATAATTCACTTCCTATAACCATCAATAAGCTTCTTACATCTCTCAGCCGGAATGTTGGACCACTCTTCCTTTGTAAACTGCTCCATGTCTCTCTTATTGAAAGGGCGCCTTTTCCCAAAAGCAATTTTAAGATCTCTCCACAGGTGTTCAATGGAATTTACATCTGGCCACTTCAGAACTCTCCAGCGCTTTGTTGCCATCCATTTCTGGGTGCTTTTTGATGTATGTTTGGGGTCATTGTCCTGCAGGAAGACCCAAGATCTCGGACACAAACCCAAAATCCATTGGTAATCCTCAGATTTCATGAAGCCTTGCACACATTCAAGGCACCCAGTGGCAGAGGCAGCAAAACAACCCCAAAACATCATTGAACCTCCACCATATTTCACTGTAGGTACTGTGTTCTTTTCTTTGTAGGACTCATTCTGTTTTCTGTAATACCTGGGTCCCTGATGTAATCTCACTGCCCTCTGCCCGCCCTGCTTGTTCTGCTTGCAAAAAAAAAAAACATGCTTTTGCATTTTTTTTTCATGCTATATATTGGCTCGCGTGAGCCAAACCAGTAGGAGTTCGAATGTTCGCTGAGATGCAAAAATCATAAAGTTTGGGTTGAATCCAGGTTTGCCCCATTTGGCTCGCTCATCTCTACCTGAGGAAGATCTGGTCAGTAACAATGTGATTACAGCATTGTGCAGAGTTCAAGGAGGCATTTCCAGTCTACACTATGAGGGCATCAAACCTCTCTGCTTCCAGATGCCAAGCACCAGGTGGAGATCCATATTGAATTTTGGTCACACCCTTTCACCTTTATTAAGACTACCAAATCTTTTTTTTATACTAGCCCCTTTATAGCCCAGAGGGGAGATTTATCAAAACCTGTGCAAAGGAAAAGTTGACCAGTTGTCATAAAGAATCAGAATCAGATTTCTACTTTAATTTTCAAGATTTTATTTTATTTTTTAAATGAAAGAAGCAATCTGATTGGTTACTATGGGCAGCTGTATCACTCTTTATCTGCACTGGTTTTAATAAATTTCCCCCCAGGTCTCTAGGTTCACGCGGCCGTTGTCCCCATCGCGCTATTCTCCCATCAATACTTCCTAAATGGAACATACTATTAACAGATGCAAGCTAATGCAAAGGGATTCTATTTAGTGCCATCCTTTTGCATCAGTTTTTCATCTGTTAGTATGAAAAGTCAACCTACAGAATCCTACAGTTTCCATGATGGGAGTAGTAGTTCCCGGCTGCGGGAGTCTGCTGGTGGCTGAGGAGACTACTGCAGTGCTTGTACTACTACCATCATCATGGAACAGAGTCTGTTCCATTTAGGGGGTAGTAGTACAGGGGCTGAGGGATTGATCACAACGGGTCTCACTTCTGCGTTTAGAAGTTATTAAACAGGGGAGCAGGTGTCATGCTCCGCTCCTCTGCTATGAATCGTGTTTTTACTTTCATTTTTAAATTGTTACGCCGAGCGCTCCGGGTCCCAGCTCCTCCCCGGAGCGCTCACAGCGTTCTCCTATTCGCGGCGCCCCGCTCAGACCTGCCGACCGGGTGCGCTGCGATAATGTTCCCAGCCGGGATGCGATTCGCGATGCGGGACGCGCCCGCTCGCGATGCGCATCCCGACTCGCTTACCAGACCCGTTCCCCGTCTGTGCTGTCCCGGCGCGCGCGGCCCCGCTCCCTAGGGCGCGCGCGCACCGGGTCTCTGCGATTTAAAGGGCCGGTGCGCCACTGATTGGCGCATGAGGTTTTAATCAGTACCTTCACCTGTGCACTTCCCTACTTATACCTCACTTTCCCTGCACTCCCTTGCCGGATCTTGTTGCCATTGTGCCAGTGAAAGCGTTTCCTTGTGTGTTCCTAGCCTGTGTTCCAGACCTCCTGCCGTTGCCCCTGACTACGATCCTTGCTGCCTGCCCTGACCTTCTGCTACGTCCGACCTTGCTCTTGTCTACTCCCTTGTACCGCGCTTATCTCAGCAGTCAGAGAGGTTGAGCCGTTGCCGGTGGATACGACCTGGTTGCTACCGCCGCTGCAAGACCATCCCGCTTTGTGGCGGGCTCTGGTGAATACCAGTAGCAACTTAGAACCGGTCCACCGACACGGTCCACGCCAATCCCTCTCTGGCACAGAGGATCCACCTCCAGCCAGCCGAATCGTGACAGTAGATCCGGTCATGGATCCCGCTGAGGTCCCGCTGCCAGTTGTCGCTGACCTCACCACGGTGGTCGCCCAGCAGTCGCAACAGATAGCGCAACAAGGCCACCAGCTGTCTCAACTGACCGTGATGCTACAGCAGCTACTACCACAGCTTCAACAATCATCTCCTCCGCCAGCTCCTGCACCTCCTCTGCAGCGAGTGGCCGCATCCAGCCTGCGTTTATCTTTGCCGGAAAAATTTGATGGGGACTCTAAATTTTGCCGTGGTTTTCTTTCACAATGTTCCCTGCATTTGGAGATGATGTCGGACCAGTTTCCAACTGAAAGGTCAAAGGTGGCTTTCGTAGTCAGCCTTCTGTCTGGGAAAGCCCTGTCATGGGCCACACCGCTCTGGGACCGCAATGATCCTGTCACTGCCTCTGTACACTCTTTCTTCACGGAGATTTGAAGTGTCTTCGAGGAACCTGCCCGAGCCTCTTCTGCCGAGACTGCCCTGCTGAACCTGGTCCAGGGTAATTCTTCTGTTGGCAAGTACGCCATCCAATTCCGTACTCTCGCCTCCGAATTGTCCTGGAATAATAAGGCCCTCTGCGCGACCTTTAAAAAAGGCCTATCCAGTAACATCAAAGATGTGCTGGCCGCACGAGAAATCCCTGCTAACCTGCATGAACTTATTCATCTTGCCACCCGCATTGACATGCGTTTTTCCGAAAGGCGTCAGGAGCTCCGCCAGGATATGGACTTTGTTCGCACGAGGCGGTTTCTCTCCCCGGCTCCTCTCTCCTCTGGTCCACTGCAATCCTTTCCTGTGCCTTCCGCCATGGAGGCTATGCAAATTGACCAGTCTCGCTTGACACCTCAAGAGAGGACACGACGCCGCATGGAGAACCTTTGCCTGTACTGTGCCAGTACCGAACATTTCTTGAAGGATTGTCCTATCCAACCTCCTCGTCAGGAAAGACGCACTCTGACTCCGCACAAAGGTGAGACGGCTCTTGATGTGAACTCTGCTTATCCACGTCTTACTGTGCCTGTGCGGATTTCTTCTTCTACCTTCTCCTTCTCTGCTGTGGCCTTCTTGGATTCCGGATCTGCAGGAAATTTTATTTTGGCCTCTTTCATCAACAGGTTCAACATCCCAGTGACCAGTCTCGCCAGACCCCTCTACATTGCCTCTGTTAATAATGAAAGATTGGACTGTACTGTGCGGACCCCATCACGAAAAGATTGAATTTCTGATCCTCTCTAACTGCACTTCGGAAATTCTTCTTGGACTACCGTGGCTTCAACGCCATTCCCCAACCCTTGATTGGACCACCGGGGAGATCAAGAACTGGGGTACTACTTGCCACAAGAACTATCTTAAACCTGCTCCCTGTACTGTCAGTCAAGACCCTGTGGCCCCTCCTATATCTGGTCTCCCCAAGGCCTATCTGGATTATGCTGATGTTTTTTGCAAAAAACAAGCAGAGACTTTGCCTCCTCACAGGCCTTATGACTGTCCTATTGACCTCCTCCCTGGTACTACTCCACCCCGGGGCAGAATCTATCCTCTGTCTGCTCCGGAAACACAAGCCATGTCGGAGTACATCCAAGAGAATTTAAAAAAGGGCTTTATCTGCAAGTCTTCCTCCCCTGCCGGAGCTGGGTTTTTCTTCGTTTCCAAAAAAGACGGCTCCTTACGTCCTTGTATTGATTACCGCAGACTTAATAAAATCACGGTAAAAAAACGCTATTCCCTACCTCTTATCTCGGAACTCTTTGATCGCCTACGAGGCGCCCACATCTTCACCAAGCTGGACTTAAGAGGTGCATATAATCTCATACGCATCAGGGAGGGGGACGAGTGGAAGACCGCGTTTAACACCAGAGATGGACACTTTGAATATCTGGTTATGCCCTTTGGGCTTTGCAACGCCCCTGCCGTCTTCCAAGACTTTGTAAATTAAATTTTTTGTGATCTTCTATATACCTGTGTTGTGGTCTACCTAGACGATATTTAGATTTTTTCTGCTAACCTAGAAGAACACCGCCAGAATGTCCGCATGGTTCTTCAGAGACTTCGGGACAATCAATTATATGCCAAAATGGAAAAATGTCTCTTTGAATGTCAATCTCTTCCCTTCCTAGGATACTTAGTCTCTGGCCAGGGACTCCAAATGGACCCAGATAAACTATCTGCCGTATTGGATTGGCCACGCCCCTCCGGACTCAGTGCTATCCAACATTTTTTGGGGTTTGCCAATTATTACAGACAATTTATTCTGCACTTTTCCACTATTGTGGCCCCTATCGTGGCCCTAACCAAGAAAAACGCCAACCCTAAGTCCTGGCCTCCTCAAGCGGAAGATGCATTCAATCATCTCAAAACTGCCTTTTCTTCTGCTCCCGTACTCTCCAGACCTGATCCCTCTAAGCCCTTCTCACTGGAGGTAGACGCCTCCTCGGTGGGAGCTGGAGCAGTACTCCTACAAAAAAATTCTTCCGGACATGCTGTTACTTGTGGTTTCTTTTCTAGGACCTTCTCTCCGGCGGAGAAAAACTACTCCATTGGTGATCGAGAACTACTGGCCATAAAATTGGCGCTTAAGGAATGGAGGCACCTGCTGGATGGATCCAAATATCCAGTTATTATATACACTGATCACAAGAATCTCTCTTATCTTCAGTCTGCCCAACGGCTGAACCCTCGCCAGGCTAGGTGGTCGTTGTTCTTTGCCCGTTTTAACTTTGAAATTAATTTTCGCCCTGCTGACAAGAACATTAGGGCTGATGCCCTCTCTCGTTCATCGGATGCCTCTGAAGTGGAAGCTTCCCCGCAACACATTATTCCCCAGGACTGTCTGATCTCCACTTCTCCAGCCTCCATCAGACAAACTCCTCCAGGGAAGACCTTCGTCTCTCCACGCCAGCACCTCAGGATTCTCAAGTGGGGACACTCCTCACACCTCGCAGGCCATGCTGGCATCAAAAAATCCATCCAGCTCATCTCTCGATTTTATTGGTGGCTTACCCTGGAACCTGATGTTGTTGATTTCGTGCGGGCTTGTACAGTCTGTGCCCGGGACAAGACCCCTTGCTAGAAGCCTGCTGGTCTCCTCCATCCTCTGCCTGTTCCTGAACGACCATGGTCCCAGATTGGTATGGACTTTATTACTGACTTACCTTTATCCCATGGCAACACTGTTGTTTGGGTGGTCGTTGATCGATTCTCCAAGATGGCACATTTTATCCCTCTTCCAGGCCTTCCTTCTGCGCCTCAGTTGGCGAAACAATATTTTGTACACATTTTTCGCCTTCACGGGCTTCCTACGCATATCGTCTCGGATAGAGGCGTTCAATTTGTGTCAAAATTCTGGAGGGCCCTCTGTAATCAACTCAAAATCAAATTAAATTTCTCGTCTTCTTATCATCCCCAATCCAATGGGCAAGTGGAAATAATTAATCAGGTCCTGGGTGACTATTTGCGACATTTTGTTTCCTCCCGCCAGGATGACTGGGCAGATCTTCTACCATGGGCCGAATTCTCGTACAATTTCAGAGTCTCTGAGTCTTCCGCTAAATCCCCATTTTTTGTGGTGTATGGCCGTCACCCTCTTCCCCCCCCCTTCCCAGTCACGTGCCTTCTGGTTTGCTCGCTGTTGATGAGGTGACTCGGGACTTCTCCATCATATGGAAAGAGACTCAAAATTCTCTCTTACAGGCCTCATCCCGGATGAAAAAACATGCCGATAAGAAAAGAAGAATTACCCCCATTTTTTCTCCCGGAGACAAAGTATGGCTCTCCGCCAAGTATGTCCGCTTTCGTGTCCCCAGTTATAAACTGGGACCATGTTATCTTGGTCCTTTCAAAATCAAGTGCCAAATCAACCCTGTCTCTTACAAACTCCTTCTTCCTCCTTCTCTCCGTATTCCCAATGCTTTCCATGTCTCTCTCCTTAAACCACTCATCCTTAACCGCTTCTCTCCCAAGGTTGTTGCTCCCACTCCAGTTTCCGGGTCCTCTGACATCTTTTCGGTGAAGGAAATTCTGGCATCCAAGACGGTCAGAGGTAAAAAAATTTTTTGGGTTTATTGGGAGAATTGCGGCCCAGAGGAGAGGTCATGGGAACCTGAGGACAACATCCTAGACAAGAACCTTATCCTCAAATTCTCAGGTTCCAAAAAGAGGGGGAGACCCAAGGGGGGGGGGGGGTACTGTTACGCCGAGCGCTCCGGGTCCCCGCTCCTCCCCGGAGCGCTCACAGCGTTCTCCTATTTGCAGCGCCCCGGTCAGACCTGCCGACCGGGTGCGCAGCAATAATGTTACCAGCCGGGATGCGATTCGCGATGCGGGATGTGCCCGCTCGCGATGCGCATCCCGACTCGCTTACCAGACCCGTTCCCCATCTGTGCTGTCCCGGCGCGCGCGGCCCCGCTCCCTAGGGCGCGCGCGCGCCGGGTCTCTGCGATTTAAAGGGCCGTGCGCCACTGATTGGCGCATGAGGTTTTAATCAGTACCTTCACCTGTGCACTTCCCTACTTATACCTCACTTTCCCTGCACTCCCTTGCCGGATCTTGTTGCCATTGTGCCAGTGTAAGCGTTTCCTTGTGTGTTCCTAGCCTGTGTTCCAGACCTCCTGCCGTTGCCCCTGACTACGATCCTTGCTGCCTGCCCTGACCTTCTGCTACGTCCGACCTTGCTCTTGTATACTCCCTTGTACCGCGCTTATCTCAGCAGTCAGAGAGGTTGAGCCGCTGCCGATGGATACGACCTGGTTGCTACCGCCACTGCAAGACCATCCCGCTTTGCGGCGGGCTCTGGTGAATACCAGTAGCAACTTAGAACCGGTCCACCGACACGGTCCACGCCAATCCCTCTCTGGCACAGAGGATCCACCTCCAGCCAGCCGAATCGTGACATAAATGCACTGCCAGGAGCCCTGAATGGCCGACACCGAAGACTGAGTGCGCAGCGGGGGCATAATTATATTAAAAGCGCTGTGGGGGGGGCAAGATACATAGCGCTGCGGGGGGGGGGGGTAGACATATATAGCGCTATATGTCTAGCCTCCCCTCAGCGCTTCTACAGTGGGGATCAAAAGTTTGGGCACCCCAGGTAAAAACTTGTATTAATGTGCATAAAGAAGCCAAGGAAAGATGGAAAAATCTCCAAAAGGCATCAAATTACAGATTAGACATTCTTATAATATGTCAACAAAAGTTAGATTTTATTTCCATCATTTACACTTTCAAAATAACAGAAAACAAAAAAATGGCATCTGCAAAAGTTTGGGCACCCTGCAGAATTTATAGCATGCACTGCCCCCTTTGCAAAGCTGAGACCTGTCAGTGTTATGGATTGTTCTCAATCATCATCTGGGAAGACCAGGTGATGTCAATCTCAAAGGTTTTAAATGCCCAGACTCATCTGACCTTGCCCCAACAATCAGCACCATGGGTTCTTCTAAGCAGTTGTCTAGAAATCTGAAATTGAAAATAGTTGATGCTCACAAAGCTGGAGAAGACTATAAGAAGATATCAAAACATTTTCAGATGTCAATATCCTCTGTTCAGAATGTAATAAAGAAATGGCAGTCATCAGGAACAGTGGAAGTTAAAGCAAGATCTGGAAGACCAAGAAAAATATCAGACAGAACAGCTTGCAGGATTGTGAGAAAAACTATTCAAAACCCACGTTTGACTGCACAATCCCTCCAGAAAGATCTGGCAGACACTAAAGTTGTGGTACACTATTCCACTATAAAGAGATACTTGTACAAATATGGTCTTCATGGAAGAGTCATCAGAAGAAAACCTCTTCTACGTCCTCACCACAAAAATCAGCGTTTGAACTTTGCAAATGAACATATAGACAAGCCTGATGCATTTTGGAAACAAGTTCTGTGGACCGATGAGGATAAAATTGAACATTTTGGCCGGAATGAGCAAAGGTACGTTTGGAGAAGAAGGGGAACAAAATTTAATGAAAAGAACCTCTGTCCAACTGTTGAGCATGGGGGTGGATCAATCATGCTTTGGGGTTGTATTGCAGCCAGTGGCACAGGGAACATGTCATGAGTAGAAGAAAAAATGGATTCAATAAAATTTCAGCAAATTTTGGATGCTAACTTGATGCCATCTGTGAAAAAAGCTGAAGTTAAAGAGAGGATGGCTTCTACAAATTGATAATGATCCTAAAACACCTCGAAATCCACGGGGGATTACATCGAGGCGTAAGTAGGTTCAGTAGGTAGGAGACCTTCAGTAGGTTTTGCCATGGCCTTCACAATCTCCTGGCCTCAACATAATTTAAAATCTATGGATAGACCTTAAAAGAGCAGTGTGTGACAGACAGCCCAGAAATCTCAAAGAACTGGAAGACTTTTGTAAGGAAGAATGTGCAAAGATACCTCAAACAAGAATTGAAAGACTCTTAGCTGGCTACAAAAAGCGTTTACAAGCTGTGATACTTGCCAAAGGGGGCAGAACAAGATATTAACTCTGCAGGGTGCCCAAACTTTTGCAGACGCCATCTTTTTGTTTTCTGTTATTTTGAAAGTGTAAATGATGGAAATACAATCTAACTTTTGTTGACATATTATAAGAATGTCTAATCTGTAATTTGATGCCTTTTGGAGATTTTTCCCTTTTTCCTTGGCTTCTTCATGCACATTAATACAAGTTTTTACCTGGAGTGCCCAAACTTTTAATCCCCACTGTATATATTTCCCCCCGCTGCACTATATGTGTTGTCCCATGCAGCGCGTTTATAAAGATATGCTCTCCGCAGTGCATTTATAATGTTATGCCCACCGCAGCAAATTCATTATGTACTCCTTGCAGTGCATTAAAAATGTTATGCCCCCCCCGCAGCACATTTATGATGTGCCCCCCTGCAGCGCATTTATCATGATATGCCCCCACAGTGCTATGTGTGAAAAGTATTCTATCAAGAGACATTGGGCCGGCCAGCTGCCAGCCTGATGCGCTGCTGATAGAATAATTTTCACACAAAGCGCTGTGGGGGCATATACATATATACCCTGTTCCAAATTATTATGCAAATTCTACTGTATTTAAGTGTCACAAAGATTAAATATTTTGTTTTTCAGTCTAAATCATGGATGGCATTGTGTTTCAGGGCTCTTTTATGCACGGAAAACAATCTCGGACACCTGTGATAGATTGCCAGGTGAGCCCAATTTAATCTCTTGGGGACAAAGGATGTACAGGTATGCCCTTGCTCCCTGGTACTTAAGGACCAAGGGCGTACCTGTACGCCCGTGGGAATTTCAGTCCCTGCCGGACGGGGACCGGACTGGAGTGACAGCTGATATCTATCAGCAGGCACCCTATGCACATGCCCCATGTCGGCGATTGCCACAAATCGCCGGTGAATTCACACCTGCGATTTGCGGCTATTCCGGGTCATATGGGTCTCCGGTGACCCGGAAAATAAGGGGGATTGGGGTTGTCCAAGGCAGCCACGATCCCCCTGAAGGGATAGGAGTGAGGCGGCAGGGGTGCCACCCCTCATATCCCTGCTTTTGGTCATCTAGAAGCAACAACCAACAGCTGATCGGGGGCTTGGGGGTTAATTTTCGGTTTTCCCGTTCTGCCCACCCACAATAGGCCGAGCAGAACGGCGAAACCGACGAGGACCGGCGTAGAAGGTACACTTACCCATCAGCGGCGGCAGCGGGCGCCGATTGGCAGCAGAAGAGGACGGCGATGCGGCTCCTTGGATCCTATGGAAGCCGGTGAGTTGCCTAGCAACATTTGGAGGGCTACAGTTTGAGACCACTATACAGTGGTCTCTAAACTGTAGCTCTCCAGATGTTGCAAAACTACAACTCCCAGCATGCCCAGACAACTGTTTGTTGTGTGGGCATGCTGGGATTTGCAGTTTTGCAACAGCTGGAGGGCTACAGTTTGGAGATCACTGTGCAGTGGTCTCTAAACTGTAGCCCTCCAGATGTTGCAAAACTGCAAATCCCAGCATACCCGAACAGCTGCCTTGGCATGCTGGTAGTTGTAGTTGTGTATCTCCAGTTGTGGCATAACTATATCTCCCAGCATGCCCTTTGGCAATCAGTACATGCTGGGAGTTGTAGGATTGCAACAGCTGGAGGTACACTGAGTTAGGTAACAGAACCTAACTGAAGTTTTTCCAACCATTGTGTGCCTCCAGCTGTTGCAAAACTACAATTTCTAGCATGCACAGCCTGTCAGTACATGCTAGGAGTCATAGTTTTGAAACAGCTGGAGGTTTGCCCCCCCCCCCCATGTGAATGTACAGGGTACATTCTGATGGGTGGGGTTACAGTGAGTTTCCTGCTTCAAGTTTGAGCTGCAGCAAATTTTTCGGCGCAGCGTAAACTCCAAGTGGAAAACTCACCGTAACCAGCCAGTGCGAATGTACCCTAAGAACACTACACTACACTAACACATAATAAAGGGTAAAATGCTACATATACACCACCTTACGCTGTCCCCCCGAATAAAAATGAAAAACATATCGTACGGCAGTGTTTCCAAAACGGAGCCTCCAGCTGTTGCAAAACAACAACTTCCAGCATTTCCGCACAGCCACTGACTGTCCAGGCATGCTGGGAGTTTAGCAACAGCTGGAGGCACCCTGTTTGGGAATCACTGGAATAGAATACCCCTATGTCCACCCCTATGCAATCCCTAAATTAGTCCTCAGATGCGCATGGCGCTCTCTCATTTCGGAGCACTGTCATATTTCATGGAAACAGTTTAGGGCCACCTATGGGGTATGTCCGTACTCGGGAGAAATTGCACTACAAAATTTGTGGGGCTTTTTCTCCTTTTACTCCTTATGAAAAGGAAAAGTTGGGGGTTATACCAGCCAAAATAAACATTTTTACACTTACATGCTGGTGTTGCCCCATACTTTTTATTTTCACAAGCGGTAAAAGGAAAGAAAGACCCCGAAAATTTGTAACGCAATATGGAAATACCCATATGTGGGCGTAAAATGCTCTGCGGATGTACAACAAGGCTCATGAGTGAGAGCGCACTATGTACATTTGAGGCCTAAATTGGTGATTTGCACAGGGGTGGCTGATTTTACAGTGGTTCTGACATAAACGCAAAAAAATAAATACCCACATGTGACCCCATTTTGAAAACTACACCCCTCACAGAATGTAACAAGGGGTATAGTGAGCCTTAACACCCCAAAGGTGTTTGAAGAATTTTCATAAAAGTTGGATGGGGAAATGAAGAAACATTTTTTTTTTCACTAAAATGCTGGTGTTACCCTATTTTTTTCATTTTCACAAGGGAAAATAGGAAAAAATCCCCCCAAATTTGTAACATTTCTTCTGAGTAAGAACATACCTCATATGGGGATGTAAAGTGCTCTGCGGTTGCACTACAATGCTCAGAAGAGAAGGAGCGCCATTGGGCTTTTGGAGAGAAAATTTGTCCAGAATTGGGGGCCATGTGTGTTTACAAAGCCCCCATAGTGCCAGAACAATGGACCCCCAACATATGACCCCATTTTGGAAATTACACCCCTCACGTACTATAATAAGGGGTACAGTGAGCATTTACGCCCCACAGGTGTCTGACAGATTTTTGGAACAGTGGTCCGTGAAAATGAAAAATTTTATTTTTCATTTGCACAGCCCACTGTTCCAAAGATCTGTCAAATGCCAGTGGGTGTAAATAGAAATAGAAACAAATATAAAAAGAACCAGCGCTCAGAGAAGGAGATGTAGGCAGTAATTCTAGAAATAATTTGATGAAACCAGGGAAGTGGTCACTTACTTCTCTGGGAGGGAGTGCAGGATCCAACCTCACACACTTGCCCCCCTCCAAGAGAACTCGTACAAATCAGCCAAAAGGAATCCTTTCATTTCATTTAATTAAATCGCGACACATTTCGGAGGACATATATAATAACCTCCTTCTTCAGGCACATAATACATACACAATAAACAGCTTTTATACTCACAAAACACTGTACGGAAGGGTGACGGCGTCTAATCCTGATGTATGTTGTTCCTCTTCCGGTGGGGACCTTCGGATCACGTGATCCCCACCGGACCACATGATAATTCATCACGTGGTACCGGCATAAGGCACACGCCACCCACAGCCATCATCCGGAAACCGACACTATCAGAAATGACCTCCGACCATGGGATCAATTCAGGTCACATGATCGGACAGCCGCCGGGCATGCGCGGAGTCCACGCGCCTCGCCGCAGGGCGCACAGTAACTCCACAGATGCACCCACAGTGGAACGCACCGCCATCATGGTCTCACTCCCAAGAGACCCGCGCCTGCGCGATGCCGCGGAACGCACACTGACATTGCGTCTGCGCAGATCAGATGAGGGCAGTGATATTTCAATTAAGGTAAGCTATAGTAATTCATCTTTCATGGACCCGTACATCCCCCGGACAGTGTGCAATACCATATATTGGCAACAACTCACTAAAATGACATCACATAAAATATTAATCAAAATACACAAAAAAAACTAAACAAAAAAAACATAAATATATATATATAAATATAACTAAATGCATATATAAAAATCTTAAAATGACATAAAATTCATTAATATACATGCTCTAAAGACTCATTAAGCTCCTGTGGTGACAATGTATTTAACTTAAAAATCCAGAACATTTCCTTGTTACATAGTAATTTAAAATTCATATTGGGTATCCTCTCCAGGGGTGTCACTCTCATCAAAGTGGGGTCCCTGTTGTGATGAGTATTAAAATGTCTTGATACACTATGGAGATTAAAACCATGGCATATATTGTATTTGTGTTTATTGAGAAATAGCCTTAGACAATTCGTAGTTATACCTATGTACTTCAAATCACAGGGACATTCTAATAAGTACACTACATAGGAATTGCTACAATTTAAATATTCCTTAATGTAGATCGGTCTAGTAGAATCTACTATCTTAATTTCTGTTCTCCTATGTGTTATAATACTACAACATTTACATTTATTTAGGCCGCATTTAAAAACTCCTTTGATTGCTTCTCCTCCAAAGAGGGTACCCACTTTTTTCTGGACATCAAAGCCACTTTTTTATTGTTTAAGGGGTATTGAGGGTGCAATAAAATTTTTAAGGGTCTTACTCCTTCTAAAAATACATTTTGGTTTAGACGGGGCTAATACCCCCTATGATGGGATCTCGTTTTATCAATTCCCAATTTTTTGAAAGGATCCTTTTAATTGAACCATGGGAGTCATTGTACCTAGTCAAAAAGGCCAAATCCATTCTCTCCTGCTCATCATGGTTCTCAGTTGACAGGGTTTGTGTTTTATTTTCCTCCTTATCATGTTTGGACCCTAAACAGTCCACCTGTCTAAGGGTAATAATTCTCTCCCGCGCATTGTTTATTAATTGTTGCGGGTATCCCTTGTCTGCAAATCTCTTTTCCAGTACTTTAATTTGGCGATATGCGTTCTGAGTCCGAAGAACAGTTTTGTCGGATCCGTCTCATTTGGCCATAGGGTATATTTGTCTTCCATGTTTTATGGTGACAGCTAGTGAAGTCAAGGTAGCTGTTTGCATCAACCTCCTTGAAATATGTGGTCGTGCAAACTTCCCCTAATTCTATATATATTTTCAAATCTAAGAATGCCACTTCTGAGGGGCTAATAGTGGATGTAAACTCCAATCCCCAGTCATTTCTATTTAGATTGGATATAAACGACAACAAGGATTTTTCAGTGTCATCCCATATAAGGATGATATCGTCTATAAATCTACGGTAAAAAATTATACGAGTCAAAAACAAGCCTCAAACGCCCCCACGTACAGGTTTGCGTAGCATGGAGCAAATTTTGTCCCCATAGCTGTACTGCAAACCTGCACATAGTTGGCGTTATCATAGACAAAATAATTGTGTTCTAATGTGAACCTAATGGAATCCAATATGAACTGTTGTTGCTTTACTGGCATTAATGGATCTTGTAACAAAAATCCCTTGACTGCTTCAATTCCTTTCGTATGAGGAATATTGCTATACAATGAGGTCACATCAAGTGTTGCCCACAGATAGTTCTTGCTCCAATTTAACTCTTTTAGTAATGTTAGTAGGTGACCCGTATCTCGCAAATAGGCGGGTAATGCTATGACATGTCGCTGTAGTTGATGGTCAATATATTCGGACAATTTAATGGTTACCGAATCTATTCCCGCCACTATTGGGCAGCTCGGTGATTTAACTGGGTTCTTATGAACCTTCGGGAGGAAGTAAAAATACGGAACTGATGGGTTTAGATTATAGATATAGTTTTTTCTCTTTTTAAGAGACAATTGTTTGACAAGGCTTCATCTAGCATGTTTTTTTATGGAGTTATTATATTCCTTAATTCCTTTATTCTGACGGCCTCATTATGGTAGTCTAAATAATCCATCAGTACTATTCCCCCCCCCCTTGTCAGCTGATTTTACCACTATGTCTTTGTTCTTCATAAGCTGTTTTAAAACCTGCTGTTGCTTATAGTTAAGGTTTTTATTCAGGCGTTGTTGCTCCTTTGTTTTGGTTAACTGCATTTTTCAAAAATCCTCCATCACTTTGCTATAGAAAGTTTCTATGCAAGCCCCCTTACTTTCTAGAGTGGGTGTAAATACTCACTGCACCCCTTATTAAATTCTGTGAGGGTTGTAGTTTCCAAAATGGGGTCACGTGGGGGGTCCACTGTTCTGGCACCATGGGGAGGCTTTGTAAACGCACATGCCCCCTGACTTCCATTCCGAACAAATTCTCTCTCTAAAAGCTCAATGGCGGTCCTCCTCTGAGCATTGTACTTGCACTTGATGTCCACACATGGGGTATTTCCAGAAAAATGGCGTTACAAATTTTGGGGGTCATTTTCTCCTATTACCCCTTGTACAAATGTAAAATTTGAGGAAAAAACAGCATTTTAGTGAAAAAAATTGTTTTTTTTTCATTTACAAATCCAACTTTAACAAAAATTCGTCAAATACCTGTGAGGTGTTAATACTCACTGCACCCCTTGTTGCTTTCATTGAGGGATGGTGTAGTTTCCAAAATAGTATGCCATGTGTGTTTTTTTTTTTTTGCTGTTCTGGCACAATAGAGGCTTCCTAAATGCGACATGTCCCCCAAAAATAATTTCAGCAAAATTTGCTTTCCAAAAGCCAAATGTGACTCTTCTTCTGAGCATTGTAGTTTGCCCGCAGAGCATTTTATGTCCTAACATGGGGTATTTCCATACTCAGAAGAGATGGGGTTACAAATTTTGGGGGGCATTTTCTCCCATTACCCTTTGTAAAAATGGTAAATTTGTGAAAAAAATGCACTTTAGAGAAAACAATTCATTTTTTCATTTACACATCGGAATTTAACGAAAAGTTGTCAAACACCTGTGGGGTGTTAAGGCTCACTGGACCCCTTGTTACGTGCCATGAGGGGTATAGTTTCCAAAATGGTATTCATGTGGGGGTTTTCTGCTGTTCTGGCACCATAGGGACTTCCTAAATGCAACATGCCCCCCAAAAATAATTTCAGCAAAATTCACTCTCCAAAATCCCATTGTTGCTCCTTCCTTTCTGAGCCCTCTACTGCGCCCGTCGAACACTTGACATACACATATGAGGTATTTCCTTACTCAAGAGAAATTGGGTTACAAATTTTGTGGGGCTTTTTCTCCTATTACCCTTTGTAAAAATTCAAAAACTGGGTCTACAAAAGCATGCGAGTGTAAAAAATGAAGATTTTGAATTTTCTCCTTCACTTTGCTGCTGTGAAACACATAAAGGGTTAACACACTTACTGAATGTCATTTTGAATACTTTGAGGGGTGCAGTTTTTATAATGGGGTCATTTATGGGGTATTTCTAATAGGAAGCCCCTTCAATTCCACTTCAAAACTGAACTGGTCCCTGAAAAACTCAGATTTTGAAAATTTTGTGAAAAATTGGAAAATTGCTGCTGAACTTTGAAGCCCTCTGATGTCTTCCAAAAGTAAAAACATGTCAACTTTATGATGCAAACATAAAGTAGACATATTGTTTACGTGAATCAATATATAATTTATTTGGAATGTCTATTTTCCTTACAAGCAGAGAGCTTCAAAGTTAGAAAAATGCACAATTTTACATTTTTTTCATAAAATTTTTGAATTTTTCACCAGTAAATGATGCAAGTATCGACAACAATTTACCACTAACATAAAGTAGAATATGTCATGGAAAAACTATCATGGAATCAGAATGAAAAGTAAAAGCATCCTAGAGTTATTAATGCTTAAAGTGACAGTGGTCAGATGTGCAAGGAAACTACACCCCTCAAGGAATGTAACAAGAGGTACAGTGAGCCTTAACACCTCACAGGTGTTTTACTACTTTTTGTTAAAGTTGGATGTGTAAATGAAAAAAAAAAATTTTTCATCAAAATGCTGGTTTTTCTTCAAATTTTAAATTTTTACAATGGGTAATAGGAGAAAATGACCCCCAAAATTTGTAACCCCATTTCTTTTGAGTATGGAAATACCCCATATGTGGATGTCAAGTGCTCTGCTGGCGCACTACAATGCTCCGAAGAGAAGGAGCGCCATTGAGCTTTTGGAGAGTGAATTTGCTTGGAATGGAAGTCAGGGGCCATGTGCGTTTACAAAGCCCCCGTGGTGCCAGAACATTGGACCCCCCCCCCACACACGTGACCCCATTTTGGAAACGACACCCCTCACAGAATTTAATAAGGGGTTTAGTGAGTATTTACTGTTCCAAAAATCTGTCAGACACCTGTGGGGTGTATATGCTCACTGTACCCCTTATTACATTACGTGAGGGGTGTAGTTTCCAAAATGGAGTCACATGTGGGGGGGAGGGGGTCCATTGTTCTGGCACTATGGGGGCTTTGTAAACACATGTGGTCTTCAATTCCGGACAAATTTTATCTTCAAAAGCCCAATGTCGCTCCTTCTCTTCTGAGTATTGTAGTGCGGCAACAGAGCACTTTACATCCACATATGGGGTATTTTCTTACTGAGAAGAAATGGGGTTACAAATTTTGGGGGGCTTTTTTCCCATTTTCCCTTGTGAAAATGAAAAATTTAGGGTAACACCAGCATTTTAGTGAAAAACTTTTTTTTTTTTTTTCATTTTCCCATCCAACTTTAACGAAAATTCGTCAAACACCTGTGGGGTGTTAAGGCTCACTACATTCCATGAGGGGTATAGTTTCCAAAATGGGGTCACATGTGGGTATTTATTTTTTTGCGTTTATGTCAGAACCGCTGAAAAATCAGCCAACCCTGTGCAAATCACCAATTTAGGCCTCAAATGTACATGGTGCGCTCTCACTCCTGAGCCTTGTTGTGCGACCGCAGAGCATTTTACGCACACATATATCGTATAGTGGTATTAAACTGTAGCCCTCCAGCTGTTGCGAAACTACAAATCCCAGCATGCCCAAACAAAGGGGTTAAGGAAAAACTATTAAAGGTGGGTGTTCCACATTATTAAGCAGATCACCATTTTCAAGCAGCATCTGGAAGAAAAAGGAGCTCTCTGCTGCCAAAAAGAGTGAAATAGTTCAATGCCTTGAAAGAGGTATGAAAACATATTTTACAAAAACTTAAGCATGATCATTGCACTATTAAGAGATTTTTGGCTAATTCAGAGCCCAGACGGGTTCATGCAGATAAAGGCACATTAAGGAAGATTTTTTCCAGATTCATGCATTGGATCAAGAGAGCAGCGGCTAAAATACCATTACATAGCAGCAAACAGATATTTAAAGCTGCTGGTGCCTCTGGAGTCCCACAGACATCAAAGTGTAGAGTCCTCCAGAGTCTTGCAACTGTGCATAAACCTTCTATTCTGCCACCACTAACCAATGCTCACCAGCAGAAATGGCTGCATTGGGCAGAAAAATACATGAAGACTCATTTTCAGTCCTGTTCGCTGATGAGTGCCGTGCAACCCTGGATGGCCCATATGAATGGAGTAGTGGATGGTTGGATGGCCACCATGTTCCAACAATGCTGCAACGCCAGCAAGGCAGTGGTAGAGTCATGTTTTGGGCCGGAATCATGGGAGGGGAGCTGGTCGGTCCTTGAAGGTGTAAAGATGACCTCTGCAAAGTATGTGGAGTTTCTGTCTGACCACTTTCTTCCCTGGTACAGAAGGAAGAACTATGCTTTCCGTAATAAAATCATCTTCATTCATGACAATGCACCATCTCATGCTGCAAGGAATACCTCTGCATCAATGACTGCTATGGGGATAAAAGGAGGGAAAGTCATGGTGTGGCCTCCATCCTCCCCTGACCTCAATCCTATTGAGAACCTTTGGAGCATGCTCAAGCAAAAGATGAGGGTGAGATGCAGTTTACAACAAAACAGCAGCTCTGGGAGGCTATTCTGAAATTTTGAAAACAAATTCAAGCAGAAACTATCCAAAAACTCACAAGTTCAGTGGATGCAAGACTTGTGAAGCTGCTATCAAATAAGGGGTTAAAATGTTTAAAAAGTTTAAAGTTTGATTGAAAAAACTTTTGATTTCAGTAAATATGCTGCAAACCCAACAAATAACAATGTTCAGTTCTTTACAACCTATAAAGTGTTTTGAAACTTACAATGCACTGTTCCAAATTATTACGCACAGTAAGTTTTTTATGTTTAAAAAAATACTGGTATCACTGGGAGGTTTGTTCAATAAAATTTAAATCGTACTCTTAATGACTGCTATTTAAATCAATATGTAGGTAAATCAGAAAAATATAATTTGCATCATAATTTGGAACAGAGTGGAGATGCCCTGCGGGGGCCAGAAATATGGCATTATCTAGCTCCCTTAGCGCTTCTTTATACATATGCCCCCTGCAGCGTTACATGTAAAAAGTATTCAGCAGGGTAAGCAGGCCGGCCCAATGAGCTGCTGATAGAATACTTTTCACACATAGCGCTGCGAGGGGCATATGTATATAGAGCCCTATGTGTGGAAAGTATATTCTATCAGCAGTGCATCGGGCTGGCAGCTGGTTTGCCCAATGTCTCCTGATACATACTTTTCACACATAGAGCTGCGGGGGCATAACATTATAAATGCACTGCGGGGGGCATAACATTATAAATGCGCTGGGGGGGGGCCACATGATGAATGCGCTGTGGAGGGCATAACATTATAAATGCGCTGCACGGGGCATATCTTTATAAATGCGCTGCGGTGGGCATATCTTTATCAATGCGCTGCGGGGGTAAAGATACATAGAAGCGCTGCGGGGGGCTAGACATATAACATTATATGTCTGCCCCCCCTTCAGTGCTATATATATCTTGCCTCCCACAGCGCTTTTAATATACATATGCCCCCGCTGCACACTCAGTCTTCATTTTAAAGACCCTTTCCGGAGCCCTGAATGGCCCCTTGGTGCCAGCCATTCCGGGTTCCCAGCGGGGATTTAAAAATAAAAGTAAAAACACATAATACATAGCAGGGAAGCAGAGCATGCCGCCCACTCCACTGGTTAATAACTTCTGCTTGCATCGTGTCTCAGAAATGATAGCCGGTACGATCAATCCCTCAGCCCCTGTACTACAACCACCAACATGGAACAGACTCTGTTCCATGATAGGTATAGTAGTACAAGCACTACAGTAGCCTCCCCAGCCGCCCTCAGACTCCTGCAGCCGGGGAAACTACTACTCCCGTCATGGAAACAAGTCTGTTCCATGACTGGAGGAGTAGTAGTCCCTCCGCACTGCAGGAGTCCCCTGATTTCACCTCTTCTGAGCATGCTCTGAAATAATAACAGTTCAAAAACGGATATTATAAACACATAACAGATGGCATTAAAGGCTCAGCCATTTGCAATAGACTTCAATGTTAAATTTATAATATCCGTTACTTTTCCGTTATTTTTGACGGGAGAAAAAAATACTGCATGCAACATCTTTTCCCCGGCAAAAAAAATTAAAAATGGAATAGAAAACAAACAGGTGCGAAAGGGTGATAAATGATTGTAAAAAAAATCCCATTGACATCAATGGGATTATTTTACAGCCATTTGCAACCCGTTTGAAAAATGATCAAACAAATTGATAACGGGCATTTATTAACGGGGGCAGACGTTAATGTGAACGAGCACGATGGAACATTTCCAACCACGCAGCTAAAACTCAAGGGAGGCTACAGCTGGCAGCAGGAAAGAGGAGTTATCTGGCAAAAGTGGAGGTCCAAGCTAAACCTGAAGCTGTGCTTTAAAGGGGTACTCCAGTGGAAAACTTTTTTTTTAAAATCAACTGGTTCCAGAAAGTTAAACAGATTTGTAAATTACTTCTATTAAAAAATCTTAATCCTTCCAGTACTTATTAGCTGCTGAATACTACAGAGGAAATTATTTTCTTTTTGGAACACAGAGCTCTCTGCTGACATCACGAGCACAGTGCTCTCTGCAGACACCTCTGTCCATTTTAAAATGGTGGGGATTTAGCTCCTTGCACTCCCACGATCAGCTGTTTGAAGAAGCTTCGGTGCTCATTGAGTGTTGCTGCCTTGCTATTAGTAGGGGTAATGTAAGAAGCTGCAATGTTTAAGTGAACAGGGCATTTCTTTGTTCCACCACTACTAACAATAGACCAATTATCAGTGAACATAAACTTAAATATGAGTATCCTCTCGCATTGTGTGGACCTCCAATTACAGCGATTTGTCCTAAACATAGAGTCTTTCCCCAAGGTACACTCCTCTTAAACTGAGCACCATACTGGAGCCATACTTACTTCTGGGCAACATCTCTACTTCCACATTTGTGGGAAGCAACAATCAAAACCTAAGTGATCAATTTCATCTTAATTGCTTATACCTTAAAGTATCCCTGTCATTAAAGGGGTTCTCCACGATAAGGTGATTTTAGCACCTACCTGGCAGGCAGTAATGGACATGCTTAGGAAGCATTTATGCTTGTCTTGGGGCTAAATGGCTATGTTGTGAGATTACCATAATACTGTGGCTAGCTGTTTGTGAACTGGTATTTCCTGTTTGACTTTTCTTTTTTTGACTACAAATCCCACAATTCTATTTTCCTCCCTCCCACATAGCAGCCACCCCACCCATTGTAACATAAATGAGCTGCATCCATCAAAAGACCTGTGGTTTTCAATCAGGATGCCTACAGCTGTTACATTAGTTGCAGATTGATCCTTCCACCCATTGAAGCAGACAGGCTCCCTGTCATCAGCTGACTAGTGAGTCAGGCCTCAGCCGCATTGCAAGCTGAGAAAAATCTGAGATAACAGTCATTTTGTATGCTGTTAAAAATAAATATTGGGGTGAAAATCACATAAGCATTGTGAGAAAACCATCACACACAGGTACAGACACTATATTTTGAACTACACTAACTTTACAGCCCCTGTAGCATAGTCAAATAAAAAAAGTTCTGGAATACCCCTTTAAGGACCACGTGTTTTTTCATTTTTGCACTTTCGTTTTTTCCTCCTCATCTTCTAAAAATCATAACCATATGGGGGCTTGTTTTTTGCACCACCAGTTGTACTTTGTGATAACATAGATCATTTCACCACAAGATGTACAGCGAAACCAGGAAAAAAAAATATTTGTGGGGCAAAATTGAAAAAAAACAAAAAAAAACTAAAACAAACACACCATTTCTACACCGTGCAATTTTCGTTAAAATTACACCTTGTCTTCATTCTGTAGGTCGATATGATTAAATTGATACCCAACTTACGTAGGTTTGATTTTGGTTTACTTCTGTTAAAAAGTATAACTATTTGCACCAAAATGTGCAAAATGTGCAAATTCTTACCTCTATATCTTATTTTTTTTTTACTTTTCCGTATACAGGGATGTATGAGGGCTCATTTTTTTTTGCGCCATGATCTGTAGTCTTTATCATTACCATTTGTGTTTTTATGTGACTTTTTTAATAAATTTTTTTAGGGTATATAACGTGACCAAAATATACAATTTTGGACTTTGGTATTTTTTTTTATGTAAACGCCATTGATCGTGCGGTTTAATTAACATAGGTTTTTTATAGTTCGGTCATTTATGCACGTGGCAATACCACATATATGTTTCTTTTTGTTTACATATTTTTTATGGGGAAAAGGGAGGTGATTCAAACTTTTATTAGAGAAGGGGTTAATTCACATTTATTAACTTTTTTTACTTTTTTTTTTTTTACACCATTTTATAGTCCCCATAGGGAACTATTACATGCAATCCTTGACTTGCATACACTGTTCAATGCTGTGCCATAGCATCGCATTGATCAGTGTTATCGGTGCTCGATTGCTCCAGGCTGCTGAGGCATCCTGGAGCATCCTAGCAAGATTAGATGGCAAGGAAGCAGGTAAGGGCCCTCCCACCATCCTCTAAGCTGATCGGCTCAGCTTTGCTGAGCTGCTGGGACAGTTTTTCCAAATTTTAGATTCCGCGATCAACTTTGGTGTCTAAGGTGTTAATGCAGGGTATCACCAGGATCGGGGATGTCCAGTATTAACCACAGCGGCTGATAGGGACCACCCCGCTATGACGCAGGGTCAGCTCCTGACCTCGCGCTATAGAAGAGGAGCGGGACGAGGATGTATGCCCTTCATCCTTAATCTCGGGTCATTTTTCATTTTGCACTTTTGTTTTTTCCTCCTCACTTTCTAAAAATCATAACACTTCAGTACAAATGACACCTTATCTTTATTCTGTAGGTGCAAACGGTTACAAGGTTACAGAATTTATGTAGGTTTTACTTTATCTTAGGCTGCTTTCACACTATAAAATTCATCCATTTTAAAGATCCGTTTGATGTTCCGTTACGAAAACCCTGAAAATCGCCATTAAACGTCCGTTAGAAATTCACATACGTCCGTTAGAAAATCCCATTATAGTCTATGGGATTTTTATATTATCCGTTTTAATCCGTTATAGTCCGTTATTAATAACGGATGTTATTTTGTGACGGAAGATAGTAACGGGAGAAATAGTGCATGCACTATTTCTTCCGTTCATTCTCCTGTCACAAAATAACGTCCGTTATTAATAACGGGCTATAACGGATTAAAACGGATAATGTAAAAATCCCATAGACTATAATGGGATTTTGGTAAGACGCCTCCCCATGTCCCCTCAGCTGATCGTAATGCTGTGGCTTTGCCGTGGAAGTCCTGATCAGCCCACTGAGATAGCCAGGAACGGAATTAACCTCTTTTAGATGCCATGATCAACTTTGATTGCGGCATCAAAGGGGTTAATGCATTAGGGGTCCAGCATTAGCCGTGGGTCCTGGTTGCTGATAGCAACTGGGACCCACCGTGTATCATGTGCTCTTACCTGCTGAGCGTGCGTCATACAGCGGGAGCCCACAGTGGACATACATATATGTCCGTTTGCGGGAAAGGTTTAAGAGTTAATGAAAACTTTTCATTTGGCAGGGACATATGAAAAATTTTGATCGGTTGTGGTCTGAGTGTTCAGACTGTTGCCAATCTCTACATACAGCTGGGTGAAGCGCGCTTCACACTCTGGCTGGCCGTGATTTCCATTCAGATGTAGGAGACAGCCCATAGACTTCTAATGGAGCTGACTAGAGATGAGCGAACTTTTGAAAAATTTGATTCGGCCAATTTCACAGCGAATCTATATTAACAGTGGCTATTTCTGGCCTACAGAGAGCCTCAATAGGGGTGTAAAACACTTTGCTGTGTTCTAACACACATATGGAGTGTGCTGGGGTAGTGAAATAATACTGTTATTAAGTATTACATGCAGATTACATGGATGGAGGTGGCATCAGTATGAGGAGACTATATAGTCTCTGAATGACACAGCGTGGAGGTGTTAGCAGCATGAGGAGACCATATAGTGGCTGAATAACACAGCGTGGAGGTGTTGGCAGAATGAGGAGACCATATAGTGGCTGAATGACACAGCTTGGATGAGGCTGGAGCATGAGGAGACCATATAGTGGCTGAATGACACAGTGTGGAAGTGTTGGCAGCATGAGGAGACAATATAGTGGCTGAATGACACAGCGTGGAGGTGTTGGCAGCATGAGGAGACCATATAGTGGCTGAATGACACAGCCTGGAGCTGGCAGCAGCATGAGTAGACACTAGGGCTTCACAATCCCTAAGATTAAAAGAGGAATTTTGAAATTTAAATTGAAGATTTATGGTAGCTAGTGCTACCATAAGAAATTTTTAAGTCCAGGCTCAGGCCCAGCAGCATCAGTAAACCATATATTGGCTAAATGACACAGCCTGGGGGTGGCTGAATCATGAGGAGACCATATAGTGCCTGAATGGTACAGCCAGGAGTTGGCAGCAGCATGATTAGACACCAGTGCTTGACAATCCCTAAGAATAAAATGTGACTTCTGAAATTTAAACTGAAGATTTTGGGTAGCTAGTGCTACCATAACAAAATTTTAATTCCCAGTCCCAGCAGCATCAGTAAACCATATGTTGTGTGTATAACACAGCCTGGAGTTGGCTGAAGCATGAGGAGACCATATAGTGTCTGAATGGCACAGCCTGGAGTTGGCAGAAGCATGAGACCATTGAAATTTATTATTTTGAAATTTAAATTTAAGATTTTGAAATTGAACTTTAAACTCCCAAGTTTTAGTGTCCCGGGCCCCGGCGTGTGGGTACAAAGGGCCAAATCTAACAAGGAGTCACATGGCAGCACAATGACAGAGCCTGGAGGTGGCATCAGTAGAAAGAGACCATATAGTGGCTGAATGAGACAGCCTGGAGGTGGCATCAGTATGAGGAGACCATACAGTGGCTGAATGCCTGCCTGGAGTTTAGTATTGATGGTTGGAAATCCTGGCTGATCCATGCCTGATTCATCTTCACAAAGGTCAGTCTCTCCACATTTTTCGTGGAGAGACAAATTCTCCTTGGGGTGACTATGGTCCCCGCCGCACTAAACACCTGCTCTAATGGCAGGATAGCTTTTCCAGGGCAAACTCTGCTAGTTGGGGCCACAAATCAAGTTTGACTGCCCAGAAGTCCAGCGGATCTTCAAGGTGTGTTGGCATGGGTATGTCAAGGTATGCCACCACATTCTGGTTCAGGTCCTGCTCCAGGTGTACCTACTGCTGATGAGTTGCTTCACTATGCGGGTGAAGAAAGCTACTCATCAGCGACTGCAGACTCAGGCTACTGCTGATGGAGCTGGTACTGCTTCTGCCACCCCACCCCTCCCCAACAGCCATGGCAGTGGAAGGTGAGCGCAGGGGGCCCCCCGATTCAGACTTACGAGAGGATGGACGATGATGCCGATAGGCATCGGCAAACTGACTACATAGGAGGCCTCTGTAGAAGTTCATTTTGTCCTCCCTTTTAGTGGGTGTAAAAAAGGCCCCTATTTTTTGGCGATAGCGAGGGTCCAATAAGGTGGAGATCCAGAAGTCATCCCATTGCCGAATGGGGACAATTCGACTGTCACTACGCAAGCAAGTCAGCATGCAACGTGCCATTTGTGCAAGTGACTCTGAGGAACTCCCTGCCTCCATCTCCACTGCATACTGCCATGTTGTGTCTGGGTCCTCTGTCTCGCCTTCCTCATAACCATCTAGCTCCTCTGGCTGCTTCGGCTCCTCCTCTCCTGTCAGATTACTAGAAAAACCGCCCATTTGGCAAGACCTAAACTGTGCTGCACTGTGCCCCTACCCCTCCTCCTCCTCCTCCAGTTCAGCCCCCACAGGACTCATGTGGCGGTGAGATGTAGGCACCACGTCTCCAGTGCCCTTACCAGCCATTGTTTCCAACACGTGTTGTAAGAAATGAAGCAGTGGAATGATATTGTTCATCCCGTAATCCTGGTGACTTACTACTAATGTGGCTTTCTCAAAGGGCCTTGGCAAATGGCAGGTGTCACGTATGAGCTGCCACTGGTTCACATTGAAGTTACACAGGGTAGTACCCCTATCCGCTTGGATCATCAAGAAATCGGTGATGGCTTTTCTCTGCTCGTACAGTCGGTCCAACATATGGAGGGTGGAATTCCAACGTGTGGCAACATCACAAATCAGACTATGTTGAGGGCTTCCGTTCTGACACTGCAGCTCAAGGAGCTTGTGCTTTGCGGGTGTACAAGTGGCTGAAGTGCATGCAAAGTTTCCTTGCAAATGGGGGGAACACTTCAGTAACTGCTTCACAACCAGATTGAACATGTGTGCCATGCAGGGCGCATGGTTCAGCCTTCCTAGTCGCAGCGCATGCAAGATGTTCTTCCCGTTGTCAGTCACCATGGTTCCCATTTCCAGTTTTCATGGAGTAAGCCATGCTCTGATTTCTTTACAAATTACTTTTACAAATTACTTTTTGACTCTTTTCGCCAAGGTAAACCATGTGAAAAACAGCGTGAGACCACCGTGCCCTGCACACCTGGTATGCTGAAGGGCCACTGAGACTTGTCTGGGCAGTGGAGGCTGAGGACATGGTGGAGGATGAGGAGGCAGAGTGGCACACTGTCAGACAACCAATGGCCTGAGAGCTTGGAGGAGGAAGGGGCGGGACCTGTACAAATTGGGGTTGTGGCTGTGCAGGAACCACATTCACCCAGTGAGCCGTAAAGGACATGTATTGTCCCTGACCGTAGTTACAGCTCCAGACGTCGGTGCTGCCGTGCACTTTGGTACACACCGGCAGGCTCAAGGACTGGACCACCTTCTCTTCCCCAAAATTGTGCAGGGCTGGTACTGTCTTCTTCGCAAAGAAATGATGGCTTGGCAGTCTCCACCTCCACTCGGCACAAGCCATCTGTGGTGTCCCGGTACTGGACTTGGTCCCGTACCTTTGTCGTAAGTCCCCACAGTCAGAGTTCCTCCATCCTGGTAGGGCTTTCCTGGTGGATAAACCCCTAGTCGCCTCATAATGCCATTTAGACATGTATGTATTAAATATATTTTATGATAATGTAATTGATGTACAGGACCTTTGGTCACGTGATTTCTAGTGAATTGTGTTATGCTAGGTTTAAGGACCTTTGGGTCATGTGACTAGGTCATGTGATGTAACCATAATGCCTTGGTTTAGGACTGACAGGTTTGGGGACCAATAAGCTTTGACCCTGCCCCTTCTGTATATAAGGGCACTTCATCCAATAATCTTGGCTCTTAGTTTTGGACTACCAAACTGAGCAGATCTGTTATCACAGCCACAAGACAAGCTAGGCCTGGAGCCTTCCACTTCAGCCGCTTTCTAAACTGTGAGTTAATCTGACTCAAATCTTACCAATCCTACGTGACTACTGAACCTAAACATACCCCTAAATTAGTGGAACAGCGTACAGCAAAAGCAAAGCTGATTTTACTACAAAGTCCCAGCCAACCTATGAGGAGTCTAAATCCCCGTCCTCTTGTAAAAGACTGCTTGTTTGTTATCATCATCTGCATAAAATCTGCAGTAAAGTTATTTCTAATTCACTACAACTTCTGCTGTGGACAATCCTTTATTCCTCCCTATCGTTCCTGGGACGGGTGGCGGTAGGACCTATAGATTGAGGAAGCCCGCACCCTTGCGTCACGACAATCAAGGGTTAATGCTATACCCTGCAACACTACTCTGCAACACCCCTGTTCACCCTACATCCCCCAAGCTCACCACACATCAATTCTCTGAAAGGTGCAGAGTCCACCACTTGAAAAGGGAGGGACTGCAGCACCAGCCAGCTTCTGCACCATTAGATGAGTGGGCGCATACTGTTGTCTCTTGGAAATGGCTTGGCCAATGGATTGTTGGCGGAATGGCTGACTAAAAGTAGGAGGAGCAGGAGGAGCTCATTTTCCCACCAACAGTCTGCACTAATTGACTGCTACTGCAGCTGTCTCCAGGAACCCCTGTTCCACTACCTCCCGGGTAAGTAGGCTGCTGCGAAGCAGGTGGTCTCGCCCGGGCACATTTGGCTCCAGAATTTCCACTTCTGCCACCATGCTGACTGCGAACCATGCTACCACCTTGCTGGCTCAGCTGCGGCCTCACGGGCAACCTGCAACTCTCTTCTCTTGATGATGATGATGATGAAGCCCTTTCTGCACCCGGCTCCCAATTGCGATGGGCTTCATCATCATCAAGTGTCTGCACGTCACTGATGTCCTCCTCAGGTTCCTCAACAGTGTCTGCTTCAGGACCATGGACCCTGGCAACACCGCCTCTCACGTCACTCTCCTCATCACTACTTGCCCGCCTAGCGGAGGAAGCGGATGATGTCTCCTCCACTTCTTGGCTGGGCTGCTGACTGTCCTCTATTAGATCGTCCTCACTGAATAGTGGAGCTGAACCCACAGCATAAGATACTTCTATAGGGGAGGGAACAGCATAGGTCAGAGGCAATGGAAGGACAGGGACTGCTTCCGGGCCATGCCAACTGAGGGTTGTGTCTGGGGAACCTACCGACTGTTGACTGGGGGTATCAGATGTCACTGGGGGCATCAGCTCTCACTGCGACTCCTGCTGCCACTCGCCCCTAGTCTGCTGCGACCTCTGCCTGATGAATTTAGACCTCTGCCACTCCTCTGTGCACATCCTGGCACTTCTCTGCCTGACATACTTAGTGTGTATATGAGGGGAATACAATTCGCTTCACTACGCTTAAAAAAATATTTGTCTAGAACAGCAGCAAGTGTGTACTTTTGCCTGTCCTTTCACAGTATTTAAGCCCTTGACAGAAGTATACATGCGGTATGCACTTATGAGGGTAGAAAAATGCACTACAGTACGCCTAAAAACTCAGTGTTTTTGTAAAACACCAGCCGGTGATTACTTTTGTCTGTCCTTCCACAGTATGTAGGCCCTTGACAGATTAACAGGTACAAATTAGTACACTACTTATATATACATATGCGGTATGCACTTACGAGGGCAGAAAAATGCGCTACAGTACGCCTAAAAACTCTGTATATTTGTAAAGCACCAGCCGGTGATTTATTTTGTCTGTCCTTTCACAGTATGTAGGCCCTTGACAGATTAACAGGTACAAATTAGTACACTACTTATATATACATATGCGGTATGCACTTATGAGGGCAGAAAAATGCGCTACAGTCCGCCTAAAAACTCTGTATATTTGTAAAACACCAGCCAGTGATTTCTTTTGTCTGTCATTTCACAGTATGTAGGCCCTTGACAGATTAACAGGTACAAAATAGTACACTACTTAGATGCACGTATGCGACATGCACTTATGAGGGCAGAAAAATGCACTACAGTACCCTTTAAAAAAAAGTGCTACAGTACCCTTTTTTTTTAAAACACCAGCAGTACACAACAGTGCTGCAGCCAAAAAAAGCTGTGTACTAAACACAGTCTACAGACTAGTATAACCAGCAGATAATTTTTTGCGGAACAAAGACACTGAATTGCGCTGAAAAATTATTCCTGCCTCCTCTGCTAAGTTTTATGAAGTTGAGGCAGCTTGCTGAAATGTATGAGGCAACCCACAGCTATCTGCCCCTCTCTGTAATACTATGCCGAAGAAAGTGTCTGGGAGGTTAATGCCTGCAGCTGCAGTAAAAATCCTTTTCAGTGAAAAAAAACAATGCTCTCTGTCCACGAGAACGCTGATGTGACTAGGAGGATGTTAAACTCTGCTGGATTGTGCTTTTCTCTGCTGTAACACACACACACACACACACACACACAGGCTCTGTGTCCTATGATACTTCTGCAGTGTATTGTAATGAAGTGAGGAGCCGGAATTATGGCTGCCAATTATATAGGGTATATAATATGTATATAATATATGTATTATATATATAGTATATAATATAATAGGCTGCGTCCTGCATGTGATTCATTGTCATCCCGCCTACTTCCCTTCCGCCTTGCCTTCCCACCTTCCCAGCGCTCCTTGCCCCATGTACTGACATGTGGTTCCACTATTTTAGATGCCCTGGAGCCTGCACCCCAGTAAATGGAGTTTAATGAAGTGATTCGTGATGATATTCACATTCATTGCGAATTGAATATTTCCTGAAATTCGTTACGAATTCGGGTTCGTCAGCTTCGATTTGCTCATCTCTAGAGCTGACTCCTGCAACTGAATGAAGATTACGGCCAGCCGGGGACTAAAGGTGTACTCCGGTGGAATATATAATATAATATAATATGTCAACTGGTGGCAGAAAGTTAAACAGATTTGTAAATTACTTCTATATAAAAAAAAATGTATCCTTCCAGTACTTATCAGCTGCTGTATGCTCCAGAGGAAGTTCTTTTCTTTTTTAATTTATTTTTTGTCTGACCAAAGTGCTCTCTGCTGACACCTCTGTCCATGTCAGGAACTGTCCGGAGCACAAGCAAATCCCCATAGCAAACCTCCCCTGTTCTGGACAGTTCCTGACATGGACAGAGGTGTCAGCAGAGAGCACTGTGGTCAGACAGAAAATAAATTCAAAATGAAAAGAACTTCCTCTGGAGCATACAGCAGCTGATAAGAACTAGAAGTAGAAGTAATTTTAGAAGTAATTTACAAATCGGTATAACTTTCTGGCACCAGTTGATTAAAAAAAAAGTATTTTCCACTGGAGAACCCTTTTAAAGCACTCTACTGCAAACCTTAATTGGCTATATCTAAAGATCAGCAGGGGGTCTAAACATTCAGACCCTGATCGATCACAAATTTTGACTTGTCCCTTTGACATGTCAAAGGTTTTGCACAATGATAGGGACTCTATAATGCTAAAAGAACAAAAACCTACAGTATCATGTTCGTTTTAAAACACATCTTCAAGTATAATTCCCAGCAGTACCTACAGACAGAAGGTACGGCAAAGGACGTGCACATTATGCTAAGTTTCAAAAACCTTTACCTCAGCGCCTTCAAGAAACAATGCATGTGTTCTCCCTAAATCATCAAACATCATCATTGTCTACAAACATTACATATATGTATACATATTTATATGGAAAGGTACCCCCAAAGACTTTGATAAGTTTACCACTTACCTTAACAATGAATGGAACCTTTCCTTTTTAGTCAAGTGCTCAGGTTCATCTTCAGAATATTTAGATCTTGTCCTGTCATCCAATGTAAAGACAATTATCACAAAAACCTACATCAAAATAGTTCATAATAATAGTTTTACATGATTAGCTGCTATTACAACAAATGAAAAAGAAAAATTATGTACAGCCAATTCGACAGACTCCAGAAAAACTGTACAAAAACATTATTATCAATAGCAATATTATCATGAAGTGACAAAAAAGAAAGGTTACCCCCCCCCCAAATAATTTAAGCTGCCTTCAGGAAAGCCCATTATGTCCCTCACAAGGAAGGGCACAAGTAATCCCACAACAATACAGTTGGGACTTCAATGCGTTACATTTAACTTTTTATTCTATTGTGGACATATATTGGTTGTAACCATAGGCAGGGTAAATGGTGTACAAATCTGAGGAATGGTGCAGAGTTGTGCTACTCAAAATTTGAGGAAGGCCTCACTAGTGAGATACAATGGACAGTATGCAGCTCCTGAGAAAAAAGGTTAAAATACCAAAGTTCATTAGCTCATCTAAAATTTTGTGAAAAAAGACATGTCTCGAAAAAAAGAAAAACACTTCTTGTCAAGTCCTGTGGCTCGTAATCACGCCATGACCTGATCTGCACTCCTTTTCTCTTCACAAGTGAGGCTCACCTTAGTTTATAAAGGTAAGGAACAAGTAAGGTACTGGGGTAATGTAGTGAGATGGTCTGGAAGGGTTGCTTCTGCTTTGGAGTTCCCAAGCAAAATTGCCAAGTTGGGTGATAATATGAGGCCTCAGTATCAGAAATTTCAACCTTAATGGATAATGTCTCCATTACAGAGGAAACAGTCTAACTATTCTCATGGGTGTTTGTAATGCAGGTAGGCCAAGACAGCCAGTGGTGGTAGGGGATTTTATAATCAGGAAGATGGATAAAATAATTTGTT
This sequence comes from Hyla sarda, assembly GCF_029499605.1. NCBI lineage: Eukaryota > Metazoa > Chordata > Amphibia > Anura > Hylidae > Hyla > Hyla sarda. Next base: position 51,385,320 of record NC_079198.1, on the reverse strand, counting down.
GCTCAGACTGCCTCAACCAAATGGTTTGCTGTCTTGTGGTGGGTTCAGCATGTGGTGGAATGGGTGGACAAATAACTTTAGGGGCTAGGGGAGATCCAGCTGTCGTGGTCCATGTGGGAGCCAACTACAGAATACTTGATAGGTGGAGGTCCCTAAAAAATAACTATAAAGAACTAGGTGCCAAGCTAAAGGGAAATAACTTTAACTTGTTGGGGATGAAGTTCCTACAGGTATGTCCTTGCATCCCGGTACTTAAGGACGGAGGGCGTACCTGTACACCCTCCGTATTTCCGTTCACCGCCGCTCGCCGCTCGAAATCATTCAGCAGGCATCCCGTTACATCGCCCAGGGGGGCAATTGCCGCAAATCACCGGTCACCCGAGGTGTGATGCGGGTGGCGGTATAATGATACGGTGGTGGGATTCTGGTGAGTGGCCCTTTGAAAAATCTGGAGGACTTCAGTTCTACAGTTTTTCTCCAAACTTTGGGCCTCCAGATCTTGCAAAACTACAACTCCCAGCAAGCCAAGACAGCAAACAACAGTGTGTCTCCAGCTGTAGCAAAACTACAACTCCCAGCATGCACAGTCTGTCAGAGGAGTCTAGCGCCATGCTTGCATCCGGGTCTGCCTCTATGCAAATCCCCAATTTAGGCCTCAAATGCGCATGGCGCTTTCTCACTCCAGAGCCCTGTCGTATTTCAAGGCAACAGTTTAGTGTCACATATGGGGTATTTCCATACTCGGGAGAAATTGCTTTTCAAATTTTTGGGGGGCTTTTCTTCCTTTTACCCCTTATGAAAAGGAATAGTTAGGGGCTACACCAGCATGTTAGTATAAAACAAAAATTATTTGCATGCTGGTGTTGCCCCATACTTTTCATTTTCACAAGAGGTAAAAGGAGAAAAAGACCACCAAAGTTTGTAAAGCAATTTCTCCTGAGTACAGAAATACCCCATATGTGGACGTAAAGTGCTCTGCGGGTGCACAACAGGGCTCAGGAGTGAGAGTGCACCATGTACATTTGAGGCTTAAATTGGTTATTTGCACAGGGGTGGCTGATAGTTATAGCGGTTCTGACATAAACGCAAAAAGGAAAACACCCACATATGACTGCATTTTGGAAACTACACCCCTCAAGGAATGTAATAAGGGGTGTAATAAGCATTAACACCCTTCAGGTGTTTGACGAGTTTTCGTAAAAGTTGGACATGAAAATGAAAAATGTTATTTTTTTCATCAAAATGCTGGTGTTACCCCAAATTTTTCATTTTTAAAAGGGGTAATAGAGGAAAAAGCCACCCAAAATTTGTAACACCATTTCTTCTGAGTAAGTAAATGCCCCATATGTGGATGTACAGTGCTCTGCGGGTGCACTACAATGCTCAGAAGAGAAGGAGCAAAAAATTTTTTTGTAGAGAGAATTTGGCTGGAATTGAAGACCATTGCATTTACAAAGCCCCATGCTGCCAGAACAGTGGAACCTCCCCACATTTGATGCCAATTTGGAAACTACACCCCTCACAGAATGTAACAAGGGGTGCAATGAGCATTTATGCCCCACAGGTGTCTGACAGATTCTGTAAAAATGAAAAATTAAATTTAAAATTTTCACAGCCCACTGTTCCAAAGATCTGTCAAACGCCACACCAGTGGGGTGTAAATGCTCACTGCACCCCTTATTACATTCCGTGAGGGGTGTAGTTTCTGAAATGGGGTTACATGTGTGTGTGTGTGTTTGGGGTGGGTTCACTGTTCTGGCACCATGCGGGCTTTGTAAACGCACATGGCCTCCGACTTCCATTCCAACCAAAAGCTCAATGTCGCTCCTTCTCTTCTGAGCCCTGTAGTTTGCCTGCAGAGCACTTTATATCCACATATGAGGTATTTCCATACTCAGAATAAATAGTGTTACAAATTTTGGGGGGCTTTTAGGAGACATTAATTTTTTTGTCCCACTTTGACAAAAGTTCATCAATCACCTGTGGGGTGTAAATGCTCACTGTACCCCTTGTTATGTTCCTTGAGGGGGTGTAGTTTCCCAAATATTGTGCCATGTGTTTTTTTTTTTTGTTTGTTTTTTGCTGTTCTGGCACCATGGGGGCTTCCTAAAACACTTCAGTAAAATTTGTTCTCAAAAAGCCCAATGTCGCTCCTTTCCTACTGAGCCCTCTGGTGCACCCACAGAGCACCTTACATCCACATATGAGGTATTTCCTTACTCGAGAGAAGTGGGGTTACAAATTTTGGGGGACATTTTCTCCTATTACACCTTGTGAAAATGAAAAGTTTAGGGTAACACCAGCATTTTTGTGTTAAAAATCAAAATTTTCCTTTTCACGTCCCACTTTAACGAAAGTTCGTCAATCATGTGTGGGGTATTAAGGCTCACTTTACCCCTTGTTACGTTCCTTGAAGGGTGTAGTTTATCAAATAGTATGCCATGTGGAGTTTTTTTTTGATGTTCTGGCACCACTAGGTGTTTCCTAAATGCAACATGACCCCCAAAAATCCTTACAACAAAATTCACCCTCCAAATTCCCACAGTTGCTCTATCCCTCTTGAGCCATGTTGTGTGCCTGCAAAGCACTTTATGTCAACAGGTATTTTCATTCTCAAGAGAAATTGGGTTACAAATTTTGGGGCGGCTTTTTCTCCTTATACCCCTTGTAAAAAAATGGGGTTACATTGTGTAAAAAATGGAGATTTCGATTTTTCTCCTCCACATTGCTGCTATTCCTGTGAAACACCAAAATGGTTAACACACTACCTGAATGTCTTTTTCATTTATAGGGTATTTCTCACAGAAAGGCCCCTCAAATCCCCTTCAAACTTAACTGGTCCCTGAAAAATTCAGATTTAGAATTTTCCTTGAAAATTTGATAAATTGCTGCTATACTTTGTCTTAAAATAGTAAAAACTTATAAACTTTATGATGCCAACATAATAGACATATTGTATATGTGAATCAATATATAATTTATTTGGCATGTCAATTTTCGTTACAAGCAGAGAGCTTCAAAGTTAGAAAAATGCAACATTTTAAAATTTTTCCTGATATTTAGCAATTTTTCACCAAGAAATTATGCAAGTATCTAAAAAACTTTACAACTAACATAAAGTAGAATATGTCACGAAAAAACAGTCTCGGAATCAAATTTGTAAGTAAGAGCATCCTAGAGTTATTAATACATAATGTGACAGAGGTCAGATTTACAAAAAATGCTCTTGTCCTTAACCCCTTGGGGATGAAACCCATTTGGACCTTAATCCCTTAAGGACTGAGGGCATATCCATACGCCCCCATTTTAGAGTCCTTAAGGACTGTAGGCGTATGGGAATTTTGGTCCCCGCCGCTAGCCGGTCAGGGACTGGACCGGGATGCCTGCTGAAATCATTCAGCAGGCATCCCGGCACATCGCCAAAGGGGGTCTGAATTGACCGGCGATTTGTGGCGATTCTGGATAAAAACGGGTCTCCGGTGACCCGGAGACCCAGAAAATAAGGGGGATCGGGGCTGTCCAGGACACCCCCGATCCCCCTGAAGGTATTGGAGTGAGGTGGCAAGGGGTGCCACTCCTCCTATCCCTGCTATTGGTTGCTCAGAAGCGACCAACCAATAGCAGATCGGTGGTGGTCAAAGTTCGGTTCCCCCGTTCTTCCCACCCAAAGTAGTCTGAGCAGAACGGGGGAACTGACGGTGACCGGCACCGGAGGTCACTCACCATCGGCGGCGGCGGCAGCGGGCAATGATCGGCGGGCGGTGATGACGTGCGGCTGGCTCCCTGCTGCAGACTATGGACTATACAGTGGTCTCTAAACTGTAGCCCTCCAGATGTTGCAAAACTACAACTCCCAACATGCCAAGACAGCTGTTTGGGCATGCTGGGATTTGTAGTTTTAGCAACAGCTAGAGGTCTGCAGTTTGGACATCACTGTGCAGTGATCTCTAAACTGTAGCCCTCTAGATCTTGCAAAACTACAACTCCCAGCATGTCCACACAGCATTTTGCTGTCTGGGCATCCTGGGATTTGTTGTTCTGCAACATCTGGAGGGCCACAGTTCCCAGTATGCTGGGATTTGTAGTTTTATCAACAGCTAGAGGTCTGCAGTTTGGAGATCACTGTGCAGTGTTTTCTAAATCGTAGCCCTCTAAATCTTGCAAAACTACAACTCCCAGCATAACCAAACAGCAAACAGCTGTCTCGCCATGCTGTGAGTTGTAGTACCGTACCTCCAGCTGTTGTACAACTACATCTCCAAGCATGTACTGATCGCCGAAGGGCATGCTGGGAGTTGAAGTTTTGCAACAGCTGCTGGCACACTGGTTGGAAAATACTGAGTTAGGTAACAGAACCTAACTGAAGAGTTTCCAACCAGTGTGCCTCCAGCTGTTGCATAAGTACAACTCCCAGCATGCACAGTCTGTCAGTACATGCTGTGAGTTGTAGATTACAACAGTTGGAGATTTGCCCCCCCCCCCATGTGACTGTACAGGGTACATTCTCACGGGCGTGTTTTCTGCTTCAAGTTTGAGCTGCTGCAAATTTTCTGCTGCAGCTCAAAATCCTAGCGGGAAACTCACTGTAAACCCCCGCCTGTGTGAATGTACCCTAAAAACACTAACACATAATAAAGGGTAAAACACTACATATACACCCCCTTACACGGTCCCCCCCCCCAATAAAAATGAAAAACATTTGGTACAGCAGTGTTTCCAAAATAGAGCCTCTAGCTGTTGCAAAACAACAACTCCCAGCATTTCCGGACAGCCAATGACTGTCCAGGCATGCTGGGAGTTTTGCAACAGCTTGGGGCACTGTTTGGGAATCACTGGCATAGAATTCCCCTATGTCCACCCCTAAATCCCTAATTTAGTCCTCAAATGCGCATGGTGCTCTCTCACTTCGGAGCCCTGTCGTATTTCAAGGCAACAGTTTAGGGCCACATATGGGGTATTTCCGTACTCAGGAGCAATTGCACTACAAATTTTGGGGGGCTTTTTCTCCTTTTACCCCTTATGAAAAGGAAAAGTTGGGGTCTACACCAGCCTGTTAGTGTATAAAAATAAAAAATTTTACACTAACATGCTGGTGTTGCCCCATACTTTTTATTTTCACAAGCGGTAAAAGGAAAAAGTACAGAGATAACCCATATGTCGACGTAAAATTATCTGCGGACGCACAACAAGGCTCAGGAGTGAGAGCGCACTATGTACATTTGAAACCTAAATTGGTGATTTGCACAGGGGTGGCTAATTTTACAGCGGTTCTGACATAAACGCAAAAAAATAAATACCGACATGTGAACCCATTTTGGAAACTAAACCCCTCACGGAATGCAACAAGGGGTATAGTGAGCATTAACACCTCACAGGTGTTTGACAAATTTTCATTAAAGTTGGATGGGAAAATGACATTTTTTTAATTTTTTCACTAAAATGCTATTGTTACCCTAAATTTTTCATTTTCACAAGGGAAAATAGGAAAAAAGCCCCCCAGAATTTGTAATCCCATTTCTTCTGACAGACGCCGACAGTTCACACACCGGAGTGAACAGAGCTGGACGGAGCCAGCTCCCTGCGCCACAGCAGGTTGTCGCGCCCGCCCCGCAAACCAGGGATCCGTGGACCAACGGATAGAGTCCTGGCCTATAATACAGGGACAGAGTCTTGTTATTTATATATACCTGCTGCTTTTCCCTACAGGATTTATAGTGATATGAGAATATTGTTATTGCAGATGGATGACCTGTTTCCTACGCCAAGGACCTCTTTAATACTTCCTTTGATTTGATATACCGATTGTATATACATAATACCTGTCAATCTGACTTATCTTCTCTGTACATATTATATGCCTCCCTGAGGACGCCATATAAATTCATGGCAGAAACGCGTCGGTGGTATAATATAATAGTGGTATGATATGCTGCTAACTTTGGTAACTTATTGTTACTAAGTAGCTGTGGCACAGTTTGAGCGTCTCCTCCGATCCTGGAAGGTTACTGCTCCTGATGGTCTACATCTATTCTATTTTTTTAATGGTGTTGGAATCAAACACGTTTTTTTGGGTGATTTTTAAATGATCCAAATAAAAGTTAATTTTTATGCACTACCCTGAACACTTATACTTTTTCTGTTCTTTTGACATATTCGAATGCTGGGTGGAATTACGCTTAAGCGTGGTCTGACGTGGGACCTAACATATTTACGTCTAGTTGATCATTTCCCATTTCTTCTGAGTAAGAAAATACCCCAAATGTGGATGTAAAGTGCTCGGCGGGCGAACTACAATGCTCAGAACAGAAGGAGCTCCATTGGGATTTTGAAGAGAAAATGTGTCCGGAATTGAAGGCCACGTGTGTTTACAAAGCCCCCATAGTGCCAGAACAATGGACCCCCCCAACATGTGACCCCATTTTGGAAAGTACACCTCTCACGTAATGTAATAAGGGGTGCAGTGAGCATTTATGCCCCACAGGTGTCTGACAGATTTTTGGAACAGTGGTCTGTGAAAATGAAAAATTAAATTTTTCATTTGCTCAGCCCACTGTTCCGAAGATCTGTCAAATGCCAGTGGGGTGTAAATACTCACTGCATCCCTTATTAAATTCTGTGAAGGGTGTAGTTTCCAAAATGGGGTCACATGTGGGGGGTCCACTGTTCTGGCACCACGGGGGGCTTTGTAAACGCACATGGCCCCTGACTACCATTCCAAACAAATTTACTCTTCAAAAGCTCAATGGCGCTCCTCCTCTTCTGAGCATTGTAGTTCGACCGCAGGGCACTTAACGTCCATACATGGGGTATTTCCATACTTGGAAGAGTAAGTAAATAAGTAAAAAGAATTGCCAACCTATATAAAAAAATGTTTTATATAGGTTGGCAATTATTTTTACTTTTTTTTTATAAAGCATAAGTATTTAATACCTGGGCAAGGGCCCTGCCCAGGTGTTTTAGTATTTTTCTTATTCAATTAATAAATGTATATCATTGTTTAAGCTATTTATTTTGCAGGTATTCTTTATATTATAATTATTTTAATTATTTTAGTAATTATTTTAGACATTATATCTGTTGTATTATTATTTTTTATCTGTCAATTACTATTCTTTTATTCTTTTTATCTTTAATATTTCCCCCCCTTGCTATTTCTCTTTTTTTTCTTTTCACTATCCTTGAGGACTGGTTATATAATTCCTTTATTATATAATTTTCTATAGATTTCGTGGCCTTGGGGTAATCAGACCATACCAGTTAACCTCAGGCTAGTTATTGATTGAGCTGCACTGCCCTTTATTCCATATTTGTAAATTACTTCCATTAAAAAATCTTAATCCTTCCAGTACTTATTAGCTGCTGAATGTTACAGAGGAAATTCCTTTCTTTTTGGAACACTGATGACATCACGAGCACAGTGCTCTCTGCTGACATCTCTGTCCATTTTAGCAACCATGCATAGCAGATGTATGCTAAGGGCAGCATGGTGGCTCAGTGGTTAGCACTGCTACCTTGCAGTGCTGGGGACTTGGGTTCAAATCCCACTAAGGACAACAATAAATAAAGCGTTATTACTATTATAATAAAGACAACAGAGAGAACTGTGCTTGTGATGTCATCAGAGAGCATTCCAAAAAGAAAATAATTTCCTCTGTAGTATTCAGCAGCTAATAAGTAAAGGAAGGATTAAGATTTTTTAATAGAAGTAAATTACAAACATGTTTATCTTTCTGCCACCAGTTGATTTAAAAGAAAAAAGGTTTTCACCAGAGTACCCCTTTAACAGGAATAGCAGCAAAATGAAGGAGAAAATTCTAAATCTTAATTTTTTTACACTTGCATGTTCTTGCAGACCCAGTTTTTGAATTTTTACATGGAGTAATAGGAGAAAAATCCCCCCAAAATTTGTAACCCATTTTCTCTCAAGTAAGGAAATACCTCATATGGGGATGTCAAGTGTTCGGCGGGTGCAGTAGAGGGCTCAGAAGGGAAGAAGCGACAATGGGATTTTGGAGAGTGAATTTTGCTGAAATGGTTTTTGGGGGCATGTCACATTTAGGAAGCCCCTATGGTGCCAGAACAGCAGAAAACCCCCACATGGCATACCATTTTGGAAACTACACCCCTCAAGGCATGTAACAAGGGGTCCAGTGAGCCTTAACACCCCACAGGTGTTTGACGACTTTTCATGAAATTCGGATGTGTAAATGAAACAAAGAATTTTTTCAACTTAAGTGCAGTTTTTTCCCCAAATTTATAATTCTTACAAAGGGTAATGGGAGAAAATACCCCCCAAAATTTGTAACCCCATCTCTTCTGAGTATATAAATACCCCATGTTAGGATGTAAAATGCTCTGCGGGCGAACTACAATTCTCAGAAGAGGAGTCACATTTTCACACTGCTTTTGGAAAGCAAACTTTGCTGAAATGGTTTTTGGGGGGTAGGTTTCATTTAGGAAGCCCCTATGGTGCCAGAACAGCAAAAAAGTTTCTCCCCAAACTTAACATTTTTACAAGGGGTAATAGGAGAAAATGACCCCCAAAATTTGTAACCCCGTTTCTTCTGAGTATGGAAATACCCCATGTGTGGACATCAAGGGCTCTGCTGGCACACTACAATGCTCAGAAGAGGAAGAGCGCCATTGAGCTTTTTGAAAGAGAATTTGTTTGGAATGGAAGTCGGGGGCCATGTGCTTTTACAAAGCCCTCCGTGGTGCCAGAACAATGGACCCCCCCACAGAATTTAATAAGGTGTGCAGTGAGTATTTACACCCCACTGGCGTTTGACAGATTTTTGGAACAGTGGGCTGTGCAAATGTAAATAAAATTTTATATTTTCACGGATAACTGTTCCAAAAATCTGTCAGACACCTGTGGGGCGTAAATGCCCACTGTACCCCTTATTACATTACGTGAGAGGAGTAGTTTCCAAAATGGGGTCACATGTGGGGGGGGGGGTCCATTGTTCTGGCGCTATGGGGGCTTTGTAAACACACGTGGCCTTCAATTCCGGACAAATTTTCTCTTCAAAAGCCCAATGGCGCTTCCTCTCTTCTGAGCATTGTAGTGCACCAGGAGAGCACTTTATATCCACATATGGGGTATGTTCTTACTCAGAAGAAATGGGGTTACAAATTTTGGGGGGGCTTTTTTCCTATTTTCCCTTGTGAAAATGAAAAATTTAGGGTAACACCAGCATTTTAGTGAAACATTTTTTTTTCATTTTCCCATCCAACTTTAATGAAAATTTGTCAAACACCTGTGGGTATTCAGGCTCACTATACCCTTTGTTACGTTCCGTGAGGGGTGTAGTTTCCAAAATGGGGTCAGAAAAAGCCCCCCAAAATTTGTAGTGCAATTGCTCCCGAGTACGGAAATACCCCATATGTGGACCTAAACTGTTTCCTTGAAATACGACAGGGCTCCAAAGTGAGAGAGCGCCATGCGCATTTGAGGACTAAATTAGGGATTGCATAGGGGTGGACATAGTGGTATTTTACGCTAGTGATTCCCAAACAGGGTGCCTCCAGCTGTTGCTAAACTCCCAGCATACCTGGACAGTCAGTGGCTGTCCGGAAATGCTGGGAGTTGTTGTTTTGCAACAGCTGGATGCTCCGTTTTGGAAACACTGCCGTACGATACGTTTTTCATTTTTATGGGGGGGGGGACAGTGTAAGGGGTTGTATATGTAGTGTTTTACCCTTTATTATGTGTTAGTTTAGTGTAGTGTTTTTAGGGTACATTCACACTGGCGGGCGTTTACGGTGAGTTTCCCGCTAAGAGTTTGCGCTGCGCCGCAAAAAATTTGCTGCAGCCCAAACTTGAAGCGGAAAACTAACTGTAAACCTGCCCGTTTGAATGTACCATGTACATTCACTAGGGGGGGGGGGGGAGGGGGGGTAAACCTCCAGCTGTTTCAAAACTACAACTCCCAGCACGTTCTGACAGACTGTGCATGCTGGGAGTTGTACTTTTGCAACAGCTGGAGGGACACTGGTTGGAAAACCTTCAGTTACCTAACTCAAGTGTTTTCCAACCAGTGTGCCTCCAGCTGTTGCAAAAGTACAACTCCCAGCATGCACAGTCTGTCAGATTTAGTTATGCAACAGCTGGAGGTACGCAACTACAACTCCCAGCAAGCCGACACAGCTGTTTGCTGCGTGGGCATGCTGGGATTTGCAGTTTTGCAACATCTGGAGAGTTACAGTTAGAGACCACTGCACAGTGATCTCCAAACTGTGGCCCTCCAGATGTTGCAAAACTACAAATCTCAGCATGCCCACACAACAAATAGCTGTCTGGGCATGCTGGGAGTTGTAGTTTTGCAACATCTGGAGGGCTACAGTATAGAGATCACTGTATAGTGGTCTCAGACTGTAGCTCTCCAGATGTTGCTAGGCAACTCACCGGCTTCCGTAGGATCCAGGGAGTCGCATAGCCGTCCTCTTCTCCCGCTGCCGCCGTCGATCATCGTCCACTGCCATTGCCGATGGGTGAATGGACTTCGCCCCCGGTCCTCTGTGGGTTTCCCCGTTCTGCCCAGCCTATTGTGGGTGGGCAGAATTGGTCATCGTGTCTTGACGACCAATAGCAGGGATAGGAGGGGTGGCATCCCTGCCACCTCACTCCTATCCCTTCAGGGGGATCATAGGTGTCATGGACAACCCCGATCCCCATTATATTTCGGGTCATCATAGACCCATATGACCCGGAATCGGTGCAAATCGCAGATATGAATTCACTTGCGACTTACGCCGATCGCTGACATGAGGGGGGGGGTCTGATGACCCCCCTGGGCATTTGCGCGTGGTGCATGCTGATCAATATCAGCTTTCACCCCGGTCCGGTCCCAACCCGGAGGGGACCAAAATTTCCACAGGTGTATGGATAAGCCCTGCGTCCTTAAGTACCAGGGCGTCAAGGCATATCCATACGCCCTAGGTCCCTAAGTGGTTAAAGTTAGATGGGAAAATGAAAAAACATTTTTTTTAACTAAAATGCTGGTGTTACCCTAAAATTTTCATTTTCACAAGGGAAAATAGGAAAAAAAAAAGCCTTCCAAAATGTATAACCCCATTTCTTCCGAGTAAGAACATACTCCATATGTGGATTTTAAAGTGCTCTGCGGGCGAACTACATTGCTCAGAAGAGAATGATCGCCATTGAACTTTTGGATAGAATTGTCCGGAATTGAAGGCCATGTGCCCCCATAGTGCCAGTACAATGGACCCCCCCCCCACATGTGACCCCATTTTGGAAACTACACCCCTCACGGAATGTAATAAGGGGTTCAGTGAGCATTTATGCCCCACAGGTGTCTGACAGATTTTTGGAACAGTGGTCCGTGAAAATGAAAAATTTAATTTTTTATTTGCCCAGCCCACTGTTCCAAAGATCTGTCAAATGCCAGTGGGGTGTAAATGCTCACTGCACCCCTTATTAAATGCTGTGAGGAGTGCAGTTTCCAAAATGGGGTCACATGTGGGGGTGGGGTCCATTGGTCTGGCACCACAGGTGGCTTTGTAAATGCTCATGGCCCCCGACTTCCATTACCAACAAATTCACTCTCTCAAAAAGCCCAATGGCACTCCTTCTCTTTTGAGCATTGTAGTGCGGCAGCAGAGCACTTGACGTCCACACATGGGGTATTTTCATATTCAGAAGAAATTGGGTTGCAAATTTTGGTGGGCATTTTCTCCTATTACCTCTTGTAAAAATTTACAATTTGGGGAAAAACCAGCATTTTTGTGTATTTATTTTTTCCATTTACACATCCGACTTTAACAAAAAGTCATCAAATACCTGTGAGGTGTTAAGGCTCACTGTACCCCTTGTTACGTTCCTCGAGGGGTGCAGTTTCCAAAATAGTGCGCCATGTGTTTTTTTTCCCTGTTCTGGCACTACTGGGGCTTCCTAAATGCGACATGCCCCCCAAAAACCATTTCAGCAAAATTTGCTTTCCAAAATCCCATTGTCGCTCCTTCCCTTCTCAGCCCTCTGGTGCACCCATGGAGAACTTTACATCCACATATGAGATATTTCCTTGCTCGAGAGAAATGGGGTTACACATTTTGGGGGGATTTCTCTCCTTTTACCTCTTGTAAAAATTAAAAAAAATGGCTCTGCAAGAACATGCGAGTGTAAAAAAAAAGATTTAGAATTTTCTCTTTTCTTTGCTGCTATTCCTGTGAAACACCTAAAGCATTATGAAACTTTCTGAATGTAATTTTGAATATTTTGAGGGGTGCAGTTTTTATAATGGGGCAATTTACAGGGTATTTCTAACATTAAAGCCCCTCAAATCCACCTCAAAACTGAGCTGAAATTTTTGTGAAAAATTGGAAAATTTCTGCAGAACTTTGAAGCCCTCTGATGTCTTCCAAAAGCAAAAACATGGCAACGTTGTGATGCCAACATAAAGTAGACATATTGTATATGTGAATCAATATATAATTTATTTGGAATTTCCGATGTCCTTGCAAGCAGGGAGCTTCAAAGTTAGAATAATGCAAAATGTTAAAAATTTTCTAAATTTGGGGATTTTTCACCAAGAAAGGATGCAAATAACAACGAAAATTTACCACTAAGTTAAAGTAGAATATGTCATGAAAAAACTATCTCGGAATCAGAATAAACAGTAAAAGTACCCCAGAGTTATGAATGCATAAAGTGACAGTAGTCAGAATTGCAAAATAGGGCTCAGTCTTTAAGGTGAAAAAGGGCTCAGTCCTTAAGGGGTTAAAGGGGTACTTCGGTGTAAAAACTTTTTTTTTTAAATCAACTAGTGCCAGAAAGTTGAACAGATTTGTAAATTACTTCTATTAAAAAAAAATCTTAATCCTTCCAGTACTTATTAGCTGCTGAATACTACAGGGCAAATTCTTTTCTTTTTGGAACACAAAGCTCTCTGTTGATATCAGGAGCACAGTGCTCTCTGCTGACATCTCTGTCCATTTTAAGAACTGTGCAGAGTAGGAGAAAATTTCCATAGCAAACATATGCTGCTCTGGACAGTTCCTAAAATGGACAGAGATGTCAGCAGAGAGCACTGTGCTTGTGATATCAGCAGAGAACTCTATGTTCCAAAAAGAAAATAATTAGTACTGGAAGGCGTAAGATTTTTTAATTGAAGTAATTTACAAATCTGTTTAACTTTCTGGTACCAGTTGATAAAAAAAAAAAAAAAAGTTTTCCACCAGTGAACCCCTTTAAGGATGAGGCCAATTTTTAATTTTTGCACTTTCATTTTTTCCTCCTCCCCTTCTAAAAATCACTTTCAATTTTCCACCTACACACCCATATAAGGGCTTGCTTTTTGTGTCATCAATTGTACTTTGTACTGACATCACTCATTTTATAACATAATTTGTGGCAAAACAAAAAAGACATATTTGTGGGGTGAAATAATAAAAAAAACAGCATTTTGTAACTTTTGGGGGCTTCCGTTTCTACGCACTTTTCGGAAAAAATGACACCTTATCTTTATTCTGTAGGTCCAAATGGTTACAAGGATACCCAATTTATGTAGGTTTTATTTTATTTTACTACTTATAACTACATGCACTAAAATTAGTATGTTTAAAATTGTCATCTACTGGCCCTTATAACTTTTTTTTATTTTAATGCATACGGGGCTATATGAGGGATAACTTTTTGCGCCGTGGTCTGTAGTTTTTTGGTACCATTTTTGTTTTGATGGGACTTTTTGATTACTTTTTATAACTTTTTTATGGTATTTGAAGTGATCAAAAATGCACAAATTTGGACTTTGGGATTTTTTTATTGACCGTGAGGTTTAACTAACATTACATTTTAATACTTCGGACATTTATGCACGTGGCGGAACCTCATATGATTCTTTTTAAAGAAATGGGAAGGGTGGGGGATTCAAAATTTTATTAGGAAAGGGTTAATTAACTTTTATAAACTTTTTTTAATACTGTTGGTTGCACATACTGATCAATGCTATGCATAGAATAGCATTGATCATTGTTATCGGTGCTCTGCTGCTTCAGCCTGCTGAGCAGGCATGGAGCAGCAGAACACCAATCGGACAGTGAGAGGCAGGTAAATTACCTACCGTTGTCCTCTCAGCTGATTGGGACATCATGATTTTGTTGCGACAGTTCCGATCAGCTCCGCTGAGCTGCCGGGACATTTTACTTTAGATTTTAGATGTACAATCAACTTTGATAACGGCGTCTAAAGGGTTAATGCTGGTCATCTGCCCGATAGGCGGTGCCCAGCATTTCCCTGGATCCTGGCTGCTGATAGCACTCGGGACCAACCATGTTTGATGCAAGCTTAGCTTCAAACCCCGGTAACAGGACTTAGGGTGTACAGGTACGCTCTCCGTCCTTAAGTACCGGAACACAAGGGCGTTCCCCTCCGCCCTCCATCCCCAACAGGTTAAGGTCAAAATGGGCTTCGTCCCCAAGGGGTTAAAGTTGTACTCTCTGGAATACTACCTGTGCCATATGCATCACAGGAAAGACAACGGTTGCTTAGGGAGTTAAATGCATGGCTTAAGTCTTGGTGTAAAGTGGAAGAGTTTGGGTTTTTAGCGCACTGGACTGACTTCTCTTTGGGGTACAAACTGTATTCTGCAGATAATTTGCACCTCAATGGAAGGGGATCTGTTGTGCTAGGGGAGAGAATTCTAGGGGGTGGCAAAGTATTTAAACTAGATAAGTGGAGGGAGGACACAGTGGTCAGAATATAATAGTGGGTGGAGAGGAGTCCTGTGGGAGAAGGTTAAGAGCAGTGGATAAGGAGATCCACATGTTTCAAACCAGCGGTGAAAACAAATGTACCAACAATAACTCAATGAAACTCATTACTGATTCTGAATGTATAAAACTAGATGGCAATGTAAAGTGAATGTTCACCTATGCCAGAGGTCTAGTAAGCAATATGGAGGAGCTTGAGGCCTTGATACAGGATGAACACATTGATATAGTTGGGGTCACTGAGACATGGCTAGACCCTTCGCATGACTGGGCTGTCAATCTGCAGAGGTGTACACTGTTTCGCAAGGATAGGGTGAACAAGATTTCTGTATGTTAGAAGCGGTATGAAAGTCAGTGTGAAATATGCAATAGCGGGTGATTATTGTAAGGCCCCTTTCACACTATACATTCATCTGTTTTTAAAGATCTGTTAAATGTTGTGTTATGAAAACCCTGAAAATCGGCCATTACAAAATCCTACTATAGTCTATGGGATTTTTACATTATCTGTTTTAACCCGTCATAGCCTGTTATTAATAATGGACGTTATTTTGTGATGGGAGAAAATGACAATATACGTCACAAAATAACGTATCTGTATCTAATCTCTCTATGTGTGATACTGTTTCATGAGACCCTATATCTAATCCTATAACGTGTGATACTGTCTGCTGTACTCTGTATCTAAAACTGTTATGTGTGATATCTTATCTTATTCTATAAAATGTGATACTATCTACTAAGCTGTGTATCTGAGCCTTGGTATCTAATCCTATCATGGGTGATCTGTCTGTATCTAATAACAAAACGAATAGAAATGAACTCGCACTCACCGGATGTCTTGCAATAGTGAAAAACTTTATTGGTGTCCCAGACAGATATAAAACGACAACAGACAGTTACAGATTGACCTGGGCAGTGGCAGGCGGGGGTGGCGTTCAAGAGCAACGGACCGTGTCACTCACCTGAGCTTCATCAGGCACCTAGTGCTTGTTACGCCGAGCGCTCCGGGTCCCCGCTCCTCCCCGGAGCGCTCGCTACACTCTCACTACTGCAGCGCTCCGGTCAGATCCACTGACCCGGTGCGCTGCGATTCCGCCTCCAGCCGGGATGCGATTCGCGATGCGGGTGGCGCCCGCTCGCGATGCGCACCCCGGCTCCCGTACCTGACTCGCTCTCCGTCGGTCCTGTCCCGGCGCGCGCGGCCCCGCTCCCTAGGGCGCGCGCGCGCCGGGTCTCTGCGATTTAAAGGGCCACTGCGCCGCTGATTGGCGCAAGTGGTTCTAATTAGTGTGTTCACCTGTGCACTCCCTATGTATACCTCACTTCCCCTGCACTCCCTCGCCGGATCTTGTTGCCATTGTGCCAGTGAAAGCGTTTCCTTGTGTGTTCCTAGCCTGTGTTCCAGACCTCCTGCCGTTGCCCCTGACTACGATCCTTGCTGCCTGCCCCGACCTTCTGCTACGTCCGACCTTGCTTCCGTCTACTCCCTTGTACCGCGCCTATCTTCAGCAGTCAGAGAGGTTGAGCCGTTGCTAGTGGATACGACCTGGTCACTACCGCCGCAGCAAGACCATCCCGCTTTGCGGCGGGCTCTGGTGAATACCAGTAGTGACTTAGAACCGGTCCACTAGCACGGTCCACGCCAATCCCTCTCTGGCACAGAGGATCCACCTCCTGCCAGCTGGCATCGTGACAGTAGATCCGGCCATGGATCCCGCTGAAGTTCCTCTGCCAGTTGTCGCCGACCTCACCACGGTGGTCGCCCAGCAGTCACAACAGATAGCGCAACAAGGCCACCAGCTGTCTCAACTGACCGTGATGCTACAGCAGCTACTACCACAGCTTCAGCAATCATCTCCTCCGCCAGCTCCTGCACCTCCTCCGCAGCGAGTGGCCGCTTCAGGCCTACGACTATCCTTGCCGGATAAATTTGATGGGGACTCTAAATTTTGCCGTGGCTTTCTTTCTCAATGTTCCCTGCACTTGGAGATGATGTCGGACCAGTTTCCTACTGAAAGGTCTAAGGTGGCTTTCGTAGTCAGCCTTCTGTCTGGAAAAGCTCTGTCATGGGCCACACCGCTCTGGGACCGCAATGACCCCGTCACTGCCTCTGTACACTCCTTCTTCTCGGAAATTCGAAGTGTCTTTGAGGAACCTGCCCGAGCCTCTTCTGCTGAGACTGCCCTGTTGAACCTGGTCCAGGGTAATTCTTCCGTTGGCGAGTACGCCGTACAATTCCGTACTCTTGCTTCAGAACTATCCTGGAATAATGAGGCCCTCTGCGCGACCTTTAAAAAAGGCCTATCCAGCAACATTAAAGATGTTCTGGCCGCACGAGAAATCCCTGCTAACCTACATGAACTCATTCATCTAGCCACTCGCATTGACATGCGTTTTTCCGAAAGGCGTCAGGAGCTCCGCCAGGATATGGACTTTGTTCGCACGAGGCGTTTTTTCTCCCCGGCTCCTCTCTCCTCTGGTCCCCTGCAATCCGTTCCTGTGCCTTCCGCCGTGGAGGCTATGCAGGTCGACCGGTCTCGCCTGACACCTCAAGAGAGGACACGACGCCGCATGGAGAATCTCTGCCTGTACTGTGCTGGTACCGAACACTTCCTGAAGGATTGTCCTATCCGTCCTCCCCGCCTGGAAAGACGTACGCTGACTCCGCACAAAGGTGAGACAGTCCTTGATGTCAACTCTGCTTCTCCACGTCTTACTGTGCCTGTGCGGATATCTGCCTCTACCTTCTCCTTCTCTACTATGGCCTTCTTGGATTCCGGATCTGCAGGAAATTTTATTTTGGCCTCTCTCATCAACAGGTTCAACATCCCGGTGACCAGTCTCGCCAGACCCCTCTACATCAATTGTGTTAACAATGAAAGATTGGACTGTACCATACGTTTCCGCACGGAGCCTCTCCTAATGTGCATCGGACCTCATCACGAAAAAATTGAGTTTTTGGTCCTCCCCAATTGTACTTCCGAAATTCTCCTTGGACTACCCTGGCTTCAACACCATTCCCCAACCCTGGATTGGTCCACTGGGGAGATCAAGAGTTGGGGTACCTCTTGTTTCAAGGACTGCCTTAAACCGGTTCCCAGTACTCCTTGCCGTGACCCTGTCGTTTCCCCTGTAACCGGTCTCCCTAAGGCCTATATGGACTTTGCGGATGTATTTTGCAAAAAACAAGCTGAGACTCTACCTCCTCACAGGCCTTATGACTGTCCTATTGACCTCCTCCCGGGCACTACTCCACCCCGGGGCAGAATTTATCCTCTCTCCGCCCCAGAGACTCTTGCTATGTCTGAGTACATCCAGGAAAATTTAAAAAAGGGCTTTATCCGCAAATCCTCCTCTCCTGCCGGAGCCGGATTTTTCTTTGTGTCCAAAAAAGATGGCTCCCTACGTCCTTGCATTGACTACCGCGGTCTTAATAAAATCACGGTAAAGAACCGCTACCCTCTACCTCTTATCTCTGAACTCTTTGATCGCCTCCAAGGTGCCCACATCTTTACCAAACTGGACTTAAGAGGTGCTTATAATCTCATCCGCATCAGAGAGGGGGATGAATGGAAAATGGCATTTAACACTAGAGATGGACACTTTGAGTATCTGGTCATGCCCTTTGGCCTGTGCAACGCCCCTGCCGTCTTCCAAGACTTTGTTAATGAAATTTTTCGTGATCTCTTATATTCCTGTGTTGTTGTGTATCTGGACGATATCCTGATTTTTTCTGCCAACCTAGAAGAACACCGCCAGCATGTCCGCATGGTTCTTCAGAGACTTCGTGACAATCAACTTTATGCCAAGATGGAGAAATGTCTATTTGAATGTCAATCTCTTCCTTTCCTAGGATACTTGGTCTCTGGCCAGGGACTACAAATGGACCCAGACAAACTCTCTGCCGTCTTAGATTGGCCACGCCCCTCCGGACTCCGTGCTATCCAACGGTTTTTGGGGTTCGCCAATTATTACAGACAATTTATTCCACATTTTTCCACCATTGTGGCTCCTATCGTGGCTTTAACCAAAAAGAATGCCAATCCTAAGTCATGGCCTCCTCAAGCGGAAGACGCCTTTAAACAGCTCAAGTCTGCCTTTTCTTCTGCTCCCGTGCTCTCCAGACCTGACCCATCTAAACCCTTCCTATTGGAGGTAGATGCCTCCTCAGTAGGAGCGGGAGCGGTCCTTCTACAAAAAAAATTCTTCAGGGCATGCTGTTACTTGTGGTTTTTTTTCTAGGACCTTCTCTCCGGCGGAGAGGAACTACTCCATCGGGGATCGAGAGCTACTAGCCATTAAATTAGCACTTGAGGAATGGAGGCATCTGCTGGAGGGATCAAGATTTCCAGTTATTATTTACACCGATCACAAGAATCTCTCCTATCTCCAGTCTGCCCAACGGCTGAATCCTCGCCAGGCCAGGTGGTCTCTGTTCTTTGCCCGATTTAATTTTGAAATTCACTTTCGGCCTGCCGATAAGAACATTAGGGCCGATGCTCTCTCTCGTTCCTCGGATGCCTCGGAAGTAGAGCTCTCTCCGCAACACATCATTCCTCCTGACTGCCTGATCTCCACTTCTCCAGCCTCCATCAGGCAAACTCCTCCAGGGAAGACCTTCGTCACTCCACGCCAACGCCTCGGAATCCTCAAATGGGGTCACTCCTCCCATCTCGCAGGCCATGCGGGCATCAAGAAATCCGTGCAACTCATCTCTCGTTTCTATTGGTGGCCGACTCTGGAGACGGATGTTGTTGATTTTGTGCGGGCCTGCACTGTCTGTGCCCGGGATAAGACTCCTCGCCAGAAGCCCGCTGGTCTTCTTCATCCTCTGCCTGTCCCCGAACAGCCTTGGTCTCTGATTGGTATGGACTTTATTACAGACTTACCCCCATCCCGTGGCAACACTGTTGTTTGGGTGGTCGTTGATCGATTCTCCAAGATGGCACATTTCATCCCTCTTCCTGGTCTTCCTTCTGCGCCTCAGTTGGCAAAACAATTTTTTGTACACATTTTTCGTCTTCACGGGTTGCCCACGCAGATCGTCTCGGATAGAGGCGTCCAATTCGTGTCAAAATTCTGGAGGGCTCTCTGTAAACAACTCAAGATTAAATTAAACTTTTCTTCTGCTTATCATCCTCAATCCAATGGGCAAGTAGAAAGAATTAACCAGGTCCTGGGTGATTATTTACGGCATTTTGTTTCCTCCCGCCAGGATGACTGGGCAGATCTTCTACCATGGGCCGAATTCTCGTATAACTTCAGAGTTTCTGAATCTTCTTCCAAATCCCCATTTTTCGTGGTGTACGGCCGTCACCCTCTTCCCCCCCTCCCTACTCCCTTGCCCTCTGGTTTGCCCGCTGTGGATGAAATAACTCGTGATCTTTCCACCATATGGAAAGAGACCCAAAATTCTCTCTTACAGGCTTCATCACGCATGAAGAAGTTTGCTGATAAGAAAAGAAGAGCTCCCCCCATTTTTTCTCCAGGAGACAAGGTATGGCTCTCCGCTAAATATGTCCGCTTCCGTGTTCCTAGCTACAAATTGGGACCACGCTATCTTGGTCCTTTCAAAATTTTGTGCCAGATTAATCCTGTCTCTTACAAACTTCTTCTTCCTCCTTCTCTTCGTATTCCTAATGCCTTTCACGTTTCTCTTCTTAAACCACTCATCATCAACCGTTTCTCTCCCAAACTTGTTTCTCCCACTCCTGTTTCCGGCTCCTCGGACATCTTCTCAGTAAAGGAGATACTGGCCTCCAAGAAGGTCAGAGGGAAAACCTTTTTTTTGGTCGATTGGGAGGGCTGTGGTCCTGAAGAGAGATCCTGGGAACCTGAGGACAATATCCTAGACAAAAGTCTGCTCCTCAGGTTCTCAGGCTCTAAGAAGAGGGGGAGACCCAAGGGGGGGGTACTGTTACGCCGAGCGCTCCGGGTCCCCGCTCCTCCCCGGAGCGCTCGCTACACTCTCGCTACTGCAGCGCTCCGGTCAGATCCACTGACCCGGTGCGCTGCGATTCCGCCTCCAGCCGGGATGCGATTCGCGATGCGGGTGGCGCCCGCTCGCGATGCGCACCCCGGCTCCCGTACCTGACTCGCTCTCCGTCGGTCCTGTCCCGGCGCGCGCGGCCCCGCTCCCTAGGGCGAGCGCGCGCCGGGTCTCTGCGATTTAAAGGGCCACTGCGCCGCTGATTGGCGCAAGTGGTTCTAATTAGTGTGTTCACCTGTGCACTCCCTATGTATACCTCACTTCCCCTGCACTCCCTCGCCGGATCTTGTTGCCATTGTGCCAGTGAAAGCGTTTCCTTGTGTGTTCCTAGCCTGTGTTCCAGACCTCCTGCCGTTGCCCCTGACTACGATCCTTGCTGCCTGCCCCGACCTTCTGCTACGTCCGACCTTGCTTCCGTCTACTCCCTTGTACCGCGCCTATCTTCAGCAGTCAGAGAGGTTGAGCCGTTGCTAGTGGATACGACCTGGTCACTACCGCCGCAGCAAGACCATCCCGCTTTGCGGCGGGCTCTGGTGAATACCAGTAGTGACTTAGAACCGGTCCACTAGCACGGTCCACGCCAATCCCTCTCTGGCACAGAGGATCCACCTCCTGCCAGCCGGCATCGTGACAGTGCTTCAAGGTCATAGGTGTGTTTATACCCAACCTCAAGGTATGTGAACAGGGGAGGGAGAAAATGAAATCATGGAGCGGAAGAGAGAAAAAAGCAAAAAAAATGGAAAACTGGAGCAATAAAAGTCAATAGAAAATAGAGTTAGACAAAGAAAAATAAGTTTTTCTCAACAACCGCAATATGAAAAACGCTACAGTCAGCGACATTTCCATGAATACATAATAAAAATTACATATATGTGCACATCACCATGTCCTTTAAAAACAATCTTGACACTATGTATGCAATCGCATGGATGCAGTTTTTTTTGTATATTATGTTTACAAAAAAATGCTTAACTCATTCCGGTCGTTTAAACCTAACGGACTGGTCGCATTCAAATGAAATATCCAATAGGATTCAGTGCCCGGTGCACGCCACTGCCTCCGCTCCCCAGCATGTATTTTATCAGATTTTACCTCTGTGGATGTTTATATATAAAGTACCTACTGTCAAGAATTGGGTGAGGGCTCCAGATTCCAGTTCCTTTTGTGTCTATATCATACCCAAATTATACTTACAGAAAGAATAGGAGCCGCAAGGAAATTTACCTTTAGGTTTAGATTCAGATAACCAATCTTTTCCTAATTGTTCCTGCTTATGCTTCCTGCTCTTAATGTAATTCATAATTGTCCTGTTCTTTTGTAGTTTATTATTGATCGATGCTGGGTTATTTCTTTCAAGTCGGGGTCATGTTCTAATAAGAACTAATTATTTAATATAGCTTTACAAATGCAGTCATTCATTGCTGTATTTTGGAGAGAAAAAAACGTCTCTGTTTAGGGATTTTTTATTTTTATTTCTTAACAGACTATTTCTAGGGATTTTATCTACTGTACTTTAACGCTAGCTGTTTTAATCATTTTAATGGGGGTAACCCCTTTCTTTTAAACCTACAGTCAATTAATCAGCCTGATTATTATAGTTGTCATTTCTGTTATTGATACGCTTCAGGCAGATTAATTGACTGAGGGGGATACTTGGTTTTACCAGAACCGGACTCATAGTGCAGCAATGCATTCTTGGATATAGACTTTCTATATCCTGAGGTTATTATCGATCCCTCAATCACCTCAATTTTTATGTCTAGAAAGTCTAAAGAGTTGTGACCAAATACTGATGTAAAACGCATATTTTCATTATTTACAGTGTTCACATAATTTACAAACTCCAGAAATTTCTCCTCAGGACCGTCCCAGATCAGGAACATGTCTTCCAAGAATCTGTGGAAAGTTTTGATATATTTTACAAATGGGTTAGTAGCTGTAAATATATATATTTTTGCTCATATAGTGTAGGAAGATATTAGTATATGAACAGCTGATGGGTGTGCCCATTGCTGTTCCTAGGCATTGTCTGTACCATTTTTCTTCAAATTGAAAACAGTTATTTTAAGGTATGAATTCCACTGACTCTGCAACAAAATCGGCTGATTTATCAGTTGACTGCAAAAACTGACAGAGAGCCTGTACACCTGCATCCTGAGGGATGTGGGTGAAAGGGCTCTCAACGTCAATCAATGCCAGTGCATATCCTTCTTGCCAACTGATCCCATCAAAAAAGGTGATGAGGTCCCTTGTGTCCCTTAGGTATGAGGGGATAACTGATAGCAGGAGTGAAATTAACCACTTTACAAAACTTGAAAGAAATTCAGTAGGGGAAGCAATTTCCGCGACTATTGGTCGCCCAGCGGGTGGATGGTACCCCTTATGAATTTTTGGTAAAATATTCCACTCTGGGCATTTTGGACATGTTGGTATGCATTTTTCCCCCAATTTAGTTGATATGACATTCTTAGTGACAAATTTTAAACCACATGGTGATGTGCACATATATATGTATTTTTATTGTGTATTCATGGAGATGTCTGTAGCGTTTTTCATATTGCGGTTGTTGAGAAAAACTTGTTTTTCTTTGTCAAACTCGATTTTCTATTGCTTTCTATTAATCCAGTTTTCCACTTTTTGCTTTTTTCTCGGCATGATTTCATTTTCTCCCTCCCCTGTTAACATACCTTGATTTTGGGTATAAACACACCTTTGACCTTGGAGCACTAGGGGCTTGATGAAGCTCAGGTGAGCGACACGGTCCGTTACCCTTGAACGCCACCCCCTCCTGCCACTGCCCGGGTCCATCTGTACCTGTCTGTTGTTGCTTTATATGTCTGGGACACCAATAAAGATCTTCACTATTGCAAAATATCTGGTGAGTGAGAGTTCACTTCTATTCGTTTTGTTATTACATTATATTCCCTATGAACTGATACGCACCACCGTGATGGACATTATTCCAGAATGGACATTGGTACTAGTTCCATTCCTGAGGCTCAAACATTAGACTACTGAGAGACAGCGGTGCACCACATCCACACTTAATGACAAACTACTGTATCTAATCTAATATAACAAACAGGTACTTTATTTGCACGGACAACATGTTTCGAAGGATATAATTCCCTCTTTGTCTGGTCAATCTTGACCTGACGAAGAGGGAATTATATCCCAAAGCCAGCAGGGAGGACTGAAGTAGTGGCAAGTGGCACTGGATATTGCCTTTAACTTTTTCACCACTCATGACCACCAGACACACTTGCTGACTGAGCCATGATGAAACAGCAACTTTTTTGAAAGAACAGCTCTCAGCATGACACTTTTAGCTTTACCTCATTCCTCTTAATTAACCCATTTAGCATAAACCCCTCCACTTTCTAGCTCCATTGTTGACAAGTATGCCATCTGTTGACAAGTATGACTGCAGGCAGACAGTAAAGATTTTTTAATTATATTTCTATTTTCAATTTCTTTATTTCTTACATGCTGTTAATACTGCTAAGAAGCCCCAAATAGATTATTATCAGGCATAATAAAAGGATGGAACAGTTCTAGGCATTCTTAGAAGCTTGAAGCTGTCCTGATCATATTCCCTCAGCTAGAAAGCAAATTGTCTACAAAGAAAAGGGATGGCTGCTCACTCCTGGGCATTATCAGAACTATCTTATTCACATATCACTTTGAAATGCCTCTGTAGTTGTGGACAAGCAGGAAGCAACTGCCCTGAGTAGCCAATGCATGCCCCCATATATTTCTGCTAAACAAGTTTGTGCTGGGGGGTGGGGGGGGGGGGGGGTAATGCTTGTAGCATTTATGTATAGCCACTGGACATGAACTGATGCATGCACTGGTTTTGGACAGGTTCAATGGATGTCACAGTAAACTAATAGCTTGTCACAGGATCTTGGTAAGAATGTGTGTAGGGATAGAGCAATATTTGAGATTTGATTTATAATGATCAAATGTGTAACTTTTGTAGGACAATCAGCATTGAGTGAAAACACAGAATTCGTTTTTGCACAAAACTACACTATTACTGCCGTGTGGTATTTTATTCTGGCTTCTATGTTTTAAGCAATTTGTTTACAATAAACTATAAAAAAAAATGTGATAGCAATTTCTTCATAGTGGCTGCAAATATTATACAGATTTGGAAAATAAATATACTTCTAAAATACTTGGTAACCTGTACAAAGTACTGTTTACTATTTTAAAATTCAACACGTAAAACTATGCGCATAACACATATATGTAACATTGCATACCTTGCAGAAGTGGTGAAGATGTTTGATGCTATCCTCCTAACTTGAAAGTGTTCCTTGACCACAATGTGACAGTACTGATAGATGACTCAATACATCTGTTTTCCTTTTCTTCTGTCTCAAAATGTTTATTTCAGATGGCCAAAAACTTTATTACTGTGAAGCTGTAGTAACTTCCACTGTTTATTCACCACAGGTTAAGCAAAATAGAGCTAGAGGTGAATCTGCATGTGAGTCGTTTATAAACCACTTTCCAGAATGTGCTTCTAAATTTAGTCTACACCCTCCTCATACTTCTACTTGTTATTAACATCATTCAACTGGTCTGAACCGGCACCTTTTTTAGCATACATGTTATCAACTATTTTCTGTTATCAGTGGTTCTATTTACAATTTGTATTTCCAGATCAATATTGTAGGACTATGCAAAGAACAGAGGCATGTAAAAGAAAAAAAAAAACATATTTCAGTGTAATTGAATGAGTTGTTCTATTGGACATTTCAACATTGTAAATATGAGCCTTTAAAAGGAAACTTTATGTCAAAAAAGGTCTAGAAATGTAAAAAAAAAATCACAAAAACTGATATAAAATGATCTGATATATTATATCAATATTTGTTTTTACACAAATGTATTACATTAAGGAATTAGGCTATTTTGGCCTTTAAGGATATGAAAATTAGTTTTTGCATTACAATGCCTTCAGAGAACAGGAACATTTTTATTTTTCCATTGATTTAGCCATATAAGGGCTTGTTTTTTGTGTGTTGATTTGCAGTTTTCAATTGCATCATTTTAGAGACATATAAGATAATAATTAACTTTTATTAAAGGGATTTACACCTCTCCATTCATTAAAATGCTTCTTGAAACTCTTGTTCTTGTAATTCTGTTTTTTGAATTTTCAATCTTGCCCCATAGAGATTAATAATGCATTATCTTGATTCTATACTCGATTCAGTTTCAGCAATACTCAATGTTTACAGGCTTTTTTTGGGTTTTTTTTTCTTCAAAATTTAAAGGGGTACTTCAGGGGGGGAAAGCTATTTTTTTTTAAATCAACTGGTGCCAGAAAGGTAAACAGATATGTAAATTACTTCTATTTAAAAATCTTAATCTTTCCAGTACTTATCAGCTGTTGTATGCTCCACAGGAAGTTCTTTTCTTTTTGAATGTTTTTACTGTCTGACCACAATGCTCTCTGCTGACATCTGTGTCTGTATCAGGAACTGTCCAGAGCAGGATAGGTTTGCAATGGGAATTTGCTCCTGCTCTGGACAGTTCCTGACATGGACACAGGTGTCAACAGAGAGCACTGTGGTCAGACAGAAAAGAAATTCAAAAAGAAAAGAATAAAGAATTTACTCTGGAGCATACAGCAGCTGATAACTACTGGAAGGATTAAGATTTTTATATAGAAGTCATTTACAAATCTGTTTAACTTTCTGGGGCTAGTTGATTAAAAAAATATATATATGTTTTTCACAGGAGTACACCTTTATGGCAAAATATTATGGCAAAAATGAAAAAGTTACCATCATATCTGTAGTTCTTTTAATGATATTCAGTAAGTAGTGTTGCTTTCAATGGCTGCCAGTTAATAATAAAAAATGCTATTCATGCAGCATAGTCTCAGTTTCCAAACATAACGTTAAAGACAATAGTAGCAGTAATGACAATATTGACTTTAAAGTGGTATTCCAGGAAAAAAAAAATCAACTGGCTCCAGAAAGTTAAACAGATTTGTAAATTACTTCTATTAAAAAATCTTAATCATTTCAATAATTATCAGCTGCTGAAGTTGAGCTGTTGTTTTCTGTCTGGCAACAGTGCTCTCTGCTGACATCTCTGCTTGTCTCGGGAACTTCACAGAGTAGATGAGGTTTGCTATGGGGATTTGCTTCTAAACTGGGCGGTTCCCGAGACACGTGTCATCAGAGAGCACCTAGACAGAAAAGAACAACTCAACTTCAGCAGCTCATAAGTACTGAAAGGATTAAGATTTTTTAATAGAAGTAATTTACAAATCTGTTTAACTTTCTGGAGCCAGTTGATTTAAGGGGGTGTATATGTAGTGTTTTACCCTTTATTTTGTTAGTGTAGTGTAGTGTTTTTAGGGTACATTCACACTGGCGCAGGTTTACAGTGAGTTTACCGCTAGGAGTTTGCGCTGCGGTTTTCTGCCGCAGCCCAAACTTCAAGCAGGAAACTTACTGTAAACCTACCTGTGTGAATGTACCCTGTACGTTCACATGGGGGGCAAACCTCCAGCTGTTGCAAGACTACAACTCCCAGCATGCACTGACAGAACGTGCATGCTGGGAGTTGTACTTTTGCAACAGCTGGAGGCACACTGGTTGTTAAACCTTCAGTTAGGTTCTGTTACCTAACTCAGTATTTTCCAACCAGGGTGCCTCCAGCTGTTGCAAAACTACAACTCCCAGCATGTACTGAGCACAGAAGTGCATGCTGGGAGATGCAGTTATGCAACAGTTCGAGGTGCGCAACTGCAACTCCCAGCATGCCGAGACAGCTGTTTGCTGTTTGGGCATGCTGGGATTTCCACTTTTGCAACATCTGCAGGGCCACAGTTGCACTGCAGCGTGATCTCCAAACTGTGCCCCTCCAGATGTTGCAAAACTACAAATCATAGCATGCCCAGACAGCAAACTGCTGTGTGGGCATGCTGCGAGTTGTAGTTTTACAAGATCTGGAGGACTACAGTTTATAGATCACTGCAAAGTCATCTCCAAACTGCAGCCCTCTAAATCTTGCAAAACTGAAAATCCCAGCATGCCCAAACGGCATGCTGGGAGTTGTAGTTTTGCAACATCTGGGGGGGGGGGGGCTACAGTTTAGAGAGCACTGTATATGGTCTCCAAAGTTTAGCCCTCCCCCCAGATGGTGCTAGGCAACTACTCACCGGCTTCCGTAGTCTTCATCAGGGAGCCACGAGGGAGCCGCACGTCATCGGCGCCCGCCCACCGCCTAGCCATTGAATAGAATAAGCTGTCAAGAATAGAAATGGGGCAGTGTATTGCTGTATACCACTGGTATGTGCACCAAAGGCTGGTTAAAATCAGTGTATGTGATGAGTACTAGTAGTCCATGATGTTATTTCAATTTTCATGGAAATGATGTCTCAAATCTCCAAATGATTCATGTCATTTGCACAAAAAAAAATGTTTCTCCATCCTTTATGATTACTATTTTACTTCTACAATAGCAGCAATTGTAATACTCCTAAAATTGAAAACCCCAATGCAATGGGCCTGTTGGCACTTGATGCAGAAAATCAGTTGCAAACAAATGTGTTTTCTTTTGTATTATTTTTTTGGTATACTTTTTTGCAAATAATAATAGATTAAGCACAGCATGTCAAAATGTATAGTAGACCTAATATTAGCACTGCTACTGGCAATGGTAAATCTAGAAGAGTCTAATGGAGGATGAAAGTGGTATGGGGGTCATTCCTACGTCATTCCTTAACCTTTCTTACAAAGTGCCAGCAGTACACAATTTATCTTGACTGAAGCTGAATTCCTGTTCCATATGGCTACACTAGGAAAAAGGAGAAGCATAGTGTTGAGTAAAAAGTTGCTGGAGTTGCTAAGCCCAAAACTCTTATCTAGTGCTGCATAATCTGGGATTTAGCCAGTACAACTTGTACACATATCAGTTGTTAAGTAGATAAGGAGAACAATTTAATGTGCAATAGGTGGAGGAATGTTTTACCATGATGTTCTTGTACATCTTAGGAATAGCAGACAGGGCACAAAGTAAAAGCATGAAGGAATATGATAGCATGGACATGTGACATGTTTCAGAGTTAGTTGTTTATGCATCCTCCTGGTAACAATGGTAGAGGTCCTTTGCTGGAGATTCTCACTTTTAGAAGCAGCAGCCTCCACTCTCCCCAAAATCTTGGAAGATTTTTAAAAAAAATCTCCTTAAGGACCTTAAAACCCTTAACTCCTTAAAGGAAAACTGTCACTAAACTCCCCCTGCGCTAACCAGAGGTACTGGCTGGTAGTGCAGGGGACGTTGATCAATATGCTGCCTACCATGCCCAGATCCGTTCTCTTCATTAATCATGATCTGCAAATGATCTTCTAATTGTCATGGGCGGGGTTACATGCCTCCATATGGCCTTGTGACGTCAGTAGCAGCTTGTCCATAGCACAGCCCAGCTTATGAATATTCTTCCCATCCCATCATATCACTTTAAGCATTAATAACTCTGGGATGCTTTTACTTATGAATTTGATTCAGAGATAGTTTTTTCGTGACTTAATCTACTTTTCATTGATACTTGCATCATTTCTTGGTCCCCCCCATAATGCAGACCCCAGAATCAGACCCCACCATAATACAGACCCCAGAATCAGACCCCACCATAATACAGACCCCAGAATCAGTCGCCACCATAATACAAACCCTAGAATCAGACGCAACCATAATTCAGACCCCACCATAAAACAGACCCAAGAATCAGACCCCACTATAATACAGACCCCAGAATCAGACCCCCCCATAATTCAGACCCCAGAATCAGACCCCCCCATAATACAGACCCCAGAATCAGACTTTACCATAATACAGACTCCAGAATCACACTCCACCATAATACAAACCCTAGAATCAGACCGCACTATAAAACACACCCAAGAATTAGACCCCACCATAATACAGACCCCAGAATCAGACCCCACCATAATACAGACCACAGAATCCATCCCCATCATAATACAGACCCGAGAATCAGGCCCCACCATAATATCAGCATCAGACCCCACCATAATTCAGACCCCACCATAATTCAGACCCCAGAATCAGACCCCACCATAATACAGACCACAGAATCAGTCCCCATCATAATAAAGACCCCAGAATCAGGCCCCACCATAATACTGACCCCAGCATCAGACCCCACCATAATACAGAGCCCAGAATCATTCCCCACCATAATACAAACCCTAGAATCAGACCGCACTATAAAACACACCCAAGAATTAGACCCCCACCATAATACAGACCCCAGAATCAGACCCCACCATAAAACAGACCACAGAATCAGTCCCCATCATAATGCAGACCCCAGAATCAGGCCCCACCATAATACTGACCCCAGCATCAAACCTCACCATAATTCAGACCCCCAGAATCAGACCCCACCATAATACAGACCCCAGAATTAGTCCTCCCATAATACAGATGCCAGAATCAGACTTTACCATAATACAGACTCCAGAATCAGACTCCACCATAATACAGAGCCCAGAATCATTCCCCACCATAATACAAACCCTAGAATCAGACCTCACTATAAAACACACCCAAGAATCAGACCCCACCATAATACAGACCCCAGAATCGGACCCCACCATAATACAGACCACAGAATCAGTCCCCATCATAATGCAGACCCCAGAATCAGGCCCCACCATAATACTGACCCCAGAATCAGGCCCCACCATAATACTGACCTTAGCATCAGACCCCACCATAATTCAGACCCCAGAATCAGACCCCACCATAATACAGACCACAGAATCAGTCCCCATCATTATAAAGACCCCAGAATCAGGCCCCACCATAATACTGACCCCAGCATCAGACCCCACCATAATTCAGACCCCCAGAATCAGACCCCACCATAATACAGACCACAGGATCAGTCCCCATCATAATACAGACCCCAGAATCAGACCCCACCATAATACTGACCCCAGCATCAGACCCCACCATAATTCCGACCCAGAATCACTGCCCTGCATAATCTGTAGATGACATGCAGTTATGGGGGATCTGTAGATGGCATACTTATGGGGGATCTGTGAATGAACACTGTTATAGGGGGTTCCGTAGATAACACAGTTATTGGGATCTATAGACTGAACCCGTCTAGAGACCAGAACCCGTCTCTGGGGCAGGAAAGCTACTGTCAGAGCAAGGAGCTGAGCTGAATGTATTCCACAGTAACATATAGGAGACTTACTGGTCTGTAGCAGTGATCCCTGCACTGTCCTACTCCAGACACCTCACTGCTGTGGCACATAGCAATTCCCCTCCCCCTCCATGCTGCCAGTGTAATGAAGAAAACTGTGTCGCCATAGCAGAATGTGACCTGTGCAGTGATTGGCTGTACACAGTGATTTTATTAGAAGAACAGAGGGGTCAGGGATGGATAGAGGGGTCTACAACAAAGTTACACTTCTTCCTATAATAGAAGCAGGAGCATTTTCATACCCCCAAATCTGATCTCACTGCAGGCTCTCTCACTGTCCTTGTGTCAGCGGCAGCTCTGGCAGGCAGCGGTCAGCGGAGCACACTGAAATGGCATGGCGAAATGAAGCGTACACAGTACACGGTGACTCCTCCAACAGAATAGTGAGTACTGCTCTGGAGTATAATACAGGATATAACTCAGGATCAGTACAGAATAAGTAATATAATGTATGTACACAGTGAGGGGAATTTATCATTGTATATAGAGCTGTCTTGTGTACATTTTTTTTGCGCCAAAATATGCGCAAGTGTTTTTTTTGTGCAAATTTTGATAGAATTCTTCATCGCCTTGTCTACGGTTAAGTTTACCATAGAAGATTTTCTACTGTAGAATCGAATTTACTAAATGCGGTAATTTTTTTTTTTGCGCCAAAAAAATGTGCAAACTGCATTTTCTTGCGCAAATATACACCACCTCGGAGGACACGTACCAAAGTGTCTCTTTTGGCACACTAAGGACTGCTACTGCCATCATGGACAGACCATGATGGGAGTTGTAGTCCAGGGACTATGGTGCAGATCGCACCGGGTCATTCTGCAGAGACCCACTGCGATCCGCATTTATTAACTTTTTTTACCGTAAAGTGTACAGTGTGAAAATGAAACACTCCAAAATGCGCAAAATTGTGGTTTTCATAGAGATTTCCTCCCTAAAAAAATTGTTTTTTTTGGGTTCGCTGTACATTTTATGGTAAAATGAGAGGTTTTCTTACAAAGTACAATTGGTCACGCAAAAAACTAGCCCTTATATGGGTCTGTAGTAGTGTTGAGCGGCATAGGCCATATTTGAATTCGCGAATAATCGCGAATATATGGACGAATATTCGTCATATATTCGCGAATATTCGCATATTCGTTATATTCTCGTTTTATTTTCGCATATGCGAAAACTAACATATGTGAATATTAGTATACGCTAAATTTCGCATATGCGAAAATTAGCATATGCTAATTTTCGCATATGCGAAGTTTCGCACGCCAGTCTCACACAGTAGTATTACAGCCTTCTTTACACCACACAAGCTGGAAGCAGAGAGGGGTGATCACTGTGATGTGTACTGTGAAGAAAAAAAAAGAAAAATAAAAAAAACTAATATTCGTAATTACGAATATATAGCGCTATATTCGCGAAATTCGCGAATTCGCGAATATGCGATATTCGCGAATAATATTCGAATTGCGAATATTCGTGAGCAACACTAGTCTGTAGATGGAAACATAATTAACATGCGCACTGCCGCAGATGTACTGATCACAGCACCTAAGGGGTTAATGGCGGACATTCGTGTGATCGCGGATGCCGGCCATTACTGTTGGGTCCCTGGCTGCTGCTAGCAGCTGAAACCAGCTGTGTATGACGCGAGCATCACATAGACATGAATGGTGGGGGCGTGGCGTGACGTAGCGTGACATAGAATGCGGGTGCGGCAGGGAGATCGCAGGGGGGCCCAGCAGCGGGCCCCCTGCCATCAGACAACTTATCCCCTATCCTTTGGATAGGGGATATGATGTTGTTGCCCGGAATACCCCTTTAAGAGCTGAAAAGTTTCAATTCAGTTTCCTAATAAAAGACAGCAAACACATAACAATCATTTAAATCACAAAATCTTTCAAATATAAATAACAATTACAAAACAACACAATCATATATTGTGACTCCTAACAAACAAATATATAAAATAGTTATAGACACTTTAAGCAAGTGCCCTGAGGAAAATGAAATACTGGGGAGACATCTTAACTTTAGATAATATAATGCAAAAACACACAAAAAAGTTAGCACAGTTAAGAAATGTGTGCCAAAAACTTCTAATGTCATCGGCATAAATAGTACTACTGTAAGTAGTCAACTGCTAATTTTTTGCAATTAAAAATTCAGATATTGAATCCAGAGATCATTGTCTTGTTTCATCTTTCAATGTGTTTTCTTCATTATTGCAAAGAACTCCATGGCCAGCCTGTATTTCCAGTAGAACTATAAGAGTACGGATTTGGCACTGGATTCTGATTTGAAGAAGAGGATGGATCTGCATAATTGTATGGCAAATTGTCACCAAAGAGGCCAGAAACTGAATATATCTGTGCTTGAATCTGTCCATTGAAATCAGAGTAAGGCTGGTTTGTAATTTAGGAATTTGGCACTGCAAATGCAGATGACTGATTATGTGTATTGTAGGAAACATGTGGGTATCCTTGAGTTACTCTCCCAGCATTATTGCCATGTTGATACCAGTAATAAAAGGAATATTACCAAGGACTAGCAGAAACAGGGAACTGTGGATACTGACCACCAGCTGTTGGCATTGACTGACTATCCCAGGTGGTAGATTTACCATTTTGAAGTTCCTCAGTTCCAGTAGGCTTTAAGTCGTTCATTCTTTGTTGTGGTTCTTCAGTTGCAGAATTAAGTTGTATCATATTTTCCTGTTCCTCCGATGAGCTAATGTCACTGGAACACACAATACTCATATTGTCATCAAATGAAGGATCCTTTTCTTCAGGGAATGTATGTATCATTTTCTTATTTTGAATGTCAGGTGGTATTCTGACATTTTCTGATTCTAAAGGAATTTTGGAATCTGGGACACAGGTAAAAATATGTATTTTTAAGTGTACTGTGCACATTTTTCTGCCCTCATAAGTGCATACCACATACCTAAATCTAAGTAGTGTACTATTTTGTACCTGTTAATCTGACAAGGGTCTATATACTGTGAAAGGACAGCCAATAGTACACACCTACTACTGCTCTAGACAAATACTGTTTGTAGCGTAGTGAAGCATATTGTACTCCCCTCATTTACTCAATAAGTGTGTCAGACAGAGTAGTGAAATTTAAATGTCAAAATCTTAAATTTCTATAGTCTCCTCGTGCTTCAGCCACCTCCAGGCTGTGCCATTCAGACACTATATGGTATCTTCATGCTTCAGTCAACTCAAGGCTGTGCCATTCAGCCACTATATGGTCTCCTCATGCTTCAGCCACCTCCAGGCTGTGCCATTCTGCCACTATATAGTCTACTCATGTTCCAGCCACCTCTAGGCTGTGCCATTCAGCCATTATAGGGACTCCTCATGATTTAGCCACCTCCAGGCTGTGTCATTCAGCCAATATATGGTTTACTGATGCTCCTGAGCCTGGGCCCAAAAAAATTATAGTAGCACTAGCTACCATAAATCTTCAATTTAAATTTCAAAATTAATCTTTTAATCTTAGGGATTGTGAGGCCCTAGTGTTTATTCATGCTGCTGCAAGCTCCATGCTGTGTCATTCAGCCACTATATGGTCTCCTCATGCTTCAGCCACATCCAAGCTGTGTCATTTAGCCACTATATGGTCTCCTCATGCTGGCAACACCTCCACGCTTTGTCATTCAGCCACTATATGGTCTCCTCATGCTTCCGCCACCTCCAGGCTGTGCAATTAAACCACTATATGTTATCCTCAAGCTTCAGCCATCTCCAGGCTATGCCATTCAGCCACTATAAGGTATCCTCATGCTTCAGCCACCTCCAGGCTGTGCCATTCAGCCACTATATGGTCTCCTCATGCTTCAGCCACCTCCAGGCTGTGCAATTCAGCCACTATATGTTATCCTCATGCTTCAGCCACCTCCAGGCTGTGCCATTCAGCCACTATATGGTCTCCTCATGCTTCAGCCAACTCCAGGCTGTGTCATTCACACACTATATGGTCTCCTCATGCTGCCACAAACTCCAGACAGTCAATCAGCCACTATATGGTCTCCTCATACTGATGCCACCTCCAGGCCCTGTCATTGTGCCACCATGAGACATGTGACTCCTTGTTTGATTAAATCCTTTGTACCCACGCGCAGTGGCCTGGGACACTAAAACTTGGGAGTTAAAATTTCAATTTCAAAATCCTCAATTTCAATTTCAAAATCTCAAATTTCAATTTCAAAATCTTAAATTTCATTGGTCTCCTCATGCTTCTGCCAACTCCAGACTGTACCATTCAGCCACTATAGAGTCTCCTCATGATTCAGCCACCTCAAGGCTGTGTCATTCACCCAATATATGTTTTACTATTGCTGCTGGGCCTGGGCCTAAGAATTTTTATGGTAGCACTAGCTACTATAAATCTTCAATTAAAATTTCAAAATTCATCTTTTAATCTTAGGGATTGTGAGGCCCGATTGTCTCCTCATGCTGCCAACACCTCCAGGCTGTGTCATTCAGCCACTATATGGACTCCTCATGCTGCCAACTCCTCCAGGCTGTGCCATTCAGCCACTATATGGTCTCCTCATGCAGCCAACACCTCCACGCTGTGTCATTCAGCCACTATATGGTCTCGTCATGCTTCATCCACCTCCAGGCTGTGCCATTCAGACACTATATGGTCTCCTCATGCTTCAGCCACCTCCAGGCTGTGCCATTCAGCCGCTATATGGTCTCCTCATGCTGCCAACACCTTCACGCTGTATCATTCAGCCACTATATGGTCTCGTCATGCTGCCAACACCTCCACGCTGTGTCATTTAGCCACTATATGGTCTCCTCATGCTTCAGCCACATCCAAGCTGTGTCATTCACTCACTATATGGTCTCCTCATGCTGCCAACTCCTCCAGGCTGTGCCATTCAGCCACTATATGGTCTCCTCATGCTGCCAACACCTCCATGCTGTGTCATTCAGCCACTATATGGTCTCCTCATGCTTCCAACAATTCCATGCTGTGTCATTCAGCCTCAATATAGTCTTTTCATGCTGCCAACACCTCCACGCTGTGTCATTCAGCCACTATATGGTCTCCTCATGCTTCCAACACCTCCATGCTGTGTCATTCAGCCTCAATATAGACTTTTCATGCTGCCAACACCTCCACGCTGTGTCATTTAGCCACTATATGGTCTCCTCATGCTTCAGCCACATCCAAGCTGTGTCATTCAGCCACTATATGGTCTCCTCATGCTGCCAACTCCTCCAGGCTGTGTCATTCAGCCAATATATGGTCTCCTCATGCTTCATCCACCTCCAGGCTGTGCCATTCAGACACTATTTGGTCTCCTCATGCTTCAGCCACCTCCAGGCTGTGCCATTCAGCCACTATATGATCTCCTCATGCTGCCAAAACCTCCACACTGTGTCATTCAGCCACTATATGGTCTCCTCATGCTGCCAACACCTCCATGCTGTGTAATTCAGCCACTATATAGTCTTCTCATGCTGCGAACACCTCCATGCTTTGCCATTTAGCCACTATATGGTCTCCTCATGCTTCAGCCACATCCAAGCTGTGTCATTCAGCCAATATATGGTCTCCTCATGCTGCCAACTCCTCCAGGCTGTGCCATTCAGCCACTATATGGTCTCCTCATGCTGCCAACACCTCCACACTGTGTCATTCAGTCACTGTATGAGCAGTGATGGATATAATCCAGGAAAAATAGGAATTACCATTGGGCACTTCTCCTCCCAAGTCTTAATCTTGCAGCAATCTTTATTCCATATTCATAAAAGTAGCAGAGCGGGTAGACGCAGAGGAGCAGCCTTGCAGTGACAGAACTGTTTCCTGCGCTCCAAGCCCACTCAGCCGACTGAGAGGGACCTGGAAAGGATACCGTGGCTGCTGACCTCCACCTCATTTGCAATTCTATATGCCTGCAGAGGTGTTGTGCTCTAAGCACAACATTATCCGGTAAGCCTCCCATTTTTTGGCGCACATTGAAGCCAAAATGATAAAACTGTCTGCACTAGGAGCGCACCTGTTTTTCTTGTCTTTTTATATTCATTCAGCCACTATATGGTCTCCTCATACTGATGCAACCTCCAGGCTCTGTCATTGTTCCGCTCTGCAGCAGTGTTTCTAATAGCAATGCCTGTAATCTGCATGTCATACTGAATAACTGTATTATCTCACTACTCCAGCACACTCCATATGCATGTTAGAACAAAGCAAAGTGCTCTACACCCCTATTGAGGCTCTCTGTAGGCCAGAAATAACCGTTTTTAATATAGATGCGCAAAATAAAATAGACCCGAAACTATTTTTTTCAGAAAATTCGGCAAATTGGCCAAATCAAATTTTTCAAAAGTTCGCTCATCTCTAATTAACTAATTTTTCATTTTTGCACTTTTGGTTTTTCTTCCTCACCTTCTAAAAAATCATAGCATTTCAATTTTCCACCTACAGAATCACATGAGGGCTTATTTTTTGCGCCACCAATTTTACTTTGTAATACTATTAATAATTTCACCACAAAACCTACAGCGAAACCAGAAAAAAAAATTTGTGGGGCAAAATTGAAAAAAGAAAACGCCATTTAGTAAATTTTGTGGACTTCCGATTCTACGCAGTGCCCTTTTCAGTACAAATGACACCTTATCTTTATTCTGTAGGTCCATACGGTTACCAGGATACCGCCTAATTTAAGGTTTTATTTTATTTTACTACTTTGCACCCAAGTTAGTATGTTTAAAATTGTCATCTTCTGACCCCTATAACTTTTTATTTTTCTGTATACCAGGTTGTATGGGGCAAATTTTTTGCACCGTGATCTGAAGTTTTTATCGGTACAATTTTTGTTAGCTTTTTATACATTATTATGTAGTCTTTTTGGTCACTTTATATGCATTATTATGTTATAATATACAACATTATTACATAATATATTACATAATATTTGTATATGAGTATCCAAAGTGACCAAAAATACCCAATTTGGGAATTTGGCATTTTTTTACGTGTACACCATTGACTATGCAGTTTTAAAAAAATGTATATATTTAAATATACACAAAAGTAAAAATGTAAACTGGTAGCTTTATTTCATGTGGTAATACAGATGCAACGTTTCGGCTGCCATGCAGCCTGTTTCAAGCATACAAAGTGACTAAAAACAGCAGTATATATAGGATCACCCCAAACATGGGGTGGAGATACAGTATAAATAACAATAAAACATAAATCAATATTAATCTTTAAACATTTCATAGTGCAAATACATCAAAGTGCATAAATTAGAGACAATGGATATTGTCAGCATGATAAAGTGTACAAAAGTGCCGTGCAAGATAAAATCAAGTTAAAAAGCAGACATAATGCTTGATTAGACATTCTATAAAACATAATTAAAAGTGGGGGCAAAGTTCACGGAGGAATACTCACCGGGTAGGTAATGTAAATATGGAGACTCCACACTGAAGCACCGTGCACCGCGCTGCTGCAGCACCATATTAAAGAATGGGGATTGGTGTGTCAGCCAATAGACAGTAAGGAGGCGTCACATGTGCCGCAGCGCTTGCAAATGCGGGCGCATGCGCAATGTGTACATAGAGGTATCCGTGGCAATCAATAGAGGTATCCGTGGCCATCTTGCTAAGGGTGTTTGCACACTATAAAAATTCACCCGTTATAAACACCTGTTGGTAATGGACGTTTAATAACGGGTGAATTTATGGGTGAATAGAGTTTATCGTCCGTTTTCAATTGTTTAGCCATTTTGACCCATTATTACCAGTTATTACCCGTTAATACACCAGTTCTTAACGTCCGATATTTTAACCCTTTTTTGACCTCTCCTACCTGTCACACCTTGCAAAACCTGAAGCTCCGCCTCCTTCTCCAAGGGAAGGTTATAAAAGGGTGCCACAATGATCCGGCTGCAGTCTGAATTTCAGCATTGAGAGGGAGAGTACTGTTTCTTGAATTCCTTGCTGTCAGACTTTACCTTTGCGAATTTCACCATGTTTCCTACCCACCTTTCCTACAGTTTCGATGTGCTGCTGTGGCGTGCCCAAAGAAGAAGCTCCGAAGATGATGAGAGACATCGCCACCTCCAGAGATATTGGATTCATCCCATCACTGCGGCACGGATGACCCATGGGGTGCACAGCACTTTGTACTTGGAGCTTCGCCAGCACCCAGACAAGTTTGCAAGCTACCTTCGGATGACCGTTGAAACCTTTGATGACCTCCTGCAACGCATCCAAGAAAGGATCTGCTACCAAGACACCCACCTCAGACAGAGCATCTCGCCAGAAGAATGCCTCATCGTAACCCTTAGGTATGTATTAAAAATGCAAATTTTTTTGCAGTGTTCATCCAAAGTGTTTTGCTAAATTCTAAAACCTCTTTTTTTCTTTTTTTGCAATGTTCATCTACTGTGTTTAGAAAAATTGTAAAAAAACCTTCTTTTTTTTTCAGGTTTCTTGCATCCGGTGAAAGTTTCTCGTCGCTCCACTTCCAGTTTGGCCTGGGAATTTCCACCATCTCTGGGATTGTCCGGACCACCTGCGAGGCCCTGTGGGATTGCCTTCTAGCAGACTTTCTCCCACAACCATCACCAGAACATTGGCTCGGCATCGCAGAGAAGTTCCAGGAAGTCACACAGTTTCCAAACTGTGTTGGAGCAATTGACGGGAAGCACACGGGGTCAGAGTTTTACAACTACAAGAAGTTCTTCTCCACCATTCTAATGGCCATTGCGGATGCACAGTACAGATTCATCGCTGTGGACATCGAGTCATATGGAAGAACCAACTATTCCCTCGTGTTCAAGACATCTGCCATGGGGAGAAGGATATACTCTGGTGAGATGGGACTTCCTGAAGCAAGGCCCTTTCCTGGGACTGATGGACCGCCAATGCCCTTTGATTTTGTTGGGGACGAGGCCTTCCAGATGTGTGGCAACTTGCTGAAGCTTTACTCCAGCCGAGGACTCGACCAATGCTAGTGGATCTTCAACTAAAGACTGTCCCATGCCAGATGCTAAGGGGAGTGTGCCTTTGGACTTTTTGCGTGCAAATAGCAGATCTTCACACGGCCAATCCAACTGTACCCGGACGTGGTTGATCAGTTTGTTAAGGCAGCTGTTGTTCTCCACAACTTTGTACTAACAAAGGAGCCTCAACCCAGTGATCCTGAAGAAGTGGAAGCAGCTCTGCCTGGACTACAGCAATCATCAAGAAGATCAACCCAGGCTGTAATGCGTCTCTGAGATGATATTTCTTGACAGAAGCTGGCAGAGTGTCTTGGCAGGATCATATGTTTTGAACTCTTTTGTAGATTGTGCACCCCAGTGTCAAAGTCACTCTGGGGTGTACAATCTGCCACCTCCAGAATCCTGGTAGCAAGGTGCTTATGTATATATTGTTGGTTGTACACCTTGCTTGCAGGATTTTGGAGGGTAGGGTGTAGATTGTACACCCCAGTGTCAAAGTCACACTGGGATGTACAATCTGCCACTTCCAGAATCCTGGTAGCAAGGTGCTTACGTATATATTGTTGGTTGTACGCCTTGCTTGCAGGATTTTGGAGGTTGTAGATTGTACACCCCAGTGTCAAAGTCAAGCAAGGTGCTTGTCACAGCGAGCGCTCTGGTCTTCACCTCCAGACCGGAGCGCCCGCTGCCTCTGCCCTCTGCTCCTGGGTTCCGGCGTCTCCCGGTCAGACGCACTGACCGGGAGCACGGGCCCCACAGTGGCAGAGACGCGGCTGGCGTGGCGGCTGGTCCCCGCTCACGCGCCGCGTCCCTGTTCGGCCTACCTTTTTCCCGCACGGCTCTCGGCTCCTCTGCATCCCGGCGCGCAGCCCCGCTCTCTAGGGGAGCGCGCGCCGACTTCAGTAAATTTAAAGGGCCAGCGCACCGGTAATCGGTGCGCTGGTTCCTCACCTCCCACTGTCCTTCCCAATAAAAGGCACCTGCCCCTTCCTGCCCTTGCCGGATCTGTGTGCCTTGTGCCTCAGAAAAAGCGTTCCCTACTGTGATAGTTGCCTTACCCATTGCCGAACCCATTGCTACCATATACTCGCCTGTGAACCCTTGCTGTCTGCCCTGACCTCTGCTACGTCCGACTACGCTCTTGCGTGCTCCCTGTGTACCACGCTATCAGCTGCCAGAGAGGTCGAGTTGTTACTGGGGGATACGACCTGGTAGTTACCGCCGCAGCAAATCCATCCTGCTTTGCGGCAGGCTCTGGTGAAGACCAGTAACTGTTTAGAACCGGTCCTCCAGTACAACCCGTGCTATCGCCTCTCCGGTCCAGAGGATCCACTACCTGTCCTGCTGGTACGTGACAGTAAGATCCGGCCATGGATCCCGCTGATGTTCCCCTGCCAAGTCTAGCGGACCTCACCTCCATTGTGGCCCAGCAAGGTCAGCAGCTGGCCCAGTTGACCGCCATGATGCAACAGCTCCTGCCTGTTCAGCAACAGCCAGCACCTCCGTCTGTACCTGCTGCATCTCCTCCGCCTGCAGTTGCCACTGGATCCAGAATCCATTTGTCCCTACCAGACAAATACGACGGAGATCCTAGACTATGTTCCTGTCTCAGTGCTCTCTTCACCTCGAGCTACTGTCGGACCAGTTTCAATCTGAGCGAGCCAAGGTAGCCTTCATCCTCAGTCTGCTCTCTGGAAGGGCCCTGGCCTGGGCTACACCGCTCTGGGGACCGCGCTGATCCAGCCACCGCTTCTGCCCAGGTTACCTCCGCAGAGACTGCCTTGCTAAACTTGTCCCAAGGAAATTCTACCGTGGGTGACTATGCCATCCAGTTCCGCACCCTTGCCTCCGAGCTGAACTGGAATAATGAAGCTCTTTGTGCCACTTTTAAGAAGGGACTTAATTGGGACATTAAGGATGTCCTTGCTGCACGTGACCTGCCTACCACCCTGAGCGACCTCATCTTGCTAGCCACAAGGATTGACAAACGTTTCTCCGAGAGACAAGAGGAGCTCCATTTTGAAAAGGAAAAAGCTCGTCCTAAATGCTGCCCTCGTCTGACTCCAGTGTTCCAGCGTCCACCTCTACCTGTCTCTGGGTCTTCCGCTGTGGAGGCCATGCAGGTGGTCTGGTCTCGCCTGACCCCGCAAGAATGGAGCCGTCGTAGAGACGAGAACCTGTGTTTGTACTGTGCTAGTACCGAGCACTTCCTTAAGGACTGTCCTCTTTGTCCTCCACGTTCGGGAAACGCTCGCACCTAGTGGATGTGGGAGAGGCATTACTAGGTGTGGATTCTTCCTCTCAACATCTCATCATATCCGTGCAGTTGTTCCTTTCGTCCAAATCCTTCTTCTTTGCTGCTGCTTTCTTGGATTCCGGCTCAGCCAGCAACTTCATCTACACCTCCTTGGTCAACAAGTATCAAATTCCTATAACCCGTCTGCCCAAGCCGTTCCTTATTTCTATGGTCAACGGGGAGAGACTCTCTGCTACGGTACAATACCGCACCCAGCCCCTGCGGATGGACATTGGGATATTCCATAGCGAGACTCTGGAATTTTTTATTCTTCCCTTCTGCTCTTCCAAACTCCTTCTGGGTTTACCGTGGTTGCAACGCCATTGTCCTGTCCTGAATTGGTCCACCGGTGAGATTCTGTGCTTGGGTTCCTCCTGCTCTGACCGGTGCTTCAAGCCTGCTCCTATCAAATGGGTCTCGCCAGTTTCTCCGCCACCAGGACTCCCCAAGCCTTACCACCAATTTGCAGACGTCTTCTGTAAAAAACAAGCGGAGACTCTTCCTCCTCACAGGCCTTATGATTGTCCCATTGACCTGTTACCGGGATCTACTCCTCCTCGGGGCAGAATATATCTTCTCTCACCTCTAGAGACACAGGCCATGTCGGACTATGTACGTGAGAATTTACAGAGAGGCTTTATTAGGAAGTCATCTTCGCCTGCTGGAGACGTTTTTTTCTTTGTGTCTAAAAAGGATGGTTCTCTCCGCCCCTGCATCGATTATAGAGGACTCAATAAAATTACCATTAAAAACCGTTACCCTCTGCCTCTAATCTCTGAGCTGTTTGATCGTCTCAGAGGAGCCAAGATTTTCACCAAGTTGGATCTCCGCGGGGCCTACAATCTGATCCGCATTCGTAAAGGAGACGAGTGGAAGACCGCATTTAACACCAGGGACGGTCACTTTGAGTACTTAGTGATGCCTTTTGGACTTTGTAACACACCTGCAGTCTTCCAGGAGTTCGTTAACGACATCTTCCGGGACCTTCTCTACACTTGTGTTGTAGTATATCTGGATGATATCCTTATTTTTTCTTCTAACCTGGATCAACATCGAGTCCATGTCCGACAAGTTCTCACTCGACTC
This sequence comes from Hyla sarda, assembly GCF_029499605.1. Taxonomy (NCBI): domain Eukaryota; kingdom Metazoa; phylum Chordata; class Amphibia; order Anura; family Hylidae; genus Hyla; species Hyla sarda. Next base: position 51,341,972 of record NC_079198.1, on the reverse strand, counting down.
TAAAGTAATTGCCTCTACGCCAAAATTGAGAAATATCTGTTTGAGCGTACCTCCTTGCCATTCCATGGGTATATCATCTATATCCAGTCTGCTCAGAGACTAAATCCCCGCCAAGCCGGTTGGTCCATCTTCTTCGCCCGATTCAATTTCCAGATTCACTTCCGTCCCACTGCCAAGAACATCAGGGCAGATGCCCTTTCTCGCTCTTCGGATGTGGTGGGCGACGTACCCACTCCTCAACACATTGTCCCACCTGAATGTCTCATCTCAGTTGCACCTGTGGACTTACGGCTTCTTCCTCCGGGTAAGACCTATGTCCCTTCTCGTCAGCGGTTGCAAGTTCTCAAGTGGGGTCACGCTTCCTTCCTTGCCGGTCATCCTGGGATTAAGAAGTCTCTTCAGTTAATTTCTCAAAGATATTGGTGGCCCTCCCTAGACAGAGACGTCACTGAATTCGTCCAGTCCTGTGCGATCTGCGCCCGCCCCTCCCTGTTCCGGAGACCCCTTGGTCACACATCGCCATGGACTTTATCACTGATCTTCCCTCCTCACATGGTATGACAGTCATTTGGGTTGTGGTTGACAGATTTTCGAAGATGGCTCATTTTGTGTCCCTGCCTGGTCTCCCGTCCACGCCTCAGTTGGCCAAACAGATTTTTCTGCACATCTTCCGCCTCCACGGTCTTCCCAAACACATCCTCTCTGATCGTGGGGTGCAGTTCGTTTCCAAGTTATGGAGGGCTCTCTGTGGTCAACTCGGAGTCAAGCTGGATTTTTCTTCCTCGTATCACCCTCAGTCCAAAGGCCAAGTAGAACGGGTGAACCAGACTCTGGGAGATTATCTACGCCATTTTGTGTCCTCTCGCCAAGATGATTGGTCGGATTTACTCCATTGGGCAGAGTTCTCTTATAATTTTAAACAATCTTCCGCCACCAATAAGTCTCCATTTTTTGTGGTTTATGGCCGTGATCCTCTGCCCCCTCTGCCTAGGACCTCCGCCCCCTCCTCTGTACCAGTTGTAGAGGACCTTCTTCTGGACTTCACTTCTATTTGGCGAGAGACCCACTCAGCCCTCCTCAAGGCCTCGGCCCGTATGAAGCTCCAGGCCGACAAAAATCGTAGAGCTCCTCCAGAATTCAGTCCCGGTGACAGGGTGTGGCTCTCCTCGAAGTACATCAGATTTAAGGTACCAAGTTACAAGCTGGGCCCTCGTTACTGGGGTCCCTTCAGAGTCAAGAGCCGCATTAATCCGGTGTCCTATCAGCTCCATCTTCCTCCCTCCCTCAGAATTCATAACTCTTTTAGTATCAAACGGAGTAAGTTTATTAAAACTCAAACATAAAATGCACAGCACGGGTACAATAAATGCAATGGAAATACAACAAAGGGTACAAGGGCCGAGGCCCAAATAAGAGCAATACAAAGTGAAAAGCTCCAAGGGGAAAAAAGGGGCGGGAAGCGAGGGGAACAAACATGGAGCGGTAGACAATGGATAAATCCAGGAAGTGTAAGGAGCAGGTAATACATATTCAGTAACAGTCGTCCATCATCAGGATATTGTACTAACAGCAAGAAAAATACAAAGCATGGTCAATGCAGTACTAACGGAGGGAAAAAAGCGTAATGCAAATGGGCCAGGATAAACTAAACAGGCTTATAAAGAAAGATAGTAAGAAAGATCCGTGCCATGTGAAGAACTAATCCATGGGTCCCACACCTTGTCAAAATGCTGCATTTCATTAAGTCGTTCAGATAACATAATATCATTAAGCTTAGTTATAACTGCAGAGGGGGATAGTACCGAGGTTTTCCATTTGGATGCAACATGAATTCTTGCCGCCAAAAGGATAAATTGAAGTAATCTGAACTTGACATAAGGTAGACCTTGAGGTTTATGGCCCAATAAATAAACAGCTGGGTCTAATGGACAGGAGAATCGTAAAATAGAGAGTATTAGATCTCTGATGTGATGCCAAAAAACTGAAACATACGGACAGGTCCACCAGGTGTGTAACATATCACCAGTTTCTGGACAACCTCTAAAGCAAAGAGGAGAGACTGAGGGATATATAGCGTGTAACCTGGAGGGGATATAATACGTTCTATGTAATATCTTAAGGGCTGTTTCCATCAGGGAAGTTTGCCAACTACCCTTACTTAATTGCACACAGCATTCTTGCCATTGTGAGAGTGTCAAAGAAATGTGTAGGTCCTCTTCCCATTGGGACATAAACAGTAACTTATTGTCTGTAGGTGGACGGTTAAGGGCTGAGTAAATAAGGGAGAGTGCTCCAGTGCGTAGTGGAGAATGGAGGGCCATGAATTCAAAGAAGGAGTTGTCCATAGCTCCAGAAGTAATGGTTAGGGAGCGCCAAAAAGAGAAAACCTGGGAGACCCTAAATAATTCCTCTGGGGGAGGGTTGTATCTATCAATAAATAGAATCTGGGTAATTAATTGTTTACGTATAAGGAAATGGTGGAGTATATATAGTTTTTGAGACAGCCACCAAGAAAAATCCGACCTCTGTAGACCAGGGGGAAAGAAGGGGTTAGTAAGCAGAGGAGTGACAGGAGAAACAGGGGATTGCAGCTTAAGCTTGAAGCGGACACACCGCCAAAGAAGAAGAGAGTGAAGTGAGAGAATAGCCGAGGAGGGCACATAAGAGGAGATCAAAGGGGTAGACCACATAAGAGATTGCAGCGTGTAAGGTGAAAGTAAGTCATTTTCTAAGGTCACCCAATGAGGAAAAGAAGAAGGAGCATTACAGAGAAGCAGTTGAGCCAGACGTGCAGAAGTATAATAATGGACAAAGTGACGTACAGACAGGCCTCCTAGCCTTTTATGATAGAACATAATAGTTCGAGGAATCCTAGGTTTAAGACCTCGCCAGATGAACTCAAAAACATCTCGCTGTAATTTTCGAAGGTCTGCCATCCGAAGAGGAATAAGCAATGACCTGAAAAGGTAAAGAAGTTTGGGAAGTACCACCATTTTTATAGAATGGATACGCCCAAGCCACGAGATATGTGGAAGGTTCCATCTGACCAGGTCCTCCCTAATAGATTTGTAGAGAGGAAGATAATTAAGCTTATAGAGATTCGTGAGAGTAGATGGAAGTGAGATACCGAGATACGGGAGGATTAAGATGGAAACTATTGGATATGGAGTCACGTATCTGAGGAGGTGTGTTGCAATAAAGGATCTCCGATTTGGATCTATTTATCACCAGGCCCGAAACAGTAGAAAAACGGTCAAGTAAAGGGAATAAATTAGGAAGTGAAATAAGAGGGTTGGTTAGGGTGAGTAACAAATCGTCGGCAAATAAACTAGTCTTGTATTGTGATGAGCCAATACAGGCTCCAGTAATGTCCGGGTGATTGCGGATGAGACTCGCCAGGGGCTCCATAACCAAAGCAAAAAGAGCTGGGGAAAGGGGACACCCCTGGCGAGTACCCCGCAGAATAGGTATTGGAGAAGGAGTAGGGAAGGGAAGTTTAAGATATGACAGGATTAGAGTATAGTGCATGTATGGCTTTCACAAAGGGACCAGAAAAGCCCATAGCAAACAGGACCCCGAGCAAGTACGGCCAAGAAACAGTGTCGAAGGCCTTCTCTATGTCAAGGCCTAACAGAGCTAAAGGCGTCTTAGTAACTGAGGCCCATTGAATAATAGATAGTACCTTCCGTATGTTGTTGGGGGCCTGTCTGCCCGGGATAAAGCCTACCTGGTCGTTATGGATAAGGTGGGGTAATAGAGTGTTGAGGCGCCGAGCTAGTATGGAGGTAAATAATTTAGCATCTAGATTAATAAGTGAAATGGGCCTATAATTAGAAGGTAATAGAGGGTCCTTATTAGGTTTGGGTATCACAACTATAGATGCTTGCAGGAATTCTGGGGGCATGGGGGAACCGGACAATAACTTATTACAATAAGTCACAATATGAGGGATCAATAGGGGTGCAAATTTTTTGTAGTATAAGGCGGAGAGGCCATCAGGGCCTGGTGCCTTTCCCAATTTCAAGCCGGAGATTGCTACATCCACCTCCTCAGCTAAGATAGGTGCATTAAGTGAGTCCCTCACAGAAGAGGTGAGCTTTGGGAGAGACATAGAAGATAGAAACGAGGAAATAGCAGATGGGGAGGAGGAAGCAGGGCACGTACCATATAGAGAGGAATAGAAGTAGTGAAAGACAGAGTAGATGCGGGATGGGTCCGAGGTAGGCACACCGGGTCTTAGCTGTATCCTATGTACCTTATTGATCCTCTGTCTACTCCGCAACATAGAGGCCAAAAGGCGGTCAGGCTTGTTGGCCCATTTATAATAGGTAGCCTGAGTCCAGCGCAAAGCCTTCTCTGTACGATCTGAAAGGACAGCATCTAATTGTAATTTAGTGGTACGCAAAGCATGAAATAGATATATAGAAGGATTCAGCTGATGTGCAGTTGCCAATCGTGCCAGTTTGTTTTCAAGCATGGTCTGAGCTTTCAATCTATCTCGCTTCAAACGGGAATTCATAACTCTTTTCATGTCTCCCTTCTCAAATCTGCTATCTTTAATCGCTTCTCTCCTAAACTTCTTTCTCCCACCCCTGTCACTGGAACCTCTAATGTTTTTACTGTTAAAGAAATCCTAGCCACCAAGCTTGTCCGGGGGAGAAGATTTTTTTTGGTTGACTGGGAGGGCTTCGGTCCTGAGGTCTTGGGAGTCTGAAAGTAACATCTTGGATCGCAGTCTCATCCTCAACTTTCTTGGTGGCAAAAAGAGAGGGAGACCTAAGGGGGCTACTGTCACAGTGAGCACCCGGAGCACCCGCTGCCTCTGCCCTCTGCTCCTGGGTTTCGGCGTCTCCCGGTCAGACGCACTGACCGGGAGCACGGGCCCCACAGTGGTAGAGACGCGGCTGGCGTGGCGACTGGTCCCCGCTCACGCGCCGCGTCCCTGTTCGGCCTACCTTCTTCCCGCACGGCTCTCGGCTCCTCTGCATCCCGGCGCGCGCGGCCCTGCTCTCTAGTAAATGTAGTAACTTCAGTAAATTTAAAGGGCCAGCGCACCGGTAATCGGTGCGCTGGTTCCTCACCTCCCACTGTCCTTCCCAATAAAAGGCACCTGCCCCTTCCTGCCCTTTCCGGATCTTTGTGCCTTGTGCCTCAGAAAAAGCGTTCCCTACTGTGATAGTTGCCTTGCCCGTTGCTTCCGTATACTCGCCTGTGAACCCTTGCCGCCTGGCCTGACCTCTGCTACGTCTGACTACGCTCTTGCGTGCTCCCTGTGTACCACGCTATCAGCTGCCAGAGAGGTCGAGTTGTTACTGGGGGATACGACCTGGTAGTTACCGCCGCAGCAAATCCATCCCGCTTTGCGGCGGGTTCTGGTGAAGACCAGTAACTGCTTAGAACCGGTCCTCCAGTACAACCTGTGCTATCGCCTCTCCGGTCCAGAGGATTCATTACCTGTCCTGCCGGTACGTGACAGTGCTTATGTATATATTGTTGGTTGTACACCTTGCTTGCAGGATTTTGGAGGGTGTAGATTGTACACCCCAGTGTCAAAGTCACACTAGGATGTACAATCTGGCACTTCCAGAATCCTGGTAGCAAGGTGCTTATGTATATATTGTTGGTTGTACACCTTGCTTGCAGGATTTTGGAGGGTGTAGATTGTACACCCAAGTGTCAAAGTCACACTGGGATGTACAATCTGCCACCTCCAGAATCCTGGTAGCAAGGTGCTTATGTATATATTGTTGGTTGTACACCTTGCTTGCAGGATTTTGGAGGGTGTAGATTGTACACCCCAGTGTCAAAGTCACACTGGGATGTACAATCTGCCACCTCCAGAATCCTGGTAGCAAGGTGCTTATGTATATATTGTTGGTTGTACACCTTGCTTGCAGGATTTTGGAGGGTGTAGATTGTACACCCCAGTGTCAAAGTCACACTGGGGTGTACAATCTGCCACCTCCTATTGATTGTAAAATAAATACACAGTCATTATATCTCGTGAAAAACAATTGTTTAATTCCTATTTGTAATTTTTTTAAATAAATATAACTATATACATTTACAGTTTGCTTTTTGCTTTATAAGCTTTTGCTCTAAAAGGTGGGATGTGCCCTATAGTTCAGTTAACGTGGGCTGCGGGGGACTTGGGAAGGCCGCAAGGAGTCTATTCTACTTTCTGAATGGAATAGGGGTATTCAGGGAGTATGAAAGGGACTGGGAAAAAGAATTTGGACGGAAAGGTGTTGAAGGGGTGGGAATATTATGGGGAAGAGGGAAACTGGAAGGTTTGAAGGAAGCGGTGGATTGGGCATAAGGTTCTCCCTGGGAGGGCATTCCATACAGCTTAGTCCATATAGAAGATCGACAGACTCCTTGCGGATCTGACACTGCTTCTCAAGGGTCAGTTTCTCCATAATGGGAGCCAGGCTCTGGAGATGGAGTAGACAGTCTGAAGGGGGAGCAGTTGACAGCACTGCCCCCGCCTGCCATGACTGGCAAAACTCCTCCCTCAAAGCTTCCACTCTATCATCCAATCTCATAAAGCTTTATGAGATCTTCAAGGATCCCATGCTGTCTCCTACCAGTCCTCAACGGCCGGACCAAATCACCAAAGGATGTTTCAATCCTTTGGCGACTTGGTCGGGAGGATGAGGAAGTTGGTAGGGGTTCTTGCCCTTCATCACCAGTGTCGGGGGCTTGGGTAGGAAGGGTGGGGTGGGGGGGAGGGATGGTCCCAATGAGAGGGTCTCTTGTTGTCGCTTGTGCATACTGGAAATTGTTCTGAAAGAGAAAAACAGAAATAGTGTTGTAAAAATTATTTAAAAATAAAAAATAAAAAAATAAACATAATTGTACATACAGTGAGCCCCAACCTACGATGGCCCGGACATACGATAATTTCAACATGCGATGGCCTCTCAAAGGCCATCGCATGTTGAATAAAACAGAAAGCAGACAGCGCTCCATAGTGTAATACCATTTGTTACATAGAAAAGATCATACAGGTGGATATTGCGCTTACCACAAAGGGTTACACTCCACCAAGTGCAACAATGGATCAGGATGTAAGATATAATTGAGGTGTCGGCAGCCACTCCCCGTCTCATCGAATGCAGTAAATGAACAATAAAATCTTCCAGGTATAGACAGGATATACGGGCGCTCAACCACTAGGTAACAGGATAAAATGTTTATTCACCCATAATGCAACACGTTTCACAGCACAGCTGCTTTATCAGGCCTGATGAAGCAGCTGTGCTGTGAAACGGGTTGCATTATGGGTGAATAAACGTTTTTATCCTGTTACCTGGTGGTTGAGCCCCCGTGTATCCTGTCTATACATAGGAGATTTTATTGTTCATTTATCGCATGTTGAAGGCCGCAGCAACATAGACTGCTTCAGTTGCTGCCGGATAGCCGTTTACGGTGCACTGTGTGCTCCGGTGATGGTCTCCTACCTGTCCTCGGGGCTCCGGAGCATCATCTTCACGATCCCCTCCATCGCTGGTGCTCTCAATCTTCGTCATCACATGGTGTGCACGCCGTCCCGTCATCCAATAGGAGCGGTGTGTGTGCGTAGTGATGGCGACGGAGAGCGGGGATCCCGGGGAAGCAGAGATGATCCGGAGTGTTGGGGACATCACGGGGACACGGCGGCAGCGATGGAGGGTGACATCCAGGGCAGCAGTGACGGGTCCGGAGCGGCGGGTACAGGTGAGTACAGCTTCTTATACTTTACATTGCACGGATCCCTCAACATACGATGGTTTCAACAAACGATGGTTCATTTGGAGCGGATTACCATTGTATGTTGAGTGACCACTGTACTTGCACATACATACTTGTCTTATGGCACTTTTGAAGGAACCCGAGGAGTGGCCAGTGGATATAGGGGGCCTTGCTGTAGGCACCAGACCTACTAGGCTGTGTGTCCTCCTCTCGAAGGTCCTGCATGTGACCGCCCCTGATAGATACCCAGTGTTTCTTGATCTGGTCACCTACAAGGAACATAAATTTATATTAACACATAAAAAAAATAAATGAATAACAACACTTTGGGCATTGGACGACAGGTCCTCCCAGGATTTACAGATGGTGCTGTAAATTTCATTCCAAAGAGCCTTGGTGTATTGGAGCTTTGAATGAATCCCAGATGAATCCCATAGGGCAGGACGAGCTTCAACCATACTAATTAGGAGGCTGTCATCTATTATGACCTCCAACTCGCCCTGCCCGACTTGAATATTCACCCGATCGGGCTGAGCGCCAACCTGAAATTATAAATATTTTGTTAATAGTTTTGCAAACACTGTGGTATATAATTGCCTAGGCAAGCAATCACATTGGATCTTTTAAAAAAAAAAAACACACAACCACGTCCTCTGCCACAGACCACAATTCCTCCTCTTCTGGGCTAAGGCTCGGGACGCTATTAAAAAATGTATACCGTATTTTAAATATATATATATATATATATATATAATATGTTGAAAAAAATGCAATAGAATTGTGCAATACATACTGGTTCAGGCTCTTTGGAAGGCCTATCCTTGGAGTCCTGGGGGGCCAACACATGCGGGACACTGTCCTCACTCTCCTCCTCGGATTCCTGATGGGGATGGGGTGAAATATATTCTGACTGTGAAAGAAATAGGAAAAATTTTAATTATATAAAAAGTGATTTCATAATCACTCCAAAAAGAAAATAAAACACTCACACTTGAGCTTCCACGTGCATGTGTCCCTTGTGAAGATTCTGATTCCTCAGATGTTGCCTCCGGTAACTGCTTCTGCAAAAAATGTATTATTTTAATAAATCATTTACATTTCTAATAATTGTATAAACTTTTTTGATTTCTGGTGGTGTGTAGTAGACGTTTTTTGTGATAATGTAGGAATACTGTGTCTAGAAACAAAAAATGGACTAGTGGACTAGTGACGTTACCTTCACCTTCATGCGCAACGTCCCTGTGTGTCGTCGTCAAGGACATGTCACTACTCCGGGGCCGGGCCCGGAGCGGAGAAGAGGGCCCCCCGGTGAAAATGGACAGCCCGCAACGACTAACCATCCCCGGACGGTCCCTGCAGCATAGATGGCCCGGACCAGCTCACCCTAACTTCACGCCGAGGGGAGGTGAGTACAAAACAAAAGGGGGGGGGGGGGCTGGATGATGACGAAGGCCGCAGTGGTCTTCAATCTGCGGACCTCAAGAGGTTTCAAAACTACAACACCCAGCATGCTGGGAGTTGTAGTTTTGCAACATCTGGAGGTCGGCAGGTTGAAGACCACTGAGAATGGATTGACAGGTGGAGAGTTCACTCGAGTATAAGCCGAGGGGGGGGCGTTTTCAGCATGAAAAATCATGCTGAAAAACTTGGCTTATACTCGAGTATATACGGTAATACAGAAACATAAATAATTATTCTAAAAAATTCGATACTCACAATGGGTCTTGGAGAAGAACAAAATCTGGGTTCCTCCTCAGACTTTGAAGACAATTCCATTGGTGGTAGCTTCTGATAAATCCAAATAAAAAAAATTAAAAATATTCAGATATAATAGCAATTAATGAATGTAAAATAATAACAAATCATTCCAAATTATGATAACTCACCTTTTTTGGGGCCTTCTTGTGCTCCTTTGATTTTGCCAATTTTTTTGGCATTATGTTTATTAAAAAGAAAATAATAATCTTCAGTTATGAAAAAAAAAGCTGCATTTGCAAAACAAAAGCCAAAGCATTTATGCACCCATACAAACTGCATGCAAAAATGCATGTGTCCTGAAAATAAGCAAGTACATGACGGACATAAAAATGTTGCAGACAGGCACCACACGGTCAAATATGATCATGCACACTTCCCTACCAAAACCATTCATGCAGCCATACAAAATGCATTTGTACTGCATACATGCAAGCACATGGCAGACAGAAAAATGTCGCAGACTGGCACCACACGGTCCAAAATGATCATGCACACTACCCTACCAAAACCATTCATGCACCCATACAAACTGCGGGCAAAACACACCAAAAAAAAGCAACCAAAGCACATGTTTCAACATACACAGAAAACTGCAGACATCAGAGCAGCCATTGGTGTACCCACCTTCTGTGAAAATTATATTTTTTTTAAGTACGGTGCCGGATGGTAATGGTTTCAGCTTCTATGCTGCTTGCTGCCTCCTTCTGTAGAATACAGAAGAATAGAGGGGGTGGGACAGGGGGTGTGAGCACTATACCATGTGACTTCTGGGGTATGAAGGCTTTACTGAGCAGAGGTTATTATAACGGGCATTAATGGGTGTATTTGCTGACTTCAATGTTATTAATAACGGACGTTAATTTAGCCATTTCTTGTGACGGGCAAAATTTTTTTGCATGTCACGTTATTTCTCCCGTCACAACTAACGTCTGTTATTCAGGACGGGTCATAACGTGTAATATAAAAACACCAAAGACTTGAATGGGGTTGTTTAACGCCCATTTAAAATGGATTTTCTAACGGGTGTTAATAACGGGTGAATTTTTATAGTGTGAAAGCACCCTAAGGCTAGGTTCACACTGTGGAATTTATGGGCAGAATTTCTGCCGGAGATCAAGCTGGCGGCACTAGGACCACATGGACTACATTGCTGTCCCCATAGATGGCAATGCATTTTTGAGCAGATCTCCCAAAAGATCAAGCCAGAAATGCATTGCAGTCTATGGGGGCAGCAATGCAGTTTGCTCGGTCCTAGCACCGCCGGCTCAGTCTCCGGCAGAAATTCTGCCCAAAAATTCTGCAGTGTGAACCCAGCCTAAGGGGAAAGTTCGCATATCAGCATCTGCTCAAGTAGTTGGCGGGCACATGCGCAATGTGTACCTGGAAGTACATATCAGAAAACTTACATATCAGAGTCTGTTCAGGTGTTTGAGAACCTGGTGCGGTGGACAATTGATATGAGAAGTATCATGAAGACATTGAAGTGAATACTAGTGTGAATAGTGTCTAAACTCTGTTATAGACTATTGGGCATATATATTGAATAGTGTGATGTGAGTATGAATGGAAGAGAAGGGTGAAGAGTTACCAGACAAATAAATAGAAATAGTAGGCCAAGAATGAACTAAATAAAGAAAATGTTAAAAGGTATAAAAAAATAAAGCCTATAGTTACATAGTTAGTTAGTACGGTCGAAAAAAGACATATGTCCATCAAATTCAACCAGGGAATAGAGGGGTAGGGGTGTGGCGTGATATTGGGGAAGGGATGGGATTTTATATTTCTTCATAAGCATTAATGTTATTTTGTTCCAGGAATGTATCTAATCCTGTTTTAAAGCTGTTAATTTTTCCTGCTGTGACCAGTTCCTGAGGTAGACTGTTCCATAAGTTCACAGTTCTCATGGTAAAGAAGGCGTGTCGCCCCTTGAGACTAAACTTTTTCTTCTCCAGACGGAGGGAGTGCCCCCTCGTCCTTTGGGACAGTTTTTCTCCATATTTTTTGTTTGGGCCATTAATATACTTATATACATTTATCATATCCCCCCTTAAACGTCTCTTCTCAAGACTAAACAATTGTAACATGTTCCATGCCCCATATTAGTTTAGTTGCGCGTCTCTGCACCCTTTCCAGCTCCACAGTGTCCCTTTTATGAACTGGTGCCCAAAACTGAACAGCATATTCCAGGTGAGGCTGTACCAATGCTTTATAAAGGGGGAGTATTATGTCCCTGTCCCTTGAGTCCATGCCTCTTTTGATACATGACAATATCCTGCTGTCTTTGGAAGCAGCAGCCTGACATTGCATGCTATTCTGTAGTCTGTGATCTACAAGTACACCCAGATCCTTCTCTACCAGTGACTCTGCCAGTTTAATCCCCCCTAAGACATACGACGCATGCAGGTTATTATTACCCAGATGCATAACTTTGCATTTATCCACATTGAACCTCATTTGCCAAGTGGATGCCCAGACACTTAGTCTATCCAAGTCATCTTGTAACTTATGCACATCCTCTATAGACTGTACCGTGCTACAAAGCTTGGTGTCATCTGCAAAGAGAGAAACAGAGCTGTTAATGCCATCCTCTATATCATTGATAAATAAATTAAACAACAGCGGTCCCAGTACAGAACCTTGGGGTACACCACTAATTACCGGGGACCAATCAGAGTACGAATCATTGACCACCACTCTCTGGGTACGATCCATGAGCCAGTGTTCAATCCAGTTACAAACTAAAATTTCCAAACCCAAAGACCTTAACTTACCTGTCAGACGTCTATGAATGACAGTATCAAACGCTTTAGCAAAATCCAGAAACACTATATTCACAGCCATTCCTCTGTCAAGGCTTCTACTCACCTCTTCATAAAAGCAAATTAGATTGGTTTGACAACTTCTATCCTCAGTAAACCCATGCTGGCTATCACTTATAATACAATTATCCCCTATGTATTCCTGTATGTAATCCCTTATAAATTCTTCAAACAATTAACCCACAATTAACCCCCAGCTTGCTCTTTCTGAGTGTTGCTGTGTAAGAGGGAGCATGAAAGAGGAGTTTCAAAAACTGTGATTATCTGTTGTGCGGAGTGAATCTGTGGAGTGGGTGCGACTGCCTATAGCCCACATTCATATTTTGGGTAAGTTTTTCTCTTTTGCACATAGTGGGATAACTGTTAGAGTTTAAACACCCTTTTTCATTTTTTTTTTCTCTGTTCCACCTCTAGGGGGAGGAGGAGTAGATTGGGCACAGGTGTATAAATCTTAGCTTGGGACTCTTATTGAGAGCTTGCTCTTTCTGAGTGTTGTTGTGTAAGAGGGGGCGTGAAAGAGGAGTTTCAAAAACTGGAGTTTGAAAGCAGGAGGTTGAGATCGCTGTGAGTTTTAATTTTTGAACCCACAAGGTCTACAAAAATTTTTAAGTGTATTTTTGACTGTCTGTTTTTTCCTATACATTTGTGAAATCCCCATAACTAGATGGCCTCCATGTTGGAAAATGCAGTCCAATGTACATCGTGTTCAATGTATGCAATCCTTGAACAACAGTTTGAGGGTGCATATTGTTGTGCGAGATGTGTGCTAGTTGTCCGTTTGGAAGCCCAGATCCTGCATCTAGAGGGGCGACTGGCAACAATGAGAAGCATTAACAACATGGAGAGGAGTCTCCTGCTCACTGAGCAGGCACTCTCGGGAATAGAGGTGGGGGAGGAGAGTGGGACGGAGTTGCAGGACAGTCAGGCAGTTAGCTGGGTTACAGTTAGAAAGAGGGGTAGGGGAAAAAGTGTCAGGGAGGCGAGTCCTGAACTGGCACACCCCAACAAGTTTGCCCGATTGGCAGATGAGGGGGATGCCATTACAGAGCTAGCAGAACTGCAGCAGGATACCGCCTCTGACCGCCAGGGGGTGTCTGCTCCAGTAAGGAGGGAGGGAGGAGTACAGGGCAGGCCAGACAGGTACTAGTGGTGGGGGACTCAATTATTAGGGGGACAGACAGGACAATCTGTCACAAAGACCGGGATCGACGAACAGTGTGTTGTCTGCCTGGCGCACGAGTTCGGCACATCGCGGATCGGGTTGACAGGTTGTTGGGCGGGGCTGGAGAGGACCCAGCAGTCATGGTACATATTGGCACCAATGACAAAGTAAGAGGTAGGTGGAGTGTCCTTAAAAATGATTTCAGGGACTTAGGCCGCAAGCTTAAGGCAAGGACCTCCAAGGTAGTCTTTTCTGAAATACTACCAGTACCACGAGCCGCACCAGAGAGGCAGCGGGAGATCAGGGAGGAAAACAAGTGGCTCAGAAGCTGGTGTAGGAAGGAAGGGTTTGGGTTCATGGAGAACTGGGCTGACTTCGCTGTCGGTTACCGGCTCTACCGTAGGGACGGGCTGCACCTCAATGGGGAGGGTGCAGCTTTGTTTGGGGAGAAGATGGCTAGAAGGGTGGAGAAGTGTTTCAACTAGGGACTTGGGGGGAGGGAACCTACAGCAAAGAGGGGGAAGATAGTGTAGATAGAGAGGTGGGAATTATAAATGTACCTGGGGGTGGAGCGGAGGGAGGGGTTAGAATAGTTAATAGGAATAAGCTTCATAGGAAAATAAAACTTACACCCTTGAATCCCATTAACCCCAATAACATAAAGGATGGAAATGTAAAGTGTATGTTCACAAATGCCAGAAGCCTAGCAAATAAAATGGGGGAGCTTGAGGCCTTGATACTGGAGGAACATATTGATATAGTTGGGGGTCACTGAGACATGGCTGGACTCCTCGCATGACTGGGCTGTCAATCTGGAGGGGTTTACATTGTTTCGCAAGGATAGAATGAACAGAAAAGGTGGTGGAGTCTGTCTGTATGTAAGAAGTGGTATGAAACTCAGTGTGAACGATGCCATAGTGTGTGATGATTCTGAGGATGTGGAATCATTGTGGGTAGAATTACAAAAGGAGGGAAATACTGAAAAAATAGTATTTGGTGTAATCTACAGACCCCCTAATATCACTGAAGAGATAGAAGTTCGGCTTGATAAACAAATAGAGAGGGCCGCCCGGGCAGGTACAGTGGTAATAATGGGAGATTTTAACTATCCAGATATAGATTGGGGTCCGGGGTTGGCTAAAACTACAAAGGGGCGACAATTCATAAATTTATTGCTTGATAATTTTATGGGCCAGTTTGTGGAGGACCCAACAAGAAGTGAAGCCTTGTTGGATCTGATCATTTCCAACAACGCAGAGCTGGTTGGTAATGTAACTGTGAGGGAAAACTTTGGTAATAGCGACCCCAATATAGTTACTTTTGACTTAAAATGTAGAAAACAAAGACAGGCGGGGAAGGCAAAAACATATAACTTTAAAAAGGCAAATTTCCCTGGGCTGAGGGCTGCACTACAGGACATAGACTGGTGGGAGGTGTTGTCAAATACTGAATGGGACATCTTTAAATCAACTCTAAATAACTATACAGCTAAATATATACCAAAGGGGAACAAATATAAACGATTAAAACTAAATCCTACATGGCTGACACATGATGTTAAAAGAGCAATAAACAACAAAAAAATAGCCTTCAAAAAATACAAATCTGATGGGTCAGCTATAACATTTAAACAGTACAAGGAGCTTAATAAAATCTGTAAAAATGTAATAAAAACAGCAAAAATTCAAAATGAGAGACAGGTGGCCAAAGAAAGCAAAACTAATCCTAAATATTTTTTTAGATATATAAATGCAAAAAAACCAAGGACAGAGCATGTAGGACCCCTTAATAATGATAATGGGGAGGTTGTCACAGGCGATCAAGAGAAGGCGGAGCTACTGAATGGGTTCTTTAGTTCTGTATACACTATGGAAGAAGGAGCTGACATTGGCCAGGTCAGTGCTGGTAACACATCATGTAATGTACTGAACTGGCTTAATGTAGAGATGGTACAAGGTAAGTTAAGTGATATAAATGTAAGCAAATCCCCAGGACCGGATGGACTACACCCAAGAGTTCTTAGAGAGATAAGTTCAGTAATATCTGTACCCCTGTTCATGATATTTAGAGATTCTCTGGTGTCTGGTATTGTGCCAAGGGACTGGCGCAAGGCGAATGTGGTGCCAATCTTCAAAAAGGGCTCTAGGTCTTCCCCAGGAAACTATAGACCGGTAAGTTTAACGTGCATTGTGGGTTAATTGTTTGAAGGACTTATAAGGGATTACATACAGGAATACATAGGGGATAACTGTATTATAAGTGATAGCCAGCATGGGTATCTATCCTTTACTAAGGATAGAAGTTGTCAAACCAATCTAATTTGCTTTTATGAAGAGGTGAGTAGAAGCCTTGACAGAGGAATGGCTGTGGATATAGTGTTTCTGGATTTTGCTAAAGCGTTTGATACTGTCCCTCATAGATGTCTGACAGTTAAGTTAAGGTCTTTGGGTTTGGAAATTTTAGTTTGTAACTGGATTGAACACTGGCTCATGGATCGTACCCAGAGAGTGGTGGTCAATGATTCGTACTCTGATTGGTCCCCGGTAATTAGTGGTGTACCCCAAGGTTCAGTACTGGGACCGCTGTTGTTTAATTTATTTATCAATGATATAGAGGATGGTATTAACAGCTCTGTTTCTATCTTTGCAGATGACACCAAGCTTTGTAGCACAGTACAGTCTATAGAGGATGTGCATAAATTACAAGATGACTTGGATAGACTAAGTGTCTGGGCATCCACTTGGCAAATGAGGTTCAATGTGGATAAATGTAAAGTTATGCATCTGGGTACTAATAACCTGCATGCATCGTATATCTTAGGGGGGATTAAACTGGCAGAGTCACTGGTAGAGAAGGATCTGGGTGTACTTGTAGATCACAGACTACAGAATAGCATGCAATGTCAGGCTGCTGCTTCCAAAGCCGGCAGGATATTGTCATGTATCAAAAGAGGCATGGACTCAAGGGACAGGGACATAATACTCCCCCTTTATAAATCATTGGTACGGCCTTACCTGGAATATGCTGTTCAGTTTTGGGCACCTGTCCATAAAAGGGACACTGCGGAGTTGGAAAGGGTGCAGAGACGCGCGACTAAACTAATATGGGGCATGGAACATCTTAGCTATGAGGAGCGATTAAAGGAGTTACAATTGTTTAGTCTTGAGAAGAGACGTTTAAGGGGGGATATGATAAACGTATATAAGTATATTAATGGCCCATACAAAAAATATGGAGAAAAACTGTTCCAGGTTAAACCCCCCCAAAGGACGAGGGGGCACTCCCTCCGTCTGGAGAAGAAAAAGTTTAGTCTCAAGGGGCGACACGCCTTCTTTACCGTGAGGACTGTGAAATTATGGAACGGTCTACCTCAGGAACTGGTCACAGCAGGAACAATTAACAGCTTTAAAACAGGATTAGATACATTCCTGGAACAAAATAAGAGTAATGCTTATGAAGAAATATAAAATCTCATCCCTTCCCCAATATCGCGCCACACCCCTACCCCTTAATTCCCTGGTTGAACTTGATGGACATATGTCTTTTTTCGACCGTACTAACTATGTAACTATGTAACTATGTAATGCACGTTAGACTTACCGGTCTATAGTTTCCTGGGGAAGGCCTAGAGCCCTTTTTGAAGATTGGCACCACATTCGCCTTGCGCCAGTCCCTTGGCACAATACCAGACACCAGTGAATCTCTAAATATGATGAACAGGGGTACAGATATTACTGAACTTACCTCTCTAAGAACTCTTGGGTGCAATCCATCTGGCCCTGGAGATTTGCTTACATTTAAATTACTTAACTTACCTTGTACCATCTCTACATTAAGCCAGTTCAGTACATTACATGATGTGTTACCAGCACTGACCTGTCCAATGCCAGCTCCTCCTTCTTCCCTTGTATATGCAGAACTAAAGAACCCATTCAGTAGCTCCGCTTTCTCTTTATCGCCCGTGACAACCTCCCCATTATCATTATTAAGGGGTCCTACATGCTCTGTCCTTGTTTTTTTTTGCATTTATATATAAATGTTATAGCTGACCCATCAGATTTGTATTTTTTGAAGGCAATTTTTTTTGTTGTTTATTGCTCTTTTAACATCATTTGTCAGCCATGTAGAATTTAGTTTTAATCGTTTATATTTGTTCCCCTTTGGTATATATTTAGCTGTATAGTTATTTAGAGTTGATTTAAAGATGTCCCATTTACCTTCTGTATCAGTATTTGACAACACCTCCTCCCAGTCTATGTCCTGTAGTGCAGCTCTCAGCGCAGGGAAGTTTGCCTTTTTAAAGTTATATGTTTATGCCTTCCCCGCCTGTCTTTGTTTTCTACATTTTAAGTCAAAAGTAACTATATTGTGGTCGCTATTACCAAGGTTTTCAACCAGCTCTGCGTTGTTGGAAATGATCAGATCCAACAAGGCATCACTTCTTGTTGGGTCCTCCACAAACTGGCCCATAAAATTATCCTGCAATAAATTTAGGAATTGTCACCCCTTTGTAGTTTTAGCCAACCCCGGACCCCAATCTATATCTGGATAGTTAAAATCTCCCATTATTACCACTGTACCTGCCCGGGCGGCCCTCTCTATTTGTTTATGCAGCCGACCTTCTATCTCTTCACTGATATTAGGGGGTCTGTAGATTTCACCAAATATTTATTATTTTTTCATTATTTCCCTCCTTTTGTAATTCTACCCACAGTGATTCCACATCCTCAGAATCATCACACACTATGGCATCGTTCACACTGGCTTTCATACCACTTCTTACAGACAGACAGACTCCACCACCTTTTCTGTTCATTCTATGTTTGCGAAACAATGTAAACCCCTGCAGATTGACAGCCCAGTCATGCGAGGAGTCCAGCCATGTCTCAGTGACCCCAACTATATCAATATGTTCCTCCAGTATCAAGGCCTCAAGCTCCCCAATTTTATTTGCTAGGCTTCTGGCATTTGTGAACATACACTTTATTTTTCCATCCTTTATGTTATTGGGGTTAATGGGATTCAAGGGTGTAAGTTTTATTTTCCTATGAAGCCTATTCCTATCAACTATTCTAACCCCTCCCTCCGCTCCACCCCCAGGTACATTTATAATTCCCACCTCTCTATCTACACTATCTTCCCCCTCTTTGCTGTAGGTTCCCTCCCCCCAAGTCCCTAGTTTAAACACTCCTCCACTCTTCTAGCCATCTTCTCCCCAAGCACAGTTGCACCCTCCCCATTGAGGTGCAGCACGTCCCTACGGTAGAGCCGGTAACCGACAGCGAAGTCAGCCCAGTTCTCCATGAACTCAAACCCCTCCTTCCTACACCAGTTTCTGAGCCACTTGTTTACCTCCCTGATCTCCCGCTGCTTCTCTGGTGCGGCTCGTGGTACTGGTAGTATTTCAGAAAATACTACCTTGGAGGTCCTTGCCTTAAGCTTGCAGCCTCAGTCCCTGAAATCATTTTTAAGGACACTTCACCTACCTCTTACTTTGTCATTGGTGCCAATATGTACCATGACTGCTGGGTCCTCTTCAGCCCCGCCCTGCAACCTGTCAACCCGATCCGCGATGTGCCGAACTCGTGCGCCAGGCAGACAACACACTGTTCGGCGATCCTGGTCTTTGTGACCTGTCTGGCCTGCCCAGTACTCCTCCCTCCCTCCTTACTGGAGCAGACACCCCCCTGGCGGTAAGAGGCAGTATCCTGCTGCAGTTCTGCTAGCTCTGTAATGGCATCCCCCTCATCTGCCAAGCGGGCAAACTTGTTGGGGTGTGCCAGTTCAGGACTAGCCTCCCTGACACTTTTTCCCCTACCCCTCTTTCTAACTGTAACCCAGCTAACTGCCTGACTGTCCTGAAACTCCGTCCCACTGTCCTCCCCCACCTCTACTCCCGAGAATGCCTGCTCAGTGAGCAGGAGACTCCTCTCCATGTTGTTAATGCTTCTCATTGTTGCCAGTCGCTCCTCTAGATGCAGGATCTGGGCTTCCAAATGAACAACTAGCACACATCTCGCACAACAATATGCACCCTCAAACTGCTGTTCAAGGTTTGCATACATTGAACAGGATGTACATTGGACTGCATTTTCCAACATGGAGGCCATCTAGTTATGGGGATTTCACAAATGTATAAGCAAAAACAGACAAAATTACACTTCAAATTTTTGTAGACCTTGTGGGTTCAGAAATTAACACTCACAGCGATCTCAACCTCCTTCTTTCAAACTCCTGTTTTTGAAACTCCTCTTTCACGCCCCCTCTTACAAAGCAACACTCAGAAGAGCATGAATGAATGAACATATAATAAAGAGATTAGAAAAAATGCAAAAATGCAAGAGAGATAAACAGATTAAATTTAAATGTTAAATATAACAAAAAAAATTAATAAAGAAATAAAAAAACATTGATAAATAATAAAAAAATGAAAAATAAAAAATAAAATAAAAAAGTAGACCATAAAAGGTAAAATAAAATTAAAAAAAATACATAAAAACTAAAGAAAAAATAAGATAAATAAATAGCAACATCCCTCCACATACAAATGTTGTTGGTCTCTTTAACTCCTTGGGGACGGAGCCCATTATAACCCTAAGGACGGGAGCATTTTTTGCAATTCTGACCACTGTCACTTTAAGCAATAATAACTCTGGGATGATTTTACTTTTCATTCTGATTCCGAGAAAGTTTTTTCATGACATATTTTACTTTATTTTAGTTGTAAAGTTTTGTTGATACTTGCATCATTTCTTGGTGAAAAATTCCAAAATTTGATGAAAAAATTTAAAATTTTGCATTTTTCTAACTTTGATGCTCTCTGCTTGTAAGGAAAACAGACATTCCAAATAAATTATATATTGATTCACCAATACAATATGTCTACTTTATATTTGCATCATAAAGTTGACATGTTTTTACTTTTGGAAAACATCAGAGGGCTTCAAAGTTCAGAAGCAATTTTCCGATTTTTCACAAAATTTTCAAAATCGGAATTTTTCAGGGGCCAGTTCAGTTTTTAAGTGGATTTGAAGGGTCTTCATATTAGAAATACCCAATAAATGACCCAATTATAAAAACTGCACCCCTCCAAGTATTCAAAATTACATTCAGTAAGTTTGTTAACCCTTTAGGTGTTTCACAGGAATAGCAGCAAAGTGAAGGAGAAAATTCAAAATCTTCATTTTTTACACTGGCATGTTCTTGTAGACCCAGTTTTTGAAATTTTACAAGGGGTAATAGGAGAAAAAGCCCCCAAAATTTGTAACCCAATTTCTCTCGAGTAAGGAGATACATCATATGTGTATGTCAAGTGTTCGGCGGGCGCAGTAGAGGGCTCAGAAGGGAAGGAGCGACAATGGGAAAAAACACATGATATAATATTTTGGAAACCATACCCCTCAAGGCACGTAACAAGGGATCCGGTGAGCCTTAACACCCCACAGGTGTTTGACGACTTTTCGTTAAATTCGGATGTGTAAATGAAAAAAACATTTTTCACTAAAGTTTTTTTCCCCAAATTTACAATTTCTACAAAGGGTAATGGAAGAAAAATCCCCCCAAAATTTGTAACGCAATTTCTCCTGAGTACGGAAATACCCCATATGTGGCCCTAAACTGTTGCCTTGAAATACGACATGGCTCTGAAGTGAGAGAGCGTCATGCGCATTTGAGGCCTGAATAAGGAATTTGCAATAGGGGCGGACCAGGTTACAAGGATGGGGCTTGTCTCCACCAAAACCCTACAGAAGTGTTTCCCAAACAGGGTGCCTCCAGCTGTTGTAAGACTCCCAGCCTGTCAGGACAGTCTATGGCTGTCCGGCAACACTGGGATTTGTGGTTTTTCAACAGCTGGAGGCGCTGTTTAGGAAACACTGCCGTATGAGACGTTTTTCATTTTTATTGGGGGGGGGGGGGGGGGGGCGACGTGTAAGGGGGTGTATGTGTAGTGTTTTACTTTTTATTATTTCCTTGAAGGAAACTCACTGTAAGCCCGCCCGTGTGAATGTACCCTGTACATTCACATGGGGGGGGGGGGGGGGCAACCTTCATCTGTGGCAAAATGACAAATCCCAGAATGCCCTGACAGACCGTACATGCTGGGGGTTGTAGTTTTACAACAGCTGTAGGCACACTGGTGGGGAACCACTGAGTTAGAAAACAGACTCTAGCTCAGTGATTCCAACTCATGTGCCTCCAGCTGTTGCAAGACTACAACTCCCAGCGTGTACGGTCTGTCAGTGCACTCTGGGAGTTGTAGTTTGGCAACAGCTGGAGGCACACGGGTTGGAATCACTGAGTTAGGAAACAGACTCTAGCTCAGTGTTTCCCAACCAGTGTGCCTACAGCTGTTGCAAAACTACAATTCCCAGCACGGCCAGACAGTCAGGGATGCTGGGCGTGTAGTTCTGCAATATCTGGCCCTTGAGATGTTGCAGAACTACAACTCCCAGCATGCCTGGACAGTCTGGGTATGCTAGGAGTTGTAGTTATGCAACAACTGGGGAAGAACAGTTTGGAGACCGCTAAGCAGTGGCCTCCAAACTGTAGCCCTCCAGATGTTGCAAAACTACAAATCCAAGCATGCCCATACTGTCCAGGCATGCTGGGAGTTGTAGTCCTGCAACATCTGAAGGGACAGATATTGCAGAACTACACGCCCAGCATCCCTGACTGTCTGGGCATGCTGGGAATTGTAGTTTTGCAACAGCTGTAGGCACACTGGTTGGGAAACACTGAGCTAGAGTCTGTTTCCTAACTCAGTGATTCCAACCCATGTGCCTCCAGCTGTTGCAAAGCTACAACTCCCAGAGTGCACTGACAGACCATACATGCTGGGAGTTGTAGTTTTTCAACAGCTGGAGGCACATGGGTTGGAATCACTGAGCTAGAGTCTGTTTTCTAACTCAGTGGTTCCCCACCAGTGTGCCTACAGCTGTTGTAAAACTACAACTCCCAGCATGTATGGTCTGTCAGTGCATTCTGGGAGTTGTCATTTTGCCACAGCTGAAGGTTGCCCCCCCCCCCCCCCATGTGAATGTACAGGGTACATTCACACGGGCGGGCTTACAGTGGGTTTCCTTCAAGGGGGGGGGGGGGGGGGGCAACATTCAGCTGTGGCAAAATGACAACTCCCAGAATGCACTGACAGACCGTACATGCTGGGAGTTGTAGTTTTACAACAGCTGTAGGCACACTGGTGGGGAACCACTGAGTTAGAAAACAGACTCTAGCTCAGTGATTCCAACCCATGTGCCTCCAGCTGTTGCAAGACTACAACTCCCAGCGTGTATGGTCTGTCAGTGCACTCTGGGAGTTGTAGTTTTGCAACAGCTGGAGGCACACGGGTTGGAATCACTGAGTTAGGAAACAGACTCTAGCTCAGTGTTTCCCAACCAGTGTGCCTACAGCTGTTGCAAAACTACAATTCCCAGCATGGCCAGACAGTCAGGGATGCTGGGCGTGTAGTTCTGCAATATCTGGCCCTTGAGATGTTGCAGAACTACAACTCCCAGCATGCCTGGACAGTCTGGGTATGCTAGGAGTTGTAGTTATGCAACAACTGGGGAAGAACAGTTTGGAGACCGCTAAGTAGTGGCCTCCAAACTGTAGCCCTCCAGATGTTGCAAAACTACAACTCCAAGCATGCACAGACTGTCCAGGTATGCTGGGAGTTGTAGTCCTGCAACATCTGAAGGGCCAGATATTGCAGAATTACACGACCAGCATTCCTGACTGTCTGGGCATGCTGGGAATTGTAGTTTTGCAACAACTGGAGGGCTGCAGTTTGGAGACCACCATATAGTGGTCTCCAAACTGTGCCAGTTAAGATGTTGCAAAACTACAACTCCCAGCATGCTCAGACAGTCAGTGCATGCTGGGAGTTGTAGTTTTGCAGCTTTTAGAAGGCCACAGTGAAGATCACTTATCGCGATCTTCACTGCAGCCTTCTCCACCGCCGCTCTTCCTGCTGCCGCCGCTGCTCTGTGTATGCCGCCGATGCCGCCTCCGAAGGTCTGGGTAAGCCAGACCATGCTCCCCCCTCTCCACCCGTGTTCCCCCGCTCTGTACCGACTTCCGATCGGTGGCCAGTGCGGGGTAAATGAACTCTAACCCCCCCGCCCCCTCCTGCCATTGGTGGTCATCCTGACCGACCAATGGCAGGGGATAGGAGGGGGTGGCAAAACTGCCACCTCGCTCCTATCCTTTAGGCTGGTCGGAGCTGGCTATTACAGCTCCGATCGGTCTTATTTTCTGGGAGATCGGGTCACCAGTGACCCGATTTGCGGAAAATCACAGGTCTGAATTGACCTGCGATTTGCTGCGATCGCAACATGGGGGGGGGGGGGGGGTCTCAGGACCCCTCTAGGCATTGCCATGGGATGCCTGCTGATAGATATCAGCAGACATCCCGGTCCGATCACCGCCCGGCGAGCGGCAGTGATCGGAAATGCCGAGGGCGTATGGATACGCCGACCGTCCTTAAGTGACGGGACGCGAGGGCGTATGCATATGCCCTTCGTCCCCAAGGAGTTAATATAGGTGCCCATTATAGTACGAGTAAGTGAAGGTGAATTAGTATATATCTGGAAAAGTAATCAACCCGTTAAGGACTCAGCCCATTTTGGCCTTAAGGACAATTTTCTTTTTAACGTTTTAGTTTTTTCCTCCTTGCCTTCTAAAAATCATAACTCTTTTATATTTTCATCCACAGACCAGCATGAGGGCTTGTTTTTTGCGTGACCAGTTGTCATTTGTAATGCCTTCACTCATTTTACCATAAATTGTATGGCGCAAACAAAAAAATACTATTTGTGTGGGGAAAGTGAGAAAACTGCAATTTAGCAAATTTGGAAGGTTTCGTTTCCATGCTGTACACTTTATGGTAAAATACACCTGTTTTCTTTATTCTGTGGGTCAATACAATTAAAATGATACCCATTATAACATACTTTTCTATTATTATACAGCTTAAAAAAAATCTCAAACTTTTTAACCAAATTAGTGCGTTTAAAGTCAATCTATTTTGCTGCTATAACTTTTTCATTTTTCTGAATAAGTAGCGGTATGAGGGCTCATTTTTTGTGCCATGATCTGTAATTTTTTTTGATACCACATTTGCATATATAAAACTTTTAATAAATTTTTGATCAATTGAATTGAAATGATTATTTGAAATGAAATGTTATAAAAAAGCAAAAATTTTTTTTTTATGTTCACACCGTTAACCGTACCGGATAGTTAACATAAAGTTTTAATAGTTCAGATATTTACGCAAGCGGCGATACAAAATATGTTTATATATAAAAATGTTTTTACACTTTTGGCGGAAAAACTGACAATTTCAATTTTTATTGGGGAGGGGATTTTTCACATTTTTTTTTACTTTCATTTTTTTTACTTTAGTTTTACCTTTTATTTTTACACTTTAATAATCCCCATAGGGGACTATTTATAGCACTCATTCGAATGCTAATACTGTTCATTACTATGCATAGGGCATAGCACTGATCAGTGTTATCGGTCATCTTCTGCTCTGGTCTGCTCAATCTCAGACCAGAGCAGAAGACCCGTGGAAGGAAGAGGAGGCAGGTGAGGGGACCTCCGTCTGCCATTCTGGATGATCGGATCTCCGCGGCAGCGATGCGGGCGATCCGATCATCCATTTTAGTGACCGCAGCGCTGCAGATGCCGTGATCTGTATTGATCACGGCATCTGAGGGATTCGCATGATCGCTGATGTTGGCCATTACCGGGGGTCCCCGGCTGCTATCAGCAGCTGAGACCTGCCGTGCATGACCCGAGCATCGCTTAGATGCTCACGGTCATGTATAGGGCGTAAATGTATGTCCTGTTGCGTTAAGTACCGCGGCACCAGGACATACATTTATGTCCTGTGCGTCATTAACCTGTTACGTCCTGGGTCCTTTCCCTTTCTATAACATGGGGCCACGTCATAGCGGGTCGGGCCCAGCCTCTAACAACGGCCGGGACCCGTGGCTAATAGCGTGTGGCACTGATCACTAACCCTAACGCTAACTCTAACACTAACCCTTTAGACCTGGCATTCAAAGTTGATCGCCATGTCTAAAGTAAAAGTAAACTAATACCGGTTAGCTCAGGGGGCTGTTTGAGACCGCTGCAGTGAAATCGCGGCATCCCGAACAGCTGTAGGTGACGAGGAGGGTCCCCTTGTAATCTGCTCGCCGAATGACTGCTCAGTGCCTGAGATCCAGGCATGAGCAATCAAGCGGCAGAATCATCGATCAATGGTTTCCTATGAGACACCATTGATCAATGTAAAAGATCAGTGTGTGCAGTTTTATAGCGCCCTATGGGGGCTATAACATTGCAAAAAAAAATAGTGGAAAAAAAAGTTAATAAAGATCATTTAACCCCTTCCCTAATAAAAGTTTGAATCACCCCCCTTTTCCCATTTAAAAAAAAAAAACAAACAGTGTAAATAAAAATAAAAAAGCATATGTGGTATCGCCGCATGTGGAAATGTCCGAATTATAAAAATATACAATTAATTAAACCCCAAGGTCAATGGCGTATGCGCGAAAAAAAAATCGAAAGTCCAAAACTGCGTATTTTTGGTCACTTTTTATATCATGAAAAAAGCAATAAACAGCGATCAAAAAGTCCGATCAATACAAAAATGGTACCACTAAAAACTTGAGATCACGGTGCAAAAAATGAGCCCTCATACCACCCCGTTCGCGAACAAATAAAAAAGTTATAGGGATCAGAATATGCCAATTTTAAATGTATACATTTTCCTGCGTGTGGTTAGGGTTTCATTTTAATCGTATGGACCTACAGAATAAAGAGAATGTGTCATTTTTACCGAAAAATGTACTGCTTAGAAATGGAAGCCCCCAAAAGTTGCAAAATGGCATGTTTTTCTTCAGTTTTGTAGCACAATGATTTTTTTTGCCCATTTCGTCGTAGATTTTTGTATAAAATGACTGATGTCCCTGCAAAGTAGATTTGGTGGCGCAAATAATAAGCCATGATATGGATTTTTAGGTGCAAAATTGAAAGAGTTATGATTTTTTAAAGGTAAGGAGGAAAAAATGAAAGTGCAAAAACTGAAAAACCCCGGGTCCTTAAGGGATTAAGGGGTTAAAGCCATGCATGACTTAACTCCTCCAGTCCGTGCGTAAATACCGTACTCAACCGTGCATCCAGCGACCCATGTTATACACCTGATGCAAAACATTGTCACCAGAAGAAAGCCGTGTCTGTGGGCTGCATTAATAGAATTTAACAACCATTGTCACATATGAATAAAACGTACAAGGGCCCAAATGAAGACCACAGACAGGTGGTGTTGCCAATGAAAAAAAAAAAAAAAAAAAAAAAGAAATAAAAATGATAATTTTTTTTTAAAATAAAATGATAATAAAAAAGAAAAGAAAACAAAAAAGTCAAAAATAAGAAAATATAGATGTCAGGGTCCGGACTGGTATGTGGGGAGGACACGGGAGTGGATCCTCTGTGTCAGTGAGGCGATGGCGTGGGCCGTACCAGGGGAACGGAATCTAAGAGGTTACTGGTTTTTACCAGAGCCCGCTGCAAAGCGGGATGGACTTGCTGCGGTAGGTAACCCCCAGGTCGTTCCACCCGATAGCGACTTAACCTCACTGACAGCTGAGACAGGTGCGGTACACAAGGACAAGGTAAGGCAAGGTCAGACGTAGCAGAAGGTCAAGGCAGGCGGCAAGGTTCATAGTCAGGGGCAACGGCAAGGGGTCTGGATACACAGGCTTGGGATACAAACAGAAATGCTTTCACAGGGCACAAGGCAACAAGATCCGGCAAGGACAGGAAGGGGAAGCAGGTTTTTATATGTTTTGTACTGATTGGGCCAGGCACCAATTAGTGGTGCACTGGCCCTTTAAATTTCATAGAGGCGGCACGCGTGCACCCTAGGGAGCGGGGCCTCGCGCTCCGGGAGGGAAGTAAAGGAGGACGTGATGGGTAAGAGACCTGGGACGCGATCCGTGAGCGGGCACGTCCCATCCC
Organism: Hyla sarda; assembly: GCF_029499605.1. NCBI lineage: Eukaryota > Metazoa > Chordata > Amphibia > Anura > Hylidae > Hyla > Hyla sarda. The sequence continues at coordinate 51,314,468 of NC_079198.1, read as the reverse complement.
GCGGATCGCGTCCCCTCCGGTGAGAGTGGAGCAGCGCTCGCGTTCAGCGGCGCTAACCAGAGCGCTGCAAGCAGAGAGACGCCGTGATCGCTCCGGGGATGCAGAGGGACACAGTTCACCACAAATTCAAAAACTTAAGTGCCACAACCCTCTCTTATAGTGAAAAATTGCGAAAGAATGAAAGGTGCTATGTGAAAATCCTGAATTCTGAGACCAATATTACCAATAATACCAGTATACAAGGAGGAATATTATCACCATACATATCACTATCATAATGTTACTGACCAAATCCTGTATACTGAGACCAATATTACCCATAATACCAGTATAAAAGGAGGATTATGACCATGCATATCACTATCATAATGTTAGTAACCTAATCCTGTATACTGAGACCAACATTACCAATAATACCAGTATACAAGGAGGAATACTATCACCATACCTATTACCATCATGCTTACACTGACCCTATTCTGTATACTGAGAGTAATATTACCCATGATACCAGTATACAAGGAGGAATACTATCACCATAACTATTACCATCATGCTTAAACTGACCCTATTCTGTATACTGAGAGTAATATTACCCATGATACCAGTATACAAGGAGGAATATTACCAGCATACATATTACCGTCATACTGTTACTGCCACACACTGGGCCCCTGAATATAATACTGCCACACACTGTACCTCTGAATATAATACTGCCACACATTGTACCCCTGAATATAATACTGCCACACACTGTACCCCTGAATATAATACTGCCACACACTGTGCCCCTGAATATAATACTTCCACACACTGTGCCCCTGAATATAATACTGCCTCACACAGGGCCCCTGAATATAATACTGCCACACACTGTGCCCCTGAATATAATACTGCCACACACTGTGCCTCTGAATATAATACTGCCACACACTGTGCCTCTGAATATAATACTGCCACACACTGTGCCCCTGAATATAATACTGCCACAGACTGTACCCCTGAAAATAATACTGACACACACTGTACCAATGAATATAATACTGACACACACTGTACCTCTAAATATAATACTGCAACACACTGTACCTCTGAATATAATACTGCCACACACTGTGCCTCTGAATATAATACTGCCACACACTGTGCCCCTGAATATAATACTGCCACACACTGTACCCCTGAAAATAATACTGACACACACTGTACCCCTGAATATAATACTGACACACACTGTACCTCTAAATATAATACTGCAACACACTGTACCTCTTAATATAATACTGTCACACACTGAGCCCCTGGATATAATACTGCTACACACTGTACCCTTGAATATAATACTGCTGCACACTGTACCCCTGAATATAATACTGCTGCACACTGTACCCCTGAATATAATACTGCTGCACACTGTACCCCTGAATATAATACGGCTGCACAATGTATCCCTGAATATAATACTGCTGCACACTGTACCGCTAAATATAATACTGCCCCACACTGTATCCCTGAATACAATACTGCCACACACTGTACCCTGAATATAATACTGCTACACACTGTACCCCTGAATATAATACTGCTACACACTGTACCCACTGAATCTAATACTGCCACACACTGTACCCCTGAAAATAATACTGCCACACACTGTACACCCTGAATATAATACTGCTATACACTGTTCCCCTTAAATAATGCTGCCACACACTGTATTCCTGAATACAATACTGCCACACACTGTACCCTAAATATAATACTGCCACACACTGTATCCTCTGAATATAATGCCACACACTGTACCCTAAATATAATACTGCCACACACTGTACCCTGAATATAATACTGCCACACACTGTACCCTGAATATAATACTGCCACACACTGTATCCTCTGAATATAATACTGCCACACACTGGGCCCCTGAATATAATACTGCCACACACTGTACCCCTGAATATAATACTGCTACACACTATTCCCCTGCAATATTACTGGCACATGCTATGCCCTAATGCCAACTAATTGTACCTCTGTATCTCTAAAAACAATGAATGATGCCACTGTGCCCCCACAATAAATGAAGACCCTGTGCCCACAAAATAAATGATGCCACTGTGCCCCCAGGATTAATAATGCCACTCACCCCTAGGATTAATGATGCCACTGTACCCACAGAATTAATGATGCCACTGTGCCCCACAAAATTAAGGATGCTACTGTACCTACAGAATTAAGAAAGCCAATTTGCCCACAGACTTAAATATGCCACTGTGCCAACAGAAATAAGGATGCCACTGTGCCCCACAATTAATGATGCTACTGTGCCCCCAAAATTAATGATGCCGCCTTGCCCCCAGAATTAAGGATGCCACTGTACCTACAGAATTAATGATGCCGCTGTGCCCCCAGAATTAATGATGCTACTGTGCCCCCAAAATGAATGATGTCGCCTTGCCCCAGGAATTAAGGATGCCACTGTACCTACAGAATTAAGGACGCCGCTGTGCCCCCAGAATTAAGGATGCCACTGTACCTACAGAATTAAGGACGCCGCTGTGCCCACAGAATTAATGATGCTACTGTGCCCACGGAATTAATCATGCCACTGTGCCCCCATATAAACTGTGCCCCTACATGAACTTTGCCACTGTAACTCTTCATCTGTTGCAAACTACAACTCCCATCATGCATAGACAGAAGGTCATCATAGTAGCTGTAGTTCTACAATAACTGGAGAGTCACAGATGGGGGACCACAAACTTTTACCTGAGAGCTTAGGATCGCCGTCCCCGGTCCCGCACTGCTCCGCTGCTCTGGCCTCTTCTAGTCAGGCCTGGCCAGAGCAGAGGATGCAGGCAGCTAATGGTGCTACCTGCATCATAGGAGAAGCGCAGGGCAGGGACACAGCGCTCCTTTGCTCTGGGCCGCGGCTATTTATTTGTATTGGCATCTTAAAGACACAGCTACAAATGCATAAGGTGAGATCCAGCGGGTGGTCCGAATGACTGGTGGACGCAGTCCTTATCTATACCGTGATCCGCCAGTTGAGTACCCCTGATATAGGACATAGATCAATGTTTCCTAACCAGTGTGACTCCAGCTGTTGCAAAACTACAACTCCCAGCATGCTGAGAGTTGTAGTTTTGCAACAGCTGGAGGCACCCTGTTAAGGAAACACTGATCTATGTCCTATTTTAGTGTTTCCCAACCAGGGTGCCTCCAGCTGTTACAAAACTACAACTCCCAGCATGCTGAGAGTTGTAGTTTTGCAACAGCTGGAGGCACCCTCTTAAGGACACACTGATCTATGTCCTATTATAGTGTTTCCCAACCAGGGTGCCTCCAGCTGTTGCAAAACTACAACTCCCAGCATGCTGAGAGTTGTAGTTTTGCAACAGCTGGAGGCCCCCTGTTAAGGAAACACTGATCTATGTCCTATTTTAGTGTCTCCTAACCAGGGTACCTCCAGCTGTTGCAAAACTACAACTGCCAGCATGCTAGGAGTTGTAGTTTTGCCACAGCTGGAGGCACCCCTGTTGAGAAAAGGGGGGGGGGGTGAGCAGGGATCATGCTGGGAAGGGGGGAGGGATGATGCTGGAAAAGGTTGGACAGGGATGGTGTGTGGGGGGGGGGGGGGGGGGTAGTTTGGGGGAGTTTACCTTCCTCAGAAGCCGTTCTGGGCTCCTGGGCTCCTGTATTCTCCAGGCACTTCCTGCTTTCTGGGGTCATGTGATGCTTTGGTGTCACATGACCCAAGCAGAGCAGGGGAAACTGCCAATCAGCAGAGGGGGAAGAGGAGGGTAAGTCCCCTGCGATATCTCTTTCCTGCACAGACCTCCGACCGTCCCTGTCACAGTCTCGCACTGCACTGCAGATTGAGCTTACAAAAGCGGCCTGTGGCCGGGATGCCCGCTCCTCCCGCCCCCCCCTAAAAAACGTTCAGCGGCCGCTGCATTATGCATACAAGGTCCTTATACAAGTGTCAGGACCTTGTATGCTAGTGTGAGGAGGCGGCCGGCCCGCACTGCTGCTGTAATTGGGCAGCGAAGCACGGGCCGGGCGGCCTACCGGGAATTTTCCCTGTATCCCAGTAGTCCAGTCCGGCCCTGTATGTGACCCTACACTGCATCCTGTTCATACTGCGTTTCAGCAGAATGTTACAGCCACGCGTCACTACTAGCCAACCAGGGACCAATCAGAGTGGTCCCTGGTCCAGCCAATACACTTGTAGGGGTGCCGTATTGTTCTGACAGCTCTGATCCTTTGCAAGTATGGGTTTGGGGCTATAATTCATATAATGATGCCCTGAAAGCCAAAGGGGGCTCCTCTCCTTCTTGGTCCTACCAGGCGGTCAGGCCACCAGATATAGCCTAAGTAGGGGTACTGCCCAGCCCGGGACAAACAGTGTGGTAAAATATGGGTGCATTTCCTCCATTTCAAAAGCGACTTACCAAAATGATGTCTCACAAATAAAAAATTTGTGGAAAAAAAGCTACTTTCTATTTTTTTCCACTGACTTTGAAATAATTCTAGCCTCACAATAAGGGCTCAACGTCCTTACTTTTGCCCTAGGTGAATTCTTTAGGCGGCGTAGTTTCAAAAATGGGGTCACTTCTGGGGGTGCAGTATTCTTCTGACAGCTAAAATGCTTTGCAAGATGAAGTGCGGCCTATAATTTGTATAATGATATCTTGAAAGCCATGTTCTACCACCTTCAAATTTCTGAAACCTTGCATAGCACATAAAAAAAAAAAAGATGCTTGGTGCATATAAGTTACATAGGACTATGGGTATATTGTAGAGCTTTCCAGAAATTATTATATATCTTCCACTTGGGTCTAGGAAGGTATCAGAAATCTGGAGAGGACATGAGCGGGAAACAAGAATGGCTACACCCCCTCTTTTCTTATCTTGGTTTGCCACAAATACAGTGGGGTATCTATGTAGTGCAAAAGTGAAGGAGCCCGTAGCATCATGGTGCGTCTCTTGTATAAAGGCAATATCTATTTTACGCTTAGTCAATTCTCTAAGGAGAAGATGGCGTTTCACAGGTGCATTGAGTCCCTTAACATTCAGGGTCATTAGACGCGTCATGATGATATATAGGGGTTAAATGTATGTATGTAGAGTAACACATACCGTATGGTGTCTTGTCTTGTCTTTAAGGACTCATGAGCAGAGATGCTTCTAGGGTGGCTGAGATCAATCAAGTCTAGAGGGCGGCCCACTTCTAAGACACTTTTGGCTGGAGGTGCAGTCACTAGTTAGGAGGGTTATAGGGTCCCACATCCCACTGTCAACGGAGACATATCTTCTGAACATCCCCCCCAGCGGAATCACTACCATTCAGTCTAAACTCTTCTTACATATACTCACTGCGGCCAAGTGTCTTGTGGCTCAGTGGTGGAGGAAAACTGATAGCCCCCCATTCCAGATGCTACTAGATAAAATCGCAGATATATACGGAGAATGGAAAATATGTCCACCATGGTGGAAAACAGACTGGATGCTTTTGATACTTTCTGGCGCCGGTGGGATGAATATGTGGAGTCCCTGAGAGTGGTCTGAGGCGGTGGACGGACCCTGAGGAGCTGGAGCCGAGCGGATACTTCTTTATTCTCTTTATCTTCCATACTTATCCGTCCCTTTATCTTTATCTTCCATACTTACCTGTCTTTTTCTTAACTTTCTACCTCTTACAAACTTTTTACCTCATGTTTTTTTTTTTTTTTTTTTACATTATTTTACATCTTCTTCATTGCATATTGCCCGGATTATTGACCATAAGCTGAGGTGTAATGGATCCGGAGTCAAGAGGTATTATTAGTATCATCTAATAGCACTTCATATTATCCTTGCTTCATTTTTTATTATCTGATGTGGAGTCTTCCCCGGATACTCACAGAGCCGGCCTGAAATAATCTGGACTTTACAACATCTTTACAGCCGGATCTATGTTATCATATTGTAACCTGTTCTTTTTAATATGTATTGACTCTGTTTATTATTCTATGTACTTTTATTTTCTTATTCTCAAATATCTGTTTTAAAGAAAAATTCTTTAATAAAAAAACAGTTATAAAAAAAAAAAAAAAGATGTACTTTTCAAATTTTCAAAATTTCAAGTTAAATTGTTAGGCTTCTAATTCATTTAAAATGTTAATTAAAAACAAGAGAAATGCTTTTAAAATAAAGTAGACATCTGAAAGTATATGCTTCATAAACTATTTGGTCAGAAAGTATAAATATTTGCAACCTATTAGTGTTAATGTCAAAATCTAAATTATTTTAGAGAATGCATTGTAAACTAACCTGTGTTATAATTGGAGATGTGGATCCGCTGTACCTTGTGTGGATCATGGCTTGAGCCGTACCAGGGAGCAGAGTCTAAGGAGCCGCTGGTTTTCAACAGAGCCTGCTGCAAAGCCAGATGGACTTGCCGCGGCAGGTAGCTCCCAGGTCGCTACCCCCCGATACGATTCGCCGAGGCAGCTGAGGTGATGCGTGCCACAGAAGGATGAAATTAACTGGTAGTTTGGGACAGGCAGAGGGTCAGGGCAGGCAGCACAGCAACAAGGTCAGGAGACGTAGCAAGGAGGTCAGAGGGCAGGCATCAAAGGAGCATGGTCAGGGAACGAGGCAGGTGGAACTGGTACACGGTAAGACTAGACACAATTAACGGGTAATGCTTTCTCAAAGGCACAAGGGCATAAAGATTTGGCAAGGTTCTGGAGGAAGTGTGGGGTTAAACCAATTAATGGTGCACTGGCCCTTTAAATCTTAAAGAGGCGGCGTGCGGGCGCCGGCAGACACGGACAGGGGAGAGGACAGGGAGGCGAGGAGGTAAGAGATGACCTGGCAGTTGCGCCGGCGCCGGCAGCAGGGACAGGAGTGCATTCGCGGCCAGCATGTCTGGCCGCAGCGCTACCCGTGACAGTACCCCCCTTAGATCTCCCCCTCTTTTTGGGCAGGAACCAAAGTATCAGACCTTGGTCCAGTATGTTCTCTTCTGGTTCCCAAGACCTCTCTTCAGACCCGAACCGCTTCCAGTTCACCAAGAAAAAATGTTTACCTCTGACATTTTTGGTGGCCAAGATTTCCTTAACTTCAAAGATGTCAGAGGAACCAAAGACAGGAGTGAGAGAGACATCATCGTGAGAAAAATTATTAAGGACAACAGGCTTGAGAAGAGAGACATGGAACGAGTTTTGAATACATAAGGATGGAGGCAGGTGAACTTTGTAAGACACAGGATTAATGCGTTGCATAACCTTGAATGGGCCAAGGAAGCGGGGACCCAATTTGTAACTGGGTATCTTAAAACGAACATACTTGGCAGATAGCCAGACTTTGTCACCAGGTGAAAAAATCAGAGGTCTTCTCTTCTTGTCAGCCTGCGACTTCATGCGTGTGGAAGCAAGATTTAAAGAGAGCTGAGTTTCTTGCCAAATAGACATAAAATCCCGTAACTGAACATCCACTGCAGGTACTTCACAAGGAACAGGAAGAGGAGGACAAGGGTAACGGCCGCAGACAAGAAGAACGGTGACGTTTTTGTAGCTTCAGACTCCCGGTGGTTATAAGAAAACTCTGCCCAAGGAAGCAGGTTGGCCCAATCGTCTTTCTGAACAGAAACAAAATGGCATAGAGAATCTTCGAGAATTTCATTCACCCTCTCAACTTGACCGTTGGACTGAGGGTGGTATGCTGAAGAGAAGTCAAGCTTGATCTTGAGGCGAGAGCAGAGAGCCCGCCAGAATTTGGAGACAAACTGAACCCCACAATCAGAGACAATGTGAGACAGTAGACCATGTAGACAAAAGACATGTCAAAGGAATTGGTGCCAGTTGTGGAGCAGATAGAAGTCTAGGGAGGGGCACAAAGTTAACCATCTTGGAGAAATGATCTACGACCACCCAAATGACCGTGTTGTTACAAGAGGATGGCAAATCGGTGATGAAATCCATAGCGATGTGCGACCATGGGCACTCCGGAACTGGCAGAGGTTGTAAAAGGCCTGCAGGTTTAAGCCGAGGAGTTTTATCACGGGCACAGGTTGTACAGGAACGGGCAAAATCAGAGACATCACACTCCAGTTTCGGCCACCAGTAATCTCGGGAGATTAGTTGAATGGACTTCCATACTCCAGGATGGCCGGCCAGCAAGGAGGAATGTCCCCAGTTTAACACTTTGCTTCTAAGACGAGAAGGTACGAAAGACTTCCCTGGGGGAACTTGCAGAAGGTTGACTGGTGCAACTGTAATTAATCGCTCAGGAGGCACAATGTGCTTAGGAGAAGAGTCCAGGCCAACTACATCAGAGGCCCTAGAGAGAGCATCAGCTCTAACATTGTTTTCTGCAGGACGAAAATGAATAAAGAAATTAAATCTGGAAAAGAAAAGAGACCATCTGGCCTGCTGGGGTTCAGACACTGTGCGGACTTGAGATAAAGAAGATTCTTATGGTCCGTGAAGATACTGATTGGGTAAAAAAATCCTTCCAGAAGGTGATGTCTTTCTTCCAAGGCAAGCTTAATGGACAAAAGTTCTCGGTCACCAATAGAATAGTTCCTTTCAGCAGGCAAAAATATCTTGGAGAAGAAACCGCAAGTAAGCATTTTATCCTTGGAAGTCTTTTCGGTCAGAATGGCATCGGCTCGGGGGCGTGGCTTGGCAGCCGACTGGTATGGACGCATAGCTGCACAGCTCCAGAGCCAGCGATATCATATAAGCGACAAACGGCGCACAGAGACCAGCTAACCCTCTGAACTTCCACCCATAAGCGGGGGGAAACTATCGGGCAAGAGATGGCATCCAGAAGAAGGGGCAGAAACCACGGCAGAACGAAGAAGTTAACAGACTTCTACAGCTCCCCCCAGACCGCGGCGTTCCAAGATGGCGCTGCCGTCACTACACAGCAGAGCTTCGCTTCGCGCCAAGCGCAACAACGGACACCACAGTCACCACGGGAGGCGGAACATGAGGAACCACGAGCCCGGAGCAGCTCACTACCTTCACCGGGTCTGAGGTACGCAGCAACCTTACCAGAGGGTCCGGATGGGGTGGCGGAAGGGGCCCTGGATATTGAAGGGGAACGGCCTGTCTTTACTTCGGCTCCGGTGTCACCGGCCTCCTCCACAGCGGGCAGCCCAGCAAAACAAAGGCCTCGCATGTCCTTATCTGGAGAGGCTCTATCCAAGCCAGCAGACGCTGGTATAATACAGGACCACCCAGATATTTTCGCTTCGCTATCCACCTCTGAAGCTACAGTGACTGAAAATACTCTTAAGCAAATGCTGCAGTTGCTAAATTCATCCATACAGAGTAACTTCTCAATGGCCCTGAAGCCATTACAGTCCTCAGTGATAGCATTAGAAAATAGAGTTGGTCATATAGAGGAAAAAATGGCAGAAATGGTGGGCTCTCATAACTCTCTTATTGATGAACACTATGACTTAGAAAGTGAGGTGTGCACACTGAGATCTAAAATTGCAGATATCGAAGACCGATCCAGGCGCAATAACATAAAACTACGAGGGGTACCTGAGGAAATCGCCACGAAAGACCTGGTCCCATTTATTCAAGATCTCATTAAATCAGTGATCCCTGACTGCTCTCCTCGGGACTTACTAATTGATAGAGCACATAGGATCCCGAAGCCTCAATTTCTTGCAGACAATATACCCCGTGATGTACTCGCCCGCATTCACTTTTATCATATAAAGGATGCTTTGATGATACGCTCCAGGAACAAAGATACGTTGCCCGCAAAGTTTTCTGGGGTCGCTATCTATGCGGACCTGTCAGCAGCCACGCTTCAACTGCGTAGAGAGCTAAACCCTATTACCCAAGCTCTTAGAGAAAAACAGATTATGTACAAGTGGGGTTATCCGACACGCCTGCTCATCTCTTACCGAGAAGGAACCCATGTTATTCGCACCTTCAAAGATGGGACTACTTTACTTCATAAATGGGGAATACAAATTGTGACCCCGGCTTCAAAACCTCGCACGTCCACATCTCATGTTCCCCCGGATTGGCGGAGGGTGGACTCTGTCTCTAAAAGTCGCCGTTGACCCACGGTGTACGAGGCTCTATACTCTGTGACTGTCCATTAAACCCCCGTTTCATACGATTGGCTTACAAGGAACTGTTGAACCCCTCTCCAACTGCGGCGTCTATCAAAGACGTCATTTTCTCTTTCCAACACCTGGTGTTGCGAGGAAACCTACTGCTGACGATGCCAGCTTATCTGTTCTGTGTTTGTTTGTTCTTGTTTGTTTCTGTTTTCTTTCAGGTACCTCTTATCTCGCTCCCAACAGCTGCTGTCCTATGGCATCCCATCTCCACTGCTAAGATGAAGAAAATGGATTGCGACTTCCATACATACAGACTTTTGGAATGGTCTTAAAGGTTTTGTCTTTGAATACTAATGGGTTGAATGTGCCCCAGAAACGTACTTACTTGTGGTCAGAGGCTAAAAAAGCTGGGTGCGACATCTTATGTGTGCAGGAAACACATCTTTTACAGAAAGATGCATTTAGAGTTTATAATTCTGCCTTTCCCAACGTATATCAAGCTCACTATGTCACTAAATCTAGAGGAGTGATGGTGGCGATAAATAGTACAGTAGCCTTCCAACAAATTAATATAATAACTGATGCTAATGGTAGATATATCATTTTGGTCTGTTCTTGCAATAACGTGCTTTATACAATTGTTTCGGTGTACGCACCTAACACAAAACAGCTTAGATTTTTTAACAGATTATTTAAATTGGTTAACAAACATAAACAAGGTCACTTGGTTATGTGCGGTGATTGGAATGCGGTCTTAGACCCAGACATGGATTCTTCCTCCACCAGTAGACATGCTCCAGTGTCCCTCTCCTCTCTCTTTCATAGGGAAGATATTTTTGATGCATGGAGAATTTTACACTCTTCTGAACGTGATTATACCTGTTATTCTCCGACGCATAACACGTATTCACGTATTGACATTTTTGGCATAGATCGCAATACTTTAGACATATTAAAGTCGTCTTCCATTTTAGAACCGTCATGGTCAGACCATTCTCCCATACTGATAGAACTGGAGGAACGCAACTCTCCACCTCCGACTTACCTGTGGAGATGCAACAACTTTCTTATGCAGCATGCTCAATATGGGGGAGTTCTGGAGAGGGATCTGGAGGAATATTTTGCTAGCAATGTAACGGATGATGTGTCTGCTACCACGATTTGGAATGCTCACAAAGCATACATTAGGGGATCCTTTATTAGAGTAGGGCATACATATAAAAAGAAAAGGGAAGAATGTCTAAATAATCTCCTGCTTAGACAAAAACAGCTAGATACAGAAAACAAAATAGGAAAAACACCTCAACTGGCGCAAGAATTAAAACTGATTAAAACGCAGATCAGGGACCTAATGCTAGACTCGTATCTCAAAATGTCAGTTAAATCTAAAGCTAAATATTACGCCTTTGATAATAAATCAGGTAAATTATTAGCTGCAAAAATGAAAGATAAACATATTAAATCCAGAATTCCATTCCTCTTGGGGGACTCTGAACACTCTAAGCTGTATAACCCATATGATATTGCAAATCAATTTATGCGGTATTATGAATCTTTATATAATCTAGATCAAGACCCAGAGACTTCTCCGCCCACAGATATAGATATAAATAGATTTCTTCAACACATAAATTTACCAAAAATCTCAGATTCTCACTTATCCTTACTAAATGCTGAAGTAACCCCTCTAGAAATTAAAAAGCTTATTACCTCCCTCCCGTTGGGTAAATCCCCGGGACCAGATGGCCTGTCGACTTCCTATTACAAACGCTTTTCCCATATTCTACTACCACACTTACATAACTTTATAAAGGAGGTTTTCCTAACTGGCTGCCTTCCTAAGGAGAACCAAGCGGCTATAATGGTCACGTTGCCTAAACCTGGGAAAAGCCCAGACTCCCCTAAAAATTTTAGACCTATCTCTCTATTAAACGTGGATGTAAAGCTATACGCCAAATTATTGGCCTCTAGACTGGCCCCTATTTTGCCCTCAATAGTAAATGTAGACCAAGTAGGTTTTGTGCAAAAACGTCAGGCATGCGACAACACTCGGAGGGTATTAAACCTTCTTCATATAACCGAAAACAGGGGAGAGCCAGCACTCTTCCTGTCGCTTGATGCCGAGAAGGCGTTCGACCGAATTAACTGGTCGTTCGCCTTCTCGGTACTGGAGAGAGTGGGTGTGGTGGGGACGATATTTCAGGCTATTAAAGCATTGTACACTCTCCCGAATGCGAGAGTATTCACTAATGGGTCTCTTTCTCGGGAATTCTTAATAACCAACGGTACCCGTCAGGGATGTCCGCTGTCCCCGCTAATTTTCGTTCTATGTATGGAGCCCCTAGCACAGGCCTTGAGGGAAGATGGAGAGATTAGAGGTATTAAAATTGGAAATAGTGAACACTTGATTTCTTTATATGCGGATGATGTAATCCTCACCATAACAGACCCAGAGACCTCTTTACCAAGAATCTTATACTTAATTCAGCAGTTTGGCTCACTTTCGTATTATAAACTGAATGTACAAAAATCACAGGTGTTGCCTATTCACATGACCCAACAATTGCGAGACCATCTAGCTAGAACACACCCCCTTGACTGGCAAACAGACAATATTACGTACCTAGGACTTAAAATACCTACCTCCTTTTCAAAGCTATATTCTTGTAATTATGCGCCATTTTTACATTCCCTGAAAAATGAGCTAGAGAAAATAGGGAGATATGAAGCATCATGGATGGGACGAATTGCAGCATTTAAGATGCTCTTACTTCCGAAACTGTTGTATTTATATAGAACATTGCCCATACAACTTCCAAGATCATTTTTTCAACAAGCACAATCTTCACTTTCCACTTACATCTGGAAACATAAGAAACCTAGAATTTCTAATAAACTATTAATGAGGGATAGACAGAGGGGAGGACTGGACCTTCCTGACCTACACAGATACTATGTGGCTACACTTATATCTCAATTAAAATTTTACTGGGCGGGAGCTGTGGAAACACCTTGGGTCAACATAGAATTGATCCTCAGTGGCCTGGTGGAAGTGAAAACTCTCCTTTATCTACACATATGGGACCAAAAACTGACCCAGGGGGCGTCTCCGTTAACGTTCGCAGGGCTAGAATGCTGGCAGATGGCTCATAAGAAGTCGTCCCAAACGCACACCTCCCCACCCCCACATTCCCCAATTCACATTGTTTCTTATGTCATACCTGACTTATATCTCCTAAATTGGGTAGATAATGGTTTAGTAGCAATATCCTCTATACTCCATGATGATCATTTACATCAATTTAGATACCTAAGCTCCACATATAATTTGCCCAAATCGGACTTCTATAAATATTTACAGGTCAGACATTTGCTTCAATCACACAACAAATCTGGTTGGAAATACTCCACTGACTTATTTAGACTGTTCCAATTACAATATAAAGGACTTAAACCAATTTACAAATTATTAGATTCTGTTATTGAACCGTTTCAAGATAAGCCATACCTTAGGTGGTCTAGAGAACTTGCATGCAATATTTCACAGGTAGACTGGGAACAGTCATCTAATTGGATCTATAAGTCGTTAAAAAGCGTATCACAAATTGAAGCAGTGACTAAAACGCGATTATGCTGGTATTTTCCCCCTGTACGCCTACACGCCATGTACCATGATGCATCACCATTGTGTTGGAGGAATTGTGGACAGAGGGGGACATTGTCACATATTTTGTGGTTCTGCCCGAAGATACATACATATTGGAATAATGTTGAGTTGATCCTTAAAAACGTATATCCATTGTTTCCTAATCTCTCTCCCAAATTAGCCTTGCTCCTGATAGGAGTACATGAGATACAGCTGGAGATGCGAGCATTAACTTGCAAGGTCCTAACAATAGCTAAATTGATAATTACAAGACATTGGAAGGAGATAGAACCTCCAGATATAAAAGAGATGGTGGCGGCAGTGGACTTGGCGTGTAGGTACGAAACACTACTTGTACAACATGGAGGTGATTTAGATACACGTACTATAGATATATGGAAATTGTGGTCGCTACGTTCTTTGACATCTACCTAATGTCCTATGGACTGATTTAATGCTATTTCGATGTTAAAGAGAAGTTCTGGGAGACATGGGAGATACATGTGTCAATTATGTCATCTATGTCATATATATCGTATATGCTTTGCATATATAACCATCTCAGCAACGAGATAATGTGCCTGAGTTCCACACGTTTAATGTTCAATATTCTTGGAAACTGTTTGTAACCTTTCTTTTGGTTTGATACTTGTATGTTTGATAAAACCTTAATAAAAATTATTGAAACGACAGAATGGCATCGGCTCCTACTGAAGAGGCATCAACCTTGAGGAAGAATGGCTTTTCAGGATCGGGTCTTGACAGAACTGGAGCTGAAGCAAACGCTGATTTCAAGCAGGAGAAGGATTGTTCTGCTTCAGGTGACCAGGACTTTGGGTTACTGTTCTTCTTGGTAAGAGCCACAATCGGTGCAACCAATGAGGAGAAGTGTGGTATGAAATGTCTATAATAGTTGGCAAAACCAAGGAAATGTTTAGCTCGCAGACCAGAAGGACGTGGCCAGTTTAGTACAGAGGACAACTTGTCAGGATCCATCTGGAGGCCTTGATATGAGACGATGTAACCAAGAAACTGAAAACTCGTCTTCTCGAAGAGGCATTTCTCGAGTTTGGCATAGAGAAGATTATTCCATAAGTGACGTAGAACCTGAAGCACATGAGTGCGATGCACCTCCAAATTGGGAGAGAAAACCAGGATGTCATCCAAATAAACCACGGCACAAGTGTAGAGGAGATCCCGGAAGATGTAATTTACAAATTCCTGGAAGATAGCACGGGCGTTACAAAGTCCAAATGGCATAACTAAATGCTCAAAATTACCGTAGGAGTATTAAAAGCTGTCTTCCATTCGTCTCCTTCCCCAATTCTGATTAAATTATACGCTCCTTGCATATCCAATTTGGTGAAAACCTTGGCACCCTGCAGACGGTCAAAGAGCTCAGAAATCAGAGGTAATGGTAACGGATAGTAATTTTATTGAGTCGCTGGTAGTCAATACATGGACGAAGAGACCTGTCCTTCTCCACAAAGAAAATTCAGCCTCAGCAGGAGAGGAAGACTTCTGGATAAAACCTTTCTGGAAGTTCTCGTTGACATACTTAGTCATGGCTTGCGTTTCCACGACCGATAAAGGGTAGATTCTTTCCCGCAGAGGTGAGGTACCTGGAAGAAGTTCAATCGGACAGTCATAGGGCCCATGCAGAGGAAGACACTCTGCCTGCTTCTTGCAAAACACATATGCAAAGTCTTGGAGGAGGCAGGTCCGGTAGAGAAGAAGGTCGAGAAAAAGAACGCTTCAATTGTGGTGGTATCAGACAGTGATTCTGACAGCTTTGACCCCAGCGAGAGACTTCACCTGTTTGCCAATCGAGAACCGGAGCATGTAGTTGCAGCCAAGGTAGGCCAAAGAGGACTGCTGAAGTACCTAGGGGGTAGCATATAGAACACAATCTTCTCATTGTGCAAGACTCCTGCATAGTCATTGGTGTTGGGCGCGAACATTCGCATTTCAAATTTATATCGCAAATATTGCGAATATCTTTGCTTTATATTCAAAATTACGAATATTCATCTTTTTTTTTTATTCTTCACAGAGCACATCTGTTATGTTATGCGCTCTGGCCACATACGCTGGCCGTGAGCGCATGGTCCCCTTACCTTCTTCTGCCGATGGGGCTGGGACTCGTATCGCGTGGCTCATTTATGAATTCCTCCACCCTCCTCAGTTCCCTGCCGGATCTTTGTTGCCTTGTGCCTTTGAGAAAGTATTCCTCTGTATTGCCTTGCCATGTATCAGATCTCTTGTGATTTGACCTTGCTCCTCTGCCGCCTGCCTACTGAACTCCTGCTTTGCTTTGACTACGCTACTATGCTGCCTGCCCTGTCCTTCTGCTATCCAGACTACGAGTTGCCTTATCCCTCCTGTGTTTCACATCTCCTCAGCCTGTGTGGTCAAGTCGTGCCAGGGGTAGCGACCTGGGTGCTGCCTGCAGCAGCAAGTCCTTCCTGCTTTGCGGTTGGATCAGGTGAAAACCAGCGGCACCTCAGACTCCACTCCCTGGTACGGTCCGAGTCATCTGCCACACAGGTTCAGCGGATCCACGTCCACCGTGGTTTCTGTCTTCAGAAACGTGGGTGTTACAAAATCACAGAGATCATCGTTCCCTGCTTCCAGCTTGTGGTCTAAAGAATGCTCCAATACTAGTTACTGTGTGAGACTGTGGAGCACGAATATTTTGCATATGCGCATAATTGCATATTCCTTCTTTTAGCATTTTTGCGAATATTGCAAATATATAAAAAAATTTTTTTTATCACAGAACACACTAGTGATCCTCCCTCCAAGAAGGCTCCAATACTAGTTACTGTGTGAGACTGTGTAGCGAGAATATTTTGCATATTCGCACATTCCTTCTTTTAGCTTGTGGGCCAATGAGAATGATGCAAATACACTTGTCAGAAGTTAGCGCAACATCCCTAGCAACCAGTAGTAAAGTTGCTCACCCCTTCACTATATAAGATTCCTCCCAGCAGCGTCATTTTGCTGTTTCATTTGCTTTTGACTGTGAGAGGAGATAGAATACTGTCTGTGCTATGCTTTTTTGGAAAAGTGAATCAAATGATATACTGGTTCTTGATAGTTAGGATAGGTTGGTTTAGCAGATAGGTTTTAGTGTAGGGCTGGGGTATTCAACTACTTTTAGTAGGGGTCCGCTTATCCAGGTCTGCTATCCGGTGAAGGTCTGAGCTGAGCACAGACCAGGCTCACATCTAGTGGCCGGAGTGCCATGCAAGAAATAGGCGCTGCCTGTTGTAGAACATTATTGTTACCCTGATAATAAGTCATAATTGTTCCCCAACTGCCACACACTGGGCCCTTAGTATAATACTGCTACATACCGTGCCCCTAAATATAATACTGTCATACTGTGTCCCTGAATATAATACTACCTGTCACGATGCCGGCTGGCAGGTAGTGGATCCTCTGTGCCAGAGAGGGATTGGCGTGGACCGTGCTAGAGGATCGGTTCTAAGTCACTACTGGTATTCACCAGAGCCCGCCGCAAAGCGGGATGGTCTTGCTGCGGCGGTAGTGACCAGGTCGTATCCCCTAGCAACGGCTCAACCTCTCTGGCTGCTGAAGATAGGCGCGGTACAAGGGAGTAGACAGAAGCAAGGTCGGACGTAGCAGAAGGTCGGGGCAGGCAGCAAGGATCGTAGTCAGGGGCAACGGCAGGAGGTCTGGAACACAGGCTAGGAACACACAAGGAAACGCTTTCACTGGCACTAAGGCAACAAGATCCGGCGAGGGAGTGAAGGGGAAGTGAGGTGATATAGGGAAGTGCACAGGTGTAAACACTAATTGGAACCACTGCGCCAATCAGCGGCGCAGTGGCCCTTTAAATCGCAGAGACCCGGCGCGCGCGCGCCCTAGGGAGCGGGGCCGCGCGCGCCGGGACAGAACTGACGGAGAGCGAGTCAGGTACGGGAGCCGGGGTGCGCATCGCGAGCGGGCGCTACCCGCATCGCGAATCGCATCCCGGCCAGAGGCGGTATCGCAGCGCCCCGGGTCCGTGGAACCGACCGGAGCGCTGCAGTGAGAGGAGTGTAGCGAGCGCTCCGGGGAGGAGCGGGGACCCGGAGCGCTCGGCGTAACAGTACCCCCCCCCTTGGGTCTCCCCCTCTTCTTGGAGCCTGAGAACCTGAGGACCAGACTTTTGTCCAGGATATTGTCCTCAGGTTCCCAGGACCTCTCTTCAGGACCACAACCCTCCCAATCCACTAAAAAGAAGGTTTTCCCTCTGACCTTTTTAGATGCCAAAATTTCCTTGACGGAGAAGATGTCCGAGGAGCCGGAGACAGGAGTGGGGGGAACAGATTTGGGAGAGAAACGGTTAATGATAAGTGGTTTAAGAAGAGAAACATGAAAGGCATTAGGAATACGAAGAGAAGGAGGAAGAAGAAGTTTGTAAGAGACAGGATTAATCTGGCGCAAAATCTTGAAAGGACCAAGATAGCGTGGTCCCAACTTATAGCTAGGGACACGGAAGCGGACATATTTGGCGGAGAGCCATACCTTGTCTCCAGGGGAAAAAATGGGAGGAGCTCTTCTTTTCTTATCCGCGAATCTCTTCATGCGTGAAGAAGCCTGTAAGAGAGAATTTTGGGTCTCTCTCCATATGATGGAAAGATCACGAGAAATTTCATCCACAGCGGGCAGACCAGAGGGCAAGGGGGTAGGGAGGGGGGGAAGAGGGTGACGGCCGTACACCACGAAAAACGGGGATTTGGAGGAAGATTCAGAGATTCTGAAATTATACGAGAATTCGGCCCAAGGTAGAAGATCTGCCCAGTCATCCTGGCGGGAGGAAACAAAATGTCGTAAATAGTCACCCAAGATCTGGTTAATTCTTTCTACTTGTCCATTGGATTGAGGATGGTATGCAGAAGAAAAATTTAATTTAATCTTGAGTTGTTTACAGAGAGCCCTCCAGAATTTAGACACAAATTGGACGCCTCTATCCGAGACGATCTGCGCAGGCAACCCGTGAAGACGAAAAATGTGTACAAAAAATTGTTTAGCCAACTGAGGCGCCGAAGGAAGACCAGGAAGAGGGATGAAATGTGCCATTTTGGAGAATCGATCAACGACCACCCAAACAACAGTGTTGCCATGGGATGGGGGTAAGTCAGTAATAAAATCCATACCAATCAGAGACCAAGGTTGTTCGGGAACAGGCAGAGGAAGAAGAAAACCAGCGGGCTTCTGGCGAGGAGTCTTATCCCGGGCACAGATAGTGCAGGCTCGCACAAAGTCCACCACATCAGTCTCTAGAGTCGGCCACCAATAGAAGCGAGAGATGAGTTGCACAGATTTCTTGATGCCCGCATGACCTGCGAGATGGGAGGAGTGACCCCATTTGAGGATTCCGAGGCGTTGGCGTGGAGAAACAAAGGTCTTTCCTGGAGGAGTTTGCCTGATGGAGGCTGGAGAAGTGGAAATCAGGCAGTCAGGAGGAATGATGTGTTGAGGGGAGAGTTCAATTTCAGAAGCATCTGAGGAACGAGAGAGAGCATCGGCCCTAATGTTCTTATCAGCAGGCCGAAAGTGAATTTCAAAATTAAATCGGGCAAAGAACAGAGACCACCTGGCCTGACGAGGATTCAGCCGTTGGGCAGACTCGAGGTATGAGAGGTTCTTGTGATCGGTGTAAATAATAACTGGAAATCTTGATCCCTCTAGCAGATGCCTCCATTCCTCAAGTGCTAATTTAATGGCTAGAAGCTCTCGATCCCCGATGGAGTAGTTCCTCTCCGCCGGAGAGAAGGTCCTAGAAAAAAACCCACAAGTAACAGCATGCCCGGAAGAGTTTTTTTGTAGAAGGACAGCTCCAGCTCCCACTGAGGAGGCATCAACCTCCAATAGGAAGGGTTTAGATGGGTCAGGTCTGGAGAGCACGGGAGCCGAAGAGAAGGCAGACTTGAGTCGTTTAAAGGCGTCTTCCGCTTGAGGAGGCCAAGACTTGGGATCGGCATTTTTTTTGGTTAAAGCCACAATAGGAGCCACAATGGTAGAAAAATGTGGAATAAATTGCCTGTAATAATTGGCGAACCCCAAAAAACGTTGGATGGCACGGAGTCCGGAGGGGCGTGGCCAATCTAAGACGGCAGAGAGTTTATCTGGATCCATTTGTAGTCCCTGGCCAGAGACCAAGTATCCTAGAAAAGGAAGAGATTGGCATTCAAACAGACATTTCTCAATTTTAGCATAGAGTTGATTGTCACGAAGTCTCTGAAGAACCATACGGACATGCTGGCGGTGTTCTTCTAGATTGGCCGAAAAAATTAGGATATCATCAAGATATACAACAACACAGGAGTATAACAGATCACGAAAAATTTCATTAACAAAGTCTTGGAAGACAGCAGGGGCGTTGCACAGGCCAAAGGGCATGACCAGATACTCAAAGTGTCCATCTCTGGTGTTAAATGCTGTTTTCCACTCATCCCCCTCTCTGATGCGGATGAGGTTATAGGCGCCTCTTAAGTCCAATTTAGTAAAGATGTGGGCACCTTGGAGGCGATCAAAGAGTTCAGAGATGAGGGGTAAGGGGTAGCGGTTCTTAACCGTGATTTTATTAAGTCCGCGGTAGTCAATGCAAGGACGTAGAGAGCCATCTTTTTTGGACACAAAGAAAAATCCGGCTCCGGCAGGAGAGGAGGATTTACGGATAAAGCCCTTTTTTAGATTCTCCTGGACGTATTCAGACATGGCAAGAGTCTCTGGGGCAGAGAGAGGATAAATTCTGCCCCGGGGTGGAGTAGTGCCCGGGAGGAGGTCGATAGGACAATCATAAGGCCTGTGAGGAGGTAGAGTCTCCGCTTGTTTTTTGCAGAAAACATCCGCGAAGTCCGTATAGGCCTTAGGGAGACCGGTTACTGGAGGAAGCAGAGAGTTACGGCAAGGGTTACTGGGAACCGGTTTTAGACAGTCCTTGGAACAAGAGGGCCCCCAACTCTTGATCTCCCCAGTGGACCAATCCAGGGTTGGGGAATGAAGTTGAAGCCAGGGAAGTCCAAGGAGAATTTCCGAGGTGCAATTGGGGAGGACCAAAAGTTCAATCCTCTCGTGATGAGATCCGATGCTCATTAGAAGGGGCTCCGTGCGGAAACGTATGGAACAGTCCAATCTTTCATTGTTTATACAATTGATGTAAAGGGGTCTGGTGAGACTGGTCACTGGGATGTTGAACCTGTTGACGAGAGAGGCCAAAATAAAATTTCCTGCAGATCCAGAGTCCAAGAAGGCCACAGAAGAGAAGGAGAAGGCAGAGGCAGACATCTGCACAGGCACAGTAAGACGTGGAGAAGCAGAGTGGACATCAAGGATTGTCTCACCTTTGTGCGGAGTCAGGGTACGTCTTTCCAGGCGGGGAGGGCGGATAGGACAATCCCTCAGGAAGTGTTCGGTACTAGCACAGTACAGGCAGAGGTTCTCCATGCGGCGTCGTGTCCTCTCTTGAGATGTCAGGCGAGACCGGTCGACCTGCATAGCCTCCACGGCGGGAGACACAGGAACAGATTGCAGGGAACCAGAGGAGAGAGGAGCCGAGGAGAAGAAACGCCTCGTGCGAACAGAGTCCATATCTTGGCGGAGCTCCTGACGCCTTTCGGAAAAACGCATGTCAATGCGAGTGGCTAGGTGAATAAGTTCATGAAGATTAGCAGGCATTTCTCGTGCGGCCAGAACATCTTTAATGTTGCTGGATAGGCCTTTTTTAAAGGTCGCGCAGAGGGCCTCATTGTTCCAGGATAATTCAGAAGCAAGAGTACGGAATTGTACGGCATACTCGCCAACGGAAGAATTACCCTGGACCAGGTTCAACAGGGCAGTCTCAGCAGAAGAGGCTCGGGCAGGTTCCTCAAAGACACTTCGAATTTCCGAGAAGAAGGAGTGTACAGAGGCAGTGACGGGGTCATTGCGGTCCCAGAGCGGTGTGGCCCAAGCCAGGGCTTTTCCAGACAGCAGGCTGACTACGAAAGCCACCTTAGACCTTTCAGTGGGGAACTGGTCCGACATCATCTCCAAGTGTAATGAACATTGGGAAAGGAAGCCATGGCAAAACTTAGAGTCCCCATCAAATTTATCCGGCAAGGATAGTCGTAGTCCAGAAGCGGCCACTCGCTGCGGGGGAGGTACAGGAGCTGGCGGAGGAGATGGTTGCTGGAGCTGTGGTAGTAACTGTTGTAGCATAACAGTCAGTTGAGACAGCTGTTGGCCTTGTTGCGCAATCTGTTGTGACTGCTGGGCGACCACCGTGGTGAGGTCAGCGACAACTGGCAGAGGAACTTCAGCGGGATCCATGGCCGGATCTACTGTCACGATGCCGGCTGGCAGGTAGTGGATCCTCTGTGCCAGAGAGGGATTGGCGTGGACCGTGCTAGAGGATCGGTTCTAAGTCACTACTGGTATTCACCAGAGCCCGCCGCAAAGCGGGATGGTCTTGCTGCGGCGGTAGTGACCAGGTCGTATCCCCTAGCAACGGCTCAACCTCTCTGGCTGCTGAAGATAGGCGCGGTACAAGGGAGTAGACAGAAGCAAGGTCGGACGTAGCAGAAGGTCGGGGCAGGCAGCAAGGATCGTAGTCAGGGGCAACGGCAGGAGGTCTGGAACACAGGCTAGGAACACACAAGGAAACGCTTTCACTGGCACTAAGGCAACAAGATCCGGCGAGGGAGTGAAGGGGAAGTGAGGTGATATAGGGAAGTGCACAGGTGTAAACACTAATTGGAACCACTGCGCCAATCAGCGGCGCAGTGGCCCTTTAAATCGCAGAGACCCGGCGCGCGCGCGCCCTAGGGAGCGGGGCCGCGCGCGCCGGGACAGAACTGACGGAGAGCGAGTCAGGTACGGGAGCCGGGGTGCGCATCGCGAGCGGGCGCTACCCGCATCGCGAATCGCATCCCGGCCAGAGGCGGTATCGCAGCGCCCCGGGTCCGTGGAACCGACCGGAGCGCTGCAGTGAGAGGAGTGTAGCGAGCGCTCCGGGGAGGAGCGGGGACCCGGAGCGCTCGGCGTAACACTACCACACTGTGCTCCTGAGTATAATACTGTCACATACTGGGCCCCCAAATATTATATTGCCAAACACTGTGCCCTGAACCATATTATACCTGTGTCCCTTAAAACAATGAACGAGGTGTCTGTGCGACCTCAATGAATGATGCCACTATGCCCCCATATGAACTGTGCCATAATGCTGCACCTCCATATAAACTGTGCTTCTGTGTCTGTACTCCCATATAAACTGTGCCTCTATGTCTGCACCCCCATATAAACTGTGCCTCTATGTCTGCTCCCCCATATTAACTGTGCCTCTTATGCCCCCCCACCCATAGGAACTGTGCCTCTTATGCCCCCCCCCCCCATGAACTGTGCCTCTAAAGACCCCCCTGGTACCATATGAACTGTGCCTCTTCTACCCCATGTGAACTGTTACTGTGCCTGTCACTCTCCAGCTATTAAAAAACTACAACTCCCATCATGCACAGACAGAGGTGTATTATGGGAGCTGTAGTTTTGCAACAGCGGGAGACTGCTCCTGTTTCACAGTGACAGGGAGTCGGACATCTTGGGGAGGTAATGAAGGAGGTTCAGTTAATTCCTGATGCTCAGGACCTTTATGAACTGGTGAGGGTGGTTTTAGTCACTGAACCCTGAACCTAGTCAGACCCAGGCATCAGTGAGGGTACTTTGGAGCCAGGTCAGGGGCTACACGTCTGCTGTTTCCGTCAGTCCACCACTGTGTGGCCCTGGGTCTGACATATCAGGGGGCGATGAGGAGTATAATCCAGGAGGGTTCACCAACACATCAAGACTGGATTGCGGTATGTTTTTTATGAACCTACCTGTCATGCCCAGGGGCTAAGTGTGAGATCAATACTTAAGTATTATAATTGTAATTGTGTATTGTGTCTAATATAAGGCCCCTTTCACACTATGAAGTTGCTCCGTTAAAAGACCCGTTATAAACTTCCATTAAAAAAGCCTTAAAAACGGATGTTAAACAGCCGTTACAAAATCCCATTAACCCCTTTGGGACGGAGCCCATTTTGACCCTAAGGATGGGAGCCTTTTTTCAAATCTTAACTCTATTACTTTATGCATTAATAACTCTGGGATTCTTTCACTTCCGAGATAGTTTTTTCGTGAAATATTCTACTTTATGTTAGTGGTAAATTTTAGTCGATACTTGCATCATTTCTTGGTGAAAAATTCCCAAATTTCATGAAATATTTGAAAATTTAGGATTTTTTCTAACTTTGAAGCTCTCTGCTTGTAAGGAAAAGAGACATGTCAAATAAATTACATATTGATTCACATATACAATATGTTATCTTTATGTTGGCATCATAAAGTTGACATGTTTTTACTTTTTGAAGACATCAGAGGGCTTCAAAGTTCAGCAGCAATTTCCCAATTTTTCACGAACATTTCAAAATCAGAATTTTTCAGGGACCAGTTAAGTTTTGAAGTGAATATGAGGGTATTTTTTGTTGGAAATCCCCTATAAGGGACCCCATTATGAAAACTCCACCCCTCAAAGTATTTAAATGACATTCAAAAAGTTTGTTAACCCTTTAGGTGTTAGCAGCAAAATGGAGGAGAAAAATCTAAATCTCCCTCTTTTACACTATCATGTTATTGTAACCCCATTTTTTTTTCATTTTTACAAGGTGTAAAAGGTAAAAAGGCCCCCAAAAATTGTAATTAATTTTCACTTGAGTAAGGAAATACCTCATAAGTGAATATAAAGGGCTCTGTGGGTGCACTAGAGGGCTCAGAAAGGAAGGAGCGATAATGGGATATTGCAGAGCGAATTTTGCTGAAATGGTTTTTGGGGGGCCTGTTGTATTTAGGAAGCCATGATGCAAGAACAGTAAAAAATAAATAAATAAATAAACACATGACACACTATTTTGGAAACTACACCTCTCAAGGAATGTAACAAGGGGTAAATTGAGTCTTTATACCCCACAGGTGATTGACGAACTTTCATTAAAGTGGGACGTGAAAATGAATTTTTCTTATTTTTTAACACTAAAATGCTGGTGTTACCCCAAACTTTTCATTTTCAAAAGGAGTAATAGTAGAAAATGCCCCCCAAATTTTTTAACCCCATTTCTCTCAAGTAAGGAAATACTTCATATGTGGATGTACAGTGCTCTGTGGGTGCACTAGTAGGCTCAGAAGAGAAGGAGTGACATTGGGCTTTTGGAGAATTTTGCTGAAATGGTTTTTGGGGGGCATGTCGCATTTAGGAAGCCCCCATGATGCCAGAACAGTAAAAAAAAAAACACATGGCACACGATTTTAAAAACTACACCACTCAAGGTACATAATAAGGGGTAAAGTGAGCCTTAACACCCCATAGGTGATTGACGAACTTTCATTAACCCCTTCCCGACCTATGACATACCTGTACGTCATGGGTGGCAAGGTGTTCCCGACCCATGACATACAGGTACGTCATGAACATTACTGCCGCTACTCGCGGCACCCCGCAGCGCCCGCAAAGATGGTGGCTATCACTGATAGCCAGCCATCTTACCGTGCGACCACGGGGGGTTTCATCCCCCACCCCCCCCCAGCGATCGCTGCTATCAGCTGGTCAAATCTGACCAGCTGATAGCAGCGTTTCGCTATGAAAATACTTAGCAGCGCGGTGTGTGAGTCCCGATCACGGGGATCGGGACACACACCGCTCTGCTAAGTGTCCCTGACCCGTCCCCCGGCATCACTTACCCGTCCGAGCGATGTCCCGAGTGGTCCCGGCCGTCCCGGCGTCCTCCATGCGGTCCTGGCTGCGCTGCATCCCGGAGGTGAGTTTGCAGCAGCAGTGCGGCATCTTCATTGGCAGCAGTGAGATCGCCGTAAAGCGATCTCACTGCTGCCTCTGAGAGTTTCAAAACTGCAACTCCCAGCATGCCCAGACAGCCTTTGGCTTTCTGGGCATGCTGGGAGTTGTAGTTTTGCAACATCTGGAGGTCCACAGTTTGGAGACCACTGTATAATGGTCTCCAATCTGTGCTCTTCCAGATGTTGCAAAACTACAAATCTCAGCATGCTCAGTCTGTCCAGGCATGCTGGGAGTTGTAGTTCTCTAACATCTGGAAGAGCACAGATTGGAGACTATTATACAGTGGTCTACAAACTGTGGACCTCCAGATGTTGCAAAACTACAACTCCCAGCATGCCCAGACTGCTCAAGCATGCTGGAAGTTGTAGTTCGGCAACATCTGATCCTTCAGATATTGCCGAACTACAACTTCCAGCATGCCTGGGCAGTCTGGGCATGCTGGGAGTTGTAGTTTTGCAACAACTGGAGGCACACTAGTTGGGAAACATTGTCCGTTTCCTACCTCAGTGCCTCCAGCTGTTGCAATTGTTGCAAAACTATAACTCCCAGCATGCACTGACAGACCATGCATGCTGGGAGTTGTAGTTTTGCAACAGCTGGAGGCACACTGGTTTGGAAACACTAAGTTTGGTTGCAAAACACTTGAACGTTTATTACTTAACTTAGTGTTTCCAAACCAGCGTTCCTCCAGCTGTTGCAAAACTACAACTCCCAGCATGCACGGACAGCCAAAGGGCATGCTCGGAGTTTGCAACAGCTGGATGTTTGCACCCTCCCCCCAATGTGAATGTACAGGGTACACTCACATGGGCGGAGGTTTACAGTGAGTGCTGCAAGTTTGAGATGGCGCAAATTTTGCGCTGCAGCTCAAACTTAAAGAGGCAAACTTGCTGTGAACCTCTGCCCATGTGACTGTACCCTAAAAACACTACACTACACTAACACTAACCTAAAATAAAAAGTAAAAAACACTACATATACACATACCCCTACACAGCCCCCCTCCCCCCAAAAAATGAAAAACGTCTGGTA
Source organism: Hyla sarda (assembly GCF_029499605.1). Lineage (NCBI taxonomy): Eukaryota > Metazoa > Chordata > Amphibia > Anura > Hylidae > Hyla > Hyla sarda. Next base: position 51,287,822 of record NC_079198.1, on the reverse strand, counting down.
CGCTACTGTTTCCAAAACGGAGCCTCCAGCTGTTGCAAAATAATAACTCCCAGTATTGCCGGACAGCCATTGACTGTCCAGGCATGCTGGGAGTTTTGCAACATCTGGAGGCACCCTGTTTGGGAATCATTGGCATAGAAGACCCCTATGCAAATCCCTAATTCAGGCCTCAAATGCGCATGGTGCTCTCTCACTTTGGAGCCCTGTCGTATTTCAGGGCAACAGTTTTGGGACACATATGGGGTATCGCCGTACTCGAGAGAAATTGCCTTACAAATTTTGGGGGGCTTTTTCTTCTTTAACCCCTTATGAAAAGGTGAAGTTGGGGTCTACACCAGCATGTTAGTGTAAAAAAATAAATTTTTTACACTGACATGCTGGTGTTGCCCTATACTTTTCATTTTCACAAGAGGTAAAAGGGAAAAAAGACCCCCAAAATTTGTAACGCAATTTCTCCCGACTACGGAGATACCCCATATGTGGGCGCAAAGTGCTCTGGAGGCGCACAACAAGGCCCAGAAGGGAGAGTGCACCATGTACATTTGAGGCGATTTGCACAGGGGTGGCTGATTGTTACAGCAGTTCTGACAAACGCAAAACTATAAATATCCATATGTGACCCCATTTTGGAAACTACACCCCTCACGGAATGTAATAAGGGGTGCAGTGAGCATTTACACCCCACTGGTGTATGACAGATTTTTGGAACAGTGGTCTGTGAAAATGAAAAATAAAATTTTTGATTTGCACAGTCCACTGTTTCAAATATCTGTCAAACGCCAGTGAGGTGTAAATGCTCACTGCACCCCTTATTAAATTCCATGAGGGGTATAGTTTCCAAAATGGGGTCACATGTGGGGAGGTCCACTCTTCTGGCATCATAGGGGCTTCCTAAATGGGACATGCCCCCCAAAAACCCTTTCAGAAAAACTCACTCTCCAAAATCCCATTGTCGCTCCTTCCCTTCTGAGGCCTCTACTGCGCCCGCCGAACACTTTACATACGCATATGAGGTATTTCCTTACTCGAGAGAAATTGGGTTACAAATTTTAGGGTGATTTCTCTCCTTTTACCCCTTGTAAAAATTCAAAAATTGGGTCTACAAGAAAATGCGAGTGTGAAAAATGAAGATTTAGAATTTTCTCCTTCACTTTGCTGCTATTCCTGTGAAACACCTAAAGGGTTAAAACACTTACTGAATGTCATTTTGAATACTTTGGGGGGTGCAGTTTTTATAATGGGGTCATTTATGGGGTATTTCTAATATGAAGACCCTTAAAATCCACTTCCAACCTGAACTGGGTCCTGAAAAATTACGATTTTGAAAATCTTGAGAAAAATTGGAAAATTGCTGCGGAACTTTGAAGCCCTCTGGTGTCTTCCAAAAGTAAAAACTTGTCAATTTTTTTATGCAAACACAAAGTAGACATATTGTATATGTGAATCAATATGTAATTTATTTGGAATATCCATTTTCCTTTCAAGCAGAGACTTTCAAAGTTAGAAAAATGCTAAGTTTTCAAAAATTTCATGAAATTTTTAGATTTTTTACCAAGAAAGGATACAAATATCAGTGAAATTTTACCAATAACATAAAGTAGAATATGTCACGAAAAAACAGTCTTGGAATCAGAATGATAAGTAAAAGCATTCCAAAGTTATTAATGTTTAAAGTGACAGTGGTCAGATTTTCAAAAAATGCCCAGGTCATGAAGGTGAAAATGGGCTGGGTCATGAAGGGGTTAAAGTGGGACGTGAAAATGAAATTTTTTTATTTTTTAACACTAAAATGCTGGTGTTACCCCAAATTTTTCATTTTCACAAGGGGTAATAGGAAAAAAAAGCCATTGGGCTTTTCAAGAGAGAATGCCATTGGGCTTTTAAAGAGAGAATTTGGTTGGAATGGAAGTCGGGGGCCATGTGCATTTACAAAGCCCCCATGGTGCCAGAACAATGGACCCCCCCCACATGTGACCCCATTTTGGAAACTACACCCCTCACAGAATTTAGTAAGGGGTGCAGTAAGCATTTACACCCCACTGGTGTAAGACAGATCTTTGGAACAGTGGGCTATCAGACACGTGTGGGGTGTACTTTTGCAACATCTAGAGGGCTACAGTTTGGAGACCACCATATAGTGGACTCCAAACTGCACCACTTCAGATTTTGCAAAACTACAACAGCATGCCCATAAAGTTAGTCCATGCTGTGAGTTGTAGTTTTGCAACATCTGGAGGGCAACAGCTTGGAGACCTCTACACAGTGGTCTCCAAACTATGGCCATCCAGATGTTGCAAAACTACAACTCCCAGCATGCTGGGAGTTGTAGTTTTGCAACTTTTAGAAGGCCACTGTGAAGATCACTTACCAGCGATTTTAACTGCAGCCTCCTCCACCGCCGCACTTTACGGCCTGCGTCCGCCTGCTGCCGCACAATGTCTCTGCCACCGCCGCTGCTCCAATGCCGCTGCTGCAATGCCACTGCTGCTCCAATAATCCGGCCATGTCCCCCCCGCTCTGCCCGAACTTCAATCGGTGTGCAGAGTGGGGGAAATGAACTTGAACCCCCCGCCCCAACTGCGATTGGTCGGTCAGTTGCCTGAGGAAGCTGTGCAAGCGCAGTGAAACGCGTAGCATCTTACTCAATAAAATCCTCTTTTATCCTCCATACCTTGTCGTTTTGGGTCAGCGCCGTTTGAGCCGGGTCCCTCCACGAAGCCATATCTGTCCATTGCATATACCAGTGACCGGATGGCAGCAGACGACCTACTATTTGTATGCTATCATCATTGTTGTGTATGAAGCTACACAGCCACCCAGGGTGAGCAGTCATTTGTTTTTTACCTCACACTGGGGCTTAACAATATTACCCTATGGAGTGCTTGTTTTTCTACTTCTGATCGACCAATGGCAGGGGCTAGGATGAGGTGCCACCCCTGCCACCACGCTCCTATCCTTTAGAATGGTCGGAGCTGTCTCGGACAGCTCCGATCGCTCTTATTTTCCGGTCGATCGGGTCACAAGTGACCCGATTGGGCCGAAATCGCCGAAAAATCACCAGTCTGAATTGACCATCAATTTGCGGCAACATGGGGGGGGGTCTCAGGACCCCCTTAGGTTTTGCCATGGGATGCCCCTAGGTGTTACCATGGGACCTGACCTGTACCCCCAATGTGCTGCCTCCTTCATATATTCCCCACCGCCGCCCGACATGTCCCTGGTGCAACCCTGCTCCAAGCGCAATCAGAGCGCACAGTGGGGACATGTCAGTCTATTCCCCACTGCTAATCTCCGTTGGGTATGGAGATGAGCAGTGGGGAATAGACTGGCATGTCCCCGCTGTATGCTCTGATTGCGCTTGGAGCAGGGCAGCAGCGGGGACATGTCGGGTGGCGGTGGGGAATATATGAATGACGCAGCGCATTGGGGGTACAGGTCAGGTATGGCGGCGGGGAATGGAGCACTATTACAGCGCTCAGGGGGTACAGATCCCTCCATTCTCCGCTGCTACTCTCTGTCAGATACGGAGGTGAGTAGCAGGGAATGGAATGGCATGTCCCTGCTGTGTGTTGTGACAGCGCTAGAAAGAAGAGGAGAAGATGACCGAGCAACAGGCAAGGGGGGGAGAATCATACATATACACATGGGGGGAATGAAATGAATATACTTAAGGGAGTATGTGATTATACAGTAAGGAACACTGAAGTTTAAAAACCCAGCCGGGAGACTTGAATGGTTCATCCGTACCGGCCATTCAGGGCTCCCAGCGGGGAATAAAAAGATATAGGTAAAATACATTGTACATTGCAGGGGAGCGCAGCATGCTGCCCGCCCCCCTGTTTAATAACTTCTAATTGCATCGGGTATCAGAAGTGAGATCCGGTGTGATCAGTCCCTCAGCATCTGTACTACAACCCCCATCTTGGAACAGAGTCTGTTCCATGATGGGGGTTGTAGTACAAGCACTAATGTAGCCTCCCCAGCCACCGGCAGACTCCCACAGCCGGGAAATTATTACTCCCATCTTGGAAATAAATCCATGATGGGAGTAGTAGTAGTCCCGTCTGTGGGAGTCTGTAGGCAGAGGTATTAAAACGGCTGTACATGAGGGATGTTATAACGGGTCTTAATGGATGAATATGCCTGTTATTTTGACGGACGTTATTCAGCCGTTAGCACCCGTTATTTCATCCATTATTTCATGCGTTGTTATATATCCGTTTTTACACAGAAAAATTATGTTTAATAAAGGATGAATACTCATAGTGTGAAAGTAGCCTCAGTGAAAGTTCACTCAGTATATATTTGTGTATTTTTTGTGTATTGACAAATTTATAAAATAACAATAAAAAAAAGCGCACATTAGAAACAAAACAAATCTTTATAACAAACATGCTTCTTCTAGCCTCAACTGAATACAAAACACGTGACTACATATACAGGTAGGTACTAAATGCTCAACCTATCACCTGAGAATACTTTTGAAGTGACATGTAAAGTGATGGAGTAGGTAGGCGGCAACTATACTTAATAATTGCCAACCTAGCCCTTGAGAATAAGATCATAATAAAAAGTATTATTAAAAACAAGGAGCCAAATCAACCCGGCCATTAAGACCCAAAGGGCTGGTTGCTTCTATCCTTAATATCCAGAAAGTCTCTCTTTGTAATAATAGCTTATCCAGTGTGATTCCGGGTCTTGGCTCTACTCTCTCTATACCTGCAAAAGAAACTGCATCTGGACTTCCTCCGTGGGCTTCTACTATGTGGTTAATCAGGTGAGGGGCACCCTTTCGGGTACGTAAAGAGTAAATGTGTTCACGGGCACAATTAAATAATGGCCTGATAGTCTTTCCCAACATAGTAGAAGCTGCACGGACAAAACAATACATACACAATGTACTTTGTGCGGCATGTAATCAAAGAAGTTACAGTGTGTGTTATAGGTCCAAATCAGATAGTTTTTTGACATGTATTAAATTTACAAAAATTGCAACTTTTGCATGCATAATTTCCAATCGGGACTACATCAGTTAACCAGGTCGTTTTATTGTTATTCTTGGTATCTTTTTATTGTTGTTTTAATACTTCCCCTAGAGTCTTATTTTTTTTTATAGGCTATAAAAGGCTTTCTCTTTGCTATCATACCTACCGTATATACTCGAGTATAAGCCGACCCGAATATAAGCCGAGGCCCCTAATCTCACCCCAAAAACCGAGCCTTTGTTATTATCCAGGCCCTCTTCTCCACTCCGGCCCGGCCCCGGCCTAGTGACATTGCCTTGACGACAACGCACAGGGACGTTCATGCGCAGGGACTTCTGCTGCGCACGGACGTCCCTGTACGTCTTCGTCAAGGCAACGTCACTAGGCCGGGGCTGGCCCGCAGCAGAGAAGAGATCCTCCCGGTGAAGATGGATAGCCCGGAACAACTAACCCTCCCCACCGGACAGTCCATGCAGCATAGATGGCCCGGTACAGCTCACCCTTCCTTCCCGCCGAGGGTAGGTGAGTAGAAAACTAAAGGGGGGTCTGGATGATGACGAAGGCCGCAGTGGTCTTCAACCTGCAGACCTCCAGATGTTTCAAAACTACAACTCCCAGCATGCCCGGACAGCCGATGGCTGTCCGGGCATGCCGGGAGTTGTAGTTTTGCAACATCTGGAGGTCCGCAGGTTGAAGACCACTGAGAAGGGATTGACAGGCAGAGAGTTCACTCAAGTATAAGCCGAGGGGGGCGTTTTCAGCACAAAAAATCGTGCTGAAAAACTAGGCTTATACTCGAGTATATACGGTAAGTCTTCATCTCCTTCAACAATAAACCAATTCCTGCGGATCACTTGTTCTATTATATTGTTGATCGGTGAATTTTTTAATGTAAACACAAACCTTTTTTATGATTCATTACTATAATTTTTCTTTTTATTCTTAGATACTAACAGATCATCTCTTTTAAGGCTATCTGCTTTTTTTCGGGCGTTCACTATCAGAACTTCTGGGTATTTTCTATCCTTCAATCTAGCATGTAGCTCGTCTGCTTGACGGTGATATGTAATGTCTGATGTGTTAGTTCTTTTAGGCGAACATATACGTGTTTTGTATTCAGTTGAGGCCAGAATAAGCATGTATATCAGGTGAAACGGTCCCATTGCCAGTCAGCGGTTCCCCTGTACGTCGTCTCTCTCCCCATGTATGTGAGTATGTTGAATAAAGAAGATTAATACGAACCAGCATCGGTGAGTTGCCGACATTTTCATTTTCATCTTTCTACACGTTATATGGATTATTGTTTGAAGTCAGAGCACCGCCGAGGTTCAGAACAGCAGTCCGTGCACCCCACCACAGTATAGTCCTAGATCAGACAGAGCAGTGCCGACCCCACGTCTTTCTACTTAATAAACATGCTTTAGGCTAAGTTTCTACTTGTTTTTTTGTCCTGTGTTTTTTGGTTAGAAAAAAACGCCTGAAAAAATGCCAGTGCAATTTCCTGCATCTGGCGTTTTTTCTGGGGTTTTTTCATTTGTGTGGAAATTGCATTTTTGCCACCTTTGGTGTTTTTTTGGTACACAAAATTTGTTGGATACCAAAAAAAAAAAAAAAAAAGGATGCAGTAGTGATGGAAAATTTTTTATTTAACAAAATTTATATATTTTATAACACAATTTTAATTAATTGTTAATAAAGTGTGTGTGTGTGTTTCACTTTTTTCTCTATTTTTTTTTTACATTTTTTAGGTAGTACTACACTCCCAGCATGGAACAGACTGTTCTATGATGGGAGTAGTAGTACCTGTGACTAATAGTCACACCCGATGCGATCGTCCATACTATAGCAGAGATGCGAGTGGTTCTATACAGTACTCGCATCTCTGCTCTGTACTCCGGCCAATCATGTGAATAGAACATCACTCATTCATATTTTCTGCCCAGAGTGGTGATTGGCCGGATGGTTGCAGCCAATCACACCTCTGAGGGAAATATGAATGAATTAGTGGCCAGCCAGAGTACAGAGCATAGATGGGAGCGCAGGAGAAAGCCGCTCTGCATCTATAGACAGGACGATCACAGCGGGTGTCAGTAGTGATACCCACTGTGATCTGTTCTTACCTGCAGGTACTACTACTCCCAACATGGAGCACACTCTGCTCCATGCTGGGAGCTGTAGCACCTGCATTAATAGACAGATCGCAGTGAGCGTAATTTCTGACATCTGATGCGATCTTTCTATTAATGCAGGTACCACAGCTCCCAGCATGGAGCAGAGTGTGCTCCATGTTGGGAGTAGTAGAACCTGCAGTTAAGGAAAGTTCACAGTGGATGTCACTCCTGACACCTGCTGTGATCCTCCTGTATAATGTATAGATGCGGCCGCTCTTCTACCCCTGTACAAATCACTAGTCAGACCACACATAGAATACTGTGTACAGTACTGTGCACCAGTGTACAAGAAAGATATAGTGGAACTGGAGAGGGTTCAAAGATGGGCAACCAGGGTAAAACGGGGAATGGGAGGACTACAGTACCCAGAAAGATTAGCAGAATTGGGGTTATTTAGTTTAGAAAAAAGAAGGCTTAGGGGAGACCTAATAACTATGTATAAATATATCAGGGGGCAGTACAGAGATCTCTCCCATGACCGTCTGCGCGGAGCAAAAGTTTTTACAAAACTTGACCTCAGGGGCACCTATAACCCCATCAGAGTTCGTGAAGGAGATGAGTGGAAAACCGCTTTTAATACCAGAGATGGCAATGCCCCTGTAGTTTTTCAAGATTTTGTCAACAAAATCTTTCGGAACTTACTGTATACCTGCGTAGTGGTCTATCTATATGACATCCTAATTTTTCCTCCAACCTTGAGGAACACTGGCTCCATGTCCGCCAAGTACTCCAGCGCCTTCGTGTAAACCATCTTTACGCCAAATTAGAAAAATGCCTTTTTGAACGTAGCTGTCTTCCTTTCCTGGGATACCTGGTCTCTGGACAGGGTCTTCAAATGGATCCTGACAAGCTTTCCGAGGTCTTGGATTGGCCACACCCCTCTGGACTTCGTGCTATCCAGCACTTCCTCGGATTCGCCAACTACTATTCAGACACAACCCTCAGTTGGCATGGCCCGGGAGAAGTCCCTGTCCACCCATTGTCTTTGTCCTATGCTGTTCCCTCTACTAGAGAATTATTTTATGCTGTGGGTCCAGCTGGGAGAGCATGGTAAGTGTGCTGTAGCACCCTGTTCACACTGGTGTGGTGCTGTGCGGCGTCTGTTGCTGCCGTGGCGAGTGGGCTTTGTACTTTTTGATCAAAACGTATACTAACAACCTGTTAGTTTCTGACATTATGCTGAGAAGCAATTAGATCATTATACAAGGTTGTAGATGTGCGACCATGTCTTTCTTTTACCTGAATTCACATTGTGTTTTCTATCCCCTCTTTTTTTATTTATTTTTTGAACATGTGTCTGCACTCTTCCCCACCCCCTCAGCCCAACCCTATATAAATAGTAGTTAGCTACAAATGGGCCATTTCTTTCCTAGCAGCCTCCCAGTCTGACTGGGAAAGCATGGTAAGTGAGCTGTTGCACCCTGTTCACACTGGTGTGGTGCTGTGTGGCGTCTGTTGCTGCCATGGTGCCGTGTCTGTGGGGAAGTGCGACCCATAGACTGGTTTGAGTGGCATTGGGGCCGCTCTGCCAGTGGGTCGTTCCCCTTGTGGGCACTGGTGTCGCGGCGGTGGTGGTCGCCGCCCAGTGCTACACCATTTTATGCTAGGGACGTTAGGGACCCACTCTAAATAGGTGGCCTTGACGTGGCGAGTGGGCTTTGTACTTTTTGATCAAAACGTATACTAACAACCTGTTAGTTTCTGACATTATGCTGAGAAGCAATTAGATCACTATACACTATTGTAGATGTGCGACCATGTCTTTCTTCTACCTGAATTCAAACAATAGTATTCACTGCCTGTTGTTTAAAAAAAAACAAAAAAAAAAACAGTTTTTTCTGCGTATAGTTGCACATATTACTGCCCTCATCAGTGCATACCGCATAGGTACATCCAAGTAGTGTACCATCTTGTACCTGTTAATCTGTCCAGGGCCTACATACTGTGAAAGGACAGCCATAAGTAATCACCTGCTGCTGTTCTAGACAAATACTTTTTAAAGAGAAGTGTAGCATATTGTAATGCCCTCATATATGCACTAAGTATGTCAGGCAGAGAAGTGCCAGGATGTGCACAGAGGAGTGGCAGAGACAACCCTCAGTTGGCATGGCCCGGGAGCAGTCCCTGTCCTCCCATTGCCTTTGTCCTATGCTGTTCCCTCTCCTAGAGAATTATTTTATGTTGTGGGTCCAGCTCCACTATTTACTGAGGGCGATCTAATAGAGGACAGTCAGCAGCTACTGCCCAGCCAAGAAGGGGAGGAGACATGCGCCGCTTGCTCCGCTAGGCGGCCAAGTAGTGATGCGGAGAGTGACGTGGGAAGCGGTGTTGCAAGGGTTCAGGGTCCTGAAGCAGACACTGTTGGGGAACATGAGGAGGACATCAGTGATGTGCACACAGCTGTTGATGATGATGAAGCCGATTGCAATTGGGATCGGGTACAGAAGGGGCTTCATCATCTTCAGGAGAAGAGAATTGCAGGTTGCCCTTGAGGCATCAAGGCGGTAGCACGGTTGGCAGTCAGCGTGGTGGCAGGAGTGGAAATTCAGGAGCCAAATGTGCCCGGGGGAGACCGCCTGCTTCGCGGCAGCCCACCTTTCTGGGAGGTAGTGGAACAGGGATTCCTGGAGACGGCACCAGTAACAGTCAATTAGTGTGGACCTAAGGTGGGAAAATCAGCTACTCGGCTGTGTGGAAGTTTTTCATCAGGCATCCGGAGGAGGTTCACATAGCCACATGCAAGATCTGTCGGCAGAAGGTGAAGTGTGGCCAGGGTCCCAATGTCGGCCCTGCGTCAACACATGCTTCGCCACCATAAAGCGGCCTGAGAGAACCGTGGCTCCGATGTAGTGGTCCAGCCTGCTGCATCAACCAGTGGCCATCCGCTCCCTCCTTCATCCAGCCAAGGCTCCACCACCTCAGCCGAAGGGAGCTGTGTGTCAAACCCTCCTTCTGTCGCTCCTGCTTCTCCCGCTTTTAGTCAGTATTACCGCACACAATCCATAGGCGAAGCCATGTCCAAGAGACAACAGTATGCGCCCACTCATCCAACGCCACAGAAGTTGAATGTCCTCCTGTCCAAGTTGCTGGTGTTGCAGTCCCTCCCTTTTCAAGTGGTGGACTCTGCACCTTTCAGAGAATTGATGGCTTGTGCCAAGCCAAGGTGCAGAGTCCCAAGCCGTCATTTCTTTGCGAAGAAGGCAGTACCAGCCCTGCATAAGTTTGTACAAGAGAAGGTGGGCCAGTCCTTGAGCCTGTCGGTGTGTTCAAAAGTGCACGGCAGCGCCAACATGTGGAGCTGTAACTAAGGGCAGGGACAATACTTGTCTTTTACGGCCCACTGGGTAAATGTGGTTCCCACTCAGCCACAACAGCAACTTGGACAGGTCACACCGCTTACTCCTCCACGCTCTCACTCTCAGGCAGTTGGTCCTGTTACAGTGTGTGACGCTGCCTCCTCATCCTTCACCGTGTCCTTGACCTCCACTGCACGTCCAAATCTCGGTGGCCCTTCATCGTACCATGTGTGTAGGGCACGGCGGTGTCAAGCTGTTCTTCACATGGATTGCCTTGGCGAACGGAGTAACATAGTGAAGCAGCTCATCAGCAGCAGGTAGACCTGAACCAGCAGGTGGTGGCATACCTTGACATGACCATGCCAACAACCATTGAAGATCCACTGGACTTCTGGGCAGCCAAACTTGATTTATGGCCGCAACTAGCAGAGTTTGCCCTGGAAAAGCTGTCCTTCCCGGCCAATAGTGTGCCATCAGAGCGGGTGTTTAGTGCGGCCATAGTCACCCCAAGACGAACTCGTCTGTCCACTAAAAATGTGGAGAGACTGATGTTTGTCAAGATGAATCAGGGATGGATCAGCCAGGATTTCCAGCCACCAATGCCAGATGCCTCAGAGTATATTGACCATGCTGCTACACCAACACTTCCCAATTATGGTTGGTTATGAAACCCTCTTGGGTTATCCATTAGGGTTATGAAACCCTCTTGGGTACTGCGATTGCCTGCTCTTGGCTCATCCTGTGTCTTTCAGGAATTACTTGCCTCACTAATGCTTCTGGCCTTGGGCCTTTAATTTTTGGAAGTTTAGCAGTAGCTAAATACATGCTTAATGCAATTTTCAACATTGATCTTTAAATGTAAGGGGTTATGAAACCCTCTTGGGTACTGCGAATGCCTGCTCCTGGCTCATCCTGTGTCTTTCAGGAACCACTTGCCTCACTGACGCTTCTGGCCTTGGGCCTTTAATTTTTGGATGTTTAGCAGTAGCTAAATATATGCTTAATGCAAATGTCAACATTGATCTTTAAATGTAAAGGGTTATGAAACACTCTTGGGTACTGCGAATGCCTGCTCCTGACTCATCCTGTGTCTTTCAGGAACTACTTGCCTCACGGGTGCTTCTGGCCTTGGGCCTTTAATTTTTGGATGTTTAGCAGTAGCTAAATACATGCTTAATGCAAATTTCAACATTGATCTTTAAATGTAAGGGGTTATGAAACCCTCTTGGGTACTGCTCCTGACTGCCCCTGACCAGGGGCGTAGCTAGAAACCCCAGGGCCCCGGTGCGAAAAATTGCCCTGTCACCCCCTTCCCCCCACCAACACCGGACGACCCGCTTACCCAATCCCGGGCGACCCCTTACTCAGCTGCTCAAAGATATCAGTGACAACAGCACTGATTGGACACAGTCAGGAGAATACACAACAATATAAGTGACTGACAGGCAGGGCCGGACAGACAAAACATAGGCCCAGGCATTTAAGAATAAGCAGCCCATTTTTCTGGAGTGGGTCCAACTGCTGGGACCCCCACCTATCACCTTGGTTCCAGTTGCTCTCCAGTTGTTATAAAGCTATAACACCCATCATGTCTGGAGAGCATCAGGAATTATGGGAGTTGCGTCTTCTCTGCATAGTCTGACGCCCGGACATAGGTTCTCACTTTGTCAGTAGATCCTCATCCTCTGTATGAAGACAATAATCATTATTATTCTGCTAAATACTGTACCCCCTGAATATAATACTGCCAACCACAGTATCTCCTGATTATAATTCTGCCCCATACTGTATCCCCCAAATATAAAAATATCATCCACTGTACCCCCTGAATATAATACTGCCACACACTGTATCCCCTGAATATAATACTGCCACCTACTGTAACCCCTAAATATAATACTGCCACACACTGTATCCCCTGAATATAATACTGCCACTGACTGTACCCCTAAATATAATACTGTCACACACTGTATCCCCTGAATATAATACTGCCACCTACTGTAACCCCTAACTATAATACTGCCACACACTGTATCCCCTGAATATAATACTGCCACTGACTGTACCCCTAAATATAATACTGCCACCTACTGTACCCCCTGAATATAATACTGCCACAAACTGTACTCCCTGAATATAATACTGCCGCACACTGTACCCCCTGAATATAATACTGCCACACACTGCATCCCCTGAATATAATACTGCCACTGACTGTACTCCTAAATATAATACTGCCACCTACTGTACCCCCTGAATATAATATTTCCACACACTATATCTCCTGGATATAATACTTCTACACACTGTATCCCCTGTAGATAATACTGTCACACACTGTACCCCCTGAATATAATACTGCCTCCTACTGTACCCCCTGAATATAATACTGCCTCCTACTGTACCCCCTGAATATAATACTGCCTCCTACTGTACCCCCTGAATATAATACTGCCACCAACTTTACCCCATGAATATAATACTACCAACTACTGAACCCCCTGAATATAATACTGCCTCCTACTGTACCCCCTGAATATAATACTGCCTCCTACTGTACCCCCTGAATATAAAACTGCCTCCTACTGTACCCCCTGAATATAAAACTGCCTCCTACTGCACCCCCTGAATACTGCCTCCCACTGTACCCCCTGAATATAAAACTGCCTTCTACTGCACTCACTGAATACTGCCACGACTGTACCCCTATATATAATGCTGCCTCCTACTATACCCCTGAATATAATACTGCCTCCTACTTTACCCCCTGAATATAATACTGCCTCCTACTGTACCCCCTGAATATAATACTGCAACATACAGTACATACACACACATCATTCATACAGTACATACACACACATCAAACAGTACAAACAGTACATACACACACATACATAATACACACATACACACACACACATATCATACACACACATATCATACATACATCCGCCGCCTCCAGATCCTCTCCCCACAGAATACATCTCCACACATCATACATACATCTTGTTTACACACATCATACATACATCTTGTTTACACACATTCATACATCATGCATACACACACACATCATAAATACATCATACATACAGTACATACACACACATCATTCATACATCATACATACAGTACATACACACATCATACATGCACACACATCAGCAAAATCTGCTGAAGCAAATGTGCAGCAAAAATACGCACATGTGAACGCACCCTTAGGGCAGGGTCACACGTAACAGATCAATAGTGTATGTTACTCTTCTGATCCGTCAATGACTTGACCCTAAAATACTGCCTACTACTGTACCCCCTGAACATAATACTGCCTCCTACTGTACCCCCTGAATAAAATACTGCCTCCTACTGTACCCCCTGAATATAATACTGCCACCCACTTTACCCCCTGAATATAATACTGCCAACTACTGTACCCCCGAATATAATACTGCCTCCTACTGTACCCCTGAATATAATACTGCCTCCTACTGTACCCCCTGAATATACAACTGCCTCCTACTGCACCCCTGAATACTGCCACGACTGTACCCCCTGAATATAAAACTGCCTCCTACTGCACCTACTGAATACTGCCACGACTGTACCCTTATATATAATACTGCCTCCTACTATACCCCTGAATATAATACTGCCTCCTACTGTACCCCCTGAATATAATACTGCCACCTACTGTACCCCCTGAATATAATACTGCAACATACAGTACATACACACATCATTCATACAGTACATACACACACATCAAACAGTACAAACAGTACATACATACACACACATATATAATACACACTTACACACACACACACACACACACACACACATATCATACACACACATATCATACATACATCCGCCGCCTCCAGATCCCCTCCCCACAGAATACATCTCCACACATCATACATACATCTTGTTTACACACATCATACATACATCTTGTTTACACACATTCATACATCATGCATACACACACACATCATAAATACATCATACATACAGTACATACACACACATCATTCATACATCATACATACAGTACATACACACATCATACATGCACACACATCAACAAAATCTGCTGAAGCAAATATGCAGCAAAAATACGCACACGTGAACGCACCCTTAGGGTAGGGTCACACGTAACAGATCAATAGTGTATGTTACTCTTCTGATCCGTCAATGACTTGACCCTATAATACTGCCTCCTACTGTACCCCCTGAACATAATACTGCCTCCTACTGTACCCCCTGAATATAATAATGCCTCCTACTGTACCCCTGAATATAATACTGCCACCCACTTTACCCCCTGAATATAATACTGCCAACTACTGTACCCCTGAATATAATACTGCCTCCTACTGTACCCCCGGAATATAATACTGCCTCCTACTGTACCCCCTGAATATAAAACTGCCTCCTACTGTACCCCCTGAATATAAAACTGCCTCCTACTGCACCCCCTGAATACTTCCACGACTGTACCCCCTGAATATAAAACTGCCTCCTACTGCACCCCCTGAATACTGCCACGACTGTACCCCTATATATAATACTGCCTCCTGCTGTACCCCTGAATATAATACTGCCTCCTACTGTATCCCCTGAATATAATACTGCCTCCTACTGTACCTTGAATTTAATACTGCCTCCTACTGTACCCCCTGAATATAATACTGCCACCTACTGTACCCCTTGAATATAATACTGTCTCCTACTGTACCCCCTAAATATAATACTGCCACATACAGTACATACACACACATCATTCATACAGTACATACACACACATACATAATACATACATACACACACATATCATACACACACATATCATATATACACCTGCCGCCTCCTGATTCTCTCCCCACAGAATACATCTCCACACATCATACATGCATCTTGTTTACACACATCATACATTATACATACAGTACATACACACACATCATTCATACATCATACGTACAGTACATACACTCACATCATTCATATATCATACATATACCGGTAGTACATACACACATCATACATGCACACACATCTGCAAAATCTGCTGAAGCAAATATGCAGCAAAAATACGCACACATGAACGCACCCTTAGGGTAGGGTCACACGTAACAGATCAATAGTGTATGTTACTCTGCTGATCCTTCAATGACTTGACCCTATAATACTGCCTCCTACTGTACCCCCTGAATATAATACTGCCTCCCACTGTACCCCCTGAATATAATACTGCCTCCTATTGTACCCCCTGAATATAAATCTGCCACCCACTTTACCCCTGAATATAATACTGCCAACTACTGTACCCCCTGGATATAATACTGCCTCCTACTGTACCCTTGAATATAATACTGCCTCCTACTGTACCCCCTGAATATAATACTGCCTCCTACTGTACCCCCTGAATATAATACTGCAACATACAGTACATACACACACATCATTCATACAGTACATACACACACATCAAGCAGTACAAACAGTACATACACACACATACATAATAAACACATACACACACACATATCATACACACACATATCATACATACATCCGCCGCCTCCAGATCCCCTCCCCACAGAATACATCTCCACACATCATACATACATCTTGTTTACACACATCATACATACATCTTGTTTACACACATTCATACATCATGCATACACACACACACATCATAAATACATCATACGTACAGTACATACACACACATCATTCATACATCATACATACAGTACATACACACATCATACATGCACACACATCAGCAAAATCTGCTGAAGCAAATATGCAGCAAAAATACGCACACGTGAACGCACCCTTAGGGTAGGGTCACACGTAACAGATCAATAGTGTATGTTACTCTTCTGATCCGTCAATGACTTAACCCTATAATACTGCCTCCTACTGTACCCCCTGAACATAATACTGCCTCCTACTGTACCCCCTGAATATAATACTGCCTCCTACTGTACCCCCTGAATATAATACTGCCACCCACTTTACCCCCTGAATATAATACTGCCACCCACTTTACCCCTGAATATAATATTGCCTCCTACTGTACCCCCGGAATATAATACTGCCTCCTACTGTACCCCCTGAATATAAAACTGCCTCCTACTGTACCCCCTGAATATAAAACTGCCTCCTACTGTACCCCCTGAATATAAAACTGCCTCCTACTGCACCCCCTGAATACTTCCACGACTATACCCCCTGAATATAAAACTGCCTCCTACTGCGCCCCCTGAATACTGCCATGACTGTACCCCTATATATAATACTGCCTCCTGCTGTACCCCTGAATATAATACTGCCTCCTACTGTATCCCCTGAATATAAATCTGCCACCCACTTTACCCCTGAATATAATACTGCCAACTACTGTACCCCCTGGATATAATACTGCCTCCTACTGTACCCCTGAATTTAATACTGCCTCCTACTGTACCCCCTGAATATAAAACTGCCTCCTACTGTACCCCCTGAATATAATACTGTCTCCTACTGTACCCCCTGAATATAATACTGCCACATACAGTACATACATACACATCATTCATACAGTACATACACACACATACATAATACATACATACACACACATATCATACACACACATATCATATATACACCTGCCGCCTCCTGATTCTCTCCCCACAGAATACATCTCCACACATCATACATACATCTTGTTTACACACATCATACATCATACATACAGTACATACACACACATCATTCATACATCATACATACAGTACATACACTCACATCATTCATACATCATACATATACCGGTAGTACATACACACATCATACATGCACACACATCAGCAAAATCTGCTGAAGCAAATATGCAGCAAAAATACGCACACGTGAACGCACCCTTAGGGTAGGGTCACACGTAACAGATCAATAGTGTATGTTACTCTTCTGATCCGTCAATGACTTGACCCTATAATACTGCCTCCTACTGTACCCCCTGAATATAATACTGCCTCCCACTGTACCCCCTGAATATAATACTGCCTCCTATTGTACCCCCTGGATATAATACTGCCTCCTACTGTACCCTTGAATATAATACTGCCTCCTACTGTACCCCCTGAATATAATACTGCCTCCTACTGTACCCCCTGAATATAATACTGCAACATACAGTACATACACACACATCATTCATACAGTACATACACACACATCAAGCAGTACAAACAGTACATACACACACATACATAATAAACACATACACACACACATATCATACACACACATATCATACATACATCCGCCGCCTCCAGATCCCCTCCCCACAGAATACATCTCCACACATCATACATACATCTTGTTTACACACATCATACATACATCTTGTTTACACACATTCATACATCATGCATACACACACACACATCATAAATACATCATACGTACAGTACATACACACACATCATTCATACATCATACATACAGTACATACACACATCATACATGCACACACATCAGCAAAATCTGCTGAAGCAAATATGCAGCAAAAATACGCACACGTGAACGCACCCTTAGGGTAGGGTCACACGTAACAGATCAATAGTGTATGTTACTCTTCTGATCCGTCAATGACTTAACCCTATAATACTGCCTCCTACTGTACCCCCTGAACATAATACTGCCTCCTACTGTACCCCCTGAATATAATACTGCCTCCTACTGTACCCCCTGAATATAATACTGCCACCCACTTTACCCCCTGAATATAATACTGCCACCCACTTTACCCCTGAATATAATATTGCCTCCTACTGTACCCCCGGAATATAATACTGCCTCCTACTGTACCCCCTGAATATAAAACTGCCTCCTACTGTACCCCCTGAATATAAAACTGCCTCCTACTGTACCCCCTGAATATAAAACTGCCTCCTACTGCACCCCCTGAATACTTCCACGACTATACCCCCTGAATATAAAACTGCCTCCTACTGCGCCCCCTGAATACTGCCATGACTGTACCCCTATATATAATACTGCCTCCTGCTGTACCCCTGAATATAATACTGCCTCCTACTGTATCCCCTGAATATAAATCTGCCACCCACTTTACCCCTGAATATAATACTGCCAACTACTGTACCCCCTGGATATAATACTGCCTCCTACTGTACCCCTGAATTTAATACTGCCTCCTACTGTACCCCCTGAATATAAAACTGCCTCCTACTGTACCCCCTGAATATAATACTGTCTCCTACTGTACCCCCTGAATATAATACTGCCACATACAGTACATACATACACATCATTCATACAGTACATACACACACATACATAATACATACATACACACACATATCATACACACACATATCATATATACACCTGCCGCCTCCTGATTCTCTCCCCACAGAATACATCTCCACACATCATACATACATCTTGTTTACACACATCATACATCATACATACAGTACATACACACACATCATTCATACATCATACATACAGTACATACACTCACATCATTCATACATCATACATATACCGGTAGTACATACACACATCATACATGCACACACATCAGCAAAATCTGCTGAAGCAAATATGCAGCAAAAATACGCACACGTGAACGCACCCTTAGGGTAGGGTCACACGTAACAGATCAATAGTGTATGTTACTCTTCTGATCCGTCAATGACTTGACCCTATAATACTGCCTCCTACTGTACCCCCTGAATATAATACTGCCTCCCACTGTACCCCCTGAATATAATACTGCCTCCTATTGTACCCCCTGAATATAAATCTGCCACCCACTTTACCCCTGAATATAATACTGCCAACTACTGTACCCCCTGGATATAATACTGCCTCCTACTGTACCCCCTGAATATAATACTGCCTCCTACTGTACCCCCTGAATATAAAACTGCCTCCTACTGCACCCCCTGAATACTGCCACGACTGTACCCCCTGAATATAAAACTGCCTCCTACTGTACCCCCTGAATACTGTCACGACTGTACCCCTATATATAATACTGCCTCCTGCTGTACCCCTGAATATAATACTGCCTCCTACTGTACCCCCTGAATATAATACTGCCTCCTACTATACCCCTGAATACAATACTGCCTCCTACTATACCCCCTGAATATAATACTACCACCTACTGTACCCCCTGAATATAATACTGCATCCTACTGTACCCCCTGAACATAATACTGCCACATATAGTACGTACACACACATCATTCATACAGTACATACACACACATACATAATACATACATACACACACATATCATACATACACATATCATACATACACCCGCCACCTCCAGATCCTCTCCCCACAGAATACATCTCCACACATCATACATACATCTTGTTTACACACATCATACATCATACATACAGTACATACACACACATTATTCATACATCATACATACAGTACATACACACACATCATTCATACATCATACATATAGTACATACACACATCATACATGCACACACATCAGCAAAATCTGCTGAAGCAAATATGCAGCAAAAATACGCACACGTGAACGCACCCTTAGGGTAGAGTCACACGTAACAGATCAATATTGTATGTTACTTTGCTGATCCATCAATGACTTGACCCTATAGTGTGCTTCCCGCTGTTTTCCCCCGTGTCCTGCTTGCAGCAGCAATTTGCCGCTACAAGATGTCTCAGAGTACACAGCAGGTGGCCACGGTGACTCGCAGGTCCCTGAGTGGCTGCTTGTTAGTGGCAGATTGCTGTTGTGAGCAGCACACATGGGGGAAAACAGCAGGAGGCACTCTGTAGAGTCAAGTCATCGGTGGATCCACAGACATGTATCCCTACTCTAATGTTAATCTGTACACGATATACAATATATAATTTTTTTCTCTAACGTTAAGGAGTACTCCAGGATGCAAAAATTTTAATTCAGACTGCCGTCAGTAAAATAATAAATATACATACCTGCTGTCGCTCACCTGGTGCCTCCAGTGGAGTGGCTTCTGCCGCAATCCTTTTGCTGGTTGCCGGTGGTTGGTGAGTCACACTGCCGCTCAGCCTATCTCTGGCCGAGGACTTCGCTGTGGCGGGTTATTGTCAGTATGCCTCACCAACCACCGGCAACCAGGAAAAGGATCACGGCGGAGGCCACTCCCCTTGAGCCACCAGGGGAGCGACAACAGGTATGTATATTTATTATTTTACTGACGGCAGTCTGAATTAAAATTTTTGCATCCTGGAGTACTCCTTTAAGATATTTACTGTAAGCCAGTGTTTTCCAACCATGGCACCTCCAGCTGTTGCAAAATTACAACTCTCAGCATGCCCAGACATCCTTTGGCTGTCCAGGGATGCTAAGAGTTGTAGTTTTAGAACAGCTGGAGGCACCATGGTTGGAAAACACTGGCTTCTAAGATCAGAGGATGTCACTATGCGCAACTACTATGAAGTGAGCGCAGAAGTTCCTACGCTAACTTCATAGCCATGCCGTAAATGAACGGCGCTTAATGCCCCTTGTCTAACCCCCGACCTCCAACATGCTCCTTTTTCCCCCCTCCCTGTCCTCCTCCATGCTCCTTTTCCCAACACCCTCCCCTCCTCCAAGCTCCTTTTTCAGGGGGATATTGGAAAAGGAGGTCAGAGGGGAGCTTATTCGTGCCCCTCCCCCCTGTCCTCCTCCATGTTTCTTTTCAACCCCCCCCCCATCTGTTCTCCATGTTCCTTTCCCCCCTCCCCTCTGTAATACTCCATGCCAGTGTTTCCCAACCAGGGTGCCTCCAGCTGTGGCCAAACTACAACTCCCAGCATGCCCAGCCTTTTGCTGTCCAGGCATGCTGGCAGTTGTAATTTAGCCACAGCTGAAGGTACCCTGGTAGGGAAACACTGCTCAATGCTCTTCTAACCAGCAAACCCTCCCCCGCCACTCTCCCCTCTGACCCAGTCATTCTTTTCCAGCCTCGTCCACCTCCTCACATTGCGGGGAGGATGCAGCATCTCTAGGCGGCGGCGGGATGTCCTCGTCCTCCTGCGCAGCTGGGGCAGGGACCGTGACGTCAGGTACGTGCTTCCGACGTCTGCTGCTATTAAAGCGGCAGTGTCTCTTCCCCCAGCCGACGTTACTTGGGTCCGGGGGACCGGACTAAATGAGACCCCCTTCCAGCGCCACCAGAGAAGGGGGTCTCCTGGGGAGCAGAACTTCCAGGGAGGTTTTCTTTTTTGTAAATATGGCAAGGGGGGCCCTGCAGGCCCCCTGGGCATAGTGGCCCAGCTGCCATGGCGACCGTTGCGACCTCTATAGCTACACCACTGCTCCTGACTTATTCTGTGTCTTTCAAGAATTACTTGCCTCCCTGATGCCTTGGGCCTTAAATTTTTTGGATGTTAAGCAGTAGCTAAATACATGCTTAATGCAAATTTCAACATTGATCTTTAAATGTAAGGGGTTATGAAACCCTCTTGGGTACTGCTCCTGACTCATTCTGTGTCTTTTTAGGAACTACTTGCCTCCCTGATGCCTCGGGCCTTAAATTTTTGGATGTTTAGCAGTAGCTTAATATATGTTTAATGCAAATTTCAACATTGATCTTTAAATGTAAGGGGTTATGAAACCCTCTTGGGTACAGCGAATGCTTGCACCTGACTCATCCTGTGGCTTTCAGGACATTCTTGCCTCACTGATGCTTCTGGCCTTGGGCCTTTACTTTTTGGAAGTTTAGCAGTAGCTAATACATGCTTAATGCTAATTTCAACAATGATCTTTAAATTCTCGGCACTCTGCCAGGGCCTTCTCCTACCCCACCGGGGCCGATCCAAGGACCTCACTAAACCATCCAATCGGTAGTAGAGACATGCGGTGTGTACAAAGTGCAGGGACTTAATGAACCAACGCTTATGACCCGAACTTAGTTGGGATTCTTCTTTCCTGGCAAATAATTGCAATCCCTGATCCCTATCCCTGTCGGTGAAGGATAGACCCACGCTGGTCCGTTCAGTGTAGCGCGCGTGCAGCCCCGGACATCTGAGGGCATAACACACCTGTTATTGCTCGATCTCACGATTGATCATGCAATGTAAGGGGTTATGAAAGCCTCTTGGGTACTGCTGATGCCTACTCCTGACTGCTCCTGTGTCTTTCAGGAACTACTTGACTTCATGATGCTTCTGGGCTTGGGCCTTTAATTTTAGGATTTTTGAAATACATACATACATGCTTAATTAAAATTTCAACATTTATGGTGCAATGTATGGGGTTATTAAACACTCTTGGGTAGTGTTTTTTTCAAATTTTCTGATAATTTTCACATTAATAAACATGAATTTTCCAGAATAATAACCATTACACAATTGAACGCTTGTTGTGTGTGATTTTTTTTATTAACATTTTCAAAAATTATACGGAGAGGGAGGAACTCTGCTTCTTTATTTTAGAAAAAATTATTTTAGAGAAGAATGTCTTTTGGTGGTCCACCGTCCTGCATTTCAGAGTCTTCTGGACTCTTGGATATGCGCTTGTTCTTAAACAAAGGTACAAAAAAAATGGCCGGTCAGGTCTATGGAGACGTTGCGCCTACATCTCACGGCCACATGAGCCCTGTGGGTGCTTGTGAGATTAGGTCCTTTGTACGCACACGGCGAGGTCCGGGACATAAATTTTGATTTAAATTTCAAATAAAAAAAGATCAGACATTTCAATGGTCTCCTCATGCTGCAGCCAACTCCAGGCTGCTTCATTAAGGTAATATATAGCTAGCACCCGCTGTCCTAAATTTTCATAAAAATTTTTCGTCAAAAATGTTTGTCTTTTTTATTAGGGATTGAGAAGCTTTGGTGCGTACTCATACATCAGCCAACTCCAGGCTGTGTCATTCAGGCAATATATGGTTTACTGATGGCGCTGCTGGGCCTGGGTCTGGGATTTTCAAATTTTCTCATAGGTAGCACCCGCCATCCATAAGTCTTCTTCATAAATTTCTACAATTGTTGTGTTTTTTTTTTTTTGGGGGGGGGGGGGGGGGGGGGATTGTGAAGCCCTGCTGTGTACTCATGCATCAGCCAACTCCAGGCTGTGTCATTAAGGCAATATATGGGTAGCACCCGCTGTCCTAAATCTTCTTAAAATTTTTTAAAAATGGTTGCTTTTTCCTTGGGATTGTGAAGCCCTGGTGTGTACTCCATGCTGCTTCCTGCTACACTCTGTCAGCCCGTTGGTCCTGTGACAGTGTGCTTCTCTGCTTCCACATCCTCCACTGTGTCTTAAGCCTCCACTGCCCGGACAAGTCTCAGTGGCCCTTCAGCATACCATGTGTGCAGGGCACGGCGGTGTCACGCTGTTCTTCACATGGTTTGCCTTGGCAAAAAGTCTTGGAAACAATGGCCGGTCAGGGCAATGGAGACGTTGCGCCTACATCTCACGGCCACATGAGCCCTGTGGGGGCTTGTTATATTTGGTCCTTCATACCCACACGCTGGGGTCCGGGACACTCAAAGTTTGATTGAAATTTCAAATCAAGAAATGATGGCGCTGCTGTGCCTGGGTCTGGGAATTGCAATTTTTCTCATAGGTAGCACCCGCTATCCAAAATCTTTTTCAAAAATTTCTAAAATTGTTGTGTTTTTTGGGGGGGGGATTGTGATGCTGTGTACTCGTGCATCAGCCAACTCCAGGCTGTGTCATTCAGGCAATATATAGTTTACTGATGCCGCTGTGGGGCCTGGGTCTTGGAATTTCAAACTTTCTCATAGGTAGCACCCACTATCCAAAATCTTTTTAAAGAATTTCGAAAATTGTGGTGTTTTTTGGGGGGGGGGGGGATTGTGAAGCCCTGCTGTGTACTCGTGCATCAGCCAACTCCAGGCTGTGTTATTCAGGCAATATATGGTTTACTGATGCCGCTGCTGGGCCTGGGTCTGGGAGATTCAATTTTTATCATAGGTAGCACCCACTATCCAAAATCTGCGGTTTAAATTTCTTAATTCCTCCACGCTGTGTCATTCAGCTACTATATGGTCTCCTCATGCTGCCAACACCTCCACACTGTGTCATTCAGCCACTATATGGTGTCCTCATGCTGCTAACACCTCCACACTGTGCCATTCAGCCACTATATGGTTACCTCATGCTGCCAACACCTCCACGCTGTGTCATTCAGTCATTATATGGTCTCCTGACATGATGTTACCACCAGGCTCTGTAATTGTGCTGCTGTGCGGCAGTGATTCTAAAAGCAATGCCGGTAATCAGCATGTTATTCTGAATAACAGTATTATTTCACTACCCCAGAACACTCCGTATGCGTTTTAGAACACAGGGAAGTGTTCTATACCCCTATAGAGGCTGTATGTAGGCTAGAAATAGCCTTTTTTTAATATAGATTCGCCGCGAAAAAATTTGGATCTAAACAAACTTTTTCGGAAAATTCGGCGAATCGGCCGAACCAAATTTTTGAAAAGTTTGCTCATCTTTAGTTATTACCCTCAGCAGCTTAGTGCAGGAGAT
Organism: Hyla sarda; assembly: GCF_029499605.1. Lineage (NCBI taxonomy): Eukaryota > Metazoa > Chordata > Amphibia > Anura > Hylidae > Hyla > Hyla sarda. The sequence goes on along the minus strand of NC_079198.1, from coordinate 51,262,809 downwards.
GATAGTTTAGTAAATTTTGTTATTACCCTGTATAATGAGCTGAAAGTAACGCATGTTGTAGTTTTATTCCTCCATTCCAGATCCAGACACTGAACCAGGAAATCACAATCTGCAGCCCAGAGAATTTGTCCTCATGAAAAGACACATGAGGGGGCCGCTGGAACCTGGATTGAAGGTCCTTATCAGGTTCTACTGATGACTCTGATTTCGGTGAAACTAGAAGGAGAATCATCATGGATACACCTCACACTGCTAGAGGGTTCCTACTCCATGCTCCTGATACATATCCTTTCCTGTACAAGTGGTTGAAATAATTTTTATTGGATTTCTTTTTTTGAGAAATTTACAACAAAGGAAAGATTGGCCAAAGAAAACCACGTGGCCAAGGAACAATACATAACATATATAACACAGTTATATAAATATTACTAAAGCGATCACTCAGCTGTATGTAGAAATATTAATTTGCAGAATAATGTCTTTGGATGTTGCGGATATTATAGACATATCCGGTAGATCATTATAGGTCATCTTGAAAAATAAAAACATCACATAAGCAATTTTAAAGTATTTTATAGTCATACCTATAACTCTGCAGCGAAGAATAGGATTTTTCCTTACTAGATCCCGTAGTCCTCCCCTCTCTCGTCACAGGAAGACTCACCAGAAATATGTGCAAAGTGTGACACCCAGTAATCATAAGTAGTAATGGGTAGTTAGAGTAGTACCATTTAATAATATAGGATGAACATAATTTAATGGAATGGATCCCAGAACAGCATGAAATCTAATAAAACCGTGATAGAAGTGGAGTGCAAACCCAGCAACCCTATCCGGCTCCAACACACTACTGGACTGACTTGACAATGACCCAAGAGTTGTATCCCACGTTTTGATAACTCTTCAGTGCCCAAGTGACTACTTTTAAAAGTAAAGCAATGTCTTATGTGTGGGGATGAAAATTCACTATGCACATGTGTGATGGATGACTACTGGGGGAACAACTGTGGATATTGAACCTACTATTTCAGCTTATCTGAACCTATTTGATACATCAGACCCAAACATGACCAAGAGAATTCCCCCCATGAGAACAACCTTCCTGTATGCCTATGGTGCAAGTACAAAGCCAGCAGAGTAGGGTGAACATAGAAGTCCCAGGTAAAGGACTAGTCTGATTACAAAGGGGGGGGGGGGGGGCAGTTCACAAGGGGCCGCTCGTCTGAATTGAGTGAAGCATCCCCTACCCATTTTTATTTTTCTCCACCTGAACTTGGGACTATTAGGCAGAATGCACCATAGGGAGAGATGTCATATAAGGTATACTGGAGGAACATATTGATATAGTTGGGGTCACTGAGACATGGCTGGACTCATCGTATGACTGGGATGTCAATCTGCAGGGATTTACATTGTTTCGCAAGGATAGAATGAACAGAAAAGGTGGTGGAGTCTGTCTGTATGTAAGTAGTGGTATGAAAGTCAGTGTGAACGATGCCATTGTGTGAGATGATTCTGAGAAGGTGGAATCACTGTGGGTAGAATTACAAAAGGAGGGAAATACTGAAAAAATAATATTTGGTGTAATCTACAGACCCCCTAATATCACTGAAGAGATAGAAGGTCGGCTGTATAAACAAATAGAGAGGGCCGCCCGGGCAGGTACAGTGGTAATAATGGGAGATTTTAACTATCCAGATATAGATTGGGGCCGGGGGCTGGCTAAAACTACAAAGGGGAGAAAATTCCTAAATTTATTGCAGGATAATTTTATGGGCCAGTTTGTGGAGGACCCAACAAGAAGTGATGCCTTGTTGGATATGATAATTTCCAACAACGCAGAGCTGATTGGTAATGTAACTGTGCAGGAAATCCTTTGTAATAGCGACCACAATATAGTTACTTTTGACTTAAAATGTAGAAAACAAAGACAGACGGGGAAAGCAAAAACATATAACTTTAAAAAGGCAAATTTCCCTGGGCTGAGAGCTACACTACAGGGCATAGACTGGGGGAGGTGTTCTCAAATACTGATACAGAAGGTAAATGGGACATCTTTAAATCAACTCTAAATAACCATACAGCTAAATATATACCAAAGGGGAACAAATATAAACGATTAAAACTAAATCCTACATGGCTGACAAATGAGGTTAAAAGAGCAATAAACAACAAAAAAATAGCCTTCAAAAAATTCAAATCTGATGGGTCAGCTATAACATTTAAACAGTACAAGGAGCTTAATAAAATCTGTAAAAATGTAATAAAAACAGCAAAAATTATAAATGAGAGACAGGTGGCCAAAGAAAGCAAAACTAATCCTAAATAGGATCAAGAGAAGGCGGAGCTACTGAATGGGTTCTTTAGTTCTGTATATACTATGGAAGAAGGAGCTGACATTGGCCAGGTCAGTGCTGGTAACACATCATATAATGTATTGAACTGGCTTAATGTAGAGATGGTACAAGGTAAGTTAAGTAAAGTAAATGTAAGCAAATCTCCAGGGCCGGATGGACTACATCCAAGAGTTCTTATAGAGGTAAGTTCAGTAATATCTGTACCCTTGTTCATGATATTTAGAGATTCTCTGGTGTCTGGTATTGTGCCAAGGGACTGGCGCAAGGCGAATGTGGTACCAATCTTCAAGAAGGGCTCTAGGTCTTCGCCAGGCAATTATAGACCGGTAAGTCTAACGTGCATTGTGGGTAAATTGTTTGAAGGACTTATAAGGGATTACATACAGGAATACATAGGGGATAATAGTATTATAAGTGATAGCCAGCATGGGTTTACTAAGGATAGAAGTTGTCAAATCAATCTAATTTGCTTTTATGAAGAGGTGAGTAGAAGCCTTGACAGAGGAATGGCTGTGGATATAGTGTTTCTGGATTTTGCCAAAGCATTTGATACTGTCCCTCACAGACGTCTGACAGGTAAGTTAAGGTCCTTGGGCTTGGAAACTTTAGTTTGTAACTGGATTGAACACTGGCTCATGGATCGTACCCAGAGAGTAGTGGTCAATGATTCGTACTCTGATTGGTCCCTGGTTATTAGTGGTGTACCCCAAGGTTCAGTACTGGGCCCACTGCTGTTTAATTTATTTATCAATGATATAGAGGATGGTATTAACATCTCTATTTCTATCTTTGCAGATGACACCAAGCTTTGTAGCACAATACAGTCTATAGAGGATGTGCATAAGTTACAAGATGACTTGGATAGACTAAGTGTCTGGGCATCCACTTGGCAAATGAGGTTCAATGTGGATAAATGTAAAGTTATGCATCTGGGTACTAATAACCTGCATGCGTCGTATGTCTTAGGGGGGATTAAACTGGCAGAGTCACTGGTAGAGAAGGATCTGGGTGTACTTGTAGATCACAGACTACAGAATAGCATTCAATGTCAGGCTGCTGCTTCCAAAGCCGGCAGAATATTGTCATGTATCAAAAGAGGCATGGACTCAAGGGACAGGGACATAATACTCCCCCTTTTTAAAGCATTGGTACGGCCTCACCTGGAATATGCTGTTCAGTTTTGGTCGCCTGTTCATAAAAGGGACACTACGGAGTTGGAAAGGGTGCAGAGACGCGCGACTAAACTAATATGGGGCATGGAACATCTTAGCTATGAGGAGCGATTAAAGGAGTTACAATTGTTTAGTCTTGAGAAGAGACGTTTAAGGGGGGATATGATAAACGTAAATAAGTATATAAATGGCCCATACAAAAAATATGGAGAAAAACTGTTCCAGGTTAAACCCCCCCAAAGGATGAGGGGGCACTCCCTCCGTCTGGAGAAGAAAAGGTTTAGTCTAAAGGGGCGACACGCCTTCTTTACCGTGAGGACTGTGAATTTATGGAACGGTCTACCTCAGGAACTGGTCACAGCAGTAACAATTAACAGCTTTAAAACAGGGTTAGATACATCCCTGGAACAAAATAACATTAATGCTTATGCAGAATTATAAAACTACATCCCTTTCCCTTATCCCCTTACACCCTTCCCTTCAATTCCCTGGTTGGACTTGATGGACGTATGTCTTTTTTCAACCATACTAACTATGTAACTATGTAACAGTTATCTTTTAGAGGGGGAATTGATAGGGATGATCCTTATGTTTCTAATGACTGATCAATATATTAATATTAAAATGCCATTGCTGCTGGAAAAATATCTGTTCCCTTACCCTTTAACCCAGATACATCAGAATGCTAAATGCAAAACATTTCACCTTTGCATGTAACTAAGACTAGAGCCTTGAGATGGAGACTATAGATACAAGAAGTCTTAACATTGGACTTCGTGGAAAGATGCTGAAATCTTAAGCTAAGAGGACTTGCAAGATAACTTGCTACGCCACGCTCAAATGACCAATCAACATATAGAACAATGCATAATTTTACCTATCACCCTCCCCTTTTTCTCAGTTTTTAAAAACCAAATTTACTTCCTGTAATAAACAGAACTCCCTGGGGTACTGAGGAGAGAACCCATACCAACCTGGCGTGGTATAAATTTGCTTGCGTTGGAAATTAGTACAGCGGTTGTCACTCACAGATTAAGGCCGCACATTAACCAATCCTTAACACTACCACACCCAACGTGGAGACAGAAAGGGAGCAGTCTTTGAAAGCAAATAGGTATGTTTATCGATTCCTGAACACATTCCCTTTCAATGTGTTTAACTGTGTTGTTATGTTAACGCCTTAAGGACCGTTTTTTTTTCCATTTTTGCATTTTCGTTTTTTGCTCCTTGCCTTTAAAAAATCATAACTCTTTCAATTTTGCACCTAAAAATCCATATGATGGCTTATTTTTTGCGCCACCAATTCTACTTTGTAATGAAATCAGTCATTTTGCCCAAAAATCTACGGTGAAACGGAAAAAAAAATCATTGTGCGACAAAATTGAAAAAAAAAATGCTGTTTTGTAATTTTGGGGGCTTCCGTTTCTACGTAGTACATTTTTCGGTAAAAATGACAACTTATCTTTATTCTGTTGGATCCATACGATTAAAATGATACCCTACTGATATAGGTTTGATTATAGCATTGATAGGACTTATTGATCGCTTTTTATTCATTTTTAAATGATATAAAAAGTGACCAAAAATGCACTATTTTGGACTTTGGAATTTTTTTGCGTGCACGCCATTGACCGAGCAGTTTAATTAATGATATATTTTTATAATTCGGACATTTCCGCACGCGGTGATACCATATATGTTTATTTTTATTTTTATTTACACTGTGTTTTTTTTTTTTATTGGAAAAGGGGGGTGATTCAAACTTTTAATAGGGGAGGAGTTAAATGATCTTTATTCACTTTTTTTCACTTTTTTTTGCAGTGTTATAGGGACCTATAACACTGCACACACTGATCTTCATCATTGATCACTGGTTTCTCATAAGAAACCAGTGATCGACGATTCTGCCGCATGACTGCTCATGCCTGGATCTCAGGCACTGAGCAGTCATTCGGCGATCGGACAGCGAGGAGGCAGGTAGGGGCCCTCCAGCTGTCCTGTAAGCTGTTCGGGATGCTGCGATTAGCCGCGGCTATCCCGAACAGCCCGACTGAGCTAGCCGGCAACTTTCACTTTCGCTTTTAGCCCTTTTCGCGCTTTTCGCTCTGAGCGCGCGGCTAAAGGGTTAATAGTGCGCGGCGCCGCGATCGGCGCTGCACGCTATTAGAGGCGGGTCCCGGCTTCACTATGACGCCGGGCCCGCCCGTACCGGGACGTCCTTGGTCCTTAAGGGGTTAAACACATGTAAAAATACTTGGTTTAATTAAATCCAGAAAATACACTCAACTGTGTTTTAGATGGCTAATGCGTGCTCACTTTCTACACTTTTAACTGTGTTATTATGTTAAACCCAGGTAAAAATGCTTGATTTGATTAAACCCTGAAATACATGTATGTGTAATTAAAATGGCTATGCCACGTTCACTTTTAATGCTTTTATCTGTATTGTTATGTTAAACTCAGATAAAATACTTTGATTAAACCCAGAGAATACAACTAACTAACACTTAGCGGGTTATTCCATGTTCATTTTCAATGCTTTAAACTGCATTGTTAGGTTAAACCTAGGTAAAATACTTGGTTTAAAAAAATACATGTAAATGACACTTTGATGGCTATGCGGTAATAACTTGCAATGCTTTTAACTGCATGGTATGTTAAACCCAGATGAATATACGTTGATTAAATTCAGAACATGCACATAACTGTACTTTAGAAGACTATGCTGTGTTCACTTTTAACTCTTCTAACTGTGTTGTTATGTTAAAGCCAGTTAACAATATTTTGTTTAAATGAACACAGAAATACACATAACAGTGCTTTTGATGGCTATGCTATGTTCACTTTCAAAGCTTTTAACAGTGTAGGGTAAGGGATGTCTGATTGTGGGGGATACAGCTGCTGAAAGCGGACTTCCGTGTTCTGCTAGTACACAGCCGTCACACACCCTCCCTTAGACATGAATGTAGGGGGCATGGCGTGACGTTACGAACACTGAAGCCCCTTGGATAGGGGATAACATGTTTAGGGGTGGAATACCCCTTTAAATACTGCTCATGATTGGATGCACCTGTCTATAAAGTTAAAGGCTTAACCCCTTAACGACCATGGACGTAAATGTACATCCTGGTTTGGTGGGACTTCGCGCACCAGGACATACATTTACGTCCTGTATATGACCGCGAGCATCGGAACGGTGCTCGCGTCACACACGGCATGTTCCGGCTGCTAGCAGCAGCCGGGGACCCGCCGGTAATGGCCGACATCCGCAATCGCACGGATGTCCGCCATTAACCCCTCAGATGCAGTGATTAATACTGATCACGGCATCTGCGTCAGTGCGGTACTTTGAATGGATGATCGAATCGCCCTCATCACTGCCGCGGCGATCCGATCATCCAGCATGGCGGCCGGAGGTCCCCTCACCTGGCTCCGGCAATCTCCTGGCATCTCTTGCTCTGGTCTGACATCGAGCAGACCAAAGCAGAAGATCACCGATAATACTGGTCAGTGCTATGTCCTATACATAGCCCTGAACAGTATTAGCAATCAAAGGATTGCTATAGATAGTCCCCTATGGGGCCATAAAAACTGTAAAAAAAAAGCTGAAAAATATAAAAGTAAAAAGTAGAAAAAAAGGGAAAAATCTCCTCCCCCAATAAAAATGAAAATTGTCAGTTTTTCCCATTTTACCCCCAAAAAGCATAAACAATTTTTTTATAAACATATTTGGAATCACTGCATGCGTAAATGTCCGAACTATCAAAATATAATGTTAATTATCCCATACGGTGAATGGCGTAAGCGTAAAAAATTAAAAAAAGTAAAAAAATGTAGCTTTTTTGTTGCATTTCATAAATTTTTTTTATAAAAATTATCTAAAAGTTTTATATACGCAAATGTGGTGTCGATAAAAAGTACAGATGATGGCGCAAAAAATTAGCCCCCATACCGCCCTATATAAGGAAAAATGAAAAAGTTATAGGTGGTCAAAATAGGGCGATTTTAGATTTCTGATTTTGTACAAAAAGTTTTAGATTTTTTTTTAAGCGGTACAAAAAAATTAAAGTATCTAGCCATGGGTATCATTTTAATCGTATTGACCCACAGAATAGAGAACACATGTAATTTTTACCGTAAAGTGTATAGTGTGAAAACAAAACCCTCGAAAATGTGCAAAATTGTGGTTCTCATTCAAATTTCCTACCTAAAAAATTTTTTTTTGCGTTCGCCGTACATTTTATGGTAAAGTGAGAGGTTACAAAGTACAATTGGTCACGAAACAACTTATATGGGTCTGTAGATGGAAATATAAATGAGTTATGGATTTTAGAAGGCGAGGAGGAAAAAACGAAAATGCAAAAATAAAATTGGCCTGGTTAACTCCTTAAGGATGTAGGGTGTACCTGTATGCCCGATGCCCTGTCCCGGTGTTAAAACGGGGTCACGCCGGGTCGGTCCCGGCTGCTAAGCATAGCCGGGACCACCGCATCTGAAAACGAAAGTAAACGCTTCCTGGCAGCTCAGTCGGGCTGATCGCGACGTTCCGATCCGCTGGGATGCAGGCAGAGGTCTCCTTACCTGTCTCCGCGGCGTCCGATCGTCGATTGATTGCTCCAAGCCTGAGCTACAGGCTTGAGCAATCGAGCCCCTATCTGACTGATCCGTGCAAAGCTATGGCTTTGCAGGGATCAGCATAGGAAATCAGTGTGTGCAGTGCTATAGCTCCCTAAGGGAGCTATAGCACTGCAAAAAAAAAGTGAAAAAAAAAGTTAACAAAGGTAATTTAACCCCTTCCCTAATAAAAGTTTGAATCACCCCCCTTTTCCCATAAAAAAAAAAAACTGTGTAAATAAAAATAAAAATAAACATATGTGGAATCGCCGCGTGCAAAAATGTCCAAACTATAAAAATATATTGTTAATAAATCACACGGTCAATGGCGTGCGCGCAAAAAAATTCCAAAGTTCAAAATAGTGTATTTTTGCTCACTTTCTATATCATGAAAAAATTTATAAAAAGATATCAAAAAGTCAGATCAATACAAAAATGGTACCGATAAAAACTTCAGAACATGGCGCAAAAAATGGGTCTTCATACCGGGCCGTACGCGGAAAATTAAAAAAGTTGTAGGGGTTAGAAGATGAGAATTTTTTACATATAAATTTTCCTGCACGTTGTTATGATTTTTTTCCGAAGTACGACAATATCCAACCTATATAAGTAGGGTATCATTTTAACCGTATGGACTTACAGAATAAAGATAAATGCACTGCATAGAAACGGAAGCCCCCAAAAGTTACAAAATGACATTTTTTCTTCAATTTTGTCGCACAATGAATTTTTTTCCATTTCGACGTGGATTTTTGGGTAAAATGACTAATGTCCCTGCAAAGAAGAATTGTTGGCGCAAAAAATAAGCCACCATATGGAATTTTATGTGCTAAATTGAAAGCGTTATGATTTTTAGAAAGTGATGAGGAAAAAATGAAAATGCAAAAACGGAAAAACCCTGCGTCCTTAAGGGGTTAAAATGGGCTTGGTCATTAAGGGGTTAATGAGCTCACTAATTTAATTGTGTGTTTCAATGAATCAGTGATAGGTAGTTACAGGTATTCAAATCAACAAACTTACAAGTGTGCTCAAGTTTTTGCACCTGTCTACTTTCGTTTTGCATATTGCCCATTTTCCGTTCATTCAATAATCTTCATTTCACCACTGAAATATTACTGTGTCTTTCAGATACATGAACATGAATGGAGGGGGCGTGGCGTGACGCATAGCATGCGGGTGCTGCAGGGGGATTGGGGGAGTCTCAGACATCTCATCCCCTAACCTTTGGATAGGGGAAAAGATGTTTTTGCCCGGAATACCCCTTTTAAAACATTGATTTTTATATTTTTTTGGTAAAGCCATTCTTTTGTGGATGTGTGCTTTGGGTCATTGTCTTGCTCAAATGTGAACTTCCTCTTCATCTCCAGCCTGCTAAAGATTGCCTAAAGTTTTTATGCCAAAATTGCCTGATATTTGGAATTGTATATAATTCCTTTCACCCCAGTTCCATCTGAAAAAAACAGCCCAAAGCATGATGCCCCACTGTGTGTATGGTGTACTTTGGGTGACGTGCAGTGTGGCTTTTGAGCTAAATATATCTTTTGGAATTTTGGCTAAAAAGTTCAACATTGGTTTCACCAGGCATGAATGTTTTTTTCTGTAAGAAAAGGCTTTCTTCTTACCATCCTACCACATAGCTCATTCATTTTGATCAATATTGGAGGGACATTCAGTTCTTGGGATTATCTCTGTTGTGTCATAGTTCCATGGTATGTCTGATGCTTTGAAAATTCTTTTGTACCCTTCTCCTGACTGATATCTTTCAAGAATGAGATCCCTCTGATGCTTTGGAAGCTCTATCACCGATTGTGCTCTGGGAGGCAACTAAACAAATGTCAGGACAATTCTACTAGAACAGCTGAACTTTATCTGTAATTACTCAATCACTTTAAATGATAACAGGTGTGTAGTGACTTCTAATAAACACCAGTTTGAATGTGATCAGTTGATTTTGAACACAGTCACATCCCAATTTTAAAAGGGTACTCAGACTTTTTATATCCAATGTGTGTGTATGTATATATATATATATATATATATATATATATATATATATATATATACAGTGAGCCCTCAACTTACAATGGCCTCAACATACAATAGTTTCAACACACAATGGTCTTTTCTGGATCATCGTAAGTTGAAACCAGACTCAACATACAATGTACAGACAGTCCAGATCTGTGAAACGTGTCAATGGCCGGAAGAACTGACCAATCAGAATAGGCATTCACTGGTAAAACCCCTGTATTACTGAAGCATCTGCACTGACTGGTGTCTGGTAGCGCCCCCTACAGTACAGGGAGGTATTACATGTTCTGTACACTTTACCTGTACCAGGGTTAGCTGCTCCTTTGGACACCAGGTGAGGGCGACTCCATTACTTTTTTACTCTGAAGAAGCTCCTGTCCTCTACATAGACCAGTGTTTCCCAAGCAGGGTGGCCCCAGTTGTTGCAAAACTACAACTCCCAGCATGCCCGGACAGCCTTTGGCTGTCCGGGCATGCTGGGAGTTGTAGTTTTGCAACAGCTGGAGGCTCCCTGCTTGGGAAACACTGACATAGACAGTGATTTACAGTTCCCAGCAGATCTTTCCTACTTTTATATGTAAGGACTTGCTTTATCTATATTAGTTTTCTACTTATTTTTCTTTAATCCTCCCTTTTTTTCTTATTTTTAGATGACATTTTGGGGCTTCAGAACCAATTACCAGGTTTCCATAGAGTTCTGGTCTCAACATACAATGGTTTCAACATACAATGGTTGTCCCAGAACCAATTAATATTGTAACTTGAGGGACCACTGTATATATATATATATATATATATATATATATATATATATATATATATATTTGTGTGTGTGTGTGTTTGATTAAGACAAGTATCTTTACTGCTGTTATGGCACCATACACGGTTTTTATACACTTGCTGCTCTAATTACATTAATCCCATGGAACAGCTCCATAATAAACAGAATCTATGACACTAGTGTGAAACAGTGCCTAGGAATGTTTGGTCACAAACTCTCTCAACTATAGGATTTAGAGGGATGAATAAATAAAAATCTAAAAAGTAATTCTGTCAATCCAAGGTAGGTGTACAAAACTGATTTCAAGAGTTTGATTTTCTAACAACTCAAAATACATTATAAATGCACTTTGCTGTATGTTGCTTCATATATTAACATTGTCTGACTTGAACTTTAAAAACTCTTAAACACAAAGTAATGTACTGGCATTTGAATAAAAGAGCATTAATTAGCTATGAAGAAATATTTATCCTGTTCTATTCAAAAGACAGCTGGCCTTCTTTAAAAGAGCCTAGTGTGAAATTATTTATAGAATTGGATGAACAGAGAATAGAGTGTGTGGAAAAAAACAGCTGTTGTAACTGCGTGGGAGGAGAAGTGGGATCATTTCTCTACAGCTCAGGTGGAAAAAAATCTTGTCAAAATGCAATGTGAGATTGCAGACTGATATCTGGTAAGCGTGGTAGTGTCCTATGACACATTGGTGGTTAACAGGAAACCCTCTTGCTTCTGGAACAATATCTCATCTTACCATTTTATTTGATCAGAATACTTATTAGCAGACTCTGAAAATGTATTTCATTTCACCACAATTTTATAGGTTTGAATACTAGTACACACCATTATTAGGTAAGGTAGCTAAAATGACCTTTCAGGAGTTTTTTTTAGTAAAAAAATAATATACAGCATTTAAAGCAACATAAACCTTAAGTTAGTAATTTGTTTTAGAATTGTTTTAAACCACCAATAAAAAAATGACATTTATCATGTATAATCAAAGTGTACACATACAGATCATCTTTACCACATTTTTATTCATGTAGTGCTATAAACATTACTGTAGATAATTAGATACTATTTTAGTATTACATTGACCAAGACTAAAACAAAGCTTAGTGCCATTATTTAAGAAAGGTAAATAAGTTAAAGCGGTTCTCCACCATAAGATGATTTTAGTACGTACCTGGCAGGCAGTAATGGACATGCATAGGAAGGATCTACACTTGTCTTGGGGCTAAATGGCTATGTTGTGAGATTACTATAATACTGTGGCTAGCATTTTGTGAACTGGTATTTCCTTTTCTTTTTTTCACTACAAATCCAACAATTCTATTTTCCTCCCTCACATCAACCCCCTCACCCATCCATTGAAACATAAATGAGCTGCATCCATTCAAAAGGCCTGTGGTTTTCAATCAGGGTGCCTACAGCTGTTGCATTTTTGCAGATTGATCTCTCTCCCACCACGCGATCGCTCCACCCATTGAAGCAGACAGGCTCCCTGTCATCAGCTGACTAGTGAGTCAGGTCTCGGCCGCATTGCAACCTGGGAAAAATCCGAGACTACAGTCATTTTGTATGCTGTTAAAAATAAATATTGGAGTGTAAATCCCGGAAGAATTGTGAGAAAATCTTCACACACAGGTACAGACACTACATTGTGAACAACACTAACTTTACAGCCCTGTAGCATAGTCAAATAAAAAAAAATTCCTGGAATACCAGTGGAAATCAATAAACTTTGTTCCTGAGACAAGAGGTGTCAGCAGAGAGAACTGATGGTATAAAATTGGCAACTGAGAGGTAATTGTGTAGGGTGAATAAATGTAAGTTAAGCGAAAAGTTCATTAAAAAAGTAACATTCATTTAATATAAATATTTATTTTGTATCAATGCATAAATTACTTTTTTTTTTATAAGGACTTATGCTTAGTTAGGTGTTCTTATTTAGGCTGATCTTCAAGCGAGATTGGGGCAGCAGGCTTGCAATTGCCAGTTTTTGAATTGCCTATATTCTGTTGGATTTATCTAAAGGTTAAAAGCTGATAATACTTGCACTTCTGGCTCTAAGCTTTTGAGGTTTTTCAATACTGTCTACCTTTTTTTAGGGATTTTTTTTTAAATGCAAATGTTGGGAAGTCAAATTGATTTTCTGGCATAGTGAATGAATAGAAAAATTTGATTTGCAATGAATAAGAATATCGTGCAAATTGCTTCATTAAACTCCAGTTAGTGTGGCCCAGGCTTAAGGGCATCTAATATGGCGAATCCACATGTGAGGACATGGGGCAAGGAATCCTGGGAAGGCGGGAACAAGGGTAGGCGGGATGACCCTGAATCACATGCAGCATGCAGCCTATCAGCAGCCAGTCACCCCTGTAGCCCTGCAGGTAGCCATATTGCGGCCAGTCACGTCAGCCTTTCAATGCAGATAGATAGATAGGAACAGATAGCGCTGTGGGTTGCACAGAAAAGCATTTTTCCAGCAGCGATTCACCTCCTAGTCAAGTCAGCATTGTACAGAGAGAGAGGGACAGAGAGCAGTGTGTGTTTCACAGAAAAGCATTCTTACTGCAGCGATTTACCTCCCAGTCCCTGTCTACAGCGTTCAATTACAGAGAAGGAAAGAAAGCAGTGTGTTACACAGAAAAGCAGCAATTCACCTCAAGCACAAATCCTGCCTAGAAGCACTAATAGGGAAGGGAGTGAGAGAGAGAGAGTGCAATTTTGGGTGTAGTACACAGCGAGTGTGTGCTGCAGCACTGGTGTGTACTGCTGGTGTTGTGCACAAATACTTTTTTAAGCGTACTGTAGCGCATTTTTCTCCCATCATAAGTGCATACGACATACGATCTTATGTACCTCAAAGTTAAGCAGATCTGCATATTACTTCTACTAAAAAATCTTAATCCTTCCAGTAGTTATCAGCTGCTGAAGCTGAGCTGTTCTTTTCTTTCTGACAACAGTGCTCTCTGCTGACACCTCTGCTTGTCTCGGGGACTGTCCGAAGCAATAGAGGTTTGTTATGGGGATTTACTCCCACTCTGGACAGTTCCTGAGACAAGCAGAGGTGTCAGGAGAGAGAAGTGATGGTATACAGTGAATGAATAGAAAAATTTGATTTGCAACGAATGCGAATATCCCGTGAATCGCTTTATTAAACTACATTTAGTGCGGTCCAGGCTCCAGGGCATCTAATATGGTGGATCCACATGTGAGGACATGGGGCAAGGAATTTTGGGAAGGCGGGAACAAGGGTAGGCAGGATGACCCTGAATCACATGCAGCATGCAGCCTATCAGCAGCCAGTCAGCCCCTGTGATGTCACAGCCCTGTCGGCAGCCATATTGCGGCCAGTCACTTAAGCCTTTCACTGCAGAGAGATAGATAGGGACAGGTAGCGATGTGTGTTGCACAGAAAAGCTTTTTTCCAGCAGCGATTTACCTCCTAGTCAAGTCAGCGTTCTGTTGCAGGACACAGTAAATGTAGCTGTAGTGACCAGTATTGGGCAGCTGCTGCAAAGGCAAATTAAATCATGGGGTGCATTAATAGGGGCATAGATGCCCATGAGAAGGAAATAATTGTACTGCTGTACAAATCACTAGTTAGACCACACATAGAATACTGTGTACAGTACTGGGCACCAGTGTACATGAAATATAAAGTGGAGCTGGAAAGGGTTCAAAGACAGGCAACCAGGGTAATACAGGGAATGGGAGTACTATAGTACCCTGAAAGATTATCAGTATTGTTTAGCTGAGAAAAAAGAAGGCTTAGGGGAGACTTAATAACTATGTATAAATATATCAGGGGACAGTACAGAGATCTCTCCCATGATCTATTTATACCCAGGACTGTATCTATAACAAGGGGGCATCCTCTACATCTAGAGGAAAGAAGGTTTCTACACCAGCACAGACAGGGGTTCTTTACTGTAAGAGCAGTGAGACTGTGGAATTTTGTGCCTGAGGAGGTGGTCACAGTGAACTCTGTAAAATAGTTCAAAAAGGGGCTGGATGAATTTTTGGAGAATAATAACATAGCTGGTTATGTATACTAGATTTATAGGGACAGAACTTTGATCCAGGGATTTATTCTGACAGCCATATTTGGAGTCGGGAAGGAATTTTTACCTCTAGTATGAGTTTTTTTTTTTCTTTCCTCTGGATCAACTCAGTAGGGACTCATTGGGGATATATGTTGAACTTGATGGACTCTGATCTTTTTTCAACCTTATGAACTATGTTACTCTGAGAGCAGTGTGTGTTTCACCGGAAAGCATTCTTACTGCAGCGATTCACCTCCCAGTCACTGTCTACAGCATTTTATTACAGGGAAGGACAGAGAGCAGTGTGTTGCACAGAACAGTAGCGATTCACCTCAAGCACAAATCCTGCCTAGAAACACTTATAGGGAAGGGAGTGAGATTGAGAGAGAGTGCAATTTTGGGTGTAGTACACAGCGAGTGTGTGCTGCAGCACTGGTGTGTACTGCTGGTGTTGTGCACAAATACTTTTTTAAGCGTACTTTTTTCTCCCCTCATAAGTGCATACAACATATGCACATCTAAGTGGTGTACTATTTGGTTCCTGATAAAGGGCCTAGATAATGTGAAAGGCCAGGCAAAAGTGCTCAACGGCTGGTGTTGTTCACAAATACTTTTTTAAGTGTACTGTAGTTCATTTTTCTCCCCTCATAAATGCATACCACATATGTACACCTAAGTAGTGTACAATTTTGTTCCTGTTAAAATCTCAAGGGCCTAGATACTGTGAAAGGCCAGTCAAAAGTACTCACCGGCTGGTGTCGCACACAAATACTTTTTTAAGCGTACTGTAGCACATTTTTCTCCCCTCATAAGTGCATACCACATACGTACATCTAAGTGCTGTACTATTTTGTTCCTGTTAAAGTCTCAAGGACCCCGATACTGTGAAAGGCCAGGCAAACATACTCACTGGCTAGTGTTGTACACAAATACTTTTTTAAGTGTACTGTAGCACATTTTTCTCCCCTCATATACACACTAAGTGTGTCAGGCAGAGAGGTCCCACGACATGCACAGAGTAGTTGCAGAAGCCTAAATTCATCAGGCAGAGATCGCAGCAGACTAGGGGTGAGTGGCAGCAGGAGTTGCAGCGAGAGGCCTGAGCTCCCGGTATCAGCTAGTGGTCGTATCTCGACCTGTAACCCATCTGCCGTAATTGATTGGTTAACACGGTCATCTACTTCATCACAAGTGACATCTGACAACCCCAGTCAACAGTCGGTGGGTTCCTCAGACACAAACCTCAGTTGGCATGGCCCACGAGCAGTCCCTGTCCTCCCATTGCCTCTGTTCTATGCTTTTCCCTCCCCACAGAAGTATTTTATTATTTATTTATTTTCAGCTACACTATTTAGGATGAGCTAGAGGACAGTCAGCAGCTATTGCCCAGCCAAGAAGTGGAGGAGACATCCGCCGCTTCCTACGCTAGGCGGCAAGTAGTGATAAGGAGAGTGGCGTGGGAGGTGGTGTTGCGAGCATTCAGGCTCCTGAAGCAGACACTGTTGAGGAACCTGAGGAGGACATCAGTGATGTGCAGAGACAACTCTATGATGATGATGATGAAGCTGATCGCACTTGGGAGCCGGGTGCAGAAGGGGCTTCATCATTATCATCAGGAGCAGAGGTTTGCAGGTTGCCCGGGAGGCAGCAGCTGAGCCAGCAAGGTGTAAGCATGGCTGGCAGTCAGCATGGTGACAGAAGTGTAAAGTCTGAAGCCAAACGTGCCTGGGGTAGACCCCCTGTTATGCGGCAGCCTACCTTTCCAGAAGGTAGTGAAACAGGGGTTCCTGGAGTCGGCGGCAGTAGCAGTCAATCAGTGCGAACTGTTGGTGGGAAAATCAGCTACTTGGCGGTGTGGCAGTTTTTCATCAAGCATCCGGAGGAGGTTAACCTGGCCACATGTAAGATGTGTCGGCAGAAGGTGAAGCATGGCCAGGGTCCCAATGATGGCACCACGGCCCTGCGTCAACATATACAGCATCACCATAAAGTGGCCTGGGAAAACCGTGGCTCTGATGTGGGGGTCCAGCCTGCTGCATCACCTAGTGGCACGACGCTCCCTGTTTCAGCCAGCCAAGGCCCCCCCAACTGTGTGTCATACCTATCTTAAGTCGCTCCAGATGCTCCTGCTCCTCCTACTTCGAGTCAGTCATTCTGCCAGCAATCCATCAGCGAAGCCATGTCCAAGAGACAACAGTATGCGCCCACTCATCCAAAGGTGCAGAAGCTGAATGTGCTCCTGTCCAAGTTGCTTGTGCTGCAGTCCCTCCCTTTTCAAGTGGTGGACTCTGCACCTTTCAGAGAAATGATGGCTTGGGCCAAGCCAAGGTAGAGAGTGCCAAGCCGTCATTTCTTTGCGAAGAAGGCAGTACCATCCCTGCACAAGTTGTGGAACAGAAGGTGGGACAGTCCTGTCGCCTGTCGGTGTGTACCAAAGTGCACGGCAGCGCCAACGTGTGGAGCCCACTGGGTAAATGGGGTTCCTGCACAGCCACAACAACAGCAACTTGGACAGGTCACTCTGCTTCTGCCTTCACGCACTCAGGCCGTTGGTCAGGTAACAGTGTCATCAGTCTCCACTGTACGGACAAGTCTCAGTGTCCCTCCAGTATACCATGAGTGCACGCTGTTCTTCACTTGGTTTGCCTTTGCGAACGGAGTCACACAACGGAGGAACTACTAAGTCATTCATCAAAAAAATCTGTGCATACCACATGCCTACATCTAATTAGTGTACCATATTGTACCTGTTAATCTGTCAAGGGCCTACATTTTTTTTAAAAGTCCAAGCAATAGTACTCACCAGCTGGTGTTTTACAAAAATACAGGCATATTGTAGCGCATTTTTCAGCCCTTATCAGTGCATACCGCATATGTACATCCAAGCAGTGTACCATTTTGCACCTGTTAATCTGTCAAGGGCCTACATGCTGTGAAAGTCCAAGCAAAAGTAATCACCGGCTGGAGTTTTATGAAAATACATTTTCCAAGTGTACTGTAGCGCATTTTTTTGCCCTCATATCTGCATACCACATACCTACATCTAAGTAGTGCACTTTTTTGTACCTGTTAATCTGTAACAAGCCTACATTCCAGTAAAGGCCAGGGAAAAGTAATCACTGGCTGTTGTTTCA
Source organism: Hyla sarda (assembly GCF_029499605.1). NCBI lineage: Eukaryota > Metazoa > Chordata > Amphibia > Anura > Hylidae > Hyla > Hyla sarda. The sequence goes on along the minus strand of NC_079198.1, from coordinate 51,244,671 downwards.
TGAAAATACGTTTTCCAAGTGAACTGTAGCACATTTTTTTGCCCTCATACGTGCATACCACATACCTACATCTAATTAGTGTACCATATTGTACCTGTTAATCTCTCAAGGGCCTACATTTTGTTAAAGTCCAAGCAAAACTACTCACTGGCTGGTGTTTAAAAAAAAAAAAAAATATAGTTTTTAGGCGTATTGTAGTGCATTTTTCTGCCCTAATCAGTCCATACCGCATACGTACTGTCACGATTCGGCAGGCTGGAGGTGGATCCTCTGTGCCAGAGAGGGATTGTTGTGGACCGTGTCCGTGGACCGGTTCTAAGTTGCTACTGGTTTTCACCAGAGCCCGCCACAAAGCGGGATGGTCTTGCAGCGGCGATAGCAACCAGGTCGTATCCACCGGCAAAGGCTCAACCTCTCTGACTGCTCAGATAGGCACAGTTCAAGGGAGTAGACAAGAGCAGGGTCGGACGCTAATTAGGCTGATTGGGCCAGACACCAATCATTGGTGCACTGGCCCTTTAAATCTTAGATAGCTGGCGCGCGCGCACCATAGAGAGCGGAGCCGCGCGCGCCAGAACATGACAGCCCGGGACCGAGACGGGTAAGTGACTTGGGATGTGATTCGCGAGCGGGCGCGTCCCGCTATGCGAATCGCATCCCCGCCGGCAATGTCAGTGCAGCGCTCCCGGTCAGCGGGTCTGACCGGGGCGCTGCAGAGAGAGAGAGACGCCGCGAGCACTCCGGGGAGGAGCAGGGACCCGGAGCGCTCGGCGTAACAGTACCCCCCCCTTAGGTCTCCCCCTTTTTTTGTCTCCTTGTCCCTTCAAAAGAGACGAGAACATAGGGGACGCCTCTTGAGTCTCCTTCTGAAAAAAGAAGTCCTGGGTAGCTATACCAGCGGCAGGTAGTTCAGAAGAAGTGGGAATGGGGAGGGGGGGCAGAGGGTGAAGCTTGTCACGGGGCAGAGTGTCACGAGGATGGGGGCTATGAGGAGGCACGGCACAGTCCAGATAGGCCTTGGGGAGACCAGGCACAGGAGGAGACACTGAGGCCCGACAGATGGGACTGGGAGCAGATGTGAGGCATTTCTTACGGCAAGCAGAACCCCAATTCTTGATTTCCCCGGTGGTCCAGTCAAGGGTGGGAGAATGATGCTGGAGCCATGGCAGACCGAGTAGGACTTCAGAGGTGCAGTTGGGAAGGACGAAAAATTCAATCTTTTCGTGATGGGGTCCAATGCACATTAAGAGTTGTTCTGTGTGGTAACGCACAGTACAGTCCAACTTCACTCCGTTGACCGAAGAAATGTAGAGCGGCTTGACGAGACGGGTCAGCAGGATGCAGAACTTATTCACCAAAGAGTCCAGAATAAAATTTACAGAAGCACCAGAGTCCAAGCAGGCCACGGCTGAAAGGGAGGAGTTGGCAGAAGGAGAAATCCGCACGGGCACAGTGAGACGTGGAGAAGCAGACTTCGTACCAAGGGACGCCACACCCAAGTGAGCTGGGTGCGTGCGTGCGTTTCCTAGATGTGGAGGACGAATAGGGCAATCCACCAAGAAATGTTCGGTACTAGCGCAGTACAGACATAGATTTTTTTCCCTACGGCGAGTCCTCTCTTCATGGGTCAGGCGAGACCGATCCACATGCATAGCCTCCTCGGCGGGAGGCACAGGGGTAGATTGCAAAGGATACTGTGGGAGAGGTGCCCAGAGATCAAGGTCTTTTTCCTGGCGGAGCTCCTGGTGTCTCTCAGAAAAACGCATGTCAATGCGGGTGGCCAAATGGATAAGTTTTTGCAGGTTGGCAGGAATCTCTCGTGCGCCAGCACATCCTTGATGTTACGGGATAGGCCTTTTTTAAAGGTCGCGCAGAGAGCCTCGTTATTCCAAGATAATTCGGAAGCGAGAGTACGAAATTGGATGGCGTACTCGCCTACTGAAGAATTACCCTGGACCAGGTTCGGCAGAAGAAGCTCGGGCTGGTTCTTCGAAGACACTACGGACTTCAGCGAAGAAAGACCGGACTGTGGCTGTGGCAGGATCATTGCGGTCCCAGAGCGGTGTGGCCCAAGACAAGGCCTTTCCAGAAAGAAGACTCACTACGAACGCCACCTTAGACCGTTCTGTAGGAAATTGGTCCGACAACATCTCCATATGTAGGGAACATTGAGACAAGAAGCCACGGCAGAGTCTAGAGTCCCCATCAAATTTGTCCGGCAGGGACAAGCGGAGGCTAGGAGCGGCCAGTCGCTGCGGAGGAGGTGCAGGAGCTGGCGGAGGAGATGGTTGCTGCTGTAGCAGTGGCAGAAGTTGCTGTAACGTGGCGGTCAACTGCGACAGATGCTGTCCTTGTTGGGCAATTTGCTGCAATTGCTGAGCGACCACCGTGGATAGGTCAGCGAGACTTGGCAGCGGCACCTCAGCGGGATCCATGGCCGGATCTACTGTTGCCTTGTGCCAGTGAAAGCGTTTAGTGTTGTCCAAAGCCTGTGTTCCAGATCTCCTGCTATCCTCATTGACTACGAACCTTGCTGCCTGCCCCGACCTTCTGCTACGTCTGACCTTGCCTCTGCCTAGTCCTTCTGTCCAACGCCTTCTCAGCAGTCAGCGAGGTTGAGCCGTTGCCGGTGGATACGACCTGGTTGCTACCGCCGCAGCAAGACCATCCTGCTTTGCGGCGGGCTCTGGTGAAAACCAGTAGAAACCCTAGAACCGGTCCACCGACACGGTCCACGCAAATCCCTCGCTGACACAGAGGATCCACATCCAGCCTGCCGAATCGTAACACGTACATCTAAGTAGTGTACCATTTTGTACCTGTTAATCTGTCAAGGGCCTACTTGTGAAAGTCCAAGCAATAGTACTCACAGGCTGGTGTTTTACAAAAATACAGAGTTTTTAGGCATATTGTAGAGCATTTTTCTGCCCTCATCAGTGCATATCGCATATGTACATCTAAGCAGTGTACCATTTTGTACCTGGTAATCTGTCAAGGGCCTACATACTGTGAAAGTCCAAGCAAAAATAATCACCGGCTGGTGTTTTATAAAAATACATTTTCCAAGTGTACTGTAGCGCATTCTTTTGCCCTCATATCTGCATACCACATACTCATCAGTGCATACCACATACCTAAATCTAAGTAGTTGTCAGGAACCGGACTGGAAGCGGGTAGTGGATCCTCTGTGTTAGTGAGGCGATGGCATGGGCCGTACCAGAGGACCGGTTCTAAGAAGTTACTGGTTTTCACCAGAGCCCGCCGCAAAGCGGGATGGATTGCTGCGGCGGAAACTCCCAGGTCGTATCCCCCGATAGCGACTCAACCTCACTAACAGCTGAGATAGGCATAGTACACAAGGACAAGGCGAAGGCAAGGTCGGACGTAGCAAGAGGTCAAGGCAGGCGGCAAAGTTCGTAGTCAGGGGCAATGGCAAGAGTCTGGATACACTGGCTTGGGAACACACAGAATGCTTTCTCAGGGCACTAGGCAACAAGATCCGTCAAGGACAGGAAGGGTAAGTGGGTTTTTATAATGTGGGAAGTTATTGGTACTGATTGGGCCAGGCACCAATTAATGGTGCACTGGCTCTTTAAATTTCAGAGAGCCGGCGCGCGCGCGCCCTAGAGGGCGGGGCCGCGTGCGCCGGGACAGGATAGCAGGAGGACGGGGCAGGTGAGAAGATTGGGATGCGACCCGCGGGCGGGTCCCGCTACGCAGATCGCATCCCCGCCGGTGATAACAGAGCAGCGCTCCCGGGTCTGACCGGGGCGCTGCATGCTGAAGAATGCCGTGAGCGCTCCGGGGAGGAGCAGGGACCCGGAGCACTAGGCGTAACAGTACCCCCCCCTTTGGTCTCCCCCTCTTTTTGGAGCCCAGGAATCTGCGGACAAGCTCTTTGTCCAGAATGTTGGCCTCAGGCTCCCAGGACCTCTCTTCTGGACCACAATTCTCCCAATCAATTAAAAAAAAATCTTTTACCTCAGACGATCTTGGAGGCGAGGATCTCTTTGACAGAGAAGACATCAGAGGAGCCAGAAACAGGAGCAGGAACAGTGACCTTGGGAGAATAACGGTTAAGTATAAGAGGTTTGAGAAGAGATACATAGAAAGATTTAGGAATACGAAGAGAAGAAGGAAGGTGGAGCTTGTAGGAGACAGAATTGATTTGGTTTTTGATTTTAAATGGCCCGAGGTAACGAGGACCCAACTTGTACCTAGGGACACGAAACCGTTTGTATTTGGAAGAGAGCCACACTTTGTCACCAGGGACAAAGACAGGAGGAATTCTTCTCTTTTTATCCGCATGTCTCTTCATACGAGAAGAGGCCAGTGAGAGCGACTTTTGAGTCTCCTTCCAGATAGAGAAGTCCCGGGTTAATTCATCCACGGCAGGAACTCCAGAAGAAGTGGGAATGGGGAGGGGGGCAGCGGGTGACGGCCGTACACCACAAAAAATGGAGATTTGGCGGAAGATTCAGAAGTTTTGAAATTGTACGAGAATTCAGCCCAGGGCAGAAGGTCGACCTAATCACCTTGTCGGAAGGAGACAAAATGTCGCAAGTAGTCACCAAGAATCTGGTTCACTCTTTCCCCTTGTCCATTGGATTGGGGGAGGAAGAGAAATTTAATTTGATCTTTAATTGATTACAGAGAGATCTCCAAAATGTGGACACAAATTGAACGCCTCTATCCGAGACAATATGCATGGGAAGCCCATGAAGACGAAAAATCTGCAGAAAAAATTGCTTCGCCAACTGTGGCGCAGAAGGGAGGCCAGGAAGCGGAATAAAATGAGCCATTTTGGAAAAACGATCAACGACCACCCAGTTGATAGTGTTGCCATGGGATAAAGGAAGGTCAGTGATGAAGTCCATGGCTATGTGGGACCAAGGTTGTCAGGCACCAGCAGAGGAAGGAGAAGACCTGCAGGCTTCTGGCGTGGGGTCTTGTCACGTGCACACACTGTATAGGCTCGTACGAAATCGGTCACATCCTTTTCCAGGGAGGACCACCAATAGTGTCTGGCAATCAACTGTATAGATTTTTTGATTCCAGCGTGACCAGCCAGAAGGGAGGAATGGCCCCATTTGAGGATCCGGAGGCGAAGACGTGGAGGAACATATGTTTTTCCTGGAGGAATAGACACCAAAGAAGCAGGAGCAGAAGAGATCAGACACTCAGGGGGGATGATGTGCTGAGGCAGGGTCTCGGCTTCTGAGGCATCGGTGGTACGTGATAGAGCATTAGCCCTGACATTCTTGTCTGCGGGACGAAAATGGATTTGAAAGTTTAAACGGGCAAAAAAAAAAAAAACGACCATCTAGCCTGGCGAGTATTTAGCTGCTGGGCGGATTGAAGATAAGACAAATTTTTGTGATATGTATAGATGGTGATGTGGTAGCCCTTGGGGGGTGTATGGTAGGTATGGTATGATGTTGATATATGAGGGGTTAATATTAACTCTGTCACTCGTGATGCCAGGGTGAGGGCTGCTATGCTGAATCTATGTTCCGGCCTATCGCCACCCTTCCCAGAAGCGATAGTTGCAATGAAATGACTGAAGGTCCACAAGCAGATTTAACTTGAACTTGAATAACTTTACTGCAGTGCTTGAAATATCCAATGCGCAGTAACAGTCTCATATAACAGTTCTTAGGTTGCTTAGCGACTGGAAGACGTTGCGGACCTTGCATTAAACTTATGGTCTCTGAATTTAGGGAGTGATGTGCAGATCCGTCCGGATTTAGGGGAAATATTGGGTCCGGTGATACTGCAGAGTGTTTAGAAGATGACACACTCTATAATTTAGATCATTTAGCCGTTGCTGCAAGGCTCAGGCCTAACTCACTGCGATTACTGCTATACAGGTCTTGCTTGCTTGCTATCCCAGGAACAAGAGAGAGCTAAGATGGCCGACGCTCCCTTATATGGGCAGGGGGCGTGGCGATTTTGATTGGTCCGAACGTCTGCCACTCACTTTACATGGTATCATGGGATTGCTTACATCACAGGATCTATATACTTTGCAAAAACCCAAAATGAGGCTAGAGATACCAAAGTTAGGCCTCAAACGCATCCAGAATGAGGCTTGGAACGCATTGCATGACCCGAAGGCCCTACGACACCATGGAAACAAGTAATTAACCATTTATATGCAGAAATAATACTATATACATTATTCTATGGATAAATTAGGAATCTGTACACTATAATAGAGGCGACTAGGGGCGGACTGACCAACAGATATTACTAAGTCCTAGGGACTCTGGCTACGGGGACCCATAGATAAATAAGTACCGAATGAAATGCGGTACTGGGACACCACAGTGATGGGATGAAGGGATCCTTCCAGAAGATGTCTCCACTCCTCAAGTGCCAACTTAATAGCCAATAGTTCACGGTCTCCTATGGAATAGTTTTTTTTCAGGAGGAGAAAAGGTTTTGGAGAAAAATCTGCGAGTGATATTTTTTCCTTTAGCGGATTTTTGTAGGAGAACAGCTCCGGCTCCAACTGAGGAGTCGTCAACCTCGAGGTAGAAGGGCTTCAGAGGATCTGGTCTGGACAAGACTGGAGCAGAGCAGAAGGCGGCTTTGAGGTGGTAAAAATGCTTCCACCGCCTGTGGAGGCCAGGATTTCGGATTAACATTTTTCTTAGTCAGTGCTACAATAGGAGCAACGATGGTGGAGAAGTGGGGAATAAATTGACGATAATAATTTGCAAATCCGAGAAATCTTTGGATAGCTCGTAGGCCAGTGGGACGAGGCCAATCTACTACCACCGATAGCTTATCAGGGTCCATTTGAAGACCTTGACCGGACACAATGTAGATGAAGACCTTGACCGGACATAATGAAATTTTTCAATTTTGGCATAAAGATGATTTTGACGTAGTCGCTGAAGCACTTGACGGACATGATGTTCCTCTAGGTTGGAGGAAAAAATGAGGATGTCATCAAGGTAGAGTACCACACAGGAATACAGCATGTCCCGAAAAATCTCATTAACAAAGTCCTGATAGACTGCTGGGGCGTTGCAAAGTCCAAAGGGCATGACAAGGTATTCAAAGTGACCATCTCTAGTATTGAAGGCGGTTTTCCATTCATCACCTGCACGAATACCGATGAAGTTATATGCACCGCTTAGATCAAGTTTGGTGAAAATCTTAGCTCCACGCAGTCGGTCAAAGAGTTCGGAGATGAGAGGCAGAGGATAGCGATTTTTTACTGTAATTTTATTAAGACCGCGGTAGTCAATACAGGGGTGTTGAGATCCATCTTTTTTGGCAACAAAGAAAAATCCAGCTCCGGCTGGAGAAGAAGATTTCCGGATAAAACCTCTTTTGAGGTTTTCCTGAATGTACTCTGTCATGGCTTGTGTTTCCGGGGCAGAAAGTGGGTAAATCCTACCACGGGGTGGTGTGGTACCAGGGAGAAAGTCGATAGAGCAGTCATAGGGTCTATGTGGAGGTAAGACCTCTGCTTGCTTTTTACAAAAGATGTTAGAATAGTCCTGATAGGCCTTAGGAAGACCTGGCAATGGAGGAGCGATGGAGACTTGATTAACAGGAACCGATTTAAGATATTGCTTGTGGCAGGAAGGTCCCCAACTCTTAACGTCCCCAGTGGCCCAGTCGAGGATAGGTGCGTGACGCTGGAGCCAGGGCAAGCCAAGAAGAATTTCTGAAGTACAATTGGGCAATACAAAAAATTCGATATTTTCAAGATGGTGAACTCCAATGTTCATGAGCAGGGGTTCAGTGCGATAACGCACGGTGCAGACCAGTCTCTCTCCATTCACCGAGGCAATGAAGAGAGGTTTGACGAAACGGGTAACAGAAATATTGCACTTGTTGATGAGTGAGGCCTCGATGAAATTTCCTGCTGAACCAGAGTCCAGAAAGGCCTCAGCAGAGAAGGAGGACTTAGTGGGCAAGGAAATCCGTACTGGAATATTAAGACGTGGAGAGGAAGAATTCACACCTAGTAACGCCTCTCCTACGTTCACTAGGTGCACGCGTTTCCCTGGCGCGGAGGATGAAGAGGACAGTCCTTTAAGAAATGCTCAGAGCTCGCACAGTATAGACACAAGTTCTCGTTCCTACAGCGAGTCCTCTCTTGTTGGGTCAGGCAAGACCGGTCCACTTGCATGGCCTCCTCGGCGGAAGAAACAGTAAAAGATTGCAAAGGATGCTGAAAGAGAGGAGCTAGGCGCGGATTACGCCTGGTGCGAACAAGATCTTTTCCTGGGGAAGCTCCTGACGTCTTTCAATGTAGCGCATATCAATGCGGGTAGCTAAATAAATGAGATCAGACAGGGAAGAGGGTATCGCTTGTGCTGCCAGACAATCCTTGATGTGGCTGGATAAACCTTTCTTGAAGGTCGCGCAGAGAGCCTCATTATTCCAGGCCAACTCAGAGGCCAGAGTACGGAACTGTATGGCATATTCGCCCACTGTAGAGTCTCTTTGGACAAGGTTTAGCAGGGCTGTTTCAGCAGAAGAGGCACGGGCAGGTTCCTCAAAGACACTGCGTAGTTCGGTGAAAAAGGACTGGATGGTAGCAGTAGCAGGATCGTTGCGGTCTCAAAGCGGTGTGGCCCAGGACAAGGCCTTTCCAGATAGAAGACTGACCACGAATGCCACCTTAGACCATTCAGTGGGAAAGTGGTCCGACATGATCTCCAGGTGCAATGAACACTGGACGTGGAGGCAGCAGCTCGCTGTGGAGGAGATGCTAGAGCTGGCGGAGGAGATGGTTGCTGCTGTGGAGGTAGAAGCTGCTGGAACATAACAGTCAACTGTGACAGCTGCTGTCCTTGTTGGGCGATCTGCTGGGGCTGGTGGGCGATCACGGTGGTGAGATCAGCGAGGCTTGGCAGTGGTACCTCAGCGGGATCCATGGCCGGATCTACTGTCAGGAACCGGACTGGAAGCAGGTAATGGATCCTCTGTGTTAGGGAGGCGATGGCATGGGCCGTACCAGGGGACCGGTTCTTAGAAGTTACTGGTTTTCACCAGAGCCCGCCGCAAGGCGGGATGGACTTGCTGTGGCGGTAACTCCCAGGTCGGATCCCCCGATAGCGACTCAACCTCACTAACAGCTGAAATAGGCGTAGTACACAAGGAAAAAAGGTGAGAAGTTCAGCTCGCTGACCAGAAAAATAAAACGTAACCTTTACTGTGGACGGTTAAAATCCATGAGGACAAGAAAAACTACATAGTAAATAAAAACATCGAGCCGACGCGTTTCGGGCTGCAGATGAGCATATTGGAAACATACCGGAGAACCAATAACCTCGGAGTCCGGCATCTAACATCAGATCCGGTCCGGCAGGTGCGTCACAGCAAAGTAAGAAGCGTAGTGGATTAATCGCTAGTGACAGCATACCTAGAATGCGGGCCGGCTAACGGCAGATGTGGACAACGGGAGAAGATAACAATAATTCAGAGTGGATAGAAGTGAATATTATCTGTATAACTGAAACATAAATGCATAGTGCAAAATATCCTCTCTAGGTTATGTATACATAGAGAGGAACAGTAGGAGATCATAAAAGCTGCGGCAAATAAGCCGCCGCATGTAACCAGAAAAATGCACCATAATCGCAACAACTAGTATGCGATTAAAAATAGTGATCACACAAGTAGCATAATAGAGACATATGGACATGCCACGTCTGTAAAGGAGTTATACCACATCATAATGGAACAGCTGAAGATATGTATAGCTTTTATGATCTCCTACTGTTCCTCTCTATGTATACATAACCTAGAGAGGATATTTTGCACTATGCATTTATGTTTCAGTTATACAGATAATATTCACTTCTATCCACTCTGAATTATTGTTATCTACTCCCGTTGTCCACGTCTGCCGTTAGCCGGCCCGCATTCTAGGTATGCTGTCACTAGCGATTAATCCACTACGGTTCTCACTTTGCTGTGACGCGCCTGCAAGACCGGATCTGATGTCAGACGCTGGACTCCGAGGTTATTGGTTCTCCGGTATGTTTCCAATATGGTATTTCATATATAAACGGGCACTGTCCGCTTATGCACTGCCATGATTAAGGGCTCATCTGCAGCGTCGGCGCGATGTTTTTATTCACTATTTAGTTTTTCTTGTCCTCATGGATTTTAGCCGTCCACAGTAAAGGCTACGTTTTATTTTTCTGGTCAGCGAGCTGAACTTCTCACCTTCTTTCTACATGTCATTAACGGGAAGCGGCCCGTGTGTTCGTGCTCCAGACTGCTCTCTCCCTATGAAGCCCAGGACTATATTACGGTGTGGTGAGCGAGCTGAGTTGCCCCTTGGCATTTCCTACAGTAGTACACAAGGACAAGGCGAAGGCAAGGTCGGACGTAGCAAGAGGTCAAGGCAGGCGGCAAGGTTCGTAGTCAGGGGCAACGGCAAGGGTCTTGATACACTGGCTTGGGAACACACAGAACGCTTTCTCAGGGCACTAGGCAACAAGATCCGGCAAGGACAGGAAGGGAAGTGGGTTTTTATAATGTGGGAAGTGATTTGTACTAATTGGGCCAGGCACCAATTCAGAGAGCCGGCGCGCGCGCACCCTAGAGAGCGGGGCTGCGCGCCGGGACAGGACAGAAGGAGGAAGGGGCAGGTGAGAAGATTGGGATGCGACCCGCGGACGGGCGCGTCCCACTATGCCGATCACATCCCCGCCGGTGATAACAGAGCAGCGCTCCTGGTCAGCGGGTCTGACCGGGGCGCTGCATGCTGAAGAACGCCGCGAGCTCTCCGGGGAGGAGCAGGGACCTGGAGCGCTCGGTGTAACAGTAGTGTATCATTTTGTACATATTAATCTGTCAAGGGCCTACATATTGTGAAAGGACAGACAAAAGTAATCACCGGCTGGTGTTTTAAAGAATACAGATTTTTTAGGCGTATTGTAGCACATTTTTCTGCCCTCATCAGTGCATACCGCATATGTATATCTTAGTAGTTTACTATTTTGTACCTGTTAATCCGTCAAGGGCCTACATACTGTGAAAGTCCAAGCAAAAGTAATCACCGGCTGGTGTTTTAGGAAAATACATTTTCAAAGTGTACTGTAGCGCATTTTTTTCCCTCATATGTGCATACCACATACCTACATCAAAGTAGTACACTTTTTTGTACCTGTTTATCTGTAACAAGCCTACATACAGTAAAAGGCCAGGGAAAAATAATCACTGGCTGTTGTTTTAGGAAAATATGTTTTCCAAGTGTACTGTAACGCATTTTTTTTGCCCTTATACGAGCATACAACATACTTACATCTAAGTAGTGTACCATTTTGTACTTGTTAATCTGTCAAGGCCCTACATACTGTGAAAGTCCAAGCAATAGTACTTACCGGCTGGTGTTTTACAAAAATACAGAGTTTTTAGGTGTATTGTAGTGCATTTTTCTGCCCTCATCAGTGCATACCGCATTCCTACATCTATGTAGTGTACTATTTTGTACCTGTTAATCTGTCAAGTGCCTACATACTGTAAAAGTCTAGTCAAAAGTACTCATCGGCTGGTGTTGTACTCAGATACTGTTTTAAATGTACTGTAGAGCATTTTTCTGCCCTTCTCAGTGCATACCACATACCTACATCTAAGTAGTGTACAATTTTGTTCCTGTCAATCTGTCAAGGGCCTACATACTGTGAAAGGACAGCCAAAAGTAATCACCTGCTGCTGTTCTAGACAAATACTGTTTTAAGAGTAGTGAAGCATATTGTACTTCCCTCATATATGCACTAAGTGTGTCAGGCAGAGAAGTGCCAGGACGTGCACAGAGGAGTGGCAGAGGCCTAAATCCTTCAGGCAGATGTCGCAGCAGACTAGGGGCGTGTGGCAGCAGGAGTTGCAGCGAGAGGCCTGAGCTCCAGTTATTAGCTATTGGTCGCATCTCGACCAGCAACCCATCTGCCGTTGTCGATTGGTTAACATGGTCATCCACTTCATCACAAGTGACATCTGACACCCAAAGTCAACAGTCGGTTGGTTCCTCAGACACAACCCTCAGTTGGCATGGCCCGGGAGCAGTCCCTGTCCTCCCATTGCCTCTGTCCTATGCTGTTCCCTCTCCTGCAGAAGTATCTTATGCTGTGGGTTCAGCTCCACTATTCACTGAGGATGATCTAATAGAGGACAGTCAGCAGCTACAGCCCAGCCAAGAAGTGGAGGAGACATGCGCCGCTTCCTCCTTAGGGCGGGAAAGTAGTGATGAGGAGAGTGACGTGGGAGGCAGTGCTGCCAGGATTCAGGGTCCTGAAGCAGACACTGTTGAGGAACCTGAGGAGGACATCAGTGACGTGCAGACACAACTCGATGATGATGAAGCCGATCGCAATTGGGAGCAGGGTGCAGAAGAGGCTTCATCATCATCAGGAGAAAAGAGTTGCAGGTTGCCCTTGAGGCCGCAGCTGAGCCAGCAAGGCGGTAGCATGGTTGGCCGTCAGCGTGGTGTCAGAAGTGGAAATTCTGGAGCCAAATGTGCCTGGGGGAGACCACCTGCTTCGCGGCAGCCTACCTTTCCGGGAGGTAGTGGTAGCAGTCAATTAGTGTGGACTGTTGGTGTGGAAAATCAGCTACTCGGCGGTGTGGCAGTTTTTCATCAAGCATCCAGAGGAGGTTGACATAGCCACATGCGAGATATGTCAGCAGAAGGTGAAGCATGGCCAGTGTCCCAATGTTGGCACCATGGCCCTGCATCAACACATGCTTCGCCACCATAAAGCGGCCTGGGAGAACCATGGCTTCGATGTAGTGGTCCAGCCTGCTGCATCACCCAGTGGCCAGCCACTCCCTCCTTTAGCCAGCCAAGGCTCCACCACCTCAGCCGATGTGAGCTGTGTGTCATACCCTCCTTCTGTCGCTCCAGATGCTCCTTCTTCTCCCACTTTTAGTCAGCCATTATGCCAACAATCCATCCGCGAAGCCATGTCCAAGAGACAAGAGTATGCGTCCATTCATCCAACGGCGCAGAAGCTGAATGTGCTCCTGTATAAGTTGATGGTGCTGCAGTCCCTCACTTTTCAAGTGGTGGACTCTGCACCTTTTAGAGAACTGATGGCTTGTGCCTAGCCGAGGTGGAGAGTTCCAAGCCGTCATTTATTTGCGAAGAAGGAAGTAGCAGCCCTGCACAATTTTGTGGAAGATTAGGTGATCCAGTCCTTGAGCCTGTCGGTGTGTACCAAAGTGAATGGCAGCGCCAACGTCTGGAGCTGTAACTACGGTCCGTGACAATACATGTCCTTTACGGCTCACTGGGTGAATGTGGTTCCTGCACAGCCACAACCCCAACTTGGACAGGTTACGCCGCTTTCTCCTCCACGCTGTTAGCGCGTTGGTCCTGTGACAGTGTGCGACTCCTCATCCTCTACCGTATCCTCAGCCCTCACTGCCCGGACAAGGACAAGTCTCAGTGGCCCTTCAGCATACCATGTGTGCAGGGCACGGCAGTGTCATGCTGTTCTTCACATGGTTTGCCTTGACGAAGAGAGTCACACGGGAGGAACTGCTAAAAGTCATTCAAAAAAAATTTGGAGCATGGCTTACTCCACGAAATCTGGAAATGGAAACCATGGTGACTGACAACGGGAAGAACATCTTGGTCGGGCTGAGACAAGGAAGGGTGAAACACGCGCCCTGCATGGCACACGTGTTAAATCTAGTTGTCAAGCAGTTCCTGAAGTGTTCCCCCATTTGCAAGACATCCTAACAATGGGATAGAAATTGGAAGGGATGGAGGCAGGGCATGATGCATGCTCACTTGCTTGCGTACTGAAAGACGAATTGTCTGGGATGACTTCTGGGTCTCCACCTTTTTGGACCCTCGCTACCGGCACAAAATAGGTGCCTTTTTTACACCTACTGAGAGAAAGGACAAACTGACCTACTACAGAGAGATCCTACGTAGTCAGTTGGCTGATGACTATCGGCGCCATCCTCCATCCACTAGCAGGTCTTAATTGGGGGAGCCCTCTGCGCTCACCTTCCACTGCCATGGCTGCTGGGGAGGGGTGGGGTGGCAGGAGCAGTACCAGCTCCATCAGCAGCAGCCTGAGTCTACAGTCGCTGATAAGTACCTTTCTTCACCCGCATAATTAAGCAACTCATCAGCAGCAGGTAGACATGGAGCAGGACCTGAACCAGCAGGTGGTGGCATACCTTGACATGCCCATGCCAACACACCTTGAAAATCCGCTGGACTTCTGGGCAGCCAAACTTGATTTGTCACCGCAACTTGCAGAGTTTGTCTTGGTAAAGATGTCCTGCCCGGCCAGTAGTGTGGCATCAGAGCGGGTGTTTAGTGTGGCGGGGGGCCATAGTCACCCCAAGGAGAACTCGTCTGTCCTTGAAAAATGTGGAGAGACTGACCTTTGTGAAGATGAATCAGGCATGGATCAGCCAGGATTTCCACCCACCAATGCCTGATGCATCAGAGTAGATTGACCATGGTGCTCCACCAAGACTTCACAAATATGGATAGTGCCAAACAGATTTAAGGCACTGCTCCCCAGTTACAAATATTCCAGCCACCTTCATCACCGGGTACTGGTATTGCCACCCACAACACCACTCTGTCACCCGGTCACTTTCAGGACTCCTGATGCTGCTGCTTCCACCTCCAGGCTGTGTCATTCAGCCACTATATGGTCTCCTCATGCTTTGGACAACTCCAGGCTGTACCATTCAGACACTATATGGGCTCCTTATGCTCTCCCCACCTCCAGGATGCGTCATTCAGCCAATATATTGATTTTTGATGCTACTGGGACTGTCTTGGATATTAAAAATTTTTATGTTAGCACTAGCAAACATACATGCTCAATCAACATTTCAACATTGATATTTTAATGTTAGGGGTTGTGAAGCCTTCTTATGTACACATCCTGCTGCCTGCTCCAGGCTGTGTGTTTCAGCAACTATATGGTTTAGTGATGCTGCTGGGCCTGTGCCTAAATTTTTTTGAGGTTTGCACTAGCTAACATACATCTTGTATACAGATTTCAAGATTAACATTTTAATATTAGGGATTGTGAAGCCCTCTTGTAAACTCATGCTGATGGCTGCTCCAGGCTGCGCATTTCAGTAACAATATGGTTTAGTGATGCTGCTGGGCCTGTGCCTAAAATTTTTTGAGGTTAGCACTAGCTAACATACATCTTGTATACAGATTTCAACAATAACATTTGTATGTTTGGTGTTGTGAAGCCCTCTTGTAAACTCATGCTGATGTCTGCTCCAGGCTGTGTGTTTCAGCAACTATATGGTTTAGTGATGCTGCTCAGCCTGTGCCTAAATTTTTTTGTGGTTAGCACTAGCTAACATACATCTTGTATACTGATTTCAACATTAACATTTTAATGTTACGGGCTGTGAAACCCTCTATTAAACTCATGCTGATGCCACCTCCAGGCTCTGTCATTATGCTTCCATGTGACATGGGACTACTTGTTAGATTTGGCCCTTAGTACCCACATGCCGGGGCCCGGGACACTAAAACTTGGGAGTTAAAAGTTCAGTTTCAAAATCCTTAATTTAAATTTCAAAATCTTAAATTTAATTAAAAAATTATACATTTCAATGGTCTCTTCATGCTTCTGCCATACAGACACCATATGGTCTCCTTATGCGTCAGCCACCTACAGGCTGTGCCATTCAGCTACTATATGGTCTTTTCTCATGCTTTAGCCAACTCCAGGCTGTGCCATTCAGCCACTATATGGTCTCCTCCTACTGAAGCCACCTCCAGGCTCTGTCTTTGTGCTTCTATGTAACTCCTTGTTAGATTTGGCCCTTTGCACCCCCACACTGGGGCCCGGGACACTACAATTCGGGTGTTAAAAGTTCAATTTCAAAATCCTTCATTTAAGTTTTAAAGTCTTAAATTTAAATAAAAAAAATCATACATTTCAATGGTCTCCTCATGCTTATGCCAATTCCAGGCTGTGTAATTCAGGCAATATATGGTTTTCTGATACTGCTGCTGGTCCTGGGTCTGGGAATAAAAATGTTGTTATGGTAGCACTAGCTACCCAAAATCTTCAGTTTAAATTTCAATATTCTTCTGTTTCATTTTAGGTATTGTGAAGCCCTGGGGTCTCCTCATTCTTCAGCCAACTCCAGGCTGTCATTCAGGCTGTGTGTGGTTTACTGATACTGCTACTGGGCCTGGGTCTGGGAATAAAAATTTTGTTATGGTAGGTAACACTAGCTATCCAAAATCTTCATTTTAAATTGCAAAATGTCTTCAGTTTTTTCTTTGGGATTGTAAAGCCCTGGTGTGTACCAATGCTTCAAACAACTCCAGGCTGTGTCATTCAGGCAATATATGGTTAACTGATATTGCTGCTGGGCCTGGGTCTGGGAATAGAAATTTTGTTATGGTAGGTAGCACTAGCTATCCAAAATCTTCATTTTAAATTTCAAAAATTCCGTTTTTTCTTTGGGATTGTGAAGCTCTGGGGTCTCCTCATGCTTCAGCCAACTCCAGGCTGTGTCATTCAGGCAATATATGGTTTACTGATACTGCTGCTGGGCCTGGGTCGGGGAATAACATTTTTGTTATGGTAGGTAGTACTAGCTATCCAAAATCTTCATTTTAAATTAAAAAAATTCTTCAGTGTTTTCTTTGGGATTGTGATGCCCTGGTGTGTACTCATGCTTCAGCCAACTCCAGGCTGTGTCATTCAGGCAATATATGGTTTACTGATACTGCTGCTGGGCCTGGGTCGGGGAATAAAAATGCTGTTATGGTAGGTAGCACTAGCTATCCAAAATCTTCATTTTAAATTTAAAAAATTCTTCAGTGTTTTCTTTGGGATTGTGATGCCCTGGTGTGTACTCATGCTTCAGCCAACTCCAGGCTGTGTCATTCAGGCAATATATGGTTTACTGATACTGCTGCTGGGCCTGGGTCGGGGAATAAAAATGTTGTTATGGTAGGTAGCACTAGCTATCAAAAATCTTCATTTTAAATTAAAAAAATTCTTCAGTGTTTTCTTTGGGATTGTGATGCCCTGGTGTGTACTCATGCTTCAGCCAACTCCAGGCTGTGTCATTCAGGCAATATATGGTTTACTGATACTGCTGCTGGGCCTGGGTCTGGTAATAAAAATGTTGTTATGGTAGGTAGCACTAGCTATCCAAAATCTTAATTTTAAATTGCAAAAATTCTTCAGTTTTTTCTCCGGGATTGTGAAGCCCTGGTGTGTACTCATGCTTCAGCCAACTCCAGGCTGTGTCACTCAGGCAATATATGGTTTACTGATACTGCTGCTGGGCCTTGGTCTGGGAATAAAAATGTTGTTATGGTAGCACTAGCTACCCAAAATCTTCGGTTTAAATTTCTGAATTAATCTTTTAATCTTAGGGATTGTGAAGACCTAGTGTCTACTCATGCTGCTGCCAACTCCTGGCTGTGCCATTCAGCCACTATATGGTCTCCTCATGCATGCTGCCAACCCCTTCACGCTGTGTCATTCAGTCACTATATGGTCTCCTCATGCTTCAGCCTCCTTCAGGTTGTACCATTCAGACACTATATGGGCTCCTTATGCTTTCCCCACCTCCAGGCTGTGTCATTCAGCCAATATATCGTTTTCTGATGCTGCTGGGACTGGGATATTATCTCCAAATATGTTATGGTAGCACTAGCTAACAAATGCTTAATTGAGATTTCAACATTGATCTTTCAATGTAAGGGGCTATGAAAGCATCGGGTGTACTGCTGATGCCTGCGCCTGACTGCTCCTGTGTCTTTCAGGAACTACTTGGCTCACTGATGCTTCTGGGCTTGGGCCTTAAATTTTTGGATGCATTCACCTTTTAATGTTAGGTATTGTGAACCCCTCTTGTGTACTCATGCTGCTTCCTGCTCCTCTCTGTGTGTTTCAGGAACTACTTGGCTTACTCTTGCTGCTGGGCCCCAAATTTTTTTTGATGGTAGCACTAGCTAACACACATCTTCAATAGAGATTTCAACATTCATCTTTTAATTTTAGGGGTTGTAATTTTTTCAAGACTGAGGCCCTTTGGCCGTCTACGTCATATTACCTGTGGTATTATTACAAGAATCCAATGAAACATGTTGGAGCAATAGCAATGAACCATAACTAATTAAATGAAAAATGTGTACATTCATAATCAGGGGGGCACTGAGAGGCAGGGGTTGGAACAGGTGGAATCTCGCCTGGCAGAGGACCGCCAGCTCGATGCTCACAAGAATGGGTAATATAACATTTTTATTTTCACATCAAATTACATTAAATATGACATAAAAGATCTCTTTATCCTCTTCAATTTTGCCACCTTATGGTCTCCCTGCTGCCACATAGATGCTCTGCAGCAGTGATTCCAATGGCAATGCCTGTAATCTGCATGCCATAATAAATGATGATTTCAGTAACCCAGCACACTCCCTATGTGTGTTACAGCAAGGCAAAGTGTTCTACACCCCTGTTGGGGCTCTCTGTAGGCAAGAAATAGCCATTTTTAATACAGTTTCACCGCAAATTTATTCGACCCAAAACAAACTTTTCGAAAAAAATTCGGTGAATCGGCCGAATCAAATTTTTGAAAAGTTTGCTCATCTCTAAATATAACCAAGAAATGGAAGACTTGACTTCTCGAAAAGACATTTTGAGTAAATGATTTTCCCAGAGGTGTTGTAGTACCTGTCGCACATGTAAACGTTGCACCTTCAAATTGGGCTAGAAGATCAGGATGTCATCAACAACAACACACGTGTAGAGTAGATCACGGAAGATGTCGTTGACAAATTCTTGGAAGACAGCCCGAGTGTTCCAGAGGCCAAAAGGCATCACAAGGTACTCATAATGCCCATCACGTGTATTAAAGGCCGTCTTCCATCCGTCTCCTTCCAGAATTCGAATGAGGCTGTATGCTCCCCGCAGATCCAGCTTGGAGAAGACCTTGGCATCCCGTAAAAGATCAAAGTGTTCCTTTTTAATCCCTTGTGGACCAGGGGTTTTTCTGTTTTTGTACTTTCTTTTTTTCCTCCTTAACTTAAAAAAATCTAAACTATTTCAATTTTGCACCTAAAATAATTTTTTGTGACACCAATTCTACTTTGCAATTACATCAGTCATTGTACCCAAAAATCTAAGACAAAACGGAAAAAATAAATCAGTGTGCAACAAAATTTAATAAAAAAAACCATTTTGTAACTTTGGGGGCTTCCTTTTCAACGCAGTACATTTTTCAGTAAAAATTACACCTTCTCTTTATTCTGTAGGTCCATACGATTAAAATGATACCCCTACTTATATAGGTTTGATTTTGTCATACTTCTTTTAAAAAAATCATAACTTCATGCAGGAAAATTTATACGTTTAAAATTGTCATGTTCTGACCCCTATAACATTTTTATTTTTCCGTATATGGGGCGGTATGGAGCTCATTTTTTGCGCCGTGATCTGAAGTTTTTACTGATACCATTTTTGCATTGATCGGACTTTTTGAACACTTTTTATTCATTTTTTCATGATATAAAAAGTGACCAAAAATACACTATTTTGGACTTTGGAATTTTTTGTGCGTATGTCATTGACAGTGCGGCTTAATTATTTAGATATTTTTATCATTTGGACATTTCCGCATGCGGCGATACCACATATGTTTATTTTTATTTACACTGGGGGTTTTTTTTAATGGGGGGGGGGGTGATTTAAACTTTTATTAGGGAAGGGGTTAAATGATCTTTATTAACTTTTTTTCCCCACTTTTTTTGTTGCAATGTTATAGCTATAACACTGCACACACTGATCTTTTACATTGATCAATGGTTTCTCATAGGAAACCATTGATCGATGATTCTGGCACTTGACTGCTCATGCCTGGATTTCAGGCACTGAGCAGTGATTCGGCGATCGGACACCAGGAGGCAGGTAAGGGGACACTCCTGCTGTCCTACAGCTGTTCGGGATGCCGCAATTTCACAATCCCGAACAGCCCGCTGAGCTAGCTGTGGGTAGTTTAGTTTCACTTTAGACGCGACGAGTAACTTTGAACTTCGCGTCTAAAGGATTAATAGCGCGCGGCACCGCAATCAGTACTGTTCGCTATTAGCCACGGGTCCCGGCCATTGTTATAGAAGGGGAGCGGACTCAGGGCGTACAGGTACACACTTGATCCTTAAGGGGTTAAAGCCTTTTTTTAAACCATTTATTTTGCTTCTTTATGTCCCCATAGGGGACTATTTATAGCAATTGTTAAATTGTTAAAACTGTTCAGTGTTATTGATCACAGCATCTGAGGGATTAATGGCAAAAATCAGCTCAATCACTGATAGCAGCCAGAACCTGCAGTGCATGAAGTGAGTGCAGCTTTGTGCTTTCTTCATATACAGGACATAAATGAACGTTCTGGCACACAAAGTACCAGCGCACCAGGACATACATTAACGTCCAATGTCCTTAAAGGGGTACTCCTCCCATAGACATCTTATCCCCTATCCAAAGGGTAGGGGATAAGATGTCTGATCGCGGGGTTCCTGCCGCTGGGGCCCCCCAGGATCTAGGCTGCAGCACCCCTCTGTCATTACTACACAGAGCAAACTCGCTCTGTGCGTAATGACGGGTGATACAGGGGCCGGAGCATCGTGACGTCACGGCTCCGTCTCCTCATGATGTCACAGCCTGCCCCCTCAATACAAGTCTATGGGAGGGGGCGTAGTGGCCTTCACCCCCTCTCCCATAGACTTGCATTAAGGGGGCAGGCCCTGACGTCACGGGGAGGCGGAGCCGTGACGTCAGGATGCTCTGGCCCTTGTATCGCTCGTCATTACGCATGGAGTTTGTTCTGTGCAGTAATGACAGCAGGGTGCTGCAGCCGAGATCACCAGCAGTGGGACCCACACGATAAGATGTCTAGGGGTGGAGTACCCCATTAAGGAGTTAAAGGGGTACTCCAGTGAAAAACTTTTTTTTTTTAAATCAACTGGTGCCAGAAAGTTAAACAGATTTGTAAATTACTTCTATTAAAAAATCTTAATCCTTCCTGTACTTATTAGCTGCTGAATACTACAGCGGAAATTCTTTTCTTTTTGAAACAGAGCTGTCTGCTGACATCATGAGCACAGTGCTCTCTGCTGACATCTCTGTCCATTAAGGGAACTGTCCAGAACAGCATATGTTTGCAATGGGGATTTCCTTTTACTCTGGACAGTTCCTAAAATGGACAGAGATGTCAGCAGAGAGCACTGTGCTCATGGTGTCAGCAGACAGCTCTGGGTTTCAAACGGAAAATAATTTCCACTGTAGTATTCAGCAGCTAATAAGTACAGGAAGGATTAAGATTTTTTAATAGAAGTAATTTACAAATCTGTTTAACTTTCTGGCACCAGTTGATTTTAAAAAAAATAAGTTTTTCACCGGAGTAGCCCTTTAAACCCCTGTCCATGTGGAGATAGTGTGCCATAAATCATGCCATACCCCAAGAAAGGTGCAACTTACCATATCTGGCTCGTGACCATCTAGATGCTGCCACCATATCATACAACAGGCCACCTGAAAACAGTGATGTTTTAAATGTATCTTAAATACAGTACAAGTAAATGTTTAGGTTTGGATTGTCTGTGAGTCCTATTATGCAGACCTTGCCATGTTGTTGTTTTTTTCTTTGTGATTTTATAAATATGGTGACAAAGTGTATATCAATGAACAACCACCATACCAAAAGTAAGCTTACAGCATATTAGGGACACATGTTTATTGGCAATAACTATACATATACTGTATAGCATACTGTATTGCCCACAGCAACCAATCAGATTGCTTCTTTAATTTTTAAGAGTGCCTCTGAAAAATGAAAGAAGTGATGTGATTGGTTAACTTTTCCTCTACACAGGTTTTGGTAAATCCCACCTCTTGTGCTCTCCCATCTTACATTTGAGGATGCCTCACAGATGTTCAATAGAGTCTGGAAACATGTTTGGCCATTTCATCACCTTTACCCTCAGCTTCTTTAGCAAGGCAGTGATCAAGATGAGGTGTGTTTGTGATTGCTATCATGTTGGAAAACTGCCCTGCAGCCCAGCCTCCGGCAGGAGCGGTTCATCCTCTGCTTCAGTACATCCCAGTACATGTTGGCATCCATGATTCCCTCAATTATCTGTAGCTCCCCAGTGTCAGCAGACTGCATCCCCAGACCATGACACGCCCAACACTAGGCTTGACTGTAGGCCAGACACACTTGTATTTGTACTTCTCACCTGGTTGCTTGCACACATGCTTGACACTATATCAACCAAATAAGTTTATCTTGGTCTCATCAGACCAACAAACACATACATGGTTCAAGTAATTAATTTCCTTAGTCTGCTCGTCTTCAGCAATCTGTTGGCTTGCTAAGGTGTGAGAGCGATAACACCTGCCTTGTAATGCTAAAGTCACATGACATCAGTGAGGAAAAATTGCAAATTTTGTCCAATTTGGACATTTCCACTTTGAGGTGTACTCCAATATTTAGACATTAATGGCTGCGTGTTGAGTTATTTTTAGGGGAAAGCAACATTAAACATGGTTATACAGGCTGTGTATCCACTTCTTTACATTGTGGTAGAGTGTCATATCTTCAGGGTTGTCGCATAACAAGATATCATACAATATTTACAAAATGTAAGGGGCATACTTATGTGAGATACTGTATGTGTAATATAACACATTTTAAATTGCATTACTGCTATAGAGAAAATAGCTTACTATTTAGCCAAACAGTGTGTACCATCTACGTGTATGTTACACAATAAACTGCATATATATCCTGTTCATTCCAAGTCTATCAAGCACAGGGAAATTGTTACACATGTTTTTCTAAGGAATATGTGTTCATTTCACTATAAACAGCACATATATTTTGTTTATTTAAAGGTCTACTACACACAGAAAAATTGGTACACATCCATTTCTATGGAATATTATTTAATACACTATAAACTGCACACATATCCTGTTCACTTCACGTCTATTAAGCACAGAAACAATTTTGCGCATCTGTTTCTATGGAATATGGAGATTTAAATGAGCACTTTCAGATCCAAAAACTTTTTATATGTTGTTACTGATGACAATTGAAGACCTTTTGTAATATGGTTGTTAATTTTATTTTTTTTTTAAATAAAGAAAATGGGTCCTGAAATCTCCATACTGGGACACTAACCAGCATCAGGCTTGTCCATGAGTCATGGACAAGAGATGACTCATGGTCAAGGCTGCCTGAGCAGACACACCAATCACCTCCCACCACAAGGGAGGGACACGCCCTCTTGCCCTGAGAGAATTTCTTACACTGTGAGCTAATGAAAGGGGGTAATTAAAAAAAAAAAAAATAAATAAATAAATATATATATATATATATATATATATATATATATATATATATATATATAGGTGATAAAGGCATAAAAATGTACATGGTCCGGAGTAAGATTATTATTATTTTTTTTTTGAGAGATCTGACAGGCACGCTTATAAAACAAAAACAAACAAAAAAAAACTGTGGAGATAACAATAATGCAGTTGCTCATAACAACCAATCAGCTTGCTTCTTTCATTTTTAAAAGGCCTCTGAAATATGAAAGAAGCAATCTGATTAGTTGCTATGGGCAACTGTACCACTCTACCTCTTCACAGGATTTGATAAATCTCCCCCTATGTGTTCAATACCCTATAAACTGTACATATATGCTGTTAATTCCACTTCTATCAAGCACAGGAGATATTATGAATGTATTCCTGTATTTCTATTAATGTGTTTCTTAACCTATTAACTGCACACCTTTCATGTTAATTCAACATCTTTCAAGCACAGAGAGAATATTATGCATCCATTTGTATGGAATATCTGTTCACTACAGTACACTATATTTTCAAAAAGTTTTTATAAATTTTTTGAAGCTCTAAGGACATTTAAAATTGCATGCCAAAAAAATACATACAGAAATAACTTTTAAAAATAAAAACCCTCATAGCACTTGCCCTACCGAAGTCAGTCCATTGCAAACTTTTATACAATTCAGCTAGGAAAACATAAAATACGAGATGCCCTCAAAAATGTCCAATATACATGGATGACAAATGCAAATATGGTAAAAAAAAAGCAGCAGTGTCCCTGGAATCACCAGGAAGACAAACAGGAGACACAGACACAAGGGTAGACATATTAAAGGGGTGCTCTGGTGGAAAACCTTTTTTTTTTTTTTATTCACTGATGCCAGAAAGTTAAACAGATTTGTAAATTACTTCTATAAAAAAAAAATCTTCATCCTTCCAGTACTTATCAGTAGCTGTATGCTCTAGAGGAAGTTTTTCTCTTTTTGAATTTGTTTTCTGTCTGACCACAGTGCTCTCTGATGACACTTCTGTCCAGATCAGGATTGGTTTGCTATGGGGATTTGCTCCTACTCTGGACAGTTCCTGACATGAATAGAGGTGAAAGCAGAGATCACTGTGGTCAGACAAAAAACAAATGAAAAAAGAAAGTAACTTCCTCTAGAGCATACAGCAGCTGAAAACTACGGGAAGGATGAAGATTTTCTAATAGAAGTAATTTACAAATCTGTTTAACTTTCTGGCACCATATTAAAAACAACAGAATACATGGAATATTTGGGCATAAAAATTTTGAAAAATGTCGAGGAGTTTGATAAACTTAATCTACAACCTTTTCTTTAAAAAAAATTAAAGTTAACATTAATGTATGGGTAAAATTGCGCTTAAATATGGCGGATAGGATAACTTTAATAAGGATGGTATTGTTACCCATGGTTGTTCACTTTTTGAGAGTATCGCCAATATGGATTAAGGAAAGTTTTTTTGGGCTGTTGGGGAAAAAATTTAACAAACTAATTTGGGGGTGGAAACGTGTGAGAATTAAATTACAATATCTGACTCATACATTGGAGTGTGGTGGATTGAGAATCCCAATTTTTTTAAATTATTTTATAGCTTCACAGGCACTATTTTTGGTTCAGGAACAAGAGGTTATAAGGGAGTACAGTATTTTTTGAAACTAGGAATTAAAAGTAACTCAATAAGGGAGTTATTGGAAAGTGGTAGATTAAAAATGGTGGCAGGTAGAATTAATGCACTCTCTAGTAAAATAAGTAAGGTATGGGAAAGGATAAAAAAAAACTATTGGAATAAAAGGTAGTATTTGGTGTACTCCTCTTTGGTATAATGAGCACTTTCCAGAATAAAAAAAAATGTCTGGTTATACTAATTGGGAAAATAAAGGGATATTTAAAAAAAGTCATATATTCTCACAGGGAAGTAATAGGACAGAAGTAATGGGGAAATTTAAGATAGACACTAATAATATATTTAAATATATGCAAGTTAGAGAAGCATTTAAAAAAGAGAAAGACAAAAGTAGATTTATAAAACAGTCTCACGGATTAATTGAATTAATGAGAATCTCAAGGGGAAATGAGAAAAAATGAATGAGTAAGATTTATAAACACTTGGTTAATAGTAAAAGGGAGATAGCACATTGTAGAACAAAATGGGAAAAAGACACAGGTGGAATTAACCCCTTAAGGACCCAGCCATTTTACACCTTAGGACCCGGCCATTTTTTGAACATCTGACCACTGTCACTTTAAACATTAATAACTCTGGGATGCTTTTAGTTATCATTCTGATTCCAAGATTGTTTTTTCGTGACATATTCTACTTTAACATAGTGGTAACATTTTGTGGTAACTTGCATCCTTTCTTGTGAAAAATCCCAAAATTTGATGAAAAATTTGAAAATTTTGCATTTTTCTAACTTTGAAGCTCTCTGCTTGTAAGGAAAATGGATATTCCAAATAAAAAAAAATTTATTCACATTTCCAATATGTCTACTTTATGTTTGTATCATAAAATTGACGTGTTTTTACTTTTGGAAGACACCAGAGGGCTTCAAAGTTCAGCAGCAATTTTCCAATTTTTCACAAAATTTTGAAACTCGCTTTTTTTCAGGGACCAGTTCAGGTTTGATGTGGATTTGAAGGGTCTTCATATTAGAAATACCATTATAAAAACTGCACCCCCCAAAGTATTCAAAATGACATTCAGTCAGCATTTTAACCCTTTAGGTGTTTCACAGGAGTAGCAGCAAAGTGAAGGAGAAAATTCACAATCTTCATTTTTTACACTCGCATGTTCTTGTAGACCCAATTTTTTAATTTTTACAAGGGGTAAAAGGAGAAAATGTATACTTATATTTGTAGCCCAATTTCTCTCGAGTAAGTACATACCTCATATGTCTATGTAAAGTGTTCGGAGGGCGCAGTAGAGGGCTCAGAAGCAAAGGAGCAACAAGGGGATTTTGGAGAGTACGTTTTTGTGAAATGGTTTTTGGGGGCATGTTGCATTTAGGAAGCCCCTATGGTGCCAGAACAGCAAAAAAAAAAAACACATGGCATACCATTTTGGAAACTAGACCCCTTGAGGAACATAACAAGGAATTAAGTGAGCCTTAATACCCCACAGGTGTTTCACGACTTTTGCATATATAAAAAATGATTTTTTTTCACTAAAATGTGTGTTTCCCACCAAATTTCACATTTTTGCAAGGGTTAATAGCAGAAAATACCCCCCTAAATTTGTAACCCCATCTCTTCTGAGTATGGCGGTACCCGATAAGTTGACCTGAAGTGCACTACGGGCGAACTACAATGCTCAGAAGAGAAGGAGTCATATTTGGCTTTTTGAGAGCAAATTTTGCTCGAGGGGCATGTCGCATTTAGGAAGCCCCTATGGTGCCAGGACAGCAAAAAAAAAAAACACATGGCATACCATTTTGGAAACTAGACCCCTTGAGGAACGTAACAAGGAATTAAGTGAGCCTTAATACCCCACAGGGGTTTCATGACTTTTGCATATGTAAAAAAATAATAATTTTTTCACTAAAATGTGTTTCCCCCCAAATTTCACATTTTTGCAAGGGTTAATAGCAGAAAATACCCCCCAAAATTTGTAACCCCATCTCTTCTGAGTATGGTGGTACCCGATAAGTTGACCTGAAGTTTACTACGGGCGAACTACAATGCTCAGAAGAGAAGGAGTAATATTTGGCTTTTTGAGAGCAAATTTTGCTCGGGGGGCATGTCGCATTTAGGAAGCCCCTATGGTGCCAGGACAGCAAAAAAAAAAAAAAAACACATGGTATACCATTTTGGAAACTAGACCCCTTGAGGAACGTAACTAGGAATTAAGTGAGCCTTAATACCCCACAGGGGTTTCACGACTTTTGCATATGTAAAAAAAAACATTTTTTTTCACTAAAATGTGGGTTTTACCCAAAATTTTTACATTTTAACAAGGGTTAATAGCAGTTTTTTGGGCAATTTAGTGATTTATGGGGTTAAAATTTGGAATGTACTCTGGACTTGGTACATTAGTCAAATTATGGACAATTAAAAATGTAAAGGGAAAATTTAGGGCTCCATGGAAGTGTGATACTCCCTGAAGCAGTCTTTTATGCAGAGGCCCGGATTATGTGGGCAAGTGTTGCACTGATGGATTGTGTCCTTCTGTATCCCCTTCCTGGGATCGCCCCTTCTTTCCAGTGTGGGGGACCTCACGTGGAAAGTCTTGGCCTGGGACGATCCTGGCGCCTATAACTCCAGACCTTTGGGAAGTCCGGCCTGATCTTTCACGATCGCCAAAGATCAGGAACCTTAGGACTTCTTCTTGGTACTGGAGGAATGTCCCTGTGTTGACAGCATACTGGGACAGTACAAAAGCATTGTACATGGCAACCTGTACCATGTAGACCGCAACTTTTTTGTACCATGCCCGTGTTTTCCGCATGGCGTTATATGGCTTGAGGACTTGATCTGAGAGATCAACTCCCCC
The DNA here is from genome assembly GCF_029499605.1 of Hyla sarda. Lineage (NCBI taxonomy): Eukaryota > Metazoa > Chordata > Amphibia > Anura > Hylidae > Hyla > Hyla sarda. Next base: position 51,216,799 of record NC_079198.1, on the reverse strand, counting down.
CATATACCGGTTGTAGTCCAGAATATAATCGGGATTGAGGACCGGTCCCACGGTACCTCGCACAGGGACAGGGGTGCTGCCATTCCCATGAATAGTGGTGGGTATAAGGACATCCCTCTTATCCTTATACTTCACCAACAACAGGTTATCATGGGTGAGGGCACGTGACTCACCCTTGGGGATAGGCGTCTGGACCAAATTTAGAGGGAGGCCTCTCTGGTTCTTTTGCACGGTCCCACAAGCGGACGTGGATCTGGCGGAAAGGGATTTGAACAGAGGGATGCTGGTATAAAAGTTATCCACGTACACGTGGAAACCCTTATCCAGCAATGGGTGCATAAGGTCCCAAACGATTTTCCCGCTAACACCCAGAGTGGGGGAACAATCTGGGGGTTCAATACGGGAATCTCATTTCTCATACACTCTAAACCTGTAAGTGCACCCGGAGGTACTCTCGCAGAGTTTATAGAGCTTCACGCCATACCGCGCTGAGGGAATATACTGGTGGAAGATGAGTCTCCCCTTAAAACTGATGAGAGACTCATCTACCGAGAGGTCCCTGAGCGGTACGTAGGCCTCCATAAATTTGGCCCCAAAGTGAGCAATGACCGGCCTCACTTTGTAAAGCCGGTCATGGGCGAGATCACCTCGGGACGGACATGCCACATTATCTGCATAATGCAGGCATTTCCGAATGGCCTCATACCACTTCCGTGTCATCGCCATACTGTAAAGCGGGGTCTGGTAGAGGACGTCCCCGCTCCAGTACTGCCTGACACTTGGTTTTTTGTCCAGGCCCATATGCAGCGTGAGGCCCCAAAATTTCCTCATTTCCGCTGCATCAATCGCGTGCCATTCATTGGACCTGGCCAAAAACGAATCGGGGTGGTGGGCAATGAATTGCTGGGTGAACAAGTTCGTTTGCTCCACCATGTGATTGACAAAGCTGTCACTGAAAAAAAACTTTATAAAGTCCAGATCAGTGAAGCCAGCCGTGTCAATCCGGATTCCTGAGTCGCCAACAAACTCAGGAACCCGTGGCTGATAACCCTCTGGGGGGCTCCAGACAGGGTCATCGGAAGGGGGCTCCGGTGCACTTGTCTGGGGGGGCTGGACTCCTATTACCAGCGGCATTGCCACTCGTACTAGTGTCGGCCACTGGGTCACTCTCATGGGGGGTGCGTGGCCTCACCTGGCGGCGTCTCCGTCGCTGTACAGGCGACTCATCATCACTGCTAGATGATGAGGAGGGCGAGGAAGAACACAAAAAAGTCGGATCTTCCTCGTCCTCACTGGCAGATTGGGAGTCGGAGGCTAAAAAAGCGCAAGCTGAAAATGCCCAAAATGCCCGGCGGGCCATCGCCTTTTTTCTACAGTGACGAGGGGGGGGGAGGGGCTGTGTGCGGGGGGGGCGGGGATGGGCAGGGGAGTACGTAGTGTGAGGTGCTTGGTGTAAACTTACAGGAAAAAAAAAAGCTGCGATCCCCCCCAAAAAATGGGTGGCACTCGCAGCACCCTAAACCCCTAATAGGGCCGGGGGTCACACGGATCAGGTGACAGCGGACCCTTGGGGACCTATTAGGGGGTTATGGGGGGATTTTTTTTTTACTTTATTTTTAACTTTTTTATTTTACTGTTTTTGGACACAGAATGCCTACCTTGCCCTGATAACTGCTTTCCCTGATCTACGGGCTCCTGAGGGGGCTCCGATGGTGCAGAGGGGGGTCCCGGTCCTCTTGTGGCAGCTCTGCCTGCTGACTGAACTCAGCGAGCACGCAGAGCTGCGTGAGGGGACCATTAACCCCTCCTCTGCTGCACTGCTATTGGCCGACAATCGCCGGCCAATAGCAGCGTTGCTGGGGCGGTGACAGTATTGTCACCACTCCCCAGCAACGGCAGGTGATTGGCGGTGTAATGTACACCGCCGATCACCTTCTTTTTCCGGGTCATCGGGTCACAAGTGACCCAAATGACCGGAATCGCAGCAGATCGCTCGCGTGATTTGAAAGTGCTCTGCTGCGATCGCCGACATGTGGGGGTCCCGGGACCCCCCTCGGCATTTGCACGGCATGCCTGCTGAACGATTGCAGCAGGCATGCCATTCCGATCTCTGCCCGGCGCACGGCAGGGATCGGAAAACCCCAGGGCATAAGTTTACGCCCTGGGTAATTAAGTACCAGGGTGCCAGGGCATAAAATTACGCCCTGGGTCCTGAACAGGTTAAAGAAGAAGAATGGGAAATAATTTTAAAAAATTTGGAAGTCGCCTCAATTAGTGCGAATCATAGAAAATCACACTTTATGTTATCACACTCCAAGACTTATGCATAGGATAGGAATTAGGGAAGATTCAAAATGCCCAAAATGTAATAGAGAGGATGCTAAATGGCTTCATATGGTGTGGAATTGCCGTAAAATCCAAGAATTCTGGTCAGAAGTGGTGTATACCGTTAATACTAGATTTCAAGTAAAGATAGGACATGAACTGAAAACCGGTGATGTTAGGATTAAACTTGGATAGATATAAATATAGAAAGATAATTCTGAAATTGTTGGGATTAGCAAAAATCCCCATCCTGAGAAATATGATGGCCCCCAAAGCACCAAGTAAACAAGAATGGCTAGAATTGTCCAGGAAAGTAAGGTTGTATGAAAAAAGTAAGAAAGTAAAAGAGGAATGAATGAAAATGGATGAATTAATTAGTGTGTCAGGCTGACGGGGGAAGGGAAGGGGGCGGGGAGGGGTTAGGGGGAAGGGTAAAAACGTTTGTCTATATAATGATATAAATGTTATGTATTTTTTTGGTGATGGAAATAAAAAAAAATTCTGGCAGCAGTTGATTTAAAAAAAATATTCCAGAGGAGTATCCCTTTAAAGGAAAGGGAAAATGGAAGCTGAGGATAAAAGAGTCAAGAGTAGGTACCTAAATAGTTTATCTACTGCTGACAAGTTGCTTGAAAGATTTTATGGGAATCATTAAGAAGACTAGTTATTTTTTCATTAGCTGTAATCCAGTTCACTTTGGATCTGACTAAATGTAGAGGAATAGATTGAATTTTCCCAACTCGTGGCTATGGCAAACTTGGCAGCCAGAAAGATAAAATAGATATGTTTCCGAACTCCTCCAATCGTCTCTGGTTTCGGAGCATTCAACAATTCATAGTCTCTTGAAGTTAACCCCTGTGACCAAGTAGATAAGGTGATAAATCAAAATCTAGAAGTGGGACAATCCCACTATATGTGAAGCATGATTCCCCTATTTTAGCATCCATGAAAGGAAAAAGCTTCTGAGTAAGAACTTTCAAGCTACCTCTTGTTTATTTATTTATTTATTTAATTTGGAGGTAGTAAGAGTGGAGATGAGCGAACTTACAGTAAATTCGATACGTCGCGATCTTCTAAGCTCGGTGGTTGCTGACTTTTCCTGCATAAAGGTAGTTCAGCTTTCCGGTGCTTCGGTGGGCGGGAAAAGGTGGATACAGTCCTAGGAAAGAGTCTCCAGAACACGGGAGCACCTGAAAGCTGAACTAATTTATGCAGGAGAAGTCAGCAACCGCCGAGCCGAGAAGTTCGTGACGAATCAAATTTACTGTAAGTTCGCTCATCTCTAAGTAAGAGCCATGTGGGCCCATTCTTTCTGTTTAACCCCTTAAGCACCAAGGACGTATCGGTACGTCCTTGGTCCTGCTCTTCTGATATAACGCGGGGTTACACAGTAACCCCGCGTCATATCACGGCGGGCCCGGCATCGTAGTGAAGCTGGGACCTGCCTCTAATAGCGTGCAGCGCCGATCGCGGCGCCGCGCGCTATTAACCCTTTAGCCGCGCGCTCAAAGCTGAGCCGCGCAGCTAAAAGGGAAAGGGAAAGTTCCCGGCTAGCTCAGTCGGGCTGTTCGGGATAGCCGCGGCTAATCGCAGCATCCCGAACAGCTGACAGGACAGCGGGAGGGCCCCTTCCTGCCTCCTCACTGTCCGATCGCCGAATGACTGCTCAGTGCCTGAGATCCAGGCATGAGCAGTCATGCGGCAGAATCGTTGATCACTGGTTTCTTATGAGAAACCAGTGATCAGCATAGGAGATCAGTGTGTGCAGTGTTATAGGTCCCTATGGGACCTATAACACTGCAAAAAAAAAGTGAAAGAAAAAAGTGAATAAAGATCATTTAACTCCTCCCCTATTAAAAGTTTGAATCACCCCCCTTTTCCAATAAAAAAAAAAACACAGTGTAAATAAAAATAAAAATAAACATATATGGTATCACCGCGTGCGGAAGTGTCCGAATCATAAAAATATATCATTAACTAAACCGCTCGGTCAATGGCGTGCGCGCGAAAAAATTCCAAAGTCCAAAATAGTGCATTTTTGGTCACTTTTTATATCATTTAAAAATGAATAAAAAGCGATCAATAAGTCCTATCAATGCAAAAATTGTACCGTTAAAACTTCAGATCACGGTGCAAAAAATTAGCCCTCATACCGCCCCATACACGGAAAAATAAAAAAGGTTATAGGGGTCAGAAGATGACAATTTTAAACGTATTAATTTTCCTGCATGTAGTTATGATTTTTTTCAGAAGTCCGAAAAAATCAAACCTATATAAGTAGGGTATCATTTTAATCGTATGGACCTACAGAATAAAGAGAATTTGTCATTTTTACCGAAAAATGTACTACGTAGAAACGGAAGCCCCCAAAAGTTACAAAACAGCGTTTTTTTTTCAATTTTGTCACACAATGATTTTTTTTCCTGTTTCACCGTAGATTTTTGGGCAAAATGACTGACGTCATTACAAAGTAGAATTGGTGGCGCAAAAAATAAGCCATCATATGGATTTTTAGGTGCAAAATTGAAAGAGTTATGATTTTTTAAAGGCAAGGAGCAAAAAACGAAAATGCTAAAACGGAAAAAACCCCGGTCCTTAAGGGGTTAAAGGTCTAACTCAGATCAGCCTCCCAGGCAGACCTGTATGGGAGTTTGCTAGAAGACATAACAATCACAAGGTCAAGATAGATGAGAGATATAGAACCCTTACTGTTAGAAGAGTTAACACAAACAGATTCATAGCAAGTGTGAGATGTGATATCAACTTAATTTTTCTTATTAAGGCCAACCAACAAATATGAGATTTGGCAGCAGCAGAAAAGTTCAGTGTCTGGAAAAGCATGGAAAGTGTGAAAACAATCAATGGTTTTAATACCCAATCTTTTCTATGCACAGAAACTTCTTAATTGTCCACCAAGAAAATGCAGTGAATACAATGCCTAAGGGAAGTCTGAATTTTAAAACAGCAGTGTAGAGCATTGGGGATATAAGGGTAAGAAACGTCACTCCCCCCTCCTGGATAATATTCAAGATAGAGTTTCCTTAATCTTCATTATAGTGGTACTATGCGTATTAACCACAGGACATCCAACCACATATATTGAAGGTTTATAGCTTCACTTTAATAGTCACAAAGAATCAAATAAAATATACATACGTAGTTGTATCCTTATAGCAACACGTTTTGTAAGTATCAGATAAATCCTCCTTTCTTAAGCCTTACAATAAATAACTAAAACATTTAGAGGGAGATTTATCAAGGGATTGAAAGATTATTTTTTTCAAAAGTTGCACAAAAAGTTACATGTGCACCTAAGCAAATTTTTGTACGACTTTTGTGGGTAAGCAAAAAATACCAATCAGCCGTACCTAAGCAATTTTCAGTTTTACCTTTGCAGTGGTCGGGAATTTATCAAGTGCAAAAGTCGCGCATGCGCAAAAAAAATAAATCGCAAACCTCCTCCCCCCAAAAAAACGTAAAAAAATATTTTATATACATATTTGGTATCACCGCGTGAGTAAATATCCAAACTATTAAAATAAAATGTTAATGATACCATACGGTGAATGGCGTGAACATAAAAAAAAGTCCAAAATAGCTGCTTTTTTTTAATAACATTTTATTCCAAAAAAATTTATAAAAAATGCATTAAAAGTTTTATATATAGCAAATATGATATCAATAAAAAGGACAGATCCCGGCACAAAAAATTAGCCCTCATTCCGCCGCATATAAGGAAAAATGTAAAAGTTATAGTTCTTCAAAATAGGTCTATTTTAAACGTACTAATTTAGTTAAACAGTTTGCGATTTTTTTCAAGCGCAACAGTAATAGAAAAGTATGTAATCATGGGTATCATTTTAATCATATTGACCCAAAGAATAAAGAACACATGTCATTTTTACCGTAAATTGTACGGCGTAAAAACAAAACCTTCCAAAATTTTCACAATTGCTGTTTTCTTTTTAATTTCCCCACACAATTTTTGGTTGCACCATACATTTTATGGCAAAAGTGAGTGATGGCATTACAACGGACAACTGGTCACGCAAAAAAAGCCCTGATACTAGTATGTGGATGAAAATATAAAGGAGTTATGATTTTTTGAAAGTGAGGAGGAAAAAACGAAAAACGTAGGGTGTATGGGTATGCCCGTGGGAATTCTGGTCCCCGCTGCTAATGTTTTCAGAAAACATTCAGCAGGCATCGCGTGACAATGCCCAGGGGAGTCCTGAAACCCCCCGAAGTCGGCGATTGCCGGAAATCGCCGGTCAATTCAGACCTGCGATTTTCAGAGATTATGGGTCATCCGGGTCTCCGGTGACCCAGAAAATAAGGGGGATCGGGTGTGTCCAAGACAACCCCGGTCCCCCTGAAGGGATAGGAGTGAGGTGGCAGGGGTGCCACCCCTCCTATCCCTGCTATTGGTCAGTCAGAAATGACTTACCAATAGCAGATCGGGGGTGGAGGGGTTAAAGTTCGGTTCCCCCGTTCTGCCCACCCACAGTAATCTGGGCAGAATGGGGGAACTGTAGCGTGACCGGCGACAGCGGTGGAGGTCCCTTAGCGGCGTTCGGCGGCGGGTGGCAATGACGTGCGGCTCCCTGGTGTGGCTCCCTGGAACAGACTACGAAAGTCGGTGAGTAGTTGCCTAGCAACATCTGGAGGGCTACAGTTTGGAGACCACTATACAGACAACCGTTTGGGCATGCTAGGATATATAGTTTTGCAAGATTTACTGGGGTACGGTTTGGAGATCACTGTGCAGTGGTCTCTGAACTGTGGCCCTCTAGATCTTGCAAAACACTACAACTCCCAGCATGCCCACACAGCAGTTTGCTGTCTGGGCATGCTAGGATTTGTAGTCTCTCAACATCTGGAGGGCCACAGTATGGAGATCACTGTGCGGCGGTTTCTAAACAGTGGCCCTCTAAATCTTGCAAAACTACAACTCCCAGCATGCACGAACAGCAAATGGCTGTCTCACCATGCTGGGAGATGTAGTGGTGTACCTCCAGCTGTTGTATAACTAAATCTCCCACTGTGTACTTTGGGGATTAGTACATGCTGGGAGTTGTAGTTTTGCAACAGCTGGAGGCACACTGGTTGGAACATACAGAGTCAGGTGTGCCTCCAGCTGTTGCAAAAGTACAACTCCCTGCATGCACGGTCGGTCAGTGCATGCTGGGAGTTGTAGTTTTGCAACAGCTGGAGGTTTGCCCTCCCATGTAAATGTACAGGGTACATTCACACAGGCAGGTTTACAGTGAGTTTCCTGCTTTAAGTTTGAGCTGCGGCAAATTTTCTGCCACAGCGCAAACTCCTAGAGGAAAACTCACTGTAAACCTCCGCCTGCAACCTAAAAACACTACACTACACTACATGAACACATAATAAAGGGTAAAACACTACATATACACCCACTTACACTGTCCCACACCAATAAAAATTAAAAACTTATCGTCCGGTAGTGTTTGCAAAATGCAGCCTCCAGCTGTTGCAAAACAACAACTCCCAGCAGCCACTGACTGTCCAGGCATGCTGGGAGATTAGCAACACCTGGAGGCACCCTGTTTGGGGATCACTGGTGTAGAATACCACTATGTCCACCCCTATGCAATCCCTAATTTAGTCCTCGCAATTAGGTGCTCTCTCACCTTGGAGCCCTGTCGTATTTCAAGGAAACAGTTTAGGGCCACATATGGGGTATTTCCGTACTTGGGAGCAATTACGTTACAAATTTTGGGGGGCTTTTTCTCCTTTTACCCCTTATGAAAAGAAAAAGTTGGGGTCTACACAAGCCTGTAAGTGTGAAAAAATAAAAACTTTTACACTAACATGCTGGTGTTGCCCCATACTTTTTATTTTCACAAGAGGTAAAAGGAAAAAATTACCCCCAAAATTTGTAACGCAATTTCTCCTGAGTACGGAAATACCCCATATGTGGGCGTAAAATGCTCTGCGGACGCACAACAAGGCTTAGGAGTGAGAGCGCACTATTTTCATTTGAGGCCTAAATTGGTGATTTGCACAGGGGTGGCTGATTTTACAGCGGTTCTGACATAAACACAAAAAAATAAATACCAACATGTGACCCCATTTTGGAAACTATACCCCTCATGGAACATAAAAAGGGGTATAGTGAGCCTTAATACCCCACAAGTGTTCGACAAATTTTAATTAAAGTTGGATGGGAAAATGAAAACATTTTTTTTTTAAAGTGGTACTTCGGTGGAAAACTTTTTTTTTTTTTTTTTTTTTTATCAACTGGTGCCAGAAAGTTAAACAGATTTGTAAATTACTTCTATTAAAAAAATGTTAATCCTTCCAGTACTTATGAGCTGCTGAATACTACAGAGGAAAGATTTTTTTTGGAACACAGAGCTCTCTGCTGACATCACGAGCACAGTGCTCTCTGCTGACATCTCTGTCCTATTTGTAGGAACTGTCCAGAGTAGTATATATTTACTATGGGGATTTTCTCCTACTCTTCTCAGTTCTTAAAATGGACAGAGATGTCAGCAGAGAGCTCTGTGTTCCAAAAAGGAAATAATTTCCTCTGAAGTATTCAGCAGCTAATAAGTACTGGAAGGATTAAGATTTTTTAATAGAAGTAATTTACAAATCTGTTTAACTTTCTGGCACCAGTTGATTTAAAAAAAAAAAAAAAAAATATAAAAGTTTTCCACCAGAGTGCCCCTTTAACTAAAATGCTGGTGTTACCCTAAATTTTTCATTTTCACAAGGGAAAATAGGAAAAAAGCCCCCCAAAATTTGTAACCTCATTTCTTCTGAGTAAGAAAATACCACATATGTGGATGTAAAGTGCTCTGCGGTTCAGAAGAGAAGGAGCGCCATTGGGCTTTTGGAGAGAAAATTTGTCCGGAATTAAAGGCCACGTGTGTTTACAAACCCCTTATAGTGCCAGAACAATGGACCCCCCCATATGTGACCCCATTTTGGAAACTACAACCCTCACGGAATGTTATTAGGGGTACAGTGAGCATTTGTGCCACAGCCCACTGTTTCAAAGATCTGTCAAACGCCAGTGGGGTGTAAATGCTCACTGCTCCCCTTATTAAATTCTGTGAAGGGGGGGATGTTTCCAAAATGGGGTTAAATGTGGGAGGGTCCACTGTTCTGGTACCACGGGGGGCTTTGTAAACACACAAGGCCCCGACTTCTATTTCAACCAAATTCTCTCTCCAAAAGCTCAATGTCGCTCCTTCTCTTCTGAGCATTGTAGTTCACCCGCAGTGCACTTGATGTCCACACATTTCCATATTTCCATACTCAGAAAAGATGGGGTTACAAGTTTTGGGGGGCATTTTCTCCTATTACCCCTTGTAAAAATCTAAAATTTGGGGGAAAAACTGCATTTTAGTGAAAAAACAGATAAAAATGTATTTACACATCCAAATTTTACGTCAAACACCTGTGAGGTGTTAAGGCTCACTGTACCCCTTGTTACATTCCTTGAGGGGTTTAGTTTCCAAAATAATATGCCATGTGTTTTTCTTTTGCTGTTCTGGCACCATAAGGGCTTCCTAAATGTGACATGCCCCCAAAAACCATTTCAGAAAAACTCACTCTTCAAAATCCCATTGTCACTCCTTCCCTTCTGAGCTCTCTAGTGCACCCACAGAGCACTTGACATACACATATGAGCTATTTCCTTACTTGAGAAAAATTGAGTTACAAATTTTAGGGTGATTTCTCTCCTTTTACCCCTTGTAAAAATTCAAAACCTGGGTCTACAAGAACATACAAGTGTAAAAAATTTAGATTTAGAATTTTCTCCTTCACTTTGCTGCTATTCCTGTGAAAGGGTTATCACACTTACTGAATGCCATTTTGAATACTTTGAGGGTGCAGTTTTTATAATGGGGTCATTTATGGTGTAATTCTAATATTAAGGCCCCTCAAATCAATTTCAAAACTGAACTGGTCCCTGAAATATTCAGATTTTGAAAAATTTTGTGGAAAATTGCTGCTGAATTTTGAAGCCCTCTGATGTCTTCCAAAAGTAAAAACATGTCAACTTTATGATGCCAACATAAAGTATAAATATTGTATGTGTGAATCAATATATAATTTATTTGGGATGTCCATTTTTCTTATAAGCAGAGAGTTTCAAAGTAAAAAAAATGCAAAATTTTCAAATTTGTCATAAAATTTTGGAGTTTTGCACCAACAAATGATGCAAGTATTGACGGAAATTTACCACTATCATAAAGTAGAATATGTCACAAAAGAACTATCTCGGAATCAGAATTAAAAGTAAAATCATCCCAGAGTTATTAATGCTTAAAGTGACAGTGGTCAGATTTGCAAAAAAGGGCTGCGGCCTTAACCTCTTAAGGACCCATGACGTAACGGTACGTCATGAGTCCGCTCCCGTTCTATAATGCGGGGCCACGGCCGGGACCCGTGGCTAATAGCGCGCAGTACTGATCACGGTGCCGCGGGCTATTAACCCTTTAGACGTGGCGTTCAAAGTTGAACGCCGCGTTTAAAGTTACATAGTTACATAGTTAGAAAGGTGGAGCGGATGATCCGATCACAAAAAAGTGGAACATCTGAAGGAGCGCAGACCTCTAAGGGTTAGGTTAAAATGAATGGTTTATTAAAAAAGATGCGACGCAACATAAAAACAGCGTTTCCAGCCCGTACCGGGCTTTTCCTCAGGCAGTAATGGGAACAGATAGTTACACGTATACATTTAACATAAAGTTGTGTTTTACTTCCGGGTCCGGTATCAAACAACCCGAACCGGAACCGCATCATAAGATCCAAAGTAAGAGATGACACCGATGAATATTAATAAGATACAATAAAATTAGAGGGAGAACATTGCTACACATGTGGCTGTGCTGGGAGAGCTGTGTATGGATGAAATTTCAAACATTACCGGTGCCGTTTACGAAACTGGTGGCGCAGGCGCAAATGGTATTGGTCTTCTGAGCGGCTGACGGTCGGATGTAAGAAATCGTACATGCGCAGCAGTGTAAGTGAAGAACCTGGAGGCTGGACTCGTATGGTACTTCTATGTCGGTAAGGACAGTTGGCAGGTTTCATCCAATTACTTCTTTTACCTCATTTAACCCATGGGGGGACAATGTACGGAGTGTGAACATCATTTTGGATGTGTAGAAACGGAAGCCCTCAAAAGTTACAAAATGGCGCTTTTTAAATTTTTTTGTCTCACAATGATTTTTTTTCCGTTTCGGAAGATTTTTATGTAAAATGACTGGTAGCACAAAAAATAAGCTATCATATGGATTTTTAGGTGTAACATAGAAAGAGTTATGATTTTTTAAAGGTAAGGAAAAAATGAAAATAAAAAAACTGAAAAACCCCAGGTCCTTAAAGGGGTACTCCGCCCCTGGCATCTTATCCCCTATCCAAAGGATAGGGGATAAGATGTTAGATCGCCGCGGTCCCGCTGCTTCAGGGATCGCCGCTGCGGCACCCTGCCATCATTACTGCGCAGAGCGAGTTCGCTCTGTGCGTAATGATGGGCGATACAGGGGCCGGAGCAGCGGGATGTCATGGCTCCGCCCCTCATGACATCACGGCCCGTCCCCTTAATGCAAGTCTATGGCAGGGGCCGTGACGACCACCACGCCCCCTCCCATAGACTTGTATTGACGGGGCGGGCCATGACGTCACGAGGGGCGGAGCCGTGACGTAACAATGCTCCGGCCCCTGTATTGCCCGTCATTACGTGCAGAGCGATCTCGCTCTGTGCAGTAATGATAACGGGGTGCTGCAGCAGCTATCCCCGAGGTCCCCAGCAGTGGGACCCCGGCGATCTGACATCTTATCCCGTATCCTTTGGATAGGGGATAAGATGTCTAGGGGCAGAGTGCCCCTTTAAGGGGTTAAGGTGAAAATGAGCTGCGCCCTTAAGGGGTTAAAAAAACAACACATTTATGAAACTCTAATTTAAAAAAACACTACCCACAAACCCTTGTTAACTATTTTACTAATATAAAAAAATATATATAAAAACGCTGGTCACCATAGTTCACCAAATCCAAAGTAGTCCTCTGCATACACGGATCTGAAATGAGAAGAAAAAACAAACAAACAAAAAATTTGTTAAACATACACACACATAATATTCAGGTACTCTTTAGTGACAGGGACTGTTCGCCAGACTGGCGTATGGCAAATTTAGTGCCAATATTTAAAAAGGGGTCAAAAGGTGACCCCGGGAATAATAGACCTGTTAGAAAACCTTCAAATAATTTACATACAACCAAGGTTAAACTAAGAGATGCTATTTTGGAGTATCTTGATAAAAGTAAATGTATGACTCCATATCAGCATGGCTTTATGAGGGATCGATCCTGTCAAACTAACCTGATCAGCTTTTATGAGGAGGTGAGCTCCAGACTGGACCAGGGGGAATCGCTGGATGCTGTATATCTGGATTTTTCCAAAGCATTTGATATGGTGCCACATAAAAGATTGGTGAATAAAAAAAGAAGGATGGGGCTGGGGGAGAATGTGTGTAAGTGGGTAAGTAACTGTCTCAGTGATAGGAAACGGAGGGTTATTATTAATGGTACTTATTCTGATTGGGTGACTGTTACTAGTGGGGTACCACAGGGGTCAGTCTTGGATCCTGTTCTATTTAATATATTCATTAATGACCTTGAGGATGGGTTGAATAGTAAAGTAACAATCTTTGCAGATGATACTAAACTCTGTAAAGCAGTAAACACTATAGAGGACAGTGCACTGTTACAAATGGATCTGGATAGGTTGGAGGTTTGGGCTGAGAAGTGGCAGATGAGATTCAACACTGATAAATGTAAGTTAACGCACATGGGGAAGAATAATCCGGGCTGGCATTATGTATTAAATGGGAGGACACTTGGGACGACTGTCATGGAAAAGGAATTAGGAGTCTTAGTTAATTGTAAATTTAGCTGTAGTGACCAGTGTCTGGCAGCTGCTTCCAAGGCAAATAAAGTCATGGGGTGCATCAATAGGGGCATAGATGCCCACGACAAGGAAATAATTCTACTGCTGTACAAATCACTAGTCAGACCACACATAGAATACTGTGTACAGTACTGGGCACCAGGGTACAAGAAAATGTAGTGGAGCTGGAGAGGGTTCAAAGACAGGCAACCAGAGTAATACGGGGAATGGGAGGACTACAGTACCCAGAAAGATTATCAGAATTAGGCTTATTTAGTTTAGAAATAAGAAGGCTTAGGGGCGACCTAATAAATATGTATAAATATATCAGGGGACCGTGCAGAGATCTCTCCCATGATCAATTTACACCCAGGACTGTATCTATAACAAGGGGGCTTCCTCTAGGTTTAGAGGAAAGAAGGTTTCTACAACAGCACAGATGGGGGTTCTTTACTGTAAGAGCAGTGAGACTATGGAACTCTCTGCCAGAGGAGAACTTTGTAAAAGAATTCAAAAGGGGTCTGGATGTATTTTTTGGAGAGTAATATAATTGCAGGTAATGTATACTGGATTTATAGGGAAAGAACGTTGATCCAGGGAGTTATTCTGACTGCCATATTTGGAGTATGGAAGGAATTTTAACCTCTAGTATGAGGGGTTTTTGCCTTCCTCTGGATCAACTCAGTAGGGACTCATTAGGGATATAGGTTGAACTTGATGGACTCTGGTCTTTTTTCAACCTTATTAACTATGTTAAATTTTATTCATAACAGAGGCGATCCTATCTAAGCAGGACAATTTTAAACTAGACCAAGCTTACAAGTAAATCCTAATTATTTTAAACAATGGGGGTATTTAGAGATGAGAGATATGTCAGCATTATCTCCAGGTAAGGAAGCTTATCCCTCCAATGAAAATCAAAGTTCAATTCTAGTAGCTTAACTGTACATTCTGATAGATTTACCTTCAGGGCTTCAGACTTATCGGAGTTCAGCTCCAAGCCAGAGATGTCTCTAAACTGCTGTAGTATATGGTATAGGTTGGGAAGTGGGGTAAGGAGGAAAGAGGGAGCTAATAGGAGGTCATCTGTAAAGACGGTCACCTTATGTTTTCCTGAATCCGCTGTAATTTCTCTGATATTAGAGGATCTCCAAATAACAGCTGCTAAGGGTTTCATAGCCAATGCAAGTAGAATCAGGGAATGGGGCAACCCCAACTGACAAATGACCTAAGACTCATATACTTTGACATTGATTTAAGCAATTGGAGAAGTCTACAGGGTTTTTGCTAATGTAAAAAAAAAAGGACCAAAGCCTAACGTCTGCAAATCAATAAACAAATAATCCCAGCAAAATCAGTCAAATCTAATAATAGATGTCAGTCTATTTGAAAGAGAGGGAGAGCTTCCATACCAGATGCATGAGGGAGATCAGGTCTATAGGTCTGTGCGTCAGCATTTCATGTCATTATTAATCAGGGATATTGGTTGGTAATTTGGGGATCACCTTTAATGCAGCTAGTTGGTATTCAAAGCCCAAGTTTTCCCCTGCACAAATTCCATTAAAGAGCTTAGTGAAGTGGGGAAAAGTAGGGGGACATTATATTTTTTTTTAAATATAATGCTCCATGGTACTCATTGACTTCACAGACTTAATAGCCAAGGAAAACCCCTAAATGAAAATCTCTTCTCCATCAGATCACAAAGGGAGGTAGAGAGGGTGGGTAAACCTGCACTGTGGAGGAAAGCAGATGCTTTGTTGTTGAGGGAGAGGGAGCAGAGAGAGTAGAAACAATCTGACCACCTTAAACTCCTCTTCACTCTGACCATGAGAGTCAAATTGAGATCTGTTCACAAGCCTTCCAGTTCGCCGCTAAAGTCAAGGTCAGAATATTGTTTCTGTTTCTCCAAAACAGAAGAATGAAGCAGTCACATAGATGTGTTTAACCACTTAACAACATTGGACATGAATGTAGGTCTTGATGCGCTGGTACTTAATGTACCAGGTCGTACATTTACATCCTGTACATAATGCAAGCACCAGAGCGGTGCTTGCTTAATTTGAGGCAGGTCCGTGGACCTGCTGGTAATGGTGTAAAAATGAAACCCTCCAAAAGTTTCAAAATTGCGGTTTCCTTTTCAATTTCCCCACAAAATTTTTTTTTTTGTTGAGCCGTACATTTTATGGTAAAATAAAAGGTGTCATTACATAGTACAATTGGTCTTGCAAAAAAACAAGCCCTCATATGGGTCTGTGGAAAAAAAAAAGGTATGAATTTTAGAAGGCAAAGAGGAAAAAACGAAAATGCAAAAATTAAACTGGCTTTGTCCTTAAGACCAAAATTGACTGTTTCCTTAAGGGGTTAAACAGGGAACCTAGTTTGATTTGCTTCCCCTAATGGGGGCTTTATGGACAGCCCATACAATAGAAGGGGCAATGTTGTTAAAAGCAATTTTGTGAGGAAGTCGGCCTTCTTTACTGAGTAAGTGCAAACATTCCAGTAGCACTTCTCCATCTGATGAGTGAAGAAAAGTGTAATGGAAAGCCCCAGCTATATCTGGCATTAGGGCAGAGCAAGACCTGCAGAAGAGGTCTAAAGGCCCATCACCGTTGGATAGTTACAGCAGCAAAGATTTCAATATCATGGTCGCCAATCTTAATCAAATGGTCCTCTTGCTGCTTTCATGATGCTTTCCGTAGTTTTATAGAAAGTCAACTCCACAACACCAACTAGAGGAAGGGTGCCCAATCTCAGACCAGTCAGATCTCTGTGCACTCTATCTGTTTTGTAAAAGATGCCCTGCATATGGCAGGAATCAGAGATAGGTAGAACTTTAAGATCCAAGATAGTCTCTGGAAGACCCCTAATCTGAATGCTGACATATCGCAATCTATTTTCAAGATCCTAAGTATTATAATTCACTGTATCTAGCTACATACAGTTCTGAGATGTTCTCCATATGTTGATTTGTCTTTGCAATTGTAGATTCTAACGTAGACTCAATGGTATCAATACGATAGAGCAAATCATGAAATTCCATGCATACTTCAGACATCAGCTTTGTAGAGGATTTTTCCAATTCCATCTGCAGAAACTAAGTTAACTGAGCAATTAGAATCTCGTCTCCAAAGTAGAGAGGTTGTTGTTGAGGAGGTTGTTCCCCCTTCATTAAAGATTGTGAAGAGATAGCATCCATGGCAAAGTCCATAGATGAGTGCAGAGATTCAGCCAGCTCAAAGAGGTCAGAGACTCAGAAGAGCAGCAGGACTGGAAGAGTGATTAGGTTCTTGTGTTGGATGAGGAGGCTGATCAGCCTGATGCTGAAACTAAGTCAGTGGTGGAGAATCCTCATCTTGGGAGTCCTGAGCCGGGTCATGGGTTGGGTTTGTTATTGTCGCTTGGGTAACAGCCCATCTGGTATTATTCTTTATCACCTCCTCCCATCTGTAAATATCCATAGCAGATATGGAGCTTCAGCACCTTCAGAGGTCACCACCAATAGTAGCTTATCAGGTGCTGGCATGGAACAGCGCACTTTAGTAAGACATGAGTGGACTGTTCACAGAGATAATTAAGTTTATTACACTATAAGCTGCACAAATATTCAGTTAATTCCTGGTCTATGAAGAACAGAAAAATTATTATGTATTTTTATGGAATATGATGTCAATACACTATAAGCCATAAGTCTGCTTTGTGTCATCCTTGAGAAAGCCAGCATAGTGGCGAAACATGTAGGATGTAGCAGGTTTTTAACAGCACTACTGTCCACTGGCTTAAAATAATATAAAATAGAGAGGCAGAACACACTGCGGGTGTAATTGTCCTCATAAAAGTATACCGAGCCGTTAGTCAGCGCTGGGCTCAGCACTGAATATTTCTCTCCAGTGCTTTAATACATATTGAATACTAGTTCCAGTATAAACAGTGGTTCACATTGGACACCGGAGAGGATAGTGAACCCATAATACCAGTGGAAGTAGTTGTATTTTTAATCTCTATCCTCTAGTTATTTATTATTTTAGTAGCACTGATAAATGTTAAGTTTTATGAGAGAAGGATACAAGAGGGATTAAAGGGGTACTCGGTTGGAAAACATTTTTACTTTTTAATCAACTGGTGCCAGAAAGTTAAACAGATTTGTAAATTACTTCTATTAAAAAATATTTATCCTTCCAGTACTTTTTAGCAGCTTTATGCTACAGAGGAAATTATTTTATTTTTTAATTTATTTTTTGTCTTGTCCACAGTGCTCTCCGTATCAGGAACTGTCCAGAGCAGGAGAAGATCCTCATAGCAAACCTATGCTACTCTGGACGGTTCCTGACATGGACAGAGGTGTCAGCAGAGAGCACTGTGGTCAAAACAAAAAAGAAATTCAAAAAGTAAAGAATTTCCTCTGTAGCATACAGCTGCTAATAAGGATAAAGATTTTTTTAAGAAAAGTAAGATACAAATCTGTTTAACTTTCAGGCACCAGTTCATTAAAAAAAAAAAAAGTTTTCCACTGGAGTACCCCTTTAACCCCTTAAGGACCGGAGGTTTTTCCGTTTTTGCATTTTCGTTTTTTCCTCCTTGCCTTTAAAAAATCATAACTCTTTAAATTTTGCACCTAAAAATCCATATGATTGCTTATTTTTTGCGCCACCAATTCTACTTTGTAATGACGTCAGTCATTTTGCCCAAAAATCTACGGTGAAATGAAAAAAAAAATCATTGTGTGACAAAATTGAAAAAAAAAAAAAACGCAGTTTTGTAACTTTTGGGTGCTTCCGTTTCTACGTAGTACATTTTTCGGTAAAAATGACACCTTATCTTTATTCTGTAGGTCCATATTATTAAAATTATATCCTACTTAGGTTTGATTTTGTTGTACTTCTGGAAAAAATCATAACTACATGCAGGAAAATTAATACATTTAAAATTGTCATCTTCTGACCCCTATAACTTTTTTGTTTTTCCGCGTATGGGGCGAAATGAGGGCTAATTTTTGGCACCGTGATCTGAAGTTTTTAACTGTACCATTTTTGCATTGATAGGACTTATTGATCACTTTTTATTCATTTTTAAATGATATAAAAAGTGACCAAAAATGCACTATTTTGGACCTTGGAATTTTTTTGCGCGTACGCCATTGACCGAGCGGTTTAATTAACTATATATTTTTATAATTCTAACATTTCCGCACGCGGTGATACCATATATGTTTATTTTTATTTGCACTGTGTTTTTTTTTATGGTAAAAGGGGGGTGATTCAAACTTTTAATAGGGGAGGGGTTAAATGATCTTTGTTCACTTTTTTTTCCCTTTTTTTTTGCAGTGTTATAACTCCCATAGGGACCTATAACACTTCACACACTGATATTTTAAATTGATCACTGGTTTCTCATAGGAAACTGGATCTCAGGCACTGAGCAATCATTCGGCGATCGGACAGCGAGGAGGCAGGTACGGACCCTCCGGCTGTCCTGCAAGCTGTTCGGGATGCCGCGATTTCGCCGCGGCTATCCCGAACAGCCCACTGAGCTAACTGGCAGTTTTCCTTTTCACTTTTAGCCACGTGGCTCAGCTCTAAGCGTGCGGCTAAAGGGTTAATAGCGCGGGGCGCCGCGATCGGCGCCGCGCGCTATTAGTGGCGGGTCCCGGCTTCACTATGACACCGGGCCCGCTGTGATATGATGCAGGGTTACCAAGGTTACCGGTACGTCCTTGGTCCTTAATTAAGTGCCTTATGGGCACAACTGTTGGTTGAATACACTATAAGCGGCACATATATCCTGTTTATTCCAGGGCTATCAAGCACAGGAAAAATTTTTATGCCTGTATTTCTATGTTATATGTTGATTACACTATAAACTGCAGAGATATCCTGTTTATTCCATGTCTAGCATGCACAGAAACAATATTACGCAACTTGACTCATACAATATGACATTGGATTTTCCTGCGTAAATACAGTAGAGAAAAAGACAATTAGTAGATTGTCTTTTTCCTCATTCTCCTTCACCATTACACCCAGATTATTTCTTATAGGGGGCCAACATTTTCATTTGTAAGTTTCTTATTATTTATGTATGTGAAGAAAATTCTTGGGTTCTCTTTAGGCTATGTTCACACCTTGGAATTTCCGTGCAGAATTCCATTCCATTGGAATTCTGCATGGAGATTCTGCTGCAGCAGAGTCTCATTGTATTTAATTGGATTCTACTGCGCTGTGCACACGTCAAAATTTCTGGCATGAAAATTCTGATATCCGTATCCGCAGAAAGAATGAACCCGTCTATTCTTTCTACGAACTCTGCACATTCTACTAGAGCCGTCTACTAGATGGCAAATTCCCGCACTGTCTTAGTGCCCACAGTCTCCGGAATGTCCGCATGAATGAATGAATAATTTCCGGGCGGACATTCCGATGTATGAATATAGCCTTTTTTGCTATGACAATTGTGTTCTCTGGGGCAATTTTTAGCTAATTTTATTTCTCATTTACAGAATTTTTTTTTTTCTTTATCATTTTTAATGCCTCCCTACTACCTTCTTGTTTTAGTAGTCTTAATGCCTTTCTTTTATCATGTATGACATCCCTAACTGTTTTGGCTAGCCAACTTGGTTTTCTCCTATTTCTAGCATGCTTATTCCCGTAGGGTATATGTCGTTCACAAGATCTATTTATTTAGAGTACTCATAAAATTGTCCCATTAAATAATGATACACTTGGAAGTACAACTTTTGTGGGATCTGTCAGCATTAAGTTCAGTACACGAGCAAAGCATCACACGTGGATTTGGCCTAATGACTTTGTCGAGATCCCTACAGAGAACAAGGGCCAGCCTGAAATTCAGCTCTGGTACACAGAGCTCATAGGCCCAAAGTTGAAATATGTTAGTGCACAGGTACGTTATCATATAGTCATGGCATGGAAGCCATGGTATGTAAGTTCTTACAGCTCTGTTCCATGTATTTGAATGAGAATGACAGAGTTGTCACTAAAAGTATGAACCTCTGCCTGGTAAATATGGGTCCTTTAACACCTTAGCGACATTTATAGTTTCCCATAGAGCAGTGGTTCTCAACCTTTTTGGCGACTGTACCCCCAAAGGCTGAAAGAATGTCTGCGGACCCGCGGACAAAAGGCGTGTTCTTAC
Source organism: Hyla sarda (assembly GCF_029499605.1). Taxonomy (NCBI): domain Eukaryota; kingdom Metazoa; phylum Chordata; class Amphibia; order Anura; family Hylidae; genus Hyla; species Hyla sarda. Next base: position 51,196,393 of record NC_079198.1, on the reverse strand, counting down.
CTTTATACTAATGCATCCCCCTCCATCTTAATCCATTTGTGTTATTATTCCCCCTCCATCTTTATCCCCTTGTGTCATTATTCCCCCTCCATCATTATCCCCTTGTGTCATTATTCCGCCTCCATCTTTATCCCCTTGTGTTATTATTCCCCCTCCATCTTTATCCCCTTGTGTTATTATTCCCCCTCCATCTTTATCCCCTTGTGTTATTATTCCCCCTTCATCTTTATCCCCTTGTGTTATTATCACCCCTCGATCTTAATCCCCTTGTGTTATTATTCCACCCTCCATCTTTATCCCCTTGTCCCATTATTCCCCCTCCATCTTTATCCCCTTGTGCCAATATCTCCCCCTCCATCTTAATCCCCTTGTGTTATTATCCCCCCTCCATCTTAATCCCCTTGTGTTATTATTCCCCCTCCATCTTTATCCCCTTGTGTTATTATTCCCCCCTCCATCTTTATCCCCTTGTGTTATTATTCCCCTCCATCTTTATCCCCTTGTGTTATTATTCCCTCCTCCATCTTTATCCCCTTGTGTTATTATTCCCCCTCCATCTTAATCCCCTTGTGTTATTATTCCCCCTCCATCTTTATCCCCTTGTGTTATTATTCCTCCTCCATCTTTATCCCCTTGTGTGATTATCCCCCCCCTCCATCTTTATCCCCTTGTGTTATTATTCCCCTCCATCTTTATCCCCTTGTGTTATAATTCCCTCCTCCATCTTTATCCCCTTGTGTTATTATTCCCCCTCCATCTTTTCCCCCTTGTGTTATTATTCCTCCTCCATCTTAATCCTCTTGTGTTATTATTCCTCCTCCATCTTTATCCCCCTGTGTCATTATTACTCCTCCATCTTAATCCCCTTGTATAGAATTCGTTACGAATTTCAAGAAAAATTCGATTCGCAATGAATACGAATATCGCCACGATTCTATCGCACAAATCGCTTAATTAAACTCCATTTTACAGCATTCCAGGCTATTGTAGAGCTAAGATGGCGGATCCACATGTGAGTACATGGGGCAGGGGATTATGGGAGGGCGGGAAACAGCGGCGAAAATGAAGGTAGGCGGGCTGACCCAGAACCACATGTGAGATGCAGCCTATCAGTGTTCACTGACCCCTGTGATGTCACAGCCCCTATATAATCGGTGGCCATCTTGCCTCTCTTCATTTCATCTATGCACTCAGAGATAGAGAGAACTGGACTGCGTGTGTGTGAATAGCTCATACCACAGCGTTACACTGCAACTGCTAGTCACATCCGCATTAGGGAAAGGCAGGAGTGCAGAGTGCTGTGCTGTTACTCTGAGAAGGATCATTGATAGCTAAACCTCCTATTCACGTTATTGAGCATTGCAGCAGAGAGGGGCAGATAGCTGTCAGCTGCCTCATACAGATCTCCAAGCTGCCTGAACTTTCTGAAGCATCTTATCTCCTCATTTTTCAGCTCTATTGAGTTTTTTTCTCCACAAATCTTCTGCTGCTCAGAATTGTGTGACAGAGTGCAATTTAGGGTTTAATCCCTGGAAATAAGTCATATTAGTGTGGACTTTAGTGCCTTTTTACAATTTTTCACCTGTTACTCTGTCTCTTTGCTAAATTCAGTGTTATACCACACGTTATACACCTGCCGATGTATTAAAGATTTTTTTTTTCCTGAGTACAAATACGCTTTTTCAGTGGCCTTATCATTGCAAAGGGCCTAAATACAAGCACATAGAGTACCATATACCACCTTTTTTTCTGTCTCTGTGCTAAATTCAGTGTTATACCACACGTTATATACCTGCCGGTGTATTAAAGAAAAAAAGTTTTACCTGAGTACAAATACGCTTTTTCAGTGGCATTATCATTGCAAAGGGCCTACATACAAGCAAATAGCGTACCATATACTACCTTTTTTTCTGTCTCTGTGATAAATTCAGTGTTATACCACACGTTATATACCTGCCGGTGTATTAAAGAAAAAAAGTTTTTCCTGAGTACAAATACGCTTTTTCAGTGCCATTATCATTGCAAAGGGCCTACATACAAGCAAATAGCGTAACATATACTACCTTTTTTTCGGTCTCTGTGCTAAATTCAGTGTTATACAACACGTTATACACCTGCCCGTGTATTAAAGAAAAAAAAGGTTTTCCGGAGTACAAATACGCTTTTTCAGTGGCATTATCATTGCAAAGGGCCTACATAAAAGCAAATAGCGTACCATATACCACCTTTTTTTCTGTCTCTGTGCTAAATTCAGTGTTATACCACACGTTATACACCTGCCGGTGTATTAAAGAAAATAATTTTTTTCCTGAGTAAAAATACGCTTAACAGTGGCCTTATCATTGCAAAGGGCCTAAATACCAGCAAATAGCGTACCATATACTACCTTTTTTTCTGTCTCTGTGCTAAATTAAGTGTTATACCACACGTTATATACCTGCCGGTGTATTAAAGAAAAAAAAGGTTTTCCTGCGTAAAAATACGCTTAACAGTGGCCTTATCATTGCAAAGGGCCTACATACAAGCAAATAGCGTACTATTTAGTACCTGTATTTCTGTTTTATACCACACGTTATACACCTGCCGGTGTATTAAAGAAAAAAAAGGTTTTCCTGCGTAAAAATACGCTTTTTCAGTGGCCTTATCATTGCAAAGGGCCTAAATTCAAGCAAATAGTGTACCATATACCACCTTTTTTTCTGTCTCTGTGCTAAATTAAGTGGTATGCCACACATTATACACCTGCCGGTGTATTAAACAAAAAAAAAGTTTTTCCTGCGTACAAATACGCTTAACAGTGCGCTCATCATTGCAAAGGGCATACATACAACCAAGTAGTGTACTATTTAGTACCTGTATTTCTGTCTCGGAGCTAAATTCAGTGCTATTCCACACATTAGTATACACTGGCTGTTGTATACAACAAAAAAAGAGTTTTTTTCTGCGTATAAATACGCTTAACAGTGCGCTCATCATTGCAAAGGGCATACATATAACAAAGGAGTGTACTATTTAGTAACTGTTATTCTGTCTAGGGCCTACATACTTTGAAACGACAGCCGTAAGTAATCGCCTGCTATTGTTCTATACCCTCATAAACACACTAAGTATGTCAGGCAGGGAAGTGCCAGGATGTGCACAGAGAAGGGGCAGAGGCCTACATATGTCAGGCAGAGTTGGCAGCAGACTTGGGGCGAGTGGCAGCAGGAGTCGCAGCAATAGGCATGAGCTCCCGTTAACACCCAGCGGTCGTGTCGTCGACCCATCTCTTCTCGTCAATTGGTTTGCACACTCATCCCCATCATCACAAGCGACATCTGACAACCCCAGTCAAGAGTTGGTGGGTTCCTCAGACACAACCCTCAGTTGGCATGGCCCGGGAGCAGTCCCTGTAACCCCATTGCCTTTGTCCTATGCTGTTCCCTCTCCCAAGTATCTCATGCTTTGGGTTCAGCTCCACTATTTAGCGAGGAGGATGTAATAGAGGACAGTCAGCATCTAATGGGCAGCCAAGAAAGTGAGGAAACATGCGTCCCTTGCTCCGCAAGGCGGCCAAGTAGTGATGCGGAGAGTGACGTGGGAGGCGGTGTTTCAATTGCTCAGGGTCCTGAGGCAGACACTGTTGTGGAACACAATGAGGACATCAGTGACGTGCACACATCTTTTGATAATGATGAAGCCGATCGCAATTGGGAGCTGGGTGCAGAAGCCGGGGCTTCATCATCATCAGGAGAAGAGATTTGCTCTTTGTCTATGAGGCAGCAAGGTGGTACCACGGTTGGCAATTAGCATGGTGGTGGCAGTAGTGGAAATTCAGGAGCCAGGGGGAGACCACCTGCTTCGCGGCAAGCTACCATTCAGGGAGGTAGTGGAACAGGGGTTCCTGGAGACGGCGCCAATAGCAGTGAAATAGTGCGAACTACGGGTTGGAAAATCAGCTACTCTGCGGTGTGGTTGTTCTTCATAAAGAATCCGGAGGACCTTAGCGTAGTCACATGCAAAATCTGTGGGCAGAAAGTTAAGCGTGGCAAGGGTCCCAATCTCGGCACCACGGCCCTGCGTCAACACATGATTCGCCACCATAAAGTGGCCTGGGATAACCGTGGCTCTGAGGTAGTGGTCCAGCCTGCCGCATCACTCAGTGGCCATCCGCTCCCTCCGTCATCCAGCCAAGGCTCCACCACCTCAGCCGAAGGGAGCATTGTGTCAAACCATCCTTCTTGCGCTCCTGCTTCCTCCGCTCATAGTCAGCCATTCCGCCAACAATCGATCGGCGAAGCCATGTCCAAGAGACAACAGTATGCGCCCATTCATCCAACGGCGCAGAAGTTGAATGTGCTCCTGTCCAAGTTGCTGGTGTTGCAGTCCCTCCCTTTCCAACTGGTGGACTCTGCAGCTTTCAGGGAATTGATGGCTTGTGCTGAGCCGAGGTGGAGAGTCCCAAGCCGTCATTTCTTTGTGAAGAAGGCAGTACCAGCCCTGCATAAGTTTGTACAAGAGAAGGTGAACCAGTCCTTGAGCCTTTCGGTGTGTTCAAAAGCGCCGACATGTGGAGCTGTAACTACGGGCAGGGACAATACATGTCTTTTACGGCCCACTGGGTAAATGTTGTTCCTGCACAGCCACAGCAGCAACTTGGACAGGTCACACCGCTTCCTCCTCCACGCTCTCGCTCCCAGGCAGTTGGTCCTTTTACAGTGTGCGCCTCCTCCTCCTCCTCCCCCGTGTCCTCGGCCTCCACTGCACATCCAAATCTCGGTGGCCCTTCATCGTACCAAGTGTGTAGGGCACAGCGGTGTCAAGCCGTCCTTCACATGGTTTGCCTTGGTGAACGGAGTAACACAGGGGAGGAACTGCTGAAGTTCATTAGGGAAGAAATCCGAGTATGACTTACTCAGCGAAATCTGGAAATGGGAACCATGGTGACCGACAATGGGAAGAACATTGTGGCCGCGCTGCGACAAGGAAGTGTGAACCATTCGCCCTGCATGGCACACGTGTTGAATCTGGTTGTCAAGAAGTTCATCAAGTCTTCACCCCATTTGCAAGCCTTCCTGACAATGGCAAGGAAACTGTGCATGCACTTCAGCCACTCGTACACCGCCAAGCACACTTTGCTTGAGCTGCAGCGTCAGAACGGTATCCCACAACATAGTCTCATTTGTGACGTTGCCACACGTTGGAATTCCACCCTCCATATGTTGGACAGACTATACGAACAAACAAAAGCCATCACAGATTTTTTGATGATACAAGCAGATAGGAGTACTCCCCTGTGTAACTTCAATGTGAACGAGTGGCAGCTCATACGTGACACCTGCCGTTTGCCGATGCCCTTTGAAGAAGCCACATTTTTTGTTAGTCGCTTGAATTACGCCATGAACGACATAATTCCACTCCTACATTTACTCCAAAAAATTATTGAAAACATGGCTGGTCACGGCAATGGAGATGTTGTGCCTACATCAGAAGGCTACATGAGTCCTGTGGGGGAAGAACTGGAGGAAGATGATGAGGGGCAGAGCGGAGCACAGTTTACGGTGGATAAGATGGCCGGTGTTTCTGGTCATTGGACAGGAGAGGAGGAGCAGGAGCAGCCAGAGGAGCTGGAAGGTTATTACGAGGGAGGCGAGACAGAGTACCCAGAGACACCGTGGCAGTATGCAGTGGAGATGGAGGCAGGTAGTCCCAGTGAGTCACTGTCACAAATGGCACGATGCATGCTGAGTTGCTTGCGTAGTGACCCCTGAATTGTCAAAGTTCGTCAGCGCGATGACTTCTGTATCTCCACCTTATTAGACCCTCACTACCGGCCCAGAATGGGGGCCTTTTTTACACCCACTGAAAGGGAGGACAAACTGACCTACTTCAGGGAGCTTCTACGTAGTCGGTTGGCCGATGCCTATCGGCCACATGGTCAATCCACTCGCAGGTCTGACTCGGGGGGCCCTCTGCGCTCACCTTCCACTGCCACGGCTGCTGGGGAGGGGAGGGGTGGCAGGAGCAGTACTGTCTCAATCAGCCTGAGTCTACAGTCTCTGATGAGTAGCTTCCTTCAGCCACATAGTGAAGCTACTCATCAGCAGCAGGTGGACATGGAGCAGGACCTGAAACAGCAGGGGATGGCTTACCTCGACATGACCCTGCCAACAACCGTTGAAGATCTACCGGACTTCTGGGCAGCCAAACTCGATTTACGGCCGCAACTAGCGAAGTTTGCCCTGGAAAAGCTGTCCTGCCCGTCCATTAGTGTGCCATCAGAGCGGGTGTTTAGTGCGGCCCGGGCCATAGTCATCCCAAGGCGAACTAGTCTGTCCACTAAAAATGTGGAGAGACTGACGTTTGTCAAGATGAATCAGGGATGGATCAGCCAGGATTTACAGCCACCAATGACAGATGGGTCTGACTAGATTGACCATGCTCCTACAACAAAATTTTCTCTATTGTGGTTGGTTATGAAACCCTCTGGGGCAGACCTGGGGATTGTACGGCCAGCTTGACACATATGGCCCTTTGATTGGCTCTGACCGACCCACGCTGATTGGGGGACAACTATGCTGCCTAATCTGGGGGGCATCTATGCTGCCTAATCTGGGGGACAAGTATGCTCCTAATCTGGGGGACATCTATGCTGCCTACTCTGGGGGACAACTATGCTCCTAATCTGGGTGACATCTATGCTGCCTAATCTGGGGGACAAGTATGCTCCTAATCTGGGGGACATCTATGCTGCCTACTCTGGGGGACATCTATGCTGCCTAATCTGGGTGACATCTATGCTGCCTAATCTGGGGGACAACTATGGTCCTAATCTGGGGGACATCTATGCTGCCTAATCTGGGGGATAACTATGCTCCTAATATGGGGAAAACTGAAGCTTCTGGCCTTGGGCCTATAATTTTTTGAAGTTTAGTAGTAGCTAAATACATGCTTGATGCAAATGTCAACATTGATCTTTAAATGTAAGGGGTTATGAAACCCTCTTGGGTACTGCGAATGCATGCTCCAGACTCATGCTGTGTCTTTCAGGAACTACTTGCCTCCCTGGTGCCTCTGGCCTTGGGCCTTAAATTTTTGGATGTTTAGCAGTAGCTAAATACATGCTTAATGCAAATTTCAAAAATGATCGTTAAATTCTCGGCGCTCTGCCAGGGACTTCTCCTACCCCGCCTGGGCCGATCCGAGGACCTCACTAACCAACTCACTAACTAATCCAATCGCTTATAGCAACGGGCGGTGTGTACAAAGGGCAGGGACTTAATAAACGCCAGCTTATGACCCTCACTTACTGGTGATTCCTCGTTTTAAGATTAAATAATTGCAATCACAGATCCCTATCACGAACTGGTTTCAGCGTGCAACACGCACCTGTCCTTGAAAGATAGAGAGACGCTAATCCGTTCAGTGGAGCCCAAGTGCGGCCCAGAACATTTGAGGCCATAACACACCTCTTATTGCTCGATCTCGCAATTGATCGGGCAAGGTAAGGGGTTATTAAAGCCTTTTGGGTACTGCTGAGGCCTACTCCTGACTGCTCCTTGTGCAATGTATGGGGTGATTAAACACTCTTGGGTAGTGTTATTGTTAAATTTACTGGTAATTTTATCAGTAATAAAATTGAATTTTGCAGAATGCTAACCATTACACAACGGAATGCTTGTTGCGTGTGATTTTTTAATGAAAAAATAAATATAAATAGATGGAGAGGGATTAACTCTGCGTAATCATTTTTGGCGAATAGAATCCTTTTGGCATCTGATTTTTTGGAGACAGATGCACTTATACACATGTGATAATTTTTTTAACCAAATTTCAAACATTGTGTGGTTTATTACCTTTGAGAAGAATGTCTTTGGGTGGTCCACCATCCTGCATTATAGAGTCTTCTGAACTGCTGTAAATGCGCTTGTTGAAAAAAAAAAAAGGCATTTTGTCCGACAATTTCGATAAAAGTCTTTTTGGAGTGGATTGTGAAGCCCGGGTGACGGGTGTGTAGTGTGTACTCGTGCATCAGTCAACTCCAGTCTGTGTCCGTTAGGCAATATATGGGTTACTGATGCAGCAAAGGTGGGGCCTTGGTCTTGGAATTTCAATTATTTAAAAAAATTTGAACATATTGTGTGGTTTATTATATTATAGAAGAATGTCTTTGGGTGGTCCACCGTCCTGCATTATAGAGTCTTCTGAACTGCTGTATATGCGCTTAATTTAACAAAAAGGTATTTTGTCAGACAATTTCTAAAAAAAATTGCGTTTTTTTGGGGTGGATTGTGAAGCCCGGGTGACGGGTGTGTAGTGTGTACTCGTGCATCAGTCAACTCCAGTCTGTGTCCGTTAGGCAATATATGGATTACTGATGCAGCAGAGGTGGGGCCTTGGTCTTGGAATTTTAATTATTTAAAAACATTTGAACATATTGTGTAGTTTATTATATTATAGAAGAATGTCTTTGGGTGGTCCACATTCCTGCATTATAGAGTCTTCTGAACTGCTGTATATGTGCTTATTTTAACAAAAAGGTATTTTGTCAGACAATTTCGAAAAATGTTTGCGGTTTTTTGAGGTGGATTGTGAAGCCAGGATGACGGGTGTGTAGTGTGTACTCGTGCATCAGTCAACTCCAGTCTGTGTCCGTTAGGCAATATATGGGTTACTGATGCAGCAGAGGTGGGGCCTTGGTCTTGGAATTTCAATTATTTAAAAAAATTTGAACATATTGTGTGGTTTATTATATTATAGAAGAATGTCTTTGGATGGTCCACCGTCCTGCATTATAGAGTCTTCTGAACTGCTGTATATGCGCTTATTTTTAAAAAAAAAAAAAAAAGGTATTTAGTCAGACAATTTCGATAAAATGTTGCGGTTTTTTGGGGTGGATTGTGAAGCCCGCGTGATGGGTGTGTAGTGTGTACTCGTGCATCAGTCACCTCCAGTCTGTGTCCGTTAGGCAATAAATGGGTTCCTGATGCCGCAGAGGTGGGGCCTGGGTCTGGGAATTTAAAATTTTGGGATTGCGGGTGCTACAAAAGAAAGATGGACACACCCTAATCCGTTCAGTGGAGCGCGCCTGCGGCCCCGGACATATGAGGGCATAACACACCTGTTATTGCTCGATCTCAGGAGAAGGGGGTTCATCATCGGGAGAAGAGAGTTGCAGGTTGCCCTTGAGTCAGCAAGGCGGTAGCACGGTTGGCAGTCAGCGTGGTGTGGCAGTAGTGGAAATTCTTGAGCCAAACGTGCCCGGGGGAGACCACCTGCTTCGCGGCAGCTTACCTTTCCGGGAGTTAGCGGGTTACCAGCACCGGTCGATGAAAGATAGAGACACGCTAATCCGTTCAGTGGAGCGCGCCTGCGGCCCCGGAAATCAGAGGGCATAACACACCTGGTATTGCTCGATCTCGCAATTGATCGTGCAAAGGTAGGGGGTTATTAAAGCCTCTTGGGTACTGCTGAGGCCTACTCTTGACTGCTCCTGGTGCAATGTATGGGGTAATTAAACACTCTTGGGTAGTGTTTTTTTTTTTATTTACTGATAATTTTATCAGTAATAAAATAGAATTTTCCAGAATGCTAATCTTTACACAACGGAACGCTTGTTGCGTGTGATTTTTTAATGAAAATTAAAAAAAATTTAAAAAAAATACGGACAGGGATTAACTCTGCTTCATCATTTTGGGCGAAAAAAGTCCTTTGGTGATCTGATCTTTTGGAGACAGATGCGCTTGCACACATATTGAATTAGTTTTTGTCAAAAAATTTCAAACATTGTGTGGTTTATTATTTTTGAGAAGAATGTCTTTGGGTGGTCCACCGTCCTGCTTTATAGACTCTTGTGAACTGTTGGATATGCGCTTGTTCTTACAGGTATTTCATTAAAACATTTCTAAAATGTTGTTGTTTTTTGGAGGGGATTGTGAAGCCCAGGTGTGTACTGGTGCATCAGCCAACTCCAGGCTGTGTCCTTCAGGCAATATATGGGTTCCTGATGCCGCAGAGGTGGGACCTGGGTCTGGAAATTTCATATTTTTGGATAGCGGGTGCTACCAATGAGAAATCTTTGACAAAAATGTAATATATTGTGTTGGTTTTTTTGGGGGGGGATTATGAAGCCCTGGTGTGTACTCTTGTATCAGCCAACTCCAGACTGTGTCATGCAGGCAATATATGGGTTACTGATGCCACAGGGGTGGGGCCTGGTTCTGGAAATTTCAAATTCTTGGATAGCGGGTGCTACCAATGAAAAATCTTTGACAAACATTTCTCATTGTGTTGATTTTGGAGGGGGGATTGTGAAGTCCTGGTGTGTACTGGTGCATCAGCCAACTCCAGGCTGTGTCCTTCAGGAAATATATAGGTTACTGATGCCGCAGAGGTTGGACCTGGGTCTGGAAATTTCTAATTTTTGGATAGCGGGTGCTACCAATGAGAAATCTTTGACAAAAATGTCATATATTGTGTTGTTTTTTTTTTTTTGGGGGGGGGGGGGGAATTGTGAAGCCCTGGTGTGTAGTGTAACAGTGCATCAGCCAACTCCACGCTGTGCCATTCAGCCACTAAATGGTCTCCTCTTGCTGCCAACATGTCCACGCTATGTCATTCAGTCACTATATGGTCTCCTGACACTGATGCCACCACCAGGCTCTGTCATTGTGCTGCTGTGCGGCAGTGATTCTAAGAGCGATGCCGGTAATCTACATGCTATTCTGAATAACAGTATTATTTCACTACCCCAGCACTACCCCATATGCGTTTTAGGACACAGCAAAGTGTTCTATACCCCTATAGAGGCTGTATGTAGGCTAGAAATAGCCTTTTTTAACATTGATTCGCCGCAAATAAATTCGGATTGAAACAAACTTTTCGGGAAAATTCGGCGAATCGGCCGAATCGAATTTTTGAAAAGTTTGCTCATCTCTAATGAACATATTGAATTTGTTGTGCTACCCAACTGCACTTCTGAAATTCTTCTAGGCTTGCCCTGGCTCCAAAGTCATTCGCCTAGCTTCGACTGGACCACCGGGGACATTAAGAGTTGGGGAACTTCTTGCCTCAAGCGATATCTCCGCCCAGTTCCTTCCTGCCTAGTATCCATGGCTGCTCCGTTGCCAGGTCTTCCTAAGGCCTATCAGGACTTTTCGGACGTCTTTTGTAAAAAGCAAGCAGAGGTCTTACCTCCACATAGACCCTATGAATGCCCTAGCGACTTGCTCCCTGGTACCACACCGCCCCGTGGTAGGATTTACCCACTTTCTCCCCCTGAAACTCAAGCTATGTCTGAGTACATACAGGAAAACCTCAAAAGTGGTTTTATCCGGAAATCTTCTTCTCCAGCCGGAGCTGGATTTTTCTTCGTTACTAAAAAAGATGGATTTCTACGCCCCTGTATTGACTACCGCGGTCTTAATAAAATTACTGTAAAAAATCGCTATCCTCTGCCTCTCATCTCCGAACTCTTTGACCGACTGCGTGGGGCTAAGATTTTCACCAAACTTGATCTAAGGGGCGCGTATAACCTCATCCGTATTCGAGCAGGTGATGAATGGAAAACCGCCTTCAATACTAAAGATGGTCACTTTGAATATCTAGTCATGCCCTTTGGACTTTGCAACACCCCAGCAGTCTTTTAGGACTTTGTTAATGAAATTTTTCTGGACATGCTGTATTCTTGTGTGGTAGTCTATCTCGATGACATCCTCATTTTTTCCTCCAATCTAGAGGAACATCGCCTTCATGTCCGTCAACTGCTTCAGCAACTACGCCAAAATCAACTTTACGCCAAAATTGAGAAATGTCTATTTGAACGCAGCAGTCTTCCCTTCCTTGGATACATTGTGTCCGGTCAAGGTCTTCAAATGGACCCTGATAAGCTATGTATTGGCCTCGTCCCTCTGGCCTACAAGCTATCCAGCGATTTCTCGGATTTGCAAATTATTATCGTCAATTTATTCCCCACTTCTCCACCATCGTTGCACCTATTGTAGCACTGACTAAGAAAAATGCTAATCCAAAATCCTGGCTGCCACAGGCGGAGGAAGCCTTTAACCACCTCAAAGCTGCCTTCTCCTCTGCTCCAGTCTTGTCCAGATCAGATCCTCTGAAGCCTTTCTTCCTCGAGGTTGACGCCTCCTCAGTTGGAACCGGAGCTGTTCTCCTACAAAAATCCGCTAAAAGGAAAAAATGTCACTTGTGGATTTTTCTCCAAAATTTCTTCTCCTCCTGAAAAAAACTATTCCATTGGAGACCGTGAACTATTGGCTATTAAGTTGGCACTTGAGGAGTGGAGACATCTTCTGGAAGGATCCCATCATCTCATCACCATCTATACGGATCACAAAAATTTGTCTTATCTTCAATCCGCCCAGCGGCTAAATCCTCGCCAGGCTAGATGGTCGTTGTTTTTTGCCCGTTTCAACTTTCAAATCCATTTTCGTTCCACAGACAAGAATGTCAGGGCTGATGCTCTATCTCGTACCACCAATGCCTCTTAAACCGAGACCCTTCCTCAGCACATCATCCCCCCTGAGTGTCTGATCTCTTCTGCTCCTGCTTCTCTGGTGCCTATCCCCCCAGGAAAAACTTATTTTCCTCCCCGTCTTCGTCTCCGGATCCTCAAATGGGGCCATTCCTCCCTTCTGGCTGCTCACGCTGGAATCAAAAAATCTCTACAGTTGATTGCCAGACACTATTGGTGGTCATCCCTGGAAAAGGATGTGACCAATTTCGTACGAGCCTGTACAGTGTGTGCACGTGACAAGACCCCACGCCAGAAGTCTGCAGGTCTTCTCCTTCCTCTGCCTGAACAGCCTTGGTCCCACATAGCCATGGACTTCATCACTGATCTTCCTTTATCACTTCATCATCCTTTAACACTGTCATCTGTGTGGTCGTTGATCGTTTTTCCAAAATGGCTCACTTTATTCCCCTTCCTGGCCTTCCTTCTGCGCCACAGTTGGCGAAGCAATTTTTTCTGCAGATTTTTCATCTTCATGGGCTTCCCACGCATATCGTCTAGGATAGAGGCGTTCAATTTGTGTCAAAATTTTGGAGAGCTCTCTGTAATCAATTAAAGATCAAATTAAATTTCTCTTCCTCCTATCATCCCCAATCCAATGGACAAGTGGAAAGAGTGAACCAGATTCTTGGTGACTACTTGCGACATTTTGTCTCCTCCCACCAAGATGATTGGGTCGACCTTCTGCCCTGGTCTGAATTCTCGTACAATTTCAAAAATTCTGAATCTTCCGCCAAATCTCCATTTTTTGTGGTGTACGGCTGTCACCCGCTGCCCCCTCCCTCCCCATTCCCACTTCTTCTGGAGTTCCTGCTGTGGATGAAGTAACCCGGGACTTCTCCGCAATCTGGAAGGAGACTCAAAAGTCGCTCTTACTGGCCTCTTCTCGTATGAAGAAACATGCGGATAAAAAGAGAAGAACTCCTCCTGTCTTTGTCCCTGGTGACAAAGTATGGCTCTCTGTCAAATACATTCAGTTCCGGGTCCCTAGCTACAAGCTGGGTCCTCGTTACCTCGGGCCTTTTAAAATCAAAAATCAAAATAATTCTGTCTCCTACAAGCTCCATCTTCCTTCCTCTCCTCGTATTCCTAACTCTTTCCGTGTCTCCCTTCTCAAACCTCTCATACTTAACCATTATTCCCCCAAGGTCACCGCTCCTGCTCGTGTCACTGGGTCCTCTGATGTCTTCTCGGTGAAAGAGATCCTCGCCTTCAAGGTCGTCCGAGGTAAAAAAAAAAAATTCTTGTGGATTGGGAGAATTGTGGACCCGAAGAGAGGTCTTGGGAACCCGAGGCTAATATCCTTGACAAGGAACTCATTCGTAAATTCTGGGGTTCCAAAAAGAGGGGGAGACCTAAGGGGGGGGGGTACTGTTCTCCCCCGGAGCGCTCGCAGCATTACACTCTGGCTTGCAGCGCCCCGGTCAGACTCGCTGACCGGGAGCGCTGCTCTGTGTCTCTCGGCGGGGATGCGATCCCCGAGGCAGGACGTGCCCGCCCGGGGGTCGCATCCAGTGTCTCTCACCGGCCCCGTCCTCCTGCTCAGTCCCAGCGAGCGGCCCCGCTCTCTAGGGCGCGCACGCGCCGCGTCTTTCAGATTTAAAGGGCCAGTGCACCATTAATTGGTGCCTTGCCCAATTAGTTCCAAGCACTCCCTACACTATAAAAACCCACTTCCCCTTCCTGTCCCTGCCGGATCTTGTTGCCTTGTGCCAGTGAAAGCATTCCCGTGTGTCCTTTGCCTGTGTATCCAGACCCTTGCCGTTGCCCTTGACTATGAATCGTTGCTGCCTGCCCTGACCTTCTGCTACGTCTGACCTTGCCTTTTGCCTAGTTCTTCTGTACTGCGCCTGACTCAGCAGTCAGTGAGGTTGAGTCGCTATTGGGTGGAACGACCTGGGGGTTACCTGCCGCAGCAAGTCCATCCCGCTTTGCGGCGGGCACTGGTGAAAACCAGTAACCCCTTAGATTCTGTTCCCCTGGTACGGCCCACGCCATCACCTCACTGACATAGAGGATCTACTACCTGTGTCATCCCTGCATACCACTCTGGACCCTGACACCCTGACCTCCATATTTAATATTTGGAAGACATGGCATTTTCATCAATTGACATCAGGAGAGAGAGTCTCTTTGTCTAGGGGAAGTGTCAAATTCACCATCGAGGCAACAGTGTCCCTTAATTGGCACAGATATGTTAATTGCCCCCAACTTGCCACTGGATGCTATCGCTCAGACTGTCGTCTCCTGGCAGTTAGATCAAACAGGATAGATTCTTTGAAATGCTAACTAAACACAGATAAGGGTAATGGGATTAACAGTTGGGCATACTGATGGACATTTATGCAGGACATAAATCAACAGTAATAAATGACAAACAACCACAATTCAGCATGGATAAATAGTTTAGCCATTGTATATGACACCTCCTCCTAATAAGAGACGCACTGGGAGGAGGCTCACATGCCTCTACCTTGCTTCTTAGGCTGAGTCTTCCCCCTGACGCGACAACCCATCTGCATTTCCATGCATAACCCCTTTTTTTGTGTTGTATGGTAAATTCATACTGCTGCAGAATCAAGCTCCGTCTGAGCAGTTTTCCATTTGTCCCGGCCATCCTGTGTAGCCAATGTAGGGGGTGTGATCGGTTATTACGGTAAACTGGCATCCATATAGGTAGGGCTTTAGTTTTTGCAAGGCCCAAATAATTGCGAGACACTCCTTCTCCATAGTGGTGTAAGCCACCTCCTGCGGCAACAATTTCTTACTTAAATATACCACAGGATGCTCTTTACCTTTTCCATCCACCTGACTTAGGACGGCTCCCAACCCATAATTAGAGGCATCAGTTTGAACAATGAACTTTCTGTGGAAATTGGGGGCCTGAAGTACAGGAGAAGCGGTAAGGGCCTGTTTTAAGGAGTTAAAGGCCACCTCACATTCCGGGGTCCACTTAACCACTTGTGGGAGGGCTTTCTTGTTTAAGTCCGTTAAGGGTTTAGCTAGGGTACTATAGTGGGGCACAAATTTCCTATAATAGCCAGCCATACCCAGGAATGACGTCACCTGCTTTTTTGTTTGCGGGACCGGCCAGGCCATGATGGCCTCTATCTTGCTGGGCTCTGGGCGGAGTGTCCCCCCACCTACTCTGTGCCCCAAGTATTGCACCTCCGTCATGCCCAGCTGACACTTATCTGGTCGGATAGTAAGACCAGCGCTGGATATTCGATCTAGGACCTGGGTGAAATGTAGCAAGTGTTCCTCCCAGGTATCGCTAAACACTGCTATATCATCCAAGTATGCTACAGCATGTTACTCCTGCCCCTCTAGCAGATGATTAACCAACCTCTGGAAGGTGGCAGGGGCATTCTTCATTCCAAAGGGCATCACTAGAAACTCAAACATCCCAAAGGGAGTAATGAAAGCAGACCTCTCCTGCGCCTCTGGTGTCATTTGTATTTGCCCGTACCCTCGGCTAAGATCCATTATACTAAGGTACTCGGCCCCGGCTAGCTGGTCCAGCAATGCATCTATGCGGGGCATAGGGTAGGCATCAAATGCAGTTACTAGATTCAGCCGCCGGTAATCCACGCATAACCTAGTGGTCTTATCTTTCTTTGGGACTAGTAGTACTGGATAGGCACAAGCGCTGTGGGATTTCTGAATTACGCCCAGCGCCAACATCCACATCCACGCTGTGCCATTCAGACACTATTTGTTCTCCTTATGCTGCCACCAACTCCAGGCTGTGCCATTCAGCCACTATAGGATCTCTTCTTGCTGCGCCAACTTCAGGCACTCTATGTTCTCCTCATGCTGCCGCCACCTCCACGCTGTATGGTTCAGCCACTTTATGTTCTCCTCATGCTGCCGCCACCTCCACGCTGTGTCATTCAGCCACTATTTCTTCTCCATATGCTGCCACCAACTCCAGGATGTGCCATTCAGCCACTATAGGATCTCCTCTTGCTGCCGCCAACTCCAGGCTATGTCATTCAGCCACTATGTGGTTTCCCCATGCTGCTGCCAGCTTCAGGCTGTGTCATTCAGCCACTATTATGGTCTCCTCATGCTGCTTGTACATTACTTAAACATTTTTAAAGTAGCACTAGCTACCATAAAACATCAATTTAAAATAGTAAATTCATCTTTTAATCTTAGGGATTGTTGCTGCCAACTCCAGGCTTTGTCATTCAGCCACTATGTGGTCTCCTCATGCTGCTGGGACATTACCTAAATATTTTTTATGGTAGCACTAGCTACCATAAATCTTCAATTTTAATTTGAAAATTAATATTTTTATGTTAGGGATTTTGAGGCCCTATGGTCAACTCCAGGTGGTGTCAGTCAGCCACTATATGGTCTCCTCATGCTGCTGGGACATTACCTAAATATCTTTAAGAGTAACTTTTAATCTTAGGGATTGTGAGGTCCTATAGTCTCCTCATGCTGCTGGGACATTACTTAAACATGTTTATTGTAGCACTAACTACCATAAATATTCAATTTAAATTAGAAAATTCATCTTTTAATCTTAGGGATTGTGAGGCCCTGTGATCTCCTCATGCTGTCGCTAACTCCAGGCTGTGTCATTCAGCCACTTTATGGTCTCCTCATGCTGCTGCCACCTCTAGGCTCTGTCATTGTGGCCCCATGTGACATGTGACTCCTTGTTGGATTTTGACTTTTGTAACCACACATTTTATTATTAAATCTTAAATTTAAATTTAAAAAAATCGATAGAGCAACAACAATGAAACATAACTGATTAAATGAAACATTTCCACTTTCACAGTCAGGGGGGTGCCTAGAGGCTGGGGCTGGATCAGGTGGTATCTCGCCTGGCAGTGGACCGTCAGCTCGATTTTTAGATACAAGTATGAGCCTTTTCACTGCAGCCACTTCTAGCTTTATGCACCCACTTATCCAGTGGCACATAAGCTGAATGTGCTCATGTCCAAGTTGCTGGTACTGTAATCCCTCCCTTTTCAAGTGGACACTCAAAGTATGGGGTTGTGCTGAGAGGCAGGGGCTGGAACAGGCGGTAGCTCGCCGCAGACTACCAGCTCAATGCTCACCAGAATGGGCAATCAAAAAATTAAAATAAATTCAAATAAAATAAAATAAAAATTACATAAAAATCTGCCACAGACGCTCTGCAGCAGCGATTCTAATAGCAATGCCTTTAATATGCATGTCATACTGAATAATAGTGTTTTATTTCACTACCCAGCATACTCCCTATGGGTGTTAGGACAAGACAAAGTGTTATACACCCCTATTGAGCCTCTCTGTAGGCCAGAAATAGCTGTTTTTAATAGCAACTTCCCGCAAATAAATTCGGACCGAACCAAATTTTTTGGGAAAATTTGGCAAATCAGCCAAATTGAATTTTTCTAAAATTTGCACATCTCTAGTTATTTACATCAATTATTTAGGTAAATGAGAAAAATATAATTTGCATAATAATTTGGCACAGGGTGTACGTTTAGTGAGGCTTTGTGATGCCTCTCCCTGTGCTGACGTAGAGGCCTAATTTCTCAATTTGGACCCTGTCTGTGCCTTAATTCTCTATGCAGATACAGCACTGTGCTTGGTTTCCTGTATCTGGTAACATAGGAGTGGTGAATTCAACAGGATTCTTTTGCGCTGTGCACATGGTAGAATTTCCTTGCCCGATGTTTCCGGCAATTTCCGTGTCCGCAGAAGGAATTAACCTGTTCATTATTTTTGTAGACTGCTCATTGAATGCAAAGCTGTCTATGAGACAGCGCATTCCCATGCAGTCCTAGTACCGGCATATTGTGCCAGCGTCTGCAGTCTGCGGAGTGTCCGCACAGAGATTTTAGGTGTAGACACTCCAAAGTGTGAACATAGCCTGAACATGTGGCTTCTTTCAATGGAGCCTGGGAACTGGAATTTCATAGCGCGAATGGCATAGCAGAATCCCATAGAAAACAATGGGAGTCTCCTGCACTGTATTTTAAAATAATTATTAGTATTTTAAAATTCCTAAGCTTAATTCAGCTTGGAAAATTTGTAACAATATTTGTAACAATAAGGAATAGCAGATGGCACTCGTTTTCAGTATCCAAAGCAATTTATTAAAAGTCAGGTCGTAGATACAATCATTGGAAAATTTGTGGTGTAAATGGGCCCTAAAAAAAAGGGAAACTCAACCAGGAAACCCACAAAGAAAATATGGTTTTATTTTTCTCTTATGTTCAGATATTTTATTTTAGTGTACATGTTAACTTATTTAGCATTCATAGGTCTTTCAAACGTAAATTGTCCCCTAACCAGAAAGTTATACATTAAATCTAGAAACAATTACATAACATCAAGGACAACTTGTAAATTGCTTACTTGTTTTGTGTGCATATCAAGTTACAGTCTGCGGTTGCTACTAGACCAAGATGAAAAATTGATGACAGACACAGAACCAGAGCTTAGCTGAGCTCCTATAATACACTGAACCTTGCTGTACTGTACTCTGTACGAGTTCATTCTACATTAGATAATTGCAGATTTGCTTTGGTTTTTCTGTAAAAACTATTGGTGGGTTTACTTCTGAAAAATCTGACATATATGTACCTACCTTTAATGGAATTGTCATCTGTCAATGTACTTTGGCTATATGATGTAGTTTAACAGAGTTTTTATATATTTGCTGTAAAACTAGAACCTAACGCTTGCTGTAATGTAGTAATAAAAGGGGAAGTGTAGCTGATCAATAAAGGGGTTGATCAGGATTAGAAATAGTATATCTGCTTTCTTACAGAAACAGCACCACTCTTGTCCTCAGTGGGTGTTGGTATTGCAGTTCAGCTAAATTGAAATGACTGAAATCGAGTTGTAATTCTACGCACACAGGTGTAGCACTGTTTTTTGAACAAAAACATCTTCCTCCGTCGCATACAGGCTCTACGGCAGGCAGGGCCAGGTTATAATTGACACTCCTCAAGCTCCTGCTCCCTGCCCCGTGTGCACAATCAAACAAGGGGGCCCCCCCAAAACCAGACTAATTTTTTTTATTAATACATTAGCAGGCAGGGGGCTGGCCGCCTGCCTCGACTCAAATCCAGCTCAGGTCCAAATCCAGTTCAGTGACATTGCCCCTTTAACAGGAGCAAAGGCCGCTGGGAGCAGATGTTTCCTGTGCAGGCACGCACGTCTGCTTCAAGCCCCTGATGTGTCCCTCCAACCTTGCTACATCCTCAGCCGCGGGGCTGATCTCAAGGGGGTTAGTTGACTGGGGGTTGAGGAGACCGAGGGGGGGGGGGGGGGTTGTATGTATGAATGATAAATGTATGTATGATAATTGTATGTATTGATTTACATATGATAATTGTATGGATGTATGATGAATGTATGGATGAATGATAAATGTATGTATGGATGTGTGTATGATAAATATATGGATGAATGAATGATAAATTTATGTATGAATATATATATATATATATATATATATATATATATATATATATATATAGTACAGACCAAAAGTTTGGACACACCTTCTCATTCAGAGTTTTCTTTATTTTCATGACTATGAAAATTGTAGATTCACATTGAAGGCATCAAAACTATGAATTAACACATGTGGAATTATATACATAACAAAAAAGTGTGAAATAACTGAAAATATGTCATATTCTAGGTTCTTCAAAGTAGCCACCTTTTGCTTTGATTACTGCTTTGCACACTCTTGGCATTCTCTTGTTGAGATTCAAGAGGTAGTCACCTGAAATGATTTTCACTTCACAGGTGTGCTGGTGTGGAGGAGGAGGTGTGATGGTGTGGGGGTGCTTTGCTGGTGACACTGTTGGGGATTTATTCCAAATTGAAGGCATACTGAACCAGCATGGCTACCACAGCATCTTGCAGCGGCATGCTATTCCATCCGGTTTGCGTATAGTTGGACCATCATTTATTTTTCAACAAGACAATGTCCCCAAACACACCTCCAGGCTGTGTAAGGGCTATTTGACCAAGAAGGAGAGTGATGGGGTGCTGCGCCAGATGACCTGGCCTCCACAGTCACCGGACCTGAACCCAATCAAGATGGTTTGGGGTGAGCTGGACCGCAGAGTGAAGGCAAAAGAGCCAACAAGTGCTAAGCATCTCTGGGAACTCCTTCAATACTGTTGGAAGACCATTTCAGGTGACTACCTCTTGAAGCTCATCAAGAGAATGCGAAGAGTGTGCAAAGCAGTTATCAAAGCAAATGGTGGCAACTTTGAAGAACCTAGAATATGACATATTTTCGGATGTTTCACACTTTTTTGTTATGTCTATAATTCCACATGTGTTAATTCATAGTTTTGATGCCTTCAATGTGAATCTACAATTTTCATGAAATTAAAGAAAACTCTGAATGAGAAGGTGTGTCCAAACTTTTGGTCTGTACTGTATATATATATATATATATATATATATATATATATATATATATATATAATAGTCCATATGAAGTAGCACATCCAGACAAAAGCAGATGGGTGCAGGCACACTAGAACCTCGGTGCTCCGGTTCCTCTTGACAGGCAATAGATATAGGCAGCACAAAATATAATATATATATATCTATATATCTATATATATATATATATATATATATATATATATGTGTGTGTGGTAGCTTGGGGGTGTAGGGTATATGGGGTGTACCTGTGCGTTACTTTAACGGGGTCGGTTTAACCCTTTCTACTCATGACGCCAGGGTGAGGGCTCCTCTGCAATGCTTGTCCTACCGCCACCCTTCCCAAGAGCGATAGGGAGGTATGAAATAATTGAATGTCCACAACCGGAGAGTTTGCTGAAAACAGTTGGAACTTTTACTGAAGATTTTATGCAAGCTTTATAACCGGAACAGTCTCTGTACAAGCAAAGTCTCTTAGATATTGACAGTGGTTGGGACCTTAAGCATTTTAGAGTCCATAGACTGATGTGCACTGTTCCGCTCGATTTAGGGGATTTAGTTGAGGTGCAGCAGTCACGCTAGCTTTAGCGGGGATTCAGTTTAAGACTCACGTTTTGAGTTCACGCTGAGGCCAGCAGGCTTCAGGCCTAGAGTGGTCTTTGCAAGTTGCACTGATCTGTCCTCTCTGATAGTCCGGAACCCAAGAGAGCAGCAACCCAAGAGTGTTATCATTAGCTCCAGCTCCCTTATATTGGCAGGGGCTGGCCTTAAGCTGATTGGTCCAATACTTCTGTCAATTATCTGTACAAAGAGTTATGGGTAATCATGTGACCCAAGGACCTCCAAAGGTCCAACATACTATAGAAGAATTAGAAGGTCCTGCGACGCTACCAAGGTAAGCATACTAATATACATTATATTAAATATATACATTTAGACATTACAAAACCAGAAAAGAAAAGAGGTGACTAGGGGCTGTCCCACCTGGGGGACCCTACCTGAACGTAGTAACTCTGACTTTGGGGACCATCACACAAGGTACGGTATGCAATACCCTACCGAGACACCACAAACCCCCTTACTTAAGATAAGTCGGCCTCGATGTCTGTCCCCTAAGACAGAGGGACGAAGTGAAGGTTGCTTTATAACAGTCCTGGGCATAACTTTTCAAATGTCCATTAGTCAGGCTGTATAAACACTACAAGGTTACTTAACTTTTTAAAGTACAAACATAGGCACGGGTAAACTCACGAACAGGATTACTTGGTTCATGAATTTAGTAACAGGATGACATTATTATACAAGAGATAAATCCTAACACTTTTACTTAATATTTTTGAATCTCACTAGGCATTTTTGCCACACTAGTTACCTGTTTAGTACACTGAGGGTTTTACTGGCTTTCCTGAGGCTATCTACCAATAAAGTAGCTACTAGGGTCCATTGGCTACACGCTCTTATCCCTAGAACACAACAGATAAACCTTACCTTGGTTACCTTTTTGATTCCGTGTATTATTTTAGCTTGCAATAGCACCCACTCGGCGGGCAGGGCATCTCGCACAAGTAAGAGAAAGAAGAGAACAGTTAGTGTACATAACAGTGGCTGGAATTGGAAAATGACATAGGCTACAATTCCCAAAGCATTTACTTGAGTGTGAGATATTTTTGTTGTTTGATGTATTAAGTTTAAGTGAGGTAAGTACACTTAAGTAATTAGTTTGAGGTACTATCTGTACAGTACTACGTAAAAGGCCAGTCTTGGTACCTTAAGGGTGGTTTTCCCTGTGTAGACCTTTGAGACTGACGCAACACCACTTCTTGACTCTCAGGAACCTCATCAAAAGACAACTCTCTAGAAACTTCAGTGCCTGAGGGACCAGTTTGAGGGCTGGAAATAGGAGTCATATCTTTTGCATGACTGGCGTAACCCATGAGACTTGGTGAGGAGAGTCCTGGAGTACTTGGATCTGTCACTGGAGTGCAACTGATGCTGGGCGAGGAGACCAAGGACGGTTGGACTGCAGCTGGACACGGTACGCCATAGAACATTGCAGGCTGATGAGGGGAGAATAGGGGAACTGTTATGATTCGGCTAGCTGGATGTGGATCCTCTGTGTCAGCGAGGGATTGGTGTGGACCGTGTCGGTGGTCCGGTTCTAGGTTGCTACTGGTTTTCACCAGAGCCTGCCGCAAAGCGGGATGGTCTTGCTGCGGCGGTAGCAACCAGGTCGTATCCACCAGCATCAGTCCTCTTTCAATCCCACAGTGGTCTCCCATCCTTTGGAGACATATGTGGGACTGGTTAGGGGTGATATTGAACGGCTCAGAACTAACGCTGAAACCAATGGGATTCAACATAGTAATTTGTCCAAAGATGAACATGTGGCTTTGAAAGAATTGGTCCAGAACCACGACCTCACCATAAAACCCGCTGACAAGGGTGGTGGGGTCGTGGTGATGGACACAATTAAATACAGAAATGAAATATATCGACAACTTGCTGACACCAATACTTACTGCAAATTAGACAGGGATCCTAGAAGTGACATCATGATAAAACTGACTGGTTTGGTTGACCAAGCATTTGTAGAGGGAATTATTGATGATAAGTTGAAAGAATTTTTGATTGTAAGATTTCCTGTCACTCCTTCAATATACGTTTTGCCGAAAATCCATAAATCACTAGTTGATCCACCTGGAAGGCCCATCGTTTCGGGCCGGGACTCCGTCCTTAGCCACGCCTCGATTTTTCTTGACAAGATATTAAGACCATTTGTGTTTTCGGCAAAGTCGTATATACGCGACACTAGTGATTTCTTGAACAAAATCAACAACATCAGAGCTCCCCCCAATGTAATTTTGGTGTCCTTTGACATAACTAGCCTTTATACTTCTATTAGGCATGAGGCAGGTATTGATGCGGTTAAACATACATTGTCTAAATCACAGTACTCCATGGCGGCCCAAGACTTTATGTTGCAGTTACTTTATTTAATATTGACCCATAATTATTTTATTTTTGAAGAACAATATTTTCTGCAACTAGTCGGGACCGCCATGGGGACTAACGTGGCGCCCATGTACGCCAACCTCTACATAGCGGCTATGGAGGAAGGTGTCATCTATTCATCCCACCACTTCAGACATTGTCTGGGGTGGTGGAGATTTATTGACGACATCTTCCTCCTATGGGAAGGGTCGCTGGAGGAACTAGAGGAGTTCTATATATTTCTTAACAGGATTGATTCTGCTATACAATTTACTATGGTTCAGTCCAGTGACTGTGTGAGTTTTCTTGACGTGTTGGTTAGAAATGAAGGTGGCACATTACATACAAGCCTATACTCTAAACCTACAGATAAGAACACTCTATTGCATTACACCAGTTGCCATCCTAGGAAAATGGTACAGTCTCTCCCCTTCAGCCAGATGCTGAGGGCGAAGAGAGTGATTGATGACGAGGAGACCTTAAAAGAGACACTCGACAAAATGACCGGTGACTTTACTGTCAGGGGATACCCACGTAGATTGGTGGACCGACATAGGAACACTATATCACTTATGACTAGAGAATCTACTATGACAGCTAGACCCAAGACCAAGATGAACAGAATTCCATTTACCTCTACATATTCCACATACAGTGGACAAATTTCTACTATATTGAATAAATATTGGAATATTTTAAGTAGGAGCTTTGGTAATATTGTAGAATTCAACAATAAGCCACTAATGTCATATAGGAGGTCTAAGAACCTCAAGGACAGACTGGGACAGAGTACATTACCATCTAATATTGATCATGCCCAGACGACACTTGCCACACCTAAACTGGGTTCATTCCCTTGTTTGGGGTGTGTGAACTGTTCATTAATGGTCAAAGGATCTAGCTTTATACATCCTCTCACCAAACGGACTTATTCTCTGAAGTTTTATCTCACATGCGACTCTACTTGGGTTATCTATGTGTTGTTTTGTCCTTGCAAACTCCTATATGTGGGTCAAACCACATGGAGCCTTAAGACAAGGATGAACAACCATAGATACTCAATTAGACGAGCGAAACTTGACTTGCCAGTTGCTAAACATTTCTGTGAAAAGGGTCACAACGAAAAACAGGTCAGATTTATGGCCATTGATCATGTGCCAGTCCCAGCGAGAGGGGGTAATAGACTGGCCAAGCTTAGAAAAAGAGAACTTTGGTGGATACACCAATTGAACTGTTTGAAGCCCAATGGATTAAACGTTGAATTTAATGCCATTTAGATAGAACCCTGAGTGACATTTTAACCTGCCATTCACTTCCTCCTTCTTACATATGGTGGTGATACCCATATTGTATATTGATATCTTATTCTTATACCTTTCAGATATGGAAGATAGGAAAGATTCGATGGAATGTGAAGAAATACGCCACCCGTTCTGTGCCTATTTATATTACTATGTTTTGTGTACTGTTCTATATCTAAAAAAATAAATTTTTTTCATGGTAGTAACCTAATCTGACCGGGCTCATGGATGCTACGGCTCTCGGGTTCTAGCCCATGTGACTGATGTAGCGCAGCTGCTGTGGAAGGGATATCACTGATAAGACTACACACATTCTTGCACTAGTGTATTTTTTTAGTTTTCACCATTTTTTGTTTTTTCAACAATTTTTAATTTTATTTTTTTATTTATATTTTTATATTTTTATTTTTTTATTTTATTTTTTTATTTTTTTATTTCTTTTTATTTTCATATTTTTTTATTTTTTTATTCATTTATTATTTACTTTTTTTATTTCATCATCATTATATTGTTTTGTTGCATTCTAATTAATAAGTTTTTTTTCATTTTACCTTTTTTTCTTTCTATTATTATTTATTTTAGGGTTCTGTAGGGATGTGTTTTACCCCTCAGATAGCCCTCCATATGTGGTACGTAAATCGCTTCATGCTAGGCATGGGATTGGTGCTGCTTGATGGCTGGCACACTCCTGAATTGGATGCAGGGGGTAGACCAGGGGCCATGGGGGCTATATGGCCTCACAGCCTCAGGTCCCCCGGTTACTGCCAGACCTATGCCCTCTACACACGGGGGGGGGAGGAGTGGTGGTTCTGCATACCAGGGAGGCTCCCAACCCTGAAATGCTAATAAGTTAATAGATACCCACACCCCTTGTGGGACCAATGCCAATGGAGTCGGCTCTCATAATGTAGAGAGCTTTTTCTTTTCCTTTTTATATATATTATTTTGTTTATTTTGTGTTTTTTTATTATTTTCATTTTATGTTTTATTTTCATTATTATTATTATTTTATTATTTTTTATATATAAAAGATGTTTTTTTTTAAAAAATTTTTTTTATCTGAATTAATTCTTTTCTATTTTATTAATTTCATTTTTCACTTTCCCACACATTGTTAGTTATATTTAGCCATACAGACACAGACACACTACATGTATTCATTCATTACACATTGGATTTTTTTAACTTATTTAGTTTTCCTTATCCACGGCTGCTGCGTTTGTTTGCCAGTGGGCTGGACACGGGTACTGGGCATCCATGTTAGAAGCGTTCTCAGTGGATGGTCTCCATGGAGACGGCGGTGCTGTCAGCGCCGCCGTTGCCATGGAGACTTTCGGTTGATGGTCACGTGCTAGCTCCTGTGGTCATGTGATCGCATGGCGCCCCACGTGACTGGCCAGGCATCCCGGAAACAGGATGTTAACAGATTGTGAGATCTTCTGACGCAGGCGCATACTGTTTGTATACAAGCCAAACGTGGCGAACGGCATGGCAACAGAGCGGGTAGGCGTTTTCTGTATATGTATATCTAATTAATGTTTATATGCATCAGTGGTGTATTATTAACTATTATTATGATGGAGTTTTGTATATTCAAGCTATATTGCTTTTAAAACTCTCACTGTGACACTATACACATTATATATGTACCTATGGTACTCTTAAGCACTTTATTTTTTGTAAATTACACGGTCATTTTATGTATTTTTATCACTGTATTGATTAATTATGTAATTACTGTTTATTACTGAGCCGGGTATATAACCCCAGCCTGTGTGTGGTATCACTATGCTTGAAAAAAGCTCCATTGAGGGGCTGAAACGTCGCACTGTTTGACATGTGGAATAAATAAGTTATTTTTTTGGATATTTGGAGTGCCGCACCATTTTTTTGAAGTTATCAATTGGCTGTGATCGAGCCTGAGGAGCTGGCACCCGTCTACTGTGGTATAGTAGTGCTGCATTTTTTTGGAATATCTATATATATATATATATATATATATATATATGTGTGTGGTAGCTTGGGGGTGTAGGGTATATGGGGTGTACCTGTGCGTTACTTTAACGGGGTCGGTTTAACCCTTTCTACTCATGACGCCAGGGTGAGGGCTCCTCTGCAATGCTTGTCCTACCGCCACCCTTCCCAAGAGCGATAGGGAGGTATGAAATAATTGAATGTCCACAACCGGAGAGTTTGCTGAAAACAGTTGGAACTTTTACTGAAGATTTTATGCAAGCTTTATAACCGGAACAGTCTCTGTACAAGCAAAGTCTCTTAGATATTGACAGTGGTTGGGACCTTAAGCATTTTAGAGTCCATAGACTGATGTGCACTGTTCCGCTCGATTTAGGGGATTTAGTTGAGGTGCAGCAGTCACGCTAGCTTTAGCGGGGATTCAGTTTAAGACTCACGTTTTGAGTTCACGCTGAGGCCAGCAGGCTTCAGGCCTAGAGTGGTCTTTGCAAGTTGCACTGATCTGTCCTCTCTGATAGTCCGGAACCCAAGAGAGCAGCAACCCAAGAGTGTTATCATTAGCTCCAGCTCCCTTATATTGGCAGGGGCTGGCCTTAAGCTGATTGGTCCAATACTTCTGTCAATTATCTGTACAAAGAGTTATGGGTAATCATGTGACCCAAGGACCTCCAAAGGTCCAACATACTATAGAAGAATTAGAAGGTCCTGCGACGCTACCAAGGTAAGCATACTAATATACATTATATTAAATATATACATTTAGACATTACAAAACCAGAAAAGAAAAGAGGTGACTAGGGGCTGTCCCACCTGGGGGACCCTACCTGAACGTAGTAACTCTGACTTTGGGGACCATCACACAAGGTACGGTATGCAATACCCTACCGAGACACCACAAACCCCCTTACTTAAGATAAGTCGGCCTCGATGTCTGTCCCCTAAGACAGAGGGACGAAGTGAAGGTTGCTTTATAACAGTCCTGGGCATAACTTTTCAAATGTCCATTAGTCAGGCTGTATAAACACTACAAGGTTACTTAACTTTTTAAAGTACAAACATAGGCACGGGTAAACTCACGAACAGGATTACTTGGTTCATGAATTTAGTAACAGGATGACATTATTATACAAGAGATAAATCCTAACACTTTTACTTAATATTTTTGAATCTCACTAGGCATTTTTGCCACACTAGTTACCTGTTTAGTACACTGAGGGTTTTACTGGCTTTCCTGAGGCTATCTACCAATAAAGTAGCTACTAGGGTCCATTGGCTACACGCTCTTATCCCTAGAACACAACAGATAAACCTTACCTTGGTTACCTTTTTGATTCCGTGTATTATTTTAGCTTGCAATAGCACCCACTCGGCGGGCAGGGCATCTCGCACAAGTAAGAGAAAGAAGAGAACAGTTAGTGTACATAACAGTGGCTGGAATTGGAAAATGACATAGGCTACAATTCCCAAAGCATTTACTTGAGTGTGAGATATTTTTGTTGTTTGATGTATTAAGTTTAAGTGAGGTAAGTACACTTAAGTAATTAGTTTGAGGTACTATCTGTACAGTACTACGTAAAAGGCCAGTCTTGGTACCTTAAGGGTGGTTTTCCCTGTGTAGACCTTTGAGACTGACGCAACACCACTTCTTGACTCTCAGGAACCTCATCAAAAGACAACTCTCTAGAAACTTCAGTGCCTGAGGGACCAGTTTGAGGGCTGGAAATAGGAGTCATATCTTTTGCATGACTGGCGTAACCCATGAGACTTGGTGAGGAGAGTCCTGGAGTACTTGGATCTGTCACTGGAGTGCAACTGATGCTGGGCGAGGAGACCAAGGACGGTTGGACTGCAGCTGGACACGGTCCGCCATAGAACATTGCAGGCTGATGAGGGGAGAATAGGGGAACTGTTATGATTCGGCTAGCTGGATGTGGATCCTCTGTGTCAGCGAGGGATTGGTGTGGACCGTGTCGGTGGACCGGTTCTAGGTTGCTACTGGTTTTCACCAGAGCCTGCCGCAAAGCGGGATGGTCTTGCTGCGGCGGTAGCAACCAGGTCGTATCCACCAGCAACGGCTCAACCTCGCTGACTGCTGAGAAGGCGTGGGACATAAGAACTAGGCAGAGGCAAGGTCAGACGTAGCAGAAGGTCAGGGGCAGGCGGCAAGGTTTGTAGTCAATAGCAATAGCAGAAGGTCTGGAACACAGGCTTTGGACAACACTAAACGCTTTCTCTGGCACAAGGCAACAAGATCTGGCAAGGAAGGGAAAGGGAAGTGAGGTTGTATAGACAGGGAGCAGGTGGAAGCTAGTTAGACTGATTGGGCCAGGCACCAATCATTGGTGCACTGGCCCTTTAAATCTTAGAGAGCTGGCACGCGCGCACCCTAGAGAGCGGAGCCGCGCGCGCCAGAATGTGACAGCCCGGGACCGGGACGGGTAAGTGGCTTGGGATGCAATTCGCGAGCGGGCGCGTCCCGCTATGCGAATCACATCCCCATCGTGAATGTCAGTGCAGCGCTTCCGGTCAGCGGGTCTGACCGGGGCGCTGCAGAGAGGAGAACGCCGCGAGCGCTCCGGGGAAGAGCAGGGACCCGGAGCGCTCGGCGTAACAGTACCCCCCCCTTAGGTCTCCCCCTCTTTTTGTCTCCTTGTCCCTTCAAATGAGAAGAGAACATAGGGGGTGCCTCTTGAGTTTCCTTCCGGAACAAAAAAAAGTCCTTGGTAGCTACATCAGCGGCCGGTAATCCAGAAGAAGTGGGAATGGGGAGGGGGGGCAGAGGGTGAAACTTGTCACGGGGCAGAGTGTCACCAGGACGGGGGCTATGAGGAGGCACGGCACAGTCCTGATAGGCCTTGGGGAGACCAGGCACAGAAGGAGACACTGAGGCCCGACAGACGGGACTGGGAGTAGACGTAAGGCATTTCTTTCGGCAAGCAGGACCCCAATTCTTGATCTCCCCGGTAGTCCAGTCAAGGGTGGGAGAATGATGCTGGAGCCATGGCAGACCGAGGAGGACATCAGAGGTGCAGTTGGGCAGGACGAAAAATTCAATTT
Source organism: Hyla sarda (assembly GCF_029499605.1). NCBI lineage: Eukaryota > Metazoa > Chordata > Amphibia > Anura > Hylidae > Hyla > Hyla sarda. The sequence continues at coordinate 51,166,135 of NC_079198.1, read as the reverse complement.
TCTCGTGATGCAGTCCAATGCTCATAAGCAAGGGCTCTGTGCGGTTACGCACAGTGCAGTCCAACTTCACTCCGTTGACCGAGGAAATGTAGAGCGGCTTGACGAGACGGGTCACCGGGATGCAGAACCTATTAACCAAAGAGGCCAGAATAAAATTTCCAGAAGAACCAGAGTCCAAGAAGGCCACGGCTGAGAAGGAGGAGTTGGCAGAAGGAGAAATCCGCACGGGCACAGTGAGACGTGGAGAAGCAGACTTCGTACCAAGAGACGCCATACCCACGTGAGCTGGGTGCGTGCGTGCGTTTCCCAGACGTGGAGGACGAATAGGGCAATCCACCAAGAAATGTTCGGTACTAGCGCAGTACAGACATAAATTTTTATCCCTACGGCGAGTTCTCTCTTCATGGGTCAGGCGAGACCGATCCACTTGCATAGCCTCCTCGGCGGGAGGCACAGGGGTAGATTGCAAAGGATACTGTGAGAGAGGTGCCCAGAGATCAAGGTCTTTTTCCTGGCGGAGCTCCTTGTGTCTCTCAGAAAAACGCATGTCAATGCGGGTGGTCAAATGGATAAGTTCATGCAGGTTGGCAGGAATCTCTCGTGCGGCCAGCCCATCCTTGATGTTACTGGATAGGCCTTTTTTAAAGGTCGCGCAGAGGGCCTCGTTATTCCAAGATAATTCGGAGGCGAGAGTACGAAATTGGATGGCGTACTCGCCTACTGAAGAATTACCCTGGACCAGGTTCAGCAGGGCAGTCTCGGCAGAAGAAGCTCGGGCTGATTCCTCGAAGACACTACGGACTTCAGCAAAGAAGGACTGGACTGTGGCTGTGGCAGGATCATTGCAGTCCCAGAGCGGTGTGGCCCAAGACAAGGCCTTTCCAGACAGAAGACTAACTACGAACGCCACCTTAGACCGTTCTGTAGGAAATTGGTCCGACAACATCTCCATATGTAGGGAACATTGAGACAGGAAGCCACAGGAGTCCCCATCAAATTTGTCCAATCAAAACAGGATGACCATGAATTCAGGAGTTCGTCCGGCGCAGAGAGGAACCATCAGGAAGCCAGATAAAATCAATGGATTTATTAAATGCAACGCGTTTCGCTGCGCATGTGCAGCTTCATCAGGCAACATGCGCAGCGAAACGCGTTGCATTTAATAAATCCATTGATTTTATCTGGCTTCCTGATGGTTCCTCTCTGCGCCGGACGAACTCCTGAATTCATGGTCATCCTGTTTTGATTATACTTCTACCCAGGAGGGCTGCAGTGGACCTTCATTTACATTTATTCTGCATTTTACCTTGTGTGTGGGCGCACAACCAACTTTGGTAAGCGGCTTGGGAATTACCGTCCCCCACTAACAAGATCTTCTGATCCCGCACATGAGGCGCCTTCCTCCCTCTCTCTAGATATCAAATTTGTCCGGCAGGGACAAGCGGAGGCTAGGAGCGGCCACTCGCTGTGGAAGAGGTGCAGGAGCTGGCGGAGGAGATGGTTGCTGCTGTAGCAGTGGCAGAAATTGCTGTAACATGGCGGTCAACTGCGACAGCTGCTGTCCTTGTTGGGCAATTTGCTGCGATTGCTGGGCGACCACCGTGGGTAGGTCAGCGAGACTTGGCAGCGGCACCTCAGGGGGATCCATGGCCGGATCTACTGTTATGATTCGGCTAGCTGGATGTGGATCCTCTGTGTCAGTGAGGGATTGGCGTGGACTGTGTCGATGGACCAGTTCTAGGTTGCTACTGGTTTTCACCAGAGCCCGCCGCAAAGCGGGATGGTCTTGCTGCGGCGGTAGCAACCAGGTCGTATCCACCAGCAACGGCTCAACCTCGCTGACTGCTGAGAAGGCGTGGGACAGAAGAACTAGGCAGAGGCAAGGTCAGACGTAGCAGAAGGTCGGGGGCAGGCGGCAAGGTTCGTAGTCAATAGCAATAGCAGAAGGCCTGGAACACAGGCTTTGGACAACACTAAACGCTTTCTCTGGCACAAGGCAACAAGATCCGGCAAGGAAGGGAAGGGGAAGTGAGGTTATATAGACAGGGAGCAGGTGGAAGCTAGTTAGACTGATTGGGCCAGGCACCAATCATTGGTGCACTGGCCCTTTAAATCTTAGAGAGCTGGCACACGCACACCCTAGAGAGCGGAGCCGCGCGCGCCAGAACGTGACACCCGCTATGCGAATCGCATCCCCATCGTGAATGTCAGTGCAGCGCTCCCGGTCAGCGGATCTGACCGGGGCGCTGCAGAGAGGAGAACGCCGCGAGCACTCCGGGGAGGAGCAGGGACCAGGAGCGCTCAGCGTAACAGGAACATCCATTGTAGGATGGATTCCCTCTCCTGGAACATACTCTCTCATTGGCCTTGCTTCTGGGGGAGCAGGAGGAGGCGGCACTGGCAAGTTGTCCTTCACACACAATTTTATCTTGTTTCGGTGGACCACTTGTGGTTGAAACTCCTCCTTCTGTACTTCGTAAATATCCGTGTCGGGATATGGCATTGCCGTAATAGTATAAGGCTCCGTCTCCCATAGAGAATCCAGCTTATGTGACCGAGGAAATTTTCTGAGCCACATTCTGTCTCCAAGTTGCAGTGGCTGAGCGGAGGCATGCTGATTGTAATCCTTTTGCTGCCTGTACTGAGCCTCGTCCATTTTCTTTTCCACAATGTCTTTAGCTTCTTCAATCCTCCTTCGATGCTCAGAAACCCAATCTTGAGAGGTTTGAGGGGAGTTGTTGAAAGGTGCTTGTAACCCGAAGGCTCTATCCTTGGGCAGTTGGCCATGTGGGCCCATCATAAGGAGGAAAGGAGTGTACCCTGTGGAGCAGTGGATAGTATTGTTGTAGATCTCCAACAGTTCAGGCAGGAGTCGGGGCCACTCTTCGTGTTTTGAAACAGATGCTGCCCTTAGCATGTGGATGAACACCTGATTAATCCTTTCGCACAACCCATTCCCCTGAGGGTTATATGCAGTGGTCCGAAGCTTCTTGCAATCATGAAACTGGCAGAGTTCTTGAAATAACTGAGCCTCGAACGCAGCCCCTCGATCAGTGAGGACCAACTCAGGACATCCCAAAGGTTGGACCCAATGGCTGTAGAAGACCTGAGCAGCCGTTCTGGCAGTAAGATCCTTGACGGGTACAACGACCGCCCACTTGGAATAATGGTCCACCATGGTCAGGCCATAGATATATCCCAATTGGGTAGGTGATAACTTCACGTGGTCTAGAGCAACCAGTTGATTAGGCCTCTCAGTATGGATGGAGTGTAGAGGTGCTCTTGCGTCCTTGCAAGGATTCTTGGTGACATTGCAGATGGTGCACTCGGCACACCACTTCTCAATACCTCCACGCATCCCCACCAAATAGAACTTTCTTCTGATGGTAGCCTCGGTCTTGTGAACCCCAAAGTGTCCCGACTGGTTGTGATAGGCATTAAGAACCATGGCTGTGTCCCTTCGAGGGACTTAGATCTGATGCACGCATTCTCCGGAGACCGGATCCAAGGAATTTCTGCATAGCAGTCCTTTGTGGAGGAACAGGCGATTTCTCTGTCGCCACAACCGCTTCAACTCAAAGTCCTCTTGCACCTTGCGGAGCCTAGTTGGAACTTTCTCCTGCAGTAGATAGTCTAAGAGATCTCCCATGACCCGACTCTCATTTTGCAAGGTCTTCCAGGTATGCAGATCTTCGGGGACCTTAGGAGGCCCAGATTCATCACCTTCTTGAGTTGTCAGAGTATTCTGACTCACAAACCTCTGGTAAAAGGGCGGCATCTCCACATCTTCCCACGTATCTTCCATGGGTGGTTTCTCACCGGGAGCCATACGGGAGAGCACATCTGCGTTGACATTGGTCTTCCCACTCTGATACTTGATGTTGAAATCGTAGTTGGCCAATCTTGAGGCCCAGCGTTGTTCAATGGCTCCCAGCTTGGCAGTATTCAGGTGTGCCAATGGATTGTTATCAGTGTAGACCGTAAAGGGGTGGCTGCCAGATAGTCCTTGAATTTTTCAGTAACCGCCCAGACCGAAGCAAGGAGTTCTAGCTTGAAAAAGCTATAGTTAGCATAATTTCTTTCTGCACCCCATAGGTGCCTACTGGCATAGGCTATAACTCTCTCCTTACCATCTTGTATCTGCGACAGAATGGCCCCCAAACCTTCAAAGCTGGCATTAGTGTACAGTCGGAATGGCTGACTGTAGTGAGGATACGCTAGAATGGGGGGTTCAGTAAGGAGACACTTCAGGGCCTGGAATGCTATTTTCTGGTCTTCAGCCCACTGTATCGGGAGTCTTCCATCATAGTTTTCCTTCGCAACTCCCTGCAACAGATCAGTCAGAGGCCCAGCAATTTGAGCGAAGTGAGGGATGAACCGCCTGTAGTAGCCAGCAAATGCCAAGAAACTCCGTATGTCACGTACAGTTCTAGGCGTAGGCCAATCTTTCACAGCACTCACTTTATCAGGATCAGGTTGCACCCCTTTGGCACTGACAACATGTCCAAGAGAGTGAACTCTGGGTTTCAATAAATGGCACTTGGAAGGCTTGACTTTCAGTCCATGTTGTATCAGGACTTGGAAGACTTCTCCGAGATGGTCCAGGTGTTCCTGGTATTTCCGAGAGTAGACAATGACATCATCCAGGTAAAGAAGAGCACTTTGAAAGTTAAGGTGTCCAAGGCATCTCTCCATTAAACGTTGAAAGGTGGCCGGTGCGTTGCCAAAGGGCATGCTTTTAAATTAAAAGAGCCCAGTCGGGGTCACAAATGCCGTCTTCTCACGATCTTCCTCGGCCATGGGTACCTGCCAGTATCCACTAATCAAGTCTAGTGTAGATTAATAGGCTGCAGATCCCAAAGCAGTGAGGGACTCTTCTATCCTTTGAAGAGGGTAGGCATCTTTGTGGGTTACATCATTTAACTTTCTGTAGTCCACACAAAATCGAATGATTCTGTCCTTCTTTTTAACAAGAACCAAAGGAGCAGCCCAGGAAGTCTGGCTCTCCCGAATGACATCAGCCTCCTTCATTTCCTGCAGCATTTTCTTCACTGTCTGGTACATCCCAGGCGGGACTGGCCAATGCCTCTCCTTGATGGGAGGACTATCCCCAGTTAGGATCCGATGCTGGATCATCGTGGTCCTGTCAAAGTCGGTGAGGTGTTTGCTGAAGGCTTCCTGGATATGTTTAGCCACTTGGATGACTCCTCCAACCTGGTCCTGGGGAGTATCTTCATCTCCTATCTGCACCTGAGTCCACCAGGGTTCCGTAGGGCCCTTGTCGGCCCCCTGGGCAGCATGAGCAGTCCAATGTCTAGCAACTTGTGGCTTTGACATCATGTCTTGGGAGTCCAGGTGATATAGCTGAGCTACAGGAGTATACTTTGTTAGTCTGGTAGCTGTTTGGGATAAGTTAACCACTCGAACCTGGACTCTCCCATTTCCCTCTTCTAGCTCCAGGTACCAAAGGGTAGTCCTCTAGTTGCACGGGTTCCAAGAGTGCCTGGTAATCTTGGTTCTTCACCCCTGGTCGGGCACGGCACCAAATAATAGTCTCTGTCTGCGGCTGCAGGGTAACAGCCCGTATGTCTTGGATTCTCACCCGGAAGATCTCCTCTTGAGGGTTAACGAACTTCTGTTCAGCATGGAGTGTCCTGAGGTGGTGTTGCGCGGCTCGCCGTCCAGAGGATGGCATGTAGGGAAGAGAAGCATGCAATGAGTTAACTTTGTCATCAAAACAGTGTCTCGTGATTTCCAAAGAGGCAAAGAAAGCTGGCGATTCACCAAATCTTCTCAAAATCTTCTTTTATTTGCGCACAATACTCACATACAGATGACTGTTAGGGGAGGCATATACCTTGGGGGGTACAAAGGCAGGGGGTACAAAGGCGACAGCAGACGATGTTTCGCACGGGTTACGTGCTTCCTCTGGCCTTAAGTTCATTGACAGTACACAAGGGTTATATGCAGGTGTTCAATCTCATTGACCTATCACCTTCTACTAACTCAAATACACCATGTGACTAAAACAAGTAAACGAAAAGGCGGACCTGGGAGCAGGTAAGATCCTCCTTGAGCATGCTAAATAGCGATCTCATATATTATTAAGCTTACACAGTATTCAAAAACATACAGACATATCTACCTTGTCATTTAAGCCTAATACTCCTGGGGCTTCAGTTTTCAATATCCATTGCATTTCTCTTTTTAGTAAATGCCTGTCCGTGCTAATTCCCGGGGCTGCTTTTACCTTCTCAAGCCCAGCAAATTCTCAGCTCAGCATAATTCTTCATACCTGCCGCTGTGGTTTTCCCTTACATGGTTAATAAGGCGTGGGACCCCCCCTACCAGTACGGAAAGAGTAAAAATGCTCTCTTATCCATATCTGTAGCTGCCTGATTGTCTTTCCTATGTAATAGAAACCACAGGGGCAGAATATGACGTACACCACTCCTTTTGTTCGGCACGTTATCATCTTGCTGTTGTAACTCAGGCATAGAGCAATCAATCAGAGCCAGGACGCCAACGGAAGAAGGTAGGGACCTTCTTCTCTCCGGGTAGCTGTTCGGGGCATCACGATTTTATTGCCCGACTGAGCCCGACTGAGCACCTGGGAAGCATTTACTTTCACTTTCGATGGGGCGCTCAGCTTTGAGCGCCGCATCGGAAGGGTTAATAGCGCGTGGCCGAACTATCGCGGCCTCGCGCTATTAGTCGTGAGTCCCGGCTGTGAATAGGCACTGGGACCCCGCGTTATAGACAGGGACCGGACTTAGGACGTACTCATATGTCCTATGTCCTTAAGGGGTTAACCCCTTAACGACAATGGACGTAAATGTACGTCATGGTGACATGGTACTTAATGCACCATGACGTACATTTACGCTCCACCATGATCGCGAGCACCGGAGCGGTGCTCGCGTCATGCCCGACAGATCCCGGCTGCTATCAGCAGCCAGGGACCCGCTGGTAATGGCAGACATCCGAGACGGTGCGGATGTCCACCATTAACCCCTCAGATGCTGTGATCAATACAGATCACGGCATCTGCAGCAGTGCGGTACTTTGCACGGATGATCGGATCGCCCGCAGCACTGCCGCGGGGATCCGATCATCCAGCATGGCGGCCGGAGGTCCCCTCACCTGGCTCCGGCCATCTCCCGGGGTCTACTGCTCTGGTCTGAGATCGAGCAGATCAGAGCAGAAGGTGACTGATAATACTGAGCAGTGCTATGTCCTATACATAGCACTGCACAGTATTAGCAATCAACTGATTGCAATGAATAGTCCCCTATGGGTACATAAAAAGTGTAAAAAAAAGAAAAAAAATTAAAATGAAAAAGTTAAAAAATGTGAAAAATCCCCTCCCCCAATAAAAAAGTAAATCGTCCGTTTTTCCCATTTTACCCCCAAAAAAGCGTAATAAAAATAATTAATACACATATTTGGTATTGCCGCCTTCGTAAAAGTCTGAACTATTAAAATATATCGTTAATCATCCCGTACAGTGAACGGCGTAAACGTAAAAAAAAAATAAAGAATCCAAAATTGCTGCTTTTTTAAAAAAATTCATAAAAAAATTATAAAAAGTAAAACCTAAGCAAAAGGGGTACTGATAAAAACTACAGATCATGGTGCAAAGAATGAGCCCTCATACTGTCCCATATACGGAAAAATTAGAAAGTTATAGGTTGTCCAAATAGGGCAATTTCAAACAAACTAATTTTGTTAAAATGGTTTGAGATTTTTTTTAAGCGGTACAATTATAGAAAAGCATATAACATGGGTATCATTTTAATTGAATTGACCCACAGAATAAAGGAAACATGTCATTTTTACCAGAAAAATGTACAGTGTGAAAACAAAACTTCCAAAATTTGCTAAATTGTGTTTTTCTTTTCAATTTTTCCATATAAATAATATTTGTTTGGTTGCGCCGTACATTTTATGGTAAAATAAGTGATGTTATTACAAAGTACAATTAGTGATGCAAAAAATAAGCCCTCTTATGGGTCTGTGGATGAAAATATAAGAGAGTTATGATTTTTAGAAGACGAGGAGGAAAAAACGAAAATGCTAAAATAAAATTGGTCTGGTCCTTAAAGGGGTACTCCGGTGAAAACATTTTTTCTTTTAAATCAACTGGCTCCGGAAAGTTAGGCTGGGTTCACACTACGATTTGTAACTACGGTTCCCGTATACGTCTGGGAGGAGGGGGCGGGGCTTAATCGCGGCGCCCGCACTCAGCCGTATAGGGGAACCGTATTAAATGCATGTCTATGAGCCGACCGGAGTAAACCGCAGCCTCCGGTCGGCTGCTTTTTCGGCCGTATGCGGTTTCCCGACCGCAGGCAAAAACGTGGTCGACCACGTTTTTGCCTACGGTCGGGAAACCGCATACGGCCAAAAAAGCAGCCGACCGGAGGCTGCGGTTCACTCTGGTCGGCTCATAGACATGCATTAAATACGGTTCCCCTATACGGCTGAGTGTGGGCACCATGATTAAGCCCCGCCCCCTCCTCCCAGCAGTATACGGGAACCGTAGTTACAAATCGTAGTGTGAACCCAGCCTAAAACAGATTTTTACATTACTTCTATTAAAAAATCTTAATCCTTTCTGTACTTATTAGCTGCTGAATAGTACAGAGGAAATTATTTTCTTTTTGGAATGTTCTCTGATGACATCACGAGCACAGTTCTCTCTGCTGATGTTATTATAATAATAATAATGTCTTTATTTATTTATTGTTGTCCTTAGTGGGATTTGAACCCAATGCCCCAGCACTGCAAGGCAGCAGTGCTAACCACTAAGCCAACATGCTGCCCTTAGCATACATCTGCTATGCACGGTTGCTAAAATGGACAGAGATGTCAGCAGAGAGCACTGTGCTTGTGATGTCATCAGTGTTCCAAAAAGAAAGGAATTTCCTCTGTAGCATTCAGCAGCTAATAAGTACTGGAAGGATTAAGATTTTTTAATAGAAGTCATTTAGAAATATGTCTAAATTTCTGGCACCAGTTGATTTGAAAGAAAAAAGGTTTTCACCGGAGTACCCCAAAATGGCCCTGGTCCTTAAGGGGTTAAGTGCATGTTCATTGTGGGTTTGCTTCCAAGTCTCAATAAATACTTGATCATCCTGAAATTGTGCAGGAATCTTATAGGTTCTTAGCCCTCTGGGAGTGCGTGCAGACTGGGCATATGATTGCAACGAATTTATTGTCCAAAACGTGTCTATTTCTTTTTCTGACAAGGTAGAAATATGATGTTCCAAAGTCTTCAAACTCATTACTTCCAGGTAGGCTTTCAGATTACATTCCATAACCCCCCCCCTCTCCCAGATCTCCTCTCCCCAGGAGTAGTGTGCCTTCCAGTGAATCTCCTCCTATTCCTTGTTCCATTTCCATGTTTTGCGGCGTGGTCACAGGCATACTGGCGTGCTCTGATCCAGTTAAGTCGCAAGCCAAAGCAACAATGGAATATAGAATATAAGATGGTGGTGCTCTAGCGTGGCAGATAGGTTATAGACAATTTCCAAAGAGGCAAAGAAAGTTGGCAACTCACCATATCTTCTCAAAATCTTCTTTTATTTGCGCACAATACTCACATACAGATGACTCTTAGGGTGAGGTACATACCAAGGGGGTTACAAAGGCGGGTGGGTACAAAAGCGATGTTTCGCACGGGTTACGTGCTTCGTCTGGCCTTAAGTTCATGGACAGTACACAAGGGTTATATACAGGTGTGCAATCACATTGACCTATCACCTTCTACTAACTCAAATACACCATGTAACTAAATCAAGTAAACAAAAAAGGTGGACCTGGGAGCAGGTAAGATCTTCCCTGAGCATGCTAAATAGCAATCTCATATATTATTTAGCTTATCTGCACTAATTCCCGGGGCTACTTTTACCTTCTCAAGCCCAGCAAAGCGTAATTCTTCATACCTGCCGGTGTGGTTTTCCCTTACATGGTTAATAAGGCGTGGGACCCCCCTACCAGTACGGAAAGAGTAAAAATGCTCTCTTATCCGTATCTGTAGCTGCCTGATAGTCTTTCCTATGTAATAGAAACCATAGGGGCAGAATATGACGTACACCACTCCTTTTGTTCGGCATGTTATCATATCTTGTGCAACATGTGTCCCTGATCCCATTCTTAATACTTTACTCACTAAATAATGTTTACAGTAATTACAGTAAGTCACTGGTCCAACCCCAGGCTGCCCGATTGTGGCTGAGATCGGATCAGTGACTGAGCACTTATCTCACTATTTGCATTGGCTCCTCTGTCCCCTTCTTCCGGCGATCCCTAGTTATAGAAAAGATACAGGTCATCTTTTGCAAATCTTGGGAGATATACAGTGGCAGGAGGGATGGAGTCTATGCTCTATCGACGTTGTCAGCCTGTACACCCGCATACCGCACGATGTGGGTGTACAGGCAGTCGTAGAATCTCTGAGAAGAACTAATAGCTCTGACAAATATATTGCTTTTGTTAACGAGGCTTTGAGGTTTTGTCCTCACAAACAGCATATTTAAATATGAGAACCAGTGGTACAGGCAGGACACCGGGACCCCGATGGGGACACCGGTGTTCTGCACGTACGCTAACTTGTTTATCTCTGTTTTTGAGGACAAATATGTGTACTCTGTACCAATTCTTGTTACGCCTAGCGCTCCGGGTCCCCGCTCCTCCCCAGAGCGCTCACGGCGTCTTTCTCCCTGCAGCTCCCCGGTCAGTCCCGCTGACCGGGAGCGCTGCTCTGTCACGGCCGTTGGGGATGCGATTCGCACAGCGGGACGCGCCCGCTCGCGAATCGCATCCCAGGTCACTTACCCGTTCCCGTCTCCTGCTGTCATGTGCTGGCGCGCGCGGCTCCGCTCTCTAGGGCGCGCGCGCGCCAGCTCCCTGAGACTTAAAGGGCCAGTGCACCAATGATTGGTGCCTGGCCCAATTAGCTTAATTGGCTCCCACCTGTTCCCTGGCTATATCTAGTCTCCTCCCTTGCACTCCCTTGCCGGATCTTGTTGCCCTTGTGCCTAGTGAAAGCGTTTTGTGTGTTTAAAGCCTGTGTACCAGAACTTCTGCTATCTCCCCTGACTACGAACCTTGCCGCCTGCCCCCGACCTTCTGCTACGTCCGACTTTGCTTCTGCCTACTCCCTTGTACCTCGCCTATCTTCAGCAGTCAGAGAGGTGAGCCGTTGCTAGTGGATACGACCTGGTCACTACCGCCGCAGCAAGACCATCCCGCTTTGCGGCGGGCTCTGGTGAAAACCTGTAGTGGCTTAGAACCGGTCCACTAGCGCGGTCCTCGCCATCCCTCTCTGGCACAGAGGATCCACTACCTGCCAGCCGGCATCGTGACAGTAGATCCGGCCATGGATCCCGCTGAGGTCCCTCTGCCTTATATCTCGGATATCACCACGGTGATCGCCCAGCAATCCCGACAGATCGCCCATCTAACCCACCAGCTGTCGGAAATGTCCACCATTGTGCACCAACTTCAGTCGCAACTTCTGCAGCAATCATCTCCTCCGCCAGCTCCTGCACCCCTTCCGCAGCGAGTGGCCACTCCTAGCCTCCGCCTGTCCTTGCCGGACAAATTTAATGGGGACTCTAAGTTTTGCCGTGGCTTTCTTTCGCAATGTTCCCTGCACATGGAGATGATGTCGGACCAGTTTCCTACTGAAAGGTCTAAGGTGGCTTTCGTAGTCAGCCTTCTGTCTGGAAAAGCCCTGTCATGGGCCACACCGCTCTGGGACCGCAATGACCCCGTCACTGCCTCTGTACACTCCTTCTTCTCGGAAATTCGAAGTGTCTTTGAGGAACCTGCCCGAGCCTCTTCTGCTGAGACTGCCCTGCTGAACCTGGTCCAGGGTAATTCCTCCGTTGGCGAGTACGCCATACAATTCCGTACCCTTGCTTCTGAACTTTCCTGGAATAATGAGGCTCTCTGCGCGACCTTTAAAAAAGGCCTATCCAGCAACATTAAAGATGTTCTGGCCGCACGAGAGACTCCTGCTAACCTGCATGAACTCATTCATCTAGCCACTCGCATTGACATGCGTTTTTCTGAGAGGCATCAAGAGCTCCGCCAGGAAAAAGACTTAGATCTCTGGACACCTCTCCCACAGTCTCCATTGCAATCTGCGTCTAGGCCTCCCGCCGAGGAGGCCATGCAAGTGGATCGGTCTCGCCTGACCCTGGAAGAGAGGAATCGCCGTAAGGAAGAGAATCTTTGTCTGTACTGTGCCAGTACCGAGCATTTCTTGGTGGATTGCCCTATCCGTCCTCCACGCCTGGGAAATGCACGCACGCACCCAGCTCACGTGGGTGTGGCGTCTCTTGGTTCCAAGTCTGCTCCTCCACATCTCACGGTACCCGTGCGGATTTCTACTTCAGCCAGCTCTTCCCTCTCAGCCGTGGCCTGCCTGGACTCTGGTGCCTCTGGGAATTTTGTTCGGGAGTCCTTAGTGAATAAATTCCGCATTCCGGTGACCCGTCTTGTCAAGCCACTCCACATTTCCGCGGTCAACGGAGCCAGGTTGGATTGCACCGTGCGTTTCCGCACGCAGCCCCTCCTAATGTGCATCGGACCTCATCAGGAGAAAATCGAATTTTTGGTTCTTCCCAATTGCACTTCCGAAATTCTCCTTGGACTACCCTGGCTTCTACACCATTCCCCAACCCTGGACTGGTCCACTGGGGAGATCAAGAGTTGGGGCCCCTCTTGTTCCAAGGACTGCCTTCTACCGGTTCCCAGTACTCCCTGCCGTGACCCTGTGGTTCCTCCTGTATCCGGTCCCCCTAAGGTCATTAAGGACTCTGCCTGCCACAGGAAATGCCTCTCCCCCCCTCCCAGTCCCATCAGGCAAGCCTCTGTGTCCCCTCATGGCTCCCGTCCTTGTGTCTTCCTGCCCCGTGCCAAGCTTCACCCTCTGCCCTCCCTCCCCATTCCTACTCCTGCTGTACTGCCTGCCATTGAGGAAACCATCCATTCCTTCCCGGTGTCCTCATCCCAGGGGAGGCAGCCACCGGACAAAAAAAAGGGGAGACCTAAGGGGGGGGGTACTGTTACGCCTAGCGCTCCGGGTCCCCGCTCCTCCCCGGAGCGCTCACGGCGTCTTTCTCCCTGCAGCTCCCCGGTCAGTCCCGCTGACCGGGAGCGCTGCTCTGTCACGGCCGTTGGGGATGCGATTCGCACAGCGGGACGCGCCCGCTCGCGAATCGCATCCCAGGTCACTTACCCGTTCCCGTCTCCTGCTGTCATGTGCTGGCGCGCGCGGCTCCGCTCTCTAGGGCGCGCGCGCGTCAGCTCCCTGAGACTTAAAGGGCCAGTGCACCAATGATTGGTGCCTGGCCCAATTAGCTTAATTGGCTCCCACCTGTTCCCTGGCTATATCTAGTCTCCTCCCTTGCACTCCCTTGCCGGATCTTGTTGCCCTTGTGCCTAGTGAAAGCGTTTTGTGTGTTTAAAGCCTGTGTACCAGAACTTCTGCTATCTCCCCTGACTACGAACCTTGCCGCCTGCCCCCGACCTTCTGCTACGTCCGACTTTGCTTCTGCCTACTCCCTTGTACCTCGCCTATCTTCAGCAGTCAGAGAGGTGAGCCGTTGCTAGTGGATACGACCTGGTCACTACCGCCGCAGCAAGACCATCCCGCTTTGCGGCGGGCTCTGGTGAAAACCTGTAGTGGCTTAGAACCGGTCCACTAGCGCGGTCCTCGCCATCCCTCTCTGGCACAGAGGATCCACTACCTGCCAGCCGGCATCGTGACAATTCTTACATCGGGTATATCAAGACATACCTTCGTTTCGTCGATGACGTGTTGTTGGTATGGTCTGGTAGTAAGGAACAATTCAGTGCCTTTGTTCAGTACCTCAATGTAACCAATACAATGCAAATGTCATTCACGGAACAATTTGGGGGAACTACACTTGATTTTTTGGATGTGAGATTGACCATTGAGAATAATACACTAATCAGTGAAGGCTATAGAAAAACCATTGCGAAGAATACCATTCTACATTTCAGGAGCTCTCACCCTTATTCGGTTAAAAAGGGTATCCCTTACAGCCAGTTTGTTCGCCTAAAGTGTAATAACACCAATGAGGATCAATATCAGGTACAGGCAAACAAACTGGAAGTAAGACTGAAAGAAAGAGGATACCCATTATCCCTGATCAAGTCGGCCAGACAAAAAGCTAATGTAATAAAAAGGCACTCCTTGTTCATGACCAAAAATAAAACCGTAATTAATACAGATAATCGCAGGTTTGCGTTCACATTCGATAATATTCCGGTGAACAAGATTGTGGAACGTGCCATCCGATGCAACTGGTATATACTGGAAGCAGACGATGAGCTCAAATCTATTGCAGAAAAGAAGCCTTTAGTAGCGTACCGGAAGAATCGCTCCATTGGCTATCTGCTAAAGTTGAATGTGAACGCTGACCGAAGGAAAAGTGAGTCAAAAGACACCTGGTTAAAAGATCTAGTTCCCCAAGGCAATTATCCTTGCAAAAACTGTAATTACTGTAAATATAATTTAGCGAGTAAAGTATATAGAATGTGATCAGGGACACATGTTGTACAAGATATTATAACATGCCGAACAAAAGGAGTGGTGTACGTCATATTCTGCCCCTGTGGTTTCTATTACATAGGAAAGACTATCAGGCAGCTACAGATACGGATAAGAGAGCATTTTTACTCTTTCCGTACTGGAGGGGGGGTCCCACGCCTTATTAACAATGTAAGGGAAAACCACACCGGCAGGTATGAAGGATTATGCTGAGCTTGAGAAGGTAAAAGCAGCCCCGGGAATTAGCGCGGTTAGGCATTTACTAAAAAGAGAAATCAATGGATATTGAAAACTGAAGCTACAGGAGTATTAGGCTTAAATGACAAGGTAGATATGTCTGTATGTTTTTGAATAATGTGCAAGATTAATAATATATGGGATCGCTATTTAGCATGCTCAGGGAGGATCTTACCTGCTCCCAGGTCCACCTTTTCATTTACTTGTTTCAGTCACATGGTGTATTTGAGTTAGTAGAAGGTGATAGGTCAATGTGATTGCACACCTTTATATAACCCTTGTGTAATGTCCATGAAATTAAGGCCAGACGAAGCACGTAACCCGTGCGAAACATTGGCTGCTGCTGTCGCCTTTGTACCCCCTGGTATGTGCCTCCCCTAACTGTCATCTGTATATAAGTATTGTGCACAAATAAAAGAAGATTTTGATAAGATTTGGTGAGTCGCCAGCTTTCTTTGCCTCTTTGGAAATTGTTTATAACCTATCTGCCACGCTAGAGCACCACTATACCTCACAGTGTGAATAGTACTACTACTCCTGCAACCAGACATTTATCTATCACAGAGCAAGCAGTGCTGGTCCTATCTTATTTTCTATAGTGTCTCATGATGTTCATTCCTAAAATAAACTCAGCTGCATGTTTGTCACCAACAATAGTAACAATAACACCTTGTCTCCTAAGTACATGATTCCCTACTTGCACTGTGGGCTCCCAGTAGCCATGTCTGGGTACTGGTTTCCCATTTCTTGCAATCCCCCTAAAGTCTACATCATTTGGTTCGCATAACATTTCAGGGCTCCAATATTTGTAAAACACCCCTTGAGGAATAGTGGACACTTGGGACCCAGTATCAATCAAAGCCTGCAATTGAATCCCTTCTACCACAATTTGCACATAGGGGCAGGGGGCAACATAGTTACATAGTGAGTACGGTTGAAAAAAGACATAAGTCCATCAAGTTCAACCAGGGAATTGAAGGGTAGGGGTGTGGCGCAATATTGGGGAACGGATGGGATTTTATATTTCTTCATAAGCATTAATGTTATTTTGTTCCAGGAATGTATCTAACCCTGTTTTAAAGCTGTTAATTTTTCCTGCTGTGATCAGTTCCTGAAGTAGACTGTTCCATAAGTTCACAGTTCTTATGGTAAAGAAGGCGTGTCGCCCCTTGAGACTAAACTTTTTCTTCTCCAGACGGAGGGAGTGCCCCCTCGTCCTTTGGGTGGGGGTTTGACCTGGAACAGTTTTTCTCCATATTTTTTGTATTGGCCATTAATATACTTATATACATTTATCATATCCCCCCTTAAACATCTCATTTCAAGACTAAACAATTGTAACTCCTTTAATTGCTCCTCATAGCTAAGATGTTCTATGCCCCATATTAGTTTAGTCGCGCGTCTCTGCACCCTTTCCAGCTCCACAGTGTCCCTTTTATGGACTGGTGCCCAAAACTGAACAGCATATTCCAGGTGAGGCCGTACCAATGCTTTATAAAGGGGGAGTATTATGTCCCTGTCCCTCGAGTCCATGCCTCTTGTTATACATGACAATATCCTGCCAGGCTTGGAAGCAGCAGCCTGACATTGCATGCTATTCTGTAGTCTGTGATCTACAAGTACACCCAGATCCTTCTCTACCAGTGACTCTGCCAGTTTATTAGTACCCAGATTAGTACCCAGATGCATAACTTTACATTTATCCACATTGAACCTCATTTGCCAAGTGGATGCCCAGACACTTAGTCTATCCAAGTCATCTTGTGACCTATACACATCTTCTATAGACTGTACCATGCTACAAAGCTTGGTGTCATCTGCAAAGATAGAAACAGAGCTGTTAATGCCATCCTCTATATCATTGATAAATAAATTAAACAACAGCGGGCCCAGTACTGAACCTTGGGGTACACCACTAATAACCGGGGACCAATCAGAGTACGAATCATTGACCACCACTCTCTGAGTACGATCCGTGAGCCATTGTTCAATCCAGTTACAAACTAAAGTTTCCAAACCCAAAGACCTTAACTTACCTGTCAGCCGTCTGTGAGGGACAGTATCAAACGCTTTAGCAAAATCCAGAAACACTAGATCCCCAGCCATTCCTCTGTCAAGGCTTCTACTCACATCTTCATAAAAGCAAATTAGATTGGTTTGACAACTTCTATCCTTAGTAAACCCATGCTGGCTATCACTTATAATACAAATATCCCCTATGTATTCCTGTATGTAATCCCTTATAAGTCCTTCAAACAATTTACCCACAATGCACGTTAAACTTACCGGTCTATAGTTTCCTGGGGAAGACCTAGAGCCCTTTTTGAAGATTGGCACCACATTCGCCTTGTGCCAGTCCCTTGGCACAATACCAGACACCAGTGAATCTCTAAATATCATGAACAGGGGTACAGATATTACTGAACTTAGTTCTCTAAGAACTCTTGGGTGCAATCCATCTGGCCCTGGAGATTTGCTTACATTTATATTACTTAACTTACCTTGTACCAGATGACAGATTATGTTTCAAATCTGTCACCAGTGAGAGACCAGTTGTCATAGTTGACACTACAGCTGCGGTTGTGGAGCGATTATTGTATTGCTCTATTTGCAGAGACTCTGCTACCAATTTCCACTTGCAATATCAACCTGTTGCATCCACCTGCTGTTTTATCTCAGTCAAATTTGGACTCTTGTATTTGAGAACTTTGCCTGCCAAAACCGTTTGGGTTCCGCTTTGAAACAACATCTGTAACCCACGGCATTCAACATCCACCGGCACCTGAGGTCAGCTGACCTGCCATCAGCTGACCGCTGACGTCAGACGCCGAGGAAGAGCTCGCCGGTGAGCGCAGCTACACATAGTGCAACCATCACGCCGCCCCGGCTGGAGCACATTCGATTCCATCTAACCCGGGCTGACGACGGTGCGGTGAGTGGCACGTACGTGCCGAACAGCTAATTTCCATTACAGGCTCGTCCTTAATAATCATTCTAACTGGCAAACAGTTGTGTCTATACCAGACTATATGGATTTGCCATAAACCAGCACATACCCACTAGCACAGCGCATTCACTTTGAAAGGAGCACACAGTATATATCCTTCTTCTGCAGGACTTTTTTGTTTCAGGACGTTAACCCACAAGCACAATTTTTTTGTGCTCAGGACTTATCTTTTTCAGGTCACAAAAACCCTCATATTTAACTAGATGTTTATTATTGTTTTTACAGGGTGATTTTATTATTGTTTTTTGCAGGGTGATTTGCTTATGAATACAGGTTGAAACATTTGGATACAAATGTTATACAGAGCACATTTTATTACACTTGGATGAAATCGTTGTATGATATATATATATTGATATTTTTGTACCATATATGCTATTATATCTATAAGTGCTATCCATTCATAACAGCTGTAGTGGACATTTTAGATATTTTCTTTTAGTGTGATTTTATTATTGCGCTGTATTTATCTTTTAAATTAATTAAATCATTTGATTGCACATCTCAGTTTTTTCAATCTTTCTGATACCAGACATCTATCATTGAATCTATTTCAGATATTGAGCTGAGGACTAATTTATCCTTGTTTTCTATTTTTTATTGCCTCTCAGTGGGAGAGAGTTTTTTAGTTAACCTCGCTCATTTTTGGTGGTTGAGCTTCACTTTCTAGTCTTTTTTTTTTTTTAGATTTGTAAATTACTTCTATTAAAAATCTTAATCCTTTCAGTACTTATAAGCTTCTGAAGTTAAGGATGTTCTTTTCTGTCTAAATCCTCTCTGATGACACCTGTCTAGGGAAACACCCAGTTTAGAAGCAAATCCCCATAGCAAACCTCTTCTAAACTGGGTGTCATCAGAGAGGATTTAGACAGAAAAGAACAACCTTAACTTCAGAAGCTCATTAGTACTGAAAGGATTAAGATTTTTTAATAGAAGTAATTTACAAATCTGTTTAACTTTCTGGAGCCAGTTGATATATATAAAAAAGTTTTTTCCTGGAATACGACTTTAATATGTGCGCGCACTGCAATTCGTGGTGGAAATTTTACCTTTTTTAGGCAAGATCCTTAAAAATTGACAGGCCACAGGGTTCCATTAGCTAAGCATGATAAACATGGTTCTGAGCAAAATAGTTTTGTCTCCCAAACTTGCTACTGTTCTGTTGATAGGAAGATCAAAGGCCATAGGTGTTTCATCCATATTCCCAACATCTCCCAGGTCATGGTTATGGATTCTTTGTTTTATGATGAACTAGCGGAGTACCCGGCGTTGCCCGATTGCCCAATAAGGATGAGGAAGGAAAATCAACAAAGGAGGAAGCTTTTGACTTCATATCCCATCCCCATATATTGTTGTCATATCCCAACCTCATATCCCGACTTCCTATCCAGTCCTCCTATCCTGTCCTCCTATCCTGTCCTCCTATCCCCTCCTCCTATCCCGAACTCCTATGCTGACCTCCTATCCCGTCCTCCTATCCCGACCTCCTATCCCGACCTCCTATCTCAACCTCCTATCCCGTCCTCCTATCACGTCCTCCCATCTCGACCTCCTATCCTGACCTCCTATCCCGTTCTCCCATCCCAACCTCCTATCCCATCCTCCTATACCAACCTCCTATCGTGTCCTTCTATCCTGTCATTCTATCCCGATCTCCAATCCCGACCTCCTACCCTGACCTCCTATCCCATCCTCCTATCCCGACCTCCCATCCAGTCCTCCAATCTCAACATCCTATCCCGTCCTTCTATCTTGACCTTCTATCCCGTCCTCCTATCTCGACCTCCTACCTCGACCTCCTATCCCGACCTCCTATCCTGCCCTCCTATCCCGACCTCCTATCCCATCCTCCTATCTCTACCTCCTATCCCGTCCTCATATCCCGTCCTCCTATCTCGACCTCCTATCCCGACCATCCCGTCCTCCTATCTCGACCTCCTATCCTGACCTCCCATCCCGTCCTCAGATCCTGACCTGTAATATGTGTACCAGGTATTGAAATATCTCCAGCCGTACAGAAGTTATGTGAAAACATATATTTCCCATTGATTTGCATGGTACTTTAAACAAAAACCCTGACCCTCACAAATAGGGGTAGTTAAGGGTTAAATTAACTATCCTATATTTTAAGTGGACATATAAGTAACATGTGACCAAGTATTATCGAAATATCTCCAGCCGTTTGGAAGTTATGCAGTAACATATATTTCCCATTGACTTGTATGGGACTTTAACCCCTTCACGACGAGCGACGTACATGTACGGCGCCGCGAAGTGTCACTTGGCGCGCGGCGACGTACATGTACATCGCGGGGTTCCGGGAGCGCCGCGTCACCGGTAGCGGTGATCGGGCCGGGATGACTGCTGTTATCTAACAGCAGGCATCCCGGCACATCGCCGAGGGGGGTCCTGAGACCCCCCCATGACCGCGATGCGCGCAAATCGCAGGTCAATTCAGACCTGCGATCTGCGCGATTCCGGGTCATACGGGTCACTGGTGACCCGGAAAATAAGAGGGATCGTAGGTGTCCGAGACACCCTCGATCCCCCTAAAGGGATAGGAGTTTGGTGGCAGGGGTGCCATCCCTCCTATCCCTGCTATTGGTCGGCCGAGCGACCGACCGATAGCAGACCGGGGGGGTTAAAGTTCTGTTCCCCTGCTTTGCCCACCTATCGGTGTCCGGGCAAAACGGGGGAACCGTCAAGGGAAGGTCGGCACCGAAGGTCCCTACCTGGATCCCGGATCCCGGAGCGCGATCCTCCATGCGGGGATCCCCCACATGCGGCGGCGGCGGCTTCCGGGTCCTGCTAGGTGAGTTGTTGCCTAGCAACATCCGGAGGGCCACAGTTTACAGTGGTCTCTAAACCGTGGCCCTCTAGATGTTGCAAAACTACAACTCCCAGCATGCCCAGACAGATGTTTGCTGTGTGGGCATGCTGGGACTTGTGGTTTTGCAATATTTAGAGGGGTTCAGGTTGTAGATCACTAAGTGGTCTCAAACTGTAGCCCTCCAGATGTTGCAAAACTACAACTCTCAGCATGCCCAGACAGCAGTTTGCTGTCTGGGCATGCTGCGAGTTGTAGTTTTGCAACATCTGGAGGGCCACAGTTTTGAGACCACTGGACAGTGATTTACAACTTGAACCCCTCTAAATCTTGCAAAACTACAACTCCCAGCATTCAGGAACAGCATAAGGCTGTCTTGGCATGCTGGGAGTTGTACTTGCGTGCCTCCAGCCATTGCATAACTACATCTCCCAGCATGCCCTTCCGCAATCAGTACATACTGGGAGTTGCAGTTTTGCAACAGCTGCAGGCACACTGGTTGGAAAATACTGAGTTAGGTCATAGAACCTAACTCAAGGTTTTCCAGCCAGTGTGCCTCCAGCTGTTGCAAAACTACAACTCCCAGCATGCATGGTCTGTCAGTGCATGCTGGGAGTTGTAGTTTTGACCCCCCCTCCCGTGTGAATGTACAGGCTACATTCACACTGGCGGCAGATTACAGTGAGTTCCCCGCTACAAATTTGAGCTGCGGCAAATTTTCCGTCGCAGCTCAAACTCCTAGCGGGAGACTCAGTGTAATCCGCCGTCAGTGTGAATGTAACCTAAAAACACTACACTACACTAACATAAAATAAAGAGTAAAACACTACATATACACACGTACACTGCCCCCCCCACCCCCCCCCCCCCCCTCCCCAATAAAAATGAAAAACGTATTGTATGGCAGTGTTTCTAAGATGGAGCCTCCAGCTGTTGCAAAACAAAAACTCCCAGCATTTCTGGACAGCAATTGACTGTCCAAGCATGCTGGGATTTTAGCAACAGCTGGAGGCACCCTGTTTGGGAATCACTGGCATAGAATACCCCTATGTCCACCCCTATGCAAGTCCCTAATTCAGGCCTCAAATACGCATGGCGCTCTCACTTTGGAGCCCTGTCATATTTCAAGGCAACAGAATAGGGTCACATATGGGGTATCGCCGTACTCGGGAGAAATTGCCTAACAAATTTTGGGGGGCTTTTTCTCCTTTTACCCCTTATGTAAAGGAACAGTTGGGGTCTACACCAGAATGTTAGTGTAAAAAAATAAAAAAATTTACACTAACATGCTGGTGTTGCCCTATACTTTTCATTTTCACAAGAGGTAAAAGGGAAAAACTCCCCCCAAATTTTGTAACGCAATTTCTCCCGAGTACGGAGATACCCCATATGTGGGCGCAAAGTGCTCTGGGGGCGCACCACAAGGCCCAGAAGGGAGAGTGCGCCATGTACATTTGAGGTGATTTGCACAGAGGTGGCTGATTGTTACAGCGGTTCTGACAAACGCAAAAAAAAAAAACACATCCACATGTGACCCCATTTTGAAAACTACACCCCTCACGGAATGTAATGAGGGGTGCAGTGAGAATTTACACCCCACAGGTGTCTGACGGATCTTTGGAACAGTGGGCCGTGAAAATGAAAAATTTTGCACAGCCCACTGTTCCAAAGATCTGTCAGACACCAGTGGGGGGTAAATGCTCACTGTACCCCTCATTACATTCTGTGAGGGGTCTAGTTTTCAAAATGGTATGCCATGTGGGGGTTATTTTGCTGTTCCGGAACCATAGGGGCTTCCTAAATGCGACATGCCCCCCGAGCAAAATTTGCTCTCAAAAAGCCAAATATGATGCCTTCCCTTCTGAGCATTGTAGTTCGCCCGCAGTGCACTTCAGGTCCACTTATGGGGTACCTCCATACTCAGAAGAGATGGGGTTACAAATTTTGGGGGGTCTTTTCTGCTATTAACCCTTTCAAAAATGTGAAATTTGGGGGGAAACCCACATTTTAGTGAATTTTTTTTTTTTTTTTTTACATATGCAAAAGTCGTGAAACACCTGTGGGGTATTAAGGTTCACTTTATCCCTTGTTACGTTCCTCAAGGGGTCTAGTTTCCAAAATGGTATGCCATGTGTTTTTTTTTTGCTGTTCTGGCACCATAGGGGCTTCCTAAATGCAATATGCCCCCCAAAAACCATTTCAGAAAAACGTACTCTCTAAAATCCCCTTGTCGCTCCTTCGCTTCTGAGCCCTCTACTGCGCCCGCTGAACACTTTACATAGACATATGAGGTATGTGCTTACTCGAGAGAAATTGGGCTACAAATATAAATATACATTTTCTCCTTTTACCCCTTGTAAAAATTCAAAAATTGGGTCTACAAGAACATGCGAGTGTAAAAAATGAACATTTTGAATTTTCTCCTTCACTTTGCTGCTTTTCCTGTGAAACACCTAAAGGGTTAAAACATTTACTGAATGTCATTTTGAATACTTTGGGGGGTGCAGTTTTTATAATGGGGTCATTTATTGGGTATTTCTAATATGAAGACCATTCAAATCCACTTCAAACCTGAACTGGTCCCTGAAAAATTGCGAGTTTGAAAATTTTGTGAAAAATTGGAAAATTGCTGCTGAACTTTGGAGCCCTCCGGTGTCTTCCAAAAGTAAAAACTCGTCACTTTTATGATGCAATCATAAAGTAGACATATTGTATATGTGAATCAAAAAAAAAATATTTGGAATATCCATTTTCCTTACAAGCAGAGAGCTTCAAAGTTAGAAAATGCTAAATTTTTAATTTTTTCATAAAATTTTGGGATTTTTCACCAAGAAAGGATGCAAGTTACCACAAAAATTTACCACTATGTTAAAGTAGAATATGTCACGAAAAAACAGTCTCAGAATCAGAATGATAACTAAAAGCATTCCAGAGTTATTAATGTTTAAAGTGACAGTGGACAGATTTGCAAAAAAGGGCTTCGTCCTAGAGGTGAAAATGGGCTCCGTCCTTAAGGGGTTAAACAAAAACCTCGACCCTGGCAAATGGGGGTGAGTAAAGGTTAAATCACCTATCCTATGTTTGTTGTTGACATATAAATAACATGAATAACATACATACACACACATACACACATTGGGCCTCATTTACTAAGAGTGGATTGTCGGTATGTGTTTCTGTTTTGTGGTTTCTACATTTTTTTAACTTGATATTTACTAATCTGTCACACTTTTTCCGATAGTTTTTGTTGCAGGGGAAAATTCTGTCGCACGGTAAAATCTGCATCCATAAGACTAAGTTTCTACTTGTTTTTTTTTTTTTTGGGGGGGGGGGGGATGCCAAGAAAAACAACATGTGGGTTTTAATTTTGGCGTTTTGCTGGCAGTTTTTATTCTTTTTTGGTTTTTAGCGATCCAAAATAGTGATGGAGATACCTTTTTTAATAACATTTTGTAGGGTACTATAAAAAAAAAAAGGTACAGTAGTGAAGGAAAAAATTGTATCTAACAAAATTTGTCTTTTTTATTACAAAATTTTTATTCATTTTTAAAACAGGGATCAATTCATGTGGGCGGGCGGGGACCTAAAATGTAGCCGACAATAATAAAAATGTAGAGTGTGTGTGTTTTTTACTTTTTTATTTATTTTCTATATTTTTTTAGGTAGTACTACTACTCCCAGCATGGAACACCCTGTCCCATGATGGGAGTAGTAGTACCTGCACTAATTGACAGATCGTCCGTTGTGATCCTTCTGTATAATGTATAGATGTGGGACCCTGCTCTTCTTTGGTCCCCTGCACTGACGTATATACACCTATTCATATTTTCCGCAGACAGCTGTGATTGGCCAGATGGTTTCAGCCAATTACAGCTCTTTGTGGAAAATATTAATATGTGTATATATACATCAGTGCAGGGGACCATAGAAGAGCGTCCGCCGCATCTACTGTATACATTATAGAGGAGGATCACAGCGGGTGTCAGGAGTGACATCCGCTGTGATCTTTCCTTAACTGCAGGTACTACTACTCCCAAGATGGTGCAGAGTGTGCTCCATGTTGGGAGTAGTAGTACCTGCATTAATAGACAGATCGCAACAGGTGTCAGAAGTTACACTTGCTGCGATCTGTCTATTAATGCAGGTACTACAGCCCCCAGCAGTACCTACAGGTAAGGACAGATCACAGCGGGTATCACTACTGACATCCGCTGTGATCGTCCTATCTAATGCAGACATGGAGCGGCTGTATACAGCGCTCGCATCTCTACACTATACTCTGGCCACTCATTCATTCATATTTCCCTCAGAGCTGTGATTGGCTGAAACCATCCGTCCAATCACCACTCTGGGTGGAGAAATTAGTCATGTGAATTTGTTTTATGGGGATGCGTTGGTCTTTTGCAGTGCTGCAGTCCTTCCTTCTGGAGCCCACTCTGATGTATATTAAGTTCAAATCAAATTGAGAGAAGTGCTGGAGTTTTGTTTTGTTGTGACAAGCTGTTTGCAGATACATTTGTGCACAATGAGGAGCGCGATCCCTGTCTGAGGATGCACTTGTGTATACTGGGGATCGCGATCTCTTAAAGTCTGAACAAAGAGAAGAAAGCTCCGGTTCAGATACATTCCGATGGGGTCTCCTTGGATCATGGTGAAGGTATATGAGGAAACCTTGCAGGTTAGCTTGGTTTGGAATCGGCAGGTGCAGGGCAAGGCTAGGCTGCCTGGAAGACGGAGCACTTCATTATTATGGTACCCCCCCTTCCCCGACAGTTCCCCCGCATTAGGTTGGCAGTATAGTTCCCCCGCATTAGGTTGGCAGTACAGTTCCCCCGCATTAGGTTGGCAGTACAGTTCCCCCGCCTTAGGTTGGCAGTACAGTTCCCCCGCCTTAGGTTGGCAGTATAGTTCCCCCACATTAGGTGCAGTACGGTTCCCCCACATTAGGTGCAGTACGGTTCCCCCGCATTAGGTGCAGTACGGTCCCCCACATTAGGTGCAGTACAGTTCCCCCACATTAGGGGCAGTACAGTTCGCCCACATTAGGTGTAGTACAGTTCCCCCACATTAGGTCCAGTACAGTTCCCCCACATTAGGTGCAGTACAGTTCCCCCACATTAGGTGCAGTACAGTTCCCCACATTAGGTGCAGTATGATTCTCCCACATTCTGTGCAGTACGGTTCCCCCACATTAGGTGCAGTACGGTTCCCCCACATTAGGTGCAGTACCGTTCCCCCACATTAGGGGCAGTACCGTTCCCCCACATTAGGGGCAGTACCGTTCCCCCACATTAGGTGCAGTACAGTTCCCCCATATTAGGTGCAGTACAGTTCCCCCACAGTAGGTGCAGTACAGTTCCCCCACATTAGGTGCAGTACAGTTCCCCCACATTAGGTGCAGTACAGTTCCCCCACATTAGGTGCAGTACAGTTCCCCCACATTAGGTGCAGTACAGTTCCCCACATTAGGTACAGTACAGTTCCCCCACATTAGGTGCAGTACAGTTCCCCCACATGAGGTGCAGTACAGTTCCCCCACATTAGGTGCAGTACAGTTCCCCCACATTAGGTGCAGTATAGTTCCCCACATTAGGTGCAGTATAGTTCCCCCACATTAGGTGCAGTATAGATTCCCACATTAGGTGCAGTATAGTTCCCCACATTAGGTGCAGTACAGTTCCCCTACATTAGGTGCAGTACAGTTCCCCCACATTAGGTGCAGTACAGTTCCCCCACATTAGGTGCAGTACAGTTCCCCCACATTAGGTGCAGTATAGTTCCCCCACATTAGGTGCAGTACAGTTTCCCCACATTAGGTGCAGTACAGTTTCCCCACATTAGGTGCAGTATAGTTCCCTCACATTAGGTGCAGTATAGTTCCCCACATTAGGTGCAGTACAGTTTCCCCACATTAAGTGCAGTACAGTTCCCCCACAGACATACCGCCTCCAGCCATACACAGCATATGGCTGGAGGCTGGATGCCTGTTTACTGTCCCACTTCAGTGTTCCAACCACCACTCCACCGGTCCGGGGACCCAGGGGACCGGGGTCACGATCTACTGCTATGGTCTATGGGGGCATTATATATGAGGTGCACATGACATGGGGGCTTTATATGTGAGGGGCACATGACAAGGGGGCATTATATCTGGGGGTACATGACAGGGTGGCATTATATCTGGGGGCAAATGACAGGGGGGCATTATATGTGAGGGGCACATGACAGGGGGCATTATATGTGGGGGCACATGACAGGTGCCCCCTAGCATGTGCCCATGTAATGCCCCCTGACATGTACCCCTCACATATAATGCCCCCTGTCATGTGCCCCTCACATATAATACTCCCTGTCCTGTGCCCCTCACATATAATGCCCCCTGTCCTGCCCCCTCAGGGGGCATTATATGTGAGGGGCACAGGACATGGGGCATTATATGTAAGGGGCACAGAACAGGGGGCATTATATGTGAGGGGCACAGGACAGGAGGCATTATATGTGAGGGGCACATGTCAGGGGGGGCATTATATGTGCATTATATGAGCAGATGACGGGGGGCTGTCATTTGCCCTTACATATAATGCCCCCCTGTCATGTGCCCCTCATATAGAATACCGCCTGTCCTGTGACCCCCACATATAATGCCCCATGTCCTGTACCCGGGTGCCCCTCACATATAAATTATAATGCTCCCCTGACATGTGTCCTTATAATTTACCCTTTTCTTTGCAAATCCTTTGCCTGAGCAGCTCTAGTGGTCACCTTTCTCACATGCTGCTCCATTCTGAGAGTGAAAGCCCGGCGCAATGATGTGATGTAATCGCGCTGGCCTGCCATGGATGGCATCCCCGCGGCTCTCACTACAAGAATGGTGAATGGAGCAGCCGCAGTGTGTAAGAAAGGTGAGGGAGTGGTGGAACGGGACAGCTGACAGCTCCTGCTCCACCATGCTATAGTACGGGAGCGTTGGGAGGGCAACAATCTCGGGGGGGCCCCCTTCTATTTACTCAGTGCACGAGGCCCGGAGCAGGTGCTCCATGAGCGCCAGTGATGATCAGACCCTGGGTAGGTGTCCTGTTGATTCTTGTCTGCCGGAGTCTTTGCATTTTTGCCGCACTGGAGACCTGGAGTTCAAGCCCACTTTCTGAGTTTCTCCTAGTTTTCTTCGGAGTGGGGGCTGTTGTGTAGTGGGAAAAAGGAGTTATTCGGCAGAGTTATAATATAGGTCCAGGGTAGAGTTAATTGGTGTGAGTGACATTGTATCGACTGTATGATGTTAAGGTATTACGAACAGATATATTTGAGAGTGAGGTATGATGGTGTGGTTGTTGGTGTGTATATATATATATATATATATATATATATATATATATATATATAAATACATATATATATATATATATATATATATATATATATTCAGTACAGACCAAAAGTTTGGACACACCTTCTCATTCAGAGTTTTCTTTATTTTCATGACTATGAAAATTGTAGATTCCCACTGAAGCCATCAAAACTATGAATTAACACATGTGGAATTATATACATGACAAAAAAAGGTGAAACAACTGAAAATATGTCATATTCTAGGTTCTTCAAAGTAGTCACCTTTTGCTTTGATTACTGCTTTGCAGTATGGTAGTCACCTGAAACGGTTTTCCCTTCACAGGTGTGCTGGTGTGGGGGTGCTTTGCTGGTGACATTGTTGGAGATTTATTTAAAATTGAAGGCATACTGAACCAGCATGTCTAACACAGCATCTTGCAGCGGCATGCTATTCCATCCGGTTTGCGTTTAGTTGGACCATCATTTATTTTTCAACAGAACAATGACCCCAAACACACCTCCAGGCTGTGTAAGGGCTATTTGTCCAAGAAGGAGAGTGATGGGGTGCTGTTCCAGATGACCTGGCCTCCACAGTCACTTGACTTGAACCCAATCAAGATGGTTTGGGGTGAGCTGGACAGCAGAGTGAAGGCAAAAAGGGCCAACAAGTGCTAAGCATCTCTGAGAACTCTTTCAAGACTGTTGGAAGACCATTTCAGGTGACTACCTCTTGAAGCTCATCAAGAGAATTCCAAGAGTGTGCAAATCAGTTATCAAAGCAAATGGTGGCTACTTTGAAGAACCTAGAATATGACATATTTTCAGTTGTTTCACACTTTTTTTTATGTATATAATTCCACATGTGTTAATTCATAGTTTTGATGGCTTCAGTGTGAATCTACAATTTTCATAGTCATGAAAATAAAGAAAACTCTGAATGAGAAGGTGTGTCCAAACTTTTGGTCTGTACTGCATATATATATATATATATATATATATATATATATATATATATATATATATATATATATACCAACAACCACACCATTATACTTCACTTTCAAATATATGTCAGCCGCACCAATTAACCCCACCCAGGACCTATATTATAACTCTGCCGAATAACTCCTTTTTCCCACTACACAATGGCCCCCACTCCAAAGAAAACTAGGGGGAACTCATAAAGTGGGCTTGAACTCCAGGTCTCCAGCACTACATAAATACAAATAAAAACATGGGAGATATAAATAATCAACTCTCTATAGTATACCATTGCTATCCACATAACTAATCGTGTGAATCATGAATGAGATACCATGCGCAGCAAGGTGGGCCAGAACTAGAGGGTCTCCAGTGCTGCAAAAATGCAAAGACTCCGGCAGACAAGAATCAGCATGACACCTGCCGAATCCAAACCAGGCTAACCTGTAAGGTTTCCTCATATACCTTCACCATGATCCAGGGAGACCCCATTGGAATGTATCTGGACCGGAACTGTCTTCTCTTTGTTCAGACTTTAAGAGATCCGCAGACAGGGATCGCATTCCTCATTGTGCACAAATGTATCTGCAAACAGCTTGTTACAACGAAATAAAACTCCAGCACTTCTCTTAATTTGATTTGAACTAAATATACGATCTGGTACATCAGAGTGGGCTCCAGAAGGAAGAACTCCAGAGCTGCAAAAGACCGAAGCATCCCCATACAACAAATTCACCTGACTCATTCATATTCTCTGCCCAGAGTGGTGATTGGCTGGATGGTTGCAGCCAATAACCGCTCTGAGAGAAATATGAATGAGTGAGTGGCCGGCCAGAGTATGGTGCAGAGATGTGAGTGCTGTATACAGCCGCTCTGTATCTCTGCAATAGACAAGGACGATCAAAGCGGGTGTCAGGAGTGATACCCGCTGTGATCTTTCCTTAATGCAGGTACTACTACTCCCAACATTAGGCACACTCTGCTCCCTGCTGGGAGCTGTAGTACCTTTATTAATAGACAGATCGCAGCAAGTGTAACTTCTGACACCCGCTGCGATCTGTCTATTAATGCAAGTGTTCATTTTTCTTAGTTGCTAGGGGTAAGGAATTACATTTATTTCCTACAGACGCACCTTATTTGCACATACTACCTCCTCCACGATTTTATCAGGGGAATTCACCACATACAAACCTGCATAGCAGTAATAGGTGCGTATAGCCTACTTCTATAAATATTTTTACAGCCATAAAATATTTTCTTTGGCATTTAATACATTTATATATATAACTCTCTTGGCAATACTGTACATGAACTGTGGCAAAATAATACAACATCCAGTTACTGACAGAGACGATCCAATACCTGGGCTGTGTGCAATATTTTGTGTCATTTTTAAACAAGTAACCAAGTGAATTATAATAATTATTTTAACTATATCTGTTGCTCCAGTATATATATTTATTTATTAAGTTTTTACTTTTGTATGGGAAACAGGGAGCCATTATTATACAAGGCGGCAATCAGAATCATAGTTACGTATATATATTCATCTTTTCCCCACACCATTTGAGCGCTAGTGAACTATACAGTAGTGTTGCTCACGAATATTCGCAATTCGAATATTATTTGCGAATATTGCATATTCGCGAATTCGCGAATTTCGCGAATATAGCGCTTTATATTCGTAATTACGAATATTCGTTTTTTTTTTTTTTTCACAGTACACATCACAGTGATCACCCCTCTCTGCTTCCAGCTTGTGTGGTGTAAAGAAGGCTGTAATACTACTGTGTGAGACTGGCGTGCGAAAATTCGCATATGCTAATTTTGTATATGCTAATAATATTCACATATGTTAATTTTCGCATACGCGCATTTTCGCATATACGCGAAAATAAAACAAGAATATAACGAATATGCGAATATTCGCGAATATATGACGAATATTCGTCCATATATTCGCGAATATTCGCGAATTCGAATATGGCCTATGCCGCTCAACACTACTATACAGTATATATATTATATATTCATATTTCCCACAGGGAGTTGTGATTGGCTGGAACCATCTGGCCAATCACAGCTCTTTGTGGGAAATATGAATAGGTGTATATATACGGCAGTGCAGGGGACCATAGAAGAGTGGCCGCATCTATACATTATACAGAAGGATCGCAACGTGCAATCTGTCTATTAGTACTTGTACTACTACTCCCATCATGGAACAGTGTGTTCCATGCTGGGAGTAGTAGTAGTACCTAAAAAAATGTAGATAAAATAGTGAAAAACACACACACTAAATTTTTATTATTGTCGGCTACATTTTTATTGCCCTGCTCGCACACATAAATTCATCCCTGTTTAAAAATAATAAAAAATTTGTTATTAAATAGATACATTTCGTTGAATACAATTTTTTTCATCACTACTGTATCTTTTTTATTTCAATTTTTTTAATGGTACTCTATGAAATGTTAATCAAAATGGTATCTCCAAAATGTTTTTGGAAAAAAAAAAAAAAAACCTGTTGAAAGGACTCGCTAAAGCTAAAACATTGCTTAATAATTTAATTGCGCAAAAAATAAAAAATTTTCAAGTTAGAATCGCTTCAAAAAGACGAGGCAGGCAAAGGAACAAACAGCCAGAGAATTTACTCCACTTTCTGAAACTTTATACATGCTTTAAAGTGTTGGGTTTTCTTCCCAGAAAACTCACATGATTTTCTGAGTGATTTTCAGAAAAGACGAGTGATTTTGGATGAAATGTAGGGAACACGCCCCTTTTCCAGAAAAAACGCCCATTTTGTTGTTTTTTTTTTCACTCACAGTGATTCCGATTCTGTCGGGTTTTTTCTGTCGCACATTCTGTCGCATGGTCCCTGCAACAGAATTTAGGCACAAAACCCGACAAAAAGAGTAGGAATCATGTTAGTATATGAGGCCCATTGAGTTTTATATATATAGATGAATGGAATGAGATCACTTTTTCATCAAGGTTTTTTGGCAACTTCAGTGAAATCTTTGTTCTTTGCCGCAAACATAGGGCAAACCTATTAATGAAGCGGGTACACCATCCTGCTGATGCAACAAAATTTTCAATGACTGGTGCTTTAACCCCTTTAGGACGCAGCCCATCTGACCACTGTCACTTTATGCATTAATAGCTCTGGGATGCTTTTACCTTTCATTGTGATTCCGAGATAGTTTTTTTGTGACATATACTACTTTATGTTGCTGGTAAATTTTTGATACTTGCATAATTTCTTGGTGAAAAAATTCCCAAATTTCATGAAAATTTTGAAAATTTTGCATTTTTCTAACTTTGAAACTCCCTGCTTGTAAAGAAAATAGACATGCCAAATAAATGTTATATTGTTTCACATGTACAATATGTCTACTTTATGTTGGCATCATAAAGTTGACATGTTTTTTATTTTTTGAAGACATTAGAGGGCTTTAAAGTTTAGCAGCAATTTCCAAATTGTTCACGAAAATTTCAAAATCTGAATTTTTCATGGACCAGTTCAGTTTTGAAGTGAATTTGAGGGTCTTTATGTTAGAAATATCCCATAATGGACCCCATTTTGAAAACTGCACCCCTCAAAGTATTCAAAATGACATTCAGAAAGTTTGTTAACCCTTTCAGGAATAGCAGAAAAGTGGAGGAGAAAATTCTAAATCTTCATTTTTTTATTCTAACATGTTCTTGTAGAACCAAATTTTTCATTTTCACAAGGGGTATTAGGAGAAAAAGTCCGCCAAAATTTGTAACACCATTTCTTCAGAGTAAGTAAACACCCCATATGTGGATGTAAAGTGCTCTGCGGGCACACTACAGGGCTCAAAAGAGAAGGAGCACCATTGGGCTTTTGGAGAAAGAATTTGGTTGGAATGGAAGTCGGGGGCCATGTGCGCTTACAAACCCCCTATGGTGCCAGAACAGTGGACCTCCCACATGTGTGTGGAAACTATACCCCTCATGGAATGTAATAAGGAGTGCAGTGAGCTTTTACACCCCACTGGCGTCTGACAGACCTTTGGAACAGTGGACTGTGCAAATGAAAATAAAATTTTTCATTTTCACGGACCACTATTCAAAAAATCTGTCAGACACCTTTGGGGTGTAAACACTCACTGCACCCCTCCCATTCTGTGAGGGGTGTAGTTTCCAAAATGGGGTCACATGTGGGGGGGGGGGTCCACTGTTTTAACAATATGGGGCCTTTTTAAAGGCACATGGCTTTCAATTCCAGCCAAATTCTCTCTCCAAAAGCCCAATGGCGCTCCTTCTCTTCTGAGCCCTGTAATGCGCCCGCGGAGCACTTTACATCCACTTATGGGGTATTTCTTTACTCACAAGAAATGGTGTTACAAATTTTGGGGGGATTTTTTCCTATTACCCCTTGTGAAAATGAAAACTTTGGGGTAACAGGAGCATTTTAGGGAAAAAAAATTCATTTTCACGTCCAAATTTAACGGAAGTTCGTCAAAACATCCGTGGGGTGTTAAGGCTCACTGTACCCCTTGTTACTTATCAGCCACCCCTGTGCAAATCACCAATTTAGGCCTCAAATCTACATGGTGCTCTCTCACCCTTGAGCCATGTTGTGCGCCTGCAGAGCAATCTACGTCCACATATGAGGTATTGCTGCACTCGAGAGAAATTGCATTACTTATTTTGGGGGTCTTTTCTCCTTTTACCACTTGTGAAAATTAAAAATATGGGACAACACCAGCATGTTAGTGTAAAAAACATGCTAGTGTAGCCCCCAATTTTTCATTTTCACAAGTGGTAAAAGGAGAAAAGGCCCCAAAATAAGCAATGCAGTTTCTCCTGACTACAGACATACCCCACATGTGGACGTAAACTGTAAATACGAGAGAGCTCAGGAGTGAAAGCGCTCCATGCTAATTTGAGGCCTAAATTAGGGATTTGCACAGGGGTGGCTGACCGTTGCAGAGATTGAGAGGGCCTGCGACATGTATATTTCTGCACCTGGTGGAATGGCCACAAAGCCACTTGATTTACTGCATTGATGGGGCCATGCAGCATAGAACAGATGCTGGTGGCATAGACTGCAAACAGAAAAAAAGCTAGGGGCAGCAGACTGATGTTTGGCTGTCCGGGCATGCTGGGAGTTGTAGTTTTGCAACATCTGGAGAGCTGCAGTTTGGAGACCACTTATTTAGAAGCCCACAGCAGTACAACTTTGAGCAAAAAAATTAATAAATAAATAACTCAGACCAGCGGTCTCAGATGTCAGGGCATGCTGGGAGTTGTAGCTTTGCAACATCTGAGACCACTGGTCTAAGTGACTTTTCTTTTTGCAGCACCTTGTACTGCTGTGGGGGTCTAAGGCTGGGTTCACACTACGTTTTCTCCCATACGGGAGCGCATACGGCAGGGGGGGAGCTAAAAGCTTGCGCTCCCGTATGTCACCGTATGCGCTCCCGTATGTCATTCATTTCAATGAGCCGACCGGAGTGAAACGTTCGGTCCGGTCGGCTCATTTTTGCGCCGTATGCGCTTTTACAACCGGACCTAAAACCGTGGTTGACCACAGTTTTGGGTCCGGTTGTAAAAGCGCATACGGCGCAAAAATGAGCCGACCGGACCGAACGTTTCACTCCGGCCGGCTCATTGAAATGAATGACACACGGGAGCGCATACGAAGGCATACGGGAGCGCGAGGTTTTAGCTCCCCCTGCCGTATGCGCTCCCGTATGGGAGAAAACGTAGTGTGAACCCAGCCTAAGTAAGTGATCTCCAAACCGCAGTCCTCCAGATGTTGCAAAACTACAACTCCTATCATGCCCTGACAGCCAACGGCTGTCTGGGCATGCTGGGAGTTGTAGTTTTTCAACATCTAGAGGGTCACAGTTTTTAGATCTGTGCATGGTGACAATCAGCTGTTCAAGACAGCTGATGTCACCTACACAGGGTCACTAGGAGGGGCATCAGGGGGTGTTTAGGGGTCTTTTATTTTTTATTTTTTTTATTGTACAGAGCTTACACAGCTCTTATCTCCTCACTGATCTCCCTGCACTGAGGAGATCTGTGAAAGGCAGTTGACTTTGATTGGTCAATTTGGAATCACTTAACCCCTTAAGGACTCAGGGTTTTTCCGTTTTTGCACTTTCGTTTTTTCCTCCTTACCTTTTAAAAATCATAACCCTTTCAATTTTCCACCTAAAAATCCATATTATGGCTTATTTTTTGCGTCGCCAATTCTACTTTGCAGTGACATTAGTCATTTTACCCAAAAATGCACGGCAAAACGGAAAAAAAAATCATTGTGCGACAAAATCGAAAAAAAAACGCCATTTTGTAACTTTTGGGGGCTTCCGTTTCTACGCAGTGCATATTTCGGTAAAAATTACACCTTATCATTATTCTGTAGGTCCATACGGTTAAAATGATACCCTACTTATATAGGTTTGATTTTGTCGCACTTCTGGAAAAAATCATAACTACATGCAGGAAAATTTATACGTTTAAAAATGTCATCTTCTGACCCCTATAACTTTTTTATTTTTCCATGTACAGGGCGGTATGAGGACTCATTTTTTTGCGCCGTGATCTGAAGTTTTTATTGGTATGATTTTTGTTTTGATCTGACTTTTTGATCACTTTTTATTCATTTTTTAATGTTATAAAAAGTTACCAAAATACGCTTTTTTGGACTTTGGAATTTTTTTGTGCGTACACCATTGACCGTACGGCTTAATTAATGATATATTTTTATAGTTCGGACATTTACGCACGCGGCGATACCACATATGTTTATTTTTTTTTTTTTACACTGTTTTATTTTTTTTATGGGAAAAGGGGGGTGATTCAAACTTTTATTAGGGAAGGGGTTAAATGACCTTTATTAACACTTTTTTTTTACTTTTTTTTTTGCAGTGTTATAGGTCCCATAGGGACCTATAACACTGCACACACTGATCTCTCATCCTGATCACAGGCGTGTATTAACACGCCTGTGATCAGCATTATCGGCGCTTGACTGCTCCTGCCTGGATCTCAGGCACGGAGCAGTCATTCGTCGATCGGACACCGAGGAGGCAGGTAAGGGCCCTCCCGGTGTCCGATCAGCTGTTCGGGACGCCGCGATTTCACCGCGGCGGTCCCGAACAGCCCGACTGAGCAGCCGGGATATTTTCAGTTTCACTTTAGAAGCGGCGGTCAGCTTTGACCGCCGCTTCTAAAGGGTTAATACCGCACATCGCCGCGATCGGTGATGTGTGGTATTAGCCGCGGGTCCCGGCCGTTGATTAGCACCGGGACCGACGCGATATGATGCGGGATAGCGGCGCGATCCCGCTTCATATCGCGGGAGCCGGCGCAGGACGTAAATATACGTCCTGCATCGTTAAGGGGTTAAACAGTTGAAGTCACTTCTCTGTCAAAGCATGTTTATATGCTGTGACAGTTTAGCTTCAGTACGAGCCGGCTCGTCCTAGTGCGGCAAGTACTCGCTGATTAGCACAATCCGGCTCATCCTGTGTCTGCAAGCAGTTAAAGTTGTCTTCTTAAGCCGTTTGAAAGGCACATTTCCCATGCGTGTTACACGGTAACCATTTTGAAGACACTCCATAACCCATTCATGCAATTCACTCTTGAGAGCCCCATATGAAGTTGTTTAACCACGTTAAGCTTTTTTTGCCTTTGGAATCTTTTCCAACTCGGCTTTCATTTTCCACCACTCCCTCACTTGTTTTCCGTCAACACAAAATTCCCTACTTGCAATACTGTTATTGCTTTCTTCTGCTCTTGACACAACCTTAACCCATCTCGGACACAGGGCGTACAGGTACGCCCTGGTGTCCTGGGACTTAAGGAACTGGGCGGTGAACGGAACGGGATGCCTGCTGAAATCTCTCAGCAGGCATCCCATGCAAAAAAAAGGGTTAACACTAATAACACATCCTAGATCCTAGAACTAGCACATCCTACATCCTAGAACTAATTGTGGGGGGGGCAATAAAAATAAAACCGTCTCATGCGGCAGTGTTTCCAAAATGTTGCAAACCAACAACTCTCAGTATTGCTGGACAGCCGATGACTGTCCGAGCATGCTGGGAGTTTTGCAACAGATGGAGGCACCCTGTCACCCAACACTGTCATAGGGTATTTTTGGTATCGGAGGCAAGTCCCCCCAAAAGATCCCTGATTTAGGCCTCAAATGTGCATGGCGCTCTCTCACTTCAGAGCCCTGTCGTATTTCAAGGCAATAGTTTAGGGCCACATGTGGGGTATTTCCGTACTCATGAGAAAATGCCTAACAAATTTGGGGGGGCTTTTTCTCCTTTTACCCCTTATGAAATGGAAAAGTTGGGGTCTACACCAGCATGTTAGTGTAAAAAAATAAACATTACACTAACATGGTGGTGTTGTACCATACTTTTCATTTTCACAAGAGGTAAAAGGAAAAAAAAGACACCCAAAATTTGTAACGCAATTTCTCTTGAGTACGGAAATATCCCATATGTGGACGTAAAATACTCTGCGGGCACACAACAAGTTTTGAGGTGCTTTTTCTCCTGTTACCCCTTGTGAAAATAAAAACATTTGAGTAACACCAGCATTTTAGTGAAAAAAATCGAATTTTTCATTTTCACGTCCAACTTTAGCAAAAATTTATCAAACACCTGTGGGGTGTAATGGTTCACTGTACCCCTTGTTACATTCCCAACTAGTGTGCTATGTGTTTTTTTTTGTTTTTTTTTGTTTTGCTGTTCTGGCACAATAGGGGCTTCCTAAATGTGACATGCCCCCCAAAAACCATTTCAGCAAAATTTGCTTTCCAAAAGTGTCTCCTTCTCTTCTGAGCATTGTAGTGCGCCCGCAGAGCACTTTGCGTCCACCCATTGGGTATTTCCATACTCAATAGAAATGGAGTTACAAATTTTGGGAGGAATTTTCTCCTATTACCTCTAAAACTGCATTTTAGTGAAAAAAAAATGTCATTTACACATCTGACTTTAACGAAAAGTTGTCAAACACCTGTGGGGTGTTATGGCTCCCTATACCCCTTGTTACATTCCTTGAGGGGTGTAGTTTCCAAAATAGTATGCCATGTGGTTTCTTTTTATATATATATATATTTTTGCTGTTCTGGCACCATAGGGGCTTTCTAAATGCAACATGCCCCCCCAAAAACCATTTCAGCAAAATTCACTCTCAAAAATCCCATTGTCGCTCCTTCCCTTCTGAGCCTTGTAGTGCACATGCAGAGTACTTTACATCCACATATGAAGTATTTACTTACTCGAAAGAAATTGGCTAACACATTTTTGGGGGGCTTTTTCTCTTTTTACCCCTTGTAAAATTTAAAAAAAATGGGTCTACAAGAGCATGCTACTGTAAATAGTGAAGATTTTGAATTTTCTCCTTCACTTTGCTCCTATTCCTGTGAAACACCTGAAGGGTTAACACACTTTCAGAATGTCATTGTGAATACTTTGTGGGTGCAGTTTTAATAATGGGGTAATTTATGGGGTATTTCTAATATAAGGTTCCTCAAATCCACTTCAAAACTGAACTGGTCCCTGAAAAATTCCAAATTTGAAAATTTTGTAAAAAATTGGAAAATTGCTGCTATACTGTGAAGCCCTCTGATATCTTCAAAGAGTAAAAACGTCAACTTTATAATGTAGACATATTGTATATGTGAATCAATATACAATTTATTTGGTATGTCTATTTTCCTTACAAGCAGAGAGTTTCAAAGATAGAAAAATGCTACATTTTCAAATTTGTTCATGACATTTTTGCATTTTTCACCAAGAAATGCTGCATCGAAGAAAATGTACCACTATGTTAAAGTAGAATATGTCGCAAAAGAACAATTTCGGAATCAAATTCATAAGTAAAAGCATCCCAGAGTTATTAATGCTTAAAGTTACAGTGGTCAGATGTGCAAAAAATGCTCTGGTCCTTAAGGTCATAATGGGCTCGTTTCTTAAGGGGTTAAGTTTGAAACCAGCTTCGTATGACCTGCGTTTTTGTTTTGGTCCAGGCATATTGGGATCCATATCTAACAGGAAAAAATAAGACTTTGAAAAAGAATTCCGTACCATTCACACTCCGCAGCCATCCCCCCCTCAGCCCCTGTGTCATCATCCACTGCCACAAACATCCATCCCCCTGTCATCATCCATCCCCCTGTCATCATCCATTCCCCGTCATCATCCATCCCCCCTGTCATCATCCATCCCCCCTGTCATCATCCATCCCCTTCATCATCCATCCACTGTCATCATCCATCCCCTGTCATCATCCCCCTGTCATCATCCATCCCCCTGTCATCATCTTTGGCGTAGGGGTCTTTACTTTCACTGGGTGTTTTCCTTTAGCGTTTTTAATATGGATCATTAAACTTTGGACTTTTAATTCCTCTAATTTTTCTTTGGGTGCTGGATACCCCTTTCTTTGAAATCATCTTCCCCCCCCCCCCCTGTCATCATCCATCCCCCCTGTCATCATCCATCCCCCCTGTCATAATCCCCCTCTATTATCATTTAAAGTATTCACCTCCCCAGTTGTAGCTCTCAGCGGCAGCGGGTCTTTTCCTGTTGCCTAGAAACAAGGTCCTTAACATACCTGCGCACCAACATCTGCTGCGCATGGCCGTCAATGCCGGTGGCGTCAATGTGCGGCAGTGCCACTAGGCCTGGAGCAGAGAAGACAGCCTCCCGGTGAAGGTGGATGGCCCGGACCGGCTCACCCTCCCCACTGGTATGTGAAAGGTCCCTGGGCAGACGTCTCTGCAGCATCCCTACCCTGGATAAGTCTGGGGCCGGCCTGTAGCGGAGAAGTATATATGGTAGGTGCCCAAAATTGGACACAATACTCCATGTGTAGTCTGACTAGTGATTTATAATGAGGGATAACTACGTTCTTATCACAAGCCTCTATCCCTCTCCAGATGCATCCCAATAGCGGAGCTAGGAGATGTTTACATGTCTATAAGCTGTGCCCATAAGTATCATGTGGCCCTAGCATAATTCTTCTGTCTATTGTGAATGCTAAATATTAATCCTTTACACTCTGTAAGGGTGCATTCACACTTCGTTTTTACATTTAATTTAAGTCAAATGGGCAAATGGTGAGTCCGGTCGGCTCATTTTTGACCTGTATGCGGTTTCCTGACCGGACCTAAAACCATAGTATACTACGATTTTAGGTCCGGTCACAAAACCGCATACGGGTCAAAAATAAGCCGCCCGGAGTCACCGTTTGACTCCGGTCAGCTCATTAAAGTAAATGTAGTTCAGCGCTGGTCTGGCTGGGGTACGGGAGAGCCCGGTTTGCCCCTCCCCCAGCCGGCACCCGTAATGTAAAAACGAAGTGTGAATGCAGCCTAAGACCTCACA
This sequence comes from Hyla sarda, assembly GCF_029499605.1. NCBI lineage: Eukaryota > Metazoa > Chordata > Amphibia > Anura > Hylidae > Hyla > Hyla sarda. The sequence continues at coordinate 51,125,786 of NC_079198.1, read as the reverse complement.
ACATTTGCATTAACTCCTCAGTACCTCATACACATTTTATACAGTAAGAAAATCTTGAACTCTCAGTCACCAAACAACTTTCTTGGGATAGTAGCTTTAACAGTCATACTGGGACAGTACCCAAGAGAATAAACTCCCTTGCTTGCAGCCAATAAAATGGTGCATAACAATATAATATAGTACAATGCATATGAACAATATAAAATAATTGGAGCTTTCTAGTTTACCTTTTTTTTTGCATGGTATGCTCAACTTAATTCTAAAGAACACTTTTCTATGTTACTTTCGTCCTGCTATCTATTTTCAGCACAAGTGGCTGTCCCGTGGTTGTGGACTGACTTGGGCAGCTTGGCAGTGTTAGGTGTTGGGCCCATTGATGTTCTTTTATATATCAATTATGTGAATATTGTATAAGAAGAATATTATATTTTCTTTAAATTTATTTTGTTTCCATGTATGTACTTTTAATATGTTACTGTGCCTTTAAAATTGTGAGCAGTGAACCCCATGTGAGCCAATGAGACCCTAAAAGTCCCCTCTGTATAGTGAGGTACAGGGGAGGCGTTAGTCAGTCTAGTACTGGACATTAGCCTGTATAGTTCCATCCAGGCTCCTGAGCAACAGCTAAGCTCAGGTGTGCTGTATGTCGTGTGTCCCAAGGACAGGCCTACCTCAGTTTCAAGTTTACCACTGGTCATCCTACAAGTATCACTCACAGGGAAGATTCATGCCTCTGCAGAATAGTCTACTGTCATGTCCCGCACTCCGGCCGCTTGCACCGGCAGCGAGCACGGGACGAACCCGCATGCGATTCCCAGCCCGTCACTCACCTCTCTCCCCTGCGGTCTCCACTGTGTCTCAGCTATGACGCGTGCCCGGCCCTTAAGCTCAGAAATGTAAAAGGTCAGTACGCCCATAATTATTGTGTACACCTGACACTATAAGTCTATGCACCTTCCCCACTTTCCGGCCAGATCTTCAGTGCCCCTACCCCGAGATTAAGCATCCCTAAAGCCTGTTAGTCTTACCCGTGTATCCAGACCTTCCGCTATGTTATTAGACTTTGCACCTTTGCTTCCTGCCTTGACCTTCTTCTATGTTTGACTACGCTACTGCCTTATCCTTCGGTACCTCGCCTTGCCCAGCTACCTGTGTGGTCGAGCTGTGTCGGGAGTAGCGACCTGGGTGTCGCCTGCCACAGCACGCCCACCCTGCATTGCGGCGGGATCTGGTGAAGACCAGAAGCCCCTTAGACTCCGCTCCCCGATACATTCTGAGTCATCTGCCACACAGGTTAGAGGATCCACTTCCAGCTTGGTTACAGCAAGATCCGGCCATGGATCCCGCTGGGGTTCCTCTGCCTGATAGTCCGGATCTCGCTTCCATTGTGGCGCTCCAGTCACAGCAGTTGGCCCAACAGGAACAGCAGTTGAACCAGTTATCTGCCATGATGCAGCAGTTGCTAACCACTCAGTAGCAACCGCCGCAACCACAGCCTCCTCCTTTTCCGCTGGCACCTCCCGCTCCTGCAGTCATCTCTGGATCAAGACTCCACCTGTCTCTTCCCGAGAAATATGAGGGGATCCCAAGTCATGTCATGCGTTCCATGCACATTGAACTCATGGCGGATCAGTTCCTTACGGAACGAGCAAAGGTAGCCTTCATTCTCATTCTTTTAACTGGAAGGGCTTTGGCCTGGGCAACTCCGCTTTGGGATCGCAGTGATGCTCTCACTACCAATCTTCAGGCGTTCCTAATGGAATTTCGTGGTGTCTTCGAAGAACCTGCTCGAGCTTCCTCCGCTTAGACAGCATTGTTGAGTCTTACGCAGGGCAACTCCCTTGTGGGCGAGTATGCCATCCAGCTTTGTACCCTGGCATCCGAGTTAGCTTGGAATGATGAACCTTCAAGAGAGGATTATCAAGTCAAATCAAGGATGTCCTTGCTGCCCGGGAATTGCCATCTAATCTGAATGAGCTTATACAGTTGGTATCCCGGATTGATATCCGTTTATCAGAGCGACGTGAGGAACTACGACAGGAAAGGGAGTCTGCAAGACCTCGGTGCTTTCCCGTCTGGCACCTGTCTTCCAGCAGCCACAGCAACCTTCTACGTTGCCTAACGCCGTGGAGATCGGTCTTGCCTGACCCCACAGGAAAGGACTCGCCGAATTTATGCCTATACTGCGCCAGTGCGGATCACTTCCTAAAAGATTGTCCTCTGCGTCCTCAGTCACAGGGAAACGCTCGCACCTAGGGTTTGTGGGAGAGGCCACCCTAGGTGTGAATATCACCTCTCCACGCTTAAATATGATGGTCCATTTGTTTTTCTTCTTCTTCACTGGTTATTACTGCACCTTAGTGTACATCTATAGCTGGTAATAAGCACATTGTATATTGAGACACCGACTTGTTCACATATACATACCTTGACTATTGTATCTCCTTTTGTGTATTATATGGTGGCAATGTCTAAGAGGTAATACTTAATGGAGCATTATAGTACTTTATACTCTGACCTCTAAATTGTTTTTGTTCTGTATGGTTTACGTGCCTTATACTCAATAAACGTTAAAGTGGAAAACATAAATAAATATGACGGTCCAGCTTTTCCTACCTTCCAAAGAGATCATCTCCGTTCTTGCCTTTTTGGACTCTGGCTCCGCGGTAAATTTAATTGATGCTTCCCTAGTACATAGGCATCGTCTGCCAGTGTCCCGCCTGTTAAAGCCTCCGTACATCTCTACGGTGAATGGTGAAAGACTGTACTGTACTGTGCTATATCGCACAGAACCATTGTCTAGGCTGTTCGGAGTCTCGCATAGGGAGAACTTGTCCTTTTATGTACTCCCTCATTGTACTTCTCCTCTCTTGCTTGCCTACCGTGGTTGCAACACCATGCTCCGCAGCTGAATTGGAAACCTGGAGAAGTTCTTCGCTGGGGTCTGCATTGCAATAACAACTGTATCCACATACGTATCTCAAAATGGAACCATCATCTCGTCCACTGCCCGATTTGCCTTCCTTTCTTCAGGACTGTGCTGATGTCTTCAGTGAAAAGCACGCCGAAGTGTTACCACCACATCGTCCCTACAATTGTCCAATTCACTTACTGCCTGGCACCACACCTCCCAGGGGCAGAATCTACCTTTTGTCTGTTCCTGAAACTCAGGGCATGTCTAATTACATCGAGGAGAACCTTCAGAAAGGATTTATCAGGAAGTTCTCTTCTCTTGCTGGAGACGGTTTCTTCTTCGTGGAAAAAAAGACTGGTCTCTACTAGAGATAAGCGAACTTTTGAAAAATTTGATTTGGCCGATTTGCCGAATTTTCCGAAAAAGTTAGTTTTGATCCCAATTTTTTAACAGCGAATCTATATTAAAAAAGGCTATTTCTAGCCTACATACAGCCTCAATAGGGGTATAGAACACTTTGCTGTGTTCTAAAACGCATATGGAGTTTGCTGGGGTACTGAAATAATACTGTTATTCAGAATAACATGCAGATTACCGGCATCACTTTTTAGAATCACTGCCGCACAATGACAGAGCCTGGTGGTGGCATCAGTGTGAGGAGACCATTTAGTGACTGAATGACACAGCGGAGGTGTTGGCAGAATGAGGAGACCATATAGTGGCTGAATGACACAGCGTGGAGGTGTTGGCAGCATGATGAGACCATATTGTGGCTGAATGAAACAGCATGGAGGTGTTGGCACAGCATGAGGAGACAATATAGTGGCTGAATGACATAGCGTGAAGGTGTTGGCAGCATGAGTAGGCACTAGGCCTTCACAATCCCTAAGATTAAAAGATGAATTTAAAAATGTAAATGTAAACTGAAGATTTTGGATAGCAGGTGCTAGCTATAATAAAATTTGAATTTCCCAGACCCAGGCCCAGCAGCATCAGTAAACCATATATTGCCTGAATGACGTTGGCTGATGCATGAGTATACACCAGGGCTTCACAATCCCCCCCAAAAAACACAACAATTTTAGAAATTTTTGAAAAAGATTTTGGATAGCGGGTGCTACCTATGAGAAAATGTTAAATTCCCAGACCCAGGCCCAGCAGCGCCATCAGTAAACCATATATTGCCTGAATGACACAGCCTGGAGTTGGCTGATGCATGAGGAGACCTTTGAAATGTCAGATTTTTTTTATTTGAAATTTAAATCAAACTTTGAGTGTCCCAGACCCCAGCGTGTGGGTACAAAGGACCAAATCCCACAAGCCACCAAAGCGGCATCAGTAAACCATATGTTGCCTGAATGACACAGCCTGAAGTTGGCTGATGCACGAGTACACAGCAGGGCTTCACAATTCTCCCCAAAAAACACAACAATTTTAGAAATTTTTGAAAAAGATTTTGGATAGCGGGTGCTACCTATGAAAAAATTTTAAATTCCCAGACCCAGGCCCAGCAGCGCCATTAGTAAACCATATATTGCCTGAATGACACAGACTGGAGTTGGCTGATGCATGAGTACACACCAAGGCTTCACAATCCCCCCCAAAAACACAACAATTGTAGGAATTTATGAAGAAGACTTTTGGATAGCGGGTGCTACCTATGAGAAAATTTTAAATTCCCAGACCCAGGCCCCACAGTGGCGTCAGTAAACCATATATTGCCTGAATGACACAGCCTGGAGTTGGCTGATGCATGAGTACACATCAGGGCTTCACAATCCCCCCCCCAAAAAAAAACACAACAATTGTAGAAATTTATGAAGAAGACTTTTGGATAGCAGGTGCTACCTATGAGAACATTTTTAATTCCCAGACCCATGCCCCGCAGTGGCATCAGTAAACCATATATTGCCTGAATGACACAGCCTGGAGTTGGCTAATGCATGAGTACACACCAGGGCTTCACAATCCCCCCCCCCCCCCAAAAAAAAAACAACAACACAATTTTAGAAATTTTTGAAAACGGATTTTGGATAGCGGGTGCTACCTATGAGAAAATTTAAAATTCCCAGCGCAGCGCCATCAGTAAACCATATATTGCCTGAATGACACAGCCTGGAGTTGGCTGATGCATGAGGAGACTATTGAAATGTCTGATTTTTTACATCAAAGTTTGAGTGTCCTGGACCCCAGCGTGTGGGTACAAAGGACCAAATCCAACAAGCCCCCACAGGACTCATGTTCAATGGTGTAATGGTTATTATTCTGGAAAATGCAAGTTTATTACTGAGAAAATTATCAGAATACTTGTAAAAAACAGTACCAAGAGGGTTCAATAACCCCATACATTGCACCATAATTGTTGAAATTGTCATTAAACATGTATGTATCTATTTAAAAAATCCTAAAATTAAAGGCCCTAGCCCAGAAGCATCATAGAGGCAAGTAGTTCCTGTAAGACACAGGATGAGTCAGGAGCAGGCATTGGCAGTACCCAAGAGGGTTTCATAACCCCTTACATTTAAAGATCAATGTTGAAATTTGCATTAAGCATGTATTTAGCTACTGCTAAACATCCAAAAATTAAAGGCCCAAGGCCGGATATTCTCCTGGGGACGCCGTGACGGCATGACGCGAGCCGTCTCTCCTCCTCTCTCCCGCCCTCCCTCTTCCCCCTCCGATGGAACCCTGTTGATCTCACCGCTCCTGACCGCTCCTGACATTGCTGTGACACTTGAGAAACATGCCCTGGACCTGGCTTGGCGGAGGGGGGGTCTTCATTCTCCCTGTGTGCTCTGAGGAGGGGTCCGTCCATTGGATGATGTATCCTCGCGAGAGCTGTAGTGTTATCTTCCGGGGACGCTGGACGTTGGCTGGTCACGTGAGTGGCAGCTGGCCACATGATGACGCTGGGAGGAAGCGGGCTCTCCGGAGTCCAGCGTGGGAGTCTGAAGCTGCATGCCCGGTCGCTGAATTCTTGTTCTGATTAACCGGAGTGAGGCCATCGATAACTAAGAACTAGAGGGGCGGTGTGCATCTCATAACTTTGGTCGTGATTGTGGCCTGATTTTCTGAGTTATGGCACCGAAAAGAAATCCAGGAGCCAGCCCTCACAAAGATAAGGAAAAAGCAAAGTCATGAAATCTGGATAAGCTATGGAGCTCTCCAACTGCCAATTCTAAAAATAAAGGCCCCTGTCCAATGAAAAATAGATCGGGCTCAAGATTTGATGTTCTGTCCCGGGAGGAGGGAGAGAGAGAGAAGCAGCCTAATGATTTAATGTTACAGAATATTCTCGCTGAGCTTCAGCAATGCAATGCCGGCCTTAAAGATCTTGCAACTCAACTGGGGACTGTTTCTAGTGAGGTCTCCTTCATTCAGGAGGACCTTAATAAAACCAGAGAGAGGGTGCTGATGATAGAAAAGGAGGTACCTAAAACTGAACTTAAAGTGGATATGGTAAGCTGAGTCAGGTAAACGCTTTATTAAAAAAGAAGCTAATAGACATGGAGGACAGATCCAGACGCTCGAATATTCGCCTAATAGGCTTGCCTGAGGGGGAAGAAGGGGACTCTGCTGTTGAATTTTGTGAAGTGTGGATTAAAAACACTTTTCCGCATGCTAAATTCTCAAACTTGTTTAAAATTGAACGAGCATACAGGATTCCGGGAAAGCACCCGCCCCCTGGTTCACCTCCTAGAACAATGTTAATGAAGTTATTTCTGTCAGGAGACAGGGACTCCCTATGGCCTAGGAATATTAATGACCTAAAATATAATAACTCTCGTATTTCACTCTATCCTGACTTCTCCAGGGACACCCAGTTGGCAAGGGCATCCTTTGGGGAAGTCAGGAAGAGGATGCATTGGGCGAATGTAGGTTTCTCTGTCCTATTTCCTGCTAGATTAAGAGTAAATTCTGGGGATAAGGTGTTATTCTTTGCGGATCCTAGGCAGGCGACTGAATGGTTGGAATCTCAGGGGCTGTGAGAGTTTTTGTTGTTACAATAATTTATGTGAGATACTGGGTCTCCACGGAGGCGTGGTGGAGGCGGAGGTAGGTGGGAATGGGCGTAAGGTAGAGAGGCTTTATGTGTTACAACAGAATAAGGCCAGTGTGGGGGAGTCAGGGTTGGGAGTTCTTAAGGGGGGAGGGGATGGAAGGGGGTGGGGGTTTTCCGGGTTGGGGGGGGGGGGGGGGTTCTCCGCCGATGCTTTTTTTCTTTTCCCCCCTCATTATATAGATGATTAAGATATGTTCCTGGAATGTGAGGGGAATGTCGGATAAGGTGAAGAGATGTGACATTTTTTATCAAATTTCTCGGTTTCTCCCTGCAGTCGTTGCCCTCCTTGAAACTCACTTGATATACGAAACAAAATCTAAAGCCACTAGACGGTGGGCAGGTAAGGAATTTCACGCAGTATACTCAAACTATTCGGCCGGGGTATCTGTCTATGTACATAGATCTATTACATGTGAGATTATTGTTAAGGAGATAGATGTTAGGGGGCGATATATTTTTTTACATGGTTGTTTTGATCAGGTAGAATTGATTTTGGTTTTCCTGTATATTCCTCTGCCATTTTCATTGGAGTTTTTTTTTGAGCTGCTCCGGTTTCTCCAGTGTAGATCTGAGGTCCCCCTTGTGGTTGCAGGGGATTTAAACGCAGTTGTTGACCCCATAATTGATAGGGTGGGCAGAATATCTACGACTCCGTGTAGGACTATGCTTAGTAAATTTCTGGAGGAAGTAGGTTGGTTGGATCTATGGAGGGCTCTGTATTGGGATTATACCAAATATACCTGTTTTAGCTACTCTTATCAAGCAGCATCCCGTATTGATTTATTTTTAGGTAACAGAGAAGTGAGGGACAGAGTTAAAAAGATCTCATGTTATGACTGTTCTGTCTCAGATCATACTCCAATGGTCTTGTATTTGGAGACCGGGATAGGTAGGGTACCCAGACTTCCTCTAAGAATCAATTCTCACTGGCTTACAGTCCTTGGGAAGGATGAATTCTTGGAGGAAGAAATTAAGGCCTTTTGGTTAATAAATAGGAACTCGGATGATATTGGAATAGTTTGGGATGAGTTTAAAGCCTTTCTTAGAGGACTGTTGGTTTTCGAAATTAATAAGAAAAAAAGTTTTTTAGGGAAAGAGAGGAGGAGCTAACGAACTCAGTTAGGGAAGCAGAAAAGGATTTTTTTATACATAAAACCACCTCTAACTGGAACAAATTAAAAGGGGCCCAAGGGAACCTGGCTAGGTGGCAAAGGGAGAAAGCACAGAATAAGGTATTCTTTGCAGGACAAAGATATTTTTGTGAGGGAGGTAAACCAAATGCCATGTTAGCTCGCCTCCTTAAGTTCCAGGGTTCTAGTCTGATTAATGGATCCATCTATGATATGAAGGGGAACCTAGTGAATGAGCCTGAGAAGGTAGCGGAAGTGTTTGAGCAGGCTTTCAAGAAAATATATGCCTTGGAAATTCATGTGGGGGAGTCTGACTGTAGGTGCTTCCTGGAACAGGTTAATCTACCTAGAATGACGCCACAGGAGAGCTTGGAGTTGGATTCCCCTATAGGATTGAGTGAGGTGAGAGAAGTAATTCTCTCCACTCCAGATAAATCAGTCCCGGGTCCAGATGGATTGCCCTTTGGAATTTATAGGAAATTTGTTAACGTGCTAGCCCCCATTATTTTAGATATAATCAATTAATCCTGTAAAGGGGGGACCCTCCCTAAATCCATGTTAGAAGCTTATATCTTACTAATACCTAAAAAGAATAAAAATGTGTTATTTGCAGAGTCATATAGACCAATATCTTTGCTGAACACTGATGCGAAGATCTTTGCTAAGATCTTGGCGAGGAGATTCGGCCACATTATTGGTAAGCTAGTTAATAAGTATCAGTCTGGATTTATTCCGCAGAGAAACTTATTTTCCAATATTCAAAGGACATATGAGAATATCCAGAGGGGTGAGGGTCGGCTCCACTCCATCCTGTCTTTGGATGCCACTAAGGCGTTTGACAGGGTGGAGTGGAGCTTCCTGTGGGAAGTACTGAGAGCAGTCGCGGCTGGGGAAAGATTTATAGCTCAGATTAAGTTATTATACCTATCCCCGTTGGCTAGAATTAGATGGGGTCATCACCTATCTAGAGGCTTTGTGCTAAGTAGAGGGACTCGTCAGGGCTGCCCTTTGCCACCCCTCCTCTTTGCAGTATATATAGAGCCCCTGGCTAACTTGATTCGGGCTTGTCAGGATCCGGGCGAGCGGCTGGTGATGACACTGGAGGTGGATCCCCTGTACCAGAGAGGCGATGACGCGGGCCGTACTGGGGAATCGGTTCTAAGCAGTTACTGGTGTTCACCAGAGCTCGCCGCAAAGCAGGATGGACTTGCTGTGGCAGTAACTACCAGGTCGTGTTCCCCAGTAGCGACTCCACCTCTCTGGCAGCTGAGACTGGCGCAGTACACAAGGACTAGACAGAGGCGAGGTCAGACGTAGCAGAAGGTCAGGGCAGGCAGCGAGGTTCGTAGTCAGGGGCAACAGCAGAAGGTCTAGGTACACAGGCTTGGGACACAGTATAACGCTTTCTCAGGGCACAAGGCAACAAGATCCGGCGAGGAGAGGAAGGGGAAGTGGGTTTTTATACATTAGGGCGTGATTGGGCCAGGCACCAATTAGTGGTGCACTGGCCCTTTAAATTTAAGCAAGTCGGCGCGCGTGCGCCCTAGGGAGCGGGACCGCGCACGCCGGGAGGAAGCAGACGGGAGCGAGAGGTGAGAGAGACGGGGCGCAATCCGAGGGCGGACACGAGCCGTGCCTCGGATCGCGTCCCCTCCGGGGACCAGAGAGCAGCGCTCGCAGTGAGCAATGCCGACCGGAGCGCTGCAGCCAGAGGAACGCCGTGGCAGCGGCACCCGGAGAGCTCGGCGTGACAGGGCCTTACCCACGGTTGAGGGATTTAGACTATATGGTGAGGAACATAGACTCTCCTTATATGCGGATGATCTCCTTCTCTTTGTACAGGACTCGAGAGTGGCTCTTCCAGAAATGATAGAAGCAGGGCTCGAGATTAACTGGCTGAAATCATATATTATGCCTATCGGGTTCAGTTTGAAGGCAGGGGAGGTTCCACTTAGTATATTGAATGAGGACCAGAGTTTGGAATACCTTGGAGTTAAGATCACAGCTAACCCGCAAAGATTTATGGAAGTCAATTTGAACCCCCTAGTAAAGAAAATGGAGAATAAGACGCAGGTCTGGGGGAAAATCCCTTTCTCTATGGCCGATAGAGTAGCCCTGATAAAAAAAGAAAAACTTCTTTTTCTGTTAAACGCTCTCCTGTATGGATTCCAGAATTTTGGTTCGATCAATTCCATAGAAAATTCAATCGGTTAATTTGGGGGGGAGGCGGAGATTGAAATATGAGGTATTGTGTGCAAAATCTGGGGAGGGGGGTTGTGCGGCCCCGAACTTTAAATTGTATTATCTGGCCCGTATAGTTAAATTTATTTTGGATAAGGATAACCTTTTGTGTTTACAACACTGTAGGTTGATTAGCCCCTGGGACGGTTTTGGAATTTTGGAGAGTTTAGAGGCAAAACAAATAGACCCCTCCTTCTCATATGTAAGGAGGATTTTGAAGGGTTGGGTTTTATTAAAAAAGATTATAGGGATTAAAGGGTTCACAGAGTTTACACCTCTATGGTATAACCATAATTTGGTAGAATTCGGGAAGATGGAAGATGCCAGATTTTGGATTAATCATGGACTTAAATATGTTTCACAAATAATGGATGGTGATAGGATGGTCACGTTCGATAATTTAGTTGACAGACAAGCACTAAATAGGATCCAATACTTTAGGTTTCTCTCACTGAGTCACGCATTTTGGAGCATAGAGCATAAGAATGATTTGTTAATTCAGAAACACGGTTTGTTAGAGTTGATAAAAATGACACTTATGGTTATTATATATGGGCTATTATTGAAAGAAAATAAGAAGAAAATGTATTTGAAATATAGCACAATTTGGGCAAAGTGGATGGGAGAATTTTCAGAGTCCCAGTGGGATAATATTTTGAGGAATATCCCCAATATCTCAATCAACAATAATTTTTGCCTTACTCAATTAAGGATGTTGTACAATACTTATTTATCCCCGAAATTACTGGTCAAGATGGGTACTAATGTAGACTCAACATGTCCCAGATGTGCGAGGAGTGAAGCGGATTTTATACACATTATATGGAATTGTCGGAGAATAACTACTTATTAGGAAGAGGTAGGGTATCAAATTAATAATAGACTGAGAACTCAGATAGTCCTTACGGGCAGATTAGTAATTTTGGGAGGGGGAGAACAAGGGGGTTTGCATATGTTGCTTGTCAACAAGATTTCGTTTTGTGTGAAATTATTGATTCTGAGAGTATGGCTTTCTACTAGGGTACCAATTGTACTGGAATGGTTGAATCTGGTGGATAAAATTAAAAAATATGAGCATTTGAAGGCTCAATCCTCACCTAAACAATTGCAGAGATATAAAAAAAATATGGTGGATTTGGTGATAACCCTTTCTTCTTTGTTTTTGTTTTTTTTTCTGCATCGGCGGGGAGGAGGGGAATGGGGGGGGCATGGGAAGGTCTTAGGTTTTATATTGTATTAGTGTTAAAGACTAAGTAAGATGGATTTGTGGTATTTTGACATTTAAAAATTATTGTATGTCATTGTTTGTCGGAAAAATCAAACATTTCATATAAAAAAAAAAAAAAGGCCCTAGGCCAGAAGCGTCAGTGAGGCAAGTAGTTCCTGAAACACACAGGATGAGTCAGGAGCAGGCATTGGCAGTACCCAAGAGGGTTTCATGACCCCTTGCATTTAAAGATCAATGTTGAAATTTGCATTAAGCATGTATTTAGCTACTGCTAAACATCCAAAAATTAAAGGCCCAAGGCCAGAAGCGTCAGTGAGGCAAGTAGTTCCTGAAAGACACAGGATGAGTCAGGAGCAGGCATTGGCAGTACCCAAGAGGGTTTCATAACCCCTTACATTTAAAGATCAATGTTGAAATTTGCATTAAGCTTGTATTTAGCTACTGCTAAACATCCAAAAATTAAAGGCCCAAGGCCAGAAGCGTCAGTGAGACAAGTAGTTCCTGAAAGACAAAGGATGAGTCAGGAGCAGGCATTGGCAGTACCCTAGAGGGTTTCATAACCCTAATTGATAACCCAAGAGGGTTTCATAACCATAATTGGGAAGTGTTGGTGTGGCAGCATGGTCAATCTACTCTGAGGCATCTGGCATTGGTGGCTGGAAATCCTGGCTGATCCATCCCTGATTCATCTTGACAAACATAAGTCTCTCCACATTTTTCATGGACAGACGAGTTCGCCTTGGGGTGACTATGGCCCCGGCCACACTAAACACCCCCTCTGATGGCACACTACTGGCCGGGCAGGACAGCTTTTCCAGGGCAAACTCTGCTAGTTGCGGCCATAAATCAAGTTTGGCTGCCCAGAAGTCCAGCGGATCTTCAATGTTTGTTGGCATGGCCATGTCAAGGTATGCCCCCACCTGCTGGTTCAGGTCCTGCTCCATGTCTACCTGCTGCTGATCAGTTTGTAGGTCAGTTTGTCCTCCCTCTCAGTGGGTGTAAAAAAGGCCCCCATTCTGGGACGGTAGCGAGGGTCCATTAAGGTGGAGATCTAGAAGTAGCTGACGAATTTTGACAATTCGGGGGTCACTACGCAAGCATCTGAGCATGCATCGTGCCATTTGCGCCAGTGACTCGGAGTGAATACCTGCCTCCATCTCCACTGCATACGGCCACGGTGTGTCTGGGTCCTCTGTCTCGCCTTCCTCATAACCCTCTAGCTCCTCTGGCTTCTCCTGCTCCTCCTCTCCTGTCCGATGACTAAAAACACTGGCGATCTCATCCAACCTAAACTGTGCTCCACTCTGCCCTTCATCCTCCTCCTTCAGTTCAGCCCCCACAGGGCTCATGTAGCCTTGAGATGTAGATGCAATGTCTCCATTGCCATGACCAGCCATCGTTTCAATCATTTGTTGTAGGAAATGTAGGAGTGGAATGACGTCGTTCATGCCGTAATCCAGGCGACTTACAAATAATGTGGCTTCCTCAAAGGGCCTCGGCAAACGGCAGGTGTCACGTATGAGCTGCCACTGGTTCACATTGAAGTTACACAGGGGAGTACTCCTATCTGCTTGGATCATCAAGAAATAGGTGATGGCTTTTCTTTTTTCGTTTTTCTGTCCAACATATGGAGGGTGGAATTCCAATGTGTGGCAACATCACAAATAAGACAATGTTGTGGGATACCGTTCTGACGCTGCAGTTTAAGGAGGGTGTGCTTTGCTGTGTACAAGTGGCTGACGTGCTTGTCAGGATGTTTTGCAAATGGGGTGAATACATGAGGAAGTGCTTGACAACCAGATTCAACACGTGTGCCATGCAGGGCGCATGTTTAACACTTCCTTGTCGCAGCGCAGACACAATGTTCTTCCAGTTGTCGGTCACCATGGTTCCCATTTCAAGATTTTGTGGAGTAAGCCATACTCGGATTTCTTTACGAATGAATTTTAGCATTTCCTCCCCTGTGTGACTCCGTTTGCCAAGGCAAACCATGTGAAGAACAGCTTGACACCGCCGTGCCCTACACACATGGTACGATGAAGGGCCACTGAGATTTCTACGTGCAGTGGAGGCCGAGGACACGGTGGAGGCTGAGTAAGCGGAGTCACACACTGTCACAGGACCAACTGCCTGAGAGCGAGAGCATGGAGGAGAAAGCAGTGTGACCTGTTCAAGTTACTGCTGTGGCTGTGCAGGAACCACATTTACCCAGTGGGCCGTAAAAGACAAGTATTGTCCCTGCCTGTAGTTACAGCTCCACACTTTGGTGCTGCCGTGCACTTTTGAACACACCGACAGGCTCAAGGACTGGCCCACCTTCTCTTGTACAAACTTATGCAGGGCTGGTACTGCCTTCTTCGCAAAGAAATGACGGCTTGGGACTCTCCCCCTTGGCTCGGCACAAGGCTTGGACATGGCTTCGCCGATGGATTGTTGGCGGAATGGCTGACTAAAAGCGGGAGAAGCAGGAGCATCTGGAGCGACAGAAGGAGGGTTTGACACACAGCTCTCTTCGGCTGAGATGGTGGAGCCTGGATGAAGGAGGGAGCGGATGGCCACTGGGTGATGCAGCAGGCTGGACAACTACATTGGAGCCATGGTTCTCCCAGGCCGCTTTATGGTGGCGAAGCATGTGTTGACGCAGGGCCGTGGTGCCAACATTGGGACCCTGGCCACGCTTCACCTTCTGCCGACAGATCTTTCATGTGGCTACGTGAGCCTCCTCCGGATGCCTGATGAAAAACTGCCACGCCGCCGAGTAGCTGATTTTTCCACCTACAGTCAGCACTAATTGACTGCTACTGGCGCCGTCTCCAGGAACCCCTGTTCCATTACCCCCTGGAAATGTAGGCTGCCGCAAAGCAGGTGGTCTCCCCTGGGCACGTTTGGTTCCTGAATTTCCACTTCTGCCACCATGCTGACTGCCAACCGTGCTAACGCCTTGCTGCCTCAAGGGCAACCTGCAACTCTCTTCTCCTGATGATGATGAAGCCCCTTCTGCATCCGGCTCCCAATTGCGATCGGCTTCATCATTATCAACAGGTGTGTGCACGTCACTGATGTCCTCCTCAGGTTCCCCAACAGTGTCTGCTTTAGGACCCTGAACCCTTGCAACACCGCCTCCGAAGTCACTCTCTGCATCACTACTTGATCACCTTGCGGAGCAAGCGGCACATGTCTCCTCCCCTTCTTGGCTGGGCAGTAGCTGCTGACTGTCCTCTATTAGATCATCCTCAGTGAATAGTGGAGCTGAACCCACAGCATAAGATACTTCTCTGGGAGAGGGAACAGCATAGGACAAAGGCAATGGGAGCACAGGGACTGCTCCCGGCCCATGCCAACTGAGGGTTGTGTCTGAGAACCCACCGAATGTTGACTGGGGGTGTCAGATGTCACTTGTGATGATGTGGATGAGCTTGTTAACCAATCGACAATGGCAGATGGGTTGCTGGTGGAGACACAACCGCTGGCTGATAACGGGAGCTCAGGCCTCTCGCTGCGACTCCTGCTGCCACTCTCCCCTAGTCTGCTGCCAACTCTGCCTGAAGTATTTAGGCCTCTGCCACTGCTCTGTGAATGTCCTGGCACTTCTCTGCCTGAAATACTTAGTGCGTATATGAGGGTATTACAATACACTACACTACTCTTTAAACAGTATTTGTCTAGAACAGCAGCAGGTGATTACTTATGGCTGTCCGTTCACAGTATGTAGGCCCTTGACAGATTAACAGGTACAAAATTGTACAATACTTGGATGTACGTATGCGGTATGTAGAGATGAGCGAACTTACAGTAAATTCGATTCTTCACGAACTTCTCGGCTCGGCAGTTGATGACTTTTCCTGCATAAATTAGTTCAGCTTTCAGGTGCTCCAGTGGGCTGGAAAAGGAGGATACAGTCCTTGGAGACTCTTTCCCAGGAATGTATCCACCTTTTCCAGCCCACCGGAGCACCTGAAGGCTGAACTAATATACGCAGGATAAGTCATCAACTGCCGAGCTGAGAAGTTCGTGACGAATCAAATTTACTGTAAGTTCGCTCATCTCTAGCGGTATGCACTGATGAGGGCAGTAATATGTGCAACTATACGCAGTAAAAAAATCGGTATTTTTCTAAAACACCAGCCGGTGAATACTATTGTTTGGACTTTCACAGTATGTAGGCCCTTGACAGATTAACAGGTACAAAATGGTACACTACTTGGATGTACGTATGCGGTATGCACTGATGAGGGCAGTAATATGCGCAACTATACGCAGAAAAAAATCTGTATTTTTGTAAAACACCAGCTGGTGAATACTATTGTTTGGACTTTCACAGTATGTAGGCCATTGACAGATTAACAGGTACAAAATGGTACACTACTTGGATGAACGAATGCAGTATGCACTGATGAGGGCAGAAATTTGCGCAACAATACCCAGTTAAAAATCTGTATTTTTGTAAAACACCAGCCGGTGAATACTATTGTTTGAACTTTCACAGTATGTAGGCCCTTGATAGATTAACAGGTACAAAATGGTAAACTACTTGGATGTACGTATGCGGGATGCACTGATGAGTGCAGTAATATGGGCAACACTACGCAGAAAAAATCTGTATTTTCTAAAAACACCAGCAGGTGATTACTTTGCCAGGAATCAGGACTTTCCCTGTATCTAGACTTGTTACAGACACAGAATAGTAGACTGCTTTGATGTAGGCATGTGGTATGCACGTATGAGGGCAGACAAATTCACTACAGGCCGCTGAAAAATAACTTATTTGTGAACAGCAGCAGGACCCAACAGTGCAGCACCACAAAAAAAAAAAAAAAAAAAAAAATGGAATTAAACCCTAAATTCCACTCTGTCACACAATTCTGAGCAGCAGATGATTTGTGGAGCAAAAAAAAAAAACACTGAATTGCACTGAAAAATGAGGAGATAAGATGGTTCATAAAGTTCAGGCAGCTTTTTGATCTGTATGTGGCAGCTGACAGCTATCTGCCCCTCTCTGATGCAATGCTCAATAACGTGAAAAGGAGGTTTAGATATCAAAGATCCATCTCAGTGAGAACAGCGAAGCACTCTGCACTCCTGTCTTTCCCTAATGCTGATGTGACTAGCAGTTGCAGTGTAATGCTGTGGTATAAGCTATTCACACACACACACACAGTCCCGTCCTCTCTATCTCATGGATGAAACGAAAAGAGGAAAGATGGCTGCTGATTATATAGGGCTGTGACATCACAGGGGTCAATGAATGCTGATAGGCTGCATCTCACATGTGATTCAGGGTCATCCCGCCTACCTTCATTTCCGCCGCTGTTTCCTGCCCTCCCATAATCCCCTGCCCCATGTACTCACATGTGGATCCAATAGTCTGGAACGCTGTAAAATGAAGTTTAATGAAGCGATTTGCGTGATAGAATTGCGGCGATATTCGCATTTGTTGCAAATCGAATATTTCATGAAATTCATAATGAATTTGAGTTTCTCAGCTTCGATTCGTTCATCTCTAGTCTCTATGACCATGCATCGACTACCAAGGTCTGAGTAAAATTACAGTAAAGAACTTCTACCCACTTCCTTTCATCTTGGAGTTATTTGATTGTCTGCAAGGTGCCAAAATCTTCTCTAAATTGGATTTTCGTGGGGCCTATAATTTGATTCATATATGAGAAGGGGACGAATGGAGGAACGCATTTAATAATTGTGAAGCTCATTTTGAGTATCTAGTGATGCCATTCGGACTCTGCAATGCTCCAGCAGTCTTCCAGGAGGATGTCAATTACATTTTTCGTGACCTCCTTTACTACTGTGTAGTGATGAGCGGAATTGGCCATATTCGAATTCGCGATATTTCGCGAATATATACACGAATATTCATCCTATATTTGCGAATTTTGTGTATTCGTTATATTTGCATGTTCACATATGTGAATATTCGCATATTCGAGGAGGAAAACAGTGAGTGGGTGGGCAACTTTACTATTGGTTTCTAGGAATGTTGTTGATAACCTCTGACAAGTGTATTTGCATCATTCTAATTAGCCCACAAGTGAAAAGAAGCAATATGCGAATAATCACATATGCGAATATATACGCATATACGAATATTTAAATATGCAAATATGTGCAAATGCGAATATGCGCTTATGCAGAAAAGTGCATATTCTTAATTTTGAATATATAGCGAATATATTCGCAATATTCGTGAATTTACGATATTCGCGATAAAAATTCAAAATGCGAATATTCACGCCCCATATTACTCCTGTGTTGTTTATTTGGATGACATACTCATCTACTCGGCCAATATCCAGTCTCATCGCTCTCACCTCTGCCAAGTGTTACAGAGTCTCCATGAAATTCATCTCTACGCTAAACTAGAGAAACGTACTTTTGAAAAAAACAGCCTTCCATTTCTGGGGTATATTATTACCAGTCAAGGCCTTTAAATGGATCCCAACAAGCTGTCCGCAGTACTGGACTTTCCTCACCCTTCGGGCTTGAAGTAATACAGCGCTTCCTCGGCTTTGCCAATTAATATCGGCAATGTATTCCTCACTACTCCACTCTGGTAGCCCCCATTGTCTTGCTTACCAAGAAGACTGCTAATCCAAGAGTTTGGACTCCTGAGGCTGAAGAAGCTTTCAAACAAAGTCTGCCTTCGCTTCGGCTACTGTTCTATCTAGACCCATTCCGAGCAAGTCATTCATCTTGGAAGTGGATGCTTCTTCAGTTGGAGCAGGTGCAGTGTTGACGCAGAAGTCTTCTAAGGGGAGAACTTTAACCCCTTAAGGACGCAGGACGTAAATGTACGTCCTGGTGCGGTGGTACTTAACGCACCAGGACGTACATTTACGTCCTGTGCATAACCGCGGGCATCGGAGCGATGCCCGTGTCATGCGCGGCTGATCCCGGCTGCTGATCGCAGCCAGGGACCCGCCGGCAATGGCCGACGCCCGCGATCTCGCGGGCGTCCGCCATTAACCCCTCAGGTGCCGGGATCAATACAGATCCCGGCATCTGCGGCAGTGCGCGATTTCAATAAATGATCGCCCGCAGCGCTGCTGCGGGGATCCGATCATTCAGAACGCTGCACAGAGGTCCCCTCACCTTCCTCCTTCCGGCTCCCGGCGTCTCCTGCTCTGGTCTGAGATCGAGCAGACCAGAGCAGAAGATGACCGATAACACTGATCTGTTCTATGTCCTATACATAGAACAGATCGGTATTAGCAATCATGGTATTGCTATGAATAGTCCCCTATGGGGACTATTCAAGTGTAAAAAAAAATTTCAAAAAATTTTAAAGTAAAAGTAAAAAAAAGTGAAAAATCCCCTCCCCCAATAAAAAAGTAAAACGTCCGTTTTTTCCTATTTTACCCCCAAAAAGCGTAAAAAATTAATTTAATAGACATATTTGGTATAGCTGCGTGCGTAAATGTCCGATAAAATAAAATGTTAATGATCCCGTACGGTGAACGGTGTGAACTAATTTGGTAAAAAATTTGTGATTTTTTTAAGCGCAACAATAATAGAAAAGTATGTAATAATGGGTATCATTTTAATCGTATTGACCCTCGGAATAAAGAACACACGTCATTTTTACCGTAAATTGTACGGCGTGAAAACGAAACCTTCCAAAATGAGCAAAATTGCGTTTTTCTTTTTAATTTCCCAACAAAAATAGTGTTTTTTGATTGCGCCATACATTTTATGATATAATGAGTGATTTCATTACAAAGGACAACTGATCGCGCAAAAAAGAAGTCCTCATACTAGTCTGTGGATGAAAATATAAAAGAGTTATGATTTTTAGAAGGCGAGGAGGAAAAAATGAAAACGTAAAAATTGAATTGTCTGAGTCCTTGAGGCCAAAATGGGCTGAGTCCTTAAGGTTAAGCTGCATTTTTTTTCCCAAAACCTTCTCCCCTGCGGAGAGAAATTATACCATCGGAGATCACGCGCTCTTGGCCATTAAGTTGGCATTAGAAAAATGGCGTCACCTCTTGGAAGGCTCTGTACATCCGCTTACTATCTATTCGGACCACTAGAACCTGCTCTATCTCCAGTCTGCCCATCGTCTCAACCCCCAACAGACTCAATGGTCTCTGTTTTTCTCCAGATTTAACTTCTTAATCCACTTCTGTCCTGCAGAGAAGAATCTTCGTGCTGATGCTCTGTCCAGATCCTCCTATGTTCAAGGCCTGGAATCCCATTCTCAACATATAATTTCCCCAGATCATGTCATCTCAGCAGCGCCAGTGTGTCTTCAGCACTTGCCACCTATGAAGACTTATGTACCTCCCCGTTTAAGACTCCGAGTCCTGAAATGGGGTCATTCCTCTCTATTGGCCGGTCATGCTGGAATTCATATGTCCATACAGCTCATCGCACGACAGTATTAGTGGTCCACTCTAAAACAGGATCTCGTTGATTTTGTCCGATCATGTTCAGTTTGTGCCCCGGACAAGACCCCCCCCATTCTAAGCCTACTGGTCTACTACATTCTCTGCCAGTTCCAGAGCAAACTTCAACTGATATTGCAATGGACTTTATTCCTGATCTTCTCTCTTCTGGCGGAAATACGGTCATTTGGGTTGTTGTGGATCGATTCTCTAAAATGGCTCATTTTGTGTCATTACCGGGATTACCCTCTGCACCACAGCTTGCCAAGTTGTTCCTCTGCCATATCTTCCGCCTGCATGGATTGCCCTCCCATATTGTCTCTAAGGAGGAGTCCAATTTGTCTCTAAGTTTTGGAGGGCCCTCTGTTTAAATTAGATTTTTCTTCGAGTTACCACCCTCAATCCAATGGACAGGTCGAAAGGGTAAACCAGGTATTAGAAGACTATCTCCGCCATTATGCTTTGGCTCGCCAAGATGACTGGGCCGATATGCTACCCTGGGCTGAGTTTTCCTACAACCATAAGGATTCTGAATCCTCCGGGTCATCTCCTTGCTTTGTGGTCTATGGACTTCATCCTCGTCCTCCTTTACCTTTGTCCCCTTCCTCCGGAGTCCCCATGGCTGATGATCAAGTGCAGAACTTCGTCTCCCTCTGGCAAAAGACTTGTGACTCTCTTCAGCGTGCCGCCACTCGTATGAAATCGCAAGCGGACGAGAAAAGACGTCCTCCTCCCGAATTCTCTTTCATGTATCCCTCTTAAAGCCTGTTATCCATAACCGCTTCTCTAAAAAAAAGTTATCACTCCTACTCCCATCTCTGGTACCTCCGATGTTTATGTTGTCAAAGAAATTTTAGATTCCAAGTTGGTTTTGGCCCAGAGGAAAGATATTGGGAGCCACAAGACAACATTCTAGATCGTGACCTTATCCACAAGTTCTTGAGACCAAAGGGGGGTGGGGGGTATTGTCATGTCCCGCGCTCCGGCCGCCTGCACCAGCCACAAGTGCATTATGCCTTTGTCCCCGGCTGCCGGTGGGGCTGGGATTCGCATCGCGGTACGTGCCCGCATGCGAATCCCAGCCAGTCACTCACCTCTCTCCCCTGCTGCCTCCACTGTGTCTCAGCTCCCGCGGTCGTGTCAGAGCTCCAAAATTTAATGGGTCAGTATGCCCTAACCATAATTATTGTGAACACCTGACACCATCCTATAAGTCTCTGCACCTCCCATACTTCCCTGCTGGATCATCAGTGCTCCTAGCCTGTATACCCGTGTATCCAGACCTTCGTTATATTATTAGACTTCGCACCTTTGCCGCCTGCCTTGACCTTCTGCTACGTTTGACTACGCTACTGCCTTATCCTTCGGTACCTCGCCTTGCCCAGCTACCTGTGTGGTCGAGCCGTGTCGGTGGTAGCGACCTGGGTGTCGCCTGCCGCTGCAAGCCCATCCTTCCTTGCAGCGGGCTATGGTGAAGACCAGTGGCACCTTAGACTCTGGTGTGAGTCATCTGCCACACAGGTTCCACATCCAGCTCCGTTACATCTACAGTGCCTTGGAAAGACCCTAGCTACCAGAATCACAAATTCTACAATTCCATCCATTGAAAAGCACCACAAGTCTCAGAACGGCAATGAGGCTCGCAAGGCGTACGTTGCACTATCTCACTAAGGCCAGCTGTTTGTGTTATATCAACTTCACAAGCCCAGTAAAAGCAATTAACCGTAACCTGATGTCTATGTGTTTATTGGCTCATCGTGTCTGGTCCAGGAAGACTGCTTCCCACCTTCGGACCATGGATTGGATAAATGGTGCCCTGGCATCACGAAGTGATGAAGGTACGTCTACCACCACCCAGTGGCCACCACATATTGGCCCTTTTTCTTACCTTCCCGTTACTACTAACTCTTAGACATACCCCTACAATATAGTTTCTCTGGTCTGCCCGCTGAAACTGCTCTAACCAAAGCATCTAATGATCTCTTGTCCATTTATTTGTGCACTCTTTTATTCTTAGTTGTATCTTTCAGATTTGATATAGTAGATCATCTAACACTTTTTCACACTCTCCACTAATTTGGCTTAAACTATTCTGTATAATCCTGCTTTTCCTCCTATCTGTCTCACAGCACTTATTTAAGTCTTTTTCTGGCTCCTCTTTCTCAGTTGGGGTTTTCCAAAGTTCAGTGTTTGGTCCCTTTCTGTTTTCTCACTACCAAGTTGTGCGGACTTGATTTTCAGCATCATCTTTATGCTGATGACACCCAACTATATATATCCTGTTAAGAAATTTCTACTGCTAAGAAAATCTAGTGAGTGTTTGTTGGCTGTCACCTACAGTATATCTATGTCATGAACCAAACATATAGCAACAAAGGGCAACAAAGAATCTTATTAAAAGTCAGCTTGACAAATCTTTACCATAGTTTTCTTTGAATCTATGTTTATACATTGTTTATTTTGCCAGTGTTTCCAGCATTAACAATCTGACTTTTTCCCCCTTGCTTTCTGCATAAACACTAGAATTTTATAAGACAAAAATGGATAAGTTGGCCAGCACATACTAATACCAAACTATTGCATGGACCCGGCATACAGGTGTATGCTGCTAGGCTAAATATACATAAACAGGAGAATACATATGGGGGAGTGGCCACCTCCATGTTGGCTCCTGCACCCCACACATCTTATAAGGTGCTAGATGTTCCAGACCTTACAAGTCTGGTAACTGATTGCACAGAGGCACATTTACAGTGTAGGGTCCATCCCAATGAGGTCACCTTATTGCGGTGGGATGGTCCAAACTATTTGACCAAAGGGTGAGCAAAGTACCTCAATCTTTTCATTTTTTGCATTGTAGCAATATAGCATTTCATGTTTTATCTTTATCTTTGTGCTAGCAGTGTGCTGCTGTATTCTCCTGTTTATTGGCATTTTATAAGGCTAGAAATACTGGCCAGAGAAATTGGAAGATGCAGGATCTATCTCAGGATATACTACTGTTTTCAATGACATCCTGTATCTCGGGATGTTTTACTACAATTTTTGCATTACCATTAACCCCTTAAGGACTCAGCGTTTTTCAGTTTTTGCATTTTTGCACTTTTGTTTTTTCCTCCTTACCTTTTAAAAATCCTAACCCTTTCAATTTTCCACAAAAAATCCATATTATGGCTTATTTTTTGCACCGCCAATTCTACTTTGCAGTGACATTAGTCATTTTACCCAAAAATCCATGGTAAAATGGAAAAAAAAATCATTGTGCGATAAAATCAAGCTTCCGTTTCTATGCAGTGCATTTTTCGATAAAAATTACACCTTATCATTATTCTGTACGTTTATACAGTTAAAATGATACCCTACTTATATAAGTTTGATTTTGTTGTACTTCTGGACATGCAGGAAAATTTATATATTTAAAAATGTCCTCTTCTTACCACTATAACTTTTTTATTTTTCTGCATATGGGGCGGTATGAGGGCTAATTTTTTGCGTCGTGATCTGAAGTTTTTATCAGTACCATATTTGTTTTGATCAGACTTTTTGATTGCTTGTTATAAATTTTTTAATGGGATAAAAAATGATCCAAAACACGCTATTGTGGACGTTGGAATTTTTTTATGTGTATGTTATTGACCGTGCGGTTTAATAAATTATATATTTTTATAGTTTGGACATTTACGCATGTGGCGATACCACATATGTTTATATTTATTTTTAGTTTTAGTTACATAGTTTTTTTTTATGGGAAAAGGGGGTGATTCTGACTTCTTAGGGAAGGGGTTAAATCACATTTATTAACACTTTTTTTTTTTTTTTTTCCCAATGTTATAACCCTCATAGGGGGCTAAAATATTGCACACACTGATTTCCTACACTGATCACTGCCATGCAATAACATGGCATTGATTAGTGAAATCACTGCTTGACTCCTCCTGCCTGGATTTTGGAGCAGGCATAGAGCAGTCATTTGAGAATCGTACACGCAGGAGGCAGGTAGGGATCCTCCTGGTGTCCTGCAAGCTGCTCGGGATGCCGCGGCGGTCCTGAACAGCCCGACACATATTCTAACTGCAATTGAAAAGCGAAAGCATATTCCCAAAACACATTTTACCTGTTTTGTACCGTCCATTTTATTGTTTTTATAATATGTCAGTAAATGACATTTTACTAATACTCCATGCTAATTGGATTAGCACCAAATTTGCAGTACTTTTTTTCCCGTATTATTTTTCCTCTCTAATTTAACATGAATGATGTAGCCAGGCTGATCTCTGTAATAATCATTATTCGGCTTACCTGTTTAGTGGAATTCAAAACATTAGACAGGATCTAATTATACAAGCAGGGCAGGATATAGCGTGCTAACATACAATTCAAAAACTGGAATCAAGATAAATGGCAGATATGAATAAATGAACAAGACTAAATATGGAATAAGTATACAGCTGAAACCAGGAGATGCAGGGAATGAAAAGATGAATTGAATGTAAAACACTAAACAGGTCAGGAAACATAGAACACAGTTCACACTGGAAAAACTGGACTGAGCAAATAGTAATATTACAAAACCAATCTCCAAATATGGATCAAGATAACAAACAGGAATATAACAAAACCAAACTCCAAACATGGAGGAATACAGGTCAGGATACCAAACAGGAATAATACAAAACCAAACTTAATAGCATTGAGGAATACAGGTCAGGATACTAAACAGGAATACTAAATACAGAGCATGGGTACAAGCAAGACTCACAATGTGAACATAGACTAAGAAAACAAGGTTAAAGCAGAACGGACATCCATAATCCTAAAAACTAGGGATGTCCCGATACCATTTTTTTAAGACCGAGTACGAGTACCGATACTTTAATTCTAGTACTCGCCGATACCAAGTACAAGTACTTACAGTTTAAAGGGAATCTGACAGCATGGTGACCCGGTTTCTGGCGCTGCTTACCGTGCTGATATGTGGGTCCTTGTTGTGTACAATGGAGGCGGCTGCTGTAGTATGAACCAAGATTTCTCTCTTCTCCATTGGGCAGAACAGGGAATTTGCATTGTCAGTGAGAACGATGACCACATGGTGAGCAGCGGTAGAAACTGGGTCACCTGCCCTATCTACCTATAAATTCAAGTTAGTGCAGGTGACTCTGCTGTAAGATTGCCTTTAATAGTAGGTAATATCCCCTTGCAGTCATTAGCAGCAGCCCCCCTCTAGACATAAGTAGCAGCCCCCTGTAGACCACAGCCCCCCTTTAGACAGTGGGCCCCCATTTAAACAGCAGCAGGGCCCCCCTTTAGATAGCTGCAGGGCCCCCCTTTAAACAGCAGCAGGGGCCCCCTTTAGACAGCAGCAGGGTCCCCCTTTAGACAGCAGCAGGGCCCCCCTTTAGACAGCAGCAGGGGCCCCCCTTTAGACAGCAGCAGGGGCCCCCCTTTAGACAGCAGCAGGGGTCCCCCTTTAGACAGCAGCAGTGCCCCCCCCCTTAGACAGCAGCAGCCCCCCCCTTAGACAGCAGCAGGGGCCCCCCTTAGACAGCAGCAAGGGCCCCCCTTTAGACAGCAGCAGGGGCCCCCCTTTAGACAGCAGCAGGGGCCCCCCTTTAGACAGCAGCGGGGGCCCCCGTTTAGACAGCAGCAGGGGCCCCCCATTTAGACAGCAGCAGGGGGCCCCCGTTTAGACAGAAGCAGGGGGCCCCCTTTAAACAGCAGAAGGCCCCCTGTTTAAACAGCAGCAGGGCCCCCCGGTAGATATTAGTAGACACCCCCCTCCTTGCAGGCAGCTCACCTCCTGTGTCGGGTGCTGCCGCTCCACTGTCCCGTTCCCACTTCCGTCCTCCGGTCCGCATCATGTGGTCTTATGGAGGAGCATGTGACATATACGTCACTCTGTTTCCTCCGTAGCGTTACGCTGGGCGCAGGGGAGGAGGTGGAGTGACGTGTGTCACATGCTCCTCCATAGGACGACATGATGCGGCCCGGAGGACGGAACAACAGGACAGTGGAGCGGCAGCAGGTATCGGGCATGGTATCGGGGACATTAAACAAGTCCCCGATACCATGCAAATAGCTAGTATCGGCCCCGATACCGATACCAGTATCGGTATCGGGACATCCCTACTAAAAACCAAGCAGACTAAAATCTATCATAAACAAGACTATTAACAATGGTTAAAACTCAGATATATAACAAGATAAATACAAGGTGCAAGATAAACCAGACATGGTCAGAATAGCACTAGTCACCAGCTCAGAGTTCCAAGAGAGCTCAGGTTTTAAAGCGACACCCAAGCTGCAATAGGGTGAGAGCATTAAATTCCAACCCTGGGAAGAATAGCACAGAAATTGCTCAGGCATAAAAACTAGTGTCTGAACAGACCCCAAGACAGAGAAATACAAAAATAGATATTACACTACTGTGTTGATCCAGAGGAAGCAAAAAAATAAAAAAAAACAATAAGGCAATCAGAACAAGTCCCTTGATAAAGTCCCTTGATAAATCACAAAAATCTAGTATTTATAACATGTAATAATATATTTTTCCAGAAAAACATCAAAGCCTCCCGTAAACTTGTTTATGGATTCAGACATCGCAACATTTTTTTTTTTTTTTTTTTTAGCCTAAGGCCAGAAACTCTCTTCTTATCCTATTATATCATATAATACCCAATTATACCCATGCTGCTCCCATTCTGGTACAGATTTTCTTATAACACTAATAGTTTTAAGTACTTTTTTTTATTAAGGAGGTCTATGTTGCATAACAATAGTCCATGGCGCATACACAACCTGACCTAGTCTCAGATATCTCTGCTCTACCCTATCTTCAACCAGCTAATCTTGTCACATCACTCTGCACTTTATATCCTTTTTGGCTCGGATACTCACAGCTTTATTTATAATCCCTGTGCCAACACAAGAGACTGGCCCCCTGGACTGAATTACAACTATGTACCTATTGTGTAACTCCTCCCATTCTATTTAGATTATATGCTTATTACATATTATTTCACCTGTATATTATCTGCCCAGTTGTAAAGTACTGCTCAATATATTGGCACCATATAAATAAAGATTATTTTTGCAAAGGAAATTCACTGTGTTACCGGCTAGAATGTTGTAAATAAAAAATATTAGATTAAGACAATTACCTCTTTCAATTTAGCTTCTTAAAATGCTTGTTGGGAGTGTGCCCATTACAGGCACTGTATCTTTCTTTTGTATTAAGTCAGGTATTTCCTTTGGATTGCTGTAAATAGACATAAGAGATATTTGACATTTTTTCTTTGTTGTCAGCTGACATGGTACAACAGAGTTGATGTACTGTTCTGCTGTCTAATTTTAGAAATCAACTAGAATTGATGTGTGAATGACATGACCCAAGGAATAGAGTGTGTGACTCAAACAGAAGGGAACAACTTGCCAGAATGACTTATGTACAGTATGTACTCACAGAACACAAATAGACAAAAAACACAAGCAACTTACTAACCCACGTTTTATTAGGAAGAGACAGAAAGCAAAGAAAAAAAGGAGGAACAATTAATAAACTAATAACAAAACATTCTAGCAACAAACAGATGCATGATTAATTCCCTGTACTAGAGCTATAAATTAACACTGTTAGTCTGAACTGCTGTGAGTTCACATTAGGAAGGCAGGTAGTGTAAAACATTCACTAACAACGTTTTACTTGTGAGTGATAGAAATAGCTGCAAGAGAGAGACATTTTTTCATACAATAGCAAAGTCAGCACCACCCATGATAATGCTTAAATCAGCAAGACACTCATACAGTACACAGCATTTCTTCAGCTACTCTTTATAACTCTTGCTACTTGAACACTTAAAGATTTGGAATATTACCTCAGCTAAGACCTGTAAACAAACATACTGAAAATACCCATCTGCAAAGGTAAGCAATCATTTCATGTAAAACATTATGAAGATATGTTTTATATCAAACATTGATTTTCTGCATGGTTATCACTGATCATTTGGATACCTTTTTCTAAAAGCATGTATGTTTGGGACACTGTGCATCAAACTCGCATATCTAAATATTCAGTGTGATATTCATGTCATGTTAAAAGTACATTTTAAACCAATCACAACTTCAGCTTTGACTGAAAAGCTATGCAGATTTGTTATATAACAGTGTTGTACTATTTTATACTTAATTTATTATCATTTTTAGTAAGTTATGTGTTACAGTATTTTAATACTGATCTTTTTAATGTTGTTTAAACTCTTTGTAAGACTTATCAGTCATGTATGTGGCAGATAGGCTTAGCACTACTGATAATTCTATTTTTATGACATTCCAACAAGATGTGAATTGATTAATTTTACTGCATGCAACCCACCTAATTGGTTCATAAGTTGAACTACAAAATGGTAGCATTGGTGCAGTGTGGACAATCCCCCTCTTTTAATCTTATCTCTAGAAAGGCCGTAGAATTTTCTTTCTGGCTGAAATGTTGGCTGGGCATTTAAGATTTAAAGTATCGCATGCCTCACACAAAATCGAATTTTAATTGGACATATCTCTAAATGTACATTGGGGCAAAACAGCCTTGAAAGGGGAATTAAAGCGACCTCATATATCACCTATTTAGTCCTTTATTCAGTCCTGCAGCTGGGGGTGGGAGGGCAGGATTGAGGAATAGGGGATTTTCCTCATAGTAACTGGACCACCAATCACAAATATAGGTATCAGTGATACCTGTCACACTGAGATGAAGATCTGATGGTTTAGATGGTTTTTATATGCGCCAGCAGAAATATTACTAAACTAAAGAACCAAAAATAGGAATTCACTTTATATCTGTTTAATATAAATTGTTTTAACAGACCTGGGGAAAATGGGGAAATAGTGAATCTCCTGCAAGAGTTTTCATCATCGTAACATAGGAACATAGTTCATAATGTTGAAAAAGACCAGAGTCCATCAAGTTCAACCTATAACCCTAATGAGTCCCTACTGAGTTGATCCAGAGGAAGGCAAAAAAAATCTCATACTCGAGGTAAAAATTCATTCCCGACTTCAAATATGGCAGTCAGAATAAATCTCTGGATCAACCTTCTATCCTTATAGAACCAGAATCCATAACCTGTAATGTTATTTTTACATCTTTTAAACCATTCATACAAAAAAAAAAAAACATTTGAACTCTCTAAATTTGACCTAGGTCTAAGATTGAAATGTGAATTGTAAGGGATCACTCATTCTTTATCTTTAACGCTCAGTTGGGAAAATCCATTAGAGTCATGAAAAGAATGTTGATGATGGGACCACTGGGTCAGAAATGGTTGACTGACCTGAATTTGCTTACAGGCTGGAGATGAAGAACAGGTCAGATAGAGGGAAAAAAGCAAGGTCAAGTAATGACACAGGTCTATAAAAGATCAGAAATCATGTCAATTAACAAACTTTAAATCAATCATGAAGTGTAATGAACTTTTTTGCTCAGGTACATTGTGCCAAAACATGCATTAATAGCCACAATAACCCATTGGCCAGCACCTCAAGGTATCTTAAGCACTCCCTCTTTAAATTTGTTGAGGAGATTCATGCCAATCACAGAGCGGCGGGCAAGGACAGAAACTACTGGACAGTGCTCAGGATGGAGGATGGCAGAAGCAGGAGCCCAGGAGCAGGTATAGACTGCCTGCCACCAAATGGGGATTATTGCTTGTGGGATTGCTACAACTGAGTTGGCCTTAGCTCTGCACCACAATAATTCATTGTCTAGAATGATGTCAAATCCTAACATGTTTAACTATATATATATGTATATATATATATATATATATATATATATATATATATTAAAGCTGTCAATAAATGATCTTTTTACTTTTTCTTTTCCACCTTTACAAACCTCTTATCAAAGTAAAATTATTTCTAATCGGAGAATATAAAAAGATGTAACAAATAATATATAGAAGGAATATTCTTTCCTGGCTAGTTTTATAGTACAGTTGTATAGTATAGCTACTGTGTTATAATTCATATTAATACCTCGATAGTCAGACATTGTATTTACTTGAATGGCCACTGTCTTTTCAATCAACATCCCTCCATTTCGCAGCCTATGTGATTTGTAACATATTGGCAAATCACTTTATTTACTAAAAAATGGCTCTGTGCCCTAGGAAACAAAATCTCAAAAGTCTTAGAAACTTAGGGGGAATTTATAAATGCTTATAACAAAAATGGTGTTAAGAAAAATACTGAATTTGTATGTGCCAGAAAATTTGCAGGCAAGCCTTGATAAATTTTCCCCTCAAGTGTCTCACTTACCTGTGATCTGCAATCCACTTTGGGGAATTCTGTCACTAGCAGCAGAAAGACCAAGACATAACACAGGAAGTGGGATTTAGCTTGTGCTATGTGCATTGGAGAGCCTATATTGTGTGAATGCAAATTAAGCATGGTCCATGCTGGGCCCAACAGGGCCAGCCTGTTCAGTCCAGTGCACTATTTCCAGCACTATATCATGATATAGCAGGGAGGACTAGGTGTTGTTCTGAGATTAGCCAGAGAGGTAAGAGAAGGAATATCCAGGTGTTTTTACTGTAGGGAAGGATCCCAGCTCTGGCCCCACTGATTTAACCCCCTTTAGCCCCATTTATTTTTTATAAATCAACTGGTGCCAGCAAGTTAAACAGATGTGTAAATGACTTCTACAAAAAAATATTTACCCTTCCAGTACTTTTTAGCAGCTGTATGCTACAGAGGAAATTATTTTCTTTTTGAATTTCTTTTTTTTCTTGTCCACAGTGCTGTCATCTGACACCTCTGTCCGTGTCAGGAACTGTCAGGAGCAGCATAGGTTTGCAATGGGGATTTTCTCCTGCTCTGGACAGTTCCTGATATGGGCATCAGGTGTCAGCAGAGAGCACTGTGGACCAGACTAAAAAGAAATTCAAAAATAAAAAGAATTTCCTCTGTAGCATACAGCTGCTAAAAAGTACTGGAAGGGTGAAGATTTTTTTAATAGTAATTTACAAATCTGTATACCTTTCTGGCACCAGTTGATTTCAAAGAAAAATGTTTTACCCCTATTCAGGATACGCACCATAAATGCACGGCGCTGCATAGCGCTACTTAGAGCACAGCCTGCTCCCTTTATTCACGGCGGGTCCCGGCGACTGTCAGCAGCTGCAGACCTACCAGTAATTAACCCCTCAGATGCCGTGTCCAAAACAGATCACGGCATCTGCAGCAGTGCGGCACTTAAAATGGCTGATCTGATCGCCCGCCGCACTGCCGCCAGATCCTCACCTGCCTCCTTCCATCTCACAGGGTCTTCTGCACCAGAGCAGATAATACTGATCAGTGCTAATCCCTATGCATAGCACTGAACAGCATTAGCAATCTAATGATTGCTATAAATAGTCCCCTATGGGGACTAAAAAAGTTTAAATTAAATGTAAAAAAAAAGTTTTTAAAAAGTTTTTTAAAAAATGTGAAAACGCCCCTCCCCCACTAAAGTTTAAAATCATCCCTTTCCCCATATTAATAGAAAAAAGCAAAAAAAAAGATAAACAAACATATTTGGCATCGTCGTGTGCGTAAATGTCTGAACTATAAAAATATGTTAATGATCCCCTATGGCGAATGGTGTAAACGTAAAAAACGTAAACACAAAAGAATGTAAAGTGATTAAAAAGTCACGTATATGCAAAAGTAGTGCTAAAACAAACTACAGTTCATGGCACAAAAAATGAGCCCTCACACAACCTTGAATATGGAAAAATAAGAAAATTAGAGGTGGTCAAAATAGGGCAATTTTAAAAGTACTGATTTTCTAAAAAGCAGTACAATAATAGAAATGTATGTAACCATGGGTATAATTTTAATCATATTGACCCAAAGAACAAAGAAAACATGAAAATGTTACCGTAAAGTGTACGGCATGGAAACAAAAACACTCCAAATTTGCAAAATTGTGATTTTTGTTTAAATTTCCTTGCATAAAATTTTTTTTTTGGGGCTTACTGTACATGTTAGGGTAAAATGAGTGATGTAACTACAAAGTACAACTGGTCATGCAAAAAACAAGCCCTCTAATGGGTCTGTGAATGGAAATATAAATATTTATGGATTTAAAAAAAAGAGGAGGAAAAAGCAAAAACTCCAAAATAAAATTGGCTGTGTCCTTAAGGTCAAAATGTGCTGTGCCCTAAATGGGTTAAAGGAAGAGAATAAAAATGCTTTGTACAATGGAGATGGGTCTCAGAGCTCAATAAAAGCAATGAGAACGCTAAAAAATTACATTGTGACTGCTCTAAAGGATTAATGTAATCAAACCATGCAGTGTTTAAAAACTCTTTTAGATAACGTTCATTTTAACAGCATAATATTCATTACAATTTACCATTAAAATGTTCAGTTGCCAGGTTAGTTTGTTGACCATTTCCAGCACCTGAGTTTTTAGGTTCTGGCGACTAAAGTGCGTGTTTAAAGCGTACCTGTTCTTTGCAAAAACTTTTTATTTAAAGGGGTACTCTGGCCCCAAGACATCTTATTCCCTATCCCAAGGATAGGGGATAAGATGTCTGATCACAGGGGTCCGACGGGGGGTCCCCTCAATGCAAGTCTATGGGAGGGGGAGTGACGGCAACAAAAGCTAGAAACAAAAGCTCCAAATATGGCAGGGATATACCATCCCAGACACGTAAAAATAAAAAAGTTATAGGGGTCAGAGGATGACAATTTTAAACATATTCATTTTCCTGCATGTAGTTATGATTTTTTCCTGAAGTATGAGAAAATCAAACCTATATAAGTAGGGTATCATTTTAATCATATGGACCTACAGAATAAAGAAAAGATGTAATTTTTTTACCGAAAAATGTACTGCATAGAAATGGAAGCCCCCAAAATTTACAAAATGGTGTTTTTTCACAATAGTTTTTTTTTTTTTTTTGGTTCGCCATAGATTTTTGGGTAGAAAAAAAAAACTGATGTCATTAAAAAGCAGAATTGGTGCCGCAAAAAATAAGCCATCCTATGGATTTTTAGGCGCAAAATTTAAAGGGGTATGATTTTTGAAAGGTAAGGAGGAAAAAACGTAAGTGGAAAAACACTCGGTCCTTGACCCCTTCGGGGCGGAGCCCATTATAACCCTAAGGACGGGAGCATTATTTGCAAATCTGACCTTTATTTATTAATAACTCTGGGATGCTTTTACTTATAAATTTGATTCTGAGATAGTTTTTTCTTGATATATTCAACTTTATGTTAGTGGTAAATTTACGTTGATACTTGCATAATTTCTTGGGGAGAAATTCCAAAATTTCAGAAAAAATAAAAAAATTTGCATTTTTTAACTTTGAAGCTCTCTGCTTGTAAGAAAAATAGACATACCAAAAAAATTATATAATGATTCACATATACAGTATGTCTACTTTATGTTTGCATAATAAAGTTGACATGTTTTTACTTTTTGAAGACATCAGAGGGCTTCAAAGCAGCAATTTTTCCCGAAAATGTCAAAATCAAAATTTGTCAGGGACCAGTTAAGTTTAGAAGTGAATTTGAGGGTGTTTATATCTGAAATTCCCTATAATGGACCCCATTATGAAAACTGCACCCCTCGAAGCATTCAAAATGATATTCAAAAATTTTGTTAACCCTTAAGGTGTTTTCCAGGAATAGCAGCAAAATGGAGGAGAAAAATCGAAATCTAAATTTTTTACACAAAAATGTTATTGTAGCCCCATTTTTTCAATTTTTACAAGGGGTAAAAGGTAAAAAACTTGTAATTCATTTTCTCTTGAGTAAGAAAATACCTCATATATGGATGTAAAGTGGTCTGTGGGTGCACTTGAGGGCTCATAAGGGAAGGAGCGACAATGGCATTTTGGAGAGCGAATTTTTGCTGAAATGGTTTTTGGGGGGCATGTTCTATTTAGGAAGCCCCCATGATGCCAGAACAGTAAAAAAAAACACATGGCATACCATTTTGGAAACTACACCCCTCAAGGAACGTAACAAAGGGTAAAGTGAGCCTTAACACCTCACAGGTGATTGACGAACTTTCGTTAAAGTGGGACGTGAAAATGAAAATTTTGATTTTTAACACTAAAATGCTGTTATTACCCCAAACTTTTCCTTTTCACAAGGAGTAATAGGAGAAAATGCCCCCCAAAATTTGTAACCCCATTTCTCTTAAGTAAAGAAATATCTCATATGTGGATGTTAAGTGCTCTGTGGGTGCACTAGAGGGCTCAGAAGGGAAGGTGGGACATGGGCTTTCTGAGAGCAAATTTTGCTGAAATGGTTTTTGGGGGTCATGTCGCATTTAGGAAGCCTCCATGATGCCAGAATAGTAAAAAAACAAAACACATGGCATACTATTTTGGAAACTACACCCATCAAGGAACGTAACAAGGGGTACAGGGAGCCTTAACACCCCAAAGGTGACAAACTTTTGTTAAATTGGGATGTAAAAAATAAAAAAATTAAAAAAAATTAAATAAAATGCTGGTGTTACTCCAAATTTTTCATTTTCACTAGGGGTAATAGGAGAAAAAGCCCCCAAAAAATTGTAACCCCATTTCTTCTGAGTTTGGAAATACCCCATATGTGGATGTAAAGTGCTCTGCGGGTGGACTAGAATGCTTAGAAGAGAAGGAGTGCCTTACGGCTTTTGGAGAAAGAATTTGGTTGGAATGGAAGTCGGAGGCCTTGTGCGTTTACAAAGCCACCTGTGGTGCCAGAACAGTGGACCCCCTCCTACTTGTGACCCCATGTTGGAAACTACACCCCTCACAGAATCTAATAAGGGGTGCAGTGAGCATTTACACCCCACTGGCATTTGACAGATCTTTGGAACAGTTGGCTGTGCAAATGAAAAATTAAATTTTTCATTTTTAAGGACGACTGTTCAAAAAATCTGTCAGACACCTGTGGGGCATAAATGCTCACTGTACCCCTCATTACATTCTGTGAGGGGTGTAGTTTCCAAAATGGGGTCACATGTGGGGGGGGGGGTCCACCATGTAAACGCACATGGCCTTCAATTCCAGCCTAATTCTCTCTTCAAAAGCCCAATGGCGCTCCTTCTCTTTTGAGCATTGTAGTTCACTCGCAGAGCTCTTTACATCCACATATGGGGTATTTCCATACACATAAAAATGGGTTTACAAATTTTGGGAGGCTTTTTTCCTATTACCCCTTGTGAAAAGGAAAAATTTGGGGTAACACCAGCATTTCAGAGAAGAAAAAAAAACACATTTTTTATTTTCATGTCATTTTCATGTCAACGAAAAAAAGACCTGTGGGGTGTTAAGGCTCACTATACCCCATGTTACGATCCCTGAGGGGTATAGTTTCCAAAATGGGGTCACATGTGGGTGTTCATTTTTTTGGCATTTATGTCAGAACCACTGTAACGATCAGCCCCCTTTGTGCAAATCACCAATTTAGGCCTCAAATGTACAGGGCGCTCTCTCATTCCTGAGCCATGTAGTTTGTCCGTAGAGCATTGTACGTCCACATATGGGGTATTTCTGTACTCGGAAGAAATAGCTTTGGAATTTTTGGGGATCTTTTTCTCCTTTTACCTCTTGGGAAAATTAAAAGTATGGGGCCACACCAGCATGTTTTTTTTACACAAACATGCTGGTGTAGCCCCCAACTTTACCTTTTCATAAGGGGTAAAAGGAGAAAAATTCCCCCAAAATTTGTAACACAATTTCTCCTGAGTACGGAAATACCCCATATGTGGCCCTAAACTGTTGCCTTGAAATACGACAGGGCTTCAAAGAGAGAGAGCGTCATGCACATTTGAGTCCTAAATGAGGAATTTGCAATAGGGGCAAACACGGATACAAGGATGGGAGTTATCTCCACCAAAACCCTACAGCAGTGTTTCCCAAACAGGGTGCCTCCAGCTGTTGCAAGACTCCCAGCCTTCCAGGACAGTCAATGGCTGTCCGGCAATACTTGGAGTTGTTGTTTTGCAACAGCCTGAGGCTCCGTTTAGGAAACACTGCCGTATGAGACGTTTTTCATATTTATTGGGGGGGGGGGGGGGGACACGTGTAAGGGGTTGTATATGTATATGTAGTGTTTTACTTTTTATTATGTGGTGGTATAATGTTTTTGGGTACATTCGCACTGGCGGGTGTTCACAGTGAGTTTTCCGCTGTGAGTTTGAGCTGCGGCAGAAAAGTTGCCGCAGCTCAAACTTGTAGAAGGAAACTCGGTGTAAACCTCGCCCGTGTGAATGTACCCTGTACCCCAAACCTTCAGCTGTTGCAAAACTACAACTCACAAAATGCACTGACAGACTGTACATGCTGGGAGTTGTAGTATTGCAACAGCTGTAGGCACACTGGTGGGGAACCACTGAGTTAGGAAATAGACTATAGCTCAGTGATTCCAACCCGTGTGCCTCCAGCTGTTGCAAAACTACAATTCCCAGCATGTATTGTCTGTCAATTCTGGGAGTTGTAGTTTTGCAACAGCTGGAGGCACACGGGTTGGAATCACTGAGCTAGAGTCTTCTAACTCAGTGGTTCCCCACCAGTGTGCCTCCAGCTGTTGCAAAACTACAACTCCCAGCATGGCCAGACAGTCAGGGATGCTGGGCGTGTAGTTCTGCAATATCTGGCCCTTCAGATGTTGCAGAGCTACAACTCCAAGCATGCCTGGACAGTCTGGGCATGCTAGGAGTTGTAGTTATGCAACAACTGGGGAAGAACAGTTTGGAGACGGCTAAGTAGTGGTCTCCAAACTGTAGCCCTCCAGATGTTGCAAAACTACAACACCAAGCATGCCCAGACTGTCCAGGCATGCTGGGAGTTGTAGTTCTGCAACATCTGAAGGGCCAGGTATTGCAGAACTACACGCCCAGCATCCCTGACTGTCTGGGCATGCTGGGAATTGTACTTTTGCAACATCTGGAGGGCTACAGTTTGGAGATCACCGTATAGTGGTCTCCAAACTGTGTCACTTCAGATGTTGCAAAACTACAACTCTCAGCATGCCCAGACAGTCAGTGCATGCTTAAGGACCACATCTGGAGGACCACAGTTTAGAGACCACTACACAGTGGTCCCCAAACTGTGACCCTCCAGATGTTGCAAAACTGCAACTCCCAGCATGTCCAGACAGCCTTTGGCTGTCTGGGCATGCTGGGAGTTGTAGTTTTACAGCTTTTAGAAGGCCACAGTGAAGATCACTTACCGCGATTTTCGCTGCAGCCTTCTCCACATCGCACTT
Organism: Hyla sarda; assembly: GCF_029499605.1. Taxonomy (NCBI): domain Eukaryota; kingdom Metazoa; phylum Chordata; class Amphibia; order Anura; family Hylidae; genus Hyla; species Hyla sarda. The sequence goes on along the minus strand of NC_079198.1, from coordinate 51,088,567 downwards.
TCTGGGCTGCCTCCACCTGCTGCCGCCACTCCTCCAGGATGCCACCTCCGCGGCCTCCGTCGGTCCGGTAAGCCGGGCCATGCTCTCACCTCGCCGCCCGTGTTCCCCCCTGCTCTGCCCCGACTTCAATCGGTGGGCAGAGCAGGGGAAATTAACTCTAACCCGCCCCCCGCCCCCCTCCTGCCATTGGTCGTCAGCCTGGTTGACCAATGGCAGGGGATAGGAGGGGGTGGCAACACTGCCACCTCCCTCCTATCCTTTAGGATGGTCAGAGCTGTCTCTGACAGCTCTGATCATTCTTATTTTCTGTACGATCGGGTCACCAGTGACCCGATTGGCCCAGATCGCTACAAATCGCAGATCTAAATTGACCGGCGATTTGCCGTAATCGCCGACATGGGGAGGTCTCAGGACCCCCCTAGGCATTGCCACGGGATGCCTGCTGATAGATATCAGCAGTCATCCCGCTCCGATCACCGCCCGGCGAGCGGCGGTGATCGGAAATGCGAAGGGCGTACAGGTACGTCCTCTGTCCTTAAGTACCGGGACGTGAGGGCGTATCCATACGCCCTCCGTCCCCAACAGGTTAAAGTTCCATTTTCTGTGGGAAATAATATTCATCCGTTAAGACCCGTTATAACATCCCTCATGTATGGCCATAACACCTCTGTCTACAGACTCCCACAGCCAGGACTACTACTACTCCCATCATGGAACAGACTTGTTTCCATGATGGGAGTAGTAATTCCCTGGCTGCGGGAGTCCGCAGACAGCTGGGGAGGCTGCATTAGTGTTTGTACTACTACTCCCATCATGGAACAGAGTCTGGGGGTTGTAGTATCGGGGCTGAGGGATTGTTCGCACCTAGTTTCACTTCTGAGACCCGATGCGATCAGAAGTTATTATAGTACGTTCACACTCTCGGATTTTCAGCGTATTTTACACTGCAGATCCACTGGTGAAGGCCCGCTCAATGCTGGCTTTACATGTGCCTTCTTGTAGTGGCAATACGCAGCTACCAGCAGGCACACTGCGATGTGCGAGTCGCAGTATACTCGCACATCACGGGAGCTCTCTGTCTAGCTCAGAGCAGGGAGAGCGGCCATGATGTGCAAGTACGCCGTGCACATCGTTGCAGTGTATCTGCTGGTAGCGGCATATTGCCACTACCAGCAGGCACATGTAAAGCCAGCATAGAGCAGGCCTTCACCAGCGGATCTGCAGCTAAATACGCTGTGAAAATCCGCAGGTGTGAACGTAGCCGTAAGCAGGAGAGCGGGCGGCAAGTTTCGCAACCCTGCGATGTATAATGTGTTTTAACTTTCATTTTTAAATCTCCTGCGGGAAGCCCTGAATGGCCGGTACCGAGGAGCCAATCAGGGCTCCCAGCGGGAGATTTAAAAATAAAAATTGTGAGTAGCAGCGGGGGCCATATATATATTAAAAGCTGTTTGGGGGGCAAGATATATAGCCTCCCACAGCACATTAATAAAGATATGACCCCCTGCCAGCGCATTTATAAATATATATATCCCCTGCCATCGCATTAATAAATATATATCCCCGCCGGTGCATTAATAAATGTATACCCCCCGCCGGCGCATTAATAAATATATACCCCCTGCCGGCACAAGTAACCCCCCGCAGCACTTGTATAATGTACTGTCTCAGGCTGCCATCTATATACACATGCCGGGCTGTGCTATGAATGAAAAGCACTCTAGCAGCAGCATCGGCCGGCCGATAATGCTGATAGAAATACTTTTAATTCATAGCACAGCGCCGGCATATGTATATAGAAGCGCTGTGGGGGACAGATAACGCTATATGTCTGCACCCCCCAGCGCTTCTATATACATTTACCGTCACTGCGCTATGAATGAAAAGTATTTCTATCGGCAGTGCATAGTGCCGGCAGCCGATATTCAGGGTCATCCCGCCTACCCTTGTCCCCACCTTCCCAGGATTCCTTGCTCCATGTCCTCACATGTGGATCCGCCATTTTAGATGCCATTGGAGTCAGCGATATTCGCATTCGTTGCAAGTCGAATTTTTCATGAAATTCGTGACGAATTCGGATTCGTCAGATTCGATTCGCTCATCTCTAATTCTATATACTTTAGCCAATACATTTTTCTTTCCCTTATCCCGTGATTCCATAACAAAGTCTATAATTTTATGTGATTCAATTTTATCCCTAAATACGCATAACCTACTTGCCAATATCCATAAATTTTTCTTTCCTCTAATCTAAACTCTTGCCTCAACTGAGGCAATCTCTTCAATTATACATCTTCAAAGAGTTGATACAGCATGTTTATACCCTTTTCTCCCCAGTCTATTCATTTTGTGATTTTAGAAAATTCTACTTAATATGCATTACCCCATATAGGTATGAATAAAAAACTCCCTTTAACTTTCAATAACTTCCTTTTTCTCTTCCATAATCTGTTTAGTGTTTGTAAACTAAGACTATTCTTACATTCTTTCCTACCAATTTTCCCACTTTCTAAAAATTCTAAATTATATTCCTCCCTCAATCCTCTTTTCCTTATCACTTCTAAAATGTTTTCACCTTCTTGTGTAATATAATAAAAATAAAAATTAGGGAGACCTAATCCCCCATTCTCCATTGATTGATTCATATAACAGCTTTTGAGACACCTGTTTTCTACCCCCAAATCAATCCATTTATGTTCCTTTCTAATTCCCCCCAAAAAGTAAATTTAATACAAATAGTAGTAACCCTGAGATACTGTAACACCATTGGCAAAATTATAATTTTTATGAATGATAATCTATCAGCCAGATACAACTCCATTCCACTCCATATTTAAACGTTTGTCCTATTTTCTCTACCAATGGAGTCAGATTTAGTTTTTCAAATTCCTCTATATTTTTGAATGTAGGAGGGAACCTACAACATAGAGGGGGAAGATAGTGTAGATAGAGAGGGGGGACTTATTAATGTACCTGGGGGTGGAGCGAAGGGAGGGGTTAGAATAGTTAATAGGGATAGGCGTCATAGGAAAAAAAAACATACACCATTGAATTCCATGTTGACTATTGCCAGAAGTCTGACCAATAAAACTGACTAACTGGAGTTGAAAATGTCTGAGGAGGATTATGGCATAGTGGGTATAACAGAGACTTGGTTGGATGATAGCTGTGACTGGGCGGTCAGCATACAGGGTTATAGTATATTCCGGAAGGATTTCAACATAACGGAAAGGAGGAGGAGTTTGTCTTTATGTAAAGTCCAGTCTGAAGGCCACACTGCGGGAGGATATACGGGAGGGAAACGATAATGTGGAGTCATTATGGGTAGAAATATATGGAGATAAGAATTAAAAAAAATCAGATAGGGGTTTGCTATAAGCCACCAAACATAATGGAAGAGGCAGAAGATCAATTACTGAGGCAAATAAACAAGGCAGCAAATCAAAATGATGTGATAATAATGGGGGACTTTAACTATCCTGATATAAACTGGAAGACTGAGAACTGTGAATCTCATAAAGGAAACAGGTTTCTGACTATAACTAAAGACAATTATCTGTCCCAAATGGTGCAGGGCTAGACCAGAGAGGGGTGCCCTACTAGACTTAAAGGGGTTATCCAGGAAAAAACTTTTTTTTATATATATATCTACTGGCTCCAGAAAGTTAAACAGATTTATCCCTTCAGTAGCTATGAGCTGCTGAAGTTGAGTTGTTCTTTTCTGTATAAGTGCTCTCTGATGACACCTGTCTTGGGAACTGTCCAGAATAGAAGCAAATCCCCATGACAAACCTCTTCTACTCTGTGCAGTTCCCGAGACAATCAGAGATGTCAGCAGAGAGCACTGTTGTTGGACAGAAAAGAACAACTCAACTGCTGATAAATATTGGAAGGATTAAGATTGCTTAATAGAATTAATTTACAAATCTGTTTAACTTTCTGGAGCTAGTTGATATATATATATATATAAGTTTTTCCTGGAATACCCCTTTAATATTAACCAACAGACCTGATAGAGTAAATAATGTGCAATTGAAAGGATACCTAGGAAATAGTGATCATAATATAATACATTATAACTTGTTCTGCAATAAGGGAATCTCTCGAAGGGCCACAAAAACAATGAACTTTAGGAAGGAAAAGTTTGATCAACTCAGAGAAGCTCTTAACAAAATAAAATGGAATAATGTCCCCAAAAACAAGAATACTGACACTAAATGGGAGACTTTTAAAAATATCTTAAATTCTCAATGTAAGTATAATTACTTCTCAATGTATATACCTCATGGGAATAAAAGGATCAGAAATAAAAGAAAACCAATATGGATGCATGAGAATGTTAAGGGGGCAATAAATGACAAAAATAAAGCATTTAAACTAATAAAATAGGACGGCAGTGAAGAAGCATTAAAAAGCTATAGAGAAAAATTTAAAAAATGTAAAAAACTGATAAAAGCTGCAAAAATAGAGACAGAACGACTCATTGCCAAAGAGAGTAAAATGTTCTTTAAATATATAAATAGCAAAAAGGTCAAAAATGAAAGTGTAGGCCCTTTAAAAAATGATGAGGAAGAAATTATAAACAGGGATCAGGAAAAAGCAAATATATTAAATAAATTCTTCTCCACTGTATTCACCGAGGAAAATTAAATGCCATGTGAAATACAGAGAGATAAGGTAAACTCCCCAGTACAGGCCACCTGTCTAACCCAGTAAGAAGTACAGTGCCACCTACAAAAAATCAAAATAGACAAATCACCAGGTCCAGATGGCATTCACCCACATGTTCTAAAGGAATTAAGTAATGTAATAGACAGACCCCTATTTTTAATATTCAGGGACTCTATAGTGACAGGGACTGTTCTCCAGGACTGTCGCATGGCAAATGTAGTGCCAATATCTAAAAAGGGGTTAAAAGGTGACCCCGGGAATTATAGACCTGTTAGTTTAATCTCTGTTGTATGTAAATTGTTTCAGGGTTTTCTAAGGGATGCTATTTTGGAGTATATTAAAAAAATAAATGTATGACTCCATATCAGCATGGCTTTATGAGGGATCGGTCCTGTCAAACTAACCTAATCAGCTTTTATGAGGAGGTGAGCTCCAGACTGGACCAGGGGGAATCGCTGGACGTCGTATATCTGAATTTTTCCAAAGCATTTGATACGGTTCCACATAAATGATTGGTGCATAAAATGAGAAGGATTGGGCTGGGGAAGGATGTGGGTAAGTAACTGTCTCAGTGATAGGAAACAGAGGGTGGTTATTAATGGTACTTATTCTGATTGGGTGACTGTCACTAGTGGGGTACCATAGGGGTCAGTCTTGGGTTCTGTCCTATTTAATATATTAAGTAATGACCTTGAAGAGGGGTTGAATAGTAAAGGAGAAATCTTTGCAGATAATACTAAACTCTGTAAAGCAATAAACACAATAGAGGACAGTGAACTGTTACAAATGGATCTGGATAGGTTGGAGGTTTGGGCTGGGAAGTGGCAGATGAGGTTCAACACTGATAAATGTAAGGCTATGCACATGGGGTAGAAAAATCCGGGCTGGGATTATGTTTTAAATGGGAGAACACTTGGGACGACTGACATGGAAAAGGACTTGGGAGTCTTAAAGTTAACAGTAAATTTAGCTGTAGTGACCAGTGTCGGACAGCTGCTGCAAAGGCAAATAAAATCATGGAGTGCATCAATAGGGGCCTAGATAGCCATGACAAGGAAATCATTCTACTGCTGTACAAATCACTAGTCAGACCACACATAGAATACTGTGAACAGTACTGGGCACCAGTGTACAAGATATAGTGGAGCCTGAGAGGGTTCAAAGACGGGCAACCAGAGTAATACGGGGAATGGGAGGACTACAGTACCCAGAAAGATCATCAGAATTAGGGTTATTTAGTTTAGAAAAAAGAAGGCTTAGGGGAGACCTAATAACTATGTATAAATATATCAGGGGCCATACAGAAATCTCTCCCATGATCTATTTATACCCAGGACTGTCTCTATAAAAAGGGCGCATCCTTTACATTTAGAGGAAAGAAGGTTTCTACACCAGCACAGACGGGGGTTCTTTACTGTAAGAGAATGTGGAATTCTCTCCCTGAGGAGAAGATCATGGTAAACTCTGTAAAAGAGTTCAAAAAGGGTCTGGATGCATTTTTGGAGAATAATAACCGCTTGTTATGTATATCAGATTTATAGGGACACAACGTTGATCCAGGGATTTATTCTGACTGCCATATTTGGAGTCAGTAAGGAATTTTTACCTCTAGTATGAGGGTTTTTTGCCTTCCTCTGGATCAACTCAGTAGGGATTCATTAGGGTTATGGGTTGAACTTGATGGACTCTGGTCTTTTTTCTAACTTATGAATTATGTTACCATATTACTGTCAGGGTCCAGACTAGCGGCTGGTGAGGACACTGGAGGTGGATCCTCTGTGCCAGAGAGGCGATGACGCGGGTCGTACTGGGGAATTGGTTCTAAGTAGTTACTGGTGTTCACCAGAGCTCGCCGCAAAGCGGGATGGACTTGCTGTGACGGTAACTACCAGGTCGTGTTCCCCAGTAGCGACTTGACCTCTCTGGCAGCTGAGACTGGCGCGGTACACAAGGACTAGACAGAGGCGAGGTCAGACGTAGCAGAAGGTCAGGGCAGGCAGCGAGGTTCGTAGTCAGGGGCAACAGCAGAAGGTCTGGGTACACAGGCTTGGGAACACACTATAACGCTTTCTCAGGGCACAGGGCAACAAGATCCGGCAAGGAGAGGAAGGGGAAGTGGGTTTTTATAGGAATGGGAGTCATTGGGAGTAATTGGGCAAGGCACCGATTAGTGGTGCACTGGCCCTATAAATTTTAGCCTCGGATCGCGTCCCCTCCGGAGACCAGGGAGCAGCGCTCGCGGTCAGCGATGCCGACCGGAGCACTGCAAGCAGAAGTTATGAATACCCTTACTCCAAGATACTCAAAAGTCTTTGCAGGCTTTAATATTTTAACATTTCCTATTGATTTCTTAATTCGATTATCCAGTGGCAACAAACATGATTTTTTTCCAATTCATACAAAACCCAGATTTCTGCAACCTCCCTAATCACTTCTGGTACATTATTAATCAGGTCTCTAATAAATAAAACTACATCCTCCGCATAAAGAAGTATTTTTTCCTTGTTCCCGTTTACCCCAAAACCTGCAAAACAACTATCTCCTTTATCCTTTCAGCCAATGGCTCCACAAATAATGCAAAAAAGCATTGGGGACAAGGGATACCCCTGTCTAGTACCCCTACTAAGCTGGAAACTCTCTGTTAATTTTCCTTTAATATCTATTCTAGCCATAGGCAAGCTATATATAGTTCGCACCCCACGTATATAATCTTCACCCGGATTAAATGCTTCCAGTAGTTTAAATAGAAAGCTCCATTCCATCCTGTCAAACGCCTTGTTGGCGTTAAGTGACAGAATGGAACAGGGCCCCCTTCCTCAATCTGAATATTCCACAACAGTCTTTGAAATTCCCAAACATACTCCTTTCTCCATTTCTATACATTCTTTCTGACCTATGGAGATTTTGGTAATACTTACATGTGATTTCCCTATTACCTTGTACCATCTTGCCCTTTGAATTGTGGATTTCCTTAATAGATCTACTTTCACTTTGATTTTTAACAATACCTGCTAACCACCTATTCAGCTTATCTCCTTCAGAGAATTTATTTTTACCTAAAAATAGGAGCCTGTGTTGTACTTTCTCCATCAGAAAATTCTGATATTGTTTCTGAGCTAAATCCAATTTTTTTCTAATTTTAATATCATTTACCCAACTATACTCCCCTTCTATTTTCTCTATGTTATCACTCAGATCGTCTTCACTTTTCTTTACATTCTTCCTAAACTTTGCTATATTTCTATACAAACACCCCCTTAGGAATGCTTTTAGGGAATCCCACACTATATGCAATTTTGCTAATGGTCCAGAATTCTATTAATTCGGGTACAGACTTCTACAAGCTTCCTTTAGTCCTGCTTCCTCACAGAACCTAGCTAACATTGAGATCCCCTTACCTTTCTGCTTACTTCTACGGTCCTTTTCCAAGTCAAAAACACAATTACATTTTTGCTAAAACTTCCAGAGTAAATGGGGGAGGTATATATATGAACGCCAAAACAACCTCTACTTCTTCCCATCTGGAAAGTAAAAAAGAATACCTTCTTCTGTTATCACATTCCGAACAATGGATCTCAATTTTAACTTAAAGGACGAGGGTGCACTCCCTCCGTCTGGAGAAGAAAGGGTTTAGTCTCAAAGGGCGACACGCTTTCTTTACCATAAGAACTGTGAACTTATGGAACAGTCTACCTCAGGAACTGGTCACAGCAGGAAAATTTTACAGCTTTAAAACAGGGTTAGATACATTCCTGGAACAAAATAACATTAATGCTTATGAAGAAATATAAAATCCCATCCCTTCCCCAATATCGCGCCACACCCCTACCCTTCAATTCCCTGGTTGAACTTGATGGACGTATGTCTTTTTTCAACCGTACTAACTATGTAACTATGTAACACCGAGACCCCTGATGAATATGCTGAGTAAATGGAGTGAAACTCTGCTTGAGCCCATCTTTTTTTAATTATATTTGATAACTCTCTAGTTAGGTGTGTCTTTACTAAACAGACTATAGCTGGCAAATAGTGACTGATTCTGTCAAAGATTGCTACTCTTTTCCCTCTCTCCTTTATCCTTCTAACATTACAGTCTGCCCTCCTTATTTCTATTAAAATTACCTATCATATAACAGTAGGTGATACAGAACTACTTATTCTAACCGTTAGTGCCAGGCTGTTCTTACCCCTCTTTCCCTTCCCCTCTTCTCTATCATGAGTTGTGTACTCCCAACTCTCCCCACTATTCACTTCTCTCCAATCCTCCTCCTCTCCCTCTTCCTACAATGTATTATAACCCTTGAGAATCCATCCATTTACATATTTCCTCTTCAGAGTGGAAAAACTGATTTTCCTCTAAAAGTGATTTTCCTACGAGCTGGGAACAAAAGGGAAAAAGACATGTCCAAACTGTGCAGTTTTTTCTTCACTTCTTTAAACGCAACCCTTCTTTTTTGTGTCGCTTTCAAAAAATCTAGGTACAAATCTAGAAGTGAGACTGTGGAATTCTCTGCCTGAGGAGGTGGTCATGGTGAACTATGTAAAAGAATTCAAAACGGGTCTGGATGCATTCTTGGAGATTAATAACATCGCTGGTTATGTATACTAGATTTATAGGGACAGAACGTTGATCCAGAGATTTATTCTGACTACCATATTTGGAGTCGGGAAGGAATTTTTACCTCTAGTATGAGGGTTTTTTGCCTTCCTCTGGATCAACTCAGTAGGGACTCATTAGGAATATAGGTTGAACTTGATGGACTCTGGTCTTTTTTCAACCTCATGAACTATGTTACTATAAAGAACAGAAAAATCTAGGCACAGAAAGAAACCGGATCTGGGCCTTCCTCTCCTTCTGGCAGTCCAATTACTCTTACATTGGCTCTCCTTGATCTGTCCTCTAGATCAATGATCTTTTCTCTTAATTTCTTACTTTCTTTGCTAAATTCTTCCTGTGACTTTATTGCTGTTGCGACTATATTATCCAACTGAGGCAGTGCCTCTTCTATCTGCCCTACTCTTTCCATAACTTTTTTAATATTGTCCCGAACAAGCATTATATCTGTATTAAGACTTCCAACCTGGGTTAATAGTTCTTCCAGATATTTATTACTTTCACTTAAGATGGAGTCCAACATTTGCGCATTTATCTCTCCTCTCCCTCCTCCGGCACCCCTTCCAACTTTAACAAAGAGTATCTAATGCCTTCATTCGTGCTTGCTGCCTCTTCTGCTGCCATTTGCCCATTTGTTCTGGTCTTGATAGCATCTCTAGGTGACTTTAGAAATTTGTCCATCTTACATTTACTCATGACACCGCCACCTAAATGTTTCTGCGGCAGCTTAGCCTAATTTAACATGTTATTAACAGGCGTATTTATTCCTCAATCCTCCCTCCTGTAGAAACCTGTGTAAAGGAAGAGTAGTGTAGTTACCTATAACAACCAATCAGACCGCTACTTTCATTTTTAAAGAGGCCTGTGAAAAATGAAAGAAGCAATCTGATTGGCTGCTATGGGCAACTGCACCACTCTTCCTCTAATAATAGTTTTGATAAATTTCCCCCATAGCCCTTATTAAGTTTATTATGTTTCATATTTTCTCTATTACCGTACAAGATCTCATTATTGCATTACTCACTTACAGGTTTTCATACATCCAGCATGTAAACAAAACTGCCCCCGGAGCAGGGTCCACCCAGCCTCTCTTTTTTTTTTGCCTTGCTTCAATATCACAGCGGCTGCAAAGGTATATAATCCAACCATTAATTAACATTAAAAATAGATCAGTTCAACTCTAAAATCATTCATGTTTTCCTTTACAAATCGCAGTGAGGCTCACTTATCAAAGGCATTTTATAAGGTGGATAAGGGAGGGACGAGAGAGATATACAGCTCCACAAATGGCCCCATAATTACTTTAAATAAGATCATCTCTCTTTTTTCCCCCTTTACCCCAATTATAGGCAATTCAAGTGAGAAAACATAAGTTCCGTTTATTTTTACAAATTCTCCTCTCTGTTCCCTCTGCTCCTAAAAAATAAAGGATCCACCATTTCTTAATGTCCATATTCCACCAATCATAAGGCCTCCCATCATGGTCTTTTTTCTCTCTGGTATATTTCCTTACCAGTGGAGTGGTGTCTCAAATGACTCCCATGTCTTTCTCCCTCTCCATTGCAGCCTCAAACTCTCTCACCGTTCGAGCCACCACCGGGCCCCGGGCCCTTCTGCTGTACTTCCCCGCCGCTAACGGAGTGATCTCCTGGCCAACTCTGCGGCCGTTTATGTGTTTCCTGTCCCTCTCGGCTCCTCCTTCCTCCCTGTGTCATGGTCCCGATATGGTCCGCCTCTCCCTGCGGCTGATTCTCTCAGTGGTCCTCTCCGCACTGCCGATCCAGGGCCCCACCAGCCAGGCCGCTGCTCCAGTGAAGGATTCTTTCGGGCGCGTTCAATTCACATTACCGGATACTATGGAAGGGAGAGAGGTGCTCTGAGAACTCTGAGCTGATGGAACCTACATCATCCTATCACGTGATAACGTGACCTTTCGAGATATAATGGCTTTTTTCATTTTTAAAGAGGCCTGTGAAAAATGAAAGAAGCAATCTGATTGGTTGCGACGGGCAATTCAGCAACTTTTCCTCTGGACCGGTTTTGATAAATCTCCCCCATCGTCCTTATGTTAAAATAGGCTAGTCACCTGGAGATTAAAGAGGTATTCCAGTATTATTTTTTTTTACTATGCTACAGGGGCCGTAAAGTTAGTGTAGTTCATAATATAGTGTCTGTACCTGTACCTATGTTTCATGGTGGTCTCACAATTCTTCTGTGATTTTTGCCTCTACAGGTTTTCCCAGGTTGCAATGCAGTGCAAGACATTACATCACTAGTCAGGTGTTCATTGAGCCTGTTTTTGCTTTAATAGGTGGAACGACAGCTGGGTGGGAGATCATTCTACAAGAATTTGCAACAGCTGGAGGCACTCTGGTCAGATAACACTGGTCTATTGCATTGAAGGCAGCACAGGCTTGTTTCAATGGGTGGGGTGGCTGATGTGTGGAAGGAAGAAAAATGACCTCACACTTACAGTTAAGGCCACACCAATGTTTTATAATGCTGTAATATTATGTCCCTGTCCCGCAAATCCATGCTTCTTTCAATACATTAGAATGTCTTGCTGTCCTTTGAAGCAGCTGCTTGACCTGGTGCTGTTCTGTAGTCTATGTTTTACAAGTTTTTCCAAATCCTTCTCCCCCAGTGACTCCAGGGGCGGACTGACCGGCCCGTCCATTCAGACGTGGTCCGAGGGCCTGGTCGGGTAAAGGGCCTGCTGCTGCTAGTGGGGACACTTGTCTCGGATCCCCAGGCTGGCGAGCGCAGCTTTCAGCTGTATGTGCAGCCCATGCGCATACAGCTAAAAGCCTCCTCTCTGTTCTAGCCATGACCTCCGCCTCCGCTGCGCAATGCAGGCACCCATGACATCACTCATCGGCGCCTGCACTGTGATAGCTGAAGAATGCTGAAGACTAAACCTAGTTTACTAATTTAGCTCATCTAGGTGCTGTAAAAAAAAAAAAGATATCCAGTGTAATTAATTTTTAATTTAATTCCGCAGGATAGGGGATAAATGTCTGAACGCGGGCAGTCCGACCACTAGGACCCCCCGTGATCTCCCGTATGGGGCTCTGACTTGGCCCCAGCTGAGCTACTGTGTGTATGTTTCACACACAGCAGGTTAGCTGGTATAAACACGCCCCCTTCATTCATCTCTATTGGAGAGGCATAGCATTCCTGTATCTCCGCCTCATCCATAGAGATGAATGGAGGGGGGCGTGTTTTGACCGGCTGACATACTGGGTACGAAATGCGCTCTAGCAGTGCAGAGCCAGGGCCGTGCCAGGGCCCCGTACTGGTAACTGCGGGTCAGGGGTCCGACTCGCTGTGATCAGACATTTATCCCCTATCCTGCTGATAGGGAATACATTTCTTAGCACCGGACATCATTTTAAAGTTTTTTTTAAAGCACTTAGATCAATTAAATTAGCAAACTGGGTTTAGTTTTCCTGGTTGTGATAAACCACAATAAAGCCATTACAGCCTGAGTCTTTCTTTATATTTCTTCCAAGACTTGTGTTTGTTGATTAGTTAGTTATTGAGTGGCCAATGTTTCATAATACAAGCGATGGTTAAAAGTAGCCAGGTTCAAGAGGTAATGTTTTGCTGATAGTAATAATAAAACGACCCACGTATAATGTTGAGATATGTTGTTTGATGATGTGATCAGGTGTGTTCTCATGGATGCATGGGTGTTGCATAACATGCTAAGAAGTGGGTCAAAGCAACTATGTACACAAAATAAGAACAATGTGAATGTAAAGTCTTAAATGGTGTCCAGGGCCTTGCTCCAACTCTCAGTTATAAAAGTGTAAATATTGTTGACAATTATGTATAAACTGAAGTGTAGATATTGAGTTAACAATGGCAGAAATGAGTCCACCTTCAAGCATAAACATACCTTTAATAAAGTAAATAAGTGTCCCCCATGGGTGCCAAGGCTCCAACAGTACCATCAATAAGTGGATATCTTGGTTATTTCATTTTCCACTTTACCATAATTCTTACCGGCTTTGTTATTGAAAATAGGTCATTTATTTTCTGATTACACATTTCCTTTAAAATGAAAGCAGTTGCAACTCCTGCATGTAGCTTAGCTTTCTATAGGCTAGGTCTGCAGTCACACTGCTGGGATATGTAGTGTAGTAACTGGACACAGTAATTCAAGTGACAGGTCACAGAGCTTAGCCCACTGCAAAGTGCTTTGTTTATGGTGCTTTGCTCATAATGTGGTAGCTTTCTGGGATCAGTAGTTCCATAGAGAGTTCTGTTGTGCGCTGCTCACTGGTCAGCTTCCTCTCCAAGATAGTGACCACAATGCAATGCAGTGCATAGGGTTTTATCAGTCTCTTAACCCCTTAAGGACCCAGCCCAAATATACTTAAGGACCCGTCCATTTATTTAACATCTGACCACTGTCACTTTAAGCATTAATAACTCTGGGATGCTTTTACCTTTCATTCTGATACCGAGACTGTTTTTTTGTGACAAATTCTACTTTATGTTAGCGGTAACATTTTGTCGATACTTGTATCATTTCTTGGTGAAAAATGCCAAAATTTGATGAAAAAATAGCAAATTTTGCATTTCTTTTTAATTTTGAAGCTCTCTGCTTATAAGGAAAATGAATATTACAAATAAATTATATATTGATTCACATATACAATATGTCTACTTTATGTTTGCATCATAAAGTTGACATGTTTTTACTTTTGAAAGACATCAGAGGGCTTCAAAGTATAGCAGCAATTTTCAAATTTTTCACAAAATTTTCAAAATCTGATTTTTTTAAGGGACCAGTTAGGTTTTGAAGTGGATTTGAGGGGCCTTCTTATTAGAAATACCCCATAAATGACACCATTATAAAAACTGCACCCCTCAAAGTATTCAAAATGACATTCAAAAGTTTTGTTAACCCTTTTGGTGTTTCACAGGAATAGCAGCAAGTTGAAGGAGAAAATTCAAAATCTTAATTTTTTACACTTGCATGTTCTGGTAAACCCAGTTTTTGCATTTTTACAAGGGGTAAAAAGAGAGAAATTTTCTTAAAATGTGTAACCCAATTTCTCTCGAGTAAGGAAATACCTCATATGTGTATGTCAAGTGTTCGGCGGGCGCAGTAGAGGGCTCGGAAGGGAGGGAGCGACAGTGGGATTTTGGAGAGTGAGTTTTTCTGAAATGCTTTTTGGGGGGCATGTCACATTTAGGAAGCCCCTATGGTGCCAGGACAGCAAAAAAAAAACCCACATGGCATAATATTTTGGAAACTACACCCCTCAAGGAACGTAACAAGGGGTCCAGTCAGCCTTAACACCCCACAGGTGTTTGACGACTTTACATTAAAGTTGGATGTGTACATTTTTTTTTATTTTTTTTCACTAAAAAGCTAGTTTTCCCCCAAATTTTAAATTTTTACAAGGGATAATAGGAGAAAATGAGTATGGAGGTACCCCATAAGTTGACCTGAAGTGCACTACGGGCGAACTACAATGCTCAGAATAGGAGTCATATTTGGCTTTTTGAGAGCAAATTTTGCAGTGCTCCTGGGGGGGTGACGAAATCGCCACCTCCCCATACATATAGTGGGTGATAGGGGGTGTATTGTACAACCCCGATCACCTTGTATCTTCGGGTCAGCAGGTCACACGTGACCCGTATGACCCGAATCGCGGCAGATCGTTAGTGTGAATTCACCAATGATCTGCCGCGATCGCCGACATGGGGGGGTCTGATGACCCCCCTGGGCATTTGCGCGGGATCGTTTGTGCTGAACGATATCAGCAGGCATCCTGGTCCGGTCACTGCCCGGCGCGCGGCGGGGACCGAAATTCCCACGAGCGTATGGATACGCCCTGAGTCCTTAAGTACCGGGACGTCAAGGAGTATCCATACGCCCTAGGTCCTTAAGTGGTTAAACCCTACACCCCCCCCCCATGCTGTCTCCTTATTGGCTTGGAGGTTGTTTACAGCATAATGCAAGCAATGATTGGCTAGCCTGAGGTCATGTGATCCTGCTGCTAGCTATGCTGGGCTACCCTGACGTCATCCAGTCTTACTTTCTCACCCTATCATGCATTTAAGTACCAAAACGCCATGTGTTCCTCATCCCTTTCCCTATGATATTACCATTGTCAGGATTGCACGCCTCTATATGTAAGCGTTATGGAATAAGCACTATTGGTTTGTGGACCAATTAGAAAAAGGGTTCCAATCTTAAAAAGTGATGGAATCTCCAGGAAACTTGATCACTTTATCATTGGTGAAGCTTCAAACTCAGAGACCTGATGTGCTCTCTTGAATGATTTTCCATGCGACACCCAAGGCATCTGGACCTGGGCTTATTTATCATAAAATGATGGACTAGCCTAGCAATATGCCATTACTTTCTAAGATAGGTATAAGACTAGAAATATTGTATATTTTAAATAGTTTTGTGGCCAAATAAAGCTGTCACTACCATTATACAGTATTGAATTAGAAATGTATTTAAGTTATAAAGCTTTTAGTCATAATATATACTTTTTCTTTTATAGACCAGAAAAGTCTGTCAATATATCAGACTCAATCCCAAGATCACCAAATAGATGAGATGGATGAAAATGAAAATGAGGAAATCCTAAAAGAAATGATGAACCTGACATCAGAAAGGATGAAACATATAACATTGAAAGACCATTATAGAGTAATAAAAAGGCTGGGTAGTGGTACTTATGGATCTGTTCTACTAGTCGAACATAGGCTACGAGGTAAGAGTCCTTCACGATGGTCAGATCCATGGCTTTTATAGGGCTTAATGATTAAGCAGCCAGAGCCATGCAAATGATTACTAGATTGTCTGTGTAGCCCCTCCACTTACATCAATGTCTGTCACATATCACCCGTTTACCCCCTTAAAAAGCCTTGTAGACGTAACCAATTTTTATTCTTGCATTTTCAATTTTTCCTTCTCACCTTCCAAAAAGCTTAGCTCTTTTATTTTTCTATACGCAGAGACATGCATATGAGGGCTTTTTTTTTTCTGCGCAGCCATTTGTACTTTGTAGTGACATCTTTCATTTTACCATAAAATTTACAGCACAACAAAAAAAAAAATATTATTTGTGAGGGGAAATTAAGAAAAACAGCAATTTTTCTACTTTTATGGGATTTTGTTTTTACGCTGTTCACTTTAGTGTAAAACTGAAAAAAGCCTGCATAACAACCAAATACATGGTTGCATGCCACTGTGGCTAATACACAAAATACAAAAAGAACAGGGGCGTAGGAACCCCCACAAATCTGGGGGGATAGCATTGTAATTGGATGTGGCTTTGCAAAAGGCGGAGCCATAAAAGGGGGACTAAAAGGGGCGGAACCACTTAATTTTGCATGACAATACAGGCTCCTCATAACAGTTAACTTCAGGGAGCAGTGAATTTAAGAGATAGGGATTCGTCAGGATTGTGGGAGGGGGTTAGTGTAGTTAGTGTAGTCACCATTAACACCTTGACGAAACATGGTATGCCCTGGTAGCAGTCTGGGTGTATGAAGTACGCTTACTAACTGAACGCTCTTCATTTACTGCAAATGCCGCACCTCAGTGATTATGTCCCTTCCCTAATAAAAGTGTAAACAAAAATAAACATATTTGGTATTGCCGAATGTGGAAATGTTTGAACTATTAAAATATGACATTAATGAAACTGCATGGTCAATGGTGTAAATGTAAAAAAAAAAAAATTACCTAAGTCCAGAATTGCTGATTTCTGGTCATTTTATATACCAGAAAAAAAAGTTTATTATAAGTGATCAAAGAGTGCCATCAAAACAAAAATGATACCGATAAAAACTACAGACTACGGAGTGAAAAATAAGTCCCATAAATAAAAGTCTGATAGAACAGGACAATTTTAAGCATTAAAACCAGTATACAAGGAGGAATAAAATCACCATACATTTACCCCCATATTATTACTGACCAAATCCTGAATACTAAGACCAATATTACTAATACTATCAGAATACATGGAACAAATTACACCAGCACACAAAGACTGGATAATACCACCATACTGAGTAAAAAACAACTATAAACCGACTAACAATACCAATAATATCAAAATATAAACAATACCAGGACCAAATAATATTGCCTCATCAGGAACACACTTTACATCACACAGTGACTGACTAATGCATCATACTGTTACTGAATAAAACCACTGTATACAGACCTGTATCTCCCTGTACAGTTACCAAAATAGAAAAAAGCTGTAGCAGAGCATATAATCAAAATGCCACTTTATTGTTTAAAATCTACAATAAAAATACATACATAATAAAGAGGAATGGCGACTGATAAATGGGGCATCTCCTGGATAAGGTGCAAGCAAGCATGTGCTGCAAATACCTATTTCAGAGGTACATATAAAGTGGCTAGTGCCATACGTTGCTATACAAATGACTGAAGAAGGGTATACATGCAGATAGCACAAGGTAATACAGAAAGTGGTGGGTATAGCAAATACAGCAGGGCTATACCAATGTTACAGGTAATCAAAATATTCACATAAAGTGCATAGATGCATGAAATGCAAGCTGAGATCATACCAAAGCAAAAAATGGATAAGTAGCGTGTCCAGCAGACATCCACCCCTATTACCGTTTCGGACCAAATGTCCTTCTTCCGGGAGTGGCTATCGCTTAATGAGGATAAGTATATATAGGCCAATTAAATAAAATAAAAAGTATATCTTGGGCCAATCATAACACATAAAACACAAAATAGTAATGGGAGGACAGCTGTGTACCTGGTTGATCCTGGCGCACTTCCCACCTCGGCCCCGTCATCTCCCTGGCCCAGCGGCGCGGTCACGTGATCCCCAGCGTGTGACACCCAGAGCCACGTGACCGCAACATAGCCGGAGCCAGGGAGACGAGAGAGCCAAGGGGATCATAACTAAAACAACAGCAATATCTATTGGCCGGAGGTAGTCAATGCATCACATATGCATCAAATTCATATTGTTGCCATCTAGTGGGCAAAAAATATATTGCAACAACCCGGACTCAGAAAAGAATAGAGTGAACAGAAGTGAATAGACAGTGCATGATAAGTAAGTGGTGCACAGTGCAAAGGAAGAAAGAAAGATGCGAAAAAGGAAAAAGAGAATGTAGACATACATAGAGATACATTAATGATACATACCGTATATACTCGAGTATAAGCCGAGTTTTTCAGCCCGATTTTTCGTGCTGAAAACACCCCCCTCGGCTAATACTCGAGTGAACTCTCGACCCGCAGTGGTCTTCAACCTGTGGACCTCCAGAGGTTTCAAAACTACAACTCCCAGCAAGCCCGGGCAGCCATCGGCTGTCCGGGCTTGCTGGGAGTTGTAGTTTTGAAACCTCCGGAGGTCCGCAGGTTGAAGACCACTGCGGCCTTCGACATCATCCAGCCCCCTCTCACCCCCCTTTAGTTCTGTACAGTACTCACCTCCGCTCGGCGCTGGTCCGGTGCTGCAGGACTGTCCGGAGAGGAGGTGGTCCGGTGGGATAGTGGTTCCGGGCTGCTATCTTCACCAGGGAGGCCTCTTCTAAGCGCTTCGGGCCCGGCCCCAAAATAGTCACGTTGCCTTGACAACGACGCAGAGGTACGTTCATTGCCAACGTACTTCTGCGTCATTGTCAAGGCAACGCCTCTATTCCGGGCCGGAAGCGCGGAGAAGAGGCGCCCCCAGTGAAGATAGCAGCCCGGAACCACTATCCCACCGGACCACCTCCTCTCCGGACAGTCCTGCAGCACCGGACCAGCGCCGAGCGGAGGTGAGTACTGTACAGAACTAAAGGGGGGTGAGAGGGGGCTGGATGATGTCGAAGGCCGCAGTGGTCTTCAACCTGCGGACCTCCGGAGGTTTCAAAACTACAACTCCCAGCAAGCCCGGACAGCCGATGGCTGCCCGGGCTTGCTGGGAGTTGTAGTTTTGAAACCTCTGGAGGTCCGCAGGTTGAATACCACTGAGGGCGGATGATGAGAAGAGGATGATGAAGGGGGGGGTGGGATGATGAAGGGGGGTGGTGATGATGACAAGGGGATGATGAAGGGGGGGGTGTGGGATGATTACAAGGGGATGATGAAGGGGGGTGGGGATGATGACAAGGGGATGATGAAGGGGGGTGGGGATGATGACAAGGGGATGATGAAGGGGGGATGTGTGGGATGATGACAAGGGGATGATGACAGGTGATGATGATGAGGGTCTGGATGATGACAGGCGGTGATGATGATGAGGATTTTAATGACGGGTCTGGATGATGACAGGGGGGGATGATGTATTTCCCACCCTAGGCTTATACTCGAGTCAATAACTTTTCCTGGGATTTTGGGTTGAAATTAGGGGTCTCGGCTTATACTCGGGTCGGCTTATACTCAAGTATATACGGTAAATGCAACTTCAAAAAATCATTTATGTGTAGCAATTTACTGCAGGCACACAGTGTCACCCAAATGATGTCACATGTGGCAACATGTAGGAAACTATAATCCAATTGATGAGTAAAGGAAGTGGCAAAAAGTAATAAATAAATAAAAAATTTTTTTTTAAATTATTAGATAGTTAATCAAAAGTTAATAGGTGGTAAGGAAAAAAATTTAGATATATAAAAATATAATGTATGTCTGTGTGGACATAAAAAAGCAGGAAAGAGTCAAACGGACAAGTGCATAAAAATTGTATATGACATGGCAAAAAAATTATAAAAAATCCATAGGGCCATGAAAGTGCAAAAAACATGTGACATGATGTAAGATGAATAAAAATGTGAAAGATGTGTGCTACAAAAGGCGCTCCTTCTCTTCTGAGCATTGTAGTTCGCCCGCAGAGCACTTTATATCTAAATTTGGGGTAACACAAGCATTTTTGTGAAAAAATCTAATTTTTCATTTTCACGTCCAACTTTTGCGGAAATTTGTCAAACACCTGTGGGGTGTAAAGGCTCACTGTACCCCTTGTTACGTGCATTGAAGGGTGTTGTTTCCAAAATAGTGTGCCATGTAGGGCTTTTTTTTTATTTTATTTTTTTTTGCTGTTCTGGCACCAAAGGGGCTTCCTAAATGCGAAATGCCCCCAAAAACCATTTCAGCTAAATTTCCTTTTAAAAAGCCAAATGTGGATCCTTCTCTTCTGAGTATTTACGTCCACACATGGGGTATTTGCATGCTCATAAGAAATGGGGTTACAACTTTTGGGGGGCATTTTCTCATATTACCTCTTGTAAAAATGGCTAATATGGGGAAAAAACTGCATTTTAGGGAAAAAAATAAATTTCCTTTACAAATCCGACTTTACCAAAAGTCATCAAACACCTGTAAGGTGATAAAGCTCACTGTACCCCTTGTTACGTGCCATGAGGGGTGTCGTTTCCAAAATAGTATGCCATATGTTTTTTTTTTTTTTTGCTGCTATGGGCTATAGGGGCTTCTTAAATGCAACATGCCCCCCAAAAACCATTTCAGCAAAATTCACTTTCCAAAATCCCATTGTCGCTCCTTCGCTTCTGAGCCCTCTAGTGCACCCACAGGGCACTTTACGTTCACATATGAGGTATCTCCTTACTTAAGAGAAATTGAGCTACACATTGTGGGGGGCTTTTTCTCCTTTTACCACTTGTAAAAATTCAAAAACTGGGTCTGCAAGAAGGTGTTAGTGTAAAAAATGGAGAATTTGAATTTTCTCCTAAAGGGTTAACAAACTTTCTGAATGTCATTTTGAATACTTGGAGGGGTGCAGTTTTTATAATGGGGTCATTTATGGGGTATTTCTAATAGGAAGGCCCCTCAAATCCACTTAAAAACTGAACTGGTCCCTGAAAAATTCCAATTTAGAACATTTTGTGAAAAATTGGAAAATTGCGGCAAAACTTTGAAGCCCTCTGATGTCTTCCAAAGTAAAAGCATGTCAACTTTATGATGCAAACATAAAGTAGACATATTGTATATGTGAATCAATATATAATTTTCCTCACAAGCAGAGTGCTTCAAAGTTAGAAAAATGCAAAATGTTCAAATTTTCATGAAATTTTTGAATTTTTCACCAAGAAATGATGTAAGTATCGACGAAAATTTATCATTATGTTAAAGTAGAATGTGTCAGGAAAAAACTATCTCGGAATCAAATTCATAAGTTAAAGCATCCCAGAGTTATTAATCCTTAAAGTGACAGTGTTCAGATGTGCAAAAAATGCTCCCGTCCTTAAGGTGAAAACGGGTTTGGTCCTTAAGGGGTTAAAGTCCCCAGCAGGATGGTTGATTAATCAAGCAAATAAAAACAATAAAACATGGGGAAGATGGCGCTTTTCGGGAGGGTCTCTCCCTTCCTTAGATCAGCATACAGTAAATACAAAAAGAGAAAAAAGGCTGGTGCGCTCCTCATGCAGGTAAACCAGGAGTACAGTGAAATATTAGAGAAAAACAGGGCCAACAAGTTGGACCCTTACCTGAGGGTGATATGCTTAGAGCTTAACATCTGATACAGCTTGTGGTAGTGGGTCGCAGCCACACGGTTCCTCCGGATTTTCTACTGGGAAGTCCGGTGAAATCACAGGGTTGGAGACAGGTCAGGATAACCTTAAAAATGGAACATCAATAGGGGAGCAGACCTCTGGGCTTCATAAAAGCGACCTTATTCAAAAGATGCAGAAGTAATAGGTCTTTCTTAAAGGGGTTATCCAGGAAAAACTTTTTTTTATATATATCAACTGGCTCCAGAAAGTTAAACAGATTTGTAAATTACTTCTATAAAAAAATCTTAATGCTTTCAGTACTTATGAGCTGCTGAAGTTGAGTTGTTCTTTTCTGTCTAAGTGTTCTCTGATGACATGTGTCTCGGGAACCTCCCAGTTTAGAAGCAAATCCCCATAGCAAATCTCTTCTACTCTGCAGTTCCCAAGACAAGCAGAGATGTCAGCAGAGAGCACTGTTGCCAGACAGAAAACAACAACTCAACTTCAGCAGCTGATAATTATTGAAAGGATTAAGATTTTTTAATAGAAGTAATTTACAAATCTGTTTAACTTTCTGGAGCCAGTTGATATATAAAAAAAAGTTTTTTCCTGGTATACCCCTTTAATCCTCTTAAAGGGGTCAACTTTTTTTTATAGAATAGTAATCTGTATGTAATAATACCCTACTGTATGAAAAATAATTAACCCACCTCCTGGACATGGGTCTTGCTGATGCATAGTTTTATCCATATAACAACACCTAACATACCTCTATTCTACTATCTACCCAAAATTCACAAGGATCCTATTAAACCTCCTGGCCACCCTATTATCTCCGGCATCAACTCACTTACCTTGAATCTGTCACAATACGTCGATCTCCACCTACAAAACTACGTACAGAACCTTCCATCATATACCCGGGACACAAGTGATTTCATTCTATCCATATCCGACATCAGATTGGAAGAACATTATTCCTTTCTCGCCATGGACATCACATCCCTACATACCATAATACAACATGATCTAGGTATTGCATTTGTCTCACACTTCCTGAAAAAGAAGGACATATGCCTGAAACCCAGCAACAATTTTTCCTGGAAGCCATCCAATTTCCACTGCACTACAATTACTTCCAGTTCAATAGACAGCTCTATAGGCAGCACTGTGGGATGGCAATGGGCATGAAATTCGCACCCAGTTTTGCCAATCTTTTCATGGGTGCGTTTGAAGAAAAAATATTGTACCAAAACCCACGATTTCAACACTGCATCTCCTACCAAAGATATATTGATGACATATTCATCATCTGGGACAGTAACACCACAGATCTTAATGAATTCATCACAACATTGAATAACAACACCTGGAATTTACAGTTCACTTAACACCATTACATTAACCATCCATAATTTCTGGACGTGATTGTTTCACACAACGAGCACAACAAAATTAACACCAAAACCTTCTTCAACATATTGACTGGAAACTGTTTTTTGGATGACTCAAGCTGTCACTATCAAAAATGCATTCAAAACGTACCTTATGGACAATATAAACGCATCCGCCGCAACTGCACTTCCACAAAAGATTTTCACACTCAAAGCCAGATACTGGACACAAGATTTGCAACAAAAGGTTACCCCAAATCACTCATCAAAAACACTAAAATGAAAGCCGGCAAACTAGACCAAAAGACATGTCTCCAACCCAATACCAAAGCAACAAACGAACCAGAATCCATCAACCAACATTACAAATACAATTTAATCACTACCTACTCCAAAGACCACAAAACCATCAAAAGAATTCTAAAAGAACACTGGAAAATCCTACTGCTGGACCTGTTTCTCAAAGATCATATACCTCAACAACCCTAAATCACCTTCAGAAAAAATAAATCCTTAAAGAATATCCTCACCCCAAGCAAACTAAAAAATCCGAAAAAAGAGACCTTCCTCAACAAAGGTCTAGTGGGCTCATACAAATGTGGCAGCTCCACTTGTAAGTGCTGTTCCACCAGAAAAAAACAGTGCAAGACATACACTTCCAAAATTACAGGAGAATCATACAAAATAAAAAATCTACTCACCTGCAAATCATCCTTTGTCATATATCTCCTCGAGTGATCCTGCAGTCTCCAATACATAGGACGTACCACCCAATCACTAAGCGCAAGACTGAATAAACACAGGTTCAACGTCAAAACTGGGTACCAGCTACACAGTGTATCACAACATGCCTCCATCATGCACGACTGCAACTTCTCCGAATTCACAATGACCCCCATTGAACAGATCCCGGTAACAACACACTGCCGTTACACACAATTGTGTAGGAGAGAGAATTTCTGGATCTTCAAACTCAAAACATTAACCCCTCAAGGGTTAAATGAATGTATGGAGAACACTACATAATCGCACCGCCATCTAAGTAGGCGCCCACCTGATTGGCTAGTATCACATCACCTCCTAACCTATCACATTCAGTATACGTAACCACATTCCACTAAACCACCGTGACCAGAAATAGTACGGCGTAACTCCAACACCCTGATTGGCCCAATACCTATCCAGCATTCTCCTATCACTAACACGTGATACGCAAACCTAGACCACTGCTGCAATCCAAGAAAAACCAAGCCTCGCTCTCATTTATCCACTACATAAAAAACTGAGGTCCCCTGTGGGAATATTTTACACTATGTTCATTTCTTCATCTTTTTTTATACACATTTTTTCTGAATATATACCTACTCCCGGACTTACATTAAAACGTATATTCCATTTACACATGTGAACTTTGACCTCGCCTCTGGCGCCAAATTTAACTGTATTTAACCCTACCCCTGATCCCATTACATCAGACAACCATTTTCACAATTGACAAAGGGAGAGCTTACTCTCGAAACACGTCTTGTATTATGTAATATGTTTCGTCCTTTTGTATTTTGTGTCAATAAAACTTGATACCCTTTACATCTGAACTCCTGTGAATTTCACCCGATTGAGCAGCATCATTGCAAGCCTTTTTTCTTCTAATATACCCCTACTGGGTTAGACAGGTGACCTGTACTGGGGAGTTTACCTTATCTCGCTGTATTTCTCCTGGCATTTCATTTTCCTCTGTGAACACAGTGGAGAAGAATTCATTTAATATATTTGCTTTTTCCTGATCCCAGTTTATAATTTCTTCCTCATCATTGTTTAAAGGGCCAACACTTAAATTTTTTACTTTTTGCTATTTATATAGTTAAAAAACATTTTGGGGTTAGTTTACTCTCTTTGACAATAAGTCTTTCTGTCTCTATTTTTGAGGCTTTTATGTGTTTTATTTTACATATTTTACATTTTTCTCTATAGTTTTTTAAAGCTTCTTCACTGTCATCCTGTTTTAGTAGTTTAAATGATTTATTTTTGTCATTTATTGCCCTCTTAACATTTGTATTCATCCATATTGTTTTCTTTTATTTCTGACCCTTTTATTCCCATAAGGTATATACATCTTACAGTGAGAATTTAAGATATTTTTAAAAGTCTCCCATTTAGTGTCAGTATTCTTGTTTTTGAGGACATTTTCCCATTTTATGTTGTTAAGGGCTTCTCTGAATTGATCAAACTTTGCCTTCCTAAAGTTCATTGTTTTTGTGGCCCCTCGAGAGATTCCCTTGTTGAAGAACAAGTTATAATTAGAGATGAGCGAATCGAAGTTGACGAACCCAAATTCCTTACGAATTTCATGAAAAATTCGATTCTCAACGAATACGAATATCGCCGCAATTCTATCGCGCGAATCGCTTCATTAAACTCCATTTTACAGCGTTCCAGGCTATTGGGGACCTAAGATGGCGGATCCACATGTGAGTACATGGGGCAGGGGATTATGGGAGGGCGGGAAACAGCGACGGGAATGAAGGTAGGCGGGCTGACCCTGAATCACATGTGAGATGCAGCCTATCAGTGTTCACTGACCCCTGTGATGTCACAGCCCCTATATAATCGGCAGCCATCTTGCCTCTCTTCATTTCATCTATGCACTCAGATAGAGAGGACAGGACTGTGTGTGTGTGTGTGAATAGCTCATACCACAGCGTTACACTGCAACTGCTAGTCACATCAGCATTAGGGAAAGGCAGGAATGCAGAGTGCTGTGCTTTTTCTCTGAGAAGGATCATTGATAGCTAAACCTCCTATTCACGTTATTGAGCATTGCAGCAGAGAGGGGCAGATAGCTGTCAGCTGCCTGAACTTTCTGAAGCATCTTATCTCCTCATTGTTCAGCCCAATTGAGTTTATTTTTATTTGCTCCACAAATCTTCTGCTGCTCAGAATTGTGTGACAGAGTGCAATTTAGGGTTTAATCCCTGGATTTTTTTTTGTGGTGCTGCACTGTTGGGTCCTGCTGCTGTTCAGAAATACGTGATTGCTCAGTGGAATGTAGTGCATTTGCACAATTTTGTACCTGTTAATCTGTCAAGGGGCTGGCTACATACTGTGCAAGTACAAAAAATACTATTCACTGGCTGTTTTTTTTTTTTTTAACAGTTTTTTCTGCGTATAGTTATGCATATATAACTGACCTCATCAGTGCATACCGCATAGGTACATCCAAGTATTGTACCATTTAGCACCTGTTACATAGTTACATAGTTACATAGTTAGTATGGTTGAAAAAAGACATACGTCCATCAAGTCCAACCAGGGAATTGAAGTGAAGGGTGTAAGGGGATAAGGGAAAGTGATGTAGTTTTATAATTCTGCATAAGCATTAATGTTATTTTGTTCCAGGAATGTAACTAACCCTGTTTTAAAGCTGTTAATTGTTCCTGCTGTGACCAGTTCCTGAGGTAGACCGTTCCATAAATTCACAGTCCTCACGGTAAAGAAGGCGTGTCGCCCCTTTAGACTAAACCTTTTCTTCTCCAGACGGAGGGAGTGCCCCCTCGTCCTTTTGGGGGGGGGGGGGGGTTAACCTGGAAAATTTTTTCTCCATATTTTTTGTATGGGCCATTTATATACTTATATACGTTTATCATATCCCCCCTTAAACGTCTCTTCTCAAGACTAAACAATTGTAACTCCTTTAATCGCTCCTCATAGCTAAGATGTTCCATGCCCCATATTAGTTTAGTCGCGCATCTCTGCACCCTTTCCAACTCTGCAGTGTCCCTTTTATGAACAGGCGACCAAAACTGAACAGCATATTCCAGGTGAGGCCGTACCAATGCTTTATAAAGGGGGAGTATTATGTCCCTGTCCCTCGAGTCCATGCCTCTTTTTATACATGACAATATCCTGCCGGCTTTGGAAGCAGTAGCCTGACATTGCATGCTATTCTGTAGTCTGTGATCTACAAGTACACCCAGATCCTTCTCTACCAGTGACTCTGCCAGTTTAATCCCCCCTAAGACATATGATGCATGCATGTTCTTAGTACCCAGATGCATAACTTTACATTTATCCACATTGAACCTCATTTGCCAAGTGGATGCCCAGACACTTAGTCTATCCAAGTCATCTTGTAACTTATGCACATTCTCTATAGACTGCTACAAAGCTTGGTGTCATCTGCAAAGATAGAAACAGAGCTGTTAATACCATCCTCTATATCATTCATAAATAAATTAAACAACAGCGGGCCCAGTACTGAACCTTAGGGTACACCACTAATTACCGGGGACCAATCAGAGTACGAATCATTGACAACCACTCTCTGGGTACGATCCATGAGCCAGTGTTCAATCCAGTTACAAACTAAAGTTTCCAAGCCCAAGGACCTTAACTTATCTGTCAGACGTCTGTGAGGGACAGTATCAAACGCTTTGGCAAAATCCAGAAACACTATATCCACAGCCATTCCTCTGTCAAGGCTTCTACTCAACTCTTCATAAAAGCCAATTAGATTGGTTTGACAACTTCTATCCTTAGTAAACCCATGCTGGCTATCACTTATAGTACTATTATCCCCTATGTATTCCTGTATGTAATCCCTTATAAGTCCTTCAAACAATTTACCCACAATGCACGTTAAACTTACCGGTCTATAATTGCCTGGCGAAGACCTAGAGCCCTTCTTGAAGATTGGTACCACATTAGCCTTGCGCCAGTCCCTTGGCACAATACCAGACACCAGAGAATCTCTAAATATCATGAACAAGGGTACAGATATTACTGAACTTACCTCTCTAAGAACTCTTGGGTGTAGTCCATCCGGTCCTGGAGATTTGCTTACATTTACTTTACTTAACTTACCTTGTACCATCTCTACATTAAGCCAGTTCAGTACATTACATGATGTGTTACCAGCACTGACCTGGCCAATGTCAGCTCCTTTTTCCATAGTGTATACAGAACTAAAGAACCCATTCAGTAGCTCCGCCTTCTCTTGATCGCCCGTGACAACCTCCCCATTATCATTATTAAAGGGTCCTACATGCTCTGTCCTTGGTTTTTTTGTATTTACATATCTAAAAAAATATTTAGGATTAGTTTTGCTTTCTTTGGCCACCTGTCTCTCATTTTGAATTTTTGCTGTTTTTATTACATTTTTACAGATTTTATTAAGCTCCTTGTACTGTTTAAATGTTATAGCTGACCCATCAGATTTGAATTTTTTGAAGGCAATTTTTTTGTTGTTTATTGCTCTTTTAACATCATTTGTCAGCCATGTAGGATTTAGTTTTAATCGTTTATATTTGTTCCCCTTTGGTATATATTTAGCTGTATAGTTATTTAGAGTTGATTTAAAGATGTCCCATTTACCTTCTGTATCAGTATTTGAGAACACCTCCCCCCAGTCTATGTCCTGTAGTGCAGCTCTCAGCCCAGTGAAATTTGCCTTTTTAAAGTTATATGTTTTTGCCTTCCCCGTCTGTCTTTGTTTTCTACATTTTAAGTCAAAAGTAACTATATTGTGGTCGCTATTACCAAGGTTTACAGTTACATTACCAACCAGCTCTGCGTTGTTGGAAATGATCAGATCCAACAAGGCATCACTTCTTGTTGGGTCCTCCACAAACTGGCCCATAAAATTATCCTGCAATAAATTTAGGAATTTTCTCCCCTTTGTAGTTTTAGCCAGCCCCCGGCCCCAATCTATATCTGGATAGTTAAAATCTCCCATTATTACCACTGTACCTGCCCGGCGGCCCTCTCTATTTGTTTATGCAGCCGACCTTCTATCTCTTCAGTGATATTAGGGAGGGGGTCTGTAGATTACACCAAATATAATTTTTTCAGCATTTCCCTCCTTTTGTAATTCTACCCACAGTGATTCCACATACTCAGAATCATCACACACTATGGCATCGTTCACACTGGCTTTCATACCACTTCTTACATACAGACAGACTTCACCACCTTTTCTGTTCATTCTATCCTTGCGAAACAATGTAAACCCCTGCAGATTAACGGCCCAGTCATGCGAGGAGTCCAGCCATATCTCAGTGACCCCAACTATATCAATATGTTCCTCCAGTATTAAGGCCTCAAGCTCCCCTATTTTATTTGCTAGGCTTCTGGCCTTTGTGAACATACACTTTACATTTCCATTAAGTTTTACACATATAGTCTCACTAATGGGATTTTCAGAGTTATTGGGGTTAATGTTATTATTTGAGTTATAAGGGCTAATTGTACTATTTAAGTTATTGGGATTTTTTGAGTTATTGGGTATAACGTTATTATTTAAATTATTGGGGCTAATGGGATTTTTTGCGTTATTGGGTCTAACGTTGTTATTTAAGTTATTGGGGCTAACGGTATTTTTTGAGTTAATGGGGCTTATTGTAGTTATTAAAGAGCAAAAGGTGAGAGACTATCCGATGGCGCCTTCCTGAATGATTCAAAATTGCCGTGAGTTTAAACAAGGCAATTTTATTGGAAATAGTGCAACATAAAAGTTTCGAATCCGGACCGGATTCTTCGTCAGGCAGAATGATTCACAGAGAAAATGCGCCAAGATTTAAATGTCCAAGTCCCACAACTACCGCCGGGTCATAGGGCAAAAAAATGGGAGGAGTAACATTACCTCACATTACACAATCTATATACAAAATTCCATATACATCCAAACGTTAATAACAATAATAAGGTAAAAAACAAAGACTGCGCAACAATTAAAATGAACAAATTACGCTCCTATATCTTCACTCTGAAGTCGCGGCACTAGCCGCTATTTGCGGGATCTACTGCCTATAGTTAGACAGTCATTCTCTAGAGCGGACCGATTGAGGAGATGGCGCACAGATTATACACTCCACCGCTTGTTGCAGCGCTGGAGCCGCTGGAAAAAAAGGCCCACTGTGACTCAGAGCTGTGACTATGAGTCACAGTGGGCCTTTTTTTCCAGCGGCTCCAGCGCTGCAACAAGCGGTGGAGTGTATAATCTGTGCGCCATCTCCTCAATCGGTCCGCTCTAGAGAATGACTGTCTAACTATAGGCAGTAGATCCCGCAAATAGCGGCTAGTGCCGCGACTTCAGAGTGAAGATATAGGAGCGTAATTTGTTCATTTTAATTGTTGCGCAGTCTTTGTTTTTTACCTTATTATTGTTATTAACGTTTGGATGTATATGGAATTTTGTATATAGATTGTGTAATGTGAGGTAATGTTACTCCTCCCATTTTTTTGCCCTATGACCCGGCGGTAGTTGTGGGACTTGGACATTTAAATCTTGGCGCATTTTCTCTGTGAATCATTCTGCCTGACGGAGAATCCGGTCCGGATTCGAAACTTTTATGTTGCACTATTTCCAATAAAATTGCCTTGTTTAAACTCACGGCAATTTTGAATCATTCAGGAAGGCGCCATCGGATAGTCTCTCACCTTTTGCTCTTTTATACTTTCTATACCGGACTGAGAAGTTACGGGAATCGGATACCGAGGCTGCCACCTGTCACCGAGTCTATATGCCATCTCAGGTGTTGTACTCTTAGTACAACACCACACGGTAAGGTGCAATTTATCCATACACCTTTCTTGTTCATCCCGCAGTATTACACCAGGAGCGCACCTCTTTTCTTTTTATAATTGTTTTATTGTAGTTATTGAGTTATTGGGGCTAATGGAATTTTTTGAATTATTGGGATTGCAATTTTTCGGGCTACATTTATTTTTACAGCTGGTTTGTAACCCATGGATCTCCTTATCCACTGCTCTTAACCTCCCCCCACAGGACTCCTCTCCACCCACCATTATGTCCTGACCCCTCTCTAACCTATCCATCCCACTGTCTGCTTTCTTTGCTTTATTATCCTCCCCCCACTCACCTAGTTTAAATACTCTGCCACCCTGTTAAGCTGTCAAGGTGCTCCATACCGTCAAAGTCCAAACAATAGTATTCACCGGCTGGTGTTTTACAAAAATACAGAGTTTTTTCTGCTAATAGGCATATTACTGCCCTAATCAGTGCATACCGCATAGGTACATCCAAGTATTGTACCATTTAGTATCTGTTAAGCTGTCAAGGTGCTCCATTCTGTCAAAGTCCAAACAATAGTATCCACCGGCTGGTGTATTACAAAAATACAGAGTTTTTTTCTGCTAATAGGCCCTCATCAGTGCATACCGCATAGGTACATCCAAGTATTGTACCATTTAGTAGCTGTCAAGGTGCTCCAAACCGTCAAAGTCTAAACAATAGTATCCACCGGCTGGTGTTTTACAAAAATACAGATTTTTTTTCTGCTAATAGTTAGGCATATTACTGCCCTCATCAGTGCATACCGCATAGGTACATCCAAGTATTGTACCATTTAGTAGCTGTCAAGGTGCTCCAAACTGTCAAAGTCCAAACAATAGTATCCACCGGCTGGTGTTTTACAAAAATACAGATTTTTTTTCTGCTAATAGTTAGGCATATTACTGAAAAAATATATGTTGTCCCTACCAGGGACTGAGGTGCCTTCTAAAATGTAACTTTTAATAGTGTATTTTAAAAATACCGATCCACAAACAAAAAATAATAAAGAATAATAGTAAATCTTCAAGAAGTGATATTATCACACTGTTGCGACTATTAAGACAAATGACGCGGTAGGTATAGCACCAGTGGTTAGGTACACACCATGCTATAATATTGTAATCCTAGATAAGATGTTGACACTATCACATATAGTATTCAAACAATATTTGTCAATATATTTTCCCTTCTCCCAACGCGTTTCCATGTGGGGGTTAGAATATATAGTTATCCCCCACACTTCTTCAGGGGATTAGGTCTATGGTTATAGCAGACTCTGGAGTCAGGTATCTCGTTAATGTGTCACTGTATATGTCTCTTTAAATGGGCAGATTTATCAACCAATGACACCCAGAGAATAACCACCATAGAGTAAACTGCGTCAAAAGAGCTCCGGCTCTGTGATTAGCTATCGCGTCCAGAGACCAGACAGGGCGTTTCTCACCATCCCGGTTAGTGCCTATAACGATAAGAAATCATGGACATCTCCCTTAGTAACCAGTAGATGACTTACCCCTCTTTGCTGTTTTTCGTGCATTAGCAAGTGGGTACTTACTGTCTACTGGATCAAATAAAGTGAGAGAGCCGGGCACTGAAAATAATAATAATATGCCCTAATTTAGAATCTCATTCAAGCAGAGTGTGTGGAGCATATACAAAGTAGCCGCATAATAACTAACAAGAAGTAGGTAATAAAGTGTTATCTGAACTACTTACATACATTTGTTCAAGACAAAGTGCGTCTAAATCGCTGCTGTGGCAGCGAGTACCGGAGCGGTGTCCGGGCTGTCTGCATGTCAGGTGAACACGCCGGCGTCTCCATCAAGCCGAGGCGCACCCTATTTACGTCATTGGAGGCCCGTCCCCATGACGCCGCTCAAGGGGGCGTGGTCCCCGCTCTAGTCCCGATATCGGGATAGATCGGGTTCGGCAGTATTCACACGTGGGATGCGCTATCGGCTAAGTTGTGAACATATAGATAAACAAACACTGACTTAGGCTAAAGACATGGAACAGGTACTAACTTATAAATAAGATAACTATGCCCAGTATAAAGTCCGTTGTGTCTACATCTGTACTATGTGATAGGCATCTTTAATGATCCAATCCTGGATGTCAGTATGCCTACTCAAAATTGTGACCTTCTCTCTGCATTAACACATTGGTTATCAGTATATCTACATGCAATTAATGATCACATAATAAACCGCCATAAACCAGAATTTTAGTCCTGTGTTGATCAGGTAAGTAATAGATACAATTCTGACCCTGATCCAAATTTTTATCCCAATCCCACCCATATTTTGAATGGTACATTAGAATATTTCAGAGAAGTCTGTACTGGAGGACATAGTGATGTCCAAAGTTAGAATGTCGATACATTGTTTCCAAATCATTGGCAAAGATGGGTACAAGCAAAAAGAAAAAAGTAGTATAAATAGTAGTAATGCATATTAGCAAATCAACTATAGTATGGGGAGAAAAGAAACTTTATTTATATAGATATATAAATGTATAGAAGGGAATATGGTAGAAGAGAATAGTTTATGGTTTAATGTTATTTGGGGGGGGGGAGGGAAATCTGAGACCCACGGAATGATTGGTGGACTGGATAACCCTATTTGGAAAAAGAGGGGAGGGGGGATTAGAGTGGACCTAGGGAGACCCGTTCTAGCCCTGTTGGATCCTGGTATAAATCACCTCAACCTAAGCGGCATGGACACCCTAAATAAGGCGGTATCGAATGTTAGGAACCTCCTGTTGCACCCTAGATCTCCCTAGCTATATGGGTGGCACCTAAATCCTTAAGATCCACTGGGATCTCCCCTAGCTACCTCAAATCAGCCACCCTTAGGTAGGTCCTGTCCGTGGATCTCTTCCCAATATCTCTAAATGAAACAGGAAAACGATAATTGTTCATTAAGGCCCTTTGGGGCCATGGTTTGTAATTTGTAGATCCATCTACATTCTCGTTGCAAAATTGATCTATCCCAATCTCCGCCCCTTTGTAGTGGCTTAACCAAATCAATACCAATGAATTTTATAAAAGATATATCACTATTGTGCATGGTATTTATATGCACTGCGACTGGGGTATTTCTGACATTCCGGACATCCCCTACGTGCTCCAGTATTCTTCGACGAAACTCACGTATCGTTTTGCCAACGTATCTCTTGCCACATTGGCACACAGCTAAGTAAATGACCCCTCTAGACCTACAATTGATGAAATGCTTGATGTAGATATTATTACCTGATTCTGTATCCTCAAAAGATTTTGTTTTGGATATATGAGGACAGGCCTGACAGTGCCCGCACTGAAAACAGCCCTTTGTGCTCCCTACCCCCAACCACGTTTTAGGAGTATCGATTTGAAGATGACTGTGGACGAGTTTGTCGCCCACACTTGGTCCTTTACGATATGTAATTAATGGTCTCGGGCCTACCACTTCTCTCAAATCTGGGTCCATTCTCAATATGTCCCAGTGCCGATGGATGATGTTCTTCACCTCCTGGGACATATTGTCGAATGTCCCTATTATTCGTGTATATTTACTCTCCTCCCTTTTGGGTTTTGGTGTCAGGAGTGATGTTCTATCCTGAGTCAGGGCAAACTTGTAGGCCTTTCGTAGTATATGGTCCGGGTAGCCACGTTGGATGAAGCGGTTTCTTAGATCTTTAGACTGTTGTATAAGTTCCTCCCTATCTGAACAGTTCCTCCTGAGACGGAGGTACTGCCCCCGCGGTATGCCCCTTTTAAGGGGCACCGGGTGGCAGCTTTCCCATCTCAGGAGGCTGTTCGTGGCTGTGGACTTTCTATAGACCGTGGTGTCCAGACTGCCCCGTGTATTCTTTTTAACCGTGACGTCCAAAAAGGCAAGTTGTTTATCCTGGATCTCAAACGTAAAAAGTCAAACCGATTTGATTACGGTTCAGACAGTTTACAAATTTCTCAAAATTCTCCTTACTGTCTAGCCATAAAACAAAAACATCATCAATATATCTAGACCAAAGTATGGCCTGGTTAGACAGGTCCTCTTGCTCACCCACAAACGCTATAGTTTCCTCCCACCAGCCTAGGGTCAAATTTGCATACGATGGGGCACAGGGGCTCCCCATCGCGGTGCCCCATAGCTGGTGGAAGTAGCGTCCCTTAAACAAAAAATAATTGTGGGTGAGTGTATATAAAAGGAGATCCAGGACAAATCGATAATGTGCCTGATGTTGGAGGCTACGGGAGGAGAGAAAATGGGAGACCGCTTGAAGCCCTACTACGTGGGGGATCGAAGAATATAGCGCCTCGACATCAATCGAGGCTAATAAGACACCCTCGTCCACAGTAAGATTTTCAAGTTTGCTTAGTAGGTCTAGTGTATCCCTGGTATAGGAGGGTAGAGAAGTCACAAATTGTCTTAGTACTTTATCAAGATAGATCCCCACGTTCTGTCCCAGGCCCCCAATTCCTGCCACTATGGGCCGGCCTTTTAGGGGAGTCACCCCTTTGTGTATTTTGGGGAGGGCATAGAACGTGGGGGTAGTGGGGGTCCTAGGTAGCATAAAGTCATGTTCTTCCTGAGAAATCACATCACTATTTTTAGCCATATCCAGCATGAGTTTTAACTCATCCAGATATTGACGGGTAGGGTTATTGGGGAGAACCTCATATGTCTGGGAGTCATTCAACAGATGATTACACATTTCCTCATATTTATTAATATCAAGGAGCACAATGTTCCCTCCTTTGTCGGAGGGTTTTATTATAAGATTTTTGTCCATTCCCAGGGCATCCAAAGCTCTCCTCTCGTTAAATGAGAGGTTGTGACGAGATTGAATGGATAGCCTGGGCATATTACTGCCCTCATCAGTGCATACCACATAGGTACATCCAAGTATTGTACCATTTTGTAGCTGTCAAGGTGCTCCAAACCGTCAAAGTCCAAACAATAGTATCCACCGGCTGGTGTTTTACAAAAATACAGTGTTTTTCTGCTAATAGTTAGGCATATTACTGCCCTCATCAGTGCACACCGCATACGTACATCCAAGTATTGTACCATCTAGTACCTGTTAATCTGTCAAGGGCCTACATACTGTTCAAGGACAGCCATAAGTAATCACCTGCTGCTGTTCTAGACAAATACTGTTTAAAGAGTAGTGTAGCGTATTGTAATACCCTCATAAACGCACTAAGTATGTCAGGCAGAGAAGTGCCAGGACATGCACAGAGGAGTGGCAGAGGCCTAATTACTTCAGGCAGAGTTGGCAGCAGACTTGGGGCGAGTGGAGGGAGGAGCTGCAGCGAGAGGCCTGAGCTCCCGTTATCAGCCAGCGGTCGTGTCTCCACCAGCAACCCATTTGCCGTCGTCGATTGGTTAACATGGTCATCCACTTAATCGCAAGTGACATCTGACACCCTCAGTCAACAGTTGGTGGGTTCCTCAGACACAACCCTCAGTTGGCATGGCCCGGGAGCAGTCCGTGTCCTCCCATTGCCTTTGTCCTATGCTGTTCCCTCTCCTAAAGAAGTATCCTTTGCTGTGGGTTCAGCTCCACTATTTACTGAGGACGATCCAATAGAGGACAGTCAGCAGCTACTGGACAGCCAAGTAGGGGAGAAGACATGCGCCGCTTTCTCCGCTGGGCGGAGTAGTGATGCGGAGAGTGATGTGGGAGGTGTTGCAAGTGTTCAGGGTCCTGAAGCAGACACTGTTGGGGAACCTGAGGAGGACATCTGTGACGTGCACACAACTGTTGATGATGATGAAGCCGATCGCAATTGGGAGCCGGGTGCAGAAGGGGCTTCATCATTATCAGGAGAAGAGAGTTGCAGGTTGCCCTTGAGGCAGCAAGGCGGTAGCACGGTTGGCAGTCAGCGTGGTGGCAGAAGTGGAAATTCAGGAGCCAAACGTGGCCGGGGGAGACCACCTGCTTTGCGGCATCCTACCTTTCCGGGAGGTAGTGGAACAGGGGTTCCTGGAGACGGCGCCAGTAGCAGTCAATTAGTGCGGACTGCGGGTGGGAAAATCAGCTACTCGGCGGTGTGGAAGTTTTTCATAAGGCATCCGGAGGAGGTTCACGTAGCCACATGCAAGATCTGTTGGCAGAAGGTGAAGCGTGGCCAGGGTCCCAATGTCGGCACCACGGCCCTGCGTCAACACATGCTTCACCACCATAAAGCGGCCTGGGAGAACCGTGGCTCCGATGTAGTGGTCCAGCCTGCTGCATCACCCAGTGGCCATCCGCTCCCTCCTTCATCCAGCCAAGGCTCCACCACCTCAGCCGAAGGGAGCTGTGTGTCAAACCCTCCTTCTGTCGCTCCTGCTTCTCCCGCTTTTAGTCAGCCATTCTGCCAACAATCCATCGGCGAAGCCATGTCCAAGAGACAACAGTATGCGCCCACTCATCCAACGGCACAGAAGTTGAATGTGCTCCTGTCCAAGTTGCTGGTGTTGCAGTCCCTCCCTTTTCAAGTGGTGGACTCTGCACCTTTCAGAGAATTGATGGCTTGTGCCGAGCAGAGGTGGAGAGTCCCAAGCCGTCATTTCTTTGCGAAGAAGGCAGTACCAGACCTGCATAAGATTGTACAAGAGAAGGTGGGCCAGTCCTTGAGCCTGTCGGTGTGTTCAAAAGTGCACGGCAGCGCGGACATGTGGAGCTGTAACTACGGGCAGGGACAATACTTGCCTTTTACGGCTCACTGGGTAAATGGGGATCCTGCACAGCCACAACAGCAACTTGGACAGGTCACACCACTTCCTCCTCCACGCTCTCGCCCACAGGCAGTTGATCCTGTTACAGTGTACGACATCGCCTCCTCAATCTCCACCGTGTCCTCGGCCTCCACTGCACGTTCAAATCTCGGTGGCCCTTCACCGTATCATGTGTGTAGGGCACGGCGGTGTCAAGCTGTTCTTCACATGGTTTGCCTTGGCGAACGGAGTCACACAGGGGAGGAACTGCTAAAGTTAATTAGTAAAGAAATCCGAGTATGGCTTACTCCAAGAAATCTGGAAATGGGAACCATGGTGACCGACAACTGGAAGAACATCGTGTCTGCGCTGCGACAAGGAAGTGTGAAACATGCGCCCTGCATGGCACACGTGTTGAATCTGGTTGTCAAGCGCTTCCTCAAGTCTTCACCCCATTTGCAAACCATCCTGAAAATGGCAAGGAAACTGTGCATGCACTTCAACCACTCGTACACCGCCAAGCATACCTTCCTTGAGCTGCAGCGTCAGAACGGTATCCCACAACATAGTCTTATTTGTGACATTGCCACACATTGGAATTCCAGCCTCCGTATGTTGGACCGACTATACGAACAAAGAAAAGCCATCACCGATTTCTTGATGATCCAATCAGATAGGAGTACTCCCCTGTGTAACTTCAATGTGAACCAGTGGCAGCTCATACGTGACACCTGCCGTTTGCTGAGGCCCTTTGAGAAAGCCACATTATTTGTGAGTCACCTGGATTACGCCATGAACGATGTAATTCCACTCCTACATTTCCTACAACAAATGATTGAAACCATGGCTGGTCACGGCAATGGAGACGTTGCGCCTACATCTCCAGTCTGCATGGGCCCTGTGGGGGCTGAACTGGAGGAGGAGGATGATGAGGGGCAGAGCGGAGCACAGTTTAGGTTGGATGAGATGGCCGGTGTTTCTAGTCTTCGGACAGGAGAGGAGGAGCAGAAGCAGCCAGAGGAGCTGGAGGATTATGAGGAAGTTGAGACAGAGGACCCAGACACACCGTGGCAGTATGCAGTGGAGATGGAGGCAGGTAGTCCCTCCGAGTCACTGGTGCAAATGGCACGATGCATGCTCAGTTGCTTTTGTAGTGACCCCCGTATTGTCAAATTTTGTCAGCGGGATGACTTCTGGATCTCCACCTTATTAGACCCTTGCTACAGTCCCAAAATGGGGGCCTTTTTTACACCCACTGAGAGGGAGGACAAACTGACCTACTACAGAGAGTTTCTACATAGTCAGTTGGCTGATGCCTATCGGCCACATGGTCCATCCACTCGCAGGTCTGACTCGGGGGGCCCTCTGCGCTCACCTTCCACTGCCATGGCTGCTGGGGAGGGGAGGGGTGGCAGGAGCAGTACCAGCTCAATCAGCAGCAGCCTGAGTCTACAGTCGCTGAAGAGTAGCTTTCTTCACCCGCATAGTGAAGCAACTCATCAGCAGCAGGTAGACATGGAGCAGGACCTGAACCAGCAGGTGGTGGCATACCTTGACATGGCCATGCCAACAACCATTGAAGATCCGCTGGACTTCTGGGCAGCCAAACTTGATTTATGGCCACAACTAGCAAAGTTTGCTTTGGAAAAGCTGTCCTGCCCGGCCAGTAGTGTGCCATCAGAGCAGGTGTTTAGTGCTGCCGGGGCCATAGTCACCCCAAGGCGAACTCGTCTGTCCACTAAAAATGTGGAGAGACTGACATTTGTCAAGATGAATCAGGGATGGATCAGCCAGGATTTCCAGCCACCAATGCCAGATGGCTCGGAGTAGATTGACCATGCTCCTACAACAAAAATTTCTCAATTATGGTTGGTTATGAAACCCTCTGGGGCCGACCTGGGCATTGTATGGCCCGCTTGCCATATACGGCCCTTTGATTGGCTCTGACTGGCCCGCGCTGACTGAGGGACAACTATGCTGCCTAATCTGGGGGACATCTATGCTGCTTAATCTCTGGGACATCTATGCTGCCTAATCTGGGGGACAAGTATGCTCCTAATCTGGGGGACATCTATGATGCCTAATTTGGGGGACAAGTATGCTCCTAATCTGGGGGACAACTATGCTCCTAATCTGGGGGACATCTATGCTGCCTAATCTGGGGGACAACTATGCTCCCAATATGGGGGAAACTGATGCTTCTGGCCTTGGGCCTATAATTTTTAGAAGTTTAGCAGTAGCTAAATACATGCTTAATGCAAATTTCAACAATGATCGTTAAATTCTCGGCGCTCTGCCAGGGCCTTCTCCTACCCCGCCAGGGTCGATCCGAGGACCTCATTAAACCATCCAATTGTTAGTAGAGACATTTGGTGTGTACAAGGGGCAGGGACTTAATGAACCCTAGCTTATGACCCGCACTTAGTTGTGATTCTTCTTTCCTGGCAAAAATGATCCCTATCGCCAACGGGAGCTGGGTGCAGAAGGGGCTTAATCATCATCGGGAGAAGAAAGTTGCAGGTTGCCCTTGAGTCAGCAAGGTGGTAGCATGGTTGGCAGTCAGCGTGGTGTGGCAGTAGTGGAAATTCAGGAGACAAACGTGCCCGGGGGAGACCACCTGCTTCAAGGCAGCTTACCTTTCAGAGAGGTAATGGGTTACCCGCACCTGTCGGTGGAAGATAGAGACACGCTAATCCGTTCAGTGGAGTGCTAGTGCGGCCCAGGACATCTGAGGCCATAACACACCTGTTATTGCTCGATCTCGCAATTGATCGGGCAAGGTAAGGGGTTATTAAAGCCTCTTGGGTACTGCTGAGGCCTACTCCTGACTGCTCCTGGTGCAATGTATGGGGTAATTTAACACTCTTGGGTAGTGTTATTGTTAAATTTACTGGTAATTTTATCAGTAATAAAATAGAATTTTGCAGAATGCTAACCGTTACACAACGGAACGCTTGTTGCGTGTTATTTTTTAATGAAAATTAAAAATTAAAAAATACGGAGAGGGATTAACTCTGCTTAATTTTTTTTTGGTGAAAAAACTCCTTTGGTGATCTGATCTTTTGGAGACAGATGCGCTTACACACATATACACATATGTCATCTTTTTTTTTTTTTTTTTTTTCAAACACTGTGTGGTTTATTATTTTTGAGAAGAAAGTCTTTGGGTGGTCCACCGTCCTGCATTATAGAGTCTTCTGAACTGTTGGATATGCGCTTGTTTTTACACAAAGGTATACATTTTTTTTTTTAATTATACAATTTTGTTAATTTTTTTTGGGGGGGGGGGGATTGCGAAGCCCTGTGTGTACTGGTGCATCAACCAACTCCAGGCTGTGTCCCTGAGCCAATATATGGGTTACTGATGCCGCTGTGGTGGGGCCTGGGTCTGGGAATTTCAAATTTTCTCATAGGTAGCACCCGTTATCCAAAATCTTCGGTTTTAATTTCTTAATTCATCTTTTAAACTTAGGGATTGTGAAGGCCTAGTGCCTACTCATGCTGCTGGCAACTCCGGGCTGTGCCATTCATCCACTATATGGTGTCCTCATGCTGCCAACACCTCCACGCTGTGTCATTCAGCCATTATATGGTCTCCTCATGCTGCCAACACCTCCACACTGTGTCATTCAGCCACTATATGGTCTCCTCATGCTGCCAACACCTCCACGCTGTGTCATTCAGCCACTATATGGTCTCCATATGCTGACAACCTGTCCATGCTGTGTCATTCAGCCACTATAGGGTCTCCTCATGCTGACAACCTGTCGATGCTGTGTTATTCAGCCACTATATGGTGTCCTCATGCTTCAGCTTCATCCAAGCTGTGTCATTCAGCCACTATATGGTGTCCTCATGCTGCCAACACCTCCACGCTGTGTCATTCAGCCACCATATGGTGTCCTCATGCTGCCAACACCTCCACGCTTTTTCATTCAGCCACTATATGGTCTCCTCATGCTGATAACCTGTCCATGCTGTGTCATTCAGCCACTATATGGTCCCCTAATGCTGACAACCTTTCCATGCTGTGTTATTCAGCCACTATATGGTGTCCTCATGCTTCAGCTTCATCCAAGCTGTGTCATTCAGCCACTATATGGTGTCCTCATGCTGCCAACACCTCCACGCTGTGTCATTAAGCCACTATATGATGTCCTCATGCTGCCAACACCTCCACGCTTTGTAATTCAGCCACTATATGGTCTCCTCATGCTGATAACCTGTCCATGCTGTGTCATTCAGCCACTATATGGTCTCCTCATGCTGACAACCTTTCCATGCTGTGTTATTCAGCCACTATATGGTGTCCTCATGCTTCAGCTTCATCCAAACTGTGTCATTCAGCCACTACATGGTGTCCTCATGCTGCCAACACCTCCACACTGTGTCATTCAGCCACTATATGGTGTCTTCATGCTGCCAACACCTCCACGCTGTGCCATTCAGCCACTATATTGTGTCCTCATGCTTCAGCTTCATCCAAGCTGTGTAATTCAGCCACTATATGGTGTCCTCATGCTGCCAACACCTCCACGCTGTGTCATTCAGCCACTATAGGGTGTCCTCATGCTGCCAACACCTCCACACTGTGCCATTCAGCCACTATATGGTGTCCTCATGCTTCAGCTTCATCAGCTTCATCAGCTGTGCCATTCAGCCACTATATGGTCTCCTCATGCTGCCAACACCTCCACACTGTGCCATTCAGCCACTATATGGCCTCCTCATGCTAACAACCTGTCCATGCTGTGTCATTCAGCCACTATATGGTGTCCTCATGCTTCAGCTTCATCCAAGCTGTGTCATTCAGCCACTATATGGTGTCCTCATGCTGCCAACACATCCACGCTGTGCCATTCAGCCACTATATGGTCTCCTCATGCTGACAACCTGTCCATGCTGTGTCATTCAGCCACTATATGGTGTCCTCATGCTGCCAACACTTCCACGCTGTGCCATTCAGCCACTATATGGTC
The DNA here is from genome assembly GCF_029499605.1 of Hyla sarda. Classification (NCBI taxonomy): domain Eukaryota; kingdom Metazoa; phylum Chordata; class Amphibia; order Anura; family Hylidae; genus Hyla; species Hyla sarda. The sequence goes on along the minus strand of NC_079198.1, from coordinate 51,046,169 downwards.
TCCTCATGCTGCCAACACCTCCACGCTGTGTCATTCAGTCACTATATAGTCTCCTGACACTGATGCCACCACCAGGCTCTGTAATTGTGCTGCTGTGCGTCAGTGATTCTAAAAGCGATGCCGGTAATCTGCATGTTATTCTGAATTACAGTATTATTTCACTAACCCAGAAAAACTCCATATGCATTTTAGAACACAGCAAAGTGTTCTATACCCCTATAGAGGCTGTATGTAGGCTAGAAATAGCCTTTTTTAATATAGATTTGCTGCGAAAAAATACGAAACGAAACAAACTTTTTCGGAAAATTTGGCGAATCGGCCAAATCGAATTTTTGAAAAGTTCGCTCATCTCTAGTTATAATGTATTATATTATGATCACTATTTTCTAGGTGACCTTCTACTTGCACATTAGTTACTCTGTCAGGACTGTTGGTTAATATTAAATCTAGTAGGGCGCCCCCTCTTGTTGGGCCCTGCACCATTTGGGACAGATAATTGTCTTTAGCTATAGTCAGAAACCTGTTTCCTTCATGAGATTCACAGATCTCAGTCTCCCAGTTTATATCAGGATAGTTAAAGTCCCCCATTATTATCACATCATTCTGATTTGCTGCCTTGTTTATTTGCCTCAGTAACTGATCTTCTGGCTCTTCCATTATGTTTGGTGGCTTATAGCACTTGAGGACTAAGAATATAAATGTATTACAAACTGTGCAGAATAGCCACAAAAAAATTCACATGGATTCTGCCTTGCAGCACCCTCTTATTGATTACAAAGATTATTCGGCTGCTTAGTTCACACATCAGAAGTTCAATGGGAAAACTTTCAACAAGGTATAAAATCCCAGCAGAAGATTGAACATGTTCAATTTTCTAGTGGAATCCGCTTAAGAAGTCCTGTTGCAAATTGTGCAGGTATAAGTGCCAATTCCAAATAATTTTTGAAAGGTGCCAATCCACAAAGGAATTCACATAATGTTGATTTAAATAAGCAGTATGTATTTTCACATACTTACAGTGTTTAATTGGTTTATCATGTGAGACTGCAGCCATCAGATGTTTTATTTAAAGGAAATAGAAAATGTGTTATGAGAAAATGACCTTTTGCCTAATAATTGACACTTCCTTTTCTGTTGAAAAAAACTTTTCAGCAATCTCCTCAGATTGAAATAAATAGATTAGGCAGCACATTCCTTTGGAGTAAACAGAAATTTATTTGTTCAAATTGATTGAACTGGGGGATTTTAATAATATACTGGCGGAGTATCCGGCGTTGCCAGGTTTTTCCTTCCTAATCCTTGTTGGGGAGGAAAATAAACAAAGCAGGAAGCTTTTGACTTCATAACCAGTCCTCATATATTGTTGTCATATCCCAACCCCATATCCCGTCCTCCTATCCCGACCTCCTATCCCGTCCTCCTATCCTGACCTCCTATCCTGACCTCCTATCCCATCCTCCTATCACATCCTCCTATCCCGACCTCCGATCTCGTCATCATATCCCGACCTCCTATCCTGACCTCCAATCCCGTCCTCCTATCCTGACCTCCTATCCTGACCTCCTATCCCATCCTCCTATCCCATCCTCCTCTCTCGACCTCCTATCTCGTCCTCATATCCCGACCTCCTATCCCGTCCTCCAATCCCGTCCTCCTATCCTGACCTCCTATCCTGACCTCCTATCCCGTCCTCCTATCCCATCCTCCTAGCTCGACCTCCTATCTCGACCTCCTATCTCAACCTCCAATCTCAACCTCCTATCCTGACCTCCTATCCTGACCTCCTATCCCGGCCTCCTATCTTGGCCTCCTATCCCGGCCTCCTATCCCATCCTCCTATCTCGACCTCCTATCCTGACCTCCTATCTCGACCTCCTATCCCGACATAGTATCTTGACCTCCTATCTCGACCTCCTATCCCGACCTCCTATGCCGACCTCCTATCCTGACCTCCAATCCCGTCCTCCTATCTCGACCTCCTATCACGACCTCCTATCCTGACATCCTATCCCGTCCTCCTATCTCGACCTCCTATGCCGACCTCCTATCCCGTCCTCCAATCCCGTCTTCCTATCTCGAACTCCTATCTTGACCTCCTATCACGACCTCCTATCCTTACCTCCTATATTGTCCTCCTATCTTGACCTCCTATCCCATCCTCCTATCCCGTCCTCCTATCTCGACCTCCTATCTCGACCTCCTATCTCATCCTCCTATCCAGTCCATCTATCCCAGCCTCCTATCTCGACCTCCTATCCCGTCCTCCTATCCATTCTCCTATCCCGTCCTCCTATCCGTCCTCATATCCCATCCTCATATCCCGTCCTCCTATCTCGACCTCCTATCCCGACCTCTTATCCCGACCTCCTATCCCCGACCTCCTATCCTGACCTCCTATCCCGACCTCCTATCCCGGTCCTCCTATCCCGGTCCTCCTATCTCGTCCTCATATCCCGACCTCCTATCCCAACCTCCTATCCTGACCTATCCCGACTCGTAATATGTGTACCAGGTATTGAAATATCTCAAGCCATAGGGAGGTTATGTGGGAACATATATTTCCCATTGACTTGTATGGGACTTTAAACATAAACCCCTCCCCTGGCAAATGGGGGTGAGTAAGGGTTAAATCACCTATCCTATGTTTGTTGTTGACATATAATTAACATGTGTGCCAAGTTTCATGTTAATATCTTTAGCCGTTTGGACGTGATGCTGGAACATACACACACACACACACACACTGTTACGCCGAGCGCTCCGGGTCCCCGCTCCTCCCCGGAGCGCTCGCTACACTCTCACTACTGCAGCGCCCCGGTCGGATCCACTGACCGGGTGCGCTGCGATACCGCCTCCAGCCGGGATGCGATTCGCGATGCGGGTGGCGCCCGCTCGCGATGCGCACCCCGGGTCCCGTACCTGACTCGCTCTCCGTCGGTCCTGTCCCGGCGCGCGCGGCCCCGCTCCCTAGGGCGCGCGCGCGCCGGGTCTCTGCGATTTAAAGGGCCACTGCGCCGCTGATTGGCGCAGTGGTTCTAATTAGTATGTTCACCTGTGCACTCCCTATGTATACATCACTTCCCCTGCACTCCCTCGCCGGATCTTGTTGCCCTTGTGCCTAGTGAAAGCGTTCCCTTGTGTGTTCCTAGCCTGTGTTCCAGACCTCCTGCCGTTGCCCCTGACTACGATCCTTGCTGCCTGCCCCGACCTTCTGCTACGTCCGACCTTGCTTTTGTCTACTCCCTTGTACCGCGCCTATCTTCAGCAGTCAGAGAGGTTGAGCCGTTGCTAGTGGATACGACCTGGTTACTACCGCCGCAGCAAGACCATCCCGCTTTGCGGCGGGCTCTGGTGAACACCAGTAGTGACTTAGAACCGGTCCACTAGCACGGTCCACGCCAATCCCTCTCTGGCACAGAGGATCCACCTCCTGCCAGCCGGCATCATGACAGTAGATCCGGCCACTGTCACGATGCCGGCTGGCAGGAGGTGGATCCTCTGTGCCAGAGAGGGATTGGCGTGGACCGTGCTAGTGGACCGGTTCTAAGTCACTACTGGTGTTCACCAGAGCCCGCCGCAAAGCGGGATGGTCTTGCTGCGGCAGTAGTAACCAGGTCGTATCCACTAGCAACGGCTCAACCTCTCTGACTGCTGAAGATAGGCGCGGTACAAGGGAGTAGACAAAAGCAAGGTCGGACGTAGCAGAAGGTCGGGGCAGGCAGCAAGGATCGTAGTCAGGGGCAACGGCAGGAGGTCTGGAACACAGGCTAGGAACACACAAGGGAACGCTTTCACTAGGCACAAGGGCAACAAGATCCGGCGAGGGAGTGCAGGGGAAGTGAGGTATACATAGGGAGTGCACAGGTGAACATACTAATTAGAACCACTGCGCCAATCAGCGGCGCAGTGGCCCTTTAAATCGCAGAGACCCGGCGCGCGCGCGCCCTAGGGAGCGGGGCCGCGCGCGCCGGGACAGGACCGACGGAGAGCGAGTCAGGTACGGGAGCCGGGGTGCGCATCGCGAGCGGGCGCCACCCGCATCGCGAATCGCATCCCGGCTGGAGGCGGTATCGCAGCGCACCCGGTCAGTGGATCCGACCGGGGCGCTGCAGTAGCGAGAGTGTAGCGAGCGCTCCGGGGAGGAGCGGGGACCCGGAGCGCTCGGCGTAACACACACACACACACACACACATACATACACACACACGTTGAGTTTCATATATATAGAGTCCATCAATTAGTTTAAAAAAAAAGGTATTATATCCTCTGGTCATACTCAAAGTGACAAAAGTCCAATGCCTTAAAAACACCATCTCAGGAAATTTGAAAATATATAGCATATGAATTTATCAACATCTAATCACATGCAGGTTATATTCCAATATATGTAGAATCAAGGGGAAAATAGAGTAAATCTATTTAGAATAAATATAGAATAAGACTATTTAACATGACTGTCACAATCAACAAACCTGCAATAAAACTTTTTGGGGACATAAACATATATGTCTTTAATGATTACCTTTTTTATAGAACCGAAAGGTGTGACCACAGTGCCCTCTGCTGACACCTCTGTCTGTGTCAGGAACTGTCGAGAGCAGGAGAGGTTTACTATGGGGATTTGGTTCTACTCGGGACAGTTCCAGACATGGACAGAGGTGTCAGCAGAGAGCACTTCCTGTGAAACACAGCAGCCAGGAGCAGTTGGGTGTGTCTGGCTTCCTGAGTTGTCCAGAGAGTGAAGCAGGTTTTCCAACAGCCTTTTCACCCAGGAGGGTGGCAGACTCCTGGGAAGAGACTCCTGCTATAGACCCATGGCCTTCCACCTCCCGTACTAGGCCGGCAATGGGGGATGAAGGGACCCAGGGAGTCGCTTGCCAAGTTTGGATCCCGCATGCAGGCAAAGCTGGTGGAATATGAACAGCTGGGAAAGAAGCTGAAAGTGTTAAGGGAGGATCTGAAGTTTGCCCGCTACCAGACAGATAACTCTGCCAAGGCTATGAGGGCTAAGTTTGCTGCTAGAGTGTGCGAGCTGAAGGCAGAGGAGCAGGAGGTGGTGAGAGCCTGAATGCTGATTGTAAAGGGAGTATGTTTCAAGAAAAAAAAAAAATCGAGGACCGCTATAAAATCATGCGGGCCCCTGTGAAGGAGAAAGAGGATAGCTAGGGGTAGGAAGAACGCCTGTGTGATACAGAGGAGAAGATGGTGGAAGGTGGTGAGGGAGATGGTGGCAGTGAGGGTGATGAAAGTGAGGGGGGTGTGTGTGATACCCCGTGTAGCCCTAAGACCTCTGTCACCCCAAGTGCAGAATATATTAACCCTGCCCAAGTCGCCTTACCAACCACCTCAGAGGAAAGCAACAGTAGTGATGGCAGTGACAGCGGCCCAGTCGGTGGGGGGCTCCTGAAGGCCATAGTGATGCAGGAGTCACCCACCCATCTGGAGAATTGCAGCTTTGGCCAGGACGTGGGCACTGAGGAGAGCAAGAAGAAGTAAAAGAACAGGAAGAAGAAAAAGGCTGAGGAGAAAGTCATGTCTGTTTTCTCCCCTATCCAGCAGTCTGGGCCACTTGAAAAGTTGGTTCAGACTGCTGGGCCCCCCACCCTGCCAGATCCCGTTTCTGCTGTGGAACGGGACCAGCACAGGGGGTACAGTGCTGCATCCAACATGCTACAGTCACGCGTTCTGCTGGTGGGGAAGAGCAGGATGGGTTAATGGTGGGTGTCTCTGGCGTTGTTGTCAGCTCTGCGGGGCACTCCCCTGAGAGGGGGGGGGGGAGTGTCCGGGCACCGGTACCCACTGCTGAGTTTGTGCAGTCAGGTGCAGTGTGTGGTGTGGACGCTGTAGTGATTTCCCCTGTGAGGGAGGGGGGTCCCTGCAAGTCAGTGGAGGGGCAGAGGTGCGCTTGGAGGGGCAGCCTCGGCCTTGGGATGTGACGTCTATGGTGACATCTAGAGATGAGTGAACTTTTCAAAAATTCGATTCGGCCGATTCGTGGAATTTTCCCGAAAAGTTTGTTTCGATCCGAATTTATTCGCGGTGAATCGATGTGAATCTAGCCTACATACAGCCTCTATAGGGGAATAGAACGCATATGGAGTGTGCTGGGGTAGTGAAATAATACTGTTATTCAGAATAGCATGCAGATTACCGGCATCGCTCTTAGAATCACTGCCGGACAGCAGCACAATGGCAGAGCCTGGTGGTGGCATCAGTGTCAGGAGACCATATAGTGACTGAATGACATAGCATGGACATGTTGGCAGCAAGAGGAGACCATTTAGTGGCTGAATGGCACAGCGTGGAGTTGGCTGATGCATTAGTACAGTACACACCAGGGCTTCACAATCCCCCCCAAAAAAACAACCCAACATATGAAATTTTTGTCAAAGATTTCTCATTGGTAGCACCCCGCTATCCAAAAATTTGAAATTTCCAGAACCAGGCCCCACCCCTGCGGCATCAGTAACCCATATATTGCCTGCATGACACAGGCTGGAGTTGGCTGATGCAAGAGTACACACCAGGGCTTCACAATCCCCCCCCCCCCCCCCCAAAAAAAAAACCAACACAATATCTGAAATTTTTGTCAAATATTTCTCATTGGTAGCACCCGCTATCCAAAAATTTGAAATTTCCAGAACCAGGCCCCACCCCTGCGGCATCAGTAACCCATATATTGCCTGAAGGACACAGCCTGGAGTTGGCTGATGCACCAGTACACACCCGGGCTTCACAATCCCCTCCAAAAAACAACAATATTTTAGAAATTTTTTAAAGATATACCTTTGTGTAAGAACAAGCACATATCCAACAGTTCACAAGACTCTATAATGCAGGACGGTGGACCACCCAAAGACATTCTTCTCAAAAATAATAAACCACACAATGTTTGAAATTTTTTTACAAAAACGAATTCAATATGTGTGTAAGCGCATCTGTCTTCAAAAGATCACATCCCCAAAGGACTTTTTTCGCCCAAAATGATGAAGCAGAGTTAATCCCTGTCCGTATTTTTTTTTTCATTAAAAAATTACACGCAAGCGTTCCGTTGTGTAACGATTAGCATTCTGGAAAATTAAATTTTATTACTGATAAAATTATCAGTAAATAAAAAAAAAACACTACCCAAGAGTGTTTAACCCCTTAAGGACCAGGCCATTTTACACCTTAAGGACCGGAGCGTTTTTTGCAATTCTGACCACTGTCACTTTAAACATTAATAACTCTGGAATGCTTTTAGTTGTCATTCTGATTCCGAGATTGTTTTTTCGTGACATATTCCACTTTAACTTAGTGGTAAAATTTTATGGTAACTTGCATCCTTTCTTGGTGAAAAATCCCAAAATTTGATGAAAAAAATGAAAATTTTGCATTTTTCTAACTTTGAAGCTCTCTGTTTGTAAGTAAAATGGATATTCAAAATATATTTTTTGGGGTTCACATATACAATATGTCTACTTTATGTATGCATCATAAAATTTATGAGTTTTTACTTTTGGAAGACACCAGAGGGCTTCAAAGTTCAGCAGCAATTTTCCTATTTTTCACAAAATTTTCAAACTCGCTATTTTTCAGGGACCAGTTCAGGTTTGAAGGGGATTTGAAGGGTCTTCATATTAGAAATACCCCATAAAAGACCCCATTATAAAAACTACACTCCCCAAAGTATTCAAAATGACATTCAGTAAGTGTTTTAACCCTTTAGGTGTTTCACAGGAATAGCAGCAAAGTGAAGGAGAAAATTCCAAATCTTCATTTTTTACACTCGCATGTTCTTGTAGACCCAATTTTTGAATTTTTGCAAGGGGTAAAAAGGAGAAAATTTTTACTTGTATTTGAAACCCAATTTCTCTCGAGTAAGCACATACCTCATATGTCTATGTTAATTTTTCAGCCGGCGCAGTAGAGGGCTCAGAAGGGAAGGAGCGACAAATGGTTTTTGGGGGGCATGCTGCATTTAGGAAGCCCCTATGGTGCCAGGACAGCTAAAAAAACACATGGCATACCATTTTGGAAACTAGACCCCTCAGGGAACGTAACAAGGGGTAAAGTGAACCTTAATACCCTACAGGTGATTCACGACTTTCGCATATGTAAAAAAAATACATATATTTTTTACCTAAAATGCTTGGTTTCCCAAAAATTTTACATTTTTAAAAAGGGTAATAGCAGAAAATACCCCCCAAAATTTGAAGCCCAATTTCTCCCGATACAGAAAACACCTCGCATGGGGGTGATAAGTGCTCTGCTGGCGCACTACAGGTCTCAGAAGAGAAGGAGTCACATTTGGCTTTTTTGAAGGAAATTTTGCTCTGGGGGCATGCCGCATTTAGGAAGCCCCTATGGTGCCAGAACAGCAAAAAAAAAACATATGGCATACCATTTTGGAAACTAGACCCCTCGGGGAATGTAACAAGGGGTAATGTGAATCTTAATGCCCTACAGGTGTTTCACGACTTTTGCATATGTAAAAAAAAAATTTTTTTTTACTTAAAATGCTTGTTTTCCCAAAATGTTTACATTTTTAAAAAGGGTAATAGCAGAAAATACCCCCCAAAATTTGAAGCCCAATTTCTCCCGATTCAGAAAACACCCCATATGGGGGTGAAAAGTGCTCTGCTGGCGCACTACAGGTCTCAGAAGAGAAGGAGTCACATTTGTTTTTTTGAAAGCGAATTTTGCTCTGGGGGCATGCCGCATTTAGGAAGCCCCTATGGTGCCAGGACAGCAAAAAAAAAACACATGGCATACCATTTTGGAAACTAGACCCCTCGGGGAACGTAACAAGGGGTAGTTTGAACCTTAATACCCTACAGGTGTTTCACGACTTTTGCATATGTAATAAAATATATATTTTTTTACCTAAAATGCTTGTTTTCCCAAAAATTTTACATTTTTAAAAAGGGTAATAGCAGAAAATACCCCCCAAAATTTGTTAGGCAATTTCTCCCGAGTACGGCGATACCCCATATGTGACCCTAAACTGTTGCCTTGAAATACGACAGGGCTCCAAAGTGAGAGCGCCATGCGCATTTGAGGCCTAAATTAGGGACTTGCATAGGGGTGGACATAGGGGTATTCTACGCCAGTGATTCCCAAACAGGGTGCCTCCAGCTGTTGTAAAACTCCCAGCATGCCTAGACAGTCAACGGCTATCTGGCAATACTGGGAGTAGTTGTTTTGCAACAGCTGGAGGCTCCGTTTTGGAAACAGTGGCGTACCAGACGTTTTTCATTTTTATTGGGGAGGGGAGGGGGGCTGTGTATGTGTATATGTAGTGTTTTTTACTTTTTATTTTATTTTGTGTTAGTGTAGTGTTTTTAGGGTACAGTCGCATGGGTGGGGGTTCACAGTAGTTTCTCGCTGGCAGTTTGAGCTGCGGCAGAAATTTTGCCGCAGCTCAAACTTGCAGCCGGATACTTACTGTAATCCTCCGCCCATGTGAGTGTACCCTGTACATTCACATTGGGGGGGGGGGGGGGAACATCCAGCTGTTGCAAAACTACAACTCCCAGCATGTACAGTCTATCAGTGCATGCTGGGAGTTGTAGTTTTGCAACAGCTGGAGACACACAGGTTGTGAAACACCGAGTTTGGTAACAAACTCAGTGTTTTGCAACCAGTGTGCCTTCAGCTGTTGCAAAAGCTACAACCCCCAGCATGTACGGACAGCGGAAGGGCATGCTGGGTCTTGTAGTTATGCAACAGCTGGAGGCATACTACTTTGGCTGGGGATGCTGGGGATTGTAGTTATGCAACAGCTGGAGACACACTGGTTTGCTACTTAACTCAGTGTGCCTTCAGCTGTTGCAAAACTACAACTCTCAGCAGTCACCGACAGCCAACGGGCATGCTGGGAGTTGTAGTTATGCAACCACCAGATGCACCACTACAACTCCCAGCATGCACTTTAGCTGATTGTGCAAGCTGGGAGTTGTAGTTACACAACAGCTGAAGGAACACTTTTCCATAGAAAGAATGTGCCTCCAGCTGTTGCAAAACTACAAGTCCCAGCATGCCCATAAGGGAATGCTGGGAGTTGTGGTGGTCTGCCTCCTGCTGTTGCATAATTACAGCTCCCAGCATGCCCTTTTTGCATGCTGGGAGCTGTTGCTAAGCAATAGCAGGAGGCTGTCACTCACCTCCAATGATCCTCGCCGCACAGGTCAGTCCCTCGTCGTCTCCTCCGCCGCCGCTGCTCCTGGGGCCCCGATCCCAACAGGGGCGCCGGGGATCGGGGTCCCCAGCACCCAGGTTGCACGTCCCGCACCCGCTTACGTCCTCCGGAAGAGGGGCGGAGCGGGTTGCGGGAGTGACACCCGCAGCAGGCGCCCTGATTGGTCGGCCGGTAATCCGGCCGACGAATCAGGGCGATCGTGAGGTGGCACCAGTGCCACCTCACCCCTGCTGGTTCTGGCTGTTCGGGGCCATCTCTGACGGCCCCGATCAGCCAATAATTCCGGGTCACCGGGTCACTGGAGACCCAATGGACCCGGAATCCGCCGCAGATCGCTGGACTGAATTGTCCAGCGATCTGCGGCCATCGCCGACATGGGGGTCATCATGACCCCCCTGGGCGATATGCCCCGATGCCTGCAGAACGATTTCAGCAGGCATCGGGCACCGGCTCCGCTCCAGATGGTTGCGGGGGGCCGGTAAAACACATGAAGTTCTCATATGTCATGTGTCCTTAAGGACTCGGAAATGGAGACGTATGAGAACGTCATGTGTCCTTAAGGGGTTAATTACCCCATACATTGCACCAGGAGCAGTCAAGAGTAGGCCTCAGCAGTACCCAAGAGGCTTTAATAACCCCCTACTTTTGCATGATCAATTGCGAGATCGAGCAATACCAGGTGTGTTATGCCCTCTGATTTCCGGGGCCACAGGCGCGCTCCACTGAACGGATTAGCGTGTCTATCTTTCATCGACCGGTGCTGGTAACTCGCTAACTCCCGGAAAGGTAAGCTGCCGCGAAGCAGGTGGTCTCCCCCGGGCACGTTTGGCTCCAGAATTTCTACTACTGCTACACCACGCTGACTGCCAACCGTGCTACCACCTTGCTGACTCAAGGGCAACCTGCAACTCTCTTCTCCCGATGATGAACCCCCTTCTCCTGAGATCGAGCAATAACAGGTGTGTTATGCCCTCATTTGTCCGTGGCCGCAGGCGCGCTCCACTGAACGGATTAGGGTGTGTCCATCTTTTTTTGTAGCACCCGCAATCCAAAAATTTTAAATTCCCAGACCCAGGCCCCACCTCTGCGGCATCAGGAACCCATTTATTGCCTGAAGGACACAGCCTGGAGTTGGCTGATGCACCAGTACACACAGGGCTTCACAATCTGCCCCAAAATCAACAAAATTGTATAAATATTTTTTTTAAATTTACAACTTTGTGTAAGCACAAGCGCATATCAAACATTTCAGAAGACTCTATAAGGCAGGACGGTGGACCACCCAAAGACTTTCTTCTCAAAAATAATGAACCACACAATTGTTGAATTATAAAAAAAAAAAATTGGAATTCCTAGACCCAGGCTCAACCTCAGCTGCATCAGTAACCCATAGATTGCCTGAAAGACACAGCCTGGAGTTGGCTGATGCACGAGTACATACCCGGGCTTCACAATCCACCCCAAAAAAACGCAAAAATAACAAAATACCTTTTTGTTAAAACAAGCGCATATACAGCAGTTCAGGAGACTTTATAATGCAGGACGGTGGACCACCCAAAGACATTCTTCTATAATATAATAAGCCCCACCTCTGCTGCATCAGTAACCCATATATTGCCTAACGGACACAGACTGGAGTTGATTGATGCACGAGTATACACTACACACCCGTCACCCGGGCTTCACAATCCACCCCAAAAAAACGTAAAATTTTATCGAAATTGTCGGATAAAATACCTTTTAAAAAAAAAAAAAAAAGCACATATACAGCAGTTCAGAAGACTCTATAACGCAGGATGGTGGACCACCCAAAGACATTCTTCTCAAAAGTAATAAACCACACAATGTTTGAAATTTGGTTAAAAAAATTATTACATGTGTGTAAGTGCATCTGTCTCCAAAAAATCAGATGGCAAAAGGATTCTATTCGCCAAAAATGATTAAGCAGAGTTAATCTCTCTCCATGTATTTTTCTTTTCATTAAAAAAATCACACGCAACAAGCGTTCTGTTGTGTAACGGTTAGCATTCTGCAAAATTCTATTTTATTACTGATAAAATTACCAAAATACCTATTTTTTTTTTTTTTTTTTTTAAAACAAGCGCATATACAGCAGTTCAGAAGACTCTATAATGCAGGATGGTGGACCAACCAAAGACATTCTTCTCAAAAGTAATAAACCACACAATGTTTGAAATTTGGTTATAAAAATTATTACATGTGTGTAAGTGCATCTGTCTCCAAAAACTCAGATGGCAAAAGGATTCTATTCGCTAAAAATGATTAAGCAAAGTTAATCCCTCTCCATCTATTTATTTATTTTTTTCATTAAAAAATCACACGCAACAAGCGTTCCGTTGTGTAACAGTTAGCATTCTGCAAAATTCTATTTTATTACTGATAAAATTACCAGTAAATTTAGCAATAACACTACCCAAGAGTGTTTAATTACCCCATATATTGCACCAGGAGCAGTCAGGAGTAGGCCTCAGCAGTACCCAAGAGGCTTTAATAACCCCTTACCTTGCCCGATCAATTGCGAGATCAAGCAATAACAGGTGTGTTATGGCCTCAGATGTCCTGGGCCGCACTAGCGCTCCACTGAACGGATTAGCGTCTCTCTATCTTTCAAGGACAGGTGCGTGTTGCACACTGAAACCAGTTCGTGATAGGGATCTGTGATTGCAATTATTTAATATTAAAACAAGGAATTACTAGTAAGTGAGGGTCATAAGCTGGTGTTTATTAAGTCCCTGCCCTTTGTACACACCTCCCGTCGCAATAAGTGATTGGATTAGTTAGTGAGTTGGTTAGTGAGGTCCTCGGATCGGCCCAGGCGGGGTAGGAGAAGGCCCTGGCAGAGCGCAGAGAATTTAACGATCATTGTTGAAATTTGCATTAAGCATGTATTTAGCTACTGCTAAACATTCAAAAATTTAAGGCCCTAGGCCAGAGGCACCAGGGAGGCAAGTAGTTCCTGAAAGACACAGAATGAGTCTGGAGCATGCATTTGCAGTACCCAAGAGGTTTTCATAACCCCTTACATTTAGAGATCAATGTTTACATTTGCATTAAGCATGTATTTAGCTACTGCTAAACTTCAAAAAATTATAGGCCCAAGGCCAGAAGCTTCAGTTTTCCCCATATTAGGAGCATAGTTGTCCCCCAGATTAGGCAGCATAGATATCCCACAGATTAGGACCATAGTTGTCCCCCAGATTAGGCAGCATAGATGTCCCCCAGAGTAGGCAGCATAGATGTCCCCCAGATTAGGAGCATACTTGTCCCCCAGATTAGGCAGCATAGATGTCCCCCAGATTAGGAGCATACTTGTCCCCCAGATTAGGCAGCATAGATGTCCCCCAGATTAGGCAGCATAGTTGTCCCCCCCAATCAGCGCGGGCCGGTCAGAGCCAATCAAAGGGCCGTATGTGTCAAGCGGCCCATACAATTCCCAGGTCTGCCCCAGAGGGTTTCATAACCAACCACAATAGAGAAAATTTTGTTTTAGGAGCATGGTCAATCTACTCAGACCCATCTGTCATTGGTGACTGGAAATCCTGGCTGATCCATCCCTGATTCATCTTGACAAACGTCAGTCCCTCCACATTTTTACAGACGAGTTCGCCTTGGGGTGACTATGGCCCCGGCCGCACTAAACACCCACTCTGATGGCACACTACTGACCGGGCAGGATAGCATTTCCAGGGCAAACTCCGCTAGTTGCGGCCATAAATCGAGTTTGGCTGCCCAGAAGTCCAGCGGATCTTCAACGGTTGTTGGCAGGGTCATGTTGAGGTAAGCCATCACCTGCTGGTTCAGGTCCTGCTCCATGTCCACGTGCTGCTGATGAGTAGCTTCACTATGCAGCTGAAGGAAGCTACTCATCAGCATAATTTGAGCGACTAACAAAAAATGTGGCTTCTTCAAAGGGCCTCGGCAAACGTCAGGTGTCACGTATGAGCTGCCACTCGTTCACATTGAAGTTACACAGGTGAGTTCTCCTATCTGCTTGTATCATCAAAAAATTCGTGATAGCTTTTCTTTGTTCGTATAGTCGGTCCAACATATGGAGGGTGGAACTCCAACGTGTGGCAACGTCACAAATGAGACTATGTTGTGGGATACCTGTCTGACGCTGCAGCTCAAGCAAAGTGTGCTTGGCGGTGTACGAGTGGCTGAAGTGCATGCACAGTTTCCTTGCCATTGTCAGGACTTCTTGCAAATGGGGTGAAGACTTGATGAACTTCTTGACAACCAGATTCAACACTTGTGCCATGCAGGGCGAATGGTTCACACTTCCTTGTCGCAGCGTCACAATGTTCTTCCCATTGTCGGTCACCATGGTTCCCATTTCCAGATTTTGTGGAGTAAGCCATACTCTGATTTCTTCCCTAATGAACTTCAGCAGTTCCTCCCCTGTGTGACTCCGTTCGCCAAGGCAAACCATGTGAAGGACGGCTTGACACCGCTGTGCCCTACACACGTGATACGATGAAGGGCAATCGGGATTTGGATGTGCAGTGGAGGCCGAGGACACGGGGGAAGAGGAAGTGAACACTGTAAAAGGACCAACTGCCTGGGAGCGAGAGCGTGGATGAGGAAGCGATGTGACCTGTCCAAGTTGCTGCTGTGGCTGTGCAGGAGCAACATTTACCCAGTGGGCCGTAAAAGACATGTATTTTCCCTGCCTGTAGTTACAGCTCCACACGTCGGCGCTGCCGTGCACTTTTGAACACACCGACAGGGCTGGTACTGCCTTCTTCGCAAAGAAATGACGGCTTGGGACTCTCCACCTTGGCTCGGCACAGGCCATCAATTCCCTGAAAGCTGCAGAGTCCACCAGTTGGAAAGGGAGGGACTGCAACACCAGCAACTTGGACAGGAGCACATTCAACTTCTGCGCCATTGGATGAGTGGGCGCATACTTTTGTCTCTTGGACATGGCTTCGCCGTTCGATTGTTGGCGGAATGGCTGACTACGAGCGGAGGAAGCAGGAGCGCAAGCAGGATGGTTTGACACAATGCTCCCTTTGGCTGAGGTGGTGGAGCCTTGGCTGGATGACGGAGGGAGCGGATGGCCACTGGGTGATGCGGCAGGCTGGACCACTACCTCGGAGCCACGGTTATTCCAGGCCGCTTTATGGTGGCGAATCATGTGTTGACGCAGGGCCGGGGTGCCGAGATTGGGACCCTGGCCACGCTTCACTTTCTGCCCACAGATTTTGCATGTGACTACGCTAAGGTCTTCCGGATTCTTTATGAAGAACAACCACACTGCAGAGTAGCTGATTTTCCCACCCGTAGTTCGCACTATTTCACTGCTATTGGCGCCGTCTCCAGGAACCCCTGTTCCACTACCTCCCTGAATGGTAGCTTGCCGCGATGCAGGTGGTCTCCCCTGGCACGTTTGGCTCCTGAATTTCCACTACTGCCACCACCACGCTGATTGCCAACTGTGCTACCGCCTTACTGCCTCATAGACAAAGAGCAAATCTCTTCTCCTGATGATGATGAAGCCCCGGCTTCTGCACCCGGCTCCCAATTGCGATCGGCTTCATCATCATCAAAAGATGTGTGCACGTCACTGATGTCCTCCTCGTGTTCCACAACAGTGTCTGCCTCAGGACCCTGAGCAATTGAAACACCGCCTCCCACGTCACTCTCCGCATCTCTACTTGGCCGCCTTGCGGAGCAAGGGACGCATGTCTCCTCACATTTTTGGCTGCACATTAGGTGCTGACTGTTCTCTATTACATCGTCCTCGCTAAATAGTGGAGCTGAACCCAAAGCATGAGATACTTCTTTGGGAGAGGGAACAGCATAGGACAAAGGCAATGGGATTACAGGGACTGCTCCTGGGCCATGCCAACTGAGGGTTGTGTCTGAGGAACCTACCAACTCCTGACTGGGGTTGTCAGATGTCGCTTGTGATTATGGGGATGAGTGTGCAAACCAATTGACAAGGAGAGATGGGTCGATGACACGACCACTGGGTGTTAACGGGAGCTCAGGCCTATTGCTGCGACTCCTGCTGCCACTCGCCCCAAGTCTGCTGCCAACTCTGCCTGACGTATGTAGACCTCTACCCCTTCTCTGTGCACGTCCTGGCACTTCCCTGCCTGACATACTTAGTGCGTTTATGAGGGTATAGAACAGCAGCAGGCGATTACTTACGGCTGTCCTTTCAAAGTATATAGGCCCTAGACAGAATAACAGTTACTAAATAGTACACTCCTTTGTTGTATGTATGCCCTTTGCAATGGTGAGCGCACTGTTAAGCGTATTTATACGCAGAAAAAAACTCTTTTTTTGTTGTATACACCAGCCAGTGTATACTAATTTGTGGAATAGCACTGAATTTAGCACCGAGACAGAAATACAGGTACTAAATAGTACACTACTTGGTTGTATGTATGCCCTTTGCAATGATGAGCACACAGTTTTTGTGCGTATTTGTACGCAGGAAAAACTTTTTTTTCCTTTACTACACCGGCAGGTGTATAACGTGAGGTATAACACTTAATTTAGCACAGAGACAGAAAAAAAGATGGTATATGGTACACTATTTGCTTGAATTTAGGCCCTTTGCAATGATAAGGCCACTGAAAAAGCGTATTTTTACGCAGGAAAACCTTTTTTCTTTTTCTTTAATACACCGGCAGGTGTATAACGTGTGGTATAAAACAGAAATACAGGTACTAAATAGTACGCTATTTGCTTGTATGTAGGCCCTTTGCAATGATAAGGCCACTGTTAAGCGTATTTTTACGCAGGAAAACCTTTTTTTTCTTTAATACACCGGCAGGTATATAACGTGTGGTATTACACTTAATTTAGCATAGAGACAGAAAAAAAGGTGGTATATGGTACACTATTTGCTTGTATTTAGGCCCTTTGCAATGATAAGGCCACTAAAAAAGCGTATTCTTACTCAGGAAAAAAAAAATTCTTTAATACACCGGTAGGTGTATAACGTGTGGTATAACACTGAATTTAGCACAGAGACAGAAAAAAAGGTGGTATATGGTACGCTATTTGCTTGTATGTAGGCCCTTTGCAATGATAAGGCCACTGAAAAAGCGTATTTGTACTCAGGAAAAAAAAATTTCTTTATTACACTGGCAGGTGTATAACGTGTGGTATAACACTTAATTTAGCACAGAGACAGAAAAAAAGGTAGTATATGGTACGCTATTTGCTTGTATTTAGGCCCTTTGCAATGATAATGCCACTGAAAAAGCGTATTTGTACTCAGGAAAAACTTTTTTCTCTTTAATACACCGGCAGGTGTACAACGTGTGGTATAACACTGAATTTAGAACAGAGACAGAAAAAAAGGTAGTATATGGTACGCTATTTGCTTGTATTTAGGTCCTTTACAATGATAAGTAGTGTTGCTCGTGAGTATTCGCAATGCTAATTTTATTCGTGAATATCGCATATTCGCGAATTCGCGAATATTCGCGAATATACCACTATATATTCGTAATTATGAATATTCCTTTTTTTTTTGTTGTTTTTTTTCCCACTGTAAACATCACAGTGATCACCCCTCTCTGCTTCCAGCTTGTGTGGTGTAAAGAAGGCTCTAATACTACTGTGTAAGACTGGCGTGCTAATTTTCGCATATGCGAAAATTAGCATATGCTACTTTTCGCATATACGAATTTCCGCTTATGCTAATTTTGGTTTATGCTAAATTTCGCATATGCTCATTTTCGCATACGCGAATTTTCGCATATGCGAAAATAAAACGCGAATATTACGAATATGCGAATTTAGCGAATATATGATGAATATTCGTCCATATATTCGCGAAATATCGCGAATTTGAATATGGCCTATGCCGCTCAATACTAATGATAAGTCCACTGTTAAGCGTATTTGTACTCAGGAAAAAAAAAATGTTTCTTTAATACACCGGCAGGTGTATAACGTGTGGTATAACACTGAATTTAGCACAGAGACAGAAAAAAAGGTGGTATATGGTACACTATTTGCTTGTATTTAGGCCCTTTGCAATGATAAGGCCACTGAAAAAGCGTATTCTTACTCAGGGAAAAAAAAAATTCTTTAATACACCGGCAGGTGTATAACGTGTGGTATAACACTGAATTTAGCACAGAGACAGAAAAAAAGGTGGTATATTGTACGCTATTTGCATGTATGTAGGCCCTTTGCAATGATAAGGCCACTGAAAAAGCGTATTTGTACTCAGAAAAAAAAAATTTCTTTATTACACTGGCAGGTGTATAACGTGTGGTATAACACTTAATTTAGCACAGAGACAGAAAAAAGGTAGTATATGGTACGCTATTTGCTTGTATTTAGGCCCTTTGCAATGATAATGCCACTGAAAAAGCGTATTTGTACTCAGGAAAAACTTTTTTCTCTTTAATACACCGGCAGGTGTATAACGTGTGGTATAACACTGAATTTAGAACAGAGACAGAAAAAAAGGTAGTATATGGTACGCTATTTGCTTGTATTTAGGTCCTTTACAATGATAAGTAGTGTTGCTCGCGAATATTCGCAATGCTAATTTTATTCGTGAATATCGCATATTCGCGAATTCGCGAATATTCGCGAATATACCACTATATATTCGTAATTATGAATATTCGTTTTTTTGTTGTTGTTTTTTTTCCCACTGTAAACATCACAGTGATCACCCCTCTCTGCTTCCAGCTTGTGTGGTGTAAAGAAGGCTCTAATACTACTGTGTAAGACTGGCGTGCTAATTTTCGCATATGCGAAAATTTGCATATGCTACTTTTCGCATATACGAATTTCCGCTTATGCTAATTTTGGTTTATGCTAAATTTCGCATATGCTCATTTTCGCATACGCGAATTTTCGCATATGCGAAAATAAAACGCGAATATTACGAATATGCGAATTTAGCGAATATATGATGAATATTCGTCCATATATTCGCGAAATATCGCGAATTCGAATATGGCCTATGCCGCTCAATACTAATGATAAGTCCACTGTTAAGCGTATTTGTACTCAGGAAAAAAAAAATGTTTCTTTAATACACCGGCAGGTGTATAACGTGTGGTATAACACTGAATTTAGCACAGAGACAGAAAAAAAGGTGGTATATGGTACACTATTTGCTTGTATTTAGGCCCTTTGCAATGATAAGGCCACTGAAAAAGCGTATTTGTACTAAGGAAAAAAATGTCTTTCTTTAATACACCGGTATTTAATCCAGGGATTAAACCCTAAATTGCTCTCTGTCACACAATTCTGAGCAGCAGAAGATTTGTGGAGAAAAAAAAAACTAATTAGAGCTGAAAAATGAGGAGATAAGATGCTTCAGAAAGTTCAGGCAGCTTGGAGATCTGTATGAGGCAGCTGACAGCTATCTGCCCCTCTCTGCTGCAATGCTCAATAACGTGAATAGGAGATTTAGCTATCAATGATCCTTCTCAGAGTAACAGCACAGCACTCTGCACTCCTGCCTTTCCCTAATGTGATGTGACTAGCAGTTGCAGTGTAACGCTGTGGTATGAGCTATTCACACACACACAGTCCCGTCCTCTTTATCTGAGTGCATAGATGAAATGAAGAGAGGCAAGATTGTTGCTGATTATATAGGGGCTGTGACATCACAGGGGTCAATGAACACTGATAGTCTGCATCTCACATGTGGTTCAGGGTCAGCCCGCCTACCTTCATTCCCGCCACTGTTTCCCGCCCTCCCATAATCCCCTGCCTCATGTACTCACATGTGGATCCGCCATCTTAGCTCTACAATAGCCTGGAACGCTGTAAAATGGAGTTTAATGAAGTGATTTGTGCGATAGAATCGCGGCGATATTCGTATTCGTTGCAAATCAAATTTTTCATGAAATTCGCAACGAATTTGGGTTCGTCAAGTTCGATTCGCCAGAGTATGGTAAAGAAAGTCACTGTTTTGACCCGTAACGAGTCACTTTGTTGTTATGACACTATAACCTGGCTGGGCAGGTACGGGGAGGTGACGGACATCCCCCGGAAGAACTTTGATGAGCACAATACATGGTCTGGGGCCTGGACATTTTCCGTCCGTCTCAGGCGTTCAGGGAACACGGTCACCCACATTCCTTTGGCAGCCTTCCTGGGACGCGACAGGATTCAGATCTTCTACCAGGGGCAGCTGAAGCTGTGTCACAGGTGTGGTGACCCAAACCCCTTTATTGCCAACTGCACTCAGCAGATATGCACCCTCTGCTGTGGGGTGGGTCATCTGGCGACAGGGGAGGGGACCAGGAGGGGACCAGTGGAGGAGAGGGGGCACCAAAGCCAGTGAAGGAAAAACATAAGACCCCCTCTATGCGGAGACAAGAGGAGAAGCGCATGTTGGAGAGGGCCCTTAAGAATGCCCAGGTGCCAGGGGTAGCTCGGGGTCCCACTCCAGACACTGGCTCAGAAGGAGGACATAATAACTCTGAAGCTTTGGGTGAGGCCAAACTGGACGAGGAGATAGGGAGACTTGGTAGGGAAGAAGGTCAAGATGCTCCTTCTTCCAGTCATACCTCAGAATCCAAAACTGTGGATGAGGAGGAGGAGGAGGGGCAGACAGTAAATGGTGGGCAGAAAAAGAAGAGGAGGAAGAAGGGTAAGAGTAAGGCGGCACCCCCCTCCTCTTCAGTTGTAGCCTCAGACCATAGAAGGAACAACTCAGTCTCCGACCCTCTGATTGTTCTCTTCGAATTGATATGAGACCCTTGGGGATACTATCTCATCTCCTTCTCTCGAGGGTCAGGAGGCAGTGTGGCCTCCATAAGGTGCCGAGCCTCCTTCCTCTGGGGCAGTTTCCTCAGTGGGAGAGGTAACACCAGGCGCTGGAGGTAAAGATCCTGAGATGGATATGTCCCAGAGTTTAAAAAGAAGTAAAGGGTCTTCCTCTGATTCAGAGGGGGTTGAGGGAAGGAGAGGAAGAAGGTTTAAGGGGTGAGGTCATCTAATTCAATCATCCAGGATGGCGGCACTCACTCCGCTGACGCTGGCATCTATTAACTGTGCCAGCATAAAGTCGGATACGGCTAGATTTGCAGCCTTTGATTTTCTCGGCCGTGTTTAAGCCGACATTTTCTTTTTACAAGAGACCAGGTTGTCAGATCTAGCCTCTCTGGTAAAAGCCAGGAGAGAGTGGAGGCGCAGTCCCTCCCACTGGTCTCTTGCGGCTGAGCCGTATAGTGGGGTGGCGGTCCTTTTTTCCGCTCCTGTTGAATGCAGACGGGTTATTGAGCTAGAAATGGGGAGGTGCCTGATCATTGATGTCTTCATGAAGGGACAAGAGCACCGTCTCATTAACATCTACGCCCCGCAAATTAAGCGGGGCTGTAAAGATCTCTTTATGAGGATTAAACCCTTTCTTTTTACGACTCGGCAGGTAATCTTTCGAGGGGACTTCAATAAGGTCACGAGGTCCCAGGATAGGAGAGGCTCCAATGGTCCACTGACTTGCGATAGTGTGGCACTGATTAGCATAACTAAAGAAGTTCGCCTAGAGGACGCCCACATCTGGAGCCCCTCGGGCCACGCGGGTTTCACGTATCATCAAGGTGGCCGCAGGTCTAGAATAGATAGGTTTTATTTAAAGGAGGAAGCCGTCTCTTCCGCAGTGTCCGTGGTTGAGTTGAGTTCTCTGATCACTGTATGATTTTGTTTTCCCTGAATGTTTCAGAGACCCCCCAGATGGGTAGAGGTTACAGGAAGCTGAATTCATCCATCCTGGAGGAAGCGGAGGTAAGACAGTCCTTTGAGGATTTTCTTCAGAGTCAGGTACCTTTACTGTATCTTTGTAGTAATAAGCTGGAGTGGTGGGAGATATTCAAGAAGCGGGTTGCAGGGTTCTTCTGCCAGCTCTTGAGCCTCAGATATGCGCCCTCTGCTGTGGGGTGGGTCATCTGGCGACAGGGGAGGGGACCAGGAGGGGACCAGTGGAGGAGAGGGGGCACCAAAGCCAGTGAAGGAAAAACATAAGACCGCCTCTATGCGGAGACAAGAGGAGAAGCGCAGGTTGGAGAGGGCCCTTAAGAATGCCCAGGTGCCAGGGGTAGCTCGGGGTCCCACTCCAGACACTGGCTCAGAAGGAGGACAGAATAACTCTGAAGCTTTGGGTGAGGCCAAACTGGACGAGGAGATAGGGAGACTTGGTAGGGAAGAAGGTCAAGATGCTCCTTCCTCCAGTCATACCTCAGAATCCGAAACTGTAGATGAGGAGGAGAAGGAGGGGCAGACAGTAAATGGTGGGCAGAAAAAGAAGAGGAGGAAGAAGGGTAAGAGTAAGGCGGCACCCCCCTCCTCTTCAGTTGTAGCCTCAGACCATAGAAGGAACAACTCAGTCTCCGACCCTCTGATTGTTCTCTTCGAATTGATATGAGACCCTTGGGGATACTATCTCATCTCCTTCTCTCGAGGGTCAGGAGGCAGTGTGGCCTCCATAAGGTGCCGAGCCTCCTTCCTCTGGGGCAGTTTCCTCAGTGGGAGAGGTAACACCAGGCGCTGGAGGTAAAGATCCTGAGATGGATATGTCCCAGAGTTTAAAAAGAAGTAAAGGGTCTTCCTCTGATTCAGAGGGGGTTGAGGGAAGGAGAGGAAGAAGGTTTAAGGGGTGAGGCCATCTAATTCAATCATCCAGGATGGCGGCACTCACTCCGCTGACGCTGGCATCTATTAACTGTGCCAGCATAAAGTCGGATACGGCTAGATTTGCAGCCTTTGATTTTCTCGGCCGTGTTTAAGCCGACATTTTCTTTTTACAAGAGACCAGGTTGTCAGATCTAGCCTCTCTGGTAAAAGCCAGGAGAGAGTGGAGGCGCAGTCCCTCCCAGTGGTCTCTTGCGGCTGAGCCGTATAGTGGGGTGGTGGTCCTTTTTTCCGCTCCTGTTGAATGCAGACGGGTTATTGAGCAAGAAATGGGGAGGTGCCTGATCATTGATGTCTTCATGAAGGGACAAGAGCTCCGTCTCATTAACATCTACGCCCCGCAAATTAAGCGGGGCTGTAAAGATCTCTTTATGAGGATTAAACCCTTTCTTTTAACGAGTCTGCAGGTGATCTTTGGAGGGGACTTCAATAATGTCACGAGGTCCCAGGATAGGAGAGGCTCCAATGGTCCACTGACTTGCGATAGTGTGGCACTGATTAGCATAACTAAAGAAGTTTGCCTAGAGGACGCCCACATCTGGAGCCCCTCGGGCCACGCGGGTTTCACATATCATCAAGGTGGCCGCAGGTCTAGAATAGATAGGTTTTATTTAAAGGAGGAAGCTGTCTCTTCCGCAGTGTCCGTGGTTGAGTTGAGTTCTCTGATCACTGTATGATTTTGTTTTCCCTGAATGTTTCAGAGACCCCCCAGATGGGTAGAGGTTACAGGAAGCTGAATTCATCCATCCTGGAGGAAGCGGAGGTAAGACAGTCCTTTGAGGATTTTCTTCAGAGTCAGGTACCTTTACTGGATCTTTGTAGTAATAAGCTGGAGTGGTGGGAGATATTCAAGAAGCGGGTTGCAGGGTTCTTCCGCCAGCTCTTGAGCCTCAGGTCCCTGAACAGGTATCGCTTGTATCAGGGTCTGAGGAGGAAACTCGAGCTTCTTGTCTCGACTGGAGGTAGCCGAGAGGATATCTCCAGAGTGAAGTCCTTGCTGATGAGGTGTCAGTATGATAGGCACGCATCTTTAGTTTTTGAGAGGGATTTCGGGAAGTACAGAAACTGTAAGATGTCAGTGAGTAGTAAAGTCATTTCAGGACTGATCGATAGTACAGGATCTCTGAATCGGTCCAGATCAGGGATCTTGGAGGTCGTCAGATCCTACTACTCACACCTCTTGAGGAGAAAGGATCTAGATCGAGACGAGATGTCGGTTTTCCTGGCTGAAACCATTCCTGAGCCAGGGGTAGACCCCTCTCTTGATGTTTTGGCAGAAGAAATCAGGGAAGAGGAAGTGAGACTGGCGATCGAGGGGCTTGCCCCTAAGAAGTCGCCAGGTCCGGATGGCTTAACATCCGAGTAGTACAGGACCTTTAAGGAGTCTTTAGTTCCCCTCTTGACTGAGGTATTCAATGAGTGTCTCTCCTCAGGCACTCTGCCGAAGTCAATGAGGAGGTCCGCCCTGATTCTCCTGTCAAAGGGTAAAGATCCCAGCCGTATTGAGAATTGGAGGCCCATAGCTCTTCTCAATATGGACAGGAAGTTCTGGCAAGGATACTATTTAATCGGCTGGTCAAGTTTGCACCCTGGCTCCTCTCGGGGGCTCAGCACTGCTCTGTTCCAGGCCGAAGCACCTTAAGTGCTGTCCCTAGTGTCAGGGAGGCAGTGGAGCGGAGTAGTGCAGGTTTCTGGAAGGGGTAATTGCTGTCCCTGGATCAGGCCAAAGCATTTGATCGGGTGAACCACGAGTACCTCTAGTCCGTCCTCCTGAGATATGGCTTACCAAGTACTTTTGTTAATTGGCTTCAGATCTTGTATGCAGGAGCAGAGAGTTTCCCTCTGGTGAACGGGTGGTCTGGCCGCTCTTTTGAGGTTGGGTCCAGAGTTCGTCAGGGTTGTCCTTTGAGCCTGCTTTTATACGTGTTTGTGATCGATCCCTTCGTCCGGAGGGTAGATTGTGGGCCGTTGGCGGTAGTCGGGATGAGTCTGACGGAGCTGGATGTCACCCAGAGAGTGGTGGCGTACGCTGATGATGTCACCATTTTCGTATCCTCGAGAGAGGAGGTCGATGTGGTGATGTCTGAAGTGACCGCTACTCGGAGGCATCCGGGTCTAAGATCAACTGGGATAAGTGTGAAAGTCTCTGGCTGGGAGGGGGAGATCCCACGTTTGATCTCCCGGACACCCTTCCAGGGCCCCAAGAGTCAGCAAAAGTTTTGGGCATCACTTTCAGCCAGGATGATTATCCCACCAAAAACTGGGATGGTAAGCTCCAGGATGCTACTCGGAGGGTGGAACAGTGGAAGGGTTGGTCTATGACCCTCAGGGAAAGGGTACACCTGATCAAATCGTACCTGCTCCCCTTGTTTATCTATCTGGGCAGCGTATGTATCTTGCCAGAGGCTTACTACACTAGGATCTACAGCCTGTTTTTCCAACTGTTACGGGGGAACAGGATGAACCTAGTCAAGAGGGAGGTTACGTACCGCACGAGGAGACTAGGGGGTTTATCTATGGTAAACCCTGTGGTGCTCTTAACAAACACCTTCTTGAAAGCTAACATCTCAAACCTCTGGTCAGAGAGGGCTCCTCCGTGGGTAATCTCCAACAGGGAATGGTTTTGGCCTTTCTTCCAGGAATGGGAGACAGGAGGGTGGTTTAGTTTTTACCAAATCTGGTTGTTTTTAGTTAAAGCTAAGTAAAGCTATTTTTATGTTTATGTAAAGAATGCGTGTGTATGTGTGTGTGATAGTATTTTTGATCATTTATATGTAGGTAATTTATATGTAGGTATAATGTTATGTGTTTTGTTAGTTTAGTTAAGTTGGGCTGGCCGGCTAGGCAGGTTTTGTTGTGTTGTGTTTTGTTATTGCTAGTTGAGCTTGTTTTGCTGTTTTGCTAAGATTTATATATTTATAATAAAAAGAGTGTCAGCAGAGAGCACTGTGGTCACACTGGAAAGAACTTCACAACTTTCTCTGTAGTATACAGCAACTGATAAGTACTGAAAGGACTAAGATTTTTAAAAAGAAGTAATTTACAAATCTTTTTAGCTTTCTGGCAACAGTTGATTAATTTGTCTTTACACGGCGCAGCGATGCGGCAGACGTATGTAACGAGCTCAGGAGCTTGGCTGATAGAAGCCGTGGTCCATGGCTAATGCAGGACATGGCCGAACAGGCCAATGTCCCTCATTAACCCCTTAAGGAAGCAGGACGTAAATGTACGTCCTGGTGAGGTGGTACTTAACGCACCAGGACGTACATTTACGTCCTGTGCATAACCGCGGGCATCGGAGCGATGCCCATGTCATGCGCGGCTGATCCCGGCTGCTGATTGCAGCCAGGGACCCGCCGGCAATGGCCGACGCCCGCGATCTCGCGGGCGTCCGCCATTAACCCCTCAGGTGCCGGGATCAATACAGATCCCGGTATCTGCGGCAGTGCGCGATTTGAATGAATGATCGGATCGCCCGCAGCGCTGCTGCGGAGATCCGATCATTCATAACGCCGCACGGAGGTCCCCTCTCCTTCCTCCGTCCGGCTCCCGACGTCTCCTGCTCTGGCCTGTGATCGAGCAGACCAGAGCAGGAGATGACCGAAAACATTGATCTGTTCTATGTCCTATACATAGAACAGATCAGTATTAGCAATCATGGTATTGCTATGAATAGTCCCCTATGGGGACTATTCAAGTGTAAAAAAAAATTTAAAAAAATGTAAAGGTAAAAGTAAAAAAAAATTTGAAAAATCCCCTCCCCCAATAAAAAAGTAAAACGTCCTTTTTTTCCTATTTTACCCCCAAAAAGCGTAAAGTTTTTTTTTATAGACATATTTGGTATCGCCGCGTACGTAAATGTCCGAACTATTAAAATAAAATGTTGAATAAAATGTTCGGCGTGAACGAAAAAAAAAAAGTCCAAAATTCCTACTTTTTTAATACATTTTATTAAAAAAAATTATAAAAAATTAATTAAAAGTTTTTTATATGCAAATGTGGTATCAAAAAAAAAGTACAGATCATGGCGCAAAAAATGAGCCCCCATACCACCGCTTATACGGAAAAATAAAAAAGTTAGAGGTCATCAAAATAAAGGGATTATAAACGTACTAACTTGGTTAAAAAGTTTGTGATTTTTTTTAAGCGCAACAATAATATAAAAGTATATAATAATGGGTATCATTTTAATCGTATTGACCCTCAGAATAAAGAACACATGTCATTTTTACCATAAATTGTACGGCGTGAAAACAAAACCTTCCAAAATTTGCAAAATTGCGTTTTAATTTCCCCACAAAAATTGTGTTTTTTTGGTTGCGTCATACATTTTATGATATAATGAGTGATGTCATTACAAAGGACAACTGGTCGCGCAAAAAACAAGCCCTCATACTAGTCTGTGGATGAAAATATAAAAGAGTTATGATTTTTAGAAGGCGAGGAGGAAAAAATGAAAATGTAAAAATTTTATTGTCTGAGTCCTTAAGGCCAAAATGGGCTGAGTCCTTAACCCCTTAAGGACTCAGCCCATTTTGGCCTTAAGGACTCAGACACATTTGCACCGCGATTAGCAGCCGGGATCAGCCGCGCATGACACGGGCATCGCTCCGATGCCCGCGGTTATGCTTAGGACGTAAATGTACGTCCTTGTGCGTTAAGTACCACCTCACCAGGACGTACATTTACGTCCTGCGTCCTTAAGGGGTTAAAGGGGTACTCGGGTGAAAAACTTTTTTTTTTTTAAATCAACCGGTGCCAGAAAGTTAAACAGATTTGTAAATGACTTCTATTAAATAATCTTAATCCTTCCTGTACTTATTAGCTGCTGAACTTTGTATAAATATATCAGGGTGCCATACAGAGATCTCTCCCATGATCTATTTATACCCAGGACTGTATCTATAACAAGGGGGTATCCTCTACGTTTAGAGGAAAGAAGGTTTCTACACCAGCACAGACGGGGGTTCTTTACTGTAAGAGCAGTGAGCCTGTGGAATTCTCTCCCGGAAGAGGTGGTTATGGTGAACTCTGTAAAAGAGTTCAAAAGGGGTCTGGATGCATTCTTGGAGAGTAATAACTTCACTGGTTATGTATACTAGATTTATAGGGACAGAACGTTGATCCAGGGATTTATTCTGACTGCCATATTTGGAGTTGGGAAGGAATTTTTACCTCTAGTATGAGGGTTTTTTGCCTTCCTCTGGATCAACTCAGTAGGGTCTCAGTAGGGATATAGGTTGAACTTGATGGACTCTGGTCTTTTTTCAATCTAGTGAACTATGTTACTATGAATACTACAGCGGAAATTATTTTCTTTTTGAAACCCAGAGCTGTCTGCTGACATCATGAGCACAGTGCTCTCTGCTGACATCACTGTCCATTTTAGGAACTGTCCAGAACAGCATATGTTTGATATGGGTATTTCCTTTTATTCTGGACACTTCCTAAAATGGACAGAGATGTCAGCAGAGAGCACTGTGCTCATGATGTCAGCAGACAACTCAGTGTTTCAAATGGAAATAATTTCCACTGTAGTACTCAGCAGCTAATAAGTACAGGAAGGATTAAGATTTTTTAATAAAAGTAATTTACACATTTGTTTAACTTTCTGGCACCAGTTGATTTAAAAAAAAGGTTTTCACAGGAGTACCCCTTTAACCCTTAACCTCTTAAGGACCCAGCCATTTCACACCTTAGGACCCGGCCATTTTTTGAACATCTGACCACTGTCACTTTAAACATTAATAACTCTGGAATGCTTTTAGTTATCATTCTGATTCCGAGATTGTTTTTTTGTGACATATTCTACTTTAACATAGTGGTAAAATGTTTTGGTAACTTGCATCCTTTCTTGGTGAAAAATCCCCAAATTTTATAAAAAATTTGAAAATTTAGCATTTTTCTAACTTTGAAGCTCTCTGCTTGTAAGGAAAATGCATATTCAAAATATTTTTTTTATTCACATATACAATATGTCCACTTTATGTTTGCCTCATAAAATTGACAAGTTTTTACTTTTGGAAGACACCAGAGGGCTTCAAAGTTCAGCAGCAATTTTCCAATTTTTCACAAAATTTCCAAACTCACTATTTTTCAAGGACGAGTTCAGGTTTGAAGTGGATTTGAAGTGTCTTCATCTTAGAAATACCCCACAAATGACCCCATTATAAAAACTGCACCTCCCAAAGTATTCAAAATGATATTCGGTCAGCATTTTAACCCTTTAGGTGTTTCACAGGAATAGCAGCAAAGTGAAGGAGAGAATTCACAATCTTCATTTTTTACACTCGCATGTTCTTGTAGACCCAATTTTTGAATTTTTACAAGGGGTAAAAGGAGAAAATGTATACTTCTATTTGTAGCCCAATTTCTCTCGAGTAAGCACATACCTCATATGTCTATGTAAAGTGTTCGGCGGGCGCAGTAGAGGGCTCAGAAGAGAAGGAGCGACAAGGGGATTTTGGAGAGTACGTTTTTCAGAAATGGTTTTTGGGGGGCATGTTGCATTTAGGAAGCCCCTATGGTGCCAGAACAGCAAAAAAAAAACACATGCCATACCATTTTGGAAA
Organism: Hyla sarda; assembly: GCF_029499605.1. NCBI lineage: Eukaryota > Metazoa > Chordata > Amphibia > Anura > Hylidae > Hyla > Hyla sarda. The sequence goes on along the minus strand of NC_079198.1, from coordinate 51,016,769 downwards.
CAAGACCCCTTGAGGAACGTAACAAGGAATTAAGTGAGCCTTAATACCCCACAGGGGTTTCACGACTTTTGCATATGTAAAAAAAAAAAAAAAATCACTAAAATGTGTGTTTCCCCTGAAATTTCACATTTTTGCAAGAGTTAATAGCAGAAAATACCCCCCAAAATTTGTAACCCCATCTCTTCTGAGTATGGAGGTACCCCATAAGTTGACTAGAAGTGCACTACGGGCGAACTACAATGCTCAGAAGAGAAGGAGTCATATTTGGCTTTTTGAGAGCAAATTTTGCTCGGGGGCATGTTGCATTTAGGAAGCCCCTATGGTGCCAGGACAGCAAAATAACCCCCACATGGCATACCATTTTGGAAACTAGACCCCTTGAGGAACGTAACAAGTGGTACAGTGAGCATTTACCCCCCACTGGTGTCTGTCAGATCTTTGGAACAGTGGGCTGTACGAAATTTTTAATTTGCACAGCCCACTGTTCCAAAGATCTGTCAGACACCAGTGGGGTGTAAATTCTCACTGCACCCTTCATTACATTCCGTGAGGGGTGTAGTTTCCGAAATGGCGTCACATGTGTTTTTTTTTTTTTTTTTTGCGTTTGTCAAAACCGCTGTAACAATCAGCCACCCCTGTGCAAATCACCTCAAATGTACATGGTGCACTTTTCCTTCTGGGCCTTGTTGTGCGCCCCCAGAGCACTTTGCGCCCACATATGGGGTATCTCCGTAGTCGGGAGAAGTTGCATTACAAATTTTGGGGGGCTTTTTTCCCATTTACTTCTTGTCAAAATGAAAAGTATAGGGCAACACCATCATGTTAGTGTAAACAATTTTTTTTTTTTACACTAACATGCTGGTGTAGACCCCAACTTCACCTTTTCATAAGGGGTGAAAGGAGAAAATGCCCCCCAAAATTTGTAAGGCAATCTCTCCCGTCAACGGCTGTCCAGCAATACTGGGAGTTGTTGTTTTGCAACAGCTGGAGGCTCCATTTTGGAAACAGTGGCGTACCAGACGTTTTTCATTTTTATTGGGGAGGGGAGGGGGGCTGTGTAGGGGTATGTGTATATGTAGTGTTTTTTACTTTTTATTTTATTTTGTGGAAGTGTAGTGTAGTGTAGTGTTTTTAGGGTACAGTCACACGGGCGGGGGATTACAGCGAGTTTCCTGCTGCGAGTTTGAGCTGCCGCGCAAAATTTGCTGCATCGCAAACTTGCAGCCTGATACTCACTGTAAGCCCCCTGCCCATGTGAATGTACCCTGTACATTCCCAGGGGGGGGGGGGGAACCTCCAGCTGTTGCAAAACTACAACTCCCAGCATACACAGTCTATCAGTGCATGCTGGTAGTTATAGTTTTGCAACAGCTGGAGGCACACGGGTTGGGAAACACTGAGTTAGGAAACAGACAATGTTTCCCAACCAGTGTGCCTCCAGTTGTTGCAAAACCACTACTCCCAAACATTCTCAAGCATGCTGGAAGTAGTAGTTCGGCAACATCTTTAGAGCCAGATGTTGCCGAACTACAACTCCCAGCATGCTTGGAGTTGTAGTTTTGCAACACCTGGAGGACTACAGTTTGCAGACCACTAATACAGTGGTTCCCAATCTGTGCCCTTCCAGATGTTGCAAAACTACAACTCCCAGTATGCCAAAATTGTCCAGGCATGCTGGGAATTGTAGTTCTGCAAGATCTGAAGGGCCAGATGTTACAGAACTACAACTCCCAGCATGCCTGGACAGTAAGGGCATGCTGAGGATGTGTAATTTTGCAACATCTGGAAGGGCACAGTGGTCTCCAAACTGTGGACCTCCAGATGTTGCAAAACTGCAACTCCCAGCATGCCCAGACGCCAAGGGCTGCCTGGGCATACTGGGAGTTGTAGTATACAGGGTCCCATTACATCAATGCATGTCGCTTTACGGCGGCGTGCATTGCTGTAAAGGGCCCGACCGTGGCTGAAGAGGAACTCACCTGTCGCCGCCACCGTCTTCATCGCCGGGATCCGGGTCTTCAGGGACGAGGTAAGTACCGGGGCCAGGCCCCAGCACTCCCCCGTCCCCGGCCGCGTCCTCCGGTCTTCCTCCCGTCCTCTCCGGACTTCCAGGGGCCGGGCAGGGTGGGAGGAAGTAACCCCCCCCCCCCCCCGCAATTGGTCGGTTAGCTAACCGACCATACTTTAGCATGGTCCTGGCTGTCTGTGACAACCGGGATCATGCAAGATTACCGGGCGGTCGGGTCCCAGAGACCCGATCAGCCCGGTATCGCCGCAGTTCGCAGGGGCGATTTCCCTCGCAATTTGCGGCGATCGCCGACATGGGGGGCAGACATGGCCCCCCTCGGCGTTTGCCCTGGATGCCTGCTGAAGCATTTCAACAGGCATCCGCTTCCGATCTCTGCTCGTCGCGCGGCAGGGACCGGAAAACACCAGGGCATATGGATACGCCCGGGGTCCTTAAGTCCCAGGTTGTGAGGGCGTATCCATATGCCCTGGGTCTTTAAGAGGTTAAGACGCCACAATCTACATGCCGCTATCTCAGGGTAGCTGGGTAGCAAAATCGCAGTGTCCCGATCAGCTGTAAGGATGGACGGAAGTCTCTTACCTGTTTCTCTGCAGTCCAATCGATGCTCCTATGCTGCAGCCGGCCATGGCAGGCTGTAGCATTGGAGCACTGATAACACTGATCAATGTTATTCTATAGAGCAGCATTGTTCAGTGTTTGCAACCTGAAGATTGCAGATTATAGTCCCCTATGGGCACTATAAAATAGTAAATGAATTGTAAAAAAAATATTACAGACATATGCCCTGATTTACTGAGAGTGTTGGGTTTTTACATGATTTTTATATTACTAACCTATAATTTTATAACACTTTATCTGACCCTATCAAAATTTTGAACCTGACCTGACCTACTATTGTGAACCTGACCTGATTTTATGGTGTTGTGTAACAAAATGTGGACAGTGTACCACAATTTGGCACGTTGCCCCACAAATCCTGTCTGAGCCAAAGTAAACCTGTAATCCAAAGAAGGGTGTGTGCTCAATCAGAGAAGGGGCATGGCTTACCGAAAAAATGGACATGTTCTCACAATTCAACCTATTTACTAATAAATTCCCCCAAAATCATGTTGCAAAACTGCAACTCCCAGCATGCCCAGACGCCAAGGGCTGTCTGGGCATGCTGGGAGTTGTAGTATACAGGGTCCCATTACATCAATGCATGTCGCTTTACGGCGACGTGCATTGCTGTAAAGGGCCCGACCGTGGCTGAAGAGGAACTCACCTGTCGCCGCCGCCATCTTCATCGCCGGGATCGGGGTCTTCAGGGACGAGGTAAGTACCGGGGCCAGGCCCCAGCAGTCCCCCGTCCCCCACCGCGTCTTCCGGTCTTCCTCCCATCCTCTCCGGACTTCCAGGGGCCGGGCAGGGTGGGAGGAAGTAACACCCCCCCTGCGATTGGTCGGTTAGCTAACCGACCATACTTTAGCATGGTCCTGGCTGTCTGTGACAACCGGGATCATGCAAGATTACCGGGCGGTCGGGTCACAGAGACCCGATCAGACCGGTATCGCCGCAGATCGCAGGGGCGACTTCCCTCGCGATTTGCAGCATGGGGGGCAGACATGGCCCCCCCTCGGCGTTTGCCCTGGATGCCTGCTGAAGCATTTCAACAGGCATCCGCTTCTGATCTCTGCCCGGCACGCGGCAGGGACCGGAAAACGCCAGGGCGTATGGATACGCCCTGGGTCCTTAAGGCCCAGGGTGTGAGGGCGTATCCAGGGTAGCTGGGTAGCGAAATCGCAGTGTCCCGATCAGCTGTAAGGATGGAGGGAAGTCTCTTATCTGTTTCTCTGCAGTCCAATCGATGCTCCTATGCTGCAGCCGTCCATGGCAGGCTGTAGCATTGGAGCACTGATAACACTGATCAATGTTATTCTATAGAACAGCATTGTTCAGTGTTTGCAACCTGAAGATTGCAGATCTTCTCTGGGTTTTTTACATGATTTTGGGGGAATTTATTAGTAAATAGGTTGAATTGTGAGAACATGTCCATTTTTTCGGTAAACCATGCCCCTTCTCTGATTGAGCACACACCCTTCTTGGGATTATAGGTTTACTTTGTCTCAGACAGGATTTGTGGGGCAACGTGCTAAATTGTGGCACACTGTCCACATTTTGTTACACAACACCATAAAATCAGGTCAGGTTCACAATAGTAAATCAGGCGTCATAATTCAAATTTTGATAGGGTCAGATAAAGTGTTATAAAACTATAGGTTAGTAATATAAAAATATTGTGACTGGGAATTGACGGGGAGTTTTATAAATATTAATGTGTCACTAGCCAGATTTAGCTGTTACTTTTTACAAAATGTTTCAATTTCAGATTTTTGGTCTCTTCAGTTATGGGGATTTTATGAGAATGTGTGTATGTAAACATAGACATGAGTGGCATATATAAAATCTGCATATCTTAATCATTTCGTTTAGGGTTGTGCTGAACACTTTGTTTGTTTAGATGACACTTTTATCCACAAAAATGAAATTAGCAAAACATTTACAAAAAAATTACAAACAAGCATTTTCAATTTGTCGCAAAATTGCATAAATGTGCATAAAGGTGGCTTTGTGTATGAAGTGACATCCTGATGTGCCAGGTTCTATTTTCAAAATATGTTTTGTTATGGGGTTAAGTTAAAATTCTATTTTACACCTCTCCAGTTATGGTGATTTTACGATATGTGTATGTAAACATGTATGTAGGTTTTAACCTGTCCAGGACAAAGGGCGTACAGGTATGCCCTTGCATCCTAGTATTTAATGACCGAGGGCGTACCTGTACGCCCTGGTCCTGTTTCCGGGGTTTAAACCATTCTCATGAGCGGAGAACACTTCAAACCCGGTGGGTTCCGGTTGCTATGAGCAGCCAGGACCTACAGTTAATGCCGGGCAGCGTTGATCGGGCCAATGCCTGGCATTAACCCTTTAGACGGCGAGATTAAAGTTGATAGCGGCTCTAAAGTGCAGGGTTAATGGTGCCAGAAGCTCAGGAATGCTGATCAGGACATCCGCAGCAATAGTGGACAGCGGAAGGGCCTTTACCTGCCTCCTCGCCATGAGTCCTCTGCTGCTCCCAGCCAGCCATACAGGCTGGAGCAGCAGAGCACAGATAACACTGGTCATTGCTATGCTATGGCATAGCATTGAACAGTGTATGCAATCTTCAGATTGCATGGTATAGCCCCCTATGGGGACTAAAAAAGTGTAAAAAAAAAGTTGATGTGAATTAACCACTTTCATAATAAAAGTTGTACTCACCCCCAACCCCTTTTCCCATTTTTTTAAAATAAAATAATGTAATAAAAAATAAACAATCATATTTGGTACTGCCGTGTGAGTAAATGTCCGAACTATTAAAAATATAAGGTTAGTTAAACCGCACGGTCGATAGTGTACACGTAAAAAAAAGTCCAAAACTGTGCATTTTTGATCACTTTGTATACCCTAAAAAAACAATTAAAAGCGATCAAAAAGTCCCATCAAAACAATAATGGTACTGATCAAAACTACAGATCTCAGTTCAAAAAAATTAGCCCTCATATAGCCCAGTATGCGGAAAAATAAAAAGTTATGGGGGGTCAGAAGATGACCATTTTAAACTAATTTTGGTGCATGTAATTAAACATTTTTAAAGTAGTAAAATAAAATAAAAACTACATGAATTGGGTATCCTTGTGACCATATGGACCTACAGAATTAAGATAAGGTGTCATTTTTACCAAAAATTACACTGTGTAGAAACGGAAGCCCCAAAAGTTTGTTTTTTTCAATTTCATCCCACAAATATATACTGCATATTTTTTGTTTTGATGTAGATTTTGTTAATAAATGATTGATGTCATTACAAAGTACAATTAGTAACACAAAAAACAAGCCCCATATGGGTCTGTAGGTGCAAAATTGAAAGAGTTATGATTTTCAGAAGGGGAGGAGGAAAAAACGAAAGTGCAAAAATGAAAATTGGCCTGGTCCTTAAAGGGGTACTCCACTGCTTAACGTTTGTTCCAAACGCTGAGCAGCGGAGTACCCCTTTAAGGTCAAAATGGGCTTCATCCTTAAAGGGTTACTCGGGTGGAATTTTATTTTTTTTTTTAAATCAACGGGTGCCAGAAAGTTAAACACATTTGTAAATTACTTCTTAATCCTTCCAGTACTTATTAGCTGCTGAATACTACAGAGTAAATTATTTTATTTTTGGAACACAGTGCTCTCTGCTGACATCATGACCACAGTGCTCTCTGCTGACATCTCTGTCCATTTTAGGAACTAGAGAAAAAGAGACTAAAGGATGCGCTCCCTTGTGTGATACCCAGGTATAATGTGGTAAAGCTTAATGTAAATTAGCACTTACCAAGTATGGTTGTACTCCATCCAAGTACAACCATGGAAGAGCGTGTGTTGTAACAGAATCTCAGCAGCCACTCCGCTTCACATAACCACAGATACAGTACAAATTTCCTCCAAAAAGGCAGAGATCATGAAGGTGCTGGAGATCAGGTAAAATGCAACTTTTCTTTATTCCCACAATGCAACGCGTTTCGCGGAAGTTCCGCTTCATCAGGCATAGGAAGCTGGAACATTCATGCCTGATGAAGCGGAACTTGTGGGAATAAAGAAAAGTTGCATTTTACCTGATCTCCAGCGCCTTCATGATCTCTGCCTTTTGGAGGAAATTTGTACTGCATTTTAGGAACTGTCCAGAGCAGCATATGTTTGCTATGGGGATTTTCTCCTACTCTGGACAGTTCTTAAAATGGACAGAGATGTCAGCAGAGAACACTGTGCTCGTGATTCAGCAGAGAGCTCTGTGTTCCAAAAAGAAAAGAATTTCCTCTGTAGTATTCAGCAGCTAATAAATACTGGAAGGATAAAGATTTTTTAATAGAAGTAATTTACAAATCTTTTTAACTTTCTTGCACCAGTTGATTTAAAAAATAAAAGTTTTCCACCGGAGTACCCATTTAAGGGGTTAATTTTACATGACAAAGGTGTAAAAGTATCATAAGTCATATTTAATGCCACATTGCATATTCTGTTAAAATTAGTCACTGTAACTTTTTAAAATCTGTTTCTCAATTTCCAGGTAATGCTATGGCTCTAAAACTAATGAAGAAAAGATCAACAAAGAAGGAGAATTTCCTAATGGAATATTGTGTGTCACTGTGTCTGGCATCACACCCTAATATAATTAAAACTTTTGCAATCGCCTTTGAAACCAATAGATATTTTTCGTTTGCACAGGAGCTGGCAACAGCTGGCGATCTGTACTCCATCATTTTGCCTCAAGTAAGTTTCACATACAAAGTAACATTTTTAATATTATCTATATAGAAAAGTACTAGGGCCATTTATGAAGGAAGACAGTAGGGAAAAACTGAACTAGTCCCTTTTTTATGTAAATTGCACCAGATTGGTTGAAAAATTGGTACAAAACACATTTTCAAAATAGTAATAAAATTGAAAAATTCAGACCTCTAGTCACAGTTAGTATTTTGTGCTAGTATGTGTGTGGGGAAAAAAAAGAGATGGGAGATGTGGCTGGTATCTAAATATAATGTGCTTTATTCAAATATATTGGCAATATAGTCGGTAATAAAATCCAGTCTCTGAGCAGGGCCCTTGTTACAGAGATAAATTCATATATAGGTTAAAAGCAGTATAGCATAATGTAACTTAAAAAATGGTTTTAAAATGATGGTACCAGTCTTTGACAAGGAAAAAGTTAGAATCACTTGTAAAATTATGTATAATAAAAAGAGAGTAAAAATAGTAGCAGCGCTGTAAATACATTTGTGGTTTGTAGCAGTCTAATGCATAAAGAATGAATACGATGAAATAGAGCGTTGTGCAGATTTGCACGGGTGCTGGTGCTCATAGCGCACCCGGCCTGGTAGAAATACCTGCAGTCTTAGGTGTTTGTGGATATCCTGGCATGTAGGTCTATGGTGGTAGGTGGCTCGGAGCTGCGTCCGGCCATGGATGGATGAGTTGACAGCAGCGGGGATGTGGGATCGCGGGAGCGGGGATATGCAGATCACTCGCTTTGGCCACTTCCTCGTGCTTTGACAGTTACTCAGTGAATGGTGGTCCGCTGACCAGGGGACTCGAGCGCTTGAGAATGGAGAATCAATCCTTGTCAAGAATTAAAAAAGGCAAAGTGGATTGTTGGGTGATAGCTAATATCCAGATGTGTTTCGGGGAGGACTCCCTTTTTCAATGGCAAAAGTGGGAAAACATTTTCAACATTTTTTTAACTTGTTTGCACCATATGTGCTGTTTTTGTTGTTGTTTTGTTTTAAAGGGACTTAAATTTTAGTCCTTAACTATACCACCTCAGAGTTCGTGTACAGTTTTAGACTGTCTAGTCTAAATAAAATATGTTTTTGAATGTGTCTTCCAGATAAATTTTTAAGATACATTTTTAAGATTCTGACTAAATGATGATTTACACATATAACCCATGTAATGAATTTGCATAAATATACAGTGGGGCACAAAAGTATTTAGTCAGTGCAAATTCTACCACTTAAAAAGATGAGAGAGGCCTGTAATTTTCATCATAGGTATACCTCAACTATGAAAGACATAATGAGAAAAAAATCCATAAAATCACATTGACTGATTTTTAAAGAATGTATTTGCAAACTATGGTGGAAAATAAGTATTTGGTCACCTACAAACAAGCAAGATTTCTGGATCTCACAGACCTTTAACTTCTTTTTTAAGAGTCTCCTCTGTCCTCCACTCGTTACCTGTATTAATGGCACCTGTTTGAACTTGTTATCAGTATAAAAGACACCTGTCCACAACCTCAGTAACACTCCAAACTCCACTATGGCCAAGACCAAAGAGCTGTCGAAGGACACAGAAACAAAATTGTAGACTTGCACCAGGCTGGGAAGACTGAATCTGCAATTGGGAAGGAAAGATGCCGACAGTACTCCACTGCTGAATTGAATCACCTGTGCACGGACTGGCCGGCAGTGCCTCCAGGCCCAATAGAGCAGCACGACAAGAAGATATGTCCAGTGCAGTAAGTAGGATTAAACAGGAACTCTTTATTGCGGATCACATGGATATACACAGGGATAATAGCCAATAGCCATGGCGTAACAAATACACATACACAGAGAGTTTAAATTAGAATTACAATTGGTCATGTGTCTATGACATCACAAATTTAAAACCATATGCAAAATATGGAAAATTTTGGCCAGTGACAAAAAAACCTGGAGTGTAAATGATAAATGAATATAATTCACCAGAATATAATCACAGATTAACATACATATCAAAATATACAACGGAGAATCACAGAAAAAAAAATATATATATTATATGTAAGTGTGAACACTGCCAGAAAAAAAAAGCCCAGTGGTCATAGGTTAGGCAGGTGCTCTGTGGGAGAACATGTGACAACAAATCATGTGACTGCATAACATAACATGTGACAGACTTACACAGGTCCTTGAGACCTATACATAGGGATCCTGTTGAGGCATTAAAGTGACACACACACCTTAATAAAACCAACGGGGGAGACCTTGCAGGGGAGCCCCCAGGTCACTCAACCTGGCAGGGCCTAAGGGTAGTACAGGACCATGTTCTGTACTGGGACATCACAAACCCCCTTACTTAACATAAGTCATCCTCGACGTAGGCTCTGTCAGCGTTGAGACACGAAGTGGCCGCAGGGCCTTATGCAGTCCTTAGGCATTTAGTATACAAACGTCCATTTCAGGCTGGTGAAATAACGAATAACATTAGAGTCTTTGTATGAATTGTCCATACACGATCTGTTTTGTGGTTTAACAGGATTGATGATATACAACTTGTACATGTACATTTACTTGACTTGTAAGGACCTTTGACTATGCACATAACTGGACTATGCATTTACTGACTTGAATAACTATTTACTAAACATAACATGACCTTTTTGACTATGCATGTGATATACTGTTCATGACTAGGCTATATACTAGGCATTGTATACATGACTAGACTTATGACTATGAATTACACATTGGCAGATTGGGTTGCCGGAGGCTCTCTGCCCAATGCCTTGGCTAATGGGGTCCCTTGGCAGAAAACACATCTCCCCAGAACATTATTATTACTGGTTACTCCAGACATATGACATTCACGTTACCTTTTACTGACTACGTGCTTTAGGTTAGTTTCAGTAGTACTTTCTGGCCAGGAAAGTATCCTGGGCACAAACACAAGAACATATGACATTATACACATTTGACATATAACTGTTAGTAGACTGTGTAATGGGAGTGATACAGCTCTACTTTATATGAGTGAGGTATACTTGACTTAGGTATACTGAACTATGTGTACTTTAATGGTGTACACAACTATGTGTACTGTAGTGTACTACACATATTATTTTACATGTACAAAATGCTGGTGAAGGGGTAATATGTTCTCCTCCCGACCGTATCAGGATAAACCCCTGTAAAGAGACAACCAGACATCATAAATGACCGTACACACTGACTTTTAGTGTACCATAATTTTATACATTTCATCTGACATTTGACATTAATAACACAACATAGGACCATCACATTAGAACCACGACAACTCAGTGTACCTCCACGACTATTTTTACTGAACCCAAAATATGTTACTTTAGATCTCTATTCAAGAGTCCATGTACTGCTCAGTAGTCCATGTACACAAGGAGTTAATTTGCTTCGTTCAGATCAGTTAGGATCTCCTATCTCAAGGAGTCTCTCGGCCGAAGCAGGGCACATGACTTACGAGGGTTGGTTGCAAACAGGAGAACTTTTCTTGACAAAGTCTTGTCAGGCACAAATCTTGAACCGTTACAGGAACCTGTAACAACAAAGTGTGCTACTGCACGACAGTCAGTCTTGTGACCAAGTCTGGTATTTTACTATACACAAGTTACTTAAACAACCTTCTTTCTGGCAATTTTCTTTCCCAGTCTCGCCTACCAGGTAGGGTCCTAGGCTGTGAAGTGAACCTAGGGTTCCGAGACTGGGCCCTTTGCATGGGGTCAATATGGGTGTCCCAGAACACATGGGACAGGCTGGAATTTGTGATGGTGGGACTAACAGTAACCATCACCTGCACTGCAGCGGCTTGCGCTATAGAGGGATTACTGGTTGGTGCCTGTTCTTCTGGCAACCTTTGCCACGGCAGGAGTAGGCCCAGGCACTTTCCTTGCTACCCATTGGTTAGGCCAAACCACCTTGACAGTTGATGCCCAGTGGTCAGGCTAAACCTCTTCGCTCCTAGGAGTAGGCCTGGGCACATCTGTCCTGGAAAGATGACTTGAAGGTCTTTGGTACTTGGGATCCATTGCTGGTGGATCAGGATACTCTTCCTGGACGACTGTTCCTTTAGCACTTGGAGGGAGGAGACCAAAGGGATCTGAGTCCCAATCTTCAGAGGGGAAATAGGGAGTTGAGTAAGATTTACTGGTCTGGTGACAGCGGTTACCCATTCCCCTCGCATGCTTTTCGGGTGTACTCAATCTCCCCGTACTTTAGGGAATGCTTTTCTGGAGGGAGATAGTCTCTCTGTACAGCTCTCCTGTTGACTAGTAGAATGCCTCCATGGTGACAGTCCATGATGGTGCCAATTCCCCGGACACGGTCAAATTTAATTACTGTAGCACGTCGGCGCTCGAGGAGTGGCATGCCCTCTTGGAGATGCTCCAGTTGGCGGATGTATAGTGTCACTAGCTGCTTCGTGTCCTGCTTCTGCTGTCTTTCTTCAAATGGAAGCTGCTTCGGCCCATGTCTCTGCAGCTTCAGGGCCCTCAATTCCTCGATAGCGGTGGCCACTTCAGCATCTCTTTTGACCTTTTCAAATCGGGCTGGAGGGACTGAGGGTAGAGATTAGAGATGAGCGAATCGAAGCTGACAAACCTGAATTGGTTACGAATTTCAGGAAATATTTCATTTGCAACGAATGTGAATATCGCCGCAATTCTATTGCGCAAATCACTTAATTAAACTCCATTTACTGCAGTGCAGGCTCTAGGGCATCTAAAATTGCGGATCCACATGTCAGTACATGGGCCAAGGAATGCTGAGAAGGCAAGGCGGGAAGGGAAGTAGATGGGATGACCCTGATTCACATGCATGATGCAGCCTATCAGAAGCCAGTCACCCCTGTGATGTCACAGCCCTATATATTCGGCAGCCATTTTGTGGCTCGTCATATAATTCATTACACTGCATACAGATAGGACGGACATCGATGTGTCTGTGTGTGTGTCATAGAAAAGCTCATTCCAGCAGCGTTTCAAATCCTAGTCACATCAGCGTTCTGGTGGACAGAGAGCAGTGTTTTTTTCACTGAAAAGGATTTTTACTGCAGCTGCAGGCATTAACCTCCCAGGCACTTTCTTTGGCATAGTATTACAGAGAGGGGCAGATAGCTGTGTGTTGTTTCATACATTTCAACAAGCAGCCACAACTTCATAAACCTTAGCAGAGGAGGCAGGAATAATTTTTCAGCGCAATTCAGTGTCTTTGTTCCACCAAAAATCATCTGCTGGTTATACTAGTCTGTAGACGGTATAATACACAGCAGTCCATTCCTAATAGTCTTTGACAGAGTGCAATTTTGTGTTTAGTACACAGCTTTTTTGGCTGCAGCACTGTTGTGTACTGCTGGTGTTTTACAAAAATATGTTTTCTTTAAGGGTACTGTAGTACATTTTTCTGCCCTCATAAGTGCATACCGCATAAGTACATCTTAGTAGTGTACTATTTTGTACCTGTTAATCTGTCAAGGGCCTACATACTGTGAAAGGACAGACAAAAGTAATCACTGGCTGGTGTTGTACTCAGATACTTTTTAAAGTGTACAGTAGCGCATTTTTCTGCCCACATCAGTGCATACCACATACCTACATTTAAGCAGCGTACTGTTTTGTACCTGTTAATCTGTCAAGGGCCTAGATACTGTGAAAGGCCAGCCAAAAGTGCACACCTGCTGCTGTTCTAAACAAATTTTGCGTAGTGAAGCGTATTGTACTCCCCTCATATACGTACTAAGTATGTCAGGCAGAGAAGTGCCAGGACGGGCACAGAGGAGTGGCAGAGGCTTAAATCCTTCAGACAGAGGTCACAGAAGACTAGGGGAGAGTGGCAGCAGGAGCCACAGTGAGAGGCTTGAGCTCCCGTTATCAGCTAGCGGTCGTGTCTTGACCAGCAACCCATCTGCGGTCGTCGATTGGTTAACATGGTCATACACTTAATCGCAAGTGACATCTGACACCCTCAGTCAACAGTTGGTGGGTTCCTCAGACACAACCCTCAGTTGGCATGGCCCGGGAGCAGTCCCTGTCCTCCCATTGCCTCTGTCCTATGCTGTTCCCTCCCCTACAGAAGTATCTTATGCTGTGGGTTCAGCTCCACTATTCACTGAGGGCGATCTAATAGAGGACAGTCACCAACTACTACCCAGCCATGAAGTGGAGGAGACATCCTCCACTTCCTCCGCAAGGCGGGCAAGTAGTGATGAGAAGAGTGATGTGGGAGGCGATGTTGCCAGCGTTCATGGTCCTGAAGCAGACACTGTTGAGGAACCTGAGGAGGACATCAGTGACGTGCAGACACTTGTTGATGATGATGAAGCCGATGGCAATTGGGAGCCGGGTGGAGAAGGGGCTGCATCAACATCATCAGGAGAAGAGAGTTGCAGGTTGCCCATGAGGCAGCAGCTGAGCCAGCAAGGCTGTGGCATGGTTGTCAATCAGCATGGGGGGCAGAAGTGGAAATTCTGGAGCCAAACGTGCCCAGGGGAGACCACCTGCTTCGCGGCTGCCTACCTTCCCGGGAGGTAGTGGAACAGGGGTTCCTGGAGACAGCAGCAGTATCAGTCAATTAATGTAGACTGTTGTTGAGAAAATCAGCTACTCGGCGGTGTGGCAGTTTGTCATCATACATCCGGAGGAGATTCACATAGCCAAATGCAAGATATAACGGCAGAAGTTCGTTTGTGTAAGAGAAGGTGGTCCAGTCCTTGAGCATGTCAGTGTGTACCAAAGTGCACTGCAGCACCTACGTCTGGATCTGTAACTTCGGTCAGGGACAATACATGTCCTTTACGGCTCACTGGGTGAATGTGGTTCCTGCACAGCCACAAACCCAACTTGGACAGGTCACGCAGCTTCCTTCTCCACGCTCTCAGCCTGTTGGTCCTGTGACAGTGTGCGACTCCGCCTCCTCATCCTCCACCGTGTCCTCAGCCACCACTGCCCAGACAAGTCTTAGTGGCCCTTCAGCATACCATGTGTGCAGGGCACAGCGGTGTCAGGCTGTTCGTCACAAGGTTTGCTTTGGCGAAAAGAGTCACACAGGGGAGGAACTGCTAAAAGTCATTCATAAAGAAATCGGAGCAGGGTTTTCTCCACAAAAACTGGAAATGGGAACCATGGTGACTGACAACGGGAAGAACATCTTGCATGCGCTGCGACTGAGAAGGCTGAGCCATGTGCCCTGCATGGCACATGTGTTCAATCTGGTTGTGAAGCAGTTCCTGAAGTGTTCCCTCCATTTGCAAAACATCCTAACAATGGGAAAGAAACTTTGCATGCACTTCAGTACACCGCAAAGCACACCCTCCTTGAGCTGCAGCGTCAGAACGGTATCCAACAACATAGTCTGATTTGTGACGTTGCAAACGTTGGAATTCCGGCCTCCATATGTTGGACCGACTGTACGAACAGAGAAAAGCCATCACTGATTTCTTGATGATCCAAGCGCAGAGGGGTTCTTCCCTGTGTAACTTCAATGCGAACCAGTGGCAGCTCATACGTGACACCTGCCGTTTGCTCAGGCCCTTTGAGGAAGCCACATTATTAGTAAGTCGCCATGATTACGCGATGAAAGACGCCATTCCACTGCTTCATTGCCTACAACATGTGTTGGAAAGGATGGCTGGTCAGGGCACTGGAGACGTTGCGCCTACATCTCTCAGCCACATGAGCCCTGTGGAGGCTGAACTGGAGGAGGATGAGGGGCACAGTGGAGCACAGTTTAGATTTCATGAGATGGGCAGTGCTTCTAGTCATCTGACAGGAGAAGAGGAGCATGATCAACTAGAGAAGCTAGAGAGTTATGAGGAAGGCGAGACAGAGGACCCAGACACACCGTGGAAGTATGCAGTGGAGATGGAAGCAGGGAGTCCCTCCAAGTCACTTGCACAAATAACACGATGCATGCTCAGTTGCTTGCGTAGTTACCGCCGAATTGTCAACATTTGGCAGCGGGATGACTTCTGACTCTCCTCCTTATTGGACCCTCGCTACCGTCAGAAAAGGGGGGCCTTTTATACACCCACTGAGAGGGAGGACAAACGGACCTACTACAGAGAGATCCTACGTAGTTAGTTGGCCGATGCCTTTCGGCGTCATCGTCCATCCACTCGCAGGTCTTGCTCGGAAGGCACTCTGCGCTCACCTTCCACTGCCATGGCTGCTGGGGAGGGGAGGGGTGGGAGGAGCAGTACCAGCTCCATCAACAGCAGCCTGAGTCTACAGTCGCTGATGAGTACCTTTCTTCACCTGCATAGTGAAGCAACTCATCAGCAACAGGTAGACATGGAGCAGGACCTGAACCAGCAGGTGGTGGCACACCTTGACATGGCCATACCAACAAACATTGAAGATCCGCAGGACTTCTGGGCAGCGAAACTTGATTTATAAAGAACACAAGGAGCCTCCAAAGAGGTGGCGGACATCAGGAGGCGCTGGACACACTCGGAGGGTAGAAACAACTTTAATCACCCATCATGCAACGCGTTTCACAGATTATCTGCTTCATCATCTGCTTCATGCCTGATGAAGCAGATAATCTGTGAAACGCGTTGCATGATGGGTGATTAAAGTTGTTTCTACCCTCCGAGTGTGTCCAGCGCCTCCTGATGTCCGCCACCTCTTTGGAGGCTCCTTGTGTTCTTTGTGCATCTATCTGAAGGTGGACCGGCTGCCGGCATACTTACACACAAGTTTTTTTCCATTGTTACACTTGGCGAGTGCAACAATCTGGGTGAGCATTGTAATTACCTCTGTTCACCCTGGTTTTTAGTGGTAATGCGCTAGGTAGCGCCCTCTCTTTTCCTTTGCTGTTTTTAGAAACTTGATTTATGACTGCAACTAGCAGAGTTTATCCTGGAAAAGCTGTCCTGCCCAGCCAGTAGTGTGGCATCAGAGCGGGTGTTTAGTGCGGCGGGGGCCATAGTCACCCCAAGGAGAACTCGTCTGTCCACGAAAAATGTGGAGAGACTGACCTTTGCGAAGATGAATCAGGCATGGATCAGCCAGGATTTCCACCCACCAATGCCAGATGCATCAGAGTAGATTGACCATGGTGCTACACCAACACTTCACAAATATGGATAGTGCCAAACAGATTTAAGGCACTGCTCCCCATTTACAAACATTCCAGCCACCTTCATCACTGGATACTGGTATTGCCACCCACCGCACCGGGTCACTTTCAGGACTCCTGATGCTGCTGCTGCCAGACTGTTTCATTCAGCCACTATTTTGTCTCCTTATGCTTTTGCCAACTCCAGGCTGTGCCATTCAGCCACTATATGGTCTCCTCATGCTTTGGCCACCTCCAGTATGTTCCATTCAGATACTAAATGCTCTCCTTATGCTTTCTTCACCTCCAGGCTGTGTCATTCAGACAATATATTGTTTTTTTTTTTTTTTTATAACAATACTTTTTTATTGAAAAGATTTTCATATACAAAAAGTAAAACACAATACACTTAGAACATATAAGGAGGTGAGACACCTCTCTGAAAGTGTAAATAAATAACAACATAAGATAACTAACACATTACACAAGTTCTATCCATCAAATAGGTAAAATATCCATAAAATACTTTTGTCTTATTTTTTCCTTTTTTTTTTCTTCTTTACCTTTCCTTTTTTTTTTTCCGGGTCTTAGTTTACTGTATAAGTACAAACCCAAGTATACCAGGATCTCACAGAGTACCTCAATTATCCGTTATATCTGTATCGTATTATGTGGGCCCTGTAACCAAACATCCCATCTAGTAAGAAATTCAGCCTCCCTGTCACAAGCCGAAGCCACCTTATATTCGTGCCAACCATTAAGATTAACTTTAGAAACGATCTCTTTAATGGATGGAATATGGGGTGAAGTCCAATACTTAACTATGAGAAATCTAGTGACAATTAGTACATGAATAATTATAGACTTATGGAAAGAAGAATATTGGTCTATATCCACATTAAGTAGAGCTAGAGCTGGATTCAGTATGACAGGGAAGCCGCAAATGCTAGACATTAATCTACCTATACGTTTCCACATCACACTTATTTTGGGACATTGCCACCATACGTGATAGAAGGTACCTCTCTCCTTGCACCTCCAACACTTCTCCGAAGAAGAAGTAAATCTGGCTAGTCTGTCAGGGACTAAATACCATCTATATAACAGTTTTTTGGATGTCTCCAAGTGGGCCACGCACCTAGAAAGTTTGGGTACAACTGAGTGGGCTCTACTCCATTGGTCATCCGAGAATGACACATTTAAATCTTGTTCCCATCTAATTTTGTTCATATCTTCTATTACACCATGTTTATTGACTAAGAAATTATAACACCAAGATATGCCTCCTCTATGGTAACCCTCTTGAGAAAACCAGTTATGTAATTCTGAGTTAACAGTGGAGAGAGGTACCCGTACAGTCTCCATGGCGTGTCTGACTTGGAGAAATTTATAGAAATCTTTGTGAGAAATATTGAATGAGTGGTGCAAATCGTCAAAGGATACACATTTCTCTCCATCCCATACATCTCCTATTTTGTGTATTCCCTTATGTATCCATGCTTCTAATGTGAGGTGGGGTATAAGGGCTTCTAATACTCCTATTGGGGCTTCCAGGTGTGCGGTATGATAAAGACGACGTGGTATGACATAGGCAGACCAAACAGAATGAATGGCAGCAATCATGGGATGCTCAGAGAAGGGTTTAGAATGAAATAAATGTGTAGCAATTAATGTGTGGGCTATAGGGGTACGATTCAATACAAAATGTTCAATCTCCACCCACAACTTTGATGTGTCTAGAAGCCACAGAGACTTTAATTGGTCCATAATAACTGCTTTATAGTAAGACGCTATAGATGGACAGCTAATTCCTCCATTTTTAAGGGATGGGTACAGGTAAGATGTTTTAATTCTGGACTTCCTTCCTTTCCAAATGTATTTCATAAGTAGTGCCTGCAGAGATTGAATGTATCGGTAGGGCAAAGTAATCGGCACATTTCTGAAGGTATAGAGAATTTTAGGCAAAACCATCATTTTGATGGCCGAAACCTTACCCAGCCAGGACACCTTCAAATTGGGCATCTGGGAAGTAATTCTCTTTAGATCTGTATAAAGTGGAATATAATTAAGGTCATATAATTTTTTAGTAGGAAAGGTTAATTTAATACCCAGATAAGGAATACAATTCTCCGCCCAGGAAAAAGGATATAGGCCTTTCAGTCTGGAAACAACTTTGTTGGTCAAGCCCATATTCAAAATATGGGATTTGGAGGGGTTAATTTTATAATAAGAAAGCTTACCAAAATTGTCTAGTTCTTCTATAATTCTAGGGATGGAAACCTCAGGGTCTCTACAAATTATCAGAATGTCATCCGCGAACAGGCCAACACGGTGTTCTCTATCACCAATTTTTATGCCAGCTATTGTCGGGTTAAGTCTAATACTTTCCGCTAGGGGTTCCATCGCCAGGGCAAAAATAAGGGGAGAAAGGGGGCAACCCTGTCTGGTCCCATTAGTGATATCAAAATTATTAGACATGAAACCTGAGGTAAAAACAGAAGCTGAAGGGAAACTGTATAGCGCCATGATCGCGGTCCTAATTTTGTCGGAGAACCCAAATTTTGACAGTGTGCGCCCCAGGTAACCCCAATGAATTCTGTCAAAGGCCTTCTCAGCATCTAAAGTCAGTAGTAATGAAGGTATTCGACAGGATTCTACATGGTGAATTAAATTAATGAACCGTCTAGTTCCGTCTACTGTTTGTCTTTGTTGGACAAAACCCACCTGGTCATTTTTGATCAGGGAAGGGAGAATATTATTAATTCTGTTCGCAAGGATTTTTGAATATATTTTTAAATCAATGTTGAGAAGTGAAATCGGCCGAAAATTCTCTGGTCTATCAGGGGTTTTACCTGGCTTGGGAATCGTGATAATTGTCGCTCGTAGCATTTCGGGTGGGATATAACCAGACTGAAAAATAGAATTGAATAAAGGGAGGAGATATTTACCAAGAGTACTTTGATATTTCTTATAGTATTCCCCTGTGAACCCGTCAGGTCCTGGGGATTTATTCAACTTTAGAGAGGATATGACCGAGTTCAGCTCAGTCTCAGTGATGGGGCTATTGAGAGCCTCAGAATCATCTGAGTTTATATAGGGGAGGTTTAGATTCGATAAAAAGCGATCAATCAATGAGACTTGGGGTTGAATAATGTCAGGGTCCGATTTTAGATTGTACAATCTTTCATAGTACTCTGCCATAACATTTGCAATTAATTTGGGATTCAATATTTTTTCTCCTTTACTATTAAAGATATGTGAAATTTTTGATTTGTTCGTTATAGACCTGAATTTATTGGCCAGCATCTTGCCTGCTTTATTTCCGTGTCCGTAAAATTGGGTATTTGTCTTTTTAAGAAAAAAGTCAAACTTGTAATGTAGGGCTTGATACAATTGGAATCGTAATTTTTTTAATTCTGTTAACAAATTATTTGTGGGAGTTCTTTTATGATTATTTTCCAAAATTTTAATTTGAGATATAAGGGATTGTATTTTTTGGGATCGTAACTTTTTTTGGTGGGACGCTAATTTAATACATTCCCCTCTTAGCACCGCCTTGTGAGCACACCAATGGGTAAAAACATTAGTGTCTGTCACGGAATTTAATTGGAAGTAGTCTTGTATTTTTTGATCTATGGTGGCGCTGGTGTGAGCATCGGAAAGCAGGGAATTGTTAATTCTCCACTGAAAAACTGGAGGGGTATTATATTCTTCAAATAGACTAGTTGTAACTGGTGCATGGTCTGACCAGCTGATAATTCCTATTGAGGAAGTTTTTGACTGCTGGAGAAGCCATTTATCCACTATTATCATATCTATACGTGAATACACACGATGAGTATGGGAGAAGAATGTGTAGTCTCTCTCCTCAGCATTGAGAGTTCTCCAAGAGTCAAAGAGGTCAGCTTTAAATAAAATATTGGAGACGTCCGTATTTCTATCTGAAATATTAGGGGGATTTTTATCTATTCGTGGGGATAGTACTTTATTAAAATCACCCGTCAGTATTAGCGCTCCATATTTATTTTGGGCAATTCTGTTAAGGACGTGATTCAAGAAAGTGCCTTGTTTTTTATTTGGAGCGTATATAGAGGCTATAGTGTATTTACGGTTATTAATATCGCAATTTAATATAATATATCTGCTATAGGCATCATATACAACATCCACCATCTTAAAGGCTACTGAATTTTTCACCGCTATCAATACACCTTTTTTCTTATTAACGTTAGGGGTGAAGAATATATTGGGAAAGTTTCTATGCTTAAGTCTAAAGGTGTCAGTTGTTAGCAGGTGGGTTTCTTGGGCACAAATAATATCGCATCCCACCCTTTTACACTCCCTCCAGAATAAGCTCCTTTTAAAGGGACTATTAAGCCCCCTCACATTGAATGTAGTGATATTAAACACCATAATTAAGACCTGTTGTAAGACTCTCAGTCATACCCCATTTGAAATGAAACATATAAGCAAACCAGATACATCCCATATACCCGTGTCTATAAATGGAGCTCCATAATAAGCCTAGACCCTTAGTAGAATAATGAATAAGAACTTGCGCGAACGTAAACTTTGAACTTTTGGTTCTGTAAGAACCAGCCAGTACCTCATGGTATAACACGGCCAAGAGGATGGCGTGGGAGAAAAAATGTATTGCATGGAAATACAATTTCAAAGTTAGAACACGCATCAATATTATCTAGCAGACATTCCGCCCTGATGTCAATAACTGGTAACGTTAACCCTATAAACAACAAGATACCTCAACCAAAGAATAGTCTTTGACATAGTTCTGCAGTGGAGTTCGTCATGAGGGCTTGACGGTAAACAGTTCCACAAGGTCTCTATGAGCTTGTCTGTCACCTGTATATAAACGAAAAAGTTAAATCACAGAAGGAGAGGGAAGGCAGTTAGGGGGGAGGAAGAACATAAGAGGGAAGGATGACAATTACTCCTCAGGTAGGGGAGCGAGATCTCGAGTGGGAGCGTCTGTCTCGTCCGTGAGAAGACTCAGGAGACTTCCGTTGTACTCTTGACCATTCCTGATGGATAGGTGCTGGTCTGGATTTAGGTGGATCCGTCTGCATGGAGGATTTAATTCTGTCAGGGAACCACTTGCCCACCATGTGTAGAGCCTCTCTAGGTGTGGAAAAGGAGAGTGTAGCTCCATTTCTGGGAACCAATAGTTTCACTGGAAAACCCCACCTGTAGGGAACTCCCTCCTCTCTCAGGACATATTGTTTTCTGATGCTGCTGGGACTGTCTTGGATATTACCTACAATTTTTTTATGGTAGCACTAGCAAACATACATTATCAATAGAGATTTCAACATTTCAACATTGATATTTTAATGTTAGAAGTTGTGAAGCCCCCTTATTTACGCATCCTGCTGCCTGATCCAAGCTGTGTGTTTCAGGAACTACTTGGCTTACTGATGCTGCTGGGCCTGTGCCTAAATTTTTTAGGATGTTAGCACTAACTAACATACATCTTCTAAACAGATTTCAATATTCACTATTTAATGTTAGGGGTTATTAACCCCTTAAGGACCAAGGACGTACCGGTACGTCCTTGGTCCTGCTCTCCTGATATAACGCGGGGTTACACAGTAACCCCGCGTCATATCACGGCGGGCCCGGCGTCATAGTGAAGCCGGGACCCGCCTCTAATAGCGTGCAGCGCCGATCACGGCGCCGCGCGCTATTAACCCTTTAGCCGCGCGCTCAGAGCTGAGCCGCGCGGCTAAAAGTGAAAGTGAAAGTTGCCGGCTAGCTCAGTGGGGCTGTTCGGGATAGCTGCGGCTAATCGCGGCATCCCGAACAGCTGACAGGACAGCGGGAGGGCCCCTACCTGCCTCCTCGCTGTCCGATCGCCGAATGACTGCTCAGTGCCTGAGATCCAGGCATGAGCAGTCATGCGGCAGAATCGTTGATCACTGGTTTCTTATGAGAAACCAGTGATCAATGATGAAGATCAGTGTGTGCAGTGTTATAGGTCCCTATGGGACCTATAACACTGCAAAAAAAAAGTGAAAAAAAAGTGAATAAAGATCATTTAACTCTTCCCCTATTAAAAGTTTGAATCACCCCCCTTTTCCAATAAAAAAAAAACACAGTGTAAATAAAAATAAAAATAAACATATATGGTATCATCGCGTGCAGAAATGTCTGAATTATAAAAATATATCATTATTTAAACCGCTCGGTCAATGGCGTGCACGCAAAAAAATTCCAAATTCCAAAATAGTGCATTTTTGGTCACTTTTTATATCATTTATAAGTCCTATCAATGCAAATGGTACCGTTAAAAACTTCAGATGACGGCGCAAAAAATGAGCCCTCATACCGCCCCATACACGGAAAAATAAAAAAGTTATAGGGGTCAGAAGATGACAATTTTAAACGTATTAATTTTCCTGCATGTAGTTATGATTTTTTCCAGAAGTCCGACAAAATCAAACCTATATAAGTAGGGTATCATTTTAATCGTATGGACCTACAGAATAAAGATAAGGTGTAATTTTTACCGAAAAATGTACTACGTAGAAACGGAAGCCCCCAAAAGTTACAAAACTGCGTGTTTTTTTTTCAATTTTGTCGCACAATTATTATTTTTTCCATTTCACCGTAGATTTTTGGGCAAAATGACTGACGTCATTACAAAGTAGAATTGGTGGCGCAAAAAGTAAGCCATCGTATGGATTTTTAGGTGCAAAATTGAAAGAGTTATGATTTTTTAAAGGCAAGGAGCAAAAAACGAAAATGCAAAAACGGAAAAACCCCCGGTCCTTAAGGGGCTAAGCCCTCTTGTGTACTTCTGCTGCTGCCTGATCCAGGCTGTGTTTCAGCAACTATATGGTTTAGTGATGCTGCTGGGCCTGTGCCTAAAATTTTTTGATGTTAGCACTTGCTAACATACATCTTCTATACAGATTTCAACATTAACCTTTTAATGTTAGGGGTTGTGAAGCCCTCTTGTAAACTCATGCTGATGCCTGCTCCAGGCTATGTGTTTCAGGAACTACTGTGCTTATTGATGCTGCTGGGCTTGGGCCTTACATTTTTGGATGTCAGCACTAGCTTACATACATGCATAATTGAGATTTCAACATTGATCTTTCAATCTTAGGGGTTATGAAACCCTCTTGTGTACTGCTGATGCCTGCTCCTGACTGTGTGTTTCAGGAACTACTTGGCTCACTGATGCTGCTGGGCTTGGGCCTTACATTTTTGGATGTCAGCACTAGCTTACATACATGCTTAATAGAGATTTCAACATTGATCTTTCAATCTTAGGGGTTATGAAACCCTCTTTTGTACTCATGCTGCTGCCTGCTCCTGTCTGTGTCATTAAGCAACTACATGGTTTAGGGATGCCACTGGGCCTAGGATATTGCCTATATATGTTTATGGTAGTACTAGGTACCATACATCTTCAATAGAAATTTCAAAATTCTTAAAAAATATTCATAGAGATTGTGAGGCCCTATTGCCTCCTCATCTGCCGCCAACTCCAGGCTGTGCCATTCAGACACTATATGGTCTCCTCATGCTTCAGCCACCTCCAGGGTGTGTCATTCAGCCACTATGTGGTCTCCATATATTGACTGTGTATAGTAGGAAACCTGTGGCTTTCCTTGAGTTACTCTCCCAGCATTATTGCCATGTTGATACCAGACCAGTGATAAAAGGAATATTGCCAAGGACTAGCAGAAACAGGGAACTGTCGATACTGACCACCAGCTGTTGGAATTGACTGACTATCCCAGGTGGTAGATTTACAATTTTTAAGTTCCTCAGTTCCAGTAGGCTTTAAGTCATTCATTCTTTGTTGTGGTTCTTCAGTTGCAGAATTAAGTTGTATCATGTTTTCCTGTTCCTCCGATGAGCTAATGTCACTGGAACACACAATACTCATATTGTCATCTAATGAAGGATCCTTTTCTTCAGAAAACGCATGTATCATTTTATTATTTTGAATGTCAGGTGGTACTCTGACAATTTCTGATTATAAAGGAATTTTGTCATCTGGGATATAGGTAAAAATAAGTATTTTTAAGCGTACTGTAACATATTTTTCTGCCCTCATTAGAGCATACCGCATACCTACATCTAAGTAGTGTACTATTTTGTACCTGTTAATCTGTCAAGGGTCTATATACTGTGAAAGGATAGCCAATAGTACACACCTGCTGCTGTTCTAGACAAATACTCTTTTAAGAGAAGTCAAGCATATATGTCAGGCAAAGTAGTGAAATTTCAATAACAAAATCCGTAATATCAATTTCAAAATCTTCAATTTAAGTTTAAAAATCATAAATTTCAATGGTTTCCTCATGCTGCTGTCAACTCCAGGCTGTGCCATTCAGACATTATATGGGTATGGTAAGTGACCTGCAGTCATCTTCAGTGTTCCGACCACCGCTCTAGCAGTAGATCGTGACCCCGGAGCGGTGGTCGGAACACTGAAGTGGGGCAGTAAACAGGTATACAGCCTCCAGCCATACACTGTATATGGCTGAAGGCTATATGTCTGTAGGGGAACATACTGCACCTAATGTGGGGAACTACTTTATACTGCACCTAATGTGGGGAACTACTTTATACTGCACCTAATGTGGGGAACTACTTTATACTGCACCTAATGTGGGGAACTACTTTATACTGCATCTAATGTGGGGAACTACTTCATACTGCACCTAATGTGGGGAACAACTTCATGCTGCACCTAATGTGGGGGGGGGGGACTACTTTATAATGCACCTAATGTGGGGAACTATTGTATACTGCACCTAATGTGGGGGGACAACTGTATACTGCACCTAATGTGGGGGAACTACTGTATACTGCACCTACTATGGGGGACTACTGTATACAGCATCTAATGTGGGGAACTACTTTATACTGCACCTAATGTGGGGAACTACTTTATACTGGACCTAATGTGGGGAACTACTTTATACTGCACCTAATGTGGGGGGAACTACTGTATACTGCACCTAATGTGGGGGACTACTGTATGTATACTGCACCTAATGTGGGGAACTACTGTATACTGCACCTAATGTGGGGGACTACTGTATACTGCACCTAAAGTGGGGGGACTACTGTATACTGCACCTAATGTGGGGGAACTACTGTATACTGCTCCTAATGTGGGGGAACTACTGTATACTGCTCCTAATGTGGGGGGAACTACTGTATACTGCTCCTAATGTGGGGGAACTACTGTATACTGCACCTAATGTGGGGGAACTACTGTATACTGCACCTAATGTGGGGGAACTACTTTATACTGCCCCTAATGTGGGGGAACTACTGTATACTGCACCTAATGTTGGGGGACTACTGAAAACTGCGCCTAAATTGGGGGGACTACTGTATACTGCACCTAATGTGGGGAACTATACTGCACCTAATATGGGGAACTATACTGCACCTAATGTGGGGAACTATACTGCACCTAATGTGGGGGACTAAACTGCACCTAATGTGGGGGACTATACTGCACCTAATGTGGGGAACTATACTGCACCTAATGTGGGGAACTACTGTATACTGGACCTAATGTGGGGAACTACTTTATACTGCACCTAATGTGGCGGGACTACTGTATACTGCACCTAATGTGGGGGAACTACTGTATACTGCACCTAATGTGGGGGAACTACTGTATACTGCACCTAATGTGGGGGAACTACTGTATACTGCATCTAATGTGGGGGAACTATTGTATACTGCACCTAATGTGGGGGAACTACTGTATACTGCACCTAATGTGGGTGAACTACTGTATACTGCACCCAATGTGGGGGAATTACTGTATACTGCACCTAATGAGGGGGAACTACTGTATACCGCACCTAATGTGAGGGAACTACTGCATACTGCACCTAATGTGGGGGGACTACTGTATACTGCACCTAATGTGGGGGGACTACTGTATACTGCACCTAATGTGGGGAACTGCACCTAATGTGGGGAACTATACTGCACCCAATGTGGTGAACTATACTGCACCAAATGTGGGGGACTATACTGCACCTAATGTGGGGGACTATAGTGCACCTAATGTGGGGGAACTACACTGCACCTAATCTGGGGGACTACTGTATGCTGCACCTAATGTGGGGAACTATACTGCACCTCATGTGGGGGAACTATACTGCACCTTATGTTGGGAGCTATACTGCACCTAATGTGGGGGACTACTGTGTACTGCACCTAATGTGGGGAACTATACTGCCAACCTAATGTGGGGGAGCTATACTATTTACTAGAGATGAGCGAACTTTTCAAAAATTCGATTCGGCCGATTCGCCGAATTTTCCCAAAAAGTTTGTTTCGATCCAAATTTATTTGCGGCGAATCAATATTAAAAAAGGCTATTTCTAGCCTACATACAGCCTCTATAGGGGTATAGAACACTTTGCTGTGTCCTAAAACGCATATGGAGTGTGCTGGGGTAGTGAAATAATACTGTTATTAAGAATAGCATGCAGATTACCGGCATCGCTCTTAGAATCACTGCCGCACAGCAGCACAATGACAGAGCCTGGTGGTGGTATCAGTGTCAGGAGACCATATAATGACTGAATGACATAGCATGGACATGTTGACAGCAAGAGGAGACCATTTAGTGGCTGAATGGCACAGCGTGGAGTTGGCTGATGCACTAGTACACTACACACCAGGGCTTCACAATCCCCCCCAAAAAAACAACACAATATATGACATTTTTGACAAAGATTTCTCATAGGTAGCACCCGCTATCCAAAAATGTGAAATCTCCAGACCCAGGCCCCACCTCTGCGGCATCAGGAACCCATATATTGCCTGAAGGACACAGCCTGGAGTTGGCTGATGCACGAGTATCCACCCGGGCTTCACAATCCCCTCCAAAAAACAACAACATTTTTTAAAGAAATACCTTTTTGTAAGAACAAGCGCATATACAACAGTTCACAAGACTCTATAATGCAGGACGGGGGACCACCCAAAGACATTCTTCTCAAAAATAATAAACCACACAATGTTTGAAATTTTTTTACAAAAACTAATTCAATATGTGTGTAAGCGCATCTGTCTCCAAAAGATCAGATCACTAAAGGACTTTTTTCGCCCAAAATGATGAAGCAGAGTTAATCCCTGTCCGTATTTTTTTTTTTCTTGAAAAAATCACACGCAACAAACGTTTCGTTGTGTAACGCTTAGCATTCTGGAAAATTCAATTTTATTACTGATAAAATTATCAGTAAATAAAAAAAACACTACCCAAGAGTGTTTAATTATCCAATACATTGCACCAGGAGCAGTCAAGAGTAGGCCTCAGCAGTACCCAAGAGGCTTTAATAACCCCCTACCTTTGCACGATCAATTGCGAGATCGAGCAATACCAGGTGTGTTATGCCCTCTGATTTCCGGGGCCGCAGGCGCGCTCCACTGAATGGATTAGCGTGTCTCTATCTTTCATCGACCGGTGCTGGTAACCCGCTAACTCCCGGAAAGGTAAGCTGCCGCGAGCCACGTTTGGCTCCAGAATTTCCACTACTGCCATACCACGCTGACTACCAACCATGCTACCGCCTTGCTGACTCAAGGGCAACCTGCAACTCTCTTCTCCCAATGATGAACCCCCCTTCTCCTGAGATTGAGCAATAACAGGTGTGTTATGCCCTCAGATGTCCGGGGCTGCAGGCGCGCTCCACTGAACGGATTAGGGTGTGTCCATCTTTTTTTGTAGCACCTGCAATCCAAAAATTTTAAATTCCCAGACCCAGGCCCACCTCTGCGGCATCAGGAACCCATTTATTGCCTGAAGGACACAGCCTGGAGTTGGCTGATGCACCAGTACACACAGGGCTTCACAATCTGCCCCAAAATCAACAAAATTTTATAATTTTTTTTTTTAATTTACAACTTTGTGTAAGCACAAGCGCATATCCAACATTTCAGAAGACTCTATAAGGCAGGACGGTGGACCACCCAAAGACTTTCTTCTCAAAAATAATGAACTACACAATTGTTGATTTTTTTTTTTTTAATTTAAATTCCTAGACCCAAGCCCCACCTCAGCTGCATCAGTAACCCATAGATTGCCTGAAAGACACAGCCTGGAGTTGGCTGATGCACGAGTACACACCCGGGCTTCACAATCCACCCCAAAAAAAACATTGTCTGACAAAATACCTTTTTGTAAAAACAAGCGCATATACAGCAGTTCAGAAGACTCTATAATGCAGGACAGTGGACCACCCAAAGACATTCTTCTCTAATATAATAAACCACACAATATGTTCAATTTTTTTTAATAATTGAAATTCCAAGAACAAGGCCCCACCTCTGCTGCATCAGTAACCCATATATTGCCTAACGGACACAGACTGGAGTTGACTGATGCACGAGTACACACTGATAAAATTACCAGTAAATTTAGCAATAACACTACCCAAGAGTGTTTAATTACCCCATACATTGCACCAGGAGCAGTCAGGAGTAGGCCTCAGCAGTACCCAAGAGGCTTTAATAACCCCTTACCTTGCCCGATCAATTGCGAGATCGAGCAACAACAGGTGTGTTATGGCCTCAGATGTCCTGGGATGCACTAGCGCTCCACTGAACGAATTAGCGTGTCTCTATCTTTCAAGGACAGGTGTGTGTTGCACGCTGAAACCAGTTCGTGATAGGGATCTGTGATTGCAATTATTTAACCTTAAAACGAGGAATTACCAGTAAGTGAGGGTCATAAGCTGGCGTTTATTAAGTCCCTGCCCTTTGTACACACCGCCCGTCACTATAAGCGATTGGATTAGTTAGTGAGTTGGTTAGTGAGGTCCTCGGATGGGCCCAGGCGGTGTAAGAGAAGGCCCTGGCAGAGAGCCGAGAATTTAACGATCATTGTTGAAATTTGCAGTAAGCATGTATTTAGCTACTGCTAAACATCCAAAAATTGAAGGCCCAAGGCCAGAGGCACCAGGGAGGCATGTAGTTCCTGAAAGACACAGAATGAGTCTGGAGCATGCATTTGCAGTACCCAAGACTTTTTCATAACCCCTTACATTTAAAGATCAATGTTTACATTTGCATTAAGCATGTATTTAGCTACTGCTAAACTTCAAAAAAATTTAGGCCCAGGGCCTGAGGCACCAGGGAGGCAAGTAGTTTGTGAAAGACAAAGAATGAGTCTGGAGCAGTCATTCGCAGTACCCAAGAGGGTTTCATAACCCCTTACATTTAAAGATCAATGTTGACATTTGCATTAAGCATGTATTTAGCTACTGCTAAACTTCAAAAAATTATAGCCCCAAGGCCAGAAGCATCAGTTTTCCCCATATTAGGAGCAAGTTGTCCCCCAGATTAGGTAGCATAGATGTCCCCCAGATTAGGAGCATACTTGTCCCCCAGAGTAGGCAGCATAGATGTCCCCCAGATTAGGAGTATACTTGTCTCCCAGATTAGGCAGCATAGATGTCACCCAGATTAGGCAGCATAGATGTCCCCCAGATTAGGCAGCATAGATGTCCACCAGATTAGGAGCATAGTTGTCCCCCAGATTAGGCAGCATAGATGTCCCCCAGATTAGGAGCATACTTGTCCCCCAGAGTAGGCAGCATAGATGTCACCCAGTTTAGGAGCATACTTGTCCCCCAGATTAGGCAGCATAGATGTCACCCAGATTAGGCAGCATAGATGTCCCCCAGATTAGGAGCATACTTGTCCCCCAGAGTAGGCAGCATACTTGTCCCCCAGAGTAGGCAGCATAGATGTCACCCAGTTTAGGAGCATACTTGTCCCCCAGATTAGGCAGAATAGATGTCCCCCAGATTAGGAGCATACTTGTCCCCCAGATTAGGCAGCATAGATGTCACCCAGATTAGGCAGCATAGATGTCCCCCAGATTAGGAGCATACTTGTCCCCCAGAGTAGGCAGCATAGATGTCACCCAGATTAGGCAGTATAGATGTCCCCCAGATTAGGCAGCATAGATGTCCCCCAGATTAGGCAGCATAGATGTCCCCCAGATTAGGCAGCATAGATGTCCCCCAGATTAGGCAGCATAGTTGTCCCCCAATCAGCACGGGCCGGTCAGAGCCAATCAAAGGGCCGTATGTGGCCAGTGGGCCGTACAATGCCCAGGTCTGCCCCAGAGAATTTCATAACCAACCACAATAGAGAAAATGTTGTTGTAGGAGCATGGTCAATCTACTCAGACCCATCTGTCATTGGTGGCTGGAAATCCTGGCTGATCCATCCCTGATTCATCTTGACAAACGTCAGTCTCTCCACATTTTTAGTGGACAGACGAGTTCGCCTTGGGGTGACTATGGCCCCGGCCGCACTAAACACCCGCTCTGATGGCACACTACTGGCCGGGCAGGACAGCTTTTCCAGGGCAAACTCAGCTAGTTGCGGCCATAAATCGCGTTTGGCTGCCCAGAAGTCCAGCGGATCTTCAACGGTTGTTGGCAGGGTCATGTCGAGGTAAGCCATCACCTGCTGGTTCATGTCCACCATCTAAAAAAATTAGATTTAAATGTATTCTTAATCATAATGTATTTTCGTTTAATGATGTTGTGTGTCGCCAGGTGAGGGGCTGTGCGATGGGCACACGTTTCACACCCAGTTATGCAAATTTATATATGGGTTTATTCGAGAGTGTGTCCATCGCACAATCCCCCTTGTTTTTAGATGGTAACATTCTATATTTTAAAAGATTTATTGATGATTTATTTATTGTATGGAAGGGGACACATAATGATGCACTGAGGTTTTAAGAGTTTTTAAATAATAATGACTTGGGCTTAATATTCACTATGAATTTTTCATTTGTTTCTACCGTATTTCTTGATTTAGAAATTTTTAAAGATATGGAACAGAGCATATGCACCAAAACCCACTTTAAGAAAGTGGATGTAAACAGTTTCCTGGGACTCAATAGTTGCCATTTCCCTAAATGTCTCACAAATATTCCTTACGGACAATATAGGAGAATAAAGAAGAATTGTACCTACACAGAGGACTACAAAGAACAATCTAAAACATGATATAAACGATTTAGGGAGGAAAAATACCCCAAATTTTTTTTAAGTGATGCATATAGAAAAGCGGATAAACTGAAACAGTCTGAATTTATTAATTATAATGGAAAAAACTGTAAAAAAGAAAATAGTGAACGGAAATAAAATTTTATTACAACTTACAGTAATAACACAAAACAAATAAGAATAATTTTAAACAAATACTGGCCAATTGTTATGAAAGACCCGATTTTAAATACATTACTCCCAAAACAACCCCCACTAACCTTTAGGAGAGCTAAAACCTTACGAAATCACCTTGCTCCCAGTAAATTAAAAAAGGAGACGAAACAGCATACAGTGAAACCCACAACCATCGGTACCTTTCGGTGCGGAAAGAAACAATGCTTGTGCTGTGAGTGGATAAATGTTCCCTCTTGCAGTTCAGTTACATCCTTTTCCACATGAGAAACCTTTAATTTAAAAGAAAAACTAGATTGCTCATCCACTTTTGTGATATACCTTCTGACATGCATATGCGGTCTTCAGTATGTGGGTCGTACAGTCCAGCATGCCCGCACCCGCATGAATAAACATAGACACAATATTAAGAAAAATTTTGCATTTCATAGTGTTTCTAGACACATTATGTCTCTGCATAGTAGTGACCACACATGCATAAAACTTTGTATATTGGAAAGCAAATGAATGAAATGATTAAATGAAACGATCGAAAAAACAAATATTTAAAAATTGCACTCAGAAGGAATATATGACTTTGTAATAATAATAATTTTATACAATGCTTTTATGTAAATTTATTTGTGATGTCACTTTCAGTCAGTATTATGTATAAATTAGCGGACTTTTTTAAAGATAACATGTCTGAAGAAGAGGACGGAGCGCCCTTGAAACGCGTTACATGTACAATAAAGAATAAGAATTTTACACTTACCGGTTGTGGACAGCGCTGAAATATTCCCACCATCTGTACCGAATAGGTGCAAATTTCCCTACTTCCATATCCCACACTGCTGCGAGGGCGGGTACAGCTGCAGTCCTGCGTGGATCTCCTGATCGTGGTATCCACACAACCAGCTGAAAGGATATGTCCACCATACCAAACAGGCTGTGAACAAAGCAGGCTGGCAGCTCTGAGTGTTCTCCTTTGTGAACAAAGCAGACTGGCAGCTCGTAGTGTTTAGGACTCCAGCATGAGTCTGAAATGCTTACTGCCAGGACTGGTAGGGAGACCCCTAGTGGTCATTTCTTCAAAGTGGAAAATTAAATAGAAAGAAGCATATTTTTTAATTACATGCAATTGTAAAGTTATTCTGCATATATTAATCTATAATATATCAAAAGTTTTTTTTGATGAGAGGTACCCTTTAAGTAAACCCCTCCACTTTTCTTACTCATATGGTCATTTCTAAACAGACTATAATCTTGCAATTATGTTCAATAGGTCACATCCAGCCATGTCTCACTGTGGTAGTTTTCTTCAGACATCATTAATTCTAGTTCCTCAATATTGTAAGTGAGGCTTCCTGCTTAAGTATACCTACTTTTAATGTTTTAATTAATATGCAATTCCAAAATGATTCACATATCTTTTTAATAAATAATCAAATTGCTTTCTTTCAGTGTTGGGCTTTTATAACCTCTTTTAAACACACATTTATACCAAGACCAATGTGTGATATTGTTTTTGCTTCTATCTTTTAGGTTGGTTTGCCTGAGACAATGGTAAAACGATGTGCAATGCAGTTGACTGAAGCTCTGGACTTTATGCACAGCAAAGCCCTGGTTCACAGAGATGTCAAACTGGATAATGTTTTGCTTTTTGACAAAGATTGTCACTACATAAAACTTGCTGATTTTGGATTAACAAGACTTGAAGGATTCCACATATCTCCTATGAAAGGAACTCTTCCTTATTCACCCCCTGAACTATGTTGTTTAGAAGAAAATGATACTCTTGAACTTGACTCCAGCCTTGATGTATGGGCACTTGGTATTCTTCTGTTTTGCATCTCAACTGGATACTTTCCTTGGGATACAGCATCAACTAAAGACAGTCAGTATGAAGAATTTGTTCGGTGGCAAACTACAGGAAATTACCAGAAAATCCCTTCTCAATGGAAGCAATTTACATGCCATGCAATAGACATGTTTCAGAAGCTATTAGCAATAAACTCTGTGTCACGAAGCCCTGCTATTGAAGTTCAAAAATATCTAAGTGACCCATGGAAAATTAACAGTGTTAAAGATAACAGCAACTTGCAAGATAACTTTCTGGAAGATAAAACTAACACTGAAAACTGTGCCAGACAGGTCTGCTCACAGAATAAAATGTCTCTGTAACACATTGAAGCATACTGAAGCTTGTTAGAATAAATCTAAAAAAGGGTATCTGTTATCAATTTTATGCTGCCTGAACCATTAGTATTTTGGGATTGCCCTGATGACTTCAGTCAGCATCTAATATTATGATTAGCTCTTAAACAATGCTTTACACAATATTTTACAAAAATGAGTGACTAGTGTATTAAAGGAGATGCAGAACTTTTTTCTGCCATTATACCTGGGCTGCCAGAATATAAAACAACAAATAAGGCTTACCTGCTCCCTGAGTGCCCTGGTATCCTCACTCCATTCCTCCTCTGCCTTCTTCTTACTGGTTGCCCATGGTCAATGCATCACACTGTGGTTCACCTAATCGCCGGCTGCAGTGTTGTCCTGCCTTGGTTGGTGATATGCTGAGTGGCAGTGTGATCCATTGAGCCCAGGCGACCAGTGTGCAGCCCATTTCCGGCATAGATGGGACATTGCTGGGACCGGTGATGAGCTGAGCTGCAGTGTGACGCATTGACAATGGGCAACCAAGAAGAAGATGGCAGCAGAGGACCCATATGAGGGCTTGTTTTTTGCAACACCCAATTGTAATTTGAGATTACATTACTCATTTTACTACCAAATCTATAGTGAAAAATAAACATTAGTTAGATATTTATTTGGCAAAATAAAATAAAAAAAGCAATTTTGTAATTTTGGGGACTTATTTCTAGTAAATACAAATTGGTCCTGTTCTTTTAATAATCATTCTAAAACAAGAAACAGACAGCGCTCCATAGTGTGATACCGTTATTAAATGGGGCTAGGGTGGTAGAAGTGATGCTTACCACACAAAGTTACACTCCGCCAAGTGTGATAATGGATAGGGGCAATAAAAATAGGTGCCTGCAGCCATTCCACGTCCAAATCGATAGAAACCCAGAAGTATCCTCCAACGCGTCGATGGGATTCAAAGGCGCAGGACACCCATATGCAGGGATCTAAAATTAATTCACCCATCATGGGTGAATAAACTTTAGATCCCTGCATTTGGGTGTCCCGCGCCTTTGAATTCCATCAACACGTTGGAGGATACTTTCTGGGTTTATATTTAATAATCATGTAAGTGTGCTTATTCTAAAATAAACTCTAGCTCACATTCTGTAACTGTACTTGCACCTGTGTGGTCATCACATGACTGATATTCTCCTCCACTGGAAGTAAACAAATGATATTCCTATTAACACATTCCCATTACAGCCAGTTCTGGCTTTCTGATAAATCCATTATAAGCAATATATCACTCAGTGCTATGAAACAAAGACCTCTGGACATTTTTTGGGCACAAAAGCTCTAATTTAAACCCCACACCCTCCAGTAGATGGGTGTTGCGATCTGAGTCTCAGAACACAAGGGCACATAAAATACAAAGGTAAAACTAAGTACATATTGTAGAAGCTAAATTTGCCTTATAACCACCAATACTGAGACGGTAATAGTTTCAAGTGGATATTATTATAATACAAACAGTATGTGACACAAAATGTAATAAAAAGTGTGTATAAACAAACCACTTAGTAGTGGCATACTAATTTCCTAGGGATGTTCATATCCATGGGGCTGTTTCCAGTTTAAATTGACGTGCGTCCAAACATAATCATTTTTTGGGTGTTAGCTCTTATGTTATATTTAGTGTTGAGCGGCATAGGCCATATTCGAATTCGCGAAAATAACTGATTGCAAAAATTCCGTCGCTCGCGCGCATGCGCGCTATTACATTACGCGATAACAGAGATCGTTTCCTGGATGCTTGCCAGTGAGATCGCGATCGCGAATAAGCTAAGATAGAGAGAGTTCTGATTTGTGTAAGTATTTTACCCACTGTTAGTTAATTATATTTAACTGCATTTTAGACTAGATTAAAAGTTATGAATCATAACTTTTAATCTAGTCATGATATAAGATCATATAGCGGTGTTTCCCAAACAGTTTGTCTCCAGCTGTTGCAAAACTACAACTCCCAGCATGCCTGTACAGCCGGAGGCACACTGGTTGGGAAACACGTCTGTTGCCTGGACAGTCTGGCCATGCTGGGAGTTGTAGTTTTGCAACATCTGCAGGGCCACAGTTTTCAGACCACTATACAGGGGTCTCTAAACTGTGGCCCTCCAGATGCTGCAAAACTACAATTCTCAGCCTGCTCACTGTCCAGGAATGTTGGGCATTGTAGTTTGACAACAACTGGCACTTCAGTTGTTGCCGAAATACAACTCTCATCATGCCTGGACAGCATCTGCCTGGACAGTTGTAGTTTTGCAGCATCTGGAGACACACTGGTTAGGAAGCATTGTCTGTTTCCTAACTTAGTGTTTCCCAACCCATGTGCCTCCAGCTGTGGCAAAACTATAACTCCCAGCATGCACTGACAGACCATGCATGCTGGGAGTTGTAGTTTTGCAACAGCTGGAGGCACATTGGTTGTGAAACACTTCGTTAGGTAACAAACTCTCAGTGTTTTGCAACCAATGTGCCTCCAGCTGTTGCAAAACTACAACTCCCAGCATGCAACTCCCTGCAACCCCCCCCCCCCTCTCCCCCAATGTGAATGTACAGGGTACACTCACATGGGCGGGGGCTTACATTGTGTTTCTAGCTGCAAGTTTGATATGCCGCAAATTTTCTGCCGCAGCTCAAACTCTCAGCGGTAAACTTTGATCCCCTGCCCGTGTGACTGTACCCTAAAAACACAACACTACACTACACTAACATAAAATAAAAAGTAAAAAAAACACTACATATACACATACCCCTACACAGCCCCCCTCCCCAATAAAAATGAAAAACGTCTGGTACGGCACTGTTTCCTAAATGGAGCCTCCAGCTGTTTCAAAACAACTACTCCCAGTATTACCAGATAGCCACTGACTGTCCAGGCATGCTGGGAGTTTTGCAACAGCTGGAGGCACCCTGTTTGGGAATCACTGGCGTAGAATACCCCTATGTCCACCCCTATGCAAATTCCCAATCTAGGCCTCAAATGCGCATGGTGCTCTCACTTTGGAGCCCTGTCGTATTTCAAGGCAATAGTTTAGGGCCACATATCGCTGTACTCTGCAGAATTTGCATAACAAATATTGGGGGGATTTTTCTTCTTTAACCCCTTATGAAAAGGTCAAGTTGGTGTGTACACCAGCATGTTAGTGTAAAAAATTCAAAATTTTACACTAACTTGCTGGTGTTGTCCTCTACATTTCATTTTCACAAGAGGTAAAAGGGAAAAATGCCCCCCAAAAATTGTAACACAATTTCTCCTGAGTACGGAGATACCCCATATGTGGACGCAAAGTGCTCTGGGGGCGCACAACAAGGCCCAGAAGGGAGAGTGCACCATGTACATTTGAGAGGTTATTTGCACGGGGGGGGGGGGGGGGGGGTCTGATTGTTACAGCGGTTCTGACAAAAGCAAAAAAAAAACACACACACACACATGTGACCCCATTTTGGAAACTAGAACCCTTATGGAATGTAATGAGGGGTGTAGTGAGAATGTACTGTTTGACAGTTAAAAGTGATCTGTGAAAATGAAAAATGTAATTTTTTTATTTGCACAGCCCACTGTTCCAAAGATCTGTCAGACCCCTGTGGGGTATTAAGGCTCACTGTACCCCTTGTAACATTTCTCAAGGGGTCTAGTTTCCAAAATGGTATGCCATGTGGGTTTTATTTTTGCGTTCCTGGCACCATAAGGGCTTCCAAAATGCGACATGCCCCCCCAAGCAAAATTTTCTCTCCAAAGCACTGTTATCTGTGGTGTTAGATAGGACTGCAGGTCACACCAACTACATCATCTGTACTCAGAGAGTTATCACTGTGTTATCTGTGGGACTGCAGGTCACATCAACTACATTATCTGTACTCAGAGAGTTATCACTGTGTTATCTGTGGTGTTACATAGGACTGCATGTCACACCAACTACATCATCTGTACTCAGAGAGTTATCACTGTGTCATCTGTGGTGTTACATAGGACTGCAGGTCACATCAACTACATTATCTGTACTCAGAGAGTTATCACTGTGTCATCTGTGGTGTTACATAGGACTGCAGGTCACACCAACTCCATTATCTGTACTCAGAGAGTTATCACTGTGTTATCGATGGTGTTACATAGGACTGCAGGTCACATCTACTACATAATCTTTACTCAGCGAAAACAAGAAGAAAATGATAGGAGATAATCATTAAGTTATCTTAGATTTTTTTTTTGGATTGTTGTTATAGTTGATTTTATGATTTATTAAAAAGTTATTCTTTAGAAAAAATGTGTGGTCTCCTTTTTAATTATTATTTTTGTTGTTTATAACTGCTGAATAAAAATTTCCATGTGGGCTTTTCGTAGGGAGGAGTTAACAACAATGGTCTAATTGGTCTTCCTGAGTCACCTGACCTTGATAGACTTAAAGAACACTTGACTTATAAATTAAATAGCATTTTAAAAGTAGAACACTACTTTTGCACACAAGTTAAGGTATTAAAAGACAAATTAAAAACCTGAGAAACATAACAGGGGGCCCTGGGGTCACTCTGCCAGAGAGGGGGGCCCTGGGGTCACTCTGCCAGAGAGGACCCTAAGGACAGATTTATACATAAATAAATAACTAAATAGCTAAATAAATAATTAAAATAAAATCTACAGATTTATTTACATAATTTCATGATTATAAATAATATATAAATTAAACCATGATTAAAAAATGAATAAATTAATCATCAAATTACTATTGCAAGCCATTCTACCATGATTATAAAAGAAATAAATTAATATATATATATATATATATATATATATATAGACAAAGAATAAGTCAGCCAGCACTTTAGTTGATACCAAACTATTATATGGACCTGGCCTACAGGTGCACGCTACTAGGCTAGATATACAGCAACAGAAGAATGCAGCAGCACACTGCCAGCACAAGGATATAGGTGCAACATGAATATGCAGTTAAAACATGGAGAGCTATACAGCTATGGTGTAATAGATGCAAATGTGAAACTATGAAATAGTGAGGCACTTAGCTCGCAAATTCTTATTCGTGACCACCCCACCTGCCGCGCTGAATGTCCGCTAAGATGTACGCTGGAGGGGGGGGCAAGACAATAACTCCAGTGCATACTGAGCGAGCTCTCGGCAGGTGTCCATTCTGGCAACCCAGTACTCCATGGGGTCGTCGGTGCTCATACTGTCAGAGGCACCAACGGACCCCATGTAGTCTGCCACCATGTGAGCCAGCCGCTGGTGGTGACTGCTGCTGCTGCTGCTGCTACTGGGTCGCTCAGATTGGAAGAACATCCTCATCTCACCCATTAGGTCCCCTGCTCGGCTGCTGCTGCTTGGTGCAGCCACCTGCTGGGTGAGATGGGCGGGGACAACTGGAGGCCGGGGAGTTGCCTGCTCCAACCGGCTGACAATGCGGGCCTGCAGTTCCTCCATGTGGTACTGCCTCCGGCTGGCTGGGAGGAACTGCTCCAGTTTCCCCTTGCACCACGGATCTAAAAGGGTGGCCATCCAAAAATCATCCCTCTCCTTGATAGTCTTGATACGGGGGTCCCTCCTGAGGCATCGCAGCATGTGGGCAGCCATGGGGAAGAGCACAGCCCGCTGTGACTCCTCATGGCTTCCCGGGTCCATGACGTCTTGCTCCTCATGCTGCAGGCGCTGCTGCTCATGCTCCGAGATGCCCCACCCCCGGACTATCGGTGCCCCCAACACCGGCTCTCCTTCCTGACCAGGCCCTGACTCCAGGACGTCAGCAGTAACCTCCTCCTCCTGGGCCTGGTCTTGGTGGAGCAGTGTTGCCTCCTCCTGCTCCACCAAGGCACTCTCCCCAGCATCAAGCAGGCGATCTAGTGCCCTGTCCAGCAGGAACACTATGGGCAGTACGTCATTGAGGTCGACATGCTCCCTGCTGACCATCTTGTTCGCCTGCTCGAAAGGGGCCAACACATGGCAGACCTGCTGTATCTGCCCCCACTCCAGATTGGTGATATACGGGAGGGTTTGTGTTGGCCCGGAAGTGCCTTGCTCCAGCAGGTATTCTCTCACCGCCCTCCGCTGCTCCCACAACCTCTCCAGCATGTGGAGGGTGGAGTTCCACCGCATCACACTGTCCACAATCAGCCTGTGAGGGGGCAGGCTGTTGTCCTGCTGCAACTTGGACAGGGACGCGGCAGCGGTTGGGGAGCGCCTGAAGTGGCTGGCAATCCTACGTACCCTTAGCACAATGTCACTCAACCCGGGATAGGTGTGCAGGAACTTCTGCACCACAAGGTTGAGGACATGTGCCAGACAGGGCACGTGAGTCAGACTGCCAGCATGGAGGGCGGAGAGTAGGTTGCTGCCGTTGTCACAGACAACCATACCTGCCTGGAGCCTTCGGGGTGTCAGCCACTTCTGGACCTGAGCCTGAAGTGCGGTCAGCACTTCATGTCCAGTGTGTCTCCGGTCCCCTAAGCTAACAAGCTGGAGCACGGCCTGACAGCGCATGTGCCCCACACTTGAGTAGCTACGGGGACACTTGCTGGGAGGCTCAGCATCTGTGGAGACAGTGGCTTGAGGGAGACCAGCAGTTCTCCCCTGGACACCCCGGGGCGGGACCACAAAATCTGATGCCGCCGATCCCTCCCGGCGCCTCGGAGGGAAACCCAATGGGCTGTGAAGCTGATGTATGCTGGTCCAGCCATCCATTGTGAGATGCCCCCTGTCGCTGACAGCGTGATCAAGCAACAGGGATACATTCTCCACAATGTGCTGATGTAGGGCAGGGACACCAGTCCTGGCAAAAATATGGTGGCTGGGGACACGCCATCTGGGTTGGGCCTGCTCCAACATCTGCCTGAAGGGGTTGCTGTCCACGATGTTGAAGGGCAGCAGATGTTGGGCGAAAACCCTTGCCAGGAGCCCATTGAGGGAACGCACACGTCAGTCTCCAGGGGGGAAGGGAGTGGTGCGGTCAAATGCGTCAGTGACAGACGGCTGGCACCGGACGGCAGTGCAGGACACTGAAGAGGAGGGTGCAATGGAGGAAGAGGTCTGGCTGCCGGTACCAGTACCTCTACCAGAGGGAGCGGGGGAGCATGAACTAATAGGAACAGGTGAGGGTGTGGCAGGGGCTGCTGTACCCTGCACACGGGTGGTGGCGCTGCTACCACCACCCCTCATCCGCTCATACTCCCGCCAGTGGTTGACTTGGAGATGCTGGGTCAGAGCTGTGGTACCCAGCCTCTCCTCACCCTGGAACGACAAAGCTGGCAGATGGCTATGGTAGGATTGTCTGCTGCCAGGGGGAAGTAAGCCCAGACAGGTGACTTCAGCACCCCCCTCCTATCAGATGGGGTGATGCTGACTTGCACCTGCTCGGGCTCGGTGCGCACAGGTGGAGCTGGCTGCTGCTGCTGCTGGCACCTCCTGCTGCCATCACCAGGGGAGACGCTGGTCTCCCTGGTGACCTGGCGCACCGTTTCCCCAGGGTGCCTACCTTCCTCTTCACTGCTGCTGTGAACTGACAAGGGAGGTGGCACCCATGTTGGGTCACCCTCCTCTTCGCCCCCAGATATGTCAGACCCAGGGCTAAACTGTGGTGGGCTGAGGGAAACAGCTGACATGGAGCCGCTAACCTGGCCCCGATGTCCCCTCACTGACACCTGGGTCTGACTAGATGCGGGTGTTTCTTGCCCAAAAACACCCGCACCACTTGGAAGAGATGTCTCTGGGGTACTGACAGCAGGTACTCCCTCCTCCTCCATCATCCCTTCCAAAAGGTCCTGAGCATCAGGACAGAACTGGATGTCTGCCTGATGCAGGGCCTCCCCCAAGATATCCCTCTAACTGTCACTGTCAAACAGTAAGAGGCTTGACTCTTGGGGGCTGGGGGCAGGTCCTAAAGGCACCATCGTTGTACTGGTGGTGCTGCTGTGGGGGCTGCTTGGAGTCGGGACTGAGGACTCCACCACTATCGGAGCCGGAGATGCTAATATCGGGCGGCTGCCCGCAGAAAAAAAATTGCGGATCAGGCGGACTCCCCTTCCACCTGATCCACTTGTAGGGGCGCGAGAGCTACCCCGTGCTGGCAGCGACCTAGCACTGGGAGTAACTCCCCTACCCCTGCTGCCACGGCCACGTATATTGCTCATACTTGCTGATAGGGGGGGTGAAACTTTATTGGGGGGGGAATGTGAGATGTTTTTTTTAAAACAAAGACAAGCACGTAGACAAAGACGCAGACAAAGACTACTCAACTACAATATTTTTTTTTTCACAAGGACAAAGACGTAGACAAGAACACAGACAGCTACTAAACTAGAAGAACTAAACTACTACAGCTAAAACTTTTTTTTTTCACTAACTGACGCAGACACGGACGATGACAACAAATTCTAAACTATATGTAAACTACAACTAACTTTTTTTTTTTTTCACAAAGACAAAGACAAGGACACAAACAACAACTACTAAACTCTA
Organism: Hyla sarda; assembly: GCF_029499605.1. Taxonomy (NCBI): domain Eukaryota; kingdom Metazoa; phylum Chordata; class Amphibia; order Anura; family Hylidae; genus Hyla; species Hyla sarda. The sequence continues at coordinate 50,974,460 of NC_079198.1, read as the reverse complement.
ACTAAAACTAAACTAACAGCTAAAACTAAACTTTTTTATTTTTTATTTTTTTAAGCTAACAGACAGACGCTGACACGGACGATGAAAACAAATACTAAACTAATATATACTAAACAATAACTCTACTTACACAAACTAATATATGACTAAACAAAACTAAACCTAATTGTTTTCTTCTTTTTTTTTTTTTAACACAAAACACATAAACTAAACACGCACTAAATTAACCTACCTTAAAGAAATTTACACGTAAACTAACTACACAGAAATCTAACACTAATCTACACTAACCTAGATAAAAAAAACTAAGATACGTGCTTTGAAAAAAGCAGTTGGGGCTTTTGCTTTGAAAAAAGCAGTTGGGTCTAAGGTAGTACTATGAAGCACAAAGCTCAAAGGATGCTGGAAAAATGACAGAAGCACTCCACTCTCAAAACCACCATGTGAATCTGCAAGCAAATACTGCTGGGAGTGATCTTATATGCTGATCTTGCCAGCAAGTTTCTATTGGTTGCTAGGGAGGTTGCTAACCTCTGACAACTGTGGTTGCAGAACTATCATTGGCTCAGAGGCATAAGAAGGGCGTGGAAAATATTTGCGAATTTTCGCAATACGAATATTCGCATGCACAAACTAATCGCCTTAGATTCTCCCCCCATGGTCTCTAATCATACAAGCAATGCAATTATCCGTCGATGGAGATCACTATAATGTGATCTGTGTTTAAGCAAGTTTGGGGAAAAAACAAATATTCGTAATCGCGAATATTATTCGCGATAATCTAAATATTCGTGAATTTGCGAATATGCTATTATTCGCTACGAATATTCGCATTGCGAATATTCGTGAGCAACACTAGTTATATTTGACCTAGTCAATGGCATAAATTTGGAAAGAACTTAGAGCCACTATGCACACTAGTAAAATGCTGCTATGTACCAAATGTATTACAAAATTACCTGCCGTCCACGTCATTTAAATGTTCAATTGCATGAACTTTAAGTTTAAGGAAAGCACACCCAACACACTTGATATAGCTCATGGAACGTCCAATAATATGGACAACATTGCACAAATTACAATTCAGGTAATGATGAATACTCAACTGTTTGGTACCAGAGGTGTTACTGAAAGAATTGGTGCCAAATTAGCAAAATTGCACATATGGCATGAAGATCCCAAATATAGCTCCCAGCCAGCAACTGTTTTTGCTACTTTTAAAATACTTAAAGTAAAACTGACAGGCTGTTTACCCACGCTAAACCCAATATACTGGTTTACATTTCAGGTGAACTGACTATACCATGAAAAAAAGGTGGGCTCAACCAAAAAGTTCATAAAGCAACCGCTGCTATAACAATAACTATAACAATGTCCAATATCAAAGACAAGATAGAGAAAGGCTTATAATAATAAGGGACACACCTCATTAGTAAAAGTACTTACTAGGGATGAGCTAATTGAATCTGACAAATCTGAATTCATTTAGAATTTCAGGAAAAAATTGATTTGTAATGCGAATATCGCCACAATTCGATTGTCCGAATCACTTCATTAAACTCCATTTAGTGCTGTCCAGGCTCCAGGGCATCTGAAATGGTAGATCCAGATATGAGAACATGGGGCAAGGAATCCTGGGATGGCGGGAACAAGGGTTGGCGGGATGACCCTAAATCACATGCAGCATGCAGCCTATCAGCAGCCAGCCACCCCTGTGATGTCACAGCCCTATATAATCAGCAGCCATCTTGCAGCCAGTCACATCAGCGTTCTATTACAGAGAGAGAGGTACAGGCAGCAGTGTGTGTTGCACAGAAAAGCATATTTACAGCAGCAATTCACCTCCCAGTCACATCAGCGTTCTACTGCAAAGAGAGAGGGACAGAGAGCAGTGTGTTGCACAGAAAAGCTTTTTTACAGCAGTGATTCACCTCAAGCCCAAATCCAGCCTAGAGGCACTGATAGGGAAGGGAGTGAGATTGAGAGAGAGAGTGCAATTTTGAGTGTAGTACACAGTGATTGTGTGCTGTAGCACTGGTGTGTACAACAACTGAATAATTTATAGCAGCCAGCCAGTTAGGGTGAGCAGAGCACCCTGTCATCCTCCCCTTCAGATAACACACTCATCTTATCTGTGTTCTTTCGCCTGTGCAGACCTGCATCCTTAGAATACAGAGCAGGGGGAGGGGAGGTGAGGAGCTGTGTAGGTGAGATGAGGGGCGTGACTCGTATCTCTCATGGAGAGAAAAAAAATGCTATGACATCTTGTCCACAAACAGACTCAGAACTGTGGACAACAGTAAAAGAAAAGACTCTGAACTATAGAACTTCCTGCCCAACAAACAGGTAAGCAAAACACACACATGCTGCCAAAACATATAACACATGTATATTGCAAAAAAACTAAACTTACAAAGAAGATGCCATATAGTCAAAAAAAATTAACAACCGGAGTACCCCTATAAGGACTCAAGGCATACCTGTACGTCCGCGGGGATTTCAGTCCCTGTCGCAGGCACCATGTGCAAACACCTGGGGCCAATCAATTCAGACCGGTGATTTGCGGCAATTCCGGGTCAAACGGGTCTCTGGTGTCCCGGAAAGAAAGAGGGAATGGGGCTGTCCGAGACCACCTAACTCCTGCAGGGTAACACCTGTGCCACCTAACTCCTGCAGGGTAAGGACCCTGCAGGAGTTAGGGGGCACGGGTGCTGCCTCACGATCACGTGATTGATCGGTTGGAACGACCGACCAATCACTGCCCTGCTGGGAGGTGATCGGACAGCGACCGGGTCCAGGGGTCTCTTCTGGTCCGGCAGGGGTCCCCTCAGGTGAGGCGGCGGCGGTCCCAGCAGCAGGATACAGCAGTTGGTTAGGCCTGTTCACCTCCTGCTGTTGCTTAGCAAGACCTCTCAGCATGCACAGCCAAAGGGCATGCTGGGAGCTGGAGGCACATTTTTTTCTATGAAAACGTGTGCATCCAGCTGTTGCATAACACATGGGGTATTTCAATACTCAGAAGAGATAGGGTTACAAATTTTGGGGGGGCATTTTCTCCTATTACCCCTTGTAAAAATGTAAAATTTGGGGAAAAAACTGCATTTTAGTGAAAAAAAAAATTTGACACATCCAACTTTAACGAAAAGTCGTCAAAACACCTGTGGGTTGTTAAGGCTCACTGTACCCCTTTTTACATTCCTTGAGGGGTGTAGTTTCCAAAATATTATTCCATGTTGTTGTTTTATTTATTTGGCTGTTCTGGCACCATAGGGGCTTCCTAATTGTGACATGCCCCCAAAAAAACCATTTCAGAAAAAACGTACTCTCCAAAATCCCATTGTCACTCCTTCCCTTCTGAGCCCTCCACTGCGCCTGCCAAACACTTTACATACACATATGAGGTATTTCCTTACTCAAGAGAAATTGGGTTACAAATGATGGGCGTCTTTTTCTCGTTTTACCCCTTGTAAACTTTCAAAAACTGGGTCTACAAGAACATGCGAGTGTAAAAAAGAAGATTTTGAATTTTCTCCTTCACTTTGCTGCTATTCTGCTGAAAAGCACCTAAAGGGTTAACACACTTTTTGAATGTAATTTTTTATAATTTTAGGGGTGCAGTTTTTATAATGGGGTCATTTATGGGGTATTTCTAATACGAAGGCCCTTCAAATCCACTTCAAAACTGAACTGGTCCCTGAAAAATTCAGATTTAGAAAATTTTGTGAAGAATTTGAAAATTTATCCTGAACTTTGAAGCCCTCTGATGTCTTTCAAAAGTAAAAACATGTCAACTTTAAGATAAAAATATAAAGTACACATATTGTATATATGAATCAATATATCATTTATTTGTCATGTCTATTTTCCTTCTAAGAAGAGAGTTTCAAATAAAATCAATTTCAGCAAAAGTAACATTTTCAAATTTTTCATCAAATTTTGGAATTTTTCACCAAGAAAAGATGCAAGTATCGCCAAAATTCACCACTGACATAAAGTAGAATATGTCACGAAAAAAAAATCTTGGAATCAGAATGAAAAGTAAAAGCAACCCAGAGTTATTAATGCTTAAAGTGACAGTGGTCAGTTGTGTAAAAAAATGCACGGGTCCTTGAGGGGAAAATGGGCTGGTTCCTTAAGGTGTTAAGGGCCTAGATACTGTGAAAGGCCAGGGAAAAGTACACACCTGCTGTATTGTGGACAAATATTGTTTTAACAACAGAAGAAAAAAAAAAAAAAAGAAGAGTTTACACAATGCCACTTGAATAAAATGTAACTTTTATTATAATTGTATTAAATATAAACCAACTGGATACTAAAAATTGGAGGACCTCAGAGCATAGGCCGAGCAACTATACAGGGAGCATAACACACCACAGATATTTGGGAGCACTGACAATCTCAAAATGAACTAAGTAAAATGTCACTCCTGTGCATGGAGAATACCTTACCTACCCCTCCTCAACATAAAGTGCAAACTGCTACCTAACATGGAGGCATATGGCATTCTATAATAAGAAAGTGCCTGGCTAGACATACATAATAGCAATAAAGTGCATAGTATTGTCAACAATCTCTATGTAAAGGATTTGAAGTGCTAATGTCTCACCCATTTGTGTGCTGCTCCACCGTCCCCAACGCCGTTTCGTAACCTTTCTCAAGGGGGCCGTTGCTGTCTAGTATCTTCTTAAGCTGCCTTATATCTATCTATGACCGGATATTGATGTGTCAGCGTGCGCGGTCTTTTTCGGCGCCGCCGCAATGTCCGCACCCGCTGGCTCCCGCCCCACTTCCGGCACCTTCACCGGACTGCGCAGGACCGGCGAACAACGTCACTGGGCATGCGCACCCGACTTCAGCTTCGGACAGGGCAGGGTTGCTATGTTACGGATGCCACGGCGGCGCACTAGATCGCGCAAGTCACATACATACTTGGTATCTTCACCAGATCTCTTGTCCTGTCTACATCTGTACTCAACTTGTGCTCCCAAATATCTTAGGTTTACATCCAATAATCGACAGTAATAAGTAATAGATGACAAAACGGGGGACATTATATCTACACAATGATGGCTATTTTATACAGTATACATTTAATTATAAATTATAAATCACAAACTATCTACAAACTTACTTAATTGTGCAATTATTAAAACAAAATTTATAAGTACAATCAACAATTAAATAAATAAATAATAAATTGAAAGATAAATAATTTTATATCCGTGCAAACATACATGATTATTAACTCATACCAATTATACCATAATTCATTATTCATACCCCATATCATAACACAATTAATATAAGTATAAATGTAATAATAGTAAATCCGTCAGTGTATTATACATTATCGTCCCCAACTTTATAAATCTATCCCATTGTATTATTTACTGTATATATAGAAAAATCAAACGGTATCGATATGAAACCATTTAATTGTATGGATTAATCTACAATAGTGAATACTACAGTAGATACATGATTATCCAAATTTTTTTAATTTTGATTATAACATGAAGATTGAGATTTAACCATGATGGTGCTAATAATAAAAAAAAAAAAAAAATAAATTATATAATAAAAATAAAACATCAATGTGACATGTGTCAGTCCATAATGAACCCAAATTGTGTGAGTGATTATATAATTACCCAGATACGTGTAAATAATATAATGTGTAAATACTGTTAATAAGTGAATAAATTAATTGTGTAAATACAAGTATTTACACATTATATTATTTACACGTATCTGGGTAATTATATAATCACTCACACAATTTGGGTTCATTATGGACTGACACATGTCACATTGATGTTTTATTTTTATTATATAATTTTTTTTTTTTTTTTTTTTATTATTAGCACCATCATGGTTAAATCTCAATCTTCATGTTATAATCAAAATTAAAAAAATTTGGATAATCATGTATCTACTGTAGTATTCACTATTGTAGATTAATCCATACAATTAAATGGTTTCATATCGATACCGTTTGATTTTTCTATATATACAGTAAATAATACAATGGGATAGATTTATAAAGTTGGGGACGATAATGTATAATACACTGACGGATTTACTATTATTACATTTATACTTATATTAATTGTGTTATGATATGGGGTATGAATAATGAATTATGGTATAATTGGTATGAGTTAATAATCATGTATGTTTGCACGGATATAAAATTATTTATCTTTCAATTTATTATTTATTTATTTAATTGTTGATTGTACTTATAAATTTTGTTTTAATAATTGCACAATTAAGTAAGTTTGTAGATAGTTTGTGATTTATAATTTATAATTAAATGTATACTGTATAAAATAGCCATCATTGTGTAGATATAATGTCCCCCGTTTTGTCATCTATTACTTATTACTGTCGATTATTGGATGTAAACCTAAGATATTTGGGAGCACACGTTGAGTACAGATGTAGACAGGACAAGAGATCTGGTGAAGATACCAAGTATGTATGTGACGTGCGCGATCTAGTGCGCCGCCGTGGCGTCCGTTACCTAGCAACCCTGCCCTGTCCGAAGCTGAAGTCGGGTGCGCATGCCCCGTGACGTTGTTCGCCGGTCCTGCGCAGTCCGGTGAAGGTGCCGGAAGTGGGGCGGGAGCCAGCGGGTGCGGACATTGCGGCGGCGCCGAAAAAGACCGCGCACGCTGACACATCAATATCCGGTCATAGATAGATATAAGGCGGCTTAAGAAGATACTAGACAGCAACGGCCCCCTTGAGAAAGGTTACAAAACGGCGTTGGGGACGGTGGAGCAGCACACAAATGGGTCAGACATTAGCACTTCAAATCCTTTACATAGAGATTGTTGACAATACTATGCACTTTATTGCTATTATGTATGTCTAGCCAGGCACTTTCTTATTATAGAATGCCATATGCCTCCATGTTAGGTAGCAGTTTGCACTTTATGTTGAGGAGGGGTAGGTAAGGTATTCTCCATGCACAGGAGTGACATTTTACTTAGTTCATTTTGAGATTGTCAGTGCTCCCAAATATCTGTGGTGTGTTATGCTCCCTGTATAGTTGCTCGGCCTATGCTCTGAGGTCCTCCAATTTTTAGTATCCAGTTGGTTTATATTTAATACAATTATAATAAAAGTTACATTTTATTCAAGTGGCATTGTGTAAACTCTTCTTTTTTTTTTTCTTCTGTTGTTATATCGTGATATGAGTTCTCCCCTTTCAATGAAGGATCATTATAGACACCGTAGCTAAATATGGCCATTTATTATTTTAGGTGTCAATTTGGATTTCTTTCTTGGTTTTGGTTAAATATTGTTTTAAGCGTACTGGAGCGCATTGTCCTCCCCTCATAAGTGCATACCACATAAGTACATCTAAGTGGTGTACCATTTTGTTCCTGTTAAAGTTTTAAGGGCCTAGATACTGTGAAAGGCCAGCCAAAAGTACACACCTGCTGGTGTTGTAGACAAATACTGTTTTAAGCGTAGTGGAGAATATTGTACTCCCCTAATATACGCATTAAGTATGTCACGCAGAGAAGTGCCAAGATGTGCGCAGAGGAGTGGCAGCGGCATAAATTCATCAGGCAGAGGTTGCAGCAGATGAGGGGCGTGGCAGCAGGAGTCGCAGCGACAGGCCTGAGCTTCCAGTATTAGCTAGCAGTCATGTCTCGACAAGCAACCCATCTGCCGTCATCGATTGGTTAACACGGTCATCCACTTCATCACAAGTGACATCTGACACCCCCAGTCAACAGTCGATGTGTTCCTCAGACACAACCCTCAATTGGCATGGCCCGGGAGCAGTCCCTGTCCTCCCATTGCCTCTATCCTACGCTGTTCCCTCCTCCAGAGAAGTATCTTATGCTGTGGATTCAGCTCCACTATTTAATGAGGATGATCTACTAGAGGACAGTCAGCTGCTACTGCCCAGCCAAGAAGTGGAGGAGACATCCTCCGCTTCCTCCGCTAGGCTGGCAAGTAGTGATGAGGAGAGTGGCGTGGGATGTAGTGTTGCGAGCGTTCAGGCTCCTGAAGCAGACACTGTTGAGGAACCTGAGGAGGACATCAGTGATGTGCAGACACAACTCGATGATGATGAACCCGATCACACTTGGGAGCTGGGTGCAGAAGGGGCTTCATCATCTTCATCATCAGGAGAAGAGGGTTACAGGTTGCCCGTGAGGCATCAGCTGATCCAGCAAGGTGGTAGCATGGTTGGCAGTCAGCATGGTGGCAGAAGTGGAAAGTCTGGAGCCAAATGTGCCAGTAGTAGACCACCTGCTTCGCGGCAGCCTACCTTCCCGGGAGGTAATGAAACATTGGTTCCTGGAGTCGGTGGCAGTAGCAGTCAATCAGTGTGGACTATTGGTGGGAAAATCAGCTACCTGGCAGTGTGGCAGTTTTTCATCAAGCATCCGGAGGATGTTAACCTGGCCACATGCAAGATATGTTGGTCCCAATGTTGGCACCACAGCCCTGTGTCAACATATGCAGCGTTACCATAAAGGGGCATGGGGGAACCCTGGCTCTGATGTGGTGGTCCAGCCTGCTACATCACCCAGTGGCACCCCGCTCCCTGTTTCAGACAGCCAAGGCTCCACCACCTCACCCGAAGGAAGCTGTGTGTCATACCCATCTTCTGTTGCTCCAGATGCTCCTGCTCCTCCTATTTCGAGTCAGTCATTCTGCCAGCAATCCATCGGCGAAGCCATGTCCAAGAGACAACAGTATGCACCCACTCATCCAACGGTGCAGAAGCTGAATGTGCTCCTGTCCAAGTTGCTGGTGCTGCAGTCCTTCCCTTTTTAAGTGGTGGACTCTGCACTTTTCAGAGAACTGATGGCTTGTGCCAAGCCGAGGTGGAGAGTCCCAAGCTGTCATTTCTTTGCGAAGAAGGCAGTACCAGCCCTCCACAATTTTGTGGAACAGAAGATGGGCCAGTCCTTGAGGGTTCCGGTGTGTACCAAAGTGCATGGCAGCGCTGATGTGTGAAGCTGTAACTACGGTCAGGGACAATACATGTCCTTTACGGCCCACTGGGTGAGTGTGGTTCCTGCACAGCCACAACAGCAACTTGAACAGGTCACCCCGCTTCCGCCTCCACGCTCTCAGGACCTTGGTCCTGTGACAGTGTGCAACTCCGCCTCCTCATCCTCCACCTCAGCCTCCACTGCACGGAAAAGTCTCAGTGCCCCTTTAGCATACCATGTGTGCAGGGCACGGTGGTGTCACGCTGTTCCTCACATGGTTTGCCTTGGCGAACATGGGAGGAACTACTAAAAGTCACTCATCAAGAAATCGAATCATGATCCAAGTGGATAGGGGGAATCCCCTGTGTAACTTCAATGTCAACCAGTGGCAGCTCAACATGATTCCTGCCTTTGCTCAAGCCCTTTGAGGAAGCCACATTATTATTCAGTTGCTAGTATTATGATATGAACGACGTAATTCCACTGCTTCATTTACTACAACACATGTTGGAAACAATGGCTGGTCAGGGCACTGGAGACATGGCACCTATAGCTCACGGCCACATGAGCCCTATAGGGGCTAAACTGGAGGGGGAGGGGCACAGTGGAGCACATTTTAGGTTTCGTGAGATGGGCGGTTTTATCTAGTCATCTGAGGAGCAGGAGCAGCTACAGGAGCTAGAGGGTTACGAGTAAGGTGAGACAGAGGACCCACACACATCGTGGCAGTATGCAATAGAGATGGAGGCAGGGAGTCCCTCTGAGTCACTTGCACAAATGGCTCGATGCATGCTCACTTGCTTGCGAAGTGACAGCCAAATTGTCACCATTCGGCAGCGGGATGACTTCTGACTCTCCACCTTATTGGACCCTCGCTACCGGGCACTGGCACAAAATGGGGGCCTTTTTTCCACCCACTGAGAGGGAGGACAAACTAACCTACTACAGAGACATCCTTTGTAGTCAGTTGGCCGATGCCTATCTGCGCCATGGTCCATCCTCTTGCAGGTCTGACACGGAGGGGACCTCTGAGCTCACATTCCACTGCCATGGCTGCTGAGGAGGGGTGGGGTGGCAGGAGCAGTACCAGCTCCATTAGCAGCAGCCTGAGTCTACAGTCGCTGATGAGTAGCTTTCTGCACCCGCATAGTGAAACAACTCATCACCTAGAGCAGGACCTGAACCAGCAGGTGGTAGCATACCTTGACATGACCATGCCAACACACCTTGAACATCCGCTGGACTTCTGGGCAACCAAACTTGATTTGTGGCCACAACTAGCAGAGTTTGCCCTGGAAAAGCTGTCCTCCTCGGCCAGCAGTGTGCCATCAAAGCGGGTGTTTAGTGCGGTGGAGGCCATAATAACCCCAAGGAAAACTGGTCTGTCCACGAAAAATGTGGAGCGACTGACCATTGTGAAGATGAAATGAATCCGGCATGGATCAGCCATGATTCATCAGAGTAGATTGATTATGGTCACACCAACACTTCACAAATATGGATAGTGCAAAATATATTTAAGGTGCTGCTCTACAGTTACAGACATTCCTCGGCCTCAGAACACAAGTAAGTATTGAGAATATGCATTAGCTAAAACTTAACATTCCTTAGTATAAAATATATGTACCCAAATTTTTTTTTTAAATCAAACAAAAGGAAAGGTGTGCAAAAAACGAAATGTGCCACCTATACCACCAAGTATTGATGTGATGCAAAGACCTCTAAAAGGGTGGTAGGGAACAATGTATGGTCCATTGTAACCGGTGGGGGTAAAAATATGCCCTGTAAGGCTCTACTCTGGCATTATTAATTCCCTTCTTGGCAAGTGTTATTTGGAAACTTCGGCCGAATTGAATTTTTCTAAAATTCGATCATCTCTAGTAGTTACAACAATCAATCTTAATTTATTACAAAAACACAAAAGTGTACAAGGTGGTTGCACTTAAAAACAAAGCGGTTCAAACCTGAATTACTTCTTCAACCGGAGGGGCCCGTGAACTCCTCCTAAGGGGCACCTGAATTGTCAAAACAACTATGATCTAACTGTTCCACAAGGTAAACAGCATTCATGGGCACAGTGACAATAAATACTAAGACAAACAACAATAAAAATCACTGAAACACTAAAACGTTACATTTATTATATAGCACCATTAAAATCAGATCCAATTGGTCCAATGCCATCAACAAAGCACCAGATGGTACCATATAAAAAATGCTTCCCAAGAACCACAATAGGTCTAAAGATTGCAGACTTATATGACAAATAAAGTGAATTCTTAGTCCAGTCAGCATTCAAAATTATATACAGTGAGTCAGATAAAATCAAATAGTTCCGTAAGGATCTATGGATTTTATGACTATATAAAAAATACCAATGGTGTGGATGGCCTGTATTAACCCCTTAAGGACCGAGCCCTTTTTCACCTTAAAGACCAGAGCATTTTTTGCAATTCTGACCACTGTCACTTTAAACATTAATAACTCTGGAATGCTTTTAGTTATCATTCTGATTCCGAGATTGTTTTTTCGTGACATATTCTACTTTAACTTAGTGGTAAAATTTTGTGGTATCTTGCATCCTTTCTTGGTGAAAAATCCCCAAATTTGATGAAAAAAATGAAAATTTTGCATTTTTCTAACTTTGAAGCTCTCTGCTTGTAAGGAAAATGGATACTCAAAATAGTTTTTTTTTGGGTTCACATAAACAATATGTCTACTTTATGTTTGCATTATAAAATTTATGAGTTTTTACTTTTGGAAGACACCAGAGGGCTTCAAAGTTCAGCAGCAATTTTACAATTTTTCACAAAATTTTCAAACTCGCTATTTTTCATGGACCAGTTCAGGTTTGAAGTGGATTTGAAGGGTCTTCATATAAGAAATACCCCATAAAAGACCCCATTATAAAAACTACACCCCCCAAAGTATTCAAAATGATATTCAGTAAGTGTATTAACCCTTTAGGTGTTTCACAGGAATAGCAGCAAAGTGAAGGAGAAAATTCAAAATCTTCATTTTTTACATTCGCATGTTCTTGTAGACCCAATTTTTGAATTTTTGCAAGGGATAAAAAGGAGAAAATTTTTACTTATATTTGAAACCCAATTTCTCTCGAGTAAGCACATACCTCATATGTCTATGTTAATTGTTCAGTGGGCACAGTAGAGGGCTCAGAAGGGAAGGAGCGACAAATGGTTTTTGGGGGGCATGTCACCTTTAGGAAGCCCCTATGGTGCCAGGACAGCAAAAAAAAAAAAACATGGCATACCATATTGTAAACTAGACCCCTCAGGGAACGTAACAAGGGGTAAAGTGAACCTTAATACCCTACAGGTGTTTCACGACTTTTGCATATGTAAAAAAAATATTTTTTTTTACCTAAAATGCTTGGTTTCCCAAGAATTTTACATTTTTAAAAAGGGTAATAGCAGAAAATACCCCCCAAAATTTGAAACCCAATTTCTCCCGATTCAGAAAACACCCCATATGGGGGTGAAAATTGCTCTGCTGGCGCACTACAGGTCTCAGAAGAGAAGGAGTCACATTTGGCTTTTTGAAAGCAAATTTTGCTCTGGGGGCATGCCGCATTTAGGAAGCCCCTATGGTGCCAGAACAGCAAAAAAAAATCACATGGCATACCATTTTGGAAACTAGACCCCTCGGGGAACGTAACAAGGGGTAATGTGAACCTTAATACCCTACAGGTGTTTCACGACTTTTGCATATGTGAAAAAAATTTTTTTTTTTTACCTAAAATGCTTGGTTTCCCAAAATTTTTACATTTTTAAAAAGAGTAATAGCAGAAAACACCCCCCAAAATTTGAAGCCCAATTTCTCCCGATTCAGAAAACACCCCATATGGGGGTGAAAAAGTGCTCTGCTGGCGCACTACAGGTCTCAGAAGAGAAGGAGTCACATTTGGCTTTTTGAAAGCAAATTTTGCTCTGGGGGCATGCCGCATTTCGGAAGCCCCTATGGTGCCAGGACAGCAAAAAAACGCATGGCATACCATTTAGGAAACTAGACCCCTCGGGGAACGTAACAAGGGGTTAAGTGAACCTTTATACCTCACAGGTGTTTCATGACTTTTGTATATGTAAAAAAAAATATTTTTTTTTTACATAAAATGCTTGTTTTCCCAAAAATTTTACATTTTTAAAAAGGGTAATAACAGAAAATCCCCCTCAAAATTTGAAGCCCAATTTCTCCCGAGTACGGCGATACCCCATATGTGACCCTAAACTGTTGCCTTGAAATACGACAGGGCTCCAAAGTGAGAGCGCCATGTGCATTTGAGGCCTAAATTAGGGACTTGCATAGGGGTGGACATAGGGGTATTCTACGCCAGTGATTCCCAAACAGGGTGCCTCCAGCTGTTATAAAACTCCCAGCATGCCTAGACAGTCAGTGGCTATCTGGCAATACTGGGAGTAGTTGTTTTGCAGCAGCTGGAGGCTCCGTTCTGGAAACAGTGGCGTACCAGACGTTTTTCATTTTTATTGGGGAGGGGGGCTGTGTAGGGATATGTGTATATGTAGTGTTTTTTACTTTTTATTTTGTGTTAGTGTAGTGTAGTGTTTTTAGGGTACAGTCGCACGGGCGGGGGTTCACAGTAGTTTCTCGCTGGCAGCTTGAGCTGCAGCAGAAAATTTGCCGCAGCTCAAACTTGCAGCCGGATACTTACTGTAATCCTCCGCCCATGTGAGTGTACCCGTACGTTCACATTGGGGGGGGGGGGGGGGGGAAACATCCAGCTGTTGCAAAACTACAACTCCCAGCATGTACGGTCTATCAGTGGATGCTGGGAGTTGTAGTTTTTCAACCGCTGGAGGCTCCGTTTTGGAAACAGTGGCGTACCAGACGTTTTTCATTTTTATTGGGGAGGGGGGCTGTGTAGGGGTATGTTTATATGTAGTGTTTTTTACTTTTTATTTTATTTTGTGTTAGTGTAGTGTAGCGTTTTTAGGGTACAGTCGCACGGGCGGGGGTTCACAGTAGTTTCTCGCTGGCAGTTTGAGCAGCGGCAGAAAATTTGCCGCAGCTCAAACTTGCAGCCGGATACTTACTGTAATCCTCCGCCCATGTGAGTGTACCCTGTACGTTCACATGGGGGGGGGGGGGGGGGAAATACCTCCAGCTGTTGCAAAACTACAACTCCCAGCATGTACGGCCTATCAGTGCATGCTGGGAGTTGTAGTTTTGCAACAGCTGGAGACACACAGGTTGTGAAACACCGAGTGTGCCTTCAGCTGTTGCAAAAGCTACAACCCCCAGCATGTACAGACAGCGGAAGGGCATGCTGGGTCTTGTAGTTATGCAACAGCCGGAGGCATACTACATTGGCTGGTGATGCTGGGGATTGTAGTTATGCAACAGCTGGAGACACACTGGTTTGCTACTTAACTCAGTGTGCCTTCAGCTGTTGCAAATCTACAACTCTCAGCAGTCACCGACAGCCAACAGGCATGCTGGGAGTTGTAGTTATGCAACCACCAGATGCACCACTACAACTCCCAGCATGCACTTTAGCTGATTGTGCAAGCTGGGAGTTGTAGTTACACAACAGCTGAAGGTACACTTTTCCATAGAAAGAATGTGCCTCCAGCTGTTACATAGTTACATAGTTATATAGTTAGTACGGTCGAAAAAAGACATGTGTCCATCAAGTTCAACCAGGGAATTAAGGGGTAGGGGTGTGGCGCGATATTGGGGAAGGGATGGGATTTTTATATTTCTTCATAAGCATTAATGTTATTTTGTTCCATGAATTTATCTAATCCTGTTTTAAAGCTGTTAATTGTTCCTGCTGTGACCAGTTGCTGTTGCAAAACTACAAGTCCCAGCATGCCCATAAGGGCATGCTGGGAGTTGTGGTGGTCTGCCTCCTGCTGTTGCATAACTACAGCTCCCAGCATGCCCTTTTTGCATGCTGGGAGCTGTTGCTAAGCAACAGCAGGAGGCTGTCACTCACCTCCTGCTGCTGCTCCACGATGCCGCCGCACACGTCAGTCCCTCGCCGCCACCGTCGCTCCTGGGGCCCCGATCGGGGTCCCCAGCACCGGGGGTCGTCTTCCCGCACCCGCTCACGTCCTCCGGAAGAGGGGCGGAGTGGGTTGCGGGAGTGACACCCGCAGCAGGCGCCCTGATTGGTCGGCTGGGAATCCGGCCGACGAATCAGGGCGATCGTGAGGTGGCACCAGTGCCACCTCACCCCTGCTAGCTCTGGCTGTTCGGGGCCGTCTCTGACGGCCCCGATCAGCCAGTAATTCCGGGTCATCGGGTCACTGGAGACCTGATTGACCCGGAATCCGCCGCAGATCACTGGACTGAATTGTCCAGCGATTTGCGGCAATCGCCGACATGTGGGGACATAATGACCCCCCTGGGCGATATGCCGGGATGCCTGCTGAACGATTTCAGCAGGCATCCGGCCCCGGCTCCCCTCCGGCTAGCGGCGGGGGCCGGAAATGCTCAGGGCGTATCCATACGCCCTCGGTCCTTAAGGACTTGGAAACGGGGGCGTATGGATATGCCCTATGTCCTTAAGGGGTTAATTGCGGAAAAATATTTATTTAATGCAATTCATATTACCTGAGCCTGAGCTGACAAATAAAAATTAACCCCAGGTCTTTGATTCAAGCTCTTTTATCTAGCGTAGTTTATATCTAGAGATGAGCGGACTTTTGAAAAATTCGAAAAAATTAGTTTCGTTCTGAATTCATTTGTGGTGAATCTGTATTAAAAACGGCTATTTCTGGCCTACAGAGAGCCTCAATAGGGATGTAGAACACTTTGCTGTGTTCTAACACGCATATGGAGTGTGCTGGGGTAGTGAAATAATACTGTTATTCAGAATGACATGCAGATAACCGGCATCACTTTTAGAATCACTGCCACAAAGCTGCACAATGACAGAGCCTGGAGGTGGCATCAGTATGAAGAAACCATATAGTGGCTGAATGACACAGCATGGAGGTGTTGGCAGCATGAGGAGACCATATAGTGGCTGAATGACACAGCGTGGAGGTTTTGGCAGCATGAGGAGACCATATATTAGCTGAATGACACAGCGTGAAGGTGTTGGCAGCATGAGGAGACCATATAGTGGCTGAATGACACAGCGTCTAGGTGTTGGCTGCATGAGCAGACCATATAGTGTCTGAATGACACAGCATGGAGGTGTTGGCTGCATGAGGAGACCATATAGTGACTGAATGACACAGCGTGGAGGTGTTGGCAGTATGAGGAGACCATATAGTGTCTGAATGACACAGCGTGGAGGTGTTGGCTGCCTGAGGAGACCATATAGTGGCTGAATGACACAGCGTGGAGGTGTTGGCAGTATGAGGAGACCATATAGTGGCTGATTGACACACCGTGGATGTGTTGGCAGCATGAGAAGACCATATAGTGGCTGAATGACACAGCGTGGAGGTGTTGGCCGCATGAGGAGACCATATAGTGACTGAATGACACAGCGTGGAGGTGTTGGCAGCATGAGGAGACCATATAGTGACTGAATGACACAGCGTGAAGGTGTTGGCAGCATGAGGAGACCATATATGTAACGGAACTGGATGTGGATCCTCTACCTGTGTGGCTGATGACTCGGACCGTATCGGGGAGCGGAGTCTAAGGTGCTGCTGGTCTTCACCAGAGCCCACCGCAAGGCAGGATGGGCTTGCTGCGGCAGGCGACACCCAGGTCACTACCCCCGACACGACTCGACCACACAGGTAACTGGGCAAGGCAAGGTACTGAAGGAGGCTGTAGCGTAGTCAACATAGCAGAAGGTCAAGGCAGGCAGGTACGTAGCCAAAAAATTTAGCAGAAAGGTCTGGATACACAGGCAAAACAGGCAATATGGAAAGCTTTCTCTCAGGCAGTAGGCACTGAAGATCCCGTAGAGGGGATGTGGGAGGTGCAACAACTTATAATGTGCTGTCAGGTGCTTTTACTATTGCCTTAATTATGAGCGTACTGGCCCTTTAAATTTCAATGCTCAGGCGCGCGCGCCCTAACGGACAGGGACGCGCGTGCTGAGATAGTGAGAGAGCTGCAGGACGAGGTGAGTGAGGGGCCGGGATTCGCTGGCGGTTGGGGACACTGCGCTCACGGCCGGTGCTTGCGGCCGGAGCGCAGTGTGTAACTTTACCCCCCCCCCCCCCTTTTGGTCTCCCCCACTTTTTACGGCTCAAGAACCTTTTGAGAAGATCCTGATCTAGGATGTTATCCTGTGGTTCCCAAGACCTCTCCTCTGATACGAACCCCTCCCAATCTACAGGAAAGAAACTTTTTCCTCTGATGAGTTTGGAGCCCAGAATTTCTTTGATCGAATATACATCGGAGGTACCCAAGATGTGAGTAGGAGAACCGTCCATTTTAGAGAAGCGATTATAGATGACGGGTTTCAAGAGTGAGACGTGAAGAGAATTTGGGATCCGAAGGAAGGATGGGAGATAAAGAGAATAAGCCATTGGATTTAGGCGTTTCTTGACTTTGTAAGGACCCAAATAGCGTGGACCCAGTTTTTAACAGGGTACTTTGAAGCGGATGTATTTAGATGACAACCACAGTTTGTCCCTGGGTGAGTATTCGTAAGGAGGATGCCTTTTCTTGTCCACTTGAAATTTCATACGGGTCATGGCACGAAGAAGGGAGAGACGAGTTGTTACACCGAGCGCTCCGGGTCCCCGCTCCTCCCCGGAGCGCTCGCAGCGTTCTCTCATTCGCAGCACCCCGGTCAGACCTGCTGACCGGGTGCGCTGCGATATTACTCCCAGCCGGGATGCGATTCGCGGTGCGGGACACGCCCGCTCGCGATGCGCATCTCGGCTCCCGTACCTGACCCGTTCCCCGTCTGTGTTGTCCCGGCGCGCGCGGCCCCGCTCCTTAGGGCGCGCGCGCGCCGGGTCTCTGCGATTTAAAGGGCCACTGCGCCACTGATTGGCGCAGCAGGCCTAATCAGTATCCTCACCTGTGCACTCCCTACTTATACCTCACTTCCCCTGCACTCCCTCGCCGGATCTTGTTGCCATTGTGCCAGTGAAAGCGTTTCCTTGTGTGTTCCTAGCCTGTGTTCCAGACCTCCTGCCGTTGCCCCTGACTACGATCCTTGCTGCCTTCCCTGACCTTCTGCTACGTCCAACCTTGCTCTTGTCTACTCCTTTGTACCGCGCTTATCTCAGCAGTCAGAGAGGTTGAGCCGTTGCCGGTGGATACGACCTGGTTGCTACCGCCGCTGCAAGACCATCCCGCTTTGCGGCGGGCTCTGGTGAATACCAGTAGCAACTTAGAAACGGTCCACCAACACGGTCCACGCCAATCCCTCTCTGGCACAGAGGATCCACCTCCAGCTAGCCGAATCGTGACACGAGTCTTCTTCCAGATGGAGGAGAAGTTCCGTACAAGTACATCAGCCATAGGGACACCAGAGGAAGAAGATAAGGGCAAAGGTGGACGAGGATGAAGTCCATAAACTACAATGAAGGGTGAAGTTCCTGTGCATTCGGTATCCTTATGCTTGTACGAAAACTCTGCCCAAGGTAGTAGATCTGCCCAGTCGTCTTTGCGGGCAGAAACAAAGTGGCAAAGTTAATCTCCCAAGACCTGATGCACCCTCTCAACTTGACCATTAGATTTGGGATGATAGGCAGAGGAGAAATCCAGCTGAACTAGAAGATGTGAGCAGAGTGCCCACCAGAATTTAGAAACGAACTGGACTCCCTGGTCAGAAACAATATGAGCCGGTAATCCATGGAGACGAAAGATGTTGGAAAGGAACTGTTTAGCGAGTTGAGGTGCAGATGGTAAACCAGGCAAGGGCACAAAGTGAGCCATCTTAGAAAATCGGTCCACAACTACCCAGATGACTGCATTGCCGCTAGAAGGAGAAAGGTCTGTAATAAAGTCCATTGCAATGTTAGTCCAGGGCAGGTCAGGAACAGGTAAAGGATATAGAAGACGGGCTAGCTTGGCACGTTGTGTTTTGTCCCGGGCACAGACTGAGCATGAACTAAAAAAGTCTATGACATCCTGTTTCAGAGTGGGCCAACAATATTGTCGGGATATTATTTGCAAGGATTTACGGATACCATCATGACCAGCCAACAGAGAGGAATGACCCCATTTCAAGATTCGAAGTTTCAGACGAGGAGATACATAAGTCTTCCCAGGGGGCAGATGCTGAATACTTGCTGGTGCTGTAGAAATAAGATGATCAGGAGGAACAATATGTTGAATGTGTGATTCCAGGTCTTGTACTTCAGAAAATCTTGAAAGAGCGTCAGCCAGAAGATTCTTCTCTGCTGGATAGAAATTAATAAAAAAGTTAAACCTGGAGAAGAATAGGGACCAGCGAGCCTGTCGAGGTTTGAGACGATGAGCAAACTGAAGATAGAGTAAATTCTTGTGATCCGTGTAGATGGTTATTGGATGCACTGAGCCCTCTAAGAGATGTCGCCATTCTTCCAAGGCCAACTTAATAGCCAGAAGCTAATGATCTCCCATAGTATAATTTCTCTCCACTGGAGAGAAAGTCTTAGAGAAAAATCTGCAAGTCACAGTCCTGCCCTTGAAAGATCTTTGTGTCAAGACTGCTCCTGCATTAACTGAAGATGCATCCACCTCCATAGTAAACGGCTTGTCCGGATCCGGTCTTGACAACAGCGGAGCAGAAGCAAAGGCAGACTTTAAGTGCTTGAAGGCTTCCTCAGTCTCTGGAGTCCAGACCTGCAGATTGGCAGTTTCTTGGTAAGAGACACGATGAGGGCAACCAAGGTGGAATAGTGGGGAATAAACTGCCAGTAATAATTGGCAAAGCCAAGGAAGCGCTGAATTGCTTTTAGACCAGATGGTTGAGGCCACTCCAGTACAATGAATAATTTGTTAGGCTCCATTTGAAGCCCTTGACTGGTAATAATATACTCCAGAAACGGTAGACTGGTCTTTTCAAAAGTACACTTTTCAAGTTTTGCATAGAGTTGGTTGTCTCAGAGACGCTGTAAAACTTGACGGAAATGGAGACGATGAGTGTGGGCGAATAAATGAGAATATCATCCAAATAGGTAACGACACAGGAGTAGAGAAGGTCCCGAAAAATGTCATTGACAAACTCCTGGAAGACTGCTGGAACATTACATGGTCCAAATGGCATTACAAAGGTACTCAAAATGTCCGTCTCGAGTATTAAACGCAGTCTTCCACTCATCCCCTTCTCTTATACGAATCAAATTATAGGCACCATGAAGATCCAGTTTGTAGAAAATCCTGGCTTCTCCGAGATTAAAGGAAGGGGATAATGATTTTTTACTGTAATTTTATTCAGTCCTCGGTAGTCGATACAATGACACAACGACCCATCTTTTTTTTTCCACGAAGAAGAAACTGGCTCCGGCAGGAGAAGAGGATTTCCTGATGAACCCCTTCTGAAGATTCTCCTGGATGTAAGTTCACATGGCCTGGGTTTCAGGAACTGACAAGGGGTAGATTCGGCCCCTGGGAGGTGTGGTGCCAGGCAGTAAATCAATGGGACAATCATAAGGACAATGTGGAGGCAAGACTTCAGCTTGCTTTTCACTGAAGACATCAGCAAAGTCCTGGAGGAACGAGGGTTAACCTGGCAGAGGACTAGACGAAGATTTCAACTTAGTCATATATGTATACAGTGGTGGTTGCAGTACGGGCCACAGCGAAGAACTTCTCCAGTTTTCCAATCAAGCTGCAACCACGGTAGGCCAAGCAATAGAGAAGTACAATGTGGGAGAACATAGAAGGACAAGTTCTCCCTATGGGAGACTCCGACCTGCATAGATAATTGTTCTGTGCGATATAGCATGGTACAGTCCAGTCTTTCTCCATTGACCGTAGAGATATACAGTGGTTTTAAGAGACACCGGCAGATGATACCTATGGACTAGGGAGGCATCAATAAAGTTTCCCGCTGAGCCAGAGTCAAGGAAAGCCAGAACGGAGAGGATCTCTTTAGAAGGAAGAAGAAGTTGGACCGTAAGATTTAAGCGTGGAGAGGTGGAACTCACACCTGGGGAGGCCTCTCCCACAAACCCTAGGTGCGAGCCTTTCCCTGTGGCTGTGGACGCAGAGGACAATCCTTAAGGAAGTGGTCTGCATTGGCGCAGTATAGGCATAGATTTTCGGTTCGTCGACGAGTTCTTTCCTGAGGGGTCAGGTGAGACTGATCCACCTGCATAGCCTCCACTGCAGGAGGCAACATAGAAGGTTGCAGTGGTTGCTGGAAAACTGGTGCCAGACAAGGAAAGCGCCGAGGTTGTGAAGATTCCCTTTTCTTGTCTCAGTTCCTCTCGTTGCTCAGAGAAACGGATATCAATCCGGGATGCCAATTGTATAAGTTTATATAGGTTAGATAGCAATTCCCAGGCAGCGAGGACATCTTTTATTTGACTTGATAATCCTCTCTTGAAAGTAGCGCAGAGAGCTTCATTATTCTAAGACAACTCCAACTCCAGGGTCTGGAATCGGATGGCAAACGCGCCCACAGTGGAGTTGCCCTGGGAAAGACTCGGCAAAGCCATCTCAGCGGAGGAATCTCTGCCAGGTTCTTCAAAGACAGTGCAAAATTACATCAGGAATTCCTGGAGATTGGTAGTAATAGCATCACTGCGATCCCACAGTGGAGTTGCCCAGGCCAAGGCCCTATCAGATAGGAGACTGATGACGAAGGCTACCTTTGCTCGTTCTGTGGAGAACTGGTCAGCCATGAGCTCAATGTGCATAGAGCACTTTGTCACAAAACCACGACAGGACTTAGGATCTCCCTCAAACTTCTCTGGAAGTGACAAACGGAGTTTGGTTCCGGAGGAGACTGCAGCAGCTGGAGGCTGTACTGGAGCTGGAGGAGGCTATGGCTTTGGTGGTTGCTGCTGAGCAAATAACAACTGCTGCATCTTGGCGGATAGCTGGTTAAGCTGCTGTGCTTGCTGGGCAAACTGCCACCATGATAGAAGCCAGATCCGTGTTGTCAGGAAGAGGAACCCCAGTGGGATCCATAGCTGGATCATACTGTAACGGAACTGGATGTGGATCCTCTACCTGTGTGGCTGATGACTCGGAGTGGAGTCTAAGGTGCCGCTGGTCTTTACTAGAGCCCGTCGCAAGGCAGGATGGGCTTGCTGCAGCAGGCGAGACCCAGGTCGCTACCCCCGACACGGATCGACCACACAGGTAACTGGGCAAGGTGAGGTACCGAAGAAGGAGGCTGTGGCGTAGTCAACGTAGCAGAAGGTCAAGGCAGGTGGCAAAGGTTCATTGTCAAAAAATGTAGCAGGAAGGTCTGGATACACGGGTATGGCAAAACAGGCAATAGGGAACGCTTTCTCTCAGGCAATAGGCACTGATGATCCGGTAGGGGTGTGTGGAAGGTGCAACAACTTATAATGTGCTGTCAGGTGCTTTTACTAATTATGGGCGTACTGTCCCTTTAAATTTCAAAGCTCTGTCTCGCGCGCGCCCTAAGGGACAGGGACACGCGCGCCAGAGCTAAGAGAGTGAGAGAGCTGCAGGAGCGGAACAAGGTGAGTGAAGGGCAGGGATTCGCATGCGGGCGCGTTCCGCAATGCGAATCCCAGCTCCGCCGGTGGTCGGGGACCCGGGGACACTGCTCTCACGGCCGGTGCTTGCGGGCGGAGCGCAGTGTGTAACAATATAGTGGCTGAATGACACAGCGTGGAGGTGTTGGCAGCATGAGGAGACCATATAGTGGCTGAATGACACAGCGTGGAGGTGTTGGCAGCATGAGGAGACCATATAGTGTCTGAATGACACAGCATGGAGGTGTTGGCAGCATGACAAGACCATATAGTGGCTGAATGACACAGCGTGTAGGTGTTGGCAGCATGATGAGACCATATAGTGGCTGAATGACACAGTGCGGAGGTGTTGGCAGCATGAGGAGACCATATAGTGGCTGAATGAAAGTGTGGAGGTGTTGGCAGCATGAGGAGACCATATAGTGTCTTAATGGCACAGCCAGGAGTTAGCAGCAGCATGAGAAGACACTAGGCCTTCAAATCCCTTATTACAACCCCAGATTATAATGACACAAAAGATAGACAGCGCTCCATCGTATAAGAGTGTTGCTCTTACCCCAATGGGTTACACTTAACCAAGTGCAACAATGGATCAAGGCGTAGAATATAAATAAGGTGTCAGGCAGCCACTCCTCATCTCAATAAAATGTGACAATAAACAGGTAAAAACTCCAGGATGTGGACAGGATGCACAGGCGCTCGACAACCAGATAACAGGATAAAAAGGTTTATTTTCCCATAATGCAACGCGTCTCACAGCACAGCTGCTTCATCAGGCATAGTTGGGTGGGTTCACAGTGCACCATATATAGTTCCATTAACCCTTTCAGGATCATTAAACACCTGAAGGATTGTACATTTATAACATACTATTACAATAATAGCAAGTAATAAAAAAATATATAATACAAATGGAGCACCATAAAATGTATATATATATATATATATATATATATATATGTATATATATATATATATATATATATATATATATATATATAACAACCTCCACACAAAAGGAGAAAACATAAATGTGAAAATTAAAATGTAATAAACATAAAAACAATAATAATAATGATAAAAATACTTTTGAGCTTGAATACATAAGCAAATATCTCAAGAGAGAATACGCAACCCAATCTATAGATAAATATTGTATGGGAAATACTATTTATTTATAAAGTATCGAAGTGCGCATCAGACACCATTCGATGTCCACAACGATACAAACTTAACCATGTGAACATGGAACAACTCGAACAGGTCCGATTCCAAGTACAAACAAAGTAAAAAAGATTTACATTTATTTAAGAACATTATAGGGGAAGGGGGGGGATACTCTTTATTTGTTTATTTGTAGTGTCGAAGCGCGCATCAGAAACCATCCCAAGCCTGCATCGACACAAACTGCACCATGTGAACTAGACATGTGCATATCAAAAATTTTCGTTTCTTTTCGTTTCGTTTTACACCTATATTCGTAGGTTTTCGGTTCGGCAGCCATTTTCGGATGACATTGTCGGACAGATTCGTTATTCTCTAAGATGGCGGACAAAATTTTCGAACACAGTTATCGGATTCATTCGTCAACAGAATCATTCATTTTCATTGGCAGTCGTTATAAGGGACTTTCGTTATATGATTCGTTATCGTTTGTTCGGTATTCTGATATATTCGTCATCTCTTTCGTTATTGGGTGCTTTCATTATTCGGAGACATTCGTTATTCGGCTACATGCGTTATTCGTTATTCGGATACATTCCTTATTTGGCTACATTCGTTAATCGTTATTCGGATACATTCGTTATTGAATAACGAATACATCTGCAATTTTGCCAATAAAGTTTATTGAAATTTAAAAAAAAATCTAATTTGTTCCAGCATCTTCCACTTCCCCCTGGACTGAGCTGCATGCAGTACTGTGTTGGTTGTTGTGAGCTGTGATACTGTGATACTGAGTGATAAAAATTTCAGGAGTAGAGCATGAAAGTGTGGCTGGGAGAGAGGAAGGTGAGAGTATGAGAGTGAGTGAGAGTGCAGGTGTCAGTGTGAATGTTGGTGGAAGAGGAGAGAGGAGGAGGAGGCGCCCTTATCAGGGCGACATTAGCAGTGGCACTGGCAGTGGCACCACTAGTAGACAACACGGACTTGGGTGGTCAGTGTCCCCATCACCAAGCTCGGAAAGTGGAGGGGAGGAGTCGGCACCTGTTGCCAAAAAAAAATCGTGGCCCCAGGTTCACCACTGATGAAAACCTAGCTCTGGTGGCGGCTGTCACCAGAGATAAATCCACACTGTTCACCACCACCGTTGGGCAGTAAGGAGAAATTTGAGGCCAGGAAGCGGGTCAGAGACGCTGTGGTCCATGTTGGAGCAAAAGGCCGATCAGTCGAATGTATCCGCAAAAGGTGAGTACTATATGTAAATGTTATGTATATATATATATATATATATATATATATATATATATATATATATAATATATATGTGTGTGTCTTTCCCAACCAGGGTGCCTCCAGATGTCCCAGCATGCCCGGACACAGCCGTTGGCATGCTGGGAGTTGTAGTTTTGCAACAGCTGGATTTATTACATATATAATTATATTTAAATATTTTATTCCACCTAATGTGAAAAGGGTGATAACTTAGGTAGCATAGCATAATGATCAGTGTTATCTATGCTCTGTTGCTCCATCCAGGATCTCAAGCATGAAGCAGAGGAGTTAAAGGGGTACTCTGGTGAAAACCTTTTTTATTTAAAATCAACTGGTGCAAGGAAATTAAACAGAAACTAAACAGAAAAGTGCGAGGCAGAAAGTACCCACCTACTGAGTGGTGTGAGCGTGCATCATACCTCAGGAGCCGCAAATGCAGAATTAATGTCCAATTGCAGCAAAGGGTTAAACACCTCCTTCACTGAGGGTTTAACCCCTTGCTGCAATTGGGCATTCGTTCTGAGTACCAGATGCCATGATCATTCAATACAGATCATGACATCTGCAGCAGTTTGGCAATTTAAATTTCATATATGATCACATGGACTGTGTCCTACTGTCCTTTATGGGTTACATAGTTACATAGTTAGTACGGTCGAAAAAAGACATATGTCCATCAAGTTCAACCAGGGAATTAAGGGGTAGGTGTGTGGCGCGATATTGGGGAAGGGATGGGATTTTATATTTTTTCATAAGCATTAATGTTATTTTGTTCCAGGAATGTATCTAATCCTGTTTTAAAGCTGTTAATTTTTCCTGCTGTGACCAGTTCCTGAGGTAGACTGTTCCATAAGTTCACAGTTCTCATGGTAAAGAAGGCGTGTCGCCCCTTGAGACTAAACTTTTTCTTCTCCAGACGGAGGGAGTGCCCCCTCGTCCTTTGGGGCGGTTTAACCTGGAACAGTTTTTCTCCATATTTTTTGTATGGGCCATTAATATACTTATATACGTTTATCATATCCCCCCTTAAACGTCTCTTCTCAAGACTAAACAATTGTAACTCCTTTAACCACTTAAGGACCTAGGGCGTATGGATACGCCTTGACGTCCTGGTACTTAAGGACCCAGGGCGTATCCATACGCCCGTGGGAATTTCGGTCCCCGCCTCGCGCTGGGCGGGGACCGGGACGGGGTGACTGCTGATATCAATCAGCAGGCACCCCGTGCAAATGCCCAGGGGGGTCATCAGACCCCCCCACGTCGGCGATCGGCGCAAATCGCAAGTGAATTCACACTTGCGATTTGTGCCGATTCCGGGTCATACGGGTCTATTGTGACCCGGTGACCCGGAATAGAAGGGGGATCGCGGTTGTCTAAGACACCCACGATCCCCCTGTAGGCATAGGAGTGAGGTGGCAGGGTTACCACCCCTCCTATCCCTGCTATTGGTCTGCTACTGATCGTCAGAGGCGATGACCAATAGCAGACCGGGGGCGGGGGGGTTAACTTTCGTTTTCCCCGCCCTGCCCACCCACAATAGGCGCCGACCGGGCGCCGACGTCCACTTACCCGTCCGGAGGCTGCTGCGACGGTGATCGGCGGGCGGCGTTACGTGCGTCTGAAGAAGACGGCTGCCGGGATCCTACGGAAGCCGGTAAGTAGATCTGGAGGGCTACAGTCAGAGACCGTGGTCTCTAACTGTAGCCTTCCAGATGTTGCAAAACTACAACTCCCAGCATGCCCAGACAGCTGTTTGGGCATGCTGGAATATGTAGTTTTGCAACAGCTGGAGGGCTGCAGTTTGAGACCACTATACAGTGGTCTCTAAACTATATCCCTCCAGATGTTGCAAAACTACAACTCCTAGCATGCCCACATATCTGTTTGTTGTCTGGACATGCTGGGAGTTGTAGTTTTGCAACATCTGGAGTTTGGAGATCACTGTGCAGTGGTCTAAAAACTGTAGCTCTCCAGATGTTGCAAAACTGCAATTCCCAGCATGCCCAGAAAGCAAACAGCTGTCTCGGCATGCTTGGAGTTGTAGTTTGGTACTTCCAGCTGTTGCATAACTACATCTCCCAGCATGCCCTTCGGTGATTAGTACATGCTGGGAGTTGTAGTTTTGCAACAGCTGGAGGCACACTGGTTGGAAAATATTGAGTTAGGTAACAGAACCTAACTGAAGGTTTTCCAACCAGTGTGCCTCCAGCTGTTGCAAAACTACAACTAGCAGCATGCACGGTCTGTCAGTACATGCTGCTGGGAGTTGTAGTTTTGAAACAGCTGGAGGTTTGCCCCCCCCCATGTGAACGTACAGGGTACATTCACATAGGCGGATTTACAGTAAATTTCCTGCTTCAAGTTTGGGCTGCGGCAAATTTGGGCTGCCGCAGTGCAAACTCCTAGCGGGAAATTCACCGTAACCCGCCAGTGTGAACGTACCCTAAAAACACTACACTACACTAACACCTAATAAAGGGTAAAACACTACATATACACCCTCTTACACTGTCCCCCCCCCCCCCCCCCCAATAAACAATTTAAAACGTCTTGTATGGCAGGGTTTCCAAAATGGAGCCTCCAGCTGTTGCAAAACAACAACTCCCAGCATTTCTGGACAGCCACTGACTGTCCAGGCATGCTGGGAATTTAGCAACAGCTGGAGTCACCCTGTTTGGAAATCACTGGCGTAGAATACCCCTATGTCCACCCCTATGCAATCCCTAATTTAGTCCTCAGATGCGCATGGTGCTCTCTTACTTCGGAGCCCTGTTGTATTTCAAGGAAACAGTTTAGGGCCACATATGGGGTATCTCCGTACTCGGGAGAAATTACACTACAAATTTTGGGGGGCTTTTTTTCCTTTTACCGCTTGTCAAAAGGAAAAGTTGGGGGCTACACCAGCCTGTTAGTGTAAAAAAAATAAAAAATTTTACACTAACATGCTGGTGTTGCCCCATACTTTTTATTTCCACAAGCGGTAAAAGGAAAAAAAGACCCCCAAAATTTGTAACGCAATTTCTCCTGAGTACAGAAATACCCCAGATGTGGGCGTAAAATGCTCTGTGGGCACACAACAAGGCTCAGGAGTGAGAGCGCACCATGTACATTTGAGGCCTAAATTGGTGATTTGCACAGAGGTGGCTGATTTTACAGCGGTTCTGACAAACGCAAAAAAAAAAAAATACCCACATGTGACCCCATTTTGGAAACTAAACCCCTCACCGAACGTGACAAGGGGTATAGTGAGCCTGAACACCCCACAGGTGTTTGACGAATTTTCATTAAAGTTGGATGGGAAAATGAAAAAAATTATATTTTTTCACTAAAATGCTGGTGTTACCCTAAATTTTTCATTTTCACATCGGGAAATAGGAAAAAAGCCCCCCAAATTTGTAAACCCATCTCTTCTGAGTAAGAACATACCCCATATGTGAATTTAAAGTGCTCTGAGGCGAACTACAATGCTCAGAAGAGAAGGAGCGCCATTGGGATTTTGTAGAGAAAATTTGTCCGGAATTGAAGGCCACATGTGTTTACAAAGCCCCCATAGTGCCAGAACAATGGACCCCCGACACATGTGACCCCATTTTGGAAACTACACCCCTCACGTAATGTAATAAGGGGTACATTGAGAATCTACGCCCCACAGGTGTCTGACAGATTTTTGGAACAGTGGTCCGTGAAAATGAAAAATTAAATTTTTCATTTGCACAGCCCACTGTTCCAAAGATCTGTGGGGTGTAAATACTCACTGCACCCCTTATTAAATTCTGTGAGGGGTCCCTGACTACCATTCCAAACTAATTCTCTTTCCAAAAGCTCAATGGCGCTCCTCCTCTTCTGAGCATTGTAGTTTGCCAGCAGAGCACTTTACGTCCTAACATGGGGTATTTCCATACTCAGAAGAAATGGGGTTACACATTTTGGGGGTCATTTTCTCCTATTACCCCTTGTAAAATGTAAAATTTAGGGGAAAAACTGCATTTTAGTAAAAAAAAAAAAAAAAAATTCATTTTCACATCCAACTTTAACGAAAAGTCGTCAAATACCTTGTTACGTTCCTTGAGGGGTGTAGTTTCCAAAATAGTATGCCATGTAGGTATTTTTTGCTGTTCTGGCACCACAGGGGCTTCCTAAATGCGACATGCCCCCAAAAAACCATTTCAGCTAAAGTTGCTTTCAAAAAGCCAAATGTGACTCCTTCTCTTCTGAGCATTGTAGTTCGCCCGCAGAGCATTTTATGTCCTAACATGTGGTATTTCCTTACTCAGAAGAGATGGGGTTACAAATTTGGGGGGGCATTTTCTCCCATTACCCTTTGTAAAAATGGTAAATTTGGGGGAAAAACTGCACTTTAGTGAAAACATTTTTTTTTTCATTTACACATCCGACTTTAACGAGAAGTCGTCAAACACCTGTGGGGTGTTAAGGCTCACTGGACCCCTTGTTACGTGCCTTGAGGGGTCTAGTTTCCAAAATGGTATGCCATGTTGGGGTTTTCTGCTGTTCTGGCACCATAGGGGCTTCCTAAATGTGACATGCCCCCCAAAAACCATTTCAGCAAAATTCCCTCTCCAAAATCCTATTGTCGCTCCTTCCCTTCTGAGCCCTCTAGTGCACCCGCCGAACACTTGACATATACATATGAGGTATTTCCTTACTCGAGAGAAATTGGGTTACAAATTTTGGGGGGATTTTTCATCTATTACCCCTTGTAAACTGGGTCTACAAGAACATGCGAGTGTAAAAAATGAAGATTTTGAATTTTCTCCTTCACTTTGCTGCTATTCCTGTGAGACACCTAAAGGGTTAACACACTTACTGAATGTCATTTTGAATACTTTGAGGGGTGCAGTTTTTATAATGGGGTCATTTGTGGGGCATTTCTAATACGAAGGCCCTTCAAATCCACTTCAAAACTGAACTGGTCCCTGAAAAATTCCGATTTTGAAAATTTTGTGAAAAATTGGAAAATTGCTGCTGAACTTTGAAGCCCTCTGATGTCTTCCAAAAGTAAAAACACGTCAATTTTATGATGCAAACATAAAGTAGACATATTGTATATGTGAATCAATGTATCATTTATTTGGAATATCCATTTTCCTTACAAGCAGTGAGCTTCAAAGTTAAAAAAATGCAAAATTTTCTATTTTTTCATCAAATTTTGGAATTTTTCACCAAGAAATGATGCAAGGATCGACAAAATGTTACCACTAACATAAAGTAGAATATGTCACGAAAAAACAATCTCGGAATCAGAATGAAAGGTAAAAGCATCCCAGAGTTATTAATGCTTGAAGTGACAGTGGTCAGATGTTCAAAAAATGGCCGGGTCCTTAAGGTATATTTGGGCTGGGTCCTTAAGGGGTTAATCGCTCCTCATAGCTAAGATGTTCCATGCCCCATATTAGTTTAGTCGCGCGTCTCTGCACCCTTTCCAGCTCCACAGCGTCCCTTTTATGTACAGGCGACCAAAACTGAACAGCATATTCCAGGTGAGGCCGTACCAATGCTTTATAAAGGGGGAGTATTATGTCCCTGTCCCTTGAGTCCATGCCTCTTTTGATACATGACAATATCCTGCCGGCTTTGGAAGCAGCAGCCTGACATTGCATGCTATTCTGTAGTCTGTGATCTACAAGTACACCCAGATCCTTCTCTACCAGTGACTCTGCCAGTTTAATCCCCCCTAAGACATACGACGCATGCAGGTTATTAGTACCCAGATGCATAACTTTACATTTATGCACATTGAACCTCATTTGCCAAGTGGATGCCCAGACACTTAGTCTATCCAAGTCATCTTGTAACCTATACACATCCTCTATAGACTGTACCGTGCTACAAAGCTTGGTGTCATCTGCAAAGATAGAAACAGAGCTGTTAATGCCATCCTCTATATCATTGATGAATAAATTAAACAACAGCGGGCCCAGTACTGAACCTTGGGGTACACCACTAATTACCGGGGACCAATCAGAGTACGAATCATTGACCACCACTCTCTGGGTACGATCCATGAGCCAGTGTTCAATCCAGTTACAAACTAAAATTTCCAAACCCAAAGACCTTAACTTACCTGTCAGACGTCTATGAGGGACAGTATCAAATGCTTTAGCAAAATCCAGAAACACTATATCCACAGCCATTCCTCTGTCAAAGCTTCTACTCACCTCTTCATAAAAGCAAATTAGATTGGTTTGACAACTTCTATCCTTAGTAAACCCATGCTGGTTAACACTTATAATACAATTATCCCCTATGTATTCCTGTATGTAATCCCTTATAAGTCCATCAAACAATTTACCCACAATGCACGTTAAACTTACCGGTCTATAGTTTCCTGGCGAAGACCTAGAGCCCTTTTTGAAGATTGGAACCACATTCGCCTTGCGCCAGTCCCTTGGCACCATACCAGACACCAGAGAATCTCTAAATATCATGAACAGGGGTACAGATATTACTGAACTTACCTCTCTAAGAACTCTTGGGTGTTGTCCATCCGGCCCTGGAGATTTGCTTACATTTATATTACTTAACTTACCTTGTACCATCTCTACATTAAGCCAGTTCAGTACATTACATGATGTGTTACCAGTACTGACCTGTCCAATGTCAGCTCCTTTTTCCATAGTGTATACAGAACTAAAGAACCCATTCAGTAGCTCCGCTTTCTCTTGATCGCCTGTGACAACCTCCCCATTATCATTATTAAGGGGTCCTACATGCATTTATATATCTAAAAAAATATTTAGGATTAGTTTTGCTTTCTTTGGCCACCTGTCTTTCATTTTGAATTTTTGCTGTTTTTATTACATTTTTACAGATTTTATTAAGCTCTTTGTACTATTTAAATGTTATAGCTGACCCATCAGATTTGAATTTTTTGAAGGCTTTTTTTGTTGTTTATTGCTCTTTTAACATCATTTGTCAGCTATGTAGGATGTAGTTTTAGTCGTTTATATTTGTTCCCCTTTGGTATATATTTAGCTGTATAGTTATTGAGAGTTGATTTAAAGATGTCCCATTTACCTTCTGTATCAGTATTTGAGAACACCTCCCCCCAGTCTATGTCCTGTAGTGCAGCCCTCAGCCCAGGGAAGTTTGCCTTTTTAAAGTTATATATTTTTGCCTTCCCCACCTGTCTTTGTTTTCTACATTTTGAGTCAAATGTAACTATATTGTGGTCGCTATTACCAAGGTTTTCCCGCACAGTTACATTACCAATCAGCTCTGCGTTGTTGGAAATGATCAGATCCAACAAGGCATCACTTCTTGTTGGGTCCTCCACAAACTGGCCCATAAAATTATCCTGCAATAAATTTAGGAATTGTCGCCCCTTTGTAGTTTTAGCCAACCCTCGGACCCCAATCTATATCTGGATAGTTAAAATCTCCCATTATTACCACTGTACCTGCCCGGGCGGCCCTCTCTATTTGTTTATGAAGCCGAACTTCTATCTCTTCAGTGATATTAGGGGGTCTGTAGATTACACCAAGTATTATTTTTTCAGTATTTCCCTCCTTTTGTAATTCTACCCACAGTGATTCCACCTTCTCAGAATCATCACACACTATGGCATCGTTCACACTGACTTTCATACCACTTCTTACATACAGACAGACTCCACCACCTTTTCTGTTCATTCTATCCTTGCAAAACAATGTAAACCCCTGCAGATTAACAGCCCAGTCATGCGAGGAGTCCAGCCATGTCTCAGTGACCCCAACTATATCAATATGTTCCTCCAGTATCAAGGCCTCAAGCTCCCCAATTTTATTTGCTAGGCTTCTGGCATTTGTGAACATACACTTTACATTTCCATCCTTTATGTTATTGGGGTTAGTGGGATTCAAGGGTGTAAGTTTTATTTTCCTATGAAGCCTATTCCTATTAACTATTCTAACCCCTCCCTCCGCTCCACCCCCAGGTACATTTATAATTCCCACCTCTCTATCTACACTATCTTCCCCCTCTTTGCTGTAGGTTCCCTCCCCCCAAGTCCCTAGTTTAAACACTTCTCCACCCTTCTAGCCATCTTCTCCCCAAGCAAAGCTGCACCCTCCCCATTGAGGTGCAGCCCGTCCCTACGGTAGAGCCAGTAACCGACAGCGAAGTCAGCCCAGTTCTCCATGAACCCAAACCCTTCCTTCCTACACCAGCTTCTGAGCCACTTGTTTACCTCCCTGATCTCCCGCTGCCTCTCTGGTGCGGCTCGTGGTGCTGGTAGTATTTCAGAAAATACTACCTTGGAGGTCCTTGCCTTAAGCTTGAGGCCTAAGTCCCTGAAATCATTTTTAAGGACACTTTACCTACCTCTTACTTTGTCATTGGTGCCAATATGTACCATGACTGCTGGGTCCTCTCCAGCCCCGCCCAGCAACCTGTCAACCCGATCCGCGATGTGCCGAACTCGTGCGCCAGGCAGACAACACACTGTTCGGCGATCCCGGTCTTTGTGACAGATTGCCCTGTCTGTCCCCCTAATAATTGAGTACTCCATAGGTTAAAGGGGTACTCCATAGAGAGAAAACATATAGGTTTGTATAACCATGCCCTGGAGAGTTTAGTTAATCTTTTTCCTTACTGCCTTTCACTAGAGTACCCCTTTAATGTAAGAGTAGTCTATGGGGAATTTATGTATTATTACACTGTGTGTGGCACTTGTAATGATGTATATTCTACTAAATAAGTAATTAATCACAGATGGAAAAATTAAAACTACACAGAGGTACAGACAGTATTATTAGGTGCATTATTGAAAATAATGGAATACCCCTTTAACATTCCAGTCATTTTGGTAACACTGGCTATATCTGTTTATGAATTTAGGAATTTGGTTATGTGCAATTGTGCATATAAGTAAAATAAAAAAAATGTAACATTTGACAACAAAACTTTTTATTGATTTTAAATGTATGATAAACTCTTTAATAAACTATATCTCATGCAGGTATTATGACTGTAAAGCAACCATCCTGCGTAAAATAAGTGGGAGCAGCAGTTCCGGAACCATCTCCTGC